>NC_062562.1:127137181-128387181 GCF_022837055.1 Prionailurus viverrinus | reverse complement strand
TGGCTCTCTCTGCTTTTCTTAGGACTTTATTCAAATGCCACCATTTCAGAAAAGCCTCCTTGAAAACTCCAATTTCATAGTACACTCCAACTGCATAGTGCAAGGAAGTACTATGATGAACATAGCTGTGGAAACCCAGAAGCTCACCAATCCAAACTATGAGTCAATGTATAAAGTACCTATATAGTAAGAACGTGCCAATGAAGAGCAGTGGAACATTATACTTTGTCACATATAACCCTGAAATTCATTACCAAGAGGTAAGTGGTCTCTCCCTCAACCTGTGAGAGATGAGTACTTCCCTGATTCACTGATGGTGGCTAGGCCATGTGACTTCCTTTGGCCAGTGGGTTGTGTAAAGAGGCATTATGCAAGCAGAAGCTTTAAACCGGCTGTAGTGATTTGGCATGACCACTCATGCTTTTAGCATTTGCCTTGAAAAGAATATGCCTGGAGTTGCTTCTGGCCCCAAATAAGAGTCATGTGGATCAAACCTAAACCATTCCACAGATAGCACCCAAGCCCAAGAAGCCCAGCAGAGCCCAGCAAGTCATATCCAACCTGCAAGCCCATAAGAAAGGAAGCCACTTATTGTTACAAGCCACTGGATTTTGGGAGTTGTTATGCAGCATTACTACAACAAAAACCTGAAAGTATTTTCATACACAACATCAGTACCATCTAGAAAAGTTTCTACAATCTTTCTCCATTAATTTTTTTCCACTACATCTCACAGAGTTTTACCCCTTCTCTAGTACCCAGCTACCACTATCACTCTTCTTCAGTGATAACTTCTTGAAGCAATAGTCTACATGTATTTGTCTTCTTTTACTCATTTCCCAACATGGTTTAACTGCCTTCCAATCAAGTTTACATCTTGATATCATAGAGACCATTTTCTCAAATGTCACTCATTCCTTTACCAAAGGGGCAGATACAACACAGGGCTGTGGCAGTAGGAATCATGACAACTAAGTCCATCCATAAGTGACAAGTAAAGGGTTGGGATGAATTGGGGAAGAAAATGTAAAGCAATTTGAGAAGCACTAAATTTTCAATCTATTGAATATTTAATCCAACTCTCTCCCTTTCAATTTTTACATTAAAAATTAAAATAGTTTATCTGTTAGATGAGAAATCAATCTCAACTTTCTCAACCACTAATTTGGTAATTTTATGTAATGCCACTTCAGTTCTCTGAATCCTGATATTTGCATTCATAAATTTAGAAAGCTAAACTTCATGGGTTTTGAGCAGAAACTTCTGGGAATTTTTCAGAATTCAGAAGCAAAAGACTTCCTATTCCTCCATCTAACTCTGATACGATGCCTTAGGGTAGAGAGGGATTTGGGCAATCTGAAATGCTCAGCAATTGATTTCTTACCTTCTCAAGCCTTGTTGCACATCCCTGACACACATTCACACTGGTCATTTAGGAACACTAAGGCAGATATTCTCCAACATTCCTTTAAACACTTAGTAGGTATGTTTACCTTCTATAGATTGTGATCCGAAAATATTAACTGAAATGTTTGTATCTCTAATGCAATCTATCTATGCTATCCAGTTAATATAAGCTTTCTTTTTTCCTGTTATAATATCTATCAAAGCACTAGATATTAACACTCTTCATATTAATTTACCCTCCCAGGCCCTCAAAATACCGTGTATGCAAGTGCTCTTATATCAAGCCAGCAACTTTGTAATGACAAATATTATTTTCTTCATATAACCAGTAGTATGGAGGGAAAGAAGAATTTAAAAATTAGTGTGAGCGGGGCGCCTGGGTGGTGCAGTCGGTTAAGCGTCTGACTTCAGCCACATCACGATCTCGCGGTCCGTGAGTTTGAGCCCCGCGTCAGGCTCTGGGCTGATGGCTCAGAGCCTGGAGCCTGTTTCCGGTTCTGTGTCTCCCTCTCTCTCTGTCCCTCCCCCGTTCATGCTCTGTCTCTCTCTGTCCCAAAAATAAAATAAACGTTGAAAAAAAAAATAAATAAAAATTAGTGTGAGCTTGGGAGTTGTGTATTTTAGATATAAATTTTCCCCATGACATAAACATTTGAAAGCATTATAATAATTGAATGTTTTCTTCTTTTATTATCTCTCTATTCAGAAAAATAATGATTGTATCATTTTAATTTGAGATTTTAGTATATGAAAGCATTGTTTTTCATACTTTTATTCAATTATTTCAATATAAATTCACATATATATACATGCACCAGCCTTCTAAAAGTCTAATACCCCTGCTGCTCAGACAGACATCAAGCAGTTTCCAAGGGAACATTGCTTCAAGCCAGTGATCCTATTAAAAAGATCCCTCTGAGAACAAATATCTCTTCCCTTCAATATCATTCAGAAGCATTAAATTAGAGCCACTCCTCTTGAAATGAAGAGAACAATCCTGCACTTAACCATCACAGGGTAACAGAGAATGTTCCCCTTAAAAGCATAATTATTCTACAGGGTGGCAGCACTGGTATGGACCATTAGCTCTGACAGTGAAAAGCTTCTAATTCCTCTACAATTGAAAAGTTGCTCTAGATGACAAGATATCCACAAATCATGATTATCTTAAAATCAGAGAATTAAGCCCTGTAGCTGAAAAGACTCTCCAGAGATCTGATGCCCAAGTCCTCTGGCTGGGGCAAGGAGCAAAGCCAGAAACTAGCCCTGCTGAGAAGTCCATAAGTGATGCTGCTTGCCTGGTATCAGCCATCAGAGCAACAGATAACTCTTTAAAAGTTTTTTGGTTTTGGTTTTGTTTTTGGTATTTTTTTTTCTCATTACAAAATAATAAAAGTTAGAACACGTAAGAAAGGACAGGGAAGAGGGACACCTGGGTGGCTCAGTTATTTAAGCATCCTACTTTGGCTTAGGTCATGATCTCACGGTTCATGAGTTCAAGTTCTGTGTCAGGCTCTTGTGCTGACAGTTCAGAGCCTGGAGCCTGTTTCAGATTCGGTGTCTCCCTCTTCCTGCCCCTCCCCCGCTCATGCTTGCTCTCTCTCCTTCTCTCTCTCTCTCTCCCTCTCTTAAAAATATATAAACATTAAAAAAAAGAAAGAAGGAAAGAAAGAAACAAAGAAGGAATTAGAAAGAAAGAAAGAAAGAAAGAAAGAAAGAAAGAGAAAGAAAAAGAAAGAAAGAAAGAAAGAAAGAAAGAAAGAAAGAAAGAAAGATGGCACAAAAACAGACACATAGACCAATGGAATAGAATAGAAACCCCAGAACTAGACCCACAAACGTATGGCCAACTCATCTTTGATAAAGCAGGAAAGAACATCCAATGGAAAAAAGACAGCCTCTTTAACAAATGGTGCTGGGAGAACTGGACAGCAACATGCAGAAGGTTGAAACTAGACCACTTTCTCACACCATTCACAAAAATAAACCCAAAATGAATAAAGGACCTAAATGTGAGACAGGAAACCATCAAAACCCTAGAGGAGAAAGCAGGAAAAGACCTCTCTGACCTCAGCCGTAGCAATCTCTTACTCGACACGTCCCCAAAGGCAAGGGAATTAAAAGCAAAAGTGAATTACTGGGACCTTATGAAGATAAAAAGCTTCTGCACAGCAAAGGAAACAACCAACAAAACTAAAAGGCAACCAACGGAATGGGAAAAGATATTTGCAAATGACATATCGGACAAAGGGCTAGTATCCAAAATCTATAAAGAGCTCACCAAACTCCACACCTGAAAAACAAATAACCCAGTGAAGAAATGGGCAGAAAACATGAATAGACACTTCTCTAAAGAAGACATCTGGATGGCCAACAGGCACATGAAAAGATGTTCAGCGTCGCTCCTTATCAGGGAAATACAAATCTAAACCACACTCAGGTATCACCTCACGCCAGTCAGAGTGGCCAAAATGAACAAATCCGGAGACTATAGATGCTGGAGAGGATGTGGAGAAACGGGAACCCTCTTGCACTGTTGGTGGGAATGCAAATTGGTGCAGCCGCTCTGGAAAGCAGTGTGGAGGTTCCTCAGAAAATTAAAAATAGACCTACCCTATGACCCAGCAATAGCACTGCTAGGAATTTACCCAAGGGATACAGGAGTACTGATGCATAGGGCCACTTGTACCCCAATGTTCATAGCAGCACTCTCAACAATAGCCAAATTATGGAAAGAGCCTAAATGTCCATCAACTGATGAATGGATAAAGAAATTGTGGTTTATATACACAATGGAATATTACGTGGCAATGAGAAAAAATGAAATATGGCCTTTTGTAGCAACGTGGATGGAACTAGAGAGTGTGATGCTAAGTGAAATAAGCCATACAGAGAAAGACAGATACCATATGGTTTCACTCTTATGTGGATCCTGAGAAACTTAACAGGAACCCATGGGGGAGGGGAAGGAAAAAAAAAAAAGAGGTTAGAATGGGAGAGAGCCAAAGCATAAGAGACTGTTAAAAACTGAGAACAAACTGAGGGTTGATGGGGGGTGGGAGGGAGTAGAGGGTGGGTGATGGGTATTGAGGAGGGCACCTTTTGGGATGAGCACTGGGTGTTGTATGGAAACCAATTTGTCAATAAATTTCATAAAAAAAATAATAATAATATACTTTATCAAAGTACTCCTCAGGTAGTAACAATTGAAAGTCCACCATCAGTATATGGGAATGAATACCAGAAATGGCACTGGAATCCTTGGACGGGGTCCACCCAGGACAGTTCTATCTGTACCCAGCAATAGCCAGGGGAATTCTGCCATCTCTTAAAGGCCAAAAGTTGGATCACTGAGAAATATTAGATTTATATTAAAAAATAAGACCTAATAAGAACATTACTAATAATGTTAATTTATAAATACTTCTAAGCATCTATAGATACTCCACAGAAAAGTTATACCAGTAAGTTCCAGCTCCTACTCAAAATGAGCCAGAGCTAAAGGAGTTTTCTCTTTTTGTTCTAGAAACTTCTTACTGTTTTAAAAGGGCCTCCTATTGGGGTGCCTGGCTGACTCAGTCAGTGAAGCATGTGACTCTTGACCTTGGGGTTGTGAGTTTGAGCTCATGTTCGCCATAGAGATTACTTAAAAATAAAAAAATCTTTAAAAAAATAAAATAAACATCTTTGTGATAGGATAAAAGGACCCTTACTACACGATTATAAGAGAACATAAACTCAACCAGCTATAAAGCCCAGACAGGTATATAAAGATATAAACTTGGCCAATTTCAAAACATTGCGCATTGAGGAGTCTGTAGCAAACTGAACTAAAGTAATTTAAATTCAAATTTAAATGTGTTTTTTTTTTAATCATGAAAGACAAATTTAATTAGGGAGGCACTTTTTTACACTATACTTTATACTTTTTTACACTATTTTTTAGAGTAGTTTTAGGTTTACAACAAAATTGGAAGGAAGGTACAGACATTTCCCACATATCCCTGTCGAAACACATGTATGGCCTCTCTCATTACTAACATCACTTACCAGAATAGTACCTTTTTTTTTTTTTTTTTACCAAGGATGAACCTACATTGACACATTATAATCTCCAAAGTTGATAGTTTACCTTAGAATTAATTCTTGGTGAGGAACAGTCTATGGGTTTGGACAAATGTATAATGACATATATCCATAATTATAATATTATATAGAGTATTTTCACTGCCCTAAAAAAATCCTCTGTCCTCTGTCTATTCATTCCCCACCCCCCAATTACTGATTGTTTTATTGTGTCCATAGTTTTGCCTTTTCCAGTAGGTCATATAGTTGGAATAAGCCCAGTGTATAGCATTTTCAGATTGACTTCTTTCACTTAGTAGGACATCTTGGCTGCTTCCAACTTTTGGCCATTATGAATAAAGCTCCTATAAATATCCCTGTGCCAATATTTGTGTAGACATAAGTTTTCAACTCCTTTGGGTAAATACTAGGAGTACAATTGCTGGATTATATGGCAAGAGTATGTTTGGGTTTGTAAGAAACCACCAAACATGAATGGGTTTTGTCAAATGCTTTTTTTTTTGCTTCTATTGATATGATCACATGATGTTTCATTTCTAGTCTGGTGAGTTAATGGATTACATTAGTTGATTTTTGACGTTGAACCAACCTTGCATAAATGGGATAAATCCTACTTGGTCATCATGTATAAAACTTTTTATAAATTGTTGGATTCAATTTACTAATATTGTGTTGAGGATTTCTGCATCTATATTCATGAGAGATATTGCTTTGTAGCTTTCTTTTTTTATAATTTTTTTTATCTAGTTGGTGTTAGGGTAATACTCACCTCATAGAATAAATTAGGAAGTAGTCTCTCTGTTCTGTCTTCTGAAAGAGACTGTAGAGAACTGGCATAATTTCTTCCTTAAATGTTTGGTAATTCACTATGGAATCCATCTGAGCCTGGCGCTTTCTGTTTTGGAAGGTTATTAACTATTGATGCAATTTCTTTAATAGATATGGGCCTATTCAGATCATCTAACTCTTCTTGTGAGTTTAGCAGATAGTGTCTTCCAAAGAAATAACCCATTCCCTCTAGATTATCAAATTTGTAGACATAGAGATGTTCAAAGTATTCCTTTATTATCCTTCTAACAACCCTGGGATCTATAGTGATGTCCCCTCTTTCATTTCTGATATTAGTAATTTGTGTCCTCTTCTTTTCATAGTTAGACTGGCTAGAGGTTTATTGATTTTACTGATCTTTCCTAAGAACCAGCTTTTGGTTTTGTTGATTTTCTCTATTGATTTCCTGTTTTGGGTTTCAATGATTTCTGCTATAATTCTTACTATTTATTTTCTTCTGCTTACATTGGATTTAATTTGCCCTTCTTTTTCTAATTTCCCAAGGTGGAAACTTAAATTCTTTTTTAATGTTTATTTATTTTTGAGAGAGAGAAGGAGAAAGAGACAGAATACAAGTGGGGTAGGGGAAGAGAGAGATGAAGTCACAGAATCCGAAGCAGGCTCCAGGCTCTGAGTTATCAGCACAGAGCCCAACCCAGGGCTCAAACTTACAAGCTGTGAGATCATGACCTGAGCCAAAGTCAGCCACTTAACTGACTGAGCCATCCAGGCACCCCCCAAGGTGGAAACTTAGATTATTAATTTTAGATCTCTTTTTCTTTTTTAATATATGCATTTCATGCTATAAATTTCCCTCTACACACTGCCTTGCAGCAGCCTACAGATCTGGATAAGTTGTTTTCACTTTAATTTCAAATTCATTTATTAAGTCATTCTGACAGTCAAGCAAAACATATTAAGGGAAAATTTTCACTCATGGACCCCCAGATTACAACTGTTTTGTTGTTTTGTTTTGTTTTGTTTTTTGTTTGTTACTATTGCAGATTATTCTCAGTCTCTAATGATTATTCAAAGTATGCTTTGAGCAACAAAAATTTATTGAAAGATTTTTATGGATTCTTGCTTCAATGTACTCTTTAAAAAGAAGACCCCGGGGTGCCTGGGTGGCTCAGTCGGTTGAGCGTCCGACTTCAGCTCAGGTCACGATCTCACATTCCGTGAGTTCGAGCCCCACGTCGGGCTCTGGGCTGATGGCTCAGAGCCTGGAGCCTGTTTCCGATTCTGTGTCTCCCTCTCTCTCTGCCCCTCCCCCGTTCATGCTCTGTCTCTCTCTGTCTCAAAATAAATAAACGTTAAAAAAAAATTAAAAAAAAAAAAAAAGAAGACCCAACCTGTGACATTTTATTTACTAATACTAAAATGGGGTTTCTTTCTATGAGCCTATATCCTGTCTTGTCTGTGCTCTGACTTGCTGCAGCAATTTGTGGTGTCCATATCCAGTCAGTGTAGTGTAAAGTTGTTGCAAATTTATTATTGTTAGCAATAATAAAAAATACTAACATTAGCTAATATCTACTGGATTCAGTTCAACAGACTATCTTAACTAAAAAGGCATTTCCCCATTATCCACCTCCCCATGGAAGCTCTGGAGATGTTCCTTTTAACCATTTCTCCCACAAAAACATATACAACCTTCCCTTATGGTAAACACAATAAGGTGGTTCAGGTTCCAAAAGACTGAGGTGCCCAAAGTTAAATGGTGCTTTTGCATTTGGGATACAGCAACATACTCTAATTACTAATTATATAAATTAAAATTGTTACAGATTTGAAGAGTATACAACAGAGTCTCCTTTGTTGCAAGGTCTCTGGAAACAAGTGAGAACACAAGGAAGGAAAGGAAACATGGGCTAGGAAATGCAATGGGTGGCCCTTAGAAAGCTTGATTTTCAGTTGTGAGGCTGATATCCCAAGGGAGTAGAACTCTATTTAAGCCTAATGCTTTGGGGGGATGGTAAAGTTCTTGAACTCACAAGCTGAAACATTCTCAAGAGGGCTGTTTATTCAGAAGAGACATATTAATCCATTAAGCTAATGCTTTAACATAAAAGGCTAGACTTACTACATTAGCTTCAGTGACCCAAGTGATTTTACCCATTTGAATAAATAACCTTTGGTGTGAACAATATAAAAAAAAATAATAATAAGCATCAAATTCCACTGTGTGTGTATGTGTGTGTGTGTGCATGTGTGTGTGCATTCCAACTGTTGGGTTAAATTCCTAGCCTAGGTCTTTGTATTACTCTAACAATCTCCCATACTCTGAAACATACATCTGATCTAAAAAAGAAATTGCAACCAAAGGCCTGTACTTGTCTGGATAAAATGAAAGTTTTCTGAATGTGTGTAAGGGGAAAATTCTGCATAAAAGGAAAGATAAGTTGTGACAACTTGGGACTCCAAAGTAATAATGATATAAAATTATATCTTAATTGTAATTAATAAGGTTTGGAGGTACTGAAATGTGAGTTAACCATCTATGTTTAGACTGAAGTTTACTCCTGAAATATGTTGAAATATAATTTTCACTAAATCTTAATAAATCATTTATAGCAGATGTTAAGTGTATCAGCATAACAGGATCATGCAAAGAAGTTAGTAAATTCCAACCTAGTAATAGCATCAGGCAAAACAAATATGCATGATTAACAGTGACAGTTTGAAAGAACAGCTCTAAGCAATTTAAAGACCCAGGGACCAAAAGGATCAAAAGAAACAAGTTACTTTCATTGGCTGAATAGAAGTAACTTTAAAATTGGGATTGTTGTAAGATGCTACTTAAAATGAGCTACAGGAAAGCAATGAAAGAGGACCTATTTTATTCTTGAAAAGCCTGTTCTGTCAAGGTTTTTGGAGAACCAATTATTCTTAGGAGTTCGTCAAATAAATGCCTCTGAGCCTGTCTCAAGCTAAAAAATTACATACAAGCATTTAGCATGTATTAGTTTGACCCTGTGAGCTGACCTCATTCATGAGATTTCAACAGAGTTGTAGAAAAATGCTTCAACATGCTAGCACACCTTAATCGAACATGACATGTTTTATAGCAAAGAGTATAATGTGGGAAATTGCATGAAAACGAGAGTAAAAAAGAAATTAATTTAATGCCAATCTGTATCTCAATACCACTCAGAATTTAACAAGAAACACAAACTACATAACCACTAAATTCTGGTTTCATTGATCCAAATCCCCTCTAACTTTTCAAACCAACCCACTCACTTGTCTTGTTTTAAATATTTATGAACTCAGCTTTTATCTGGAACAATTATCAATTGCTAATTGTTATATTAATAATAGAAAATTACATTCAACACTGAAACAGATGGTCTCCTTTCACTCCACTCCACACTCTTCGTCTTATTGAAAACTCTCCTAAAAGCCAAAAACTATCAATCAGTTGAATGGGTTTTACAATATGTTTATTACTCAAGATGGGGTGTCAATGAAAGCTTTTCTTAGTGAGAGGCAATTATTTTGATCTGGAAAAAGTTCACAATACGTTTGATAACCAACATTTGCCTAAACATAAATATTTTCTCTCTTTTCCCATTAAAAAAATGTAATCTTATACCTCCTAATCTCTCACTCTTTGACATTTTATTAACCATTAATCTGGTGAATATTTATTTGACACTCAGTGAAACTGTAGATCATATATTTACATATGTTTGAAAGCATCTCTTTAATGTGGCCTCTCTGGGACTTGGATCTTCATGAATATTGCCTTCTCTTCCATTCTATGATCTCCTTCTGTGGTCTGCCATGCATCCCCGACAAAATAAACCCTCTGATTTATTTGGAACTAATTAAGTCATCCTCATTCATTTATACCTTTAAAAACATTCATTCATACCAATAAGATCTTCCTAGACTAAAAGGATTGTATATATGATAATTCGAAAAACTATAACAAAGATATAAATACAAGCTTGATTTTTGCAGGCCTATTTGCACATTTTGTGGCACCGCTTTATTTAAATATTTATATTCATTTTCTATGAACATAAGAAAATTTAATGCTCAGAATTTTCATGGAAAAGCTAATCAAAAATAAATTCTTGTAAAGTAATTGGCAGCAAAACACTTCAGACTCACCAGGTAAATTATAAATATTTTAGTCATATTATTAAGGTAAACTACACTAATGTCAATTCTTTACTGGCTTAAAATGCGTTTATTCTAAGTATTTTTTAACCATAATGATGAAAAAGTATTTCAATAGATAAATATGTGTCTATGTTTTTTATCATAAGCAATGTTCTTGTTTCCTTTCATTAACCAATTGCATTTCAGCATGAAAAACATTAAAATTCGGATAGCCAGTTTACTTCAGCTGTTGCCTTATTAGTTATCACTGGACTGAGAGATCAGTCAGGAAATTGTGCTTTCCTCCTTTTTCAAATCCTACACTATTTCTCATTTGCAAATAATTTAGCTAATAGAAACCATTCTTTAGAAACCTGCGGAAGAAATTCTGTTCCTAAAAGCTTAATTGTCCTACAGAACTCCTATGATACGTATCTTGGAAAAAAAAATACAAATAAGACAAAGCTTTAAGATGAAACTTTGCCCCCAAGAATCATGGTTGGCCTTGGTTCTGGTACAAGAGATCCTCAATCCTGATGCTCAAACAACTGAATCCCTGAACCTCTTCTGGAAAGCTTTGTCCCTCCCCAGGCTGGGGGCCAAGTCGGAACAGAGTTTCACTCAAAACTGAGGCATTGATTCTAGTAGAACTCTTGATATCTTTTCCCACAGAAGCTTTCAGCAACAAGGTCGGAGATTCTCAAGAATAGGCAGAACAGTGTATAAGAAGTGAAAGCTAGAGACACAGTGCTGAGCATCAGGTGGGAAGGTGAAAGAGAGGCTGTGCGTAGGAAGATAAATCATACATTAAAAGTATGAGGGATAGGCCTACGTCAGGATATGGTACCTCAAAAGGGGACAGGCAAGCAGTTCAGGATGAAAACTATGACCAGTGCACAGGTAATACCAATGATGTGACATGGCAAAGGGCTTTATGATTAATATAGGACCATGCAAGTGTTCTTTTCTATTCAGAATCCTGAGTAGAAACATGGCACAATCTGGTATTCCTTTCAGAGATTTCACTCTAGTGTCAATGGAATAGATTGGAGAAACAAGAAATGGCAAAGGTGTAAACGAGGGCACTAGAACTGGGGAATATTCAGGGAATAGAATTGATAGGAATTGGTAAAAATTGGCTGCTGGGTCTGTGTGCAGACTTAAAGTAATATTTTTGTATAATTCCCAGGTATGAGTTGGCCAAATGTGAGGATAGTAGTTCTACTCACACAGCTGGGAAAACAGAAAGAAGAGCAGACTTTTGAGTAAAATAATGAGGTCAGTTTTGACACTTCTATTAAGCAAGATAGAAGTATCCCAACCCAGCCAAAGAGAGACCACTCCTTCAGCCACTCTGGCTTGGTATTCCCATCCTTTGGGAGGAACTACAACTTGTAGCCAAAATCTCACTGTATTCACAGATGCTCAGAAGTATCTATAAATTATTATTAAACCTTACTTACTGTTTTTTTAGTGTAAATCTAGTATTTCTCAGTGAATTAATTTCTGACCTTTTAAGGGGTGGCAGGATCCCTTTTATCATTGCTATGTACAGATATAACTGTCTTGGGTGGCCCTGCCCAAAGACACCAGGATTTATACACTAATGGTGGACTTTGAATGGTTATCACCTTTCTAAGGAAAATTTTGACAAAGTGTATCAAAAGTCTTAGCACACTTATATTCTATGATCTAGCAATTCTCCATCTAGAAATTTGTCCTAAGGAAATTCCCAGAGAGGTACACAAAGATTTATATATGAGGATGTCTAGCACACTATTAGTTATTAGTGTAGAATTTAAAGACTACCCATTGGGATTGTTTAGTAAGCAACTGGAAGTAGCTGATCCCTAGAAGTCCATCTCCCCCATTCAACATGGGCATATTTCATCTACAGATCCCAGTCCTTCTTTATCTCTTCGATCTTCCCCTGATCTTACTCTTGCCTTTAAGTTGCTTCATGCCTATTTCATGTTTGATCCAATCCTGCCTTCTCTAAGACTAGTCTGCACTCTGAATTTTACTTATCTGTTCTTCATCCAATCCTCACAACTCTAGTCTTCTCTACATAGTAGACAGGTAATCTGATATTCAAGCATGTGAAACACACCAGGCAGAAGGCCAGATCCACTGTAGTCTCCAAGATGAGATGGTTGTTAGCACTAATCTCCTGAGCCCCATGCACTCTGTTTCTTGTATTCACAAAGGTGTAATTCCAAGCACAAGAATTCCAAACAAAGCATAAAACAGGAGTGCCATGGCAGTGAGTCAGGTAATACTTTAGGAAATGGGGCTTTCAGGTATCACTCCTTCATCTGGCCATTTATTCCATTCTAAAACTGGGTCCATCCTGGTCTCTGATTCATTTGAGGGCTGCTTATATGCTGCTCTTCTGGAAAGTTAAAGTAAGTCAATCTTTCTGAAAATATTTAAGTTGCAAAACATTGCCATTATTCCTGAAATAGATTGATGTAATTATGACAGAAAGACGATAATTGAGTATGAATATAGCCAATACGTTCTTTAGCAGTCAATGACTAACATCAGTGCCAGAACTGAGAACACTGCTAGAAATTTAGCTTTGGATAGTTAAGCCATTTTAAGATGTATTTAAAAAGTTTCTAAAATACCTTGTCCTAAACACTGCCCTTCTCAAACTACAGAGCCACCCAGGGGAGACAAAGCAAATTCCTAAGGGTGACAACAGCATATTTTAATTGTCAGAGGAAACACAGGGGCAACGGTCAGATTCCATACAAACTGCAGCTCCAAAACAATCCAGTTTCAACCTTATATCTACTCACAGTCCTTTTGATGATGTTAATGTCTTTTTTCCCAGTTTTATTAAAGATATAATTGACATATAAAACTGTATTAGCTTTAGGATCTCCTATATGGATTTACCGTGATGGTATCATATCTTTGTGAAACACTCTCAGATGTTTCTGTGATGAAAAGCAAATTGAAACAAAAATTAATGTGAAATAAGAAATGAGAGTGGTATGGGGCGCCTGGTTGGCTCAGTCAGTTGAGCGTCCAACTTCAGCTCAGGTCATGATCTCACGGTACGTGGGTTCAAGCCCTGCATCAGGCTCTGTGCTATCAGTTCAGAGCCTGGAGCCTGCTTCAGATTCTGCGTCTCCCTCTCTCTCTGCCCTTCCCCCACTCACGCTCTGTCTCCATCAAAAAATGAATAAACATTAAAAAAAAAAAAAGAAATGAGAGTGGTAGTTCTATCTGAATTTACAGTTTCAGAATGCATGCAGGGCCCAACAGTCATACAATACTATGAGTAAAAAATTGTTGGTATTTAAGAATAAAATATTATTTTTCTTTTTACTCTAAGTGTATTATTTTCCAAATGGCTTCTTTGATGTTAGGGCATAAACACCCATTAAGTTACTTGGGCCTAAATACTTACTAAATAGGTATATTAGTTATTTTTTTGGCCTAGGGACACAGTGAAAAAATTACCAGACGCTAAGGGTACTTGCTATTTACAGAGAGAGTTCGAGAACCTCTGCCTAAATGCTATGAAACTCTAGACATAACTACACATTATTACATCTTGGCTCTTTCACAAAATTGAACAAAACGGTTTTCACAAAATTTTGTTTGAATATCACAAAAAGCATTTAACTTCCAAATATACAGAAATTCTTAATATTAATCCATTTTTTATGAAACTAAATACTGTTAGCCATCGTATAGGATTTTATAAACATTATATCTTTATTTTCAAAAGAATTAGTTTTTCCTCCTATCTTTGGTTTCACATTTCTGTAATTTAAGAAAGTACAGACTTTTAGGCAAAGTCCCACATAACTAGTTGCCAAAGAATTTATTTGTATGGAAATTTCTCTTCAGCCCTCTCTACTGATACATAAATATAGTACGTAAAGTTTAACCTCATTCACAGAGGAAGAAACACCTGAGGTATGCCAATCAAGCCAAAATCTTTTATCAAATTGCAGGTGTGTGTTGTTTTCAATATCCAAACCAGCACCAATCATTCAAATCAGCTTACTTTATGTAAATTAGTCTCTTCAAAAAACTTCCTTAATCCAGGCCGTTATTAAGTGAAATGGGATTTACCCCAACTAATGTCTGCACAGAGGGAAAAACACACAAGGGAAACCTTATTATAGCTTGAAGAACTGGGCTCTCCTTTGTTTACTTACAATCCCTCCTCTGGCAAGAACAATGAGCAGGCTGTAATTATTTTCTTGACTGTCATTTTTACAGTTTTAATTTGATGCTGCATCTTAAGGAAAAGAGAAGAGGCATACAATGATGAGACCTTTTTTTCTATACCAGTCTGGCTTAGTGATTAAGAAAGGGGGACATCAATTTTGCCACTAATTTCAAAAGGGACAAATCTAAGGAAACCTATACTCTTGTGCTTGCAAAGTAGAAGAGACCAATTTTCTAACTGGTATGACTGTGTTCCACTAGAAAATAGACACCCACCTTGGAATTTTTTTCTCCATTAAATAGCAGTGTATTTTTTAAAAGGAAGGGCCGTCAAGAAGATTCACAATCTTGGGACATCAGTCCAGCACAGGTTTTACAGTATTAAATGGAAGTTTAACCAGGAGGTAAAGGTGACTTTTGATGTGTGTTTTTAAAAAGTCTTGATTGCTAAGGCGCCTGGGTGGTTCAGTCGGTTGAGCATCTGACTTCAACTCAAGGCATGATCTCACGGTTCTGTTCCTGAGTTCAGGCCCTGCATTGTGCTTGCTGCTGCCAGCTCAGAGCCTGCTTCAGATCCTCTGTCCCTATCTCTCTCTCTCTCTGCCCCCACCTGTTCTCTCTCTCTCTCTCTCTCTCTCTCTCTCAAAAATAAACAAACATTAAAATGGAAGTTTCAATTGCTTTGTATCATAATTAAAGAATAGCCTGAGAGAAAACCACTAATTTTTTAACCAAATCCAGTCATCGGTGACAGACTTAACATTCTTTTATATGTTCAGACCTTGTGTATGCTAATTTAAAACTGACAAAAAGCCTTATCACCTGGAAGCCTGGGAAAATGAGTTCTCACCATGTCCCTTTGAAGATAGTGGCTCACATCCCATACTCAATGGAAAGTGACACTTAATTTGGCAGATCTTGGTTTTAGGAACCCGAGAGAATAAATCTGTCCTAGTAACCTAAAGTACACAAAAGAGGTTGATACAGGGTGGAATTTACTTTGTCAAAATGTCACAAGCAGCCTAAGGGGGGAGCCAGTGTGAAACTGGTGCAAGGCAGATTTTGAGGAAAATTATGGGATTGATGTTTTTATTTTTATTTTTTGCTATTTTAATTATTCTAAGATTTGCACTTTGCCAAGTGATTTTTTTGGTATTACTTTAATATATCTGAGACATTCATTCCAGACTCTAAATAAACATAAATAAACCTTAAACACATACTAGCTGCCACACATATATGCCATGTTATCACCATCTTCCCAGGCTCAGATGAACCCTGCTATAGGAAAGACAAGATGAGATTTTTGGTCCCCCTGACTTTTTTTGAATAATCAATGCATAACAAACTCCAAGGCATAAGAAAAGGCAGCCATAAAAAATGGGAACAAAATTAGAAAACTCATCCTCTGCAACTGAAATTTATATTAATTCATGTGGAATGAATGTGATTAGGCTTCTGCAGGAATGACCATTGAGAGACATTTGAAAAAAGATCAGGGTGTCCCTAAATCTCCTTAGGTCTCAAGTCCAAATATAAGTCACTATAGCCTGGGCTTTGACTTTGGATAACCTGGATGACCACATGCTCACAATACATGCAAACATGATGTAGCATTCAGCATGAACTTTAGAAAATGTAGAGTTGAAGATGAATAATTTTTTGAGGTTTATTCAGAGAGATGTGGAAGACAAGTCATTAGAAATACACATCCAGTGGTTAATAGAGCAGGAGTAATTCTCTAGTGTCTTCCACAATCCCCAAGAAATAGCCTTCAGAATAACTCCATTCATTTTACCATCATCTCATATGTTAATGTTTGTCTCTTTGTCAGCAACTTGGATCCGTGGGAAGTCTGGTAACAGGAAGGGCTGCCTTAGATAAGGGTTTTCTAGTGACAAGAAAGGCAAATCCCCACTGAACATTAAGTTAGCACTTGTTTCGAAATAAATCCACGAGACTTGTTCACCTAAGGTCAATCTCCAGAAGCTCATCATTCCTAAGTAAACTAAGAGCATCAAGTTTCTTGAAACTGGATTCTGGACCCACAGGAATTTCATCAGTCCTCAAAAGAACCGTGCTTGCAGAAACGTGTGAAATGGTGCAAAAGTAACACATGTAGCGTATCATTATACATTTGTCAAAACCCATAGAATGTACACAAGCAAGAGTGAACTCTAATGTAAACTATGGACTTTGTGTGATAATAATGTTCCAATGTAGGAAGTTTCACTGATGGCAACAAATGTACCCCTCTAGTGTGGAATGTTAATGGTAGGGGATGATGTGCTTGTGGAGGGCAGAGGATATATGCTACTTTCTATTCAATTTTGCTGTGAACCTAAAACTACTCTAAAAAGTAAAGTCTACTTTAAAAAAGAAAAATGAATGCATCCAACCAGAAGGAGTTAAGATATACACTTTGGAGGCAAAGAGACCTGGTTTAAAATCCTGATACTTGGGGAGCCTGGGTGGCTCAGTCAGTTGAATATCCGACTCTTGATTTTGGCTCAGGTCATGATCTCACAGTTCATGGGTTCAAGCCCCATGTCGGGTTCTGTACTGATGGCATGGAACCTGCTTGGGATTCTCTCTCTCTCCCCATCTCTCTGCCCCTTCCCTGCTCTCTCTCTCTCTCTCTGTCTCAAAATAAATAAATAAGCAAACATTAAAAAAAAATCCTGACACTTGCTGTGGCTGGGTGACATTTATCCTCTCTGAGCCTCAGTTTTTTATCTGTAAAATGGAGAACCTAAATATATACCTTCGGTGTTATGACAGTTAGATGAAATAATATATGTAAAGCATGTAGAATAGTGCCAGGCAGATACTAAGATTTCATAATTTCCATACTCTGCCCAAAATAAATCCTATAAGGTTGGGCCTAAATTAGAAGCTATCCTTCATGCCAAAAAGTATAGAGCTCACTGTGACTACTCTGAGAGCCTAAGGCACATAGGGGGAAAAAAAAAGCAAGAAATGGCAGGCTACAAGACCAGGCCTCAGAAAAAGAAAGCATCTCCAGGAAATAAGTTGTTAGGGTTAAAAATTTCACAAAGCATATTAGTTGTATCAAGCTTTCTTATTAAAACACTTGACATAGGGGCATCTGGCTGGCTCGGTCAGTAGAGCATGTGACTCCTGATCTCAGGGTTGTGGGATTGAGGCCATGTTGGGTGTAGAGATTACTTAAAAATAAAATCTTAAAAAGAAAACACACATTTGATGTGAACTTTATTACACTGAATCTAAACTATGTGTCAGACACTGTCTTAAATGATGGAAATATAGAAATTAACAAGGTGTGTATTCTTCCCTCAAGGGACCCAAAGAACAGTGGAGAAAACCAATAATCATAGAAAATATACCATAAAATGTACAGTGGAGACCCCTCCCCCCCCCCAAAGAAAAAAAACAATTCTTCTTTGGTCAGCAAACAAAAAAGTTTCTAAAGAAGAAGCAACAGGTGAGTCTTGAGAAATACTGCAGCTTAGAAAATACTTAAGGAAGGGGTGCCTAGGTGGCTCAGTCGGTTAAGTATCGAACTCTTGATTTCAGCTTAGGTCATGATCTCATGGTTGATGAGATCGAGCCCCCCCTCCAGCTCCATGCTGATAGCATGGATCCTGCTTGGGATTCTCTCCCTCTTTCTCTGCCCCTCCCCCACTCACACTCCCACGCACACGCGGGCGTGCTCTCTCTCTCTCTCTCTCTCAAAATAAATGCATAAACATTTTTTAAAAAAAGAAAGAAAATACTCAAAGAAAAGAAGTTCATTGAACAGAGACCGGATCATAAAGAACTCGCAATTTTCATGGGAGGAACTGGAGCAATGTAAGTCAAAGAGGCAAAGCACTCCTTTTAAGGGATGTTAATAAGAATTAGTGTTAAAAAAAAAAAAAAAAAAAAGTATGCCATAATCTAATGGATCCAGAACATGCTGGGTCTAAAAACGTAAACAGTGACAAACAAATCTCTTTACCATAGGATTTCTTAGCACTTTTAACATGCAAATGTGTATTATAAATCTCCAAAAGGAGAATCTGATGTAGGACATTTTCCAAACTTACCTGACTCAGAACCTCTTTTATTCCATGCTCCTCACAAGACATGTCATTCAACTCATTCTAGGATATGAGGTTGTTGTCTAAGAGGAGTGAATAAGGAGCTTCAGCCAGAGAGTGAGGTGAGCTAAATCCTCTTGCAGATCCCAAAGTCCTATAGAATAAAGTGCAAACTCCTCATCCCACCCTGCCAGCTTGACCCCGCACCACCTCTTCTAGCTACACATTTCCACTCCCTCCCTCCATGTTCTCTACACTTCGGACAAACTAGACATTTCATTTATTCCCAAGAATGTTTTTCAATTCCCTTGCTTCTGAGCTCTTGAATAGTCTCCTTTTGAAATTCTACTTTATCTTTTGGGATACATCTCAAAGACTACTTCTTCAATAAAGTCTTTCATGATTCCCCAAATCATGTTAATAACACTCCCTGTGTGTCTTGCTTTTATTTCTAGTTGCCCTTCTTTCATTCTATTCTAACAGATGGCAGTGCTCATGTGCAATGGGAGAAAGTTGGTGGGGAGCGCTGGTGACTGCTTGCCAGAACTACCCAAACACCAATTGCAAATTTTTCCTTATATAGCACTATTTCCTCTTCCTTTGCCCAGTGACTGCCCTACCTCTCTCTGTCTCTCTGTCTCTCTGTCTCTCTCTGTCTCTCTCTCTCTCACACACACACACCACACACACAGAGAGAGAGAGAGAGAGAGAGAGAGAGAGAGAGAAAAGGGTACCAAAATATCACTCACTTCACACAAATGTGCAGAGAAAATTCAGCTTCTTTATTTTGTCTGTAACCGATCTAATCTTTCTCATTAGCACCCACCTGGTGAGTAATGATAAAAGCTGAGTTTATTCCTATCTTGTAAATTAATCTACTTTTTTCTGGAGAACCCAGTCTTTTCTGGATAAATGCCCAGTCTTTCAGAGGTCCTGATTCTTCCTTCTATTCTTCAAGAGGGCATCTGGGCATATGAGGTGTGTTTCCTGTGTCCTTCTGATGGTAGGAGGTCACCTGGGATTTACATTCTCCATCCTTAGGCTTTTCTCTGGACTGGCAATCATAAACTGAGACTGTCCCTCAGTGTTCTGTTGTTAAATTTGGCAGTTGACAGGATTCATGATCTGACCTCTCTCTGTTTCCTTAAGCCCTCATGATCTGATTTAAACCCATCTTCTATCACTAAAGCAGGTGGTCCTGGCCCAGGTGGTTTATCCATGGCTCTCAGCTACAAGGTCACCTCCACTCTGCCACAGAAACTCTTGGCATGCTAGAATCTCACCTCATTTACTCTTCCCTCCTCCCCTCTAGGGCCTGCAAGACAATCTGGGACCCCATCCAAGTAGGACTGGAACAAAAAGACAGCCCAGGAGAGCTAAAGTCAGTAGGTGCTCAATAAAAAATGTGAATTCTAAGAGTTAGATTTTTATACATTTTAATGTTACCAGTGCCTATGGTATTATTTTCAAGAAGCTCTGATAAATTAAAATATAAATTTTATCCAAAGATTCAATGTTTTATATAATCATTTTAACATACACAAATTTGGTTACTTATTTTAGCTTATCATCATCACCCTCCATTTTACAGGATCATCATTTTACAGTAATAAGACCCCTACCCTCAGATACTTTAAGCTTTAAGAAAAATAATCATGATATGGATATATGAATGAAGAATAAGCAAGAGCACCATGTTAGCAGGAGCAAGGCCCCTATCCACAGTTATTTTAAATTTTAAGAAAAATAATCATGGTATAGATACACAAATGAGGAACAAGCAGACAAGAATACTTGAACAAAATATAACCTTTAAATCAGTGAGAAGGTCAAGACACAGAGTCTAACAGTGAGACAAGGGAAACAAGGGCTTGAGACAAGTGGACTTTGGAATGCAGGCAAAGTAGGATCAGGGAATTTCTCTCGGTAGTCATTCTCCATAAAGGTAACAGCACAGTGTTATTCAAAGGACATTAAGCATCTCTAAGAGTGACCCTAAACTCTTCTACAAATATGAAACTATGTAAATGGATTCCAAACTGATAAAATCTTTCAAATATTTCTCTAAAACATAGGTTCTGAATAAAGAAAATTAAAAAGAAAAGAAAATTAAACCCTTTCTAATACGCTAATCACATCTGTTCTTACTCCTCTGTATTAGTTCACCAGTCAGAGACTGGCTTCCAGCTTCCTGCTAATTGTGACATTAGCAGAATGTAACACTTGCTTTGGAAGAGAAGAGAGAAATCCAGACAGCTTTTAGCATTTGAGTAATTAATCATTTAGTAGGTAGTACTGGATGTTGGGTCAGGGGAGGAGGATTAGAAATCATTTTAATAGTGGATGAAAGGAAGGCAGGAGTTTTAGATACCATTTTCCTTCCCGGGAATATCCCAGAAGTTGTCATTAAAAAAAAAAAAATTATATCTGATACAGAGTTAGGAGTTCATTGGTTTATTTCTTTTTATTTTTCATTTTAAGTAAAGTCTTCCCTGAAGATTGCTGCACCATGTAAGTATGAAGCCAAGCATTGACTATTTCATCACACCAAATACCATCTCTTTTCCTCTGAAAGGTGTTGAAAGGTTCATTTAATCCAATGACTCAATTGGAAACTTTAACAATGCATTTTATATGACACACAATTTATCTAGGTTTTAAAAAATACATTGGAAGAATACCTTTGTACATTTCAATGACCCTGAGAGAACCTCAGTTACTTTAGATTATATGGATATTGTGCTACAACCTGCCTGCTTAACTGTAAACTTTTATCTCCAATTAACTTCTGCCTATGATCTATTTAAACCCTCAGAGAAGGTGGGAGAGGTAGGAAGTCAGGCATAATGGTTCTTCCTGGAATAAGGCAGCTCTCAATCAGCTTACAGGTATCAAAGGGCAAGGAGGCCAACAAAAGCTACAGAAAACAGGGGATCTTACCTTCATTCAGCCTACACTGAGCCTGGTGGGCATGATCTGGTGGGTTGAGCTGAACCGCAGAAACATTCCAAGTGGGCAAAGCAACAAAGAGAAGGGCCTGTCCAGACCTTCCCAGGCTCAGCAAGCACTGGCTCCATGTAGCCACCGGGATTCAGGATCAGAAGGTCCAAACATTAGAGGGCATTCATTAGTACAATGAGGGCAGAAGCAGAAATAAAATTCTACAGCCTGGACAAGTGTATGCATGTCAGTTGGATTAAGGTGGTATATAACAGATAACCACAATGGATCCCATAGAAAGAGAGTTGAGGTCCATTACAAGTGAAGCCAAAGGAAAGATGAGAGATAAGATGTCACCTTGCAAAGTGAGCTGTGTCCACAGTGCTTGTAGATCAGTACTACCCTTTTGGGAGGTGGAGAACTTCCTTTAATATGTCTACCAAGATATGATCCCTTCCTTTCTGAAGGAGACTATATCCTCTTGATGATGTGCACATTTGTAACATGCTAAATTCTACCCGCATTTAATTAGCACATAAAGCACTGAGTGACTCTCCCAGGAAGACGGTATCAGACCTCACTGAATATTTGTTCTGGGTTAGGTAATACCACTAACACGTGTGGTACAATGATCTGCTGCTTTCCATTAAGTCACATCAACTGTTCCTCATCATAACGCCCCGCAATGCCCTCTGTGTCCTGGGCTCCTGCTTACAACAGACGGAAAAGAGGACAATCCAGCAATTTCAGGTCATAGTCCCTCATTAAGTTAATGATCTGGTTGGGGTCAAACCCTGGGCTTCACATTTGAATCACCTGGGGAATGTCTGAAAAACAACGAAGGTCTGGATAAGGCCTGGATGTGGTTATTTCTTAGAGCTTCCCGGAAGAATGTAATGTGCCCCAGGGCTGTGCATGGTTGTCCAACTGAAGGCATTACACACAAACAGCAGCAGATTACAATGCTGACGGTTTTTCAGATCAGGGAAAGCTCTGAAACTGGCTAATCCCTATGCAACGGAGCACAGCACAGGACAGTTCCTGCCCTCCAGAAAAAAACGATTTCAAATTGGTTTGTCTGTTGTTTTGTAGGGTTGTTGTTGTTAACATATTGGCAGCCCATCACGGATATGTCTAAGGATCTCCTTGCCAAGAAATCCCCAGTAATCACTTAACCCCAGCTATGTATTCATTTAACCCAGGTTTCTATGGGCCACACAGACCTGCAGAGAAATGCTACCATGGCCTTGGGGACCATCACAGTGTAACTGACTCTACCCCAAAACTCCCCATGCTGTCCTCTGCTGCCCTGGAAGTCCTGAGTGGTTCATATTCCTCCCTTGCAACAGTTTCCACTTTTCTGCAGCCACTGTCACTGGTGTCCATTCTCCTATAGCTGCCATTATTAAAGGCTTATTGAGCAACCACAATGTCAAGCAGGAGACTGGGTTCCTATATAGTATTTCATGCCTTCCCTGACCACACAGGTCAGGTTAATTAACCTTCCAACATGCTGAAAGAGCTCCCTCTACTTACTTTCTGACAGGAACTTCTCTTCTTTTACAGACCCAGTGCTTGCCTGTTTTCTTGCCTATATACCCAACATATGCACCACGAGAACAGTACTAGGTTTTTAGCTATTATTTGATCCCCAACAATTTCTCTTCCTCTGTTACAAAGCAGGACACTCTTAGAGGCAGTCCACTTGGAGGCAGCCTGACACTGAACCATACTGCCCGATTTCAAATCCTGCCTGTCACTTACTACTGGTCGTAGGACCCCAGGCAAGTTTCTTAGCCTCTCTATGCAAGCATTTCCTCCTCTGTAAAATAAGGATACTAAATAATAAATGACAATAGTACATATAAAACTATTACTAAATATGAAGTGTTTAAAAGAGAACCTGACATCGATGACCAATTGTCCTAGTTTGCCCAGGACTGAGAGGGCTCTCAGGGTGCAGAACTTTCAGTTTGAAACCTGAGAAAGTTTCAAGCAAACCAGGATGAGTTGGGTCACCTCAATTGGCACACAGTAAGCAGTATATACACGTTAGCCTTTTTGGCTTGATGTAGTTGGTGAAACATGGAAAGATGGTTCTTTTGGACCATAAATAGATGGTTAAATATCTGTAATTTCTGTTACTTTCCCAAAAGTCAAGTCATTTGAGCAAGATGCATCCCCCACTAAATTGCTCATCCTGAGACCAGGACTCAATGTGCTTATGGATTTTTTTGTCTTCAAACTTATCCAAAGTAGAGGCCTGAATCACCTCTGTTCCATCTTCCCAAGGTGCCTATATTAAAATCACAAACTCACTTCTCATTGGTTTATTTACTCTTCAGTCCTGCTGGTTAGAAATAGGCTTACTTCACATTGGCTCATTTGTTTGATCTTGTTTAATGAAGCAAATGTTTGCAACACTAGGAAGTAAAATACCATTACTGTCAATGGTGCCCAATGTTATTTGGCTTTCCATCATAGTGCTTGCTATGCATAAACAAATGGCATTTCTTCACCTTCCTCATCTCTACAAGCTGCATAATCACAAACAATATTAAAAATATCTCTTATGCACTGGTCCAAGCTCACATAGAGATGTATGCATGTAACATAATTAAAAAGTAATGTGAATTTTCACAAACACAACAGAGCTAAGCATTGCAAAATGATGTTGTCGCTCTGGAAGGAAACACCAGGGAGTATGAGAAGGAGCAGAACTTTCATGCCAGATACATCCCAATTCTCTCCTAGTTCCAAGGGGTCTTAAATCACCTAAACATTTTTTTAAAAATGTTTTACTGTTTATTTTTGAAAGAGAGACAGAGAGTGAGGAAGGGAAGGGCAGAAAGAGGGAGACACCAAATCTGAAACAGGCTCCAGGCTCCGAGGTGTCAGCATAGAGCCCAACGTGGGGCTCAAACGCACCAACCACGAGATCATGACCTGAGCTGAAGCCAGATGCTTAACCAACTAAGCCACCCAGGCGCCCCTAAAATCACCTAAACATTTTGATTCTATTTCTTTATCTGGCTGACAGGGATAATACTTACTTCATAGGACTTCTGTGAATATTAAATGAGAGCAATGTATATTAATCACGGAGCTTCCTTCTCACTTTTAAATCTAAGTCATCCTGGGGTGGAAGCCGAGGCACAAAGTCATTCCAGAGAGGATGCTGCTACAAAAAATATTTTTGAAATTGCTTATACCACAGCCTTGTAAATTTCTAAACAAACAAAAATTCATTCTGACTCAAATTTGGGGAATAAAGTGGGTGACCTGAGCAGGGCAACACTCTCTGTAGTAAAAACAGAATTCCAAACCACTTCCAATTTGGCATTGCCCAAATAGAATCAATTTGTGTGCAAATTAATTCTTAAAATGTTTACTATTCCTCAGTTTATCTTTTAACAGTTCTGGTGTCAGGAAAGGGAACCGAAGAAGACCCCCAACAGCCCCCAGGAGCAACAGGCAACGAGATATAAGTACCTTGAACTCTGCTGCTTTCTTGCTGCCTCTGGAAGTGGTGGATAAGCCGTTCCCGGATTTTGGATCCTAGTTCCAAATCTTTGGCGTTATTCGTTTTCAGACTTTATATTAGCTTCTCCCTACCTGCCCCCACCTCTGGCCTCCTCCCCCAACTGGTTCCAGAAACTAGCCGGAGTTGGAAAGGGTCTGAGTTAGAAAACAGTACTGAATCCAAAATAAGGCTGGGCACGCCTTCAAAACCAGACCGGGTCCAGGGTCAGACTGGGTCCATCTTAGAAACACGATTGGGACCAGGAGGAACTAGGTCCAGAATGGACAGGATCTGACTTAAAAACTGGGCTGAGGGGCGCCTGGGTGGCGCAGTTGGTTAAGCGTCCGACTTCAGCCAGGTCATGATCTCGCGGTCCGTGAGTTCGAGCCCCGCGTCGGGCTCTGGGCTGATGGCTCGGAGCCTGGAGCCTGTTTCCGATTCTGTGTCTCCCTCTCTCTCTGCCCCTCCCCCGTTCATGCTCTGTCTCTCTCTGTCCCAAAAATAAAATAAACGTTGAAAAAAAATTTTTTTTAAAACTGGGCTGGATCTCAAGTCAGACTGGGTCCAATTAAGAACCCAGATTGGGTCCAGGAAGGACTAAGTCTGGGAATAGACAAGGTATGACTTAAAAACTGGACTGGATCCGAGGTCAGACTGGATCCAACCTGGAAGCCTCATGGGGTCCAGGAAAGACTGGGTCCATGGACTGACTGGGTCTGTCTTAGAAACTGCGCTGGATCCAACTTAGAAACTGGACTGGGTCTAGGACAAACTAGGTGTTACTTAAAAACTGGACTGGGTCTGAGGACAGACTAGGTCTGATTTAAACTGGACTCAGTCAAGTATGAGGCCTCAGGTGAATAAAATTTTGTTTTAATGCTGAACAAGTAGGGTAAGCTAAACTATTGTTTAATGCTGAATTAGAGTGTTCACAGTGGAGAACTTTTAACTATCTTGGGTAAACTTATCCATTTAGGAGGCACCCTAGACAAAAAGGGGTCTCGGCCAAGTGCTCACTCTAAAAGGGAAGAGGGAAAATTATTTTTCTTCTCTGTACTTTCAGATGACCAGGATGAGACACACTGAGGCACCCTACTCACTCTAGAACCTATAGACTACATCCCGGAAAACTGGCAATAAACAGGAAAAGGTAAGAATTTTTACTGGGCTCCTGGGTGGCTCAGTCGGTTGAGCATCCTACTCTTGATTTGGCTCAGGTTGTGAACCTAGTTTTGTGGAATCAAGTCCTGAATTGGGCTGAGTGCTTACTGGGGAGCCTGCTTAAGATTCTCTCTCCTTCTGCCCCTCTCCCCAACTTGTACAGTCTTTCTCTCTCTAAAAGAGAAAAACAGGAAGGAAGGAAGGAAGGAAGGAAGGAAGGAAGGAAGGAAGGAAGAAAGAAAGAAAGAAAGAAAGAAAGAAAGAAAGAAAGAAAGAAAGAAAGAAAGAGAAAGAAAGAAGTGTTGGTGGGGATGTGGAGAAAAAGAAACTTTTGTGCCTGGTTGGTGGGAATATGCAAATTGGCTCAGCCAGTATAGAAAGTAGTATGATGGTTCCTCAAAAATTAAAACTAGAAATGTCATGCAATCTAATAATTCCACTACCTGGTATTTACCCCCCCCCCCAAATGAAAACACCAATCCAGAAAGATATATGCACCTTTATGTTTATTGCAGCATTATTTTCAGTTGCCAAGATAGGAAGTAACCCAGATGCCTATAGACAGATGAATGAATAAAGAAGATGGGTGTATATTTATATTTATATTTATATATTTATATGTATACATATATTTATACATATATATATGTATAGTAATATTGGAATAGTACTCAGCCATGAAAAGAAAGAGTTCTTGCCATTCATGACATGAATGGACTTAGAGAATATTATGCTAAATGAAATAAGGCAAAGAAAGATATATACCATATGATTTCACTTATATGTGGAATCTAAAAAACAAAACAAACATCAGAAACAAGCCAATAAATATGGAAAACAAACTGCTGGTTGCCAGAGAGAAAGGAGTGGGGAGATGGGCAAAATTGGTGAATAGATAGATGTAAGAAGTATAGTCTTCCAGTTATGGAACAAATAAGTCACAGGGATGAAAGGTGCAGCACAGAGAATATAGTCAACGGTATTACAATAATGTCTTATGGTGATAGATCATAGCTACATTTGTGGTGAGCATAGCATAATGCATAGACTTGTTGAATCACTATGATATACACCTGAAACTGATGTAACATTGTATATCAAATATATTTCAATAAAAAAAAATTCGTGGATTCGAGCCTTGTGTCTGGCTCTGTGTTGACAGCATGAGCTTGCTTGGAATTCTGTCCCTTTCTCTCGGCCCCTACCCCACTCATTCTGATTCTCTCTCTATCTCAAAATCAATAAACTTTTAAAAAATTAAAAAAAAAAAAAACAAAGATGAGTAACTCTAAAACATTTTTTCAACCATCTGAGCAGGTGACTTTAACTTATTCTATCTGCCATAAATACAATTCTAATCCAACCATTCTTTTATAAACTAGGGAATTTTGTATTACCTTTCAACCTGTCTCATGGCTAAAATTTTTACATGAAAGCTGTAAGACCTCTGTGTATGTATGTTACAGATGTGTGATATTTTTGTACCTCAGAATGGTATTGTCAAAGTTAATTTATAAAGAATTCTATTTATTTGCCTTAAAGACAAACAAGCATTTAAATAAATCAAGTATACTCTCAGAAATATAGTATCTAACCCTAAAGAATTTTAAGTTTACATGATCTAGGATAATCTTTGGTAAATAAAAGCTAGTTTAAGTTTGTTGATTTAATCAAAACAGGCATGTCATTAGTTACCAGCACCAAATATAATACTTTTCTTCTACTTAGGTTTCCTACTAGTCAAATAAACTCATGCTATCTCTGTTACAGAATTTGTTTTAGCAAGAAAGATAACGTAAGATGGTAGTTAGCTGTTTAATACCTCATGAAATTTTCATGAGTTCTCTAAACATAATTGTTAAGAACAAATAAACTAAATAGGTGTAAGTAAAATAAAAGTTTATAAATAAAACTTCAGTAATAATTATGCTTTATGGTATGTCTACTTAACAATAATTTCCAAAATCTTTTGGTAACTTGAAACCTTAAAGTTATACTGAGACAAGTTGAATGATGGATATTCACTGAATATCCAGACCATTTCCAAATAAGATAACAACTTATAAAATGTTACTGAAACATGAATTACTGAGCATAGGTTTATCTACTGTTGACTTCCTTTCTTACAAAGGAACTAGAAATATTTGGATCTATTAGTAAACATGTCTTGTGCCACACTGAAAAATTTATTACAAGGAAGAATGTACTTCTAGAAATTGTGACATGTATTTATAAAGTTGCCAATCCACAGAATGCTACTGTAACAGTCCTTGCTTCTTAGTTTTTATTAGGAATAAAGGATTCTAAGAGTTAAGAATTCTAATCAATACATGGAATTAAAATTACTTAAAAATAATAAGGGTGAAAGGAAACCACTTTGTATGAAAGTTAGTAAGGAAAGTAGAATGAACAACTGGTTGTTCCAGAAAGAGAAAGACAAAAAACATAAGACAAAACATGACTGGATATATATTATATATATAGTAAGTTTGTTGCATAGACTTGTTGCATAGACTTTGTTGCATAACTTGTTACATAGACTCAACAAGTCTATGCATTATGCTATATATATATATATATATATATATATACACACACACACATATATACACACACACACACACACACACACACACACACATATATATATATATATATATATATATATATATATATATAAGGGACATGGACAAGGAATCTTTGAGAAGAAATTTTATGCGTCAATGTAACAAAATTGGAATGGATTTAAGTTTTTAAAGTATGAGTTTTTTTTTTTTAATTAATTTATTTACTTTGAAAGAGAGAGACAGAGAGGAGGGGAGGGACAGAGAGAGAGACAGAGAGAAACAATCCCAAGCAGGCTCCACACTGTCAGCACAGAGCCTAATGCGGGGCTTCAATTCATGAACCCTGAGATCATGACCTGAGCCAAAACGAAGACCCAGACGCTTAACTGATACCCCAAAGTATGAGTTTTAATATCAAAAGTACATTGGCACAGAATTAGACTTTTGTTTTCTCTCTGTTAAAAGGACAATGGTTTCTTGGTCTGCTCTTGGTAAGAGAATGTGAGAGGTGTTTTTCTACCTTTTGGGTAATCTACCTGGAAAGGAAGATTTGTGTCTTACCAAAATAATTTGCTGTGTTTCATGCTGTCTTTATCAGGTCTTTGATTCCTTAAGAAAAGCCAGTTTTCTCAATATTGAAAGAGCTCAGTATTATTCATAACGAGCTAAGTACTATTTCATAATGAGCTGAGAGTCTATGCAGTCAAATGTTCAGACTTTTGACAAATTCTCAAAATAAAGCTCTAAATGGAGTCTTTTTTTACCTCAAAGTTACTTTGACATTTCCCAGAGGGTCTCTGAAAAGTCTCAAAGGATTTGCCTCACCTTGTAAAAGAGGGATGTTAAACTATTAGGTTTATTTGGTGGTTTATTTGGCGTGGTAAATTATGTGGGAAGCATTGTCAAATAAAAAGAGATGCTAGATCTTAGGTTATCTGTGTCTGGATATGTTACTAACATGTGTATCCCAGAAATTGTCTAAAGTTTCTGGAAACTTGTCAATACTCTCATTGTCCAACTATTATCCTAAATTATTGTCTGCCACAGAAATAACTACATTTCCTTCTCAAATGAATTCTCATCAGATCATTCATTAACCATGACCATTTTTAAAGTCTTTTTTGTCATTTAGTTATTGTCTTACTCTTTTGCAAGAGTGCTTCATCTTCAGAGAAATTCATGGAAAGGACTCTGACAAGTACTCTGGATATAGGTTTCTGTTAACTTTAAGATCACAAAACTGAACTAGATAAGAATTTTTAGAACTAATAAAAAAACTGGACTCAAGCAGAACCAGAATCAACAATATGATACTGAATGAACTGATGAAGATGATTATATTTTGTATAAATTTTCTTTGAAATATTACTGGTTCCTTAATGTTATATTTTTGCAGATTTAAGGAAGCCTTTTTCACTTTTCTCATAAGCTATCTATGACCTACAGTAAAGTATGTCTATGTAAACAAAATTGTAACATTTCCTTTTTGTCCCTGATTTATCTAGAATTCAGAAACCTATTGAGTATTCTTATTTTCATGACAATACAGTTATTTGCATAAGTTCAGTGAGAATCTGCTCTCCCTGTAACACGATATAATTGGAAACATTGGTTTTTACTAAGGCACTAAGGCTTTGACTAGAAAGTCATATTTGAGAATATGCATAAAATCAGATATAATCAGAACAGTTTTAAGGAACTAAGGTGGACATTATGGAGCCAATAAAAGCCCCTTGGAAAACCTGGCCTTGTACCTTGGCTTACAAAGTTCCCAACAGTCTTACCAGGTGACTATGAAAAGCCAAGTCCTGGCAGGCCCAGGAACCTCAGGTTATCTAGGCAACCTCCAGAAGAGAAGAATTCACCCAAATCTATAGAAATTCCAGGCAGAGTCTGATGGTGTATTCTTGGCTTGGCTTCTAACCCTAGAAAGCCTGTTAAAAGTCTAGTTTGAGATTCTTTATGAAAAGATCCAGCAAAGCAGATTTAAAAAGAGCCTATCTGCATGATCACTGTTCTTGCTGTACTTCTGTAAATAATCAGGCCGACAGACTTATTTTATAAACAAATTAGCCTTCCTGTCACTACCTTTGATAGAGATGATGGTGATTGTAGAGGGAAAAATTATGTTTCTGTAAAAAAATATAACACAACTTTATGGATACCGGATTCTAGTGCCATTCATTGTCTTTGATTTTTATTAAGTATCTATAAACCAAACTGGATCAGTAATTCCTCTACTTTCTCTTAATATCCTATAACTCTCCAGGCCAACACTTTCAATTTTCTCCCACCCCTCTGATTTGGAATCAGTAAGAAAAAAGACTGCCCTTGAACACTTTAAAAGGGACCATACCAGGTCCTCCTCACCACCCAAACAGCAGCCAAACTTCACATACTTGAACCTTGGATCCACATCCCCCAATCAAAAAGGGCTCCTCCAGCTACACACTAGCTGGAGATCTAAAATTTAAATTGATTGGGGAGGTTTCTCCCCAGAAGCAGAGAGCATCTTCAAGTAGACAGCTCTCCCAAGATCACTGATCAAGATCTTTATCTCCAACATAGAATCTTTATTGCTGCTGCCTTTTTGCTACTTGCTTTTCCTCTCTCTCTGTTCACACATGGGAAGACAGTGCTCCTTAAGTTTGGCAACTATCACTGAATAGTTAAGGCTGTAGCTGCACAAGTCCCTAGATTTTCTTCCTAAGGTGGGTTTAGAGAATAGAGTTGCTTTAGATTACCTATTGGCTAACAAGAAGTCAGTACTGTGGCAAATATCTTCTGCTGTAGCTCGATCAACACCTATGCTATTGTGGTAAACACAGGAAATTAACAAACAAGCCACTTGGCTAAAACAGGTTGATCCTACTTCAGGTAATTACATTGATTTATTTGATACCAACTGGTTTGGTTGTTAGGAGCCCTGGCTAAGGAGCACACATCAGTCTTTTGGTATTATCCTCCTAATAGTTATCATTGTAGTCTCCCTGATACACAATGTTCTCCTATGCGTCTAAAATGCATGTGCATAAGCATCAGCAGTACATTGGATGATCTCACTATACTTGGAGAAACAGAAACAAGAAAACAAAGAGACAAACTGCAAAAACAATTCTTCCCCGGATCTGACATCTCGACCTGTGAGTTTCACAATGAGAAAAGATCAATTTAACTCTAATGGTGACTGAGAGTGGTGTTAATACCAAATTTTTGGTCGATCTCTCATGTATGAGAAGATGACCAAAAGGTGGGCATTATCAAATTAATTCAATAAGGAGGCCATTAGACTGATGTGACTCTAATGTCATGGCAGCCTATGTAAGCAAACCAAAACCCAATCCCATCAGTACCTCAACATTGCAAAATCAAAGCTCAAGAACAAGTAATTACAAACAGCCAACTAGACTCCACACCATAGCCAATCAATAATTTCCCTACTTGAGCCTTTTCCCTATAAAAGTCTCTCCCAGAGCTCCTGACACTGGAGCCCTCCTAATCACTTTGGGTTTGGTGCTGCTGGTTCCAACTGATTTTTGTTCAAGTAAAATCTTATTTCTTTTTTCCAAATAAACTCTTAAAACCAACCAACAAATAAATAAATAAAGTAATAAGGAGAAGTAGGTCATAAACTAACTCTGAGGCAATTCTGAGAGAGGAGTTTCAAAAACATTCTGCAAACTGATAGAATCTTCCAAATTCGTTCATAGATTTCCAAGGGAATTCCTTGAAACAGCAACCCTAACCTGAATGATTGCTTCTAGGATCATTTATTTTAATCACATTTATTCTCATCCCTTTTATGTAATTAAAAACAATTCTGATTTCAGGCACTGATTAAGATACTCTCATCACCACTGATGCTTGATCTGTCATAAACCAAAGCTGAAAATTATTTCTTGTTGTGTACATTCTTCAGAGTTTACATAACAACAAACAGGTTGTATCTGTTACACACGTTACTCTTGCTGATGGCGACATGTAGGGCAGATTTCCACAGCCAGAATGACGAATAGATTTGTGTTTCCCATCTTGACATTTAGGATAAAATACCACAAAAAATGGTTAAAAATCTTTTGGTTTCAGTGTGATTAAATAATATGCTTGCATTAATATCTGTTCACTTTGCTGCGAACTCTTGCCCTCAATATGTATTATCAGAAACAGTGCTTTTCTGCTAGGACGAGCTGCCATAACTATCTCAAAGAAAAAATATGCTCTTGGCCACAAAGATAAATTATAGAAGAATTTTTTAAAAAGTTAGGTTTACTGATTTAAGAGGCACGTGGTGAGCTTTCAGACCTCAATTAAGGTTGTGATTTCAGAAAAAGAAAATGAATTTTCCAAGCAATTAGGTGGTAATAGATCTAATAGCTTTGGGGGGAAATAAATGGGTATTTTTAACTTTGACAACTGGCTGCCGTGCATTTGTTATATAACCTCTTTTGATAAGTATTTTTGTTCCAAATACCTTTTTTAATTATCTGAAAATGCCTTTTGCAGGGAATTATAAAGAGTAACAACCACAAAGGAGACAGGCATTCTGCCCTACAGAGTCAATAGCATTCATTTTTCTAAAAACATCTCACGTTAATTTCATAATACTCATTTTAAAAGGTCCAAAAATATGTGCTTACCGATAAACCGTATGGTCTCAGAAGGATATTTTACAAGAAAATGTGTCAGCTTTCATAAACTTCCACAGGGGACCCTTTCCCTTTTGAAAGAAAAAAAACCTGACTTTGAAAACACACTGGAATTTGAACATGAAAAGATCTTTTAGCAGTATGAGAATGTAATAGAATCCAACAAAATCAGTGTGTTTCATATTAAAGTAAGGCCCTGTGTTCAGCTCATCCATGGGACAAAAGAACAAATCATTGCTTACAGTGATGTAGCATAGGTATTCAAAGTTAATGGAGATTTAGATTCCTCATTTACTTATAGTTAAAGGAAATGCTAAGGAAAGGCTAAGACTGATTCATCTGGAAATAGAGCCATTTTTCTATACCTTATGCTATAGGCAAAAATCTTTTTTAAGCTTTTTTGTTCGCAGTGTGCAATTTTCTTCGTTATTTAACCCCACTTTTCACCAGCCAATTCTATGGAGTGTTGAAATGCATTCTGCAAAGTCTCACAAAGACAGAAATCTTCTATCCACCAGTTTTGTATGAGCAGGAAAGAAATTATTTGAGTTTTGTTGTGGTTCTCCTGGAGGCCCCAGAAGCCTGGCCTCTCTAACCTACAGAACAGCACAAATACTTGGCTTTGGGGCAGAGGAAAATATTTAACCTAATAACTGAATGAGATTTCTCTACAAGAGGACATAAAAAATTAAAACACATAATGGTTGAACCTAAAACTTGGCCGGATACAAAGGAAGTTTCATGTCCACTTTGCTGGAGTTGAAATAATTGTTCATGAAATGGGGATTCTGAGATCATACCATCAATCAGTTAATGAGTAATGAGTGGAACAATAGCCAACTGATTCAGTCACTTTAGCCACACCGATAATGAATATTGATTTCTAAATCCAAATCATTCAGGAGGTGATCTATAGTGTTTACTTAGTTGCTCTGTTCACCTGGCCCCTTAGTAATGGATCTGTAGAGTGCCTGCTCTCCTCTGAGATCAAAGCATAATGTATTGGTGCTAATAGAAAAATAGCAGCTCTCCTAAGCTCAGGATCCCTGTCTCCATGGGAGGAAGCAAGGGGAGCGGAGTGTCCTCAGCTCAAGAAAAGCTGGGACAGGACCTCAGTGCCACAGAATTAAGCAGGAAAAGCAGCACAGGTCATGGAGCCACAGTGACATAGGGTCAAGCTTAAAAGCATAAACACATAATAATGATAACAACAGGTGGCATATACTGAGCATAAATATTTGTCAGGAATTGTACATATCTCAGCAACCCTTGACAACCTTTGAGATACATTCTATCCCTGTCTCAGGGCAAAACTGAGATTCAGGAAGCCAGTGGTGGAATCAAAGTTAAATCCAGGCATCTGACATCTGAGTCCTTGCTTTTGCCAGAACCTCTTGGTGGCACTGGCCAGAAGTGAGTAAATAGTCAAAATGAACATAAAACTGAATTAATTGGCCAGACATCAAGAGAGGGGCAAAAGGAGACGGTGGGCAAAGGTTCAAGGGGCTGAGCCCTATAGCCAGGACCAGCAGGTAGGTATGTGATGCTGCTTTAGAAGCCTGTTCTCAGCCACATCCAGCAACTATGGCCTGTCTCTCTTTAATCACCTGCAATTATGAGCCACCATCAGGCAGGGATAACTAGAAATAGTCATATTGGCAAATATGGGTAATTCAAGAGCAAATTCCCCAGGTCAGAATCCCTTCAGGTATCCTCACATTTTAGAACAACTATTATTTTAAAATCTACTTGTAAACCCTTGAGAAGAGGGTAGTAACATGTGGCTAGCATGTCTTCATCTGAGAAGCTCAAACCATTTCACAGTGGCCCTGGGAAAAGAATCATTATTCAGTGCCCTGAAGCTAGGGTTGGAGTATTAGAGAAGAACCCAGTGTCTTCCCATGGCCCTGTGGGGTATTGTGCACTTTGACCTAGGGCAGAGAGAAAACAATGGTAATTTAGAAATTGGAATCTCACAGCTTTTTTTTTTGGCAGAAATTACATGTTTCCAGAATCTCTGACGGATGAATGTATTGCTTATTGTGAATCAGGGAATCAGTGGCAGAGTCTATGGGCCCTACCAGATTAACTGTTTTGCCAGCGTTGATTTGTTAAGCAATTAGAACATGTGCCAAATAAAGTCTTACACCCATTATGCCACACTGGTAAATAACCAGCTTTAATCTTCAGTACCTTTAAATGGTTGCCATTATATTGTATTGTCCTCAGTGGATCATGCATCTGTTTATAATCCTTCTCTTTCTAGAATTGTGGTTTGTAAAGAAATAGATCTGACCAGTGAAACCCATAGTATGGAATTATCTTTACTACATAAATTTATAGTGCTTTATGTTTACAAAAGATTTTGTTGTTGCTGCTGCTAGTTGTTTTCTTCAATGGATCTGTTTAGGTAAGTATGGCTATTTTCATTTCACTCCTGAAGGCTGACAGAGATCACATTGCTACAATTTACCCACTAAACTCATGACCCAAACAGAAGTCATATGCTGACACCCAGCCTAGTGTTGGGCCCATTTTTTCTTTCACTTAGGCAAAAGGTAAAAAAATATGGACAATTAACCAATTTCCACTAAACTAATGATTATAGATATATAGGTTAAATGATTCAGACCAAATCCTTTCCTAATCCTCATTCACATAAGTACTAGTATTTCTGGCAAGAATTACTTACTAAAGTAATTGTACTTTAGTAGCATGTGTACTGGTTTTTTATTTTCTTAATTTTTTTTTTATTTTTAAGATTTTAATTTTTAAATAATCTCTACACCCAGTGCAGGGCCCTAACTCACAACCTGAGTCAAGAGTTGCATGCTCCACCGAATGAGCCAGCCAGATGCCCCTGTACTGGTCTTTTGGTTTTGCATATTAAGATTTGAGTGCAAACATGCTTTAGACCAGGACTGCACTGGTTCTGTAGGGCCATAAGGGCAAGCACAGGGACTAAAGGCCCAGACCCACTTCAAGTGACAGTGTGCTCAAAAAACCACAACATACACACCTAAAATGTCCTGAAAAACCAATGTACCCAAAAGCGTGTGATAACATTCAGGTCAAATCCTAACGAATAAAATCCAACTGTAGAACTGCTAAGAGAAAACTTTCTGAGCCACCGTCAACAGCCACCTGGTTTCAAACAATATTTAGCAAACCAAATTCCAGCATACCAAACAAAGAAGGAACATTCTCTAGACTCTGGTGTGATATTTGATAGCATAAACTAAGGGAATACACACTAAAACAGTGGTTCTCCAAGTGTGGTCCCAAACCCCAAACATCAGCATCACCTGGAATTTGTTAGACGTACATATTCCCAGAGCCCTCCCCAGACTCACCAAATCAGAAACTTGGGCAGGAGCCTAGCAATCCGGTTTCACAACTTTTCCAAGGGTTTCTGATGCACACTAAAGAAGAGGCATCTGCTTCAAGTAGAATGAGATCAGGAAAATTTCTTGAAGGAAGATAATCTTGAGTCAGACTTCACAAGAAACAGAAGGCTTGCCCAGTTTTCCCTCTTGAAAGAAGGCTCTACAAGCAAGGCCACAAAAACCCAGATTAAATATTTACCCTTTCAGATAAGTTTAGGCTCTGTTTAATGCTAAACTGTATCATGCAACTACTTTGGCTGATCCATTTTCTACTGACATTTCAGCCTAAAATATATACTCCCCAGGAAGCCAGTGAGCTATCTTAAGAAAACTAATAATCACTCTCAAATACTTGAGATTTCACATGTTATCCTTCAAGATGAAATGTGAATTACTTCCCTTACTGGCAATTGTTACTTCTTTTCTTTGTCCATTTTGCAAACCATATGTTTAGTTCAAAGGTGAAATGTGTAGGAAATTTACAAAGAGGTTAAAATTAATGTGAACATGATACTACAAAGATTGCTGAATTCTAGTCAACATTTTTTAAAGTTCTTATTTCTTGCCACAGAGTACAGTTTTTCTTAACACAAATATACTACTCCCTTTCATTAGGCTCCATTTGATAACAATTTTAGTGTTCTACTTCCCCCTTGTGGTGAAAATTAGCATTTTTACTATTTCTGAAATCTAAAGGTTGACAGAGAACAGCAAAGGCTTATTTATACTCAGCATCAAGTTTAAATGGAAATTGACAAATTCAGCCAATCATTTCATTGATTTCTCTATAACATTCAAATTCAGATCTTTTTTAAATACCTGATGGTTGGTAGAATTTGTTCCTTTTCATCCAGATATATGAAATTATCTAGATGCAGACAAAAACAAATGATGGGAGTAGCCAGTCAATTTTTTTTCAAACAGCATTAAATTGTTGACTTTTTTAGTGTTCCTGAAAATATAAATTCAATGCATCAGAATAATGCAATCATTACTGTCAAATATAAAGTCGCTAATGACTCTACAGAGAATTTGTGGTAAGCTTCTCAACATTTATTTTGTAAATACTGCACTAGTTAATGGATAGCTCACTAGAAAAAAAGCCCAGTTTAGTCAAAATTTCACTATAAAATCTGAAATTTACAGCTGTAGAGTTGACTTCTCAATGGTGCAGGATTAAGTGCCATCACAGCAACAAATTTCAGTCATTTATCAGAATGTATTTTGAGTTGAATTACTGGGGTTATGAGTGTGGTGTCAAGACTGACAATTTAAAAATATAAAACCCTCAGAAGTCAAAGAAAATAAGGGAAGAAATGACAATTTCAACAGCTATGTTTGCATTCATGTTGCATTCAAGTTGTCAACTCCTATACAGTGTCTGTGTGATAATCTCAAAAGCATTGATTATGTGGGGCAAATGATGAACCATATAGGGGTCTGATTAATGAGGGTGAACTGGTTAGGATAACCAACCTCAATCCAAGAAAAAACTGGGATAAATAACCGTGGACTCAACCTTCAAATAATTCTAGTTTCCTTCATCTCTGATATTGTTAAGCAGTGACATTTTTTTAAACACTTGCTATATTCAGGATGCTGAGCTAATGAACCATCTTGTCCTTCAAGGACTAGCTCAAATGCCAGATCTCTAAAGCCAGACAGAATGAATTCTTCCTCTTCAATGGTAAGATAGTGCTTATTCCTACAACTAGGAATATGCTTCACACATGATTGTATAACTATTTTGTGCCCAGCTGTCTTCCTCACTAGGCTCTGAGCTCTTTGAGGAGAGGAACCACATCTCAATCATGTAGAATTACTAAAATCTAGCATAGTGCCTAGCATATAGTAAGTGCTCGATATTTTTTTTTCTAAATGAATTGAATAAATGAGGGTGAAGGGTGTGATACAAAGGAGTTGAAAGTATAATATTGGCCTTCAATTAGTTTATGGTTTATCTGCATAGGTTCTCTAAGTGTATATTGACTGGTTTGGTCTTTGTATGATTGTAAGAAGTATAATAAAATGTATGTGATCTCTTCTGGAGTTAAGGAGAACTAAGAGAGGGTGTTTATTTGTTAAATGCCCCTTAAATCAGCTTTTCCACTAGCTCTTCCTTAAAGGCACAGAACTTGCTGTGTAGTCAGATGAAACTGGGCACCTTTATTTTTTTTTAATTTAATTTATTTATTTATTATTTTGGGAGAGAGAATGAGCAAATGCAGGAGGAACAGAGAGAGAGGGAGAGAGAGAATCCCCAAGCAGGCTCTTCACTGTCAGTGTGGAGCGGATGCAGGGCTCGAACTCATGAACTGCATGAACATGATCTAAGCCAAAGTCAGATGCTTAATCAACTGAGCCACCCAGGTGCCCTGGGGCCTCTTTTCTTGATCAATGTTATTTTATTTTCTCCACAATAGCTGTATGACGTCCAGCTAAGTTTGCACATGGGCAGAATTGGAAAGTGATCAATAACATGTGTATTTTAAGGATATGAAGAAGACCCCAATTATCCACTATTTTCCCCACAACTATGTTAACTAAAAATCCACCAAAATAAAATTGATTCCATTGTGCCATAAGTTTCCCCAACCATTTAAAAATGAAATACCTATCCCCTTGGAGGGGCAACCAACACAGTTCTTGACACCTTGGTGAGTACTGGTGTTTATTAGACTACCTCCCATCTGTTCTAACTAGAACTGAGAAAGAGCATGAAGATTCTGGGTACTTAATAAAAGAAGGCAAGTGTCGAGGGGTGAGAATGAACATAAATTCTCTGACAGTGAATCACGGAAGCCCTACCATTCTAGACTTCTGCATTCTTGGACTGAGAGGGGACCCATTCAGTTGGCCTTCCTCTACATTTTCTGCTATCACCTATCCACCCACAGTTTATTACTACGATGCCTCCCCTTCAAAGTGACAACTAATTAGAGAGAAATCATTCCTTATACCATCAACCCTCAGAATGTTCTTCTTCCTTCCCAAGTAACATATGCTAGCTTATGTGATGTGGCAGGCTGTAATTAAACCAAACCCAGCCTCAGCTTAACTTCCAAGCAGTAAATGCCATTCCCACCAAGAAGGTTTGAAAGCTTTTATCACATAGCCTTAGGGCAGAGTAGCCTGGTTATCCAGCTAGAAAACAGTCAGCTAAGAGCACACAGACCCAGGGCGAGATGTAGTGGGCAGCTTCACACAGTCCTGCTTCCTCCATAAACTAGCAAAGCCAGCATCTAGCATTTTCCACAGGACACTGAAAAGACACTATGCCCTGAAAATCAGCAGATGGTAAGATAGTTCTGCAAAACCATACTCTGGGCCAGAGCTTAACTGAAGGCTGACAACTCTCTATGATCAGGAATACAAATCCTAAAGCAAGAGGGAGACCTGCTCTTGCAGACAGGGCTCTAAGAGTAGCCTGAAACACACCAGAGAGGAGTCACCTTGGACGGATCACTAGATCTGAAGCAAGGAATTAGAGTCAAGTGGACAGCTGTCATTGTTGTTGTCATCATTATTTTTACTGCTGGGCCAAACAAGATTTCTTCTTTCCTTCTAATGTTACCCTAAGTCCCTTCAGGGTAATTGCCTCTCCACCTCTCTATTAAGTCTGAGTGGAGCTGTATCTTTACCCAAACCAGAGACTGGGCACCAAGTCATGGAATGGGTGGACTGTGTCCACTCCCTATATTCTGTATATACTGAGAGGGGTGCTACAAATATTGAATATGGAGAAGAGTAATTTTTATTTAAAAAACAAAGTTTGGGGCACATTCATTCCAGGGCAGAACCTGTAAAAGATGGTCAGATACTTTCTATTGCCAAGACTGGCAAGACTGCCCTGGTTTTTGTTCTTATTCTATTATTGTGTGGAAGTCATCGCATTTCTAAGCCTATGTATTCTATGATGAATCCCTCCAATAAATTTGCTTTCTCTAGAGTTAGCAATAACCAGTTCAGGTTACTTATAACTAAGGAGGCCTGACTAATACACATTGTAACACATACACATGTACATATATAACTATATGATAAATCTGGTTACTCACCTATACCAGGTACCTTAGACTGATTGAAGATGCCCATAGTAAGCAAAATCAGGTAAGCAGACATGCAATTCATTTTTCTGTGGGTATGTCATGTGCTATGTTTTATCAATGTATTTCCAGCCTCTTATTCTGGATGATCTCTGAGTGAGCCAGAAAAACAGAAGCATAATAGAATGTTGAGCATAATCCTCTTGACCTCATTGCATGGAGAATGGAGGATGGAGAATGGAGAATGGAGAACTCAATCTCAGTCTCTTGAAAGGGAGAGAGGTTATTTCTTAGATGAAGTAAAGGAATCAATACCTTTAGGGTATTTTACCTCAGAGTAGATGTGGCAGGCAGCAGATTCACATTAAAATGAATCCTTTTGGGGCGCCTGGGTGGCGCAGTCGGTTAAGCGTCCGACTTCAGCCAGGTCACGATCTCGCGGTCCCGGAGTTCGAGCCCCGCGTCAGGCTCTGGGCTGATGGCTCAGAGCCTGGAGCCTGTTTCCGATTCTGTGTCTCCCTCTCTCTCTGCCCCTCCCCCATTCATGCTCTGTCTCTCTCTGTCCCAAAAATAAATAAACGTTGAAAAAAAAATTTTTTTTAAATGAATCCTTTTAGGGGTGCCTGGGTGGCTCAGTCGGTTAAGCAGCCGACTTCAGCTCAGGTCATAATCTCGCGGTCCATGAGTTCAAGCCCCGCGTCAGGCTCTGTGCTGACCGCTCAGAGACTGGAGCCTGTTTCAGATTCTGTGTCTCCCTCTCTCTCTGACCCTCCCCCGTTCATGCTCTGTCTCTGTCTAAAAAATAAACAAACGTTAAATAAATAAAAATAAAATGAATCCTTTTGGACTGTCACTGGACTGGATCGCCACTAAATCTCCCATGCAAGAGCTGAAAAGACCAAGTCTTGTCATTTTCTGTGTGTCTTAGTTCCTGGGTGCTATAACAAAATACATTGAGTGGCTTATAAACAACAGAAATTTACTTCTCACAGTTCTGGAGGTTGAAAGACCTAGATCAGTGTGCCAGCACGACTGGGTTCTGGTGAGAACCCTCTTCCAGGAGGCACACTGCCAACTTCTCATTGTATTTTCACACGGCAGAAAAAGAGCAAGAGAGCTCTTTGATATCTATTTAATAAGGACACTAATCCCATTTATGAGGGCTTATGAGCTAATTACCTCCCAAAGGCTCCACCTCCTAGTACCACCACATTGAAGGTTGGATTTCAACACATGAATTTGGGGGGACACAAACATTCAGTCTATTGCACTGTGAATGGCAAAAATGTCCCTATGACATAGTAGTGTTGGGTTGGACCTCAGACCATTTTCTGCTCCATCCAGGTTAACCCACTCCTCCTCAAAATCAGAGTTCCATTTTCATTGACTTGCTTACCCCTAAGCACCACTCAGAGAAATAGGGGTCTAATAATTACAGGAAGAAAATTATTTTCTCACAGTTCTTGAGTGTAGAAGTCCAACATCAAGGTGCTATCAGGGTCAGTTTCTGGTAAGATGTATCTTCCTGGCTTTGGGAGCTGGGGGTAGACATACAAGGCAGCCCATAACAAAGCCCCACAGATTGGGAGCCTTAAACAAAAGGAATTTATTTTCTCACAGTTTAGATTGGTTTCTTCTGAGGCCTCTAATTGGCTTGCAAATGGCCATCTTTTGTGACTTCACATGGTCACCCTTCTGTACAGGTTTGTGCCAAAATTTCCTCTTCTTATAAGGACACCAATCATATTGGATGAGGGCTTATCCTAGTGACCTCATTTTACTTAATTACCTCTTTAAAGACCCAGTCGCCAAATACAGTTACATTCTGAGGTACCAGGAGCTAGTTCTTCAACATATGAATTTTAGGGGGGACAAAATTCAGCCCATAACAGTAAAATAATAAGTCAAGAAAGTGAAAAAATGATGAGAATAAAGAATGAGACATTTATCAAGGTTGGGCCCCAACTCTGCCTCTGAGGCTCATAGTTGCTAGCACAGAGAGAGAAGCTTGATCGGTTACAAGACATTCATCATGCTTTGTGCATGGATTTAAATGATGTTCTTCCACAGGCAGTGTGGTGTTGTTGTCTAATTAAAAAGTCATGACTCTAGGGGTGCCTGGGTGGCTTGGTCGGTTGAGCATCTACCCCTTGACCTCAGCCCAGGGTCATGGATTTGAGCCCCATGTTGGACTCTGCACTGGGTATGGAGCCTACTTAGAAAAAGTCATGACTCTACTGGTAAGAGACTCAATCCAGGGAAAAAAAGAATAGTACCATGACAGCCCAGTAGGAAATGCATTCTTCAGCAGTGACAATCTTAGAGATTCCTTCAAAATACACAGTCACAAAATACACAATTCCTTCAAAGTCACAGGGCAACTATCTGCATTTCAAGATTCTGGGGAGAGAAAGAGTTCCCCCAAAGAAACCAATACTTCATAAATAATATACATTTATATGTGTTTGCATGGCATAATTTTCAAAAATTACCTACTGCAGTTATTTTAAACAACTTCCTAATATTAACCACATTTCTAATTTCTCAACTAAGTAACAAAATTCGTGAGGGATCATAGATCTAAATAGGCTCTTCATAGTCTCCAGCATAAAGACCATCATAGCTCAATGGGTCAGATATGAGGAATGTCCAGGGACTGGAATCGCAAAATTTAACCTTTGATTCTGTGTCCTACAAACCACTTAAATCCTCTTTGGAAGAGAAATAAATATTTGGGAGTGAGGAGACAAGAAGGCATACATCAGGATGAATGGTATAGCCTAGAGATATGTCAGACCTTCCAGTCACATTCAGAGATAAAGTGTATCTACAAAGTGAAAGGAATTATCAAGTAAGCCTCCTTTTCTGCCACAGATAGGAAATCTTATTTAGTGCTAAAGGATCATGAACTTGGGAGATTGTCTGGGTTTGAATTCCAGAATGATCACTTATTTATTTTTTATTACATTTTATTTGAGGAGAGTTGACACACAATGTTACATAAGTTTCAGGTGTACAATGTAGTGATTCAACATCGGTATGTTATGTTGCACTCACTACCATCTGTCATCACACACTGCTATTACAACACCATTGACTATATTCCCTATGCTGTCCCTTTTATTCTTGTGACTTAGGCATTCCATAACTGGAAGCTTCTATCTTCCACTTCCCTTCATCCATTTTATCCAACCCTCCCATGCCCCCTTTCCTCTGGCAACGATCAGTTTGTTCTCTGTATTTATAGGTCTGATTCTGTTTTTCGTTTGTTTATTCATTTGTGGGGTTTTTTTTGTTTTTGTTTTTTTTAGATTCCACATGTGAGTGAAATCATACGGCATTTATCTTTTCTCAGTCTGACTTACTTCACCTAGCACAGTACCTCTAGGTCTATCCATGTTGTTGCAAATGGCATGATGTCACCCTTTATAATGTGTAATATTCATATGTATATCTTGGCTATTGTAAACAAGGCTGCTGCAAACATAGGATGCATATAACTTTTCAAATTAGTGTTTTTGTTTTCTTTTGATAAATAAATACCTAGTAGTGGAATTATTGGATCATGTGGCATTTTTAGTGTTTTGAGGAACTTCACACATCTTCCACGGTAGCAGCACCAATTTGCATTCCCATCAACAGTGCATGAGGGTTTCTTTTTCTCCACATCCTTACCAACACTTGTAATTTCTTGTCTTTTTTATTATAGCCATTTTGGCAAGTTTAAGGTAATACCTGTGGTTCTGATTTGCATGTCCCCGATGATTAGTGATGTTGAACATCTTTTCATTTGTCTGTTAGCCATCTGTACGTCTTTGGAAAAATTTCTACTCAGGTTCTCTGTCTTTTTAGTGGGATGGTTTTTGGTGTTAAGTTGTCCAAATCACCATTTATTAAATGTATGCCTTTGGGAAGTTTCATTAAGCTCTCTACACCCTGGCTCCTCATTTGTTGAGGAAGAGAAACAACTGCATCTATTTGAGGATTTGTTAAGAGGATTTAGTTAATATGTAAAGTGCTTACAACAGTGCCTGGCACGTAGTAAGTGCTATTATTATTAAATAGTTCCTTAAGCTCTGAAAATTATGGGTTGGTATAATCAAATTTCTATTGTCTGAGTAGAAGTGATAGAACAGTTTCAGCCATATGTGCATATTTACATGTCCCAGAATGTATTTTGTATTCTGAACAAGGTTCATGTATCCAGAAGAGGACCTCATTCTGTTAGCATAAGAGGGACATGAGTTCCTTTGTCAATGCCTCATAATGAGACACCTCTGCATTTAAAACCCCAAAGGGAATTCTCCCCTTATGGAGCTGTTGTAATACCTTGCAATTCAGATAGAATTACCTATCTACTTTCACTCCAGGTCCAGACTTTACACATTTCTTCTCCAACTGGGCATCTTTATTTAAGATTATTTTCCCCAGGTGTATTTGTGTTCACTTTTCTGAGTTGAATCTTGTTATGTTTTTGTTCAAATCTCTGAGCTCCCTTCAGTCTTTGTAAATGATCTCGGTCTGTGGTGTTAGCGCCGTCATTTGGTGCTATATTGTAAGCTTCATTGCATGTATTCTCTCTGCTAGATCATTAATGATGCTTTTAAAATTTACATCCAAGACTTTTTTCAGTCTTTTTCTTACATCCACATGCTTTTCTCTAGAAAATGACACCGCCTGGCTAGTTCTCTCCCTTTGTTCTCTGTCATTCATTCTCTCTTTGTCCTTTTAAGAATGAAGGGAAACTGTTACCCAAGTAAGCTCTGTTATTCTAAGATGGCTTTTCTCCCTTCATGTACTTAGTGCAGATACATAATTAGTGTAGGACATATTTGAATGGGATAATTTGTTTTATAAATTACAGCCACAGGCTCATCTGTTTTTGTATACTTTCTCTTCGTTCCCCTCATATCTAAAGTAATCGGATTTACACTGCTGCTTATGTTGACTCCCTGTGGTTCTTGCGATATGTGACATCTGTTATTTTACAGTACTTAACTCACGTGCACTGGCAGCCAGGCACCTATTAGAAATAACAATTAAGGGCATAAATAACACACATCTGCATGAGTTCTGGCGCTCACTCAGGTATTAACTCTGCTTACCATCTTCCAGATTTATTCTCTTCTGCATTGTAAGAATCATTTGATTTTGGAGAGTTTAGCTTTCCTTCCTGGGGAGACTTCAGCATATATTTATATAATTGTTTTTGTAAGTTGGGACAAGTGTGTGGTTGCGTTTGTGTTGTGTGCTCTTTGATAATTGCACATTCAGGAGAGAGAGACACTCCCCATTGTATTCTCTTACTGCAGCCCTCGGCTTCCCACCTGAATAGTTTTTACGACAGCATCAAGCATGACTCATTGGTAATCCCTGCTGATATAAAATTCATATGCCTGTGTGCTTCCTTCTGAAGGCAGTGATTTGCATTTCTGTAGAGGTTTGAAAGAATAGGAGAGGGTTATTATCTGTTATTATTTGCTGACCACCCACAGCACTCACAATGGGGTACAAGAGACAGAAAGGAAAAAGGTCAGCTCTTTAAAATGTACATGTAACTAGCTCAGAGCCAATGGAAGCATCTTGGTGGCACTTTAATTAGCAGCTTCCAGGGTCAGAGGACTCTAAAAAGCTTCCTAACATCTACTTGGAGCCCATGGAAACTGTCACTTCACAGACTCACGAGATGAGAGGGCTGGCAGAGAACAGCTGTGAATTCTCTCTGCTTCACTGTGAAACAAGATGGTTAGTGCCACCTCACTCCTGCTTTTCAGAGCTTGGGGCTGGGATGCTCCATGGGCATCACTGGCATCTGCTGGGTGCAACAAAAGCTTTAAGTGTTTATCCCCCTCAAGAAAAACAGGAATGAAAAAGGAAGGAACCATCTGAATTCAGTGACTGAAGGAATGGTGCTTCAGTGGATGGCATTGTAATGGCAGGACAGGCCAGATCCATTGGGAGAGAACGGAGCTGGAACAGAACCTGAATAAGGAGGATTCTGATGGTTAAGTCAGACTGGAATCCTAAACCCATGCTTCCCAGAATTAGCCATCAGAAAGAGAATGAGGAGGCTTTTTTTTTTTTCTTCAAAATAAAAGCATAACTTATAACACTAATAATACTCTTACAGCAATCTAATTTTTTTCTAAAAACCTTTCAAATATTTTTAAATGACAGAGCATGAGGTCAGAGAGTTTTCTGTTTGTTTAGTTTTGGAAGATGACAGATGAATGAGAAGGTTGAAATAGATCATGTATAAACTATGCTTTCCAAACAATATGCAGGATTCCAGCATCAGAAAGGAGAACAAAGCTTTAAGTACTAAAATATGTCAAAATATGATAATACTAAAGCAAAAAATTCAGATATGTAAATGTCCAATGACAGGGAAATGGTTTAATTATGTTATATCTATGTGGTGGAATTATTAGATAACCATCTTCCTTGGTTATCTTCCTAGAATTAGGCTTTCAAGTAATTTTGATGATCAGGGAAATGCTCACTATATAATGAAGTGAAAGCATAATACAAAACTACCCCTGCAGTATGATTTTATTTATGAGAGTGTATGTACAGATGTCTACACACACACACACACACACACACACACACACACACACACACACACGAACACTGGAAGGAAACAATCCCAAGTGTTGATAACATTGTTATATCCAGATGGGAGGAGCATTGGGGATGATTTAATTTTCTTCTTGACTTTTTTCAATCTTTCTATGATTAATGTATCTTACTATGAAAATCAAAAATAAATGTTTGTAAATGCCTAGCCTACTCTGAAGAGATAACTCATCTCACAGGACATTCACTCATGTGATTCCTATAATTAGAAATTGATTTCACAACATATTTTGAGCAAACAATACATATATTGTATAATCCTATTTCTTCTTGTCTTTTAAGTAAGTATATATCCTAATACTTATTTATCTTTACTTATTTATATTATTATACATGTGTTGGGAACTGACCCAACCCAGTTGGTTCACAAACGTTAGCTTCTTTTTGATAAACAGCTGTGGGCTCTAAAGGTTGGAAGTAGGTGATAGCAAGGGTCTCTTTTCCCACAGCTGCCTTGTCAGGAGGTGTCTGGTACAGTGAACCCAGATCTCAGATGGACTTTTGTACAGGAGACAAAAATTTATTAGCATGCAGGTACAAACACAGGCATGCTCACTTCTCTCTGCTCAGAGTGCACACAGGACAGAATGGAATCCTCAACCTCATATACCAGGCAAAGAGCATAGGATTGGATTTAATAAATTCTTGCTCCCTATTCATCAAGTGCAGGTATGCCTGCATAACATTTCTAGCCAATTCACACATCTGGAATACTAATAATTTTACAAAGAAAAAATTATTTCTAATATCCATTATATGCTAAAAAATAAATGACTGGAGATCTTATAGTGGTTCTTCTAGTGTGTGGCCTTTCAATGGTAACTGATTGATTAGTATATGTCAAAGATTAACTAATCAGCTTTACGGTATTGATTAAAGCCAACACATATACTTAAGTAATTTATAATAAGTTATAGAGCATATAATCTTATGCCTTTACCTAAATAATCTGAAGAATAACCGGTAAATTACTATTAGTGGTATTCTCCAGAAAGAATGGAATTAGGAAGAAGGGACTTTTTTTTTCACACTCTCCTGTATTATTTGTTTACAAAAGCAAACATTATTTTTGTAATATATATTTATACTAATGAAATTTTTTAAAGGATGGGATACATGATAATGGAGATTTATTCAGAAATAGCGATTGACCTCTGCATGCCTTCAGAAGTATACAGCAGTGTGCTGGGAATTTGGAAAAGCACAGAATGAACAAGCCACTTTAAGAGTGAATTTTGGGGGCGCCTGGGTGGCGCAGTCGGTTAAGCGTCCGACTTCAGCCAGGTCACAATCTCGCGGTCCGTGAGTTCGAGCCCCGCGTCAGGCTCTGGGCTGATGGCTCAGAGCCTGGAGCCTGTTTCCGATTCTGTGTCTCCCTCTCTCTCTGCCCCTCCCCCATTCATGCTCTGTCTCTCTCTCTGTCCCAAAAATAAATAAAAACGTTGAAAAAAAAATTAAAAAAAAAAAAGAGTGAATTTTGCTGAGAATTTCAGATGGGTTACAGCACTGAGCAACCTAAATGGTAAGCAATTTAAAATAGATGTTAAAGCAGTTTCCCCCCCTGGTCTTCCTTTCCCAACCCTTATGGTGCTGCCTCCCGCCCTGCCTCCCCATCAGCCCCTTGATTTTAGTGGGAACATATGAGAAGTTATGCCTGCTGCATTACTGTGCATTAATTCTTGTTGTGAATTAGCTCATCAGATTATCAGCAATCATGATGCGACAATTACCTACTAGGGCCAAGGAGTGAGAAGAGGATGTCACTGGTGGCAGCTAGTGGTTGGGAGCTTTGAGTAGGAAATGCAAGGAGAGAAAGAATGGTCTGGAACTAAAAGGCAAACTGAGAAGGAATACCCTGAACCCTGGGGGCAGCCAACCCATGAGCTCTCAGGTTAGGGGACTAGAGCTCTGAAGTGGTGTGCCTTGGGGGCTGAATAGGAAGAGTGGAGCAGAGAGGTCAGGGAGCATTAACACCAAATAGTTTTATTACACAATTTTATCCCTTCCCAGAAAAAATACAGATGTAAATTCAGCAGCAGACAGCGCTATGTCAGTCATCAGATTTGCTGCTGCTGAAATACATCTGTCAGCTTGTTTGCATCAAGCAGAAGAGCTGAGACTACAATCCGTGTTCATGATAGATGGAGATTTGGAAGACATTTGCTTTATCCAGCCTTTTGCTTACTTAGGCATCATGCAGATACAAAAGACACCGCCAGAATTTGCTTAGACAACACTGAACATGGGATAAGAGTGAGAAGGAAGGGAGAAAATCACTATGAAATATTGCCACTTCCACTGCAATTCTGGAACCATCATTCTAAATTGTGAAATGCTTGCTGCTGCGTATAAGGAGCAGGAGCCTTTCCTGATTCAAAGGCATTGGCAGGAGGCTTCATTTGTCAGGGAAGGAAAATGCCTAATTCAAAATGAAAGTCACCTGGCCCTGATAACTTGAAACAAATGAAGCAAAACTTCATTCTTTGGTTCAGTGCCAGGGAACCACTCCTGTCCCTCTAGAGAGGGTGAGTTTCCACCCCTCACCATTTCTCACTTGCTATCAGACCCTTATAAGCATAGTGATGGAAGAGAGAGGACAATGGGATCATCAAGCTAATGAAAATTAACTACTTTTTGTGTATTTCACTTCAGTTGCCTTAGGAAAGTAGCACAAATCTCTCACTCTTGCTCTGTCTGCCTCTGTCACTGCAGGACAGCTTTGATTCTGCCTTCCTGTGTCTGAGTGAGTACAGACCACTCCAGAATGTCGGCTTGCTTCCTTCCCCTGACATTCCTCCTTTTCCCCTTCCCTTTCTTCCCAACCTTCCTTCCCATAAACCTAAAGTCTAATTCAGACAGCTGGTGCATGATAACAAGTCCTCTATTCATCCATCCCCCATCTTTTTAACAAATATTTATTTACAGCCTGTTATGGATGAGATGTTTGAGAAGGGAGAAAAAGCACTCCCCCAGACCCCCTTCCGCAGCTTATATGCCTGAGAGATTCTGAAAACTCAGCCCCTAAAGTGACTGTAAACAGTTTGCTGCTGTTTTCTGTATAGATCTATAAAGTATTACATAAAAATTACATATCTATTCTAACAATGCTCAGTGATTCCTAGCTGAATGCTACCCTCCTCCTTCAGCAGCTAAGTAAAATGAACCAGCAGAGCAAATAGAATCTGGTGCCCATGGCAACATACATTCCTGCTTTGAACTTGTCAATCCACCACAAGGAAATCACATTAATGGGATGTTTTTCCGCTACAAATAGCTTTTGTCTTCACATTTTAATTACGGGAATAGATTTTTCTTGATTTCTAAATTCTTCAAAGACCTGGGCAAAAAGGAGAAAAAGTAAAATAAAAGTAGTGTTGTTTCAAAACGTCCTTGAAATTCCAAGCAGCCTTTTAGTTGAGGGAAAGAAGGTGGAGAGAGAAAAATGATCTATTTGTCACCATTTTTCCCCACTTACATGACCATGAAAAGTCAAAGGCTTAGGTGGATACTCTTTCAGCAATTTGTTTGTCTTTTTAAGATAGTTTCCTCATCTGTAAATACAGAGATAACACAATCTGCCTCATAAGAGTGTCATGAGGTTTAATTAATGTTTACGAAGTGCTAAGGATAACTGTTGAGGATTATCAATTAATACTGCTGGCTAATCCTGGGTGGGAGAGCCTCGGTTTCACCTTAGGCCCTTAGCTATTTCATTCAGTCATTATCAGCCAGAAAATGATCATTTTGTCTATCTTTAATTGCTTAACCGTGGACCATGACTGTAGGAGTTTATGAACACATTTTATGAACAGATAAGTTCATGAAAAGGATGAAATTAGAATTTCCACCACTGAGAAAGCTGGGAAAATAGGATATGGCACCTAGATACCACCATGAATTCTACAGGAAACTCCAAGGGGGACAAATTTGGACAACAAGAAGGAAAGAAACAATGAATATTTAAGTTGCAGATTTTAGTAGTCTTCATTCTGACCTCAAAACCAGCTATATGATAAATAAAGGCTCTAATTGAAAAAGAGGGTTGATAATTTCTGATTTGCGAGAGTCTCTCTAACTCTTTCTAAATCTTTTAATCTTGATTTTTGAGAAGAATTGAAAGGACAAAACAAACTTACTTGCAGGCCTTGGCTTTACTTACTTTGTCGACCTATAGGTATGGAAGTAAAAAGGTAGAATATGACCCAGAGCTCTGGGCCCTCCTTGCTCTTAGTTCTTAAGAAAAAAGACTTGCTACTTTAGGACGCTATTGACTGAGGAAATTAGACCAGCCTCAGCCACTGTCTGCTGCTCAGTTTGTTGGACAAACCGAACCCCACAGAGCATAGAGTGCAAGCAGAAAAAAGCTACCTGGACTGCCCTCAACTCTTCACACTGGCTCTCACAGTTTGCTCTTCTGTGCCCTTGGAGGAAATCCTGGGCAGGTCTATAGGTATTCAGGTCTATATAGGTAACAAAAAGTCTTCCAAAGTGTTGGTGAGGATGTGGAGATAGTGGAATCCCTGTGCTTTACTGGTGGGAATGTAAAATGGTGCAGCTGCTAAGAAAAAAAAGTTTGGCAGTTACACAATAAGTTAAACAGAATCAACATAATCTAGCAATTCTACTCCTAGGTGTATACCCCACAGAATTAAAAACAGGAACTCAAATACTCGTAGGCCCATGTTCACAGGCAGTGTTATGCACGACAGCCAAAAAGGTGGAAGTCATCCAAGTGTCCATCCGCAGTTAAATGGATAAACAAAATGTGGTACATGTACCTACAATGGAATACTATTCAGCCTTAAAATGGAAGAAAATTCTGACACATGCTACAACATGGATGAACCTTGAAGACATTATGCTAAGTGAAATAAGTCAGTCACCAAAGGACAAAAACTGTATGACTCTACTTATACAAAGTATACCTATAGCAGTCAAATTTGCAGAGTCAGAAAGTAGAATTGTGTTTACAAGGGGCTGAGGGGAAAAGGAATGGGGAGTTACTGTCCAGTGGGTACAGGGTTTTAGTTTAGATGAAGAAAAAGGTCTGGAAATGGATAGTGGTGACGGTTGCATAACAATGTGAATGCACCAAATACCACTGAACTACACACTTAAAATGGTTAAGATGGTAAACTTTCTATTATGTATCTTTTATCACAATAAAAACATTTAAGTCCTTTAAGCACTTTGGGCAACAGAATATCTGACCAAATTTAAGTCTAAAATTTTAGTCTGCATCCAGTTTTACTCCCCTCTCCCTTCCTCCATCAGCAGGACACACCCCTGCCACCCAAAACATTGCAGCGGAGAAGCTCAATGCATAAAAACTGTTCAATGAACACAGTATTAGATGAACCAGATATACATATGAATCCAAATGAGAAAATAGGACACTGAAAAGGTATGTCTTGATACAGATCAGGAATGCTGTACATGTATCCTGTATGTCCAAGAGCAGGGGACAGGTGGGGGTGATGTGATGGGAAAATGGAGAAACTAAAAGAAAACCTCAGCCTTCCTCACAGGGGAGCTTGTACTAGTACGAGTTCTACCCTCTGATTTCCCTGCTCTCCCTGCTTCTGACTTCATCCTCTCTTCCTTTTATGGCCTACTCCAAAGGACAAGAACATGCACAATGCACAATTGATGGTGAACAATAGAAAGAGCAATAGAACACAAAAGGAAAAGGAAAAACCCTGTAGAATGGTATTCATTTTACAGCACACCCAGGCTGCTCATAGCTTTAAAGCAAAGCAAGACCTCCATCTAGTGGGGAAGCAGAGGTGTCCAACACTGCAAATGTTAGTTGCAAATTTATGAAACCTTCCTCCACCCTCCATATTAAATTTGGCAGCTGTTCTAAAGCTATATGCCAACTAAATCATGCTTGACAATCATATTTGTTTCTGGCTACTTAATTCATTCATTTAGTCCAGTAATAGATATTAACAACATTATATTCCCTACAGCAATGCAAACAATTACAGACATTTGTAATGTTCCAGCTTCTGCTGTGTCACAGATGCTAATGCATCAGTGAAACTCAATGAAAAATATCTGTCCCTCGGGGAGTAAGCTAAACAGAATAAAGGTAATTTTTTCTTCTTTACTAGTAATAATAGAAAGAGTGAAGAATCTGATCATTTTGAAAAAAGTCTTTTCACCTTTAGGCAATATATATTTTAATCCATCTAATTAAAACAAACAATAAATTTCAAACTACAATTCAACCAATATATACCAAGTGATTTTTTTAAATAAGAAATACTGGCAAGACTGCAAAGTCACTCTTTATGTGTAGTTTAATGTGGAAAATTCTTCAAGACACTGGTAAGACCTTGGTTTGAGAGCATAATTCGTTCTGGAAACATGCTTGTAATCCAAACCTTATAATCCAAAGTTTTACTGTAGTCAGTGGTCTAGCAACTGCCCAAAGTTTTTAATTAGAAGTTGACTTGAAACAGTTTATTCAGTTTCTGCTGTGTAATAAAAACACAGAAAATTACATTCAATTTCATTTCATGTGGAAACATACCACTAATTGGACTAATAAGCTCTTATATTGGTTATGTTTTTGCTGGACCACTTTTTCCCCCCATCTACTCTGAGTAGTGATAGGAAGGTCTACACCCTATAGGTCTACACCCTCAGACCTTTAATTTTACTTGTTGATTGTGTCTTGGGTGGACAGATGCTAATTTTCATATAGATTAAAACCTTGGATTGCAAGTAACTTGTCCTGCAAGTGTTCTGCAAGATGAACAAACATTTCTAATAAATTTTAACTTGATAAACGAGTGAAGTCTTGCAATATGAGTAGTACATGATGCCAAATGTCACATGATCACAACTGAGCCAATTGTTCTTGAAATTTGCCTTGGATTATAAGCATGTTTCCAGAAGAAATTATGCTCACAAACCAAGGTTTTATTGTATTTTTTTAATAATGTGTTTAGAATTCAGTGAAAAGTTAGAAGAAAATAAAGTTAGAGAATGGAATAAAAAGAAAGCATTCAACAAACTACAACCAATAAGGTTTAGAAAAAAAAACACAACACAACAACTCTGCCACCCTCTGAGAAATGTACAGGAATCCTGGGTTAACAAGTGACAGCAAAACAGGTCAGGCCTGGCCTTTAGTCCACATCTCTCATCATCCACCTTCTGCTGCCTGATTTTGCCATTAAGCACTGAACCTCTACTCTCTATGAGACACCGTATTATTTCCTATTGCAGCTGTAACAAACTTAGTGTAAATTTAGTGACTTAAAAACAACACAAATTTATTATTTTATAGTTCTAAAGGTCAGAAGTCTGAAATGGATCTCATGGGTTAAAATCAAGGTTTGGTAGGTCTGTATTCTTTTCTGGAAGCTCTAGGGGAGAACCCTTTTCTTGCCCCATTCCAGCTTCTAGAAGCTGCCCTTATTCCTGTCATCTTCAAAGTCAAGTCCTTCTCAGGATATTCATTTCTCAGATCTGACTCTTCTGCTCTCTTTTTCCCATTTAGAGACTCTTGTGATTGCATTAGGTTCACGAGGATAGCCTAGGACAATCTCGTTATGTTAAAGTCAGCTGAGTGGCGATCTTAATTCCATCTGCAAATTTGATTCCCCCTTGTTCTGTACCTGAACATATTTACAGACTCTGGGATTAATACAGACATGTTTGGAGGGCCATTACTCTACCTACTACAGACACTGTGACAGAAGCTCTGCATGGCAACCCTCTTCTAGTGCTTCCCAACCTCTTTTTACACCAGGGAACACAGGGGAAATGAATTTATTTTATGCAAATATGAAAATGAAAATACTTTATGGAATATTGAGGCTATTTTTTAACAACTGGATAACCCGGTCATGCCCCAGCACAATTTTTTGGGAACCCCTGCAGTCTACACTGACCACAGGATTGATCATAGCGGCTCACACTACTACTCCTGTTAAGGCTGAGGCACTCATAGACCAGCATGTACTGTCTCCATGGAGTCTTCCAAGGCAGATAAGTGGGAAGGGAAGCTCTGCCATTTGATTTGCCATCCTACTTCCTCCCATTCTCAGGGGATCACTCTATCCACCAGGCCAGCACATATTCATCTTCCTACCTAAGCATTACCTTCCCTTGTGTTCCCTTGTGTCCCCTTCTTCCTATGGGGGCAACTTACTGTGATTCCTTGCTGCTCCTGACACTTCATGAGGGTTTGAGTGACAAGTGCTAGAATTCAACTCAGACTATTTTAAGCAAAAAGAGGACATCTTTGGTCTTCCATAACTGAAGAGTCCAAGGGGAGTTCCGGCTTCAGGCATAGCTAGATCCAGAGCTAAATGGCTCTGAAATTCTCTGTGGACACTTTTTTTAAGTTCCCTTGAAGTAGCTCTTGACAGAATCAGGTTGACGTCAGTCTTTCTGTTACCAGTCCCAGGAGAAAAGATATTTTATAATCTAAACATGAATTAATTGAGATTTCTTTTGACCTACTTTATGATCTGTTTGAAAATACTCTAGAAGTGTTGGAAAAGACAAAAAGTTCTTTTGTTTATAAATACCAAATAGGGGAAATTATCAGTACACCATTTATTATGGCTTTAAAATGAAATTTAAATCACATGTTTAGGTGCCTGTGCCAATGCATATAGCTCAAAGGGGTTGGGAGAAGTAGGATTCTTTTAAAGGTTTTTAAAAGATAAGCTCACACAACCCTATTCAGGGAAGAATGTCTATTTAAAAAGAGTTAACACTCAACTTTAATTTCTTAGCTCAATAAAAGTTTTTCTAAAGTTCCCCTTTGATCCTCTTGTACCTGAGGGGCAGTGTCTTAGTTTTCTGACTATCCAAAGATCCACCAGTATCCATATATAAACTGATTTATCTCCTTTCAAGAATGATCTCTTGAGATAGTATCTCTGACAGTTTGGAGATGGTATATGAAAATTATTTTCTAACACTAAGATGTCTGACAAAAAAATAATAAAAAATTAATAGTAAAAGAGATGTTACTTGGGATTAAAAAAAATGCTGGATGACTATGTCAGATTATCAGTGTCTTTATGTACAGATGCCCCTTATTTAGTATAATCGAAATAGCTCTATTCAGATTAATCTTTCATGAGTTGAAGGATTCTGTAATGTTTCAGAAAATCAAATTGCTGAGATAATGTGCATTGTGTAAATTATCTAATTCATTCGTTAAGTATTTATTGAGTATTCACTTTATAGCACTCATAGATCTAAGCACTTAAGACACATCAGTGAACAAAACAGAGATTCGTATCCTCATGGAATTTACAGTCTATCAAGAGGAAACAGATAACATAAGTAAGCAAATGAGTACTGTGAAAAAATGGAGATGAAAAGAGATAAGGACTGTGGAGGTGGACAGACACTATGGTATAAAATAGGATGGCCCAGGAAGTCCACTGAAAAAATAGCATTTGAGCTAAGACTGGAAGAAGGTAAAAGGATTGGCCATATGGTAGAAAAATGACCCAAAAAGAGGAAACACTAGAGCAAAAGCCCTAAAGAGGAAGCATGCCTGGCATGTTCCTAGAGGGATAAAGAGTTCAATCTGGCAGGAACACAGTGAACAAGGGGATAAAATTAGTGAGTTAAAGGGAAGGGGTGGGATGATTATAAAGGATTAGTAGACCATTATAAAGGATTTAGCTTTTATTGTGAGAAGGGAGTAAATGAAAAGTTTTAGGTAAAGAAATAATAATCTCTGATTTACCTTACAAGAATAATCCTAGTTGCTGGTTTGATAACAGACTATAAGGGGTAAAGGATGGAAATTTACCTTTACTCAATAATCCATATGAGATGATAATGATATTTGCATTGGAGGTGATATAAAGTTGTAAGATTGTGGATATATTTTGAAGGTATAGCCATTAGGACTGGCTATGGGGTGCGAGTGCAAGAGCACGAAAAGAATCAAGAATCACTCCAAGGTTTCAACCTAAGCAACTGGAAAGGTGGATTTGCAATCATCTGAGATGGAACAGATTTCAATCAGAATATCACAAATTGTATTTTGGACATGTTGAGTAGAGTTGTACTTTATATAGTTGGATATATGAATATGGAGTTTAGGAGAGACCTGACTTGGAGACAGAAATTTGGAAATGCAGGTAAATTGACAGTTTTTGAACTATGAAAAGAGGACACATAAGGAATGAGCATAATCAGAAGAGAATAGAAGAAAGGAAAGGGGAAGGAAAAGGAAGAAGAGGAAAGGGAGGAGAAGAAGAAAGAAGTGGAAGGGAGGGAAGGACTAGGACTAAGAAGATGCAAAGGACAAGGGGAATAGAACAAAAGAGACTGCCAATGAACAACTATTGCGGGACACGAAAGACCAAGAGTTTGTGTTCTGACAGCTAAGTGAGGAAAGAAGATTAAGGAGAGTATTGAATTGTATAAGATGAGGCCTGAGAAATGATCAACTTATTTATTATTTGACACTGATTTTGTACAGTAGAGCTCATCAACAAGAGAACCCCAACAAGAAAGTGTTGGTAGGAGTGGTGTAGCTAAACTTCTCCAAAGAAGTATACATATGAGACAGCAATTAGTTGGAAAAATAAAGAGAATTTGTTTTTAATGCGGAAGAAACAGCAATAGGTTTGTTTGTTGGTGGGAATTATTGAATGGAAAGCAAAGTCTTGATAAAAGGGAAGAACTTCTGGAGCAATGTATTGAATGCTCTGAATGACATGACCCAGTGCAGTGGAGGGCTTGGCTTTAAGTGGGAACATGAAGAGTTTGTCGATGGTAATGGGTTCATGCAAAGGCAGAGAGAGTAGAGCTTGTGCTACCAAATGATGGTGGGAAACTTGGGAAGTTCTTTTCAGATTGCTTCAGTTTTTTTCAGTGAAGATAGATTTCCAGCAATGAATGAATATGGATGCATTTACCTTTGCATGTTTTTCCTGTACAGGTGAAGTTTCTAATTTCCCCAGTACTGGCTTTCTACATTCATAATTTTTATGTCATTTTCCAAGTGGCAAACAGAGACATCAAAGAGCACTCTGGGAATAAGGAGGACTTTTGGGCTTCTACTTTTGAGATTATGGCATTGCCATAATCACAGGCAGTCTATCTTTATAACCAACATCCAAGTTTAATCTGGATCTTCCTAATATTCATAACAAAGAAAAATGAGGTAATATATGTGTACTTTGCACTTTTAACATCATAACCCTCCTCAAATCACTCTTCTAATAAATCTCTCTCTACTAACTACAGTAGCTCTGTGGGTACATTAGTCCTAATACTTGTGCATGGAAAGCTTCTAAAGTTTTTAGAAGTTTGCCTTTTCTACAAATGTTTGTTCTTTAATGAAAGATATGTCTAGTCCACGGTTTCCAAAGAGTATCACACAGTATCACACTGGTCCAGCAAGCTGCTCTTGCAAAAGGGTTTGTTGATGACAGATTTTAGAAATGCCTCAAACTGTATCTGCTTCATGGAGATATCTAACATAAATTAGCATATTAATGACTTCGAGAAGTCCTAAGACTTTCATAATCCAGTGTTTCCCGTATTTCACTATGGAGTTCTTATTTTCATTAAACACACATATTACACACTTTACAAAAAGCTAGTTTAGTGCTGTTCCTTTTGTGAAAATATAGTATTCCTAATAAAATCATAAGACATATTTTATTTTGGTAATATTTAAGAAAATGGATGTGACTAATACATTATTGCAGCATGTCTAGTCTACGCCAACTAACATACACCTCTACCTACACAGGGAAAAAAACAGAGGAATTGATCATAGCCTTCCCTGAAAAGCAAAGAAAAATGTTTTTCTCCATATCTTATATCCCAGATCTATGTAGGCCTATACAGTGCTCCTGGTCTATGTGTCAGAGAAGGAGATTCGGTATTATCTAAATGACAAGAATGAACACAAATAATCAAATAATATGCATTAGCAAACTCTGGTTCATTCCATTTCTAATTATGAAATATATAACATAGAAAATGCTAAGGTAAAACTCATTTAAAACAAGAAAATGTTGTAGCACTTTTAATTATCTACATATTAATACATTTAGTTGTAACTAAAAGTCAATTGTAAAATATTGGCAGAAAATTTTATTTTAATGACTTTTCCCTAATATAGGCAATGAATCATGTAATCCTTCAAGTGACTATTGCTATGCAAAATTATATTTAACAGGAAATTAAGTTTAAAATATTGAATAGTTGAAAATGTTTGCAATACTGATTTAAACTGCTGATTTATTAAGTGATAATTACATAATGTGTCACATCCCAAAAAAGATTCTATCATGAGGCATCCATAGTGCCTCAGCAGCATTGGTTGCTGGGGGAAAAGATGAAAACAATGAGTTGGCAGCATCAAGATTAAGGGAAATAATCCAGATGTAGATTTGACTCCCTATAGGCCAGTAGATAAAAATTCAAAGCCAATATTCAAATAAATGAGGAAAATTGAGATTTGACTGAGGTAGGATGGGGCGGAACAGAGAGGAGTGGGTGGCAAAAGATATGATCAGGTTAATGGGCCATGGTAGCAACCATCTTCACACACACACACACACACACACACACACACACACACACACACAAAAGGAAGAAAGAAAAAAAAATAGAATAGACTTGACTTTGATGAAAGGGACTTGAACCTCTAATTTAGTGTACATCATTTAGCAAATAACTTCCCTCTTAAAATGCCTACATCATGACAAATACAAATTATCAGAAGATCTTTTGATATATAGATGTTGAATAGGTGGCTAGGCCTGCTTTCTACCTAAATGACTGTATCATGAATAGTAGTAGACTAGAAAGGCAGAGAATTCAATTTTGTACTTCAGAAAAATCACAAATTACTATATTAGGGAACTTTGAGGTCTGTTCCAAATAGTTGAAAGCATAAATGTTAAACCTACCAATGCCAAGATTCTACAGTATTTAAAGTGAGGTTGGTTCCTGACTCACACAAAAACTCAGCCACCACTTGGGGATACAACGAGAAGAGCCCAATCCTCTGTTAAAACACCTATCTCATAGCGAAGAATAAATCATAAAGCAAAACCGTTCAAGGCTACCGAAGTCTTTGTTTTTTAGTATTCAACTATTCATAGTATACACATTCTTCCAATTCCTCCCCTCTATTCTTACAATTCCTAATAGAGTACCTTTTTTCTCCAGGTGTCAGTATTTTTGCAGGACACCATGAGTTTTAGGGGGAGAATAGCCCCAGCCCCAGCAGGTGGTCATGATTGGCCCAAACCAATCATGGTGGTCATATTTCCCTTGTTAGTGACTAGTCTAGCTGTGGACATGTAACAACATAGAACATTTCTGCCCACTAAGATGGGAGGGAAAGTTTTTTTGAAGGTCTTCCAGAGAAGGTTTTATTGCTCATAATGAAGCCAACACTTCCTCTGATCAGAGGAAGACAACTACAAAGAAGCAAAGTGAGATTCCTGGCAAATTCCTAGAGCTGCCTGACTGACCTCTGGACTCTTTGCTAGAAAAGAGAATAAGCATTTTATCGCTTTGTAAATTTAATTTTAGGGGTTTTCTATTAGCTGCAGGCATCCTAAGTAATAGACCAAGTTTTTTTTTCTCTAAATACATGCTAATGTAGAAAAAAATCTTTTCACAAACAGAAATTCAAACATCACAGGTTCAGGGCACCTGGGTGGTTCAGATGGTTAAGCGTCTGTCTTCAGCTCAGGTCATGATCTCATGGTTTGTGGGTTCAAGCCCTGCATCAGGCTTTATGCTGACAGCTCAGAGCCTGGAGCCTGCTTCAGATTCTGTGTCTCCCTCTCTGCGCCCCTCCCCTGCTCGTGCTCTGTCTCTCTCTCTCTCAAAAATAAAAAAAGACAAACATCACAGGTTCCTGTAAAATGCAAATAAGTCTTCCCTGCCTTCTCAGTGCCACATCTCAGAAATTATCAGGTTAGCAGGTGCTCTGGTGTTTATCATTAAAATTCCAAGTGATATATGCTTAAATCACTGGTCTTTGATTCATTACCTTTCAACAGAATCAATTGATTACCTACCATGAAAGATGATATAATTAATACACTAACCTTTTCTTCCACCTTGCCTTGTCTTCTTTCTCTTTCTATTCCCTAATGTGAGGGACATTTTAGATAATTCCTATAAAAATAAATCTTGTGTACAATTTAATTGTAAATTACAACTTAATTGTAAGTTGAGTAATAGATCCATGAAGGAAACAAAAGTTTTGTTTTCTGAATGAGAAATTCCCATGTCAAATTCTAATCTATGCTCTTGCTTTCTAACTTTCCTTATTTCTTCATGAAGATATATACGCACCTGCCACTGTCTCATTTCCCATGCTGTACCCTTTCTATTACATTGTAATTTAAAGTAAAAATCAGCATATAGCATATGTGGGTAATAGTCTTTGAGTTCTTGGATTTCTTTAAAAGTTTGTCTGTTCATTTTGAGAGAGCAAGCATGACCGTGTGTGAGCAAGGTTGGGGCAGAGAGAGGGAGAGAGAATCCCAAGCAGTCTCCACACTGTCAGCTCAGAGCCGACATGGGGCTTGACCCAACAAACTGTGAGGTGAGATCATGACCTGAGCCGAAATCAAGAGTCAGATGCCCAATCAACTAAGCCACCCAGGCATCCTGAGTTCTTGCATTTTTGAAATGCCTTCATTTTTGTCTCCCCTTCTGTTAATAATTTATCTGGTTACAAAGTTTTAAGTTCAAAAGCATTTTTCCCTAAGCTCTTTGAAGACATTGCTCCATTCCACTCCAGTACCTGGTTATTATTTTTCAGATATCTATTAAATTAATTCTTGCTATTCTGTAGGGAAACTTCTTTTAACCCCACTTCCCCCACCAAATACTTTTCATTTCTCTGCAGCTCTTCCCAAGAAAACTATACAACGCTTTTCTAGACTTGGTGTCTTCTATCCTCTTTCTCCTTCTCACTATTTTGCAATATTTTTTTTGGTTTGGTTGGGGTTGGGAGAGAAACTAATCCTTATATTCTCCCATAAGATGAGACCATCTTGCCCGCACATGCTAGAAGCTTTATTATGGAATTCTCAAATTGTATTGCAATTCCAAATTGTAAGGAATTCTCAAGAGACTGTGATAAATTATTCACTTATATTAGTATTTTGATCTGTTTCCAGTTACCCCATTATTTTACAGACCCAAAGGATATTTCACCAAGAAAATATATGTATATGTATAGAAGTGGTGTGATTATTCTATTCCTCACTGACTAGATATAACCTGAATTCACTACTCAACTGTCAGAACCTGTTTGATACCACTAACTGCTAATAGTGGTCCAGTTAGTAAAGGATGAGACTAGATTATAAGAATCATTTGCTCTTTATCCTAATAATCTCATTTTGATTCTTCTGTTCACCAATACTATCTTATTTTAAAAATACAATTTAGTAAAAATGACTAGTTTTTATTTTCTTGGGACAATATGAAAGGAATTTTTTAAATTAAATTGTACTGTCATATTTGCTTGATGATGGCTTTTATAGGGTATATAGTCCTGAAAAAACAATGCTATTTAAATAGCTATAGCAGTGATCAAAAGAAAAGCATGGTGATGAAATGTAAGCTAGAATAAATAAAATTATAAAGGGTCTGATGGGATCTTTTTCAGGTCATAGTTAATTCAAATAGAGAATGGGAACACAAGCATATGATTTTTGCTCTACTTTAAGAACACATACTATTTAATATGTGTTCACAAATGATTCGTTATGATTTTTTACTCAATTTAGGTTGGTATTTACCAAACTTTGTTGGTGGCACACTTGGATATAGTTAAAGGTACTAGGTAAAAATAGTTCCATGGTCCAATAAGTTTGGCAAACAATACTTGGTATATTGACTAGAGATTAATGATATAGACTAGCATATTGAAAGCTCTGAGAAGCCACTAAGACTTCTGTATTCTGGGACCCAAACTTCAAAAGCGTGGGAGCATGTTTTCTCTCCACACCACAAGGCAATGCTCTGGACACTAGCTGGGTGTCCTACAATTCAGCTCAATTCTGACACTATCTACCCGTAGACAGCATCAGATCCCATAGGTTAAGGGCTCAGTCCTATAAGACTGCCCCTCCCTTCAGATGCCAAATGCAAGCCCAGCACATTACTTGTGTTTCTGACCAACTAGCTACATGATTGGAGTTTCCCACCTCTCCCTTCTCAGGTTTGATTAATTTGTTGAGCAGCTCATAGAACTCAGAAAAACATTTTATTTCCTAGATTACAGGTTATTGTAAAGGATATAACCCAGAAACAGCCAGATGGAAGAGATATAGGGCAAAATATGGGGACAGGGCAGGGACATTCCATGTCCTCTCTAGACACACCACTCTCCCCAAATCTCTATGTGTTCCCCAACTGGGAAGGAAGGTCTCTGAACCTTCTCTTTTTGGGCTTTTATGGAGACTTCATCACTTAGGCATAATAGATTCAATCATTGCCATCAGCTATGGATTCAACCTCCTGTCCCTGTGCCCTATCTGGAGGACTGGGGATGGGTCTGAAAATTCCAACCCTTTAAACACAGGGTTGGCTCTCCTGGCAACCAGCCCCCTTCTTGGGTGTAGTCCCCAAATCACTTCATTAATAAAACAAGAGACAGAGTTATCACTCTCATTACTGGAAATTCCAAGGGGTTTGCAAGCTGTGAGCTAAGAACTGGGGACAAAAACCAAGGATATATGAGAAACATATTATGATCATTTAAATGACCAAATACATATTTCTTATAATTCACAATATAGTGCCTACCTATAAACATATTTAACAAGGTTTGAATCTTAACCTGGATTTCACAAAATTATTTAAACATCATTTTTTTTGCAGCATACTTATTAACATCCTATATAACACTATTCTGAACAACAAGCTATTTGCTACACAGATGGAGTCATAACTGAAACTCAATTAAAATATCCATGTTAAGAATTCTGTCCAGAAATATATTCGCTATAAATTACTTTCAAAATAATTTCTTTGAAAGCACTTAGTTTGTCTGCCATTGTCTCTTCAACCTGCTCCGAACAGGTGGGGCATCCCCACCACCTGACAGGAACTGGTCTTGTCAAAGTCATTTCTGACCTCCATATGCTAAAAAACAAACAAACAAACAAACAAACAACCCACAATGGTCAGTTCTCAGGGATTATCTTATTGTACCTGGTGGCAGCATTTTACAAAGTTGATCAGTTTCTACTTTTTGATAGATTTTAGTTTTTGTTTTTCCACTTTCTCCCAGGACACAAAACTCTTAATGCACTGGCTGTTTCTTCTCATGTACCTTTGTAGGTTCCTCATTTTCTCCTTGTACTTTTAGAGTACCCTGAGGGTTCGGTTCTTAGATTGCTTCTTTTTATATCTAAAAATATTCCCTTGGTGATTTCATTTAGTCTCAAGGCTTAAAATATTTTAAATTATATTTTGACAATTAAATTATATTCTCACAATTCCAAAGTATACATTTCAAGTTCAACTCTCTTTTCAAATTCCAGGCATATCTCCACCCTCTAGATATTTTCTCAAAGTTGATATGTCCAAATTGAACTTCTGATCTTCCCTCTCAAATGTCTTTCTCCTTTAGCCCTCCCCCTCTTGTTAATAGCAACTATCTTTCTAGTTCTCTATAAACACAAAGCTTGGAATCATCCTTTTCTCTTTCATGTCTATATCCAAACCATAGGCAAATCTTACTGGCTCTACCTGCAGATTGCATGTGGAATCCAACCACTTTCCACCATCTCTACTGCTATCATCCTGGAACACTGCATGAGCTACACCAATTTTTCATTCTGGAATACTAAAATAATTTAACTCATGTCTCTATTCCACTGTTGCCCCTCCACAGCCCATTATCAACACAGTGCTAAAATGATCTAACATGTATGGAAGATAGTCATTTATTTGTTCATAACTCAGTTATCACATCACATTGCAAGGCCAACTTCTTTATAAAAGGCAAAAGCCCTATGTGATATGCTCCTAATCCTCACCACATTTATAAACTCATGTCTAGCTACTCTCCTTGTTCACTGACCTCTAGCTACACTGGCTTCTTTGCTGTTCCTGGAACTTGTCACACATGCTTCCATCTTCCATGCAAATAACTCAAACCTGTGCAGATTCACCTTCTTAGTGAGGCCTGCACTGGCCATCCTGTTGAAAATTGCTTGATCTGCCTGCCCTCTCAATATCCCATATCCCTCCTCCGTGCTACATTTTTTCTGTAGAGTTTATCACCTAACATAGTAATTTACTTATTTGTTGTGGTTATTGCAGGTCTCCTTCCACTAGAATGTAAGCACTGGCACCCTATTATTATAATGAATAACAATAAATAGGACTGCACGACAAATTATCTAGCATGGAGGAGTAAAAATAATTTTCCCTCTTCCTCTCTAGGTTCTTGACTGAGACTCCTCTTTCCCCATCCCTCACCCTGTAATAAAAAAAAAATAAATAAATAAATAAAAAAAACAGATTAACAGGAAAAAAAAACAAAGATATTTAATAACATGTATACCTCCAGTATACATGCGAGACACTCAGGAAAACTGAGTAACTTTCCAAAATGGCCCAACCATCTCCAGAGAAAGACAAAAGATGTTACTGTTGGGGGAGCCAGTTATGGAAGATTTTCAGGTAAAGCACAGTAAAGAAGAGTAAGGTTATTAAACAGGTTTAAGTCCACGTCTTCTCCATTCATCAGAGTTTCTAGTGATTTAGTTATCTTCCTCTTCCTAGTACAAGGGGAGACACCCTTACAAATTGAGATTTTCCTTTCAAATATAAATATCTTTTACAAAAACAACATCCTCTTGTTTTTCAGAGCGTCTCCCATGTCTATAGTTTTTGTTTTTGTTTTTAAGAAAAGTAATCGCCTAAAATACTTTTTAGACCTAAAAGGGATATTTAGAGGTGGCAAATTCTGCTCTTCACTAGGTAGTTCCCCATACAGCAAGGTCTGGAGAAAAGCAGGGGAGGAGTTTGAGTAGCAAAGTTGAGAGGAGAAAGAATCTGAATTTTATAGAAGGGTCCAAGTAAGTCCTGCATGATAGGGAACATATATACCACACATCTACAGTTATCTTCCAGTGACTTTGGTTGTAGTTGATGTTCATGTAAATTCATACCGCTTCATCTATCCTGTCTGACACCATCATCACATGGAAAGAAATCTTGGGAGAAGCAGGTTAAGTAAGACAAGGACCTCTGCCTGATTCACTGATGAAATATTTTATCATAAGTCTAGTACTACTAAATTTTTAAATTTAAGTTATCTCCTATTATCACAATTATTTCCTGAATTATAGTTCTTTGTCAGGGTTGGATGTTGGGTTTTCCTTAAATGTCTGACATTCCTTGGACATCTGTGTTTATGAAGGACTACATCAAATTCCAGATTGCTGTGAAAAGCAAGTTTCCTCAGCAATTAGATAGCCATTTGAACAGAAGCTATGGTTCTGTGTAAGTTGTCAGGGCATCTCAACCAGCAGGCACCTGCAGGTATGTGGATGGCTTACAGAAGCTATTGTTTCCTACACATGCCCAAGTAAGGAGGCTTTACCCTGGGAGGGGAATGGTGTCATTACTCATCCTTCCCTTCCCCAAGCGAAAATTTACTTCACCTCTACTCTACTTTCTATAGCACCCCAATACCCTCACTGAGGAGCCTCCCTGGGAATAGGATAATCTGTTTCCTTGAAAATTTATTGTTTTAGGTTTTACCCTAAAGAAAAAGCTATCTCAGTTAATAGCAGTTTAGCTGGAGGAAAGAAGGGCAGGGGTTCCCAATGCAGTTCTTCAATTAATCAGCATGACTGAACACTGGCCCACTCCTTTTGTCTCCCCCCACCCCCACCACCCAAATCTGAGCTTTAAAATTTCTCTAGGATACCTGGCCATGGTTCTCTTTTCTCTCAATCCAATCCCTTCTGCTTTATTCCCTCCTGGAATGTCTCAAAAATCCTCCTCTTCTCCAGAACTTTTAGGACTTCATTCTTATATTTTCTGTTATTGGGACCAAGAAAGAGGGAAAACAATCATGGTTGATTATACTCAATCTGTCATCTGGAACTGAAGGTACCAGCATTAACATAAATATAAAAACTTTGGAGATCTACTGGTGGTACCAACATCTTCTTTCCTAGTGTGTTCTTTTAATTGCTAAATAAACTTTCACTTCAGAAAATTAAAATAACTACCCTAAGAATGTACAAATTTTTAATTGTCCTTCGGCAACCTGAATTCTCAAAGAACTAATCTCAGAATTGAAACTGAAACTCATAGCACAAACAATTGCCTAAAACCAACCGTCAGATCAGGAGTTAATTATGCCAATTCTGGAACACCAAAAAAATCTCATGCCTACTATATGCCCTATAGTATCTAATTCAAGACATATTCAATACAGAAAACTTGGAAGAATTACAAAAATTCATTCAAGAAAAAGACTAAAAGTCATGTTATAGATATTACTATTTTGCCCAGAAGGAAAAAAAAGACTGGTAGATTTCATGTATCGATTTGTGTAGGGAGGATAGATTAAGCTATTGTATTGATCATTTCTTAAATATAGTTTTCTATTTTTTACCATACACCTGTACAGACTAAAAAGAAGAAAATGCCTAAGTTATTGAGAAAACTTTTATGTTGATTACTGGTCTAACTTCCAGTTGCTTATATATCAAACTATACACACATAATACACATACCCCCATAGATTACCTAAGTATATTTTTGATATTTAGTTTGTATCTAAGGTGTGCATGACTCAGGGTCCATTTTTTCCTTGCAAAAATTATACCAAAGAGTCAAAAGGGAGGTTTAAAAAAAAAAAAAAGGGACATTCAAATAAATGTTCAGAATGGGAAAACAAGGGGTAATCTGGCCCAGAAGAAAAAGGGGACAGATGCTGACAATGTAAAGTTAATCCTGTTTGAGGTTTTTTGTTTTTGCTTTTTGCTGCATTTGTTCTGTTCAAAGGCTACAGATAATCCTCAGACCAAAATTCAAGGTATGGCCATTTTCTTATCAAGCAAAAGAGGTAGATGGGGCACTTGGGTAGCTTAGTCAGTTAAGCCACCAACTCTTGATTTCAGCTTGGGTCATGATCTCACGGTTCCTGAGGTTCATGAGATTGAGCCCAGCATGGGTCTCGGAGCTGTCAATGCTCCCGTTCTCTCTTCCTCCTTCTCTGCCCCACCCCCTGCTCTCTCTCAAAAACTAATAAACATTAAAAAAAAAAGTAGTAGGTATATCTTCCAGGAAATAATTAAGATTCATAAATTAATAGAATAATTTCATTTTCTTCAGTTTGAAAATTAAAGATGATTATTAACAAATATACCTTTATGTAAAATCTCTTTTTCCCAATCAGGCCTAAGAGGAAAGAATACTTGCTCCTAGCAAGCAAATACATCAAAATCATAATTAACACAATCTTTAAACTACAAAAACTTGTGAGGGAAGGATGATAAGAAAGTAAGAGTTTTTCAGGGTTTCAGGTCAAAAATAACTTCTGGAATATGGTCTATGGTCAGCATAAGAAGCCCCATTGTTTATATATCCTCCATAGCTCCAGACTACAGAATAAACTTTTAACAATGACAACTGACGTCATATTGTAAATATTATATTTCTCTCACTCACACACAAGGTTTTATGAGACATTTACTAGTTTTAATGTATCCATAGGATTAATACTCATATGGAGTAGAATGCAAAAAGTGCAGAACTAAAGAAGTCAAATGAAAACAAAAGCACACATTTCTTAGGATTTAAAAATATTGCACATAATAAGTTTGCACTGAAATTACTGGCTGTTTGTATAAACAGAATGAGGTATTAGTCAATCTCTAGATAAAGATGAGTGCAAAGAAGAGGAACCACACACAAGAGATACATAAATTCATAGAAGACCTAGAGCGCCAACGACTAAGAGAAATGTGAAAAGATGTGTAAATAAGCTATGATTTCAACACTACAAAATCATTAGCCAGGGACCAAACATGTAACAATGTCTTGGCAATATTTCAAAAGTTTTCAACTGTCTTTCAGCCTAAATGGCTATAAGCAATACAATCATTTCCCTTACTCCAATTTTACTACAGAAAGGTATGGTTCTGTGGTAAATATTAAACTGTGACTTTCTGAAGCTTTCAGTGGAAAGATACTATTATCCTTTGTTGAGTGACTCAATTACAGTTTCATGTACATTTAGCAACCCAAATCAGAGATGCTGCAGAGCATGCAACTTTAAATTAGCAAAGGTTTCACTGCAAAAACCACTGAAGTTCACAAATTTAAATCTACAGTAAGTTTTAAAGTTTAACTTTGAAATACGTATCAGGTGAACTCAATCTTTTCTTGGTAATAAAACTGGCCACGCAAGTAAGCCCAAGGGCCAAGTAGAGAAAAAAAGACCAGGCAGAATTATAATATCTTTTGTTTTTTTAAAAAAGAATGTTTCCTAATCAGGAAAATTAATAATTATCTATTTCTCTACATGAATGTTGCTGAATTTTCAAAAACCATTTAAATACATTTAATATCTATATCAAGTTAAGTGAAATCATGCACTTGTCAAAATAGTTCACAGAAAACTGTTTTGCATCAAAGATATTGAAGAAGAGTCAACTAGTTGGATTTAGTGAGGACAAACAGTGAACTACTGTCCTGAACAGTCAGTGTATGTAGTAACCATATTTCCTCTTCGTTGTGTGACAGTCCTGCAGTGCTTGCTAGATCCATGGAATCTATTTTCAGTCTGTACTGTGTGCCGATTGGTGGTGTCAAAACCACTAAAAGAAAACATTTTCTCCATATCTTCAAACATGTCATCAAACAGTCCACCTCCAAAAGAAAACTCCTGGAAATGATGTCTTTGTCTACTGGAACCATCCTGGCGTGTCTGGAAGTGATTTTCAAAATGCTTCTTGGACCGAGTGTTTTGGTTTTGACCAAAAAATCCAAAGTCTTTAAATAAGTCATCAAAATTAAAGTTAAATGATTGCTCAAAAGGGCTTCCGTTACCTCTTTGTCCTTTACCATTAGTAAAAGCACTGTGTCCAAGTGTATCATACTCTTTTCGCCTGTTAGCATCTGAGAGTGTTTCATATGCTGAAGGAAATAAAAATATTAGTAACTGAAGGTAATCAAAATTACATATAACCCAACCTCTTCAAATAAGTGAATTCAATTCTCTATTTTAGGGAAGAATATCATACCATCAATAAAACCAAAACATTATAAATGTAGGAAAAAGGTAAAATGAAAGTTACAGTAGGCAGGGCCTTTGTCTTGTTCACTGTACAGTATCGGCCGTTAGCATATGCCTGCCCCCAATAAATATCCAATCAATATTTGTTAAATGAATGCTACCATTACTTAAAGGTAAGCATATGGGTAACAATTAGTTATTTTTCATATTATTTGGGTAAAACTATTCTTGTATTAAATAACTTAATGGCTCAATATAACTTTAATTAGTTACATTTAGAAGAATTAAGATTTCTCACTTCCTTACTAGTTGAAGTCAATGTTTAACTCCAACTCTCTATTCAATTACCCCCATCCACCATTAATTACCATATGCTCAGTGCAACTTGTTTCAGGGCTAGTCTTAAGCTAAAATTTGTTTCATACTTTTTCTTTAAAGACAAATGTCGTTTTTAAACATAGATGAAGAAAAACCCCACATTTCAAAGTCTATTTAAACTTTTTATACTTCATATTTTTATATTTAATCTCCATACTTAGTAAAAACCATGTTTCATAGGTTAGCTTATAAGTTTTGGGAACCTAAAATTCCTTGTAACATGTAAACAATAAGCTACTTCATAAACAATAAAAGAAAGAAGTAATACATTATCAACATTTTAAGATCTATATGTCAATAAAAATGCATACTACCATTTATCCATCCATCCAGGAATCAAAGTATTTATCATAAGAAAATAGTCTCAAGAATCTCCCTTTATTTAAATGTAGATCCCTCTCTGCCACCCACCTCCACAGTATCTCCAGATACATACACTTCTTGGCTATCATTCTCCTTTACTAGTTAATATCTGTGAGACCTCAGAGACAGTCATTTACTTACCTTCTGCAATCTCTCTGAATTTTGCTTCAGCATCAGGGCTCTTATTTTTGTCAGGATGGTACTTCATGGCCAACTTGTGAAAAGCTTTCTTGATTTGGCGCTCTGATGCTGATTTTGGCACACCTAAGATATCATAGTAACTTTTGGAGGCCAAAATTAATTCCGTTATCATTAAAATGCAGATTGCAAAGACGAAAACTGACTGGGGAGTAGCCATTTTTAATATCCTAAAAAAGAAAAAAAAAATTATCCATGGAGCTAGCGTTAAGATTTTTTAAAAAGAAGCCCAGTGAACTTTTAGGATACAAGCTATACTTCCTGCAGTATTAAAATTGTTAAGCATATAGTATCTTGTACTTGTTTCCATGTTATTTCATTTTACAGGCTTTATTACCCCTACATTGGTTGTAATCTTCTTGAAGGCAAATATAATTCAACCAAAGTGGGAAAAAAATCTTCTTTGCTTTATCTTTCCACTAATACTCTGGTCATACACAGAGTAGACACAAAAATACTCAATAACTGATTTTTGCCAGTTAATATTGAAGATTCATCATTTGCAAACATTGTAAAAAGGGTGGGAAATCCAAATAATTTTTCAAAGGATGTCAATTTCCCTTTCAAAAATTCATATTCTAAAAGGATTAAAAATAAAAGTATTTAACTTCACAGAAAAAGTACATTACCAAGGTAAACAGCCCAGTAGGTCTGAATTGATAATCTTCCCTTCCTAAGAATATGTACCAACTTCAGCCTTCGTTTTGGCAAGGTGAGCCAAGTATTGCAAATAGAAAATCTCATCATAATAGTATTGACAATACAGTAGAATGTAATTATTTTTTAATTGTAACATCCCAAATATTTAACAGAAAAATGGATAAATGGCTTTTGTTAAAAACTTGTAATTAACAGAATTTAACATTTCTCCTAAGGCTACCAGAAAAATGAACTGTCATAGTCGTTACTTTGGATAAGCTAGTTATTTTCAAACTTCTCAGTAGTCATTAAAATATCTCTCTAACCTTAAAGAAGTTTTACATTAGAATTCAACGTAGAATTCTGGGTAGTATAGATTTAATGACTTGGGATTCAAAACGAATGAGATCCTGTTTTTTGAACTCTACTACAGGAGTTCTTAATAACCTATGATGACATTACAAGGCTGACGAAAGACAATACGGTTTGTGGAAACTGCCTGCCTTTCTCTCCTGTGGCATTTTCTGAGCGTAATTAGCAGATGGATTCCTCCTTTCCAGAGAGTTACTCATAGTCACGGGCACCGAGGATCAAGTACGACCGTCTAAAGAACGCAGAGGGAGTACTGGGGACGCCACAAAGACTGCAGGTACTTCCCTAGTCAAAGGGTGGGTCTGAAACTGACAGGGAGGCACATATTACTGGTTTAATGAAGGTTACTCCACAGTTTAGTATCTGACACTTTTTTAGGAGACCGACTTTTGTATTATACTGACTTCTTCCCAAGAGGGACCCATCGGACAGCAGCCTGGGCCTTACTCCCCAGAGCCGGTGGCCGGTTGGGCTGCACTGTCCAGCCCTTACCCCAAGACGACCCCATACGCGTCCGGTCTGGCCAGGCACCGCCCTCGCGGCTGTCCGCGGCCCGGAGGCCAGCCCTGGGAGGAGCTGTCCGACGCCCGAAAAAGCCAGCGGCCAACCCAAAACACAAAACGCCCTATTCTGTGGTTCGGTCATCTCCTTTTTCCTCGTCCTCAAGAACACCAGGCAGCCTGAAGCGCTTGCGACGACCGTGGCGACCACCGAGAGGTCAGTCTACAAAGACCGGCCGAAGCCCTGGGGACACTCTAAACACCCCTCCCCGCGACCTCCCGGCCTCTCCCCACATCCTCACCCTCCGACTGCTGCTGCTCAACAGAGCAGAGGCGCCGGGAGACTGACGACCGGCTCCACACAGCTGCTCGGCCCGGCCCTTCGCCCAGGTCTCCACGGCCTCCCCTAGCCGGCGGGCGCCCCACTGCCGGTTGCACACCGACCTAACGCTCCGCCTGCCGCCGCCGCCGCGACCCCTCTCAGCCCGCTCCCTACTGGCCGGCGGCCGCTGCTGGCGCCGCCACCTCAGAAGACCTACACGAAACGCTTCCCTATTGGCTCCCGCTTCCCCACCTGACCCTGGCGCCCTACGCGCACGTGGAAAACTGTTGTTGCCGCTCAGCCGGTGCGTCACTTCCGGCCCCAACCTCCCGAAAGGGCCCTGCTGAAGCCTGAAGAAGCGGAAGTGAGTCGACTTTTGCAGCGTCTTTCCTCTCGGCCTATTCCGGCGCAGGCGCGGTGGCCTCGGACGGCCTGGACTTGCGGCCCCACCTTGGCCAGGAGGTTTCGCCAGCGCCCCCTCGTCGGCCTGGGCCTTCTGGGCCGCACCCGAGCGATGCCTCGCTATTGCGCAGCGATTTGCTGTAAGAACCGTCGGGGACGAAACAGTAAGGACCGGAAGCTGAGTTTTTATCCGTAAGTTGTCCTTCGAGCAGAAGCGTCAGACGCCTTGTCTTTGGGCCACTGTCCTGTAGCCGTTGAAGCCACGGTTTGGGGTTATCTGGAAATTCGTCCTCGGCTCTCCGGGCGTGGCTCTTCACTGCGCGGGAGGAGGATGTTAAGGGTCGAGTTGAGTTTACCTAGAAATGCCCTGGGCTAGGACACTGGGCTGGTGGCGAGGCATATAGGGGCCTTTTTGGGTGTTAAATAGCCCCCTAAAACAGTAGAGTTTGGGCGGTGCTCCGTGGATTTCCGAGCGTTTCCCCACCTCACCTGATCTCATTTTATTGTACGACGTTAACCACCACTTAAGGCACACATCAAACCCGCCAAGTGGGACGTTGCATTCACAGTTAATTTACACCTTCTGTGAGTTAGGTTGCATAGATGTTCTTAAGTCCGTCTTCTCCCGACGAAACTAAGGCCCTTCAGAAAGTAGGTTACCTTGAAAGTTCTGTGACAAAGCCAGGATTACAACCTGTGCCCTGCTCAGGGCTCTATAGACTATTTGTACAGACAACAGGCTAAGTGTTGTTCCAAACTACTACTGCCACGAAATATTTCCGTGAACCCACAGAAGTGTTCATTTTTATTCGGAAGACGAGGGAAGCAGTAGTAACCCGGAGTCCAAGCTCCAAAGCCAGACTTAGTAGGTTCACAACCTGGCTCCACTACTCTGTAGCTGAATGACCTTCTGCAAAGTTTGAACTCTCTGTGCCTGAGATCTCTCACCCGTGGAGTTATTAATTGTACCTACTTCACACTTTGTGTGTAAATAGGTAAAGCTGCAGTTGACAGTCAGTACGTGCTTAATATATGTGAGAATCAACATATTTGCAATATTCTGTTTCCTTTTTTTCTTGTTTGTAAAAATAATTCATTTAGCTCTAACCTGGTCGTCTTTTACTCTTGTAGATTTTCACCAGCTATTTTTTGAAGCCTGTTTTACTTTAAACCAGAAACTCTGTGTTCGTGGATACAGTTGCTTTCCATGATCTTAACTAATGGAAAAAAAAAAACAAAAAAAAAAAACCAACCTGGTAACCCAAGATAACTTACATATGGCAATATTTCCAGGATTGTCTCCCACCCATAGCCCACAAGATGCAGAGTGATTTTTGAGAGGAATTGTTAGTTATCAATAGCTGTGGCTCTGAGAAGGTTTGTAGCAAAAAATCATGTTAAACTTGATTTAGCCTCATATTTCCCAGATTTATTTGGCCTTGGATATAGGGGGAATAATGCCAGACTCCAAATTCTTTTAAGTTAATCTTTCCATAGTTACTCTTTTTAAGGAGGGAAAAATAATAATGCCAGAGGAGGTCAGTTGTAAAGATTTTTTTCTCCAATTATGAATTTACTGAAAGTGGGTTTTTTATGTTTTTTATTTCCATATGTAGTCTGAAAAATAAAAATTGAATTAGTTTTAGTCCCCTAATAGCACCAAACTTGAAAAATTGAATTTGTTAATGCTAACACTGTAATAAGCTCTACTGTATACTAATTTGATAATTCAGTTTACATATGTATATAATATTCAGTTTATACTGTGATTATTTTATACTTTTTGGGGGATTAATACGGCATTGAAACAAAATTACTGAGCAAATTGAACCACACTGTAAAGATACGAAGTTGTTCAGGAAACCTATTCCAGGAGATTTCTTAGAGATTTACCTGCTGAGAAAGTATTGCAGTCCAGTTACTAATGAGGATATGCACAAACTGATTTTTTTTTAATTATTTATTTATTTAGTTTGGTAACTTAGTATAGGTACAATAGAAATAATCTGCAAACAGCGTGCTTATACATAAAATGACGTTTAAAAATATTGTAAAAGGCATATTCCCTTTTTAGATGTAGCAGAAAAAGTATGAACTTACCTATGGCTAACAGAATTTAGGTCTTCTGAAAAGAAAATCATTTTTGCCTTTAAATGTCTTTTCTGGTTATGTGTGTTATACTTACAACCTAAATTACTGATACATGCAAGGTTAAAAGGTTTTCAAACCATGTATGAATATTGTATCTATGGTAAGAACTTACAAAGGTAGATCATCTGATTATTCCATATAAGGGTATCTGGGTTAAAAATTATTTCCTACAAAGTACCCAGACTCCTTTTCCTGAGCATCTTCTAAAAAATTTTTTATTTTAAAGTTTATCTTTATTTTTGAGACAGAGAGAGACAGAACATGAGTGGGGGAGGGGCAGAGAGAGAGGGAGACACAGAATCCAAAGCAGGCTCCAGGTTCTGAGGTGTCAGCACAGAGCCCGACGCCAGGCTCGAACTCGTCAACTGCAAGATCGTGACCTGAGCCGAAGTCGGATGCTCAACCGACTGAGCCACCAGGCACCCCTCCTTAGCATCTTATAAAGTTATCAATATTTGCAGGGGTGCGGGGGAGGCATGCTATTACAAAGCATAACCTAAATGGTTGGGATTGAGAGGGAATGTATAATTGCTGCTTTCTATATAAGAAACCTTATGTCGTTACTATTTTTTAAAAATAAGAATTTAGACTTCTCATAAAATCATTGAAATATGAATTACTGTTAACTCTTGTTTAATGGAGTTTAACTGAAACCTATTTAGATTGGTAGGAAAAGTTTTCTCTCAGATTCTGTCATTAGCCTAATTTTGCCTATAACACATTTCATTATGTTAGCACCAACTCTAAATAGAGGTTATTTTCAGCCCAGGAACAGCACAAAAAGAACTGTCTTACTTTTCTCTGTCTTTTCTCTTTGATTTCAATTTCATGTTATAAAATATGAGTCTGTTCTTTACAACATTTTTAGTTCTTGTGTCAGTTTTCTTTCATAACTTGAATTTTAGGGTTCTCAGTTTATCGGTCATATAAGTTTAGAAATAGTAGACTAAATTATGTATGGATAGATTTGAGGCTGATTCTGGTAAAGGTCATGGAATATTAGTACTTTTATAAAATATAGTATTCATTGTCAACTAAATCACTTACTTGAACTAACTTTTAAAAAAAATATTAGTATTAATAAGGGCCTAAAGTTTAATACTTCCTTGAAATATAGAAAAGACACCATTTGACTTATTAGTATATAGTATCAGTATAGAATACATTTGAATAGGACTTTGTAGTTTATGCCAAGCTCTTTCCCAGTTCTAGGCAAAATATAAAACAAAATAAAAATATAATATAATCCACAGAAAATATGAGTAGATTTTATCCTTTGTTGGAACACACATATTTTACTTGAAGAGACTCTGAGTTCTGTTTTACCAGCCAGTCTTCTCAAAAGCTTTGGCTACATGTCTTAGAGCTTACTCATCTTTCCTCGAGAGGGGATGTAGTAATTATCCCAAAGATGCTCTTACATGGTAGGGACTGTTGCCTTGCTTTTGCAGCACTCAGTGCATAGGTTACCCTATGTATGCAGTCCTGGAACTTGGCAAAATTGTAAAAATATAGCAAAGTTTTCCTTTTTTAATTTCAGGTTTCCTCTACATGACAAAGAAAGACTTGAAAAATGGTTAAAGAATATGAAACGTGATTCATGGGTTCCCAGTAAATACCAGTTCCTGTGTAGTGACCATTTTACTCCTGACTCTCTTGACATCAGATGGGGTATTCGATATTTGAAACAAACTGCAATTCCAACAATATTTTCTTTGCCTGAAGATAATCAGGTATTGGAGGCAGAGCATAAGGGAGAGGGGGATAATGCAGGGTGGTAGGTTGCAGGGTCGCAGGTAATGAGGTTAAGGGAGGGAGAGGGAAAGATAACTGCTGGGGAAACAGATACTTGAGAAAAAGGAAGAACTAATTTATGCTTTTACTAAAAGTATGATAATTAAAAAAAAAATTAAACCATTGTGAAGCATACCTTAAGAACCAAAGATAACATGTGCATAAATCATTAAGTTATTGACATAAGATAGTGATCTAAGATTTTGTTACTGGTCTTTGAGTGATCTGAAATATTTCCATCATATATTGAATGCGCTTAATACTTTATAAAAAAACACTTTGAAGTAATTTGAGTTGTTATATGCTTAGAACTTTTTTTAACTGTATAAATTTGCTTGGCCAATTTATAATTAAATATTCAGCACTGACTAATAAGAGAATAAGGTTAGTGAGGACATCTTTAGAATTTGAAAATATTATTTTCTAGGAAAAAGACCCTTCCAAAAAAATATCTCAGAAGAAAAAATTAGATGATGAGAAAGAAGTATGCCTAAAAGCCAAGTCACAAGAATCATTTGCATCAAATGAGCTAAAGAAAAATACAGTTAATACAGATATTCTCCCTGAACACACAGAATTACTTAACTCTTCTACCTTGGTGAAGCCACCAGCTGCAAAAACAGAAGGTATACAAAATAACATATTAACTCTTAATCTGATTAAACAAGATATTGGAAAACCAGCATCTACCTGGGAAACATCAGTTACCCAAAACATAGGTGGTTTTCACACATCTTTTGAGAATCTCAATTCTACAACTATTACTTTGACAACTTCAAATTCAGAAGATATTCAACCATCTTTGGAAACCCAAGAAGTACTCGAAATCACTACGAATCATCTTGCTAATGCAAACTTTACAAATAATTCTGTGGAAATAAAGTCAGCACAGGAAAGTCCATTCTTATTCAGCACAATTACTCAAACAGTTGAAGAATTAAATACAAATAAAGAATCTGTTATTGCCATTTTTGTACCCACAGAAAATTCCAAACCTACGATTGATTCTTTTGTACCTGCTCAAAAAGAAACTGTGGAAATGGAAGATCTAGACGTTGAAGACTCCTTATATAAGGATGTAGACTATGAGACAGAAGTTTTACAAATTGAACATTCTTACTGCAGACAAGATATAAATAAGGAACATCTCTGGCAGAAAGTCTCTAAACTACATTCAAAAATAACTCTTCTTGAGCTACAAGAACAACAGACTCTTGGAAGATTGAAGTCTTTGGAAGCTCTTATAAGGCAGCTAAAACAAGAAAACTGGCTATCTGAAGAAAATGTCAAGATTATAGAAAACCACTTCACAACATATGAAGTTACTATGATATAGAGTGTTAAGAGGTTTTAAAGCTGTGACTTTTATATAAGCTTTTTGCAGCCAAACCAAATTATATGTAAAGTGAACTTTTCCTGTATAAAGTTCTCATCTTAATGAAGCTAAGTGTTCTAATATTATGAACTGTATCCTGTTCTTATAATGTTCATTTTTGGGAAAAACTAGAGAGTTGTTGGGCTGTAGAGAAAAAGTTTCACTATTTGGTAATCTTCTAAATTAAAGTTAAAATAGAGTGAATAAATAATATGGTAATATGGTTCATAAAATGGGAGAGCATGGATATGGTGAAAGGGATCCAGAAGAGAAATAGACTCAGGTATCAGTCCTGGTTCTACCATTAGCTTATGACTTGGGCAAGTTACTATTGAATCTCAGTCTGTAATCTGTAAAATAAGGGCACTTCCTAAATCTGGTCTGTTTATAGTTCTTTTCCTTTCTATTCAGGTACTTCTAATAGAACAAATTTTCTATAAGGTAATAAATACATAATAATAGATATTGGCTAGCATTTGATGTTATTAACTATTAGATTATCCTCAAAATTCTGTGGTGTGTGATGTTTTGACTATATAGTAATCTGTAGTAACAAAGGAAGGTACTCTTTTTATAATTTTATCCACTTGAACTAAAATAGCCATCCTTCAGCCAGTTCATAGAAGAGGTACATTAAACTTGAAAGAACATGTATTTCAGTACCGTACATGTAGCTGACCATCATAATACAGAGTCACTTAATCTTAACATTCTGTATTTAAGGTTATAATTTGCAAACCAAAGTTTTAATGAGGTTAATTTTTAAAAATCTATATATTACTTTATTTTAGAAATCATACCTTTTATCTGTTTAATGTGTAACTTTAAAAAATGTGTGCTTTTGTCATTTTTAAATTCCAGAATGATAGAGTAGTACTTAATATTCTACATGCCCACTTACATATATTTTATTAAAATACATAAGAAATTATAGATATTTGGTGATGTTCTTAGGCAAGTAGGAGAGAAATGGTGATATAAATAAAAATACTGCTTATATCCATATGAATTTTTTAAAATGTGAAAGCAAAGACTTAATGGGAACAACAGAAATGTGAAAACAAAAAAGATCTTGTAAAATTGTCACTTCATATAATTAAAATATGTTACTGATGGTGGTATTGAGCAAGTTCTGATCAGTGTGATTCATATTTTTTTCATCTTTTTTTTTTTTTAAATAAAAAATACTATTACTTACCTTCAAGAAAGATTTTGAGAATTCTTGAGGTAGCATGTTTTTGGTCCTGGAAGATAGGAGGTGCTCAATAAATATTAGTTGACTGCACAGCAAATAGTATACTAATTGTTTTGTAAATTCACGGTGATTGTTTTTGGCCACATTTTAGTTTTTTTAAGCTGATAAAGTTAATTGGTATTATATAAATATGTGTCTGCTAAATACAAAAAGTTGATTTAGACATGTCCTTATATGATCATGGGAGAAAAAAAGAAAAAACTTTAAATTTTTTCATAAATTGTGTGCAGATAATTGGTAGAATTAATATTGTTACCTTTAAGTATTCTTATATTTCATTTTTACAGTTCTTTAATAAAAATAGTATAGATGTAAATAACCTTGATAAGTCATTATGAAGTAATGTTTCAGCTCTGTTTTTAACTGTGTATATTGTAGTTATTTTCCATTTGTTTGAAGTAGTTTACTCAGGAATAATTTAAACTCATTGTATTTCTTTAAATTTAATAAATTATAAATATTTAAGATATTTTCTTGGCCTGCCTATATTCAATTCGGGATGTTTCCAACCTGTTAACTTCTAAATATATTTGGGGATTCTGATGAATTTTATTTCTTAATTGCATTATTATAGCAATCTCTTAGCTAATCTTGCCATATTTTTAATCCCTTCCATATCATTGTGGATTCTGTCAGCTTTTTACTTCAACTATAGATCTAACTATAGCATCCACCCACTACTTAACTTTCCCAACTCAGAAATCTGAAATTACTCTTGAATACCTACAGAATAAAACCAAACTTGTTACTATATGTGATCCTATGTGATTGGCTTCATCATGTGTTCTAGCTGCACTACTTATTTAGCATTTTCCAAATATAGAGGTGACTTTCTTCCTGAAATTTAACCAGTCAAAATTGCAGTTTGGTTGAATTCCATCTCCTTTTTTCCAGTCAAAATTGTTTTCTCTCTGCTCCTACGGGGCTTCATTTTATAACACCATAACATCATTTGCTGTATACTTTTTTACTTCATGATATTTATGGCTGTTTTTTTGACCAGATTGCAAGCTTTATAAAGCAGAATTTTCATTAATCACTTATTTCTTTGACAATGTAATATTCACTCAATGTTTGGATGAACATTTTGAATTTGCCTACTTGATTCTTGTCACTTAAAATCAAGAACCTTCTTAACAGGATGGGTCCTTGATACCTTAGAATGTTTAGGGAAAGTTATAGATCTTTACATAATCGTTGAAACATTCCATGTCTCCAGTGGACAATACAGTTTACCAATTATCTGCTATGCCATCTCTGAATTGTGTGTGTGTGTGTGGTAGACTATCCCCACTCAAATATTTTCTGTTTTCTATCCTATATAATTAAAAAGGAAGTAAGTCCAAGTATGGCTATAGAATATATCTCATTCTATATTCTTTCCTACACTGTGACCTTACCACTCTCTTATCAAGAGGTGAAATTTATTTCTCTACCTTTCTTAATCTGGTGGGCTATGTGAATGCTTTGACCAATAGAATACAGTGAAAGCGATGCAGCCAGTTCCAAACTTAACCCTTAATTGGGTTGGCAGCTTTTACTTCTTTGGAACAGTATCTCTTCGAATGCTAGATGCCCTCTAAAATGTGTGATTACCCTGATGCCATACTGGAAAAGCCAAAGCCACATGGAGAGGCTCTAGAAAATGTGAAGAAGCCAAAAAGCAACTCAGTTTGTATCACAGAGTCCTGAAAGACAGTAATTAGAGTCAACAGGTATCTCTGGAATTGGAGGAAGAGGTGTGAGGACATGTTTTTTTAAAAGAATAGAATTGATATTAACAAGCAGTAGTCCTCACACAGCTTGGCAGGTGTCCCTTTCCTAAACTCAAAGGTTTGCAAGTCCTCTGGAGAGGACAAAACAAATTCTTCAGAAAAGATCATGGGTATCCCTATACCGTACTGAAAAAGAGGTATTAAGTGAAAGTTTATAGTGAAAGTTTGTATCATTAAGTGAAAGCTGAATAGTGAGCTCCAACCTAGCCTCTATCATATATTCAGTTCCCAGAACTGTGGCAACCAAACTTACACCCTTTAGTTTTCTCTTGGGAATTTGACAAACTCATGATTATGAAACAAGATTTCACATTGGGAGTTCCAGCTGGGTCCAGCTAAGTCACTTCAGTAGTGATTCTTAACCCTTAACTGCATCAAAATCACTCAAGAGGTTTTAAAATGTTTCATTACTCAATCTGACTCAGGCATAAAACCTGAGTATCTGTGGCTTAAAATTTTTCCCAGGTGATTCTCCTATACAGAAAAGTTGAGAATCCTTGCTCTACAGTAAAGCTTATGGACATGGCTCATCCCCGAGTAAAGAGTTTCTCATCAGTGTCCTGCTGACAGTTGACAGTCAATTGTATTAGAGATAGCAACCAAAATAAGTACAAAACAGCAATTTAGAGAAAATACTGTTAAGTAGAAGAGTTAGGGGAAAGAACCAAACTATACTTAATACTCTTACTAAAAAGAGATGTATATTGTATACCTGAAAACAAAAACAATACATTTTTATTTAGTTAAAAAAATTTTTAATGTTTATTTCTGAGAGAGACAGAGACAGAATGCGAGTGGGTTGGGAAAGAGAGGGAGACAAATCCGAAACAGGCTCCAGGCTCTGAGCTGTCAGCACAGAGCCCGACACGGGGCTCCAACTCAGGAGCTGTGAGATCATGACCTGAGCTGAAGTCGGACACTCAACTGAGTGAGCCACCCGGGCCCCCCAACAATACATCTTTAAAAAGGAGTATTAAAAAGAACCCTAGTAATTTAAAGTGTGATATTAGGGACACACCGAGGCACATTATTTTTAAAAATCAAAACTTTAGACACAAAAAGAGGATCTTACTTCATCAAGAAAAAGTCCACAAAGGGTCAAGAATAGGACAGCTTCAAACCTCTGAATGGCTACACTGGAAGCAAGACAAGAGATCAGTAATTTGAAAATTATGAGAAAAAGATTTCCAAGATCAAATCCTGTATCCAAAGTCTCAAAATATTGCATCCTCTCTGTTCTAAGGCAGCTATTGGAAAATGCATCCTAGGGAAACAAGGCTGTAAAAGAAAATTAAGAGAATGGCCTGTCTTATAAAATTATACCTGTGATGATATTTTATCATTCAATTGATCCCGAGATTAGAAATAGGAAAAAGGAAATTCAAACTGAGAAAGAAGCAGAGAGAATCCCAAGTTGGTAGTTAAGGGAGGTCCCAATTTAATAGCCTGACCACCAGTCCAAATTAGAGTAGGGCAGAAGGCTCAGGGCGTTCTTCAAGAAGATAAAAATTGATAGAATAACTGACTGGGGTAGAATTTAGAGTTGAATTAATAGTAAATACAGAGAAAACTATGCAAACAAATCGGAACAAATACACAAAATATGTAGAATGGTCAAGCCGTTATTTCTTAGTACATACTAAGATACATAGTTAAAATAATGTAGTTAAAAAATACATAGTTAAAAAATACTTAGTACATCGTTAAAATAATGTAAATACAATATAAGCACTGATATATTAGGAAGATAATATGGGACAGGGGGTGTGTGTGCCATGCGCATCCAGAGGCGTGCATATATAATTGTGCTGGGGCCAGGAGCAAGGAGTGGGATGATGTAATTGAAGCAAAATCCTCATCAACCATAGTGGGATATCAAAAGATAATGCCTAAATACAAAAACTTTAAAAATAGCAAATTAAGCATATTATTTTGAGTTAAATAGGTAAATACATAAAAAATCCACATATGTCATTGGAAATTGTTGACTCAGGAGTAAGAAATGGAGAAGGACTGCAGTTTTTTGTTTCAAGGCTTATAGGATGCTGACTTTTTAAGCACATGTTTAAGAGTAATGGGTTTATTTCTATTCATCCTTTAGGACTGACCTATTCATTATTTTATCTACAAAGCCTTCATTTGCCTTTCCAGATGCCCTTTTTAGTCTATTAGCTACCTTTACTTTTCCCTATCATAATACCTATCTTCCAGCATCATTATTGCTTCTTTACTTGTTCTCATATCCCCAATATAAATTTTCATACCTTCAAAGTATAAGCTTTTTACATGCTTTTAATAAAAGCTTCATTGTGTAGCACAATTTCTCATACAGAGTAGGAGCTCCATAAATACTTGTCAAGTAAGTAACTTGTCACCTACTAAACCATATTTCAGGAATTATTTTGTTGGGTCTAATTCTGTCTCCACATTGAGACAGTCACTGGATAAGTTAACCAATTTGCAGCTCCATGATGCATTATTGCCCCATTATTCAAGCAGGCTCTGTTAAATTACTAACTTGAATTATAATGTAAATAATGCTACTTTATTTTTAATTTTTTTTTTTTATATTTGGAGACATAGCATCCAGTGGCCTGCAGCTTATAATCCACACAAATGTTCTGTAAATCTCACAAAAGCTTGAGAACATAGCTTTGACATATGGAATGCTACTTTAAATCTTTCATTGGCATGCTATAAATAGTACCTAGTAAATGTGAAGTACCATTTCTTCCAGACTAGAGTTTTGTAACTTGGAAGTCTGGACTTTAGGAAGTCTCCAGGAGGGTCACTGTATCCCCTAAAATTTAATGCGACATCTTAGGTATATAGACATTTTTCTGGAAAGAGAAGCCATAATAATTTCTATTATATTAGAAAAGGGATAAATGACTCCAAAAAATTCAGACAATGCAATAATACCTTACATTCTACATTGTGCCATAGATCATAAAGCTCTTTACATACTTTATTTCCTAAGCACTCTGCAACAAAAACATAAGAAAATGTGTATTCTAGATTTGAATACACAAAACCCCCACCAATTTAGCTATGTGGAATAGAACTGGGATTAAAAGGATAATTGGCCCATATCCGAAAGTGGGCTGGGTAAATTCTACACAATTTTTAAGAGTTTCCAACCAGTGTTATTTCATATTTTCTGAAAAATAGATTTTAATGTTCAAATTAGTATATAGACTGTCAGAAAAACAAATTCAGAGATTATATAAGTACTGTTTTGATTTTTGGAAAATACTATTTAAGTACACTTGTTTCTTGGTTATTGAAATAGAATTCAAAATAAGAAGCAATGGAACAGGAGCCAATTTCAGAGCGAGCCTAATCTTTGTTTTTCTCAGTGCATGGTTCAGGTTTTACATTAATAAAAATGCATAGTGTTTTTAATATGCACAACAGACTAGAATATCAAAAATGTGAAATTAGGTTAATTTTATTGAACTTGCCAATATGCTTAGTCTAGGGAAGATGAATTTACTGACATGAGACTAGAACATAGCTGAACCATGGATGAAAAAGAAGTCAATCAGTTCAATGATGGGGTATTAAAATATGAGAAGGAGTTTGGGAGGAATGAGGTGGGAGAGCAAAGAGCCTCCTTCAGATTTTCCAGATAATCCTCAAACAATCATTAAATAAGAAAGCATTCATCTATTCCTCCCTGGAACACTAAGTACTATGTTAAAGAGAGATTTGGTTTGCTGTGTTAAAATTTGGTGCTTTGGAGGTCTGAAACATCTTTTGGCATATTAACTTACAGTCCACATGCAAGTTTAGTTTTATTAACTTGGGAAATGAGAAAATATGAAGGGAAAATATGTGGTAGAATATAGGAGGGGCATAGAGCTGAGACTCAGAAGACTGAGCAATCCATCTTGCCTCAGAATTATAATCTAATCTCCTTTGTGAGGCAGAAGCACATTACTGGGTATCATCACAGAAATGCATTCCTGAAGACAAATACTGTAAACAAAGCCTTTTACTGAGAAAGCAAAGCCAGTCCAAGGCACAGTGAGGTAAGCTGCTCCTTCTTTAGCAATAGCAAAATACTGAGGATGAAGAGACACCATTACTAAGAACAGAGAGTGGAGCATTTGGTTTTAACAAGTAATGTTTGGCACAGGAGAAATTGCTTCCAAACTTAGATTAAGTATTCCCACAAATCTCCCCTTTCTGTCTTTCTTTTGTTAATCTGGGCAGAACTGAAACAAGAACTTCATGGGTGGTGGGGCCTATGTATCACTGAAGAACCAGTTGCAATGTCACCTTTTCCATGTGGACACACGTACACACACACACCGCTTAGTTTTTCACTCCTCTGTCTTTACAAACTCTATATCATTATAACTAGATAATTCTTTGTTGTAATTACCACCTTACATATCAGGTCTCTCTGATTACATTGCAAGTTACTAAGAAGTGGAGATTAACACTTACTCATCTTTGGCACTATAGGGGAGGAAAAAATTTCTCTGCCTTCTTAGATTGAGTGTGTGGGCCTGTGAAACAAACTGACAAGAGAAAAACAGTTTATTAGCACATTAACACATGCATGGCACATACATGTGGGATAACTCAGCAATGGGTAACTGAAACGGGTGGTCAGAACTTGGGGCTTATATAGCATCTTAACAAAGAGAAGTGAGGGGCACCTGGGTGGCTCAGTTGGTTGAGCGTCTGACGTTAGATTTTGGCTCAGATCATGATCCCAGGGTCGTGGAATTGAGCCTTGCATTGTTGCAGAGCCTGCTTAGGATTCTCTCCCTCTACCACTCTCACCCACTCATTCTCTCCCTCTCCCTCTCTCTCTCTCTGTCTCTCTCTCAGGTAAAACAAAAAAACAAAGAGCAGTGTAAGACAAAGGTAGAGGGGTTTAGGTCCGTAGGGATGGCAAGTTATGGCAAGGTAAATATATGGAGGAAACTTAGGGAAGATAAGGGTTGTTTTAGTAAGTTGTTTTATGTAGCTTACTCTGATGCTGGTAAGTCTAGAGTTGTCTCTGGTAATTACGAATTATCCTGTTCTTCCTAATATAGGAGAGAGCCAGAAGGTTTTGTGTGTGTGTATGTGTGTGTGTGTGTCTGCTTCTTCTCAGTTGTCCTCAACTGAAAGCAAAGTGATATGTTTTGGGGTGACATAATCTGACCCCCTTTAGCACCTAGTAGGCCCTCAATTAGTTTTGGGAAAACACAATAATATGCTGTCTCTTGTGGCTATATTTGAATGACGGATGGTGGATAAAGTATATAGCATTATGCTTATGTCTAATTACTTTTAAATGCTATAGAACACTAACTTAATAAGAATTTTAAATTGCTCAGTTTCAAAGCCTATTCTAATTCAGTGCTGGCTCTTTTGCCCTAACGTGTATCTCAAATTTACCTGTTAACAGCAAATAGAAGTTTAAGATAGTTAAGAATAGGGATATCACTCTTTTCAATTTGAGGCCTCATCTAGAAAGTCACAAAATATTTACTCCAAGATTTCAGTTTTCAATTGCAATATGTAAAATGATTTAAAAATAAATAAGACTCAAAAATCTAAAATCTAGTAGTGCTAAAGATACCTTACTGGTGATTACTAAATCTTCCTTATGTTGGATTTACCTAAAATCTAAGTTGAAATTTTTTAAGTCAAGACTTTAATTCTTTATTAATTATCGTCATCTTAAGTAATTTACCTCTTGATTTAGATTTTATTTTATGAAGTTTAAACTTCACCTACATTTATTCTATAACTTCAAATATATATTATTTCTAGAAGTGTTTATTTTAGTCCGTCTTGATTTTCACAACTGAACTGAGAGCATATTAAGTGTACTTTGTTTGAGCTTTATAGAGAACCTGCCATTTGGTCTTGTTGCCATGGAATGTTTTCTACCGACTCTCTTAAAGTGACACATATTTACTGTTTATGATTGTTCTGGGAACTACACTTACCTATTTAGACATGAAAAATCACTTTCATTACACTATAATAGAATATGGATTTTCTGAAACCTCATTTTAACCTGAATAATACTTTGCTTCATTTGCTTATCTTAAATCTTGTATCAGTTCATTTTCTGGAGTAATTCAACTGTTTTGTCATTCTTAGAAGTGTGTCTATTTTTTTTAAATATAGCATCAAATCCCACATAAACTATGGCAAGTTACATTTCTTTGAATAAGGCAAAATGAAACCAAATATAATTTGGAATTATCTTTCCTGAGACATGTATCTAGCAAGTTTGACTATCTCTTCCTCCTAAACTTGTTTTACTGCATTTCCTGTGTTGTTTTTATTTATTTGTTTGTTTGTTTGTTTATTTTTAGAGACAGAGAGTGCAGGAGCATGCATGAGAAAGTGGGGAGGGGAGGGTGAGCAGTGGAGGTGGTAGAGGGAGAGAGAAAATCTTAAGTAGAAGAAAATCTTTACGCCCAGAAAGTTTGTTTCACACTCATTCTTACAACTCCTTTGGTTTTTTGTCTTTTGTTTTGTTTTTTTTTTTTATCTTATTTTAATGTTAATGACCTTTTTTATTTAGACGATTGAAAGTTTTGGAGCACCTGGATGGCTCAGTCAGAGCATCCAACTCGTGGTTTCGGCTCAGGTCATATGATCTCATGTGGTTTGTGGGTTTAAGCCCTGCATCGGGCTCTGTGCTAACAGAGTGGAGTCTGCTTGGGATTCTCTCTGTCCCTCTGTCTGCCCCTACCCTGCTCTCTCTCTCTCTCTCTCTTTCTCTCTTTCTCTCTCTCTGTCAAAATGAATAAATAAACTTAAAAAAAAACCTGAAAGTTTCAATTATGGATTACCTTATTTTCTCCCTTTAATATTTGGTTGCAAAATTCCCTGGACCTAAAGGTTTTGTTTCGTTTGTTTGTTTGTTTGTTTGTTTTTAAAGAGGTTTCTGAGAACAAATTCATTTTTTTTTAATATTTATTTATTTTTGAGAGAGAGAGAGACACAGAGCATGAACGAGGGAGGGGCAGAGAGAGAGGGAGACACAATCCAAAGCAGGCTCCAGGCTCTGAGTTGTCAGCATAGAGTCCAATGCAGGGCTTGAATTCATGAACCGTGAGATCATGACCTGAGCCGAGGTCAGGCGCTTAACCAACTGAGCCACCCAGGCACCTCTCAATTTTTAAAATAGAAATGAGGCTATTCATATTTTCTTTTGGTCATGTGTTTGTTTTGGAAAGATCTGTTTTTCAAAGGTTTTGTCCATTTCATCTAAGTTGTCAAATGTTTTGTTCATAACACCCTTTTATTATCTTTTTGATGTCTGTAGGATTTGTAATGATATCTAACCCTTTTTTTATTCCTGTTATTGATTGACCCCTGCATTAAGTAACATCTTTAACCCCCTTTACATGTGGGAAAATGAGCCCCAGTGTCTTTTGTTTTGTTTTGTCTTTTGTTTTATTTTTTTTTATCTTATTTTAATGTTAATGACCTTTTTTATTTAGACGATTGAAAGTTGACTGTAAGTAAGTGACTTACATAACTTGCTGGCTCAAGATGGTATGGTTTGTTATTAACCTCTGATTTACGGTGCACTGTGTTTTTCTGTATATATGTTTACCTGAAATATCTCACAAAATTTTATTTGACAAGCAGTCAAAACTATAGCTGGGATGAAAAATAACATGAAGGAAAATTCATGCCATGTAAGTCTTGGATAACTGTTGGCTAGAACAATTCAGTATAGCTATCAAAAATACTTGGAAATATTTCAGACCTAGAATTGAAAAACTAAAGATAACAGTTGCTATAAGTTGCAGAATTTTAAAGATAACTTTTCTTTTGGAAAGTAATCATTTGGTGATGGACTGCTTGGCATTGGTCTATAGTCATAATGATTCTAGTACTATCATGATGGTAGATGGCTATCATCAATTTTTCCCTCTCCATATAAGCACGTCATACTCCCATCAAGAAATAGCAGATAGAGCCTATTCCTTACCTTCCCTTGAATCTGCGATGGCCTTAGTGACTTGCTTAATGAATAAAATGTGACAGATGCAATGTTCTGGGACTTGCACAGCTAGGGCATAAAAAGCCTTGCAGCTTCTGCTTGGGCCTCTTACAACACTTTGTCTTGGGGAAACCGGTTACAACATAGGAAGTCAGAGTATCCTGATCTCACCACATTCTAGAAGCTATATGAAGGTACTTCAGTTAATAGTCTGAGCTTAGAGTTCTGGCCATACCCACCAAGGCACCAGACATGTAAGTGAATCCACCTTGAACCCTCCAGACTGGCCCGTCTGCCAGCTGAATGCCACCAAGTAACTTCAGTCAATGCCATATGGAACAGAAGAAACCAAGCTATGCCCGAATACCTGACCCATGAAATTTTGAAATGTAATAAAATGCTTATTGTTCTAAACCACTAAGGCTTAGGACTGTTACACAGAGGATAACCAGAACAATGACTATTATGTAAATGATGGAAAACATCCCTAACATTTAGCTTTATAAAGACTTATGTGAGACTCCTGATTAGTTGAAAGAGAACCTAGAAAAATACCATCAAATCTGACATGCTAAGTGGTATATCCTAGACAACTTTGTTCTCCTCCACAGAGCTAAGATGACAATACAGTTTCTAAAATTTATAACAGTTCTTGCCAACACAGTTATTTCAATTTAATATTATTGACTATTTCTGGTCTTCAGCCAGTAAAGACTTGTTTTTAGGGGCAGCTAGGTGACTCAGCCACTTGAGTTTCAGACTCTTGATTTCGGCTCACATCATGATCTCGAGGTTAGTGGGTTTGAGCCCGCATCAGGCTCCATGCTGACAGTGCTTGGGATTGTCTCTATCTCCTCTCTCTCTGCCTCCCCACCCCACCATGTTCACTCTCTCTCTCTCTCTCTCTCTCTCTCTCAAAATAAATAAACTTAAAAAAGAAAAAAATAAAAAGACTTGAAGGGCACCTGGGTGGCTCAGTCGGTTAAGCATCCTTTTGATTTTGGCTCAGTTCATCATCTCCCAGTTCAGGAGATCGAGCCTCACATGGGGCTCTACACTGACAGCATAGAACCTGCTTGGAATTCTCTCTGTTCCTCTCTCTCTGCCCTTCTGCATGCACATGTACACATGCTCACTCACTCTCTCTAAATAAATATATTTTTAAACTTGTTTTTATGTTTAAGATATTAAAATTAACAAGACTTTCTGATTATTCGTTGTCATCTTGGAGAGAAAATAAAAACATCTTCATGTGTAAGGATATATTCGAGTTGTAATGTAAGGCTTGAGCTTTTAGATTTTGGCTCTAAACATACTGGACTAGCTCATATTTCATGATGCTTTGAAACAAATCTCTGTGAATGAATGGATCTGTAATAGAGGATTTGCTTTCTGAGATAATTATCTCTTCCTGGAGTGTTAAAAAGCTTTATGTTGGATATCCATGGTGTCTCATGCAACTTAAGATTAGTCTGTGCTTTGCAGCCCCTTTAGCCAATAAGATCATAAACAATATAACAAAGGTTAACATATAAAAAGCAATGACTGCTAAATTTAACCAAATATCTAGTGCTTTTTAAACAACATCCTGGATCATAAATTACTTTTAGTAAAAGCCTCATACCTAATTTGGCTTGGTGAGAATTTAATTGGAAAGTGTATATAAAGTAATTCAGTGTGTCTGTCCTGAGTTTTTAATCCTTCTTTTTATTCTTTAATGAAGAATAATTGTATAGCAACAGAAAACACAGTCAATATCTAAAGTCATTGATTCCTTCTTGGCTCAACCAGGAATCATTCTCATTAAACAAACAAAAATACATGTGGAGAAATAGTTATCATTAAAGAGTCCTTTCCTTGAGGCGTATTAAAAATCATTATAAGCCTTCAATGAATGCCACATTTCTATATAGCTCTTTTTATGCAGCTTTAAAGTGCTACTATCATAATTGTTCAGATCTGAAGAAAATAAGAGAAGGTGAACTGGCTCACATGCCCACTGAAAGGAAACAGCTGAATGACTGAAATTTCCAGCCTTGTTTTTAGCTCATTAGGCAATTGTTAAAGTGTTTTTCCATTGCCATAACAAAAGTAATTAAATCCAGGACAGACTTTTTAAAGAAAATGGCTTGTAAACACTAAATCATATCTATCCCAAAGCCCAATGGCTTCATTAGTTCATAATAGTCACCATAGAATACATCCATTTCTCAGGATACACAAAGGCCCATATCAATAGTCAAGTGGCTTGTATTTGACAACTGTTGTTGGCAAATGAGTAGAAAAGCTATCTTATCACTTAAGGCTAGTAAAATATAGATATACTTTACTTACTGAGCAGACCAAATTGTTTCATGGCTTATGATTACATTGTAATGCAATAAAAGCCATAATAAAAGCTGTTACTTCTGGTTATTTATGTATATATAAAAAGGTACATTATGGATTATTCCTGTGCATTGTGGAAGCTATTGCTCCCTCACGCACCCTGGAGGATTCATTAATTCATTTGTTCCTTTATCAACATTTAATGAGCATGTATTGCTAAAAACTGTTCTATATTCTGAGTTTGCAACAATAAACAAACCAGAAAAAAAAAATTCCTGTTATCTTGAGGCTGACATTCAATCTAAAGAGAGAAAATTAACTTAAAATTTCAAATAAATGAATTATATAATGCCAGAGAGTAAGAAATAGTGTGAAGAAAAATAAAGCAAGGTATGGAATAGAATGTAAAAGGACTACATTTTTGATGAGATGATCACTGAAGGTCTTTCTGGAGAGGGGACACTTCTTTTTTTAGATATTTGTGTGTTTTGTTTTGTTTTGTTTTGTATGGAAGTAAGCTCTGTGCCCAATGTGAAGCTCAAACATACAACCCCAGAGATCAAGAGTCACATGCTCTACTGACTGAGTCAGCCAGGTGCCCTGAGGTGACACTTTAGACGAAATGTAAATGAAATAAAGGGGAAAACTCTGGGAATATCTGGGGAAAGAGTGTTTCAGGCAGGAACAGCAGGTGTAAAATCCTGAGGCTGGAACTTGATTGGTAAATTCAAGGAATAGCAAGACCTGTGAGGTTGAAGTGACCTAGGGAATGATCGCCATGATGCTGGAGAAATGCCCAGTAGCTTTGGATTTTACTGTGTGATAAGAAGCCATTAAAAAGTTTTGAGCAGAGAAATAAAAGATTCCTTTAACTGCTACATAAATGACAACATAGTGGCAAATGAGAAAACCCTGAGAGCAATCAAGAACCTGCAGGAAGCTATGGCAAAAGAAGATGGTGCCTTCGATAAAGGTGTGTTCTAGATGTTTTCTGTTTGCTTCTCCAGATTCACTTTCCATCCTTCACCATGGTGTTTTGTGCCCTAGGAGGCTGGTTTGATTCAGCCAGTGGGGGACACTGGCAGAAATTGGAGAGCAAGAAGAGAGTGAGGAGGGTTATTTATTGTCCTGATTCACTTCCTGCAAGGTCACAGGAATTGATGTGTGCCTCTATCCATAGCTCCTCCTAGGCAACCCTCTTCAAATGCCTTTGCTTTCTAGGTTCTATAATGTCTAACACTCACCCCTTTAACCTATGCTAATGAGGGCTCTGCAAGGTTGCTAACCCTGAGATTTCATACTATCTCTTGTTGAGTTTTCTAAATCAATTTATACCTTTAAATAGTGCCTTTCATACACCCTCCCCAAATTACTGTGCTTTAATGAGCGACCTGTTTCTTGCTGGGCCGTGATGGCACAGAGTGATAATGGTGATAAGAAGTACTTGGATTTGGGATATATTTTGACAGGATCTGCTTAAAGATTGGTTGTGTGCATACAACCTGAGATATGAAGAAGGGATACAACTTGCTTTTTTACCCTTAATAATGTGGAGGTTTTCTTCCAAGTCAAAACATAGACTTCTGTTTTCAGTTAATTCACACAATTCCAAAACATGACTATGCCATGGCTTATTAGTTAATCACCCCACTTGAAGACATTTAGTTCCTTTCTGGCTTTTTGCTAATATAAATAATGCTGCAGTATACTCTTGCACTATACATCCTGTATCTTTGTGCATTGTGGATTTCTTGAGGACATATTTATAGAAGTAGAATTACTATACTAAGAGATAGGTACCTTTAAAACTTCTATAAATATTTCCAAATTGCTCTCCCAAAAAGCAATATTAATATGCCCTTCCAACAACAGTGACTTTTACCCTCACAATGAAGAAATATTATTAAACTTTAAAAAATCTTCTGATAAAAATGTTATTTGCTTTTCTCTGAATGCTAGTGATATTGAGCATCTTTCCATGATAGTTGGCCATTGTTTGATGAGGAATATGATTACACATAGATTCAAGATAGCTCCCACAAAATACTTAGAAATACTTACAAAGAGAAAAAAAGGAACTTCACAGTGGAGAAATCTGGCGAACACTACCTTAATTAAGTGACCAAAGTGACTGTCATCAGTAATGGTGATGTGGTTTTAAGTGTTGGGGTTCAGAGCTGACAGTCAAGAGAGAATTCTTGAGACATCTTTGTTACAAAAAGGTGATTTTATTAAAGCATGGGGACAGGACCCTTGGGCAGAAAGTGCTACACTAGGGTTGTGAGGGGTGACTGATTATATACCTGATTATACAGTTGGGGGAAGTAAAGATAAGGGGAAGTTTTCAAAAGGACTTTCATATGCCAAAGACTCACAGGATCCTGAGGGTTGTGCTAAGATTTCGTTTTGTCCTTAGCAAAGTGTCAGCATCAAGGCAGCTACGGTCCCAAAGGAAGGTTGCTCTGCCTGTTTCAAGGATTTGTCAGTGGGTTGTAGGCAGTAAGGTAATTTAATTTTTCATTTGCCTTTGTTTCCCACATCAATGGGACAAGTCAAAATTGTAGACCACCTCATGGTAATGAGATATAATAAGAAACAATGTGGTACTGTTATGCCCAGAATTCGTGATCCCCAAAGACCACCAGGGAGCCGAGTCCGATGCAAAAGCAAAGAGCCTTTATTCGAGCTAGCTCGAGTTCAATCCCCTACCTGCACCGACGCAGCGGTGAGATGCCCGGGAGAGATAGCGAGTTTCAAAAGCACAAAGGTTTTATTGGGGTCTAGGGGCAGTTGGTGACATAATGGCTGTGGCCTCAGCCGATTGGCTGGAGAAGGGTTGTGGCCTCGGCCGATTGGCTGGGGAAGGGTCGGAGTCCTGTTACGCAGGTCGCCAGGCGTGTTTCGATCGGGAAGTTTGAACGGGTGAGCGGGAGGTTACTCAAGGGGAGGAGGCGTGGTCTGAGGTTTCTGCGATTTTCTCGGAAAGGGGGCAAGTCGGGGACGTAGTCACTCAAGGTGGAGGACACAGAACAAGATGGAGTCAGCGGCGTAGGTCCGCCCTTTCAGTACCTGGGTGAGTCAATGGGTTAAGCTAAGTGTCCAACTCTTGGTTTCAGCTCAGGTCATGATCTCACAGGTTCGGGTTTGTGAGACCAAACCTGGTGTTGGGCTCCTCACTGTCAGCTTGGGATTCTCTCTCTCCGTCTCTCTCCATCTCTCCGTCTCTCCCTCTCTCTCCCTCTCTCTCTGCCCCTCCCTGGTACATGCACTCTCTCTCTCAAAATAAATAAACTTTAAGAAAAAAAAAAAAGAAAGAAAGCAGCAGCATTTCTGTGATATTACTACCAAAGATACATAATCTGAATCTAATCATGAGGCAAACCCAAACTAAGAGACAAACTACAAAACACGTGTTTGTATTAAGGTCGTGTAAAATAAGGAATGACCAAAGAACTATTCCAGAGTGAAGGAGACAGAAGCAGTGGGGTCTTTGGATTAGCTGGTCATGAATAACTTCCTGATTTTTAAGCTTGTATAATCATTTGTAGGAGAAACAGACCTTGTTGGTGAGAAATTCTCACTAAAACATTAGGAAGTGATATGGCAACAGGTCAGTAACTTGTCCTGAAATTGTTCAGGAAAAAGAAGTTACTTATATTTTATTTGTAATTTTTCTTAAAGCTTGAGATTAAAACAACAACCAACTTTTTCACATCAGAAGTCACAATACATATTCCTCAGGAATACTTCTCTACTTGGCATCCAATGGACACCATATATTTATTCTTGTGACAGAGAGGATAAATCTTAACTTGCTTTCTCTTCCCTGGATTGTTTTTTTTCTGATACAGGTTTCAGCAGTGATAAATCATATCATAGTAGTTAGAGAAATATCTCATCACACTATCTACAAGTTAGAAAAATAAAGGTTCTGAGAGCTATTCAAAGGCTGTGTCATTGGAGAGAAAGACTTAAGTAAGGTACTGGCTTGCTTCTCATAAACTCTAGCCTTTTCAGGATTTCAAATGTAGGGGAGTTTCCTGAAACTCTGTCTTTTTTTTTTTTTTAATGTTTTATTTTATTATTTTTGAGAGACACAGTGTGAGCAGGGGAGGGGCAGAGAGAGCCCCAGACACAGAATCTGAAATAGCCTCCAGGTTCTGAGCTGTCAGCTTAGATGGTTAAAAGACTGAGCTACCCAGGAGCCTGGAAACCCTGTCTTAAAAGCATTCAAATGTTTTGCTAATTGGCAAGCATTCAAAACAAAATGAAACAAAAACAGGTTACCAAAATCCCAATCCTCTACAAAAACAATGGTGTTTTGTTTGTGATCTATACATTATTTCTAAGAATTAACTTAATTTGGGATCAAAAAATTAGTTGCAACAAACCATTATTAAAATAAAGTACTAAAACCTCTAAATATGAACTAAGAAAAAAAATTTGCTTTCAGAATTATTTTTGCTCTTATAGCTAGAGATACATTTTAACAGTATCTTCTCAACCAACCTGCTACAAAAAAAACACAAAGTTTTTATGAAATAGTTTTTTTTAAGAAAAACAATCTTTTGTGTAGGGTTCTGAAAATGCTAAAAGTTTATTTTTCTTACTTAATTTTCTCTTCTCCCCAACCTCCTTTTTTTTTTTTTTTTTGATAAGTAAATTAAGCTTAAAACAAGTAAACAAGCTTTGAAAAGCAGATACAATTGGTTACTTTGGGCTGCCATCTAGTGTTAAAGAAAATATTTACCTTTTTTATATTGACAGTGGTTTCAATATGACAAAAGGTGAAAAGCAAATACTATCATTAAAATATTAAAAAAAATTTTTTTAATGTTTATTTATTTTTGAGAAAGAGAGAGACAGGGTGTGAGCAGGGGAGAGGAGAGAGACTGGGAGGGAGACACAGAATTCAAAGTAGGCTCCAGGTTCTGAGCTGTCAGCACAGAGCCAGTTGCTGGGCTTGACCTAAGGAACTGCGAGATCATGGCCTGAGTCCCAAGTTGGATACTTAATTGACTGAGCCACCCAGGCAGCCCCTTTTTTTTAAAGTTTATTTATTTTTGAGGGGGGAGGGGCAGAGAGGAAGACGCTAAATTTTTTTTTTTATTTGTTTTAATGTTTATTCATTTTTGAGAGAGAGAGAGAGAGAGAGAAAGAGAGAGAGACAGCACAAGTGGGGGAGGGACAGAGGGAGACAGAGAGAGACAGAATTTGAAGCAGGCTCCAGGTTCCAAGCTATCAGCACAAAGCCTGACGTAGGCTCAAACTCAAACCATGAGATCATGATCTGAGCCAAAGTTGAACACCCAACGGATTGAGGCACCCAGGTGCTCCCAGGATAAAAGATTTTTTAAATAAAAATTAAGTATATTTGAAGTATATAACATGTTGATTTGATACACATATACATAGTGCAAGATTACTACAGTTAAGCCAGTTAACATATCTCCTCACATAGTTACCACATTTGTGAGGAGTGCACTTGAAATCTACTCTTTTAACATATTTCCAGCGTTCAAAACAAAATCAAATGTAGTCATGCCTTTACATTAGATCTCTAAACTTATCCTATCTAACTACAAATTTGTACCTTTTGACCCACATCTCCCCATTTCCCCACCAACCACCATTCTACTCTCTACTTCTATAACTTTTACTTTTTTTTTTTTCTAACTTCACACACATTTGACCCTTGAACAATACAGGGGTTGGTGCATTAACTCCTTGCCTAGTCGAAAATGCATGTATAATTTTTAACTCCCCCAAAACTTAATACTTAAAGTCTGCTGTAGACTTGGAAGCTGATGAGGCCACATAAGGCAAGCTGACCCCCCATCCCCCAAATCACCTCCCCCCAGGTGGGATGTGTGTGACATTCCTCAGGCTCTCCTGGCTTACCGAAGAACAAAGGAAAGGAGAAAACAAATGGTTAACTGGTTAACTGATAGAGATCACAGTCATGCAAGGTATGAGTCTCCATCAGTTTACAAATGTCTTAGTAAATTACAAGAAAAAGGCAATCTTATCAATAGCCTAATCTCCAGGAACTCCCTACTGTCTTAATGATAGTGCTTTGTTAGAGGGAAAAACAGCCTTAGCTTGACAATAGTAATCCAGTAATACTTGAATCTTCTTTAGCATATGGAAATCCCATTAAGAAACTTCCTCTTGACTTTATCTGCCCCAACTCCATGTGTATAACCAGTCACTCTTCACAATCCCAGTGCCTGTCTTTCTGTCCACAGGCCCTGTCCCCTGTGCTTTAATAAAATCACCTTTTTTGCACCAAAGACATCTCAAGAATTTTTTCTTGGCCATCAACTCTGGACCCCCATTACTCTAAAATCCCATCAGAAGCCTCACCAATAAAAAAAAAAGTTGATTAACACATATTTTGTATATTACCTGTTTTATATATGTATTCCTACAAAAAGTAAGCTAGAGAAAAGAAAATGTTAAGAAAATCATAAGGAAGAGAAAATACATTTACAAAACTGTACTGTATTTATTGAAAAAAATCTGTGCATAAGTGGACATACCCAGTTCAAATTCACGTTGTTCAGGGGTCAACTGTACATATCTTTTTTATCCATTTATCTGTTGATGGGCACTTGTGTTGTTTCCATATCTTGGCTATTGTGAATAATGCTGCAATGAATATGTGAGTACAGATATCTCTTTGAGATCTTGTTTTCAACTTCTTTGGATATATGCCCAGAAATTGGATTGCTGGAACGTATGATAGTTCTATTTTTAATTTTTTGAGGAGCCTTTGTACTTTTTTCCATAGTGGCTCTACCATTCCACATTCCAGCAACAGTGCACATAGGTTATCTTTTCTCCACATCCTTACCAACATTTATTATCTCTTGTGTTTTTGGTGACAGCAATTCTAACAGTGCGAAGTAATATCTCATTTTGTGGTTCTGCTTTGCATTTCCCTGAAGATTAATGACACTGAGCATCTTTTCATGTACCAGTTGGCCATTTGTAAGTCTTAATTAGAAAAACATCAATTCAGTTCCTCTGCCCATTTTTAATCAGATTGGGGGGGGTGTTGCTATTGAATTATGTGTTCTTTATGTATTTGGGATTTCAATCCCTTATTGGCTATTTGATTGCAAATATTTTCTTTCATTTGACAGGTTGCTGTTTCATTTTGTTGATGGTTTCCTTCACAGTAAAGATGCCTTTTAATTTGATGTAGTCCCACTTTTTTATTTTTGCATTTGTTACCTTTACTTTTGGTTTCAAATCGAAAAAAAAAAATCATTGCCAAGACCAGTGTGAAGGAGCTCACTTCCTATGTTTTCCTCCAGGAGTTTTATGGTTTCATATCTTAAATTTAAGTCTAATCCATTTTAAGCTGATTTTTGCACCTGGCATAAGATAAGAGTCCCATTTCATTATGTTGCATGTGGTGGTCCAGTTTTCCCAACCATTCACTGGAGATTGTCCTTTCCCCATTGTATATTCTTGGCTCCTTTGCCATAAAGTAATTGATTATAAATGCATTAGTTTATTTCTGGGCTCTATTCTCCATTGATCTATGGGTCTGTTTTTAAGCCAGTATTATGCTGTTTTGATTACTATAGCTTTGTAATATAGTTTGAAATCAGGAAGAGTGATGCCTCCAGCTTGGTTCTTCTTTCTCAATATTGCTTTGGCTTTTGGGGATCTCTTGTAGTTGCATACAAATTTTAGGATTGTTTTTTTCTATTTCTGTGACAAATGCCATTGGAGTTTTGATTTTGCATTGAATCAGTAGATTGCTTTTGGTGGTATGGACATTTTAACAATAATAATTCTTCCAGTCCATGAGCATGGAATATCTTTCCGTGCATCTTCCTTAGTTTATTTTATTAATGTCTTAGAGTTTTCTTTGTACAGCTCTTTTACCTCTTGGTTAAATTTATTTCTAAGTATTTTATTCTTTTTCATGTAATTGTAAATGTGATTGTTGTCTTAATTTCTTTTTCTGATAGCTTGTTGATAGTAGATAGTAATGCAACTGATTTTTGACTATTGATTTTGTATTTTGTAACTACTGATTGCCTTTATTATAACAGTTTTTGGGGGGAGTCTTTAGGGTTTTCTTTTTTGGCATTATCCAAGCAAATCCACCATCACTGTGCCCTGTTACCATAGGGCTTTTGTTACCAACTATCTCCAAAGTGCTATAACCAGCCCCTATTACAAAGAGAATTTCCTGTTCCTGTCACCCCCAAAAGGTGTGAGAGTCCTCAGTCCATGCCTCATCTTATTAGAGGTTACGTGAGCAAAATCTGCATAATCTAATAAATGGCAATTTCACAGTTTCACCTCACTGACCTTCCACTCAAGAGTTGATGACTGAGAATGTCTTGGCTCAGTGCCCTCCTTCACAACCCCTTTATTAGCTTAGGAAAGCAGTTTTACTGGCAGCCCCAATGAGGAGGATTAGAGGAGGATTTACTTATTTTCACCACTTGTTGAATCATTCCATACAAAGATTACAGGCAAAATAGTTTCTTTCTACCTAATCTATGTCAGGTTAAGGAGGAAAGGGACCCAAAGACCTTTTCAGAGGAAAAATAAGAAATGAACAAAGCCTGAGTAGAGAGCTTTTCTTGACGGATGCCAGAAACAATCTTTCTGTCGGTGCCTCAAAAATTGTCATTATCCCTGGGTTTAAAATCTGGTAGATATTGACCACGAGCCAATTTGAGAGTCGTGAGTTCCCTCAAAGGGAAGTGCCTTTGTCTTATCAAAAAAGAAAATACACATATATATTTTCTAAAAAGTTACATTTACTCTTTTAATCACTGCAGAAATGAAAGAAATAGTTTAGAATTGAATCAACCTGAGGTTTAAGTATTCCTGAAATATAAGAATATTTTTTCTGTTCATAATGTCATAATTGATAAATCCGCCTTTTAAATTGACTCTGTGCTGGCTCAGTTGGTCTCAATGATTGCAGACCCCAAACCTTACTTTTTATTGCAAATATTTGGTAACAACACTTTTACCATTTTAAAACAAAATTCACAGATAATATAACCTTCTTACAGTGTTAAATATATAATGTTCTAACTGTAACAAATGAATAACGAAGAAGACAGTTATTTGTAATAAAGTAGTATATATATATACATATATATATATATTTAATATATTTCAATGTGTAAATGCTCAGACATGATCACCAAAGGAGACAAAATCAGGCAGTCTGATGTTGGCACCTATTTCTAGTATCTACCTGAATACAACAGCTACAAATATTGTTTGCAGGTTTGTTCTGTTGTATTTTAATGCCATAGATGGTGTCACCATTGATAATGTGATTTTCCAAAGGAATGAACAACTCTTGGTAAAGTTCTGAGGAAAACATAATAAAATCTTTCCTCAATATCCATGCCATGGTAGCTACCTTTCTGGAAAATTCAGAAAATTAAAACTATACCTAAAAACACTATGCGTTTATGAAAATAGAATAAAACCTGACTAACTGCCCTAATTATTATTTACATATGTTTCACTTCATAAATGTCTGGAAGAGCATTCAAATACACAGTGAGACCTGGTAATTATTTATTATGCAGACAGTTGTGTGCAAGACAAAATGTCTCTGACCCCAGCCACAATTGCCAGTAGTATACTCTTATGATTTGGATATTCAAAAATGGCCAGAGAGGCCAGTAATGCCCCCACTCCTGCATGAGATTCATTTTCATAGTAATGAGAAACAGCAAACAGACAAATTGAAAATGTCCACTTATTTTCTAAATATTGATGATTAAGTTATTTTATGTTATGGAATATTGCATTTCTATATTTTGGGTAATATTTCATAGAGGTCCACAGAAATAGGCCCTTTATTATGATATATAATAATATAGGGAAAAGCATAATGTCTGAGCTTAACATATTAAAAACCTGGAAGAGGTTATAACACATTTATTTTACAAGCTAGCAGATATTATGATAGTAAGACATAGATATATAAGAAAAGAAATTTGATGTAATTTCTGTAAATAATTGTTTGGAAATTTTAATGTTTTACTATTTGTATTATTCTATGCTATTTATTTTTGTTATATTTTACTAATTATTTTCCTACAAATTTTATGGATGTAACAGATTTTCTTAAAACTTTTGTAGATCTTAGAAATTTCCTTACAACTTTTATGAGTCATGAGAAGGAAAAAAAACTAAGAAAAAATGGTAAAAGAAGGCAAATAAGAAATAAAGGAAATATAACCTTAAAAAAAAAAAGAACAGATAAAAGAAATTTCAAAACAGGAAAATTTTGGTAACAAGTCATCGATACAGCATGTTGCTCCTTTGTCTTCCTCAAAATTATTTTCTATGACTTAGTAATTTTAGTGATCATAGAAACTCACAGGGATATTTCTTATTCATCTGATAAATTTGTGGATCCATAGAGTATAACAAATTAAGAGAAATCTTTAAATTCTGAACTTTATTTTGCTGGGAAAAAAACCTTACCTTAATTCATTCCATTCTTTTATCCCTAGCACCAATCACTTTAGGTTTTCTGAAACATTAAAAATGAAACTGCATCAGTTCCTTGGAGAGTTTCAAAATTATAAAACTTTGGGGAAAATAGTAGAAATATGAGCAAGAAGGGAAAAAAACCCACAAACCTATGTATCAACTTAGCAGCCTAATCTCATAGTCTAAATTAATTTTTCCTTTTTTTTTAAAGTTTATTTATTTATTTTGAGAGAGCATGAGCTGGGGAGAGGCAGAGAGAGAGAGAGAGAGAGAGAGAGAGGATCCCAAATAAGTTCCATGCTGTGAACGTGAAGTCTGAACGTGGAGTCTGGCTTGAACTCAGGAACCATGGGAATAGGACCCGAGCTAAAGTCAAGAGTCAGACAAGGGCCAACTTAACCTTCTGAGTCACCCAGGTGCCCCTTAAATTAATTTTTATTTAGATTTCTCAAAAGGTCTTTTTTAAGAATATTGTTTTTGTTTAAAGACTTGTAACTTTAAGGGTAGAAGGTAACTCTAAAAAGTATAATATTCTGTTTCCAAGGAAAATCTAAATTAACTGTGGCTCAAGACATCTAGAATTATTTTCAAAAAACATAAAGGGGAAAAAATTAATCATTTCCTTAGGAACTCATTTTAATGCTTACCAGCATATTGGTGAGGAATATTATTTAACTTATAGTTTCACCCTCATTTATATATGTTTAGTAAACTTTTAAATGATTTTTGGATTTATTAAGGATGTTGATCCCATGTTCTTAAACTTGACTTTTTAAAGGACAAATCTAGATAGCCTTGTTACCGCAGAAGGCTGCAAGGAGTTCTGTTTCTCTTTATTGCTAGATAAGTGACTTCCTACCAAAGTTATGATAATCTAGAAAAATGTCTTACTGCTCTCCACCCTTATCTATTATTTGTCAGGGTGGGAATTGAATGGACATCTTATCTGGTTAACCAAGTAGAGTTTGTGCCTTTGGGGCTGATTCATTGCCAGGCTTAATTTACCTAAGGTTAAGTGGAATGAAAAGAACTAGAGGGCTAAATCTGTCCAAAGCCTGAAAAAGACCATATTTCAAACTGATGAAACCAAAATAAGCTGGTGAAACTCAGAAACCATTAAACCCATGGTACCTACATGGTCCAAGTAGACATTTTATACTGGAAAATAATGCTGTAGTGCAGCTCCAAGAGGACTGAACATCACTAGTCTTTCTCTAGACATCATTTAGAGATGGCAGGGATTAAATAAGAACTGGAATGAATGCTCTGACATTTTATAGTCTTTTTGTTTGGCTGCATCAAGGCATGGTTTTAATCAAGTAAGGAAATAACGCTTCCTGCCTCTCTGTGCCCATTTTTACTCCCAACATAAAGGGATTCTGAATACTGTGGTTTGTGGCTAGCGGCACAAAAAGCAATTCCATAGGTCAATTATCTTTTGTTTACAATGGCTTCCCCCAAGAACAAAGAGCAGCAAATCAAAGCAGCTAATTGCTGTTACACTCAAGAAGATTTCATTATAAAATGCAACAGTGTTGTTACAGTCACTTGACTGTGCCACCACATATAAGTAATAGATCCTAAAGAACTGGTAGGGAAGGAAGCAAACAAGGATGACTCCTATAAAAAAAAGGTTTTTCAGCTGGGCCCAGAACTCCTGGTGGGACAACAAGGAGTGGCGTAGCTTCCGCACCATTGACATAATGATGAAGATCTGGAAGACCAAGAGAATCACTGCAATGGCTATAACAATAGTGACTATCATATAGTTGATAACTTGCACATGGGCACGAGCAAGTTCTTTGTGGAATTTAAAACAGTGTTTCTCATCATACGTCTCAGAATTTCCATACTGAGAAACAATCAGGGGTACCACAATGACAATCACCAGCAGCCACATGCCAGTACTGGCCGCCACAGCATGCAGTTTTCTGTAGAATTCCACTTTGTCCTTGCGCTTGAAGAAGATGAGGTACCTGATGACCAGGATCACCACATAGAACAGGAATGTGAGGTACATGTGGATGTGTAGCATGGCGCTCACAAATTTGCAGAAGGGCAACCCAAATGTCCAGATGTGCTTGATGAGATATGTCAAGCGAAAAGGCACTGTCACCAAGAAAACACTGTGGACCACCACCAGGTTAACGACTGCTGTGGTAGTCACCGACCGCGTGTTCATTTTCACCAGCAGGAACAAAATAGAGATGATGCCCATCAGTCCTCCAATGAGCACTATGAAGTAGAGCCTGGTTAAATGGGGTGTCAATATAGGACTGCAGGAAGAATTGTTGTGGTCAGCCATATTTCAGAAGTCACCTAGAAGAGACAAAACACCAATATAACTGACAAAGCTTCCAGAGCTTTGTTCATATCTCCTTCCTAGCATTGGCAATATGACTTTGTCACTTATCTGTGTATATGATATAAACTTTATGTACCTTAAGAATAAAGACTATGTCATATGCATATCTGTATACTTGAGACTGAAAACATAGTTAAGTCATTGATTGTTAAGCTTTAATAGGTTAAAGACTTCATCGAGAGGCCCCCAGAGACATGTATGTATGTACATAGTCAAAACAGTTTGCATAAAACTGGATTGCAGACCATCTGAAGCTGACACATGGATACTATGACAGCCAGTGGGGAAAAATTATAGCATGGAAGGAAAGTTGAGTAGATGCATTAAGTGTACAAAATATTTCTCTTTTAAGTATGATTCTAATTCTCTAATTCCTTCCAACTCATCAGCAAATGATGCAAGAGTATTCATAATTCATTAGGATGCTAAATAGTTTGGCCAAGGAAAATCAACTACATCGAAGCAGCAATAAACAATAGGAGTGCATATGTGAATTTCTCACCATAGTTATGTTGTAATCTAGCAATGAGGCCTTGGCTAAATTCTCATGGGTCCCACTGAAAACACAGCATATCTCCCAATTCTCCCATTCCCACACCTTCAAATTCGTGGAAGAACCACTATCACTTTTCCTCTGAAAAGATCCTTTCCCTAAATAGTCTGAGTCCCTTCTAACCCATTATCCACATTCTAATTTATTATTTATTAAATGAAAGAGTTAGTAATCCTTTAGTTACACTAAGTCATTTCTTTTCTTACTTAAATTCCTTCAGTGGCTTCCCATTTCTTTTTTTTTTTTTTTTTTAACATTTATTTATTTTTGGGACAGAGAGAGACAGAGCATGAACGGGGGAGGGGCAGAGAGAGAGGGAGACACAGAATCGGAAACAGGCTCCAGGCTCGGAGCCATCAGCCCAGAGCCCGACTCGGGGCTCGAACTCCCGGACCGTGAGATCGTGACCTGGCTGAAGTCAGACGCTTAACCGACTGCGCCACCCAGGCGCCCCTCCATTTCTTTCAGAGTAAAAAAATCCTGGGGCTCCTGGGTGACTCAGGTCATGATCCCAGGGTAATGGGATCCAACCCTCCATCAGGCTCTGTGCTAACAGTGTAGAGCCTGCTTGGGATTCTCTCCCTCTTTCTCTGCCACCACCCCCCTCTGCTTGTGCATGCATTCTCTCTCTCTCTCTCTCTCTCTCTCTCTCTCTCTCTCTCTCGGAATAAGTAAACACTTTTTAAAAAATCCTTCCATGTCTGCAATGTTCTGGGTCATGGCAAAATCTGATCCCTTGAGACCAGATTTTAAAAATGATCTAGAGGTGAAATTGACAGAATTTAATGGATTGTATATAGGGAAACGAAGGGGGGGGGGGGGGGGGGAAGTATCTCAGTCACTCCCAGATTTCTAACTTGAACAATTGTGTGATTAGAGATCTGTTTACTGACACCAGGAAGACTGAGGATCATATCTGAGGAAGAGCAGTAATTGAATTATACTCTTAGTACCTGACCTCTGTAACACATTTGCAGTTATTCTTACTCACTTCACGAATGTCTCTTCATATAATCAAAATTACCCAGCAGTTAAAATGAACCACCGATGAACTACAAAAACATTATACTGGTGTACATGTAAATCATATATTCTCAGAAGTCCATTCTTAAGGTGTGAAAAAAATCTTTCCATGTATGAAACACAAATATACATAGGTACACAAATGGACAAAAGTATATCTATGGCATGAAAACTTCATAAAGAGGGGAGAAACAATTAGGTAACAAATGGCTAAAAATGTTCTTTAAAGGGGAGATAATTTTAAAAGTTAAGGAAACACTGTACTAAATAAAAGATGGCAGCCACAAAAGACTACATATTGTACATTTTTTTTTCTAGAAAATCAAAATTAATGAGGCAAAAGGTGAGTGTAGTCCAGGACACAGGTAACAGGGGTAGGATTGGCTTCAAAGGGGTCTGGGAGAGTTTATGCAGAGATGGAATGTTTTATATCATGTTGGTTACAATTCTAGTTATTTGTCAAAGCTCAACAAATTGCACACTTAAAGTTGGTGAATTTTCTGGCATATAACTTATACCTTAATAAAACTAATTTAAAAAAAAATGATAATAACCTGACCCCAGGAAACCTCTGCTTTTGTGGGCATGGAATAGAATTTCCATGTGACCCACTTAAAAGATTCTTTCATGTTATACTTGTTCTATGTGCTGTGTAATATTTGTATTTCCCTTTTATTCTTCCCTTTGAAAAGTAGTTCCTTCAAGTAAACATTTAATTATATTGTGTTTGTATCTGAATTAATGGTAAATGTGTCACTGTAAGTTCTGTCCATCATTTTCTTCAGCTATTGAACTAGAATCTGGACTGATTTCTGAGAGAAGAAATTATAATCAGTCTTATTTGAGTCATTTGTCTCAAATACTCCTTCTTTCTTATGTATAAACTGCTATGATCTCTGTTCCCTAGTTCCCAGACATTACAAGATACTGTGTAAAGTATTACAGAGTAGACACCTGCTTTTTTTTTTTTTTTAATGTTCATTTATTTTTGAGAGAGAGAGACAGAGCACTAGCAGGGGAGGGGCAGAGAGAGAGGGAATCACAGAATCTGAAGCAGGCTCCAGGCTCTTATCTGTCAGCACAGTGCCCAATGTGGGACTTGAACCCACAAACTGTGAGATCATAACCTGAGCTGAAGTTGGACACTTGACCAACTGAGCCACCCAAGAGCCCCTAGACACCTGCTTGCACCAGCTAAAGTGGATTTTGTTGTCTTCAGTTAACAACCCTGGCAAAGCTGATCAATTCCTATTTCTCCTTTAAGAATCCGCTGAAGCAGGGGGACACCTGGGTGGTCCATTTGGTTGAGCGGTTGAGCCTCTGACTTTGGCTTAGGTCATGATCTCGCGTTTGTGGGTTCAAGACCCACAAAGGGGGTCTGCTTTGGATTCTGTGTCTCCCTGTCTCTCTTCCCCTCCCCTGTTCATGCTCTGTCTCTCTCTGTCTCTCAAAAAATAAAATAAAACATTAAAAAAAATTTTAAAAAAAGAATCCACAAAAGCAGGGTGTCCTTCAGGAAGCCTTTGATAATCTCCATTTGCAATTCAGATAGTGTGCCATTCCTCTTTGGCCCCATGGAAAATGCACCACGCTTGCTTCTATTATGGCATTTATGACATAGACCATAATTCTCAGTTACGCTCTCTCCAAACAAGACTAACTACAGAAGAATCATGTTTTCCTTTTATCCACAGAAACTAATGAATTTTTAAAATGAATGTAAATATCGTTATTGAAAACTAACATGCATATATAGTAGAGTGCTCAGCTGTATGTATATAGCTCAATGAATTTTAAGAGTAAACATAGCCTCACCAAAGGTAACCTCTATCTTCATAACTAACACCATAGAGTAGGTCTATGAACTTTGAATTTTATATGAGTTTAATGTCCTTTGTGTGTATGTAGCTTCATTCACTCAACATTATGCTTTGAGATTCATTCACGTGTATAGTTTTAGTTCATTCTTTTTGTGGTATATTAGATTATTGTATGAATATGTCACAGCTATATTTTTGATGGATAATAGTATTATTTCCAGTTATAAGGCTATTATAGATAATGTTACTCTGAACATTCTTATAAATATCTTTTGTAAAAATAAGTATGTATTCTGTTGGAAATTTACCTAGGTGTGGACTTGATGGATCAGAGGGTATACCTATTTTCCTGGGGTCAAAGTCTTTACACCTGGAAATTATACAAATGTCTTTATTTACCTAGTTGATTGTCTAATATAATATGAACTGTTGTTAAAGAGTGCAGCCAGGGTTGCCTGGCTGGCTCAGTCTGTTGGGTGTTGACTTCGGCTCAGGTCATGATCTCGTGGTTTGTGAGTTCGAGCCACGCTGACAGCTCAGAGCCTGTAGCCTGCTTCGGATTCTGTCTCCCCTCTTTCTGCCCCTCCCATGTTCATGCTCTGTCTTTCTCTGTCTCTCAATAATAAATAAACATTAAAAAAAAAAAAGAGTGCAGCCGATCTCTTTAAGACCTGAAAGAAGGTGGAGCATTTGAGTGGCTCAGTCAGTTGGCCTCAAGTCATGATCTCATGATTTGTGGGTTCAAGCCCCACATCGGGCTTTTTGCAGACAGTGCAGAGCTTGCTTCAGATTGTCTATTTCCCTCTCTTTCTGCCCTACTCTGCCCATGCGTTCGCTCTCTCTCTCTCTCTCTCTCTCTCAAAAATAATTTTCTTTTTTTTTTTAAAAAGGACCTGAAAGATGGTAGGGGATATAGTTGCACTTCCATGGAGATAATCCATTACTAGTACAAGGAGTCAGGAAATTTCTTTAAACAACATCTATAACATTTATTTGCTGATGCTATTTAGATATCTCATCCACATATCTTCATCATTTTTCCTCTTCTCGAAATATTCTATCCTATTTAATCCCCTTTGTGTATCCTTGAGATCTAAACTCAGATTCCATTTCCTTCAGGACTCCTTCCTGCCCCTTAAACATTTCAGCTGCTTTCTCAAAATGCTTTACTTAGGTGCCTCATTCCTTTCTTCACTGCTTTATTAATTCCTAGTTTAATTCTTTATTTTAGGCGTTTGTGTACTTGTTTTAGACACTGGATTTCTTTCAGAAGTAACATTATTTTTTTAATAGTAGGCATGAGTTGTTAATTGAATGAGTGAAATAATGGTAAAAGACTGCTTTGACTTTATTAAACATATTCTTGATACGGCCCCATTTGGATTTAATCCAGTAACTAATGTCAAGATCCCAGAAATAAACTATAGACCCAGAGCAAACTCTACTAAGGGAGTAAGATTGTCTCCCTGTTTCTCCATGAACCACCTTGCCTTGGCAGGGATCTCTTCTTTATCTGTGATTGAACCTTGATGCTCAGCAAGAAGCCTGGCCTCAAACCAGTCTCCCTCTGCCCTCTTTCATTCCCCTCTTTAAAATCCTTCTTCGTTCCTTTTAGTGAAAAGAATGAAGTATGACATCTACTATGCCATAAAACCTTTTGCAATCTGACCCCAACTTATGTTTCAAGGTGAACCTCCTATTATGACCTTCTCCCTACCCCTGTTTCCTCATCCTGTGCCTTGGACTTACAGACCTTCATGCCGTTCTTAGAATGTTCTCTTTTAAACCTCCAGGTCATTTCTTCTCTCCACAGACCCCAAACGTACAGCTGGACACTGACACTGAAGTCTAGGTTGTATGATAAATGGTTTTATATCTCTTATTTAAAAACTTCCCCTGGCCTCCCGTTGTCTCTTGGAGGTGTATAAACTTCTTAGCATGTCATGCTAGATCCCTGCCACTGGCCTTTTATCATTCTGTACCTAGCTTCTCTGCCACTAGAGCACCAGGATTCCCCTGCTCTGCCTGAAAGATTTCTTCATTGTTCTGTTTTGACCTCAACCCACGCATAGCTGAACTCCTGGGTTTACCCTGTGGTTTGGCTGGGGGCTGTTTCCTTGTGTCTTGGCATTTCCCTTCCCACATACTTGCTTGGGCCTCATTGGTCATTGCCCAAGGCTCGAGGACTACTTTAATATCAAAAGTGAGACATGGAAGTGTCCTGTGTGGCTATTTTATAAGGAATCCATGGTAGAGCCAACATCAGAGACCAATCTCAAAGTGAGAGTCCTAAAAAATTGTTAGAGTCCTACAAAATGGCATTAATTAGTCCACATCCTCATGAGTACATAGACATCAGGTCCCAGATCCCCTTCTTTCTAAACAGAAAAGCAGCTATAATCAACTTGGGATTTTCCATTTCATTTAAGGGACTCCCTGCCACAGACTATAGATTAAGTAATAGCATCGCATCGATGTTTCTTATGTATGTGTAGTACATAGTGAAGATTCTGAGGTGAATAAAACACACCTCTGCATTTAAATCTCTTTCTATCTGATAGGGGAGAAGACGTACATAAATTATTCATAACACAGATATATTTAAAAATGCACCAATAATTCAGAAAGGGGGGTGATTAACACAGTGGAGACAGAATGTAGTGGCAATAGAGTAGTTCTTGGGCACAGATGTACAACAGATGCTGCATCTTGAAGGTTGTTTTGAAGTTCCAGAAGCAGAGAAGAGGTAGGGCACTCCAGGTGTAGACAAGAGGCTGATAAAAAACATGGATCCATGTTCAGAGAATCACCTGTAGTTTGATGTGCCTGGAACATTAGGCAAATAAGCAGAATACGGGCAAATGTCTGTAGATGACACTTGTCATCATGTTGCCCTCATGTTGCCACTCTGAGGATTTCCTATTTTATCCTGAAAATTATGAGAGATGTAAATTTTAAAATGTAAAATACCATTTAATATTTCAATTCCAAAAGCTGGGTTTTGGCAACAGAATGGAGAAAAGATTGAAGCGGGGCAAGACAAAAAGAGTGATACCATTAGGAGGCTATTATGCTGATCAAGTTTAAATATCATAAAGATTGGTGCAAGTTGGTACCACCCAGGGGAGTTTTGGGGAATTTTTTGCACCCAAACTAAACAGAATTGAAGACTCTGGGGTTGGAGAAGACTTTGTGTGCTTCAGGTATCTCCGTTAGCAAATAGTGACATCTTCATATCAAATCAATGATAAAAGGACAGGAATAGTCACTGAATATTTTAAGAGAACAAATGCCGTATTAAAAAGTCACTAAACCCCTCAGGCAAAGAACTGAGAGTCTAGTTAGTTTTCTGAAAGAGAAAAGAGGAAAAAGTAACTTTAAATGTAATTGATACTGTCAAAGAGAAGAGAATGATGTGAAATTCAATTATAGTTGTTATTGAATAAAAGATGTACTGAACCAACACAATTAGTGAGCTTGTAAGAATGTTCAGAAGGATTCCCACAGCTGGAACAACAACAAAAAGCCTAAGAGATAGGAGATTTAAAAGAAATTCTAAGAGGGGTGCCTGGGTGGCTCAGTCGGTTCAGCATCCAACTCTTGATTTCGGCTGGAGTTGTGATCCCAGGGTTGTGGGATTGAGCCCCATGTTGGGCTCCATGCTGTGTGTGGAGCCTACTTCAGCTTCTCTCTCTCTCTCTCTCTCTCTCTCTCTCTCTCTCTCCCCCTCTCCTGCTCCTCTCCCTGGCTCACTCTCTGTCTCTCTTAAAAAATAATAAATAAAAGAATCTAAGAAACACCTAGGGCAAATCTAGAAGTTCCAACATCATCTGGAAATAGCAGAATGGAATGAAACATTCAGATAAATAGTCGAAGAACATTCCTTACACGTAAAAAAAGATGATATCTTTATGTTGAAGGATCTAACTAGTGCTTAGCTGAATTAATAGAAAAGACTCACATTAGGCACATCAGGATAGAATTTCAGATCACAGAAGACAAACTCACATATCCACTTGGATGTCTAACAAACATTTCAAATTTAGTATATCTAAAGCTGAACTACTGTGCTTTCCTCCCCATCTCCCAAACACACATACACCATTCTTCCTGATACCCTCCCAGGCTCAGGTAATAGCAACTACTTTCTCCAGTTGCTTGAGTAAAAAACCTGAAAGTCATCCTTGATTCTTCTTTTTCTCCCCAAATTCACCTACACTCCTTAACCAACCCTAATCCTTCCTCCTTAAAAATAATCTACTGGACCAGATGTTTTTCTTTTTTTTTTTTTAAAAAATTTTTTTTTTTTTTTTCAATGTTTATTTATTTTTGGGACAGAGAGAGACAGAGCATGAACGGGGGAGGGGCAGAGAGAGAGGGAGACACAGAATCGGAAACAGGCTCCAGGCTCTGAGCCATCAGCTCAGAGCCCGACGCGGGGCTCGAACTCCCGGACCGCGAGATCGTGACCTGGCTGAAGTCGGACGCTTAACCGACTGCGCCACCCAGGCGCCCCCCAGATGTTTTTCTATAAAGGACATTACTGAGACAATTGGCAAAACATGAACGGTCTCTAGATTAAATAATAGCATTGCATCAATGTTTTTTTCTTGACTTTGATCATTCTATGTCATTATATGAGTATGTCATGTTCTTAGAAAATATACACTATATATCATAAAGGCATCATGTCTTCAACTTACTCTTAAATAGATCAAAAAATCGTAATAATAAATATATATGTATCTATATATGTATATATACATACACATACATGCATGCATAGATACATATATATAAATTGAAAAACAAATGTGATAATTATTATAATTGGGGAATCTGTGTGAAGGGTATATTGGAGTCCTTTGTACCATTGTTATGCTTTTAATAGGTATAAATAAAATTATTTCTGGGGCACCTGGGTGGCTCAGTCGGTTAAGCGTCCGACTTCAGCTCAGGTCATAATCTCATAGTTTGTGAGTTCGAGCCCCATGTCAGGCTCTGTGCTGACAGCTCAGAGCCTGGAGCCTGCTTCAGATTCCGTCTCTTTCTCTCTCTCCCTGGCCCTCATCCACTCACACTCTGTCTCTGTCTGTCTCTCTCTCAAGAATAAATAAACCTTAAAAAAATTTTTTTAAATTATTTCTAAGTTAAGGGCACCTGGCTGGCTCAATTGGTGGAGCATGTGACTCTTGATCTTGAAGGTTGTGAGTTCAAGCCCCATGTTGTGTGTAGAGATTACTTAAAAATAAACTCCTAAAACATTATTTCTAAGTTAAAATTATGAAAAGTAGCATCTAAAATATGTCTACTCTTCACCACTTACATTGCTATAACTGTGATTCAAGTTGCATCATCTTTCCCTAGGAATATTAGACAAACCCATAAATTCTCCTTTCTTTGACTCTTGTCTCCCTTGTTGTCTATTCTCAACTCAGCAACCAGCATGCTCTTTCAATGTCATTCTTCTTATCACAATTTTCTAATGGCTTCTTATTTCACTCAGACTCAAATCAAAATTTCGAAAATGGTCTATTAGGCCCTACAGAATTTAACCCCACCTCCTCCACATTCTCTCTTTGATCTTATCTCCTACAACTATCACTTTCATTGGTATATTCCAACTAAGCATAATAACTCCTTGCTTTTTCTCAAACTTCGCTGGAATGTTCTCACCTCAGGGCCTTTGCACAATGAAGTTTCCTCCTCAGGAGTATTCTTCCCAGATATCTGCACAGCTTGATCTGTCCTTTACTCCCTTCATGTTTCTGGCCAAAGGTCATCTCAGTAATTTACTTCCTCACTTTCATATTTAGTATGTCAATACTCCACTTTCACACAGCACACCTCATCTCCTTTTTCTATTTTGTCATTCTCCACAGCATTTATCACTGACCCACCATATGTTTTGTTTGTTTGTTTGTTTGTTTGTCTTCTTGTTGCCTCCACTAGAATCAAGTCCTTGAGGACAAAGAATTCTGGTTTTTTTCACTTTTTTACCTCTAGCATCTGTAATAGCGCTTTGTGCATAGTAGCTCTATTATTAAGAAATAAATAACTATCGAATGAATGGAACCAAACATCCTAAAAGTTCCCATAGAGAAAAAAAAAAAAACCACAGATAATCTATAAAAGAATTAGAAACAAACCAGCATTAGACTTCTGACATATTAAATGCTGGGGGGAAAAGAATCTGAATGGTTTTGAAAGATGATTTTGAATTTAGAATTCTGCTTGCAACCAAACCCGCATTCAGAAGAGTAGAAAAGCATTTCCTGTTACATGAACACTCAGAACGTTTACCTCTCTCAGATCTTCCCTGAATTATTAATGTAAATTCCAGCAAAATGAGAAAGGATGTATGGGATACCAAAAATAGAATAGTGAACCAAAATATAAGTGAAACAGCGAAATCTATACTGTTACCACACAAAACTAAAATATGGTTTCAGCGTGGTGGGGGTGGTGAAAATAAAAAGGAAAAGTTCTATGTTAAGATTTTTGTTTTATTGGGGAAGGGATTAAAGGTAGTATTTATCAACCAGGTCACGATCTCGTGGTCCGGGAGTTCGAGCCCCGCGTCAGGCTCTGGGCTGATGGCTCAGAGCCTGGAGCCTGTTTCCAATTCTGTGTCTCCCTCTCTCTCTGCCCCTCCCCCGTTCATGCTCGGTCTCTCTCTGTCCCAAAAATAAATAAACGTTGAAAAAAAAGATTAAAAAAAAAAAAAAAGGTAGTATTTAATTGCAGAGAATCCAAAAACTATGAGTTTAAACTTTTGATGAAATTTAAGAATGGTCAACTTGGTGAATAGATGTTGGTATGCCTTACAAATTATAAGGAAAAATGAAATACAGTAAAGCCAATAAATCTAAGCAAAGGAAGGGAGGAGAAACAATAAAACAGAAAACAAACAAGAAAAAATGGTAAGTAGACAAATTTAAAAAGGAGAAAATTAGTGCAGACACCTCTGAAATCACTATATTGTTCCTTCCTCTTCTTAACTAAAAAGAATTGTATGCATTTCTGTGAATATACTAAAACCCACTGAATTGTACACCCTTTTTTAATGTTTATTTTATTTATTTTGAGAGAGAGAGAGAGAGAGAGAGAGAATTCCAAGCAGGCTCTACACCCAGCACAGAACCTGATATGGGGCTCAATCCCATTACCGTGAGATTATGACCTGAGCCCAAACCAAGAGTTAGATGCTCAATTGACTGAGGCGCCCAGGCACCCCTGAGTTGTACACTTTAAAACAGTGCATTTTATGGTATACAGATAATATCTCAATAAAGCCATTATTTAGAAAGAGAGAAACTATCTGAACTGAGTAATGAGATAGGAGAGAGGAGAAGGAGAAATGGTAATGAGAAGGAGAAAGAGAATTATTACTGACAAGGTAAAGAGTTAAGACAGAAACAATGGTGCTAAGCAACTTACTCCCTTCCTGTTGGGAGGAGAGAAGAGAAGTGTAACGTAAGAGTCCTGGCTAGACAGATAGCTCAGTGGCCTGGTCCCTTTGACCCTACACTTCATTCCTCTTTGCTTCCCACTCCATCCCTGGATTCACTTCCTCCTACCGCACTGCACAGATGGGCCTGTGGGTGAATCCATTCAATATGAGAGAACAAGAGCACTTGTCACTGTTGTCTCGCTTTTTCCTCATTATGTTTCACACCCATCCTTGTCCCCAGAAATGAAGGATCCACAAAAGATGTGTGATTTACCACTGTGTCACCAGGGCCAGAGGGACACCTGTACCAGGGATCAGAAGACAACATCACAAAATCTTAGAATCAGAATGAAATCTAGAGATCACCACCATTTAAACAGAGGAAGACACTGCAGACCACACAGGGACTTTTTGTTAATCTAACAAAGCAGTCACTATCTAAACCTCAGGTCTCCTGTTCTAGTCCAGAACTGTTTTCATGACACAAGACCACTATGGAAAGAGTACAGAGGTCCAGAGACATTAAAGACAGCTTCTGAGTGGCAGAGCCATGATTGAAGCCCTCCCCAAGGATACTTCTTCAAGGATATCAGTTAGGAGCCAGGATGAATATTCTGCCCAGGTAGAAGAGGCAGAACAATGAGAAAAGGTTGTTGAGGACAAACAGCTTCCCTGCCTGTGAGATATCCTCGGAACAAATTACATTTTGTTATGTTTATTGAAAAAAAAAAATAGGAGCATTCACTTTAATCACTCTGGGAAAAATCAAGCAGCATTTTATCCAAAATATTTTGAGAAAAGACTCTGGAATGAGAGCTCCACATTAAGGATAACTTCAGGGTAGCTAAAAAAAAAAAAAAAAAAAAAAAAAAAAAAAAAAAAAAAAAATATTTCCGAAAATACCAGAGGCAGTGTGAAAAACAACAAAACATAAATGTCAGGTCAACAGAAATCCATTTGAGATAATTATATGCCTAAGTAATATACATGAAAAAAAAATCCCCCTACATTTGTGTGTGTATGTTTGCCTTCTCTCACAGTCCTCATCTTTGCTATTCTATTTCTGTTTGAAAGGAGTCTCCTGGGTGTTCAACTAAAATTATAAAAAATGCTTGCTTAGGCAGTGTCAAATAAAGTTACATCTGTAGTCTCACTAATCAAAAAAATCAGTTCCAGCCAACAATAACATTCTGGGTTTGAGCTATTATCTCTCCAGTTAATTGAGTTGTTAAACATTGTTCCTGACTTCACAACTTCTGGTTACCCATAAAGGAAGTGAAAGCTGATGTCAGAACCCCATGAGGTTGAAACTCAGAGGTTTTGTACAGAGCGAGAGTTACACTGCTTAGTAAGCCATCTTGGCACACTATTTACCACCTATTTTCTCCCCAAATAAGGAGAAATCTGTGAGGTCTTTCCATTCCTGGGGAGAACTTTGCACACATCTCTAGGCCTATACGTATTAAAATGTGCTATGAATTCTTGTCGTACACTATACTCTCAGCCCTCAACGAGCAAAGCCAACAATGAAAGAAAACTGTCAGAAGTTCTACAGGTTCTTCTGTTCAAACCATGGCTCCCCTTCATATCTAAATAGAGCTCTGGCAAATCCTTGATCTCAGCTGAATATAATCTACCAACAAGTCAAGATGCAATGGCCAACAGAACACCTAGGAGGACCAGGAATGGAAAATTACTTTAGAGAATGTTGAACCTCTTCATTAAGGGAAAGATGGCATTTCATTTGGGAATTACCAACATCTGTGGTAGGAAGGTACCATAGCTTCAAGGGTAATGGAAAATATAAGCTTACTCAGAAGAACTTTCCTCAAGTCAAAGCTGCTGAGAAATTAGCCAGACAATTTAGTCAGAAATTAGCCAAGCCTCACTCTCCTCCCTTTTTAGTCCCAGGTGCCTCTGGATGTATGCTTTTTTATCAACAACGGGTGTGTCTGTTCAACACAGTGTGTTGGTTATGATAGCTGCCCTGCCTCCGTTCCTGACACTGATGGAAATTTCACATACATTATTTATAATCCTCCTGAGAAGTCTAGGACATGGGTATTTTCTATCCCAAGTATCAGATCAGAAATTGAGACTCAAGAAGGTTAAGCAACTTTTCCCAGGTTACTCAGCTAACAAGTGGCAGCACTAGAGCCCAAATGCTGAGTGTCACTTCACTGGATTGTAGCAGTAGAGTCCTCCTGAACAAAAAAGTGGGCATTCCATTGCTGCTGCATCGCTACTCTCCCCTGAGTTGGGGAATCTGCTAGACAGTTGATCCTTGTTTCTCCGCTGCATTTGTTTATGTCTTGTGACCAGAGTATTTAAGGGCAATTAATTTGAATACTAGCAAGAGACTTGGAGAAGTAATTAAAATAGGTCCACTCAACATTCTCTAAAGTCAATATTTGCGAAGCAGTTCATCAGATTGCAATATAATAGAACAAGCTGAATTAAAATTTAATTACTAAAATTTAATTTGTCCTAAAGATAGACTCCTGAAACTTTTTCTTAATTCCTTTTTACTTTTTGAACTATGTCCTTAACCACCCCGCCCTTTTTGAGATTGAAAATCGTACTGAGAGACTGTTATGGAGGGCCTTGTCAAACTCCTCAACCCCAGACAGATCTAGCCGAGGGAAGTCCATGTGTAACCATCGATGGGCACAAGGGGCTGGTATCTGCAAGTATCTGCTGCTGTGTGCCCAGGAATCCCTGGATAAACAGCTGGGACACACCCCTCCCCTGGGAGTGCCAGGCTCGAATCATGCCACATCTTTCCTCTGACTCCCTGGTTCCTAATTAACTTCACAGCCTCCCTAGATCTTGAGCTTCCCTGAACCCCATCCATTTCTCCATGTTCTGGCACTCCTTTCTTTCACTCCATTAATTCTTTTCACCCATTAATTTAGTTGTAGCTTTCAGATCAATGACCCTCCCAGGACCAGCCAACTCTTCAGATCTTGGTTCAGCCTGACTATAAAGTTCTTAAGGCCCTACTTCCTCTATTATTCCTGCTGGCCCCTGTTTCCAAGGGCTGTTCCTGCTTCTCTTCATCCTTAACTTATTTCTAATAGAATCCCTGGAAGGATTCAATCTTTGCCTTAAGTTCTTATTTCCTTACCACTTCCTTTCAAAGTTTATTCCCCACCCTATCCCACAGGGGCTGGAATAGTATCCTGCTGAAATCCCCAGAGTAAGAGATACCACTAATTTCCTCAGTTTTGTGCTTAAATCTCAGCTTCTTTGTTCCTGTTTTGCTACCCAGCTGCCCCTGAACTGCACATTCTAACCATGGCCAAGGTGAACTCTAAGATTAGACAATTTTAGACCCTTCTTACAACAGTGACTCATGAGTCTCAGATATGTGTGGCAAATGGTAAATTTCAATATTTTTTAAAAGTTTTTTTAAGCTTATTTAGAGAGAGAGAGAGAGAGAGAGAAAGTGTGCACATGATGCAGAAGGCCAGAGAGAGAATCCCAAGCATGTTCCACACTGCCAGTGCAGAGTCAGATGTGGGGCTCAATGGATGTCACAAACTGTGAGATCATGACCTGAACCGAGATCAAGAGTCAGATGCTTAATCCACTGAGCCACTCAGGTGCCCCAAGTTTTAATATTTTTGAAGAGAGGAACTAAGTCACTAGGATCATTTTGGCCCTTTATACAGGAAAATGAAGGCCAGTTTGTCTATTAATAAACAGAGGGTAAAATCCATTTTATAATAGAGGAAGCTATTATTAATGCTGGATGAAGGAAGAGCCACCAGATATCTAACTATGGATCAGAAAGCTTCTTGGCAGATTGTTGTACAGAAGACTCATCACTGCATCTGATGGTCAAATAAAATGACCAATCTTGAGATCCTGTGACTCAACAAAGACCTGGCTATTTCAGTCATGCCTTACTCCATCTCTTAGCTCATTCGGACTTCCACCTTAATCTCAAACAACAGAACTACTTTGTAGTAGTCCTGGTTACCAAGCAGCCAAAGGCATTTCTTTGGGGCTTTCTGGTTCACTCTTCATTTTCTTAAAGGTACCTGATAGCAAATCAGCAGCTTCTCTGGATTCTGGCCACAGAATTAACCTCAGTCCTGAAGGGCTTAAAATAGAATATTCAGAAAGGACTTAGACCTTAAAGTTCCAAGGCTGGCTGAGGGGGAAAGGCAGAATTCACTAGAGATCTCAAACTTGTGTCATTGACTTGGCTTAAATATTTTGCCGTGGATGATGTTTTGTCATCACAGATGACATGCTAGTATTACTGTTAATATTCTATATTCATTTATTTATGGCTAAAACTGCCATGTACAATGAGAGTAGAAATGCCTTGTCTTTCCCATATTTTCTGAGTGAGATGGGAATTGAATGTTGGCCAGCCCCCAAAGATACATATCCAAGTCTATGAATGTGATCTTATTTAGTAAAAGAATCTTTGTAGATGTGACTGAGGATCTCAAGATGAGATTATCCTGGATTATCCATGTAGGCTCTAAATCCAATGACAGGTGTCCTTAAAAAAGACACACAGTGGAGAGACAGGAGAAGAGGAGAAGGCCATGAGAAGACAGAGGCAGAAATTGAAAATGTGCAGCCATAAGCGAAGAAGTGCTTGGAGTCAATAAGAAGCTGGAAGAGGCAAGGAAGGATTCTTCTTTAGAGCCCTCAGAGGGAGTATGACCATACTGGCACCTTGATTTCAGATGTCCAGCTCCAAAGCTGTGAGGGGATAAACTTCTGTTGTTTTAAGCCACCAAGTTTGTGGTAATTTGTTATGACACTAATACAGGTGGCCATAATTTTAATGTTTACATTATCACAAGGGGAAGAAATCTTAATTCTGGCAGAACCTCTGTCAGAATCACCCAGATGTAATGTAATGTCAGAATCACCCAGATCTGTGGGGACATATTCAAGTACAAATTGTGCTACATACCACAGCCTTCCCAGATTACAGGAGAAAGTTAAGATCATCTGATGAAACTCCCCATTTATAAATAGTAAAGCTTACTCTTCAGGCCTCTGTAATGTCCCCCACAAAACTTACGAGGAAAACTTAAAATACAAGAGTGTTATGGAGGTGCCTGGGTGGTTTAGTCAGTTGAGCATCCAATTCTTGATTTTGGCTCAGGTCATGATCTCATGGTTGTGAGATCAAGCCCCATGACAGGGTCAGCGCTGGAGATGGATCTTGCTTGAGATTTTCTCTCTCTCTCTCTTTTTCTCTCTCAGTCTCTCTCTCTCTCTCTCCCCCCTTCTGTCTGACTTCTTGATCATGCAGATGCACACTCTGTCTCTCAGCAACAACAAAAGAGTATTGTGAATTTGAGCTCTGCTTGAGATACTGTATCTTCAAATTCCATGCTGTGGTAGGCATCTGAAACTTAATATCCTCAAAGTATTTTCATATACTCTCTCACCCTTGTTATCTCAGAAGAACCCACATTAGGTAGATGAGGTTCTAGCATTAGTTCATCTCTCATTCCTGCTTAGGGCAAATGTCATGTTTCCTTTGCCCATGAGAGGCTTTTTCAAGAAGTTCCATGAATGCGTATGTCATCATTCCATTTACTTCAAATCAAGGCTCACTAGCAGAAATGATTTTCTAACCCTCATTTTTTCCTAAAGTTTCTATTTCATCCTGAATCACCATTCACTTTCTATATAACGTTTAATGTAGTATCTAACTATAAAAGTGCCTGTTGTTTTGTATATTGATTGACCATTTCCCTTACTAAGCAAGAATCTCCCATAGGGCAGTGACCATAGCTATTTAGTCCATTACTAGTCTGATGCTGGATACATAGTAAACACTAAATATTTTGTTAAATATTTGTTGAATTTAAGGCTTTTTACCTCCCTTACTAGATATAAATCTATTAATGGTGGCAACTTTCAATGTAATTAATCTATTTTATCCCAGAGAGAAGAAACAATGCATTGCAAGGCTATGAGAGCAGAAACTGATTTCCTGGTATATTACCTTTGAACAATTATATTTAAGGTGCATATATGTTCCCAAGAGATGTGTAAAGATTATATAGTAGTGAATTAGGGGCACAAAGTAAAAGAAGACACAGTCCTGCCCTCAAGCAGCTTATCCTCTCCTGAAAGAGGCGGATACATGTAGTAGAAATACATGAAGGTAGAATGAGAGAGTGCCTTGAGAGCAGAGTGATGAGAGAAGCCAAAGTGGGAGAAGGAGAAATCCAGGAAAGCTTCACGGAGAGGCTGCTTGTGAAATGGAATTGAAGGATGGAAAGGATTTGGTAGACAACAAGAGAGTAGGGGACAGAAGAAGAAGACAGAAAATGTCAGGGGATGAAACAACATGAGCCATAAAAGACAGACACCAAACTTTGAAAGGTTTGTTGATGAACAACTTGGTCTTCTTCGTTAAAACCATGAACACATCAATGAGCAAATATACAACCTCTCTGTAAGCTTTGATTATTTAGTCCTTGTTGTTCAGAGATGTCCTCAATCTACTTAATTTTGGAGGGGGAGGGAGGTGACAGTAAAAGATATGTTTGTATTTCTCTTTAATTGCTTCTATTTTAGACCATATACTGTAGACTAGAGGAAAGAAGCACAGTGTTTCCTTTTTGTAGATTTGAAAGCAGCTTCTCATTCTCACAAGGCCTCAATCTATATTTTCTGGCCACATTCCCTGCTGAGAGGTATCATGTGTTTAAGAAATGACATAAATGTTAACCATAGTCAGACACACATAATTAGGAAGGTCCATCTGTAATCAGACACCCCCCATGGTTTAGACAGGGCCTTGTTCCCTTTTAATCATACCCATCATGAAAAATTGAGGCTCATGACCCTGGCGACCTTCCGTATACCTTCCTAGGCACCTTCTATAGAGCTGGGCTCTAATGAATGCTCATAACACCCTTGGCCCCTTGGGAAACACTTATCACTTTATCAATCTCCAGTCTATAAGGGAAAACTTCACTTTAATGTTTAGATACACAGCTTGGGTTGAAAATCTAGCCAAAATTTCAGCAACTTTACGTGCTCTTTTATAACACATGAGACACAAGCAAATAACTAAAATGGAAACTTCATTCTTTTTTTTTTTTAATTTTTTTTCAATGTTTTTTATTTATTTTTGGGACAGAGAGAAACAGAGCATGAACGGGGGAGGGGCAGAGAGAGAGGGAGACACAGCATCGGAAACAGGCTCCAGGCTCTGAGCCATCAGCCCAGAGCCTGACGCGGGGCTCGAACTCATGGACCACGAGATCGTGACCTGGCTGAAGTCAGACGCTTAACCGACTGCGCCACCCAGGCGCCCCAGAAACTTCATTCTTAAATAGAAACTCTTAAGAAGGCAGGGAGCTCCTAGATGGCTCAGTTTTGTTAAGCATCTGACTATTGATTCATAATCTCATGGTTCGTGAGATCAAGCCCTGCATCGGGTTCCACACTGATGGTGACAGTGTGGAGCCTGTTTGGGATCCTCTCTCCGTTTCTCTCTGCTTCTCCCCCACACATGCATGCACATGCGCTCTCTCTCTCTCTCTCTCTCTCTCTCTCTCTCTCTCTCTCTCAAAACAAATAAATGAAAATTTTTAAAAAAGAAATTCTTAAGAAAGGAGCCATTTAAACAAAACAAACAAACAAACAAAAAAACAATTTGTACTGGCTTCCTGAGCAAAAGAACTAACTCAACTAAAGAATATAGAAGTTACCACTTTAGGCCAACAAGAAATCATACTTTGATCCACATACTTATTTTTTTGACCGTCTTTATTAAAAACACTAATCCCAAATAAAACAATGAAATAGGGTAATTTTTGTTTTTTAGGGTGTTACATTTCTACTAAAGCCCTGACTATTACTTGTTCTTCTAATTTCTCTGTCCATCCCATTCCCTAACAAAGCTGACTTTTTCCTATGTCCTGATTTTTCCCAGCAATATATCACACATGACCCAAAAAATTCCTAACTAGTCCTTTATGTTTTAAGTCATCTTTCAACTCCCTCAAGAATTTTCTGTTATTGCTCCAGAAACGTAATGATCTTTCCCACTCTAATAGTTGTATCACTTTTGATTCACATCATTGCAAGTTTTAGTATAGCTTTTTGATTTGGCTCCTCCCTCTACATAATAAATATATAGATACCCAGAGAAGGAACTATGTTTAATTTTTTTTAGTTTTCCCCTCAGTTCTTAGCAAGACTGGTGTCTGCATGGCTCATTGAAAGAATGAATGATGTTGTGGATGATTGTGTTTGTCTGCCTCCTCAGACATCAGTTCTGCCCTCCTCAAAACCCATCATTTCCATTTTAGGATCTGTGTCATTCTGAAGACGTTGACTCCATGTCTCAACTCCAAAGATGGGACTCTAGCCTTGGGCTAAGGTAAACTGAGCAGTACATTTCATCCCCCAACTCACACCTAATCATAATTATTGCTTCAAGATGGAGGTATGACCTAGGATGGTCCAGTTGGAAAAATTTCAGGACTCTTTCTGGCTATGCTGGGCAAAGGCAAATTCTCTTGTTTAGAGGTATGTATATTTGAGACTTAAAAGTGCTGTGGTCATTTTACTGGCATAACAGAAGTCAACATTACAGTAAGCTCATGTTGCTGATACGGCTTGGCAAGAAACAAGCATAGGTATCTGGTATAGGAAATATGTTCTTATATAACATATAGGAACAGGAGGAAAAGAGAACAGGAGGAAAAATCCCAAATTTTGAGCCCATCTGATAACAACAACAACAAAAAGTCAAATTAGAGTTCTCTTCAGTTTGCATTACTAAAAATGTCATTATTTCCTCATATGTAATATGGGACCAAGAATGAGATAAGTTATGTAAAGCACCCAGCATGGAGCTAAACACTGAACAGCTACTCCATAAATCTCAATAATTTCCCTTTCGTTTCCTCCCCATCTAGAAGTCTTTAAAAACAAACAAACAAATAAACTCCCAAAACTGAAATATATCAATAATGAAAAATTCTTGTAATAACATGTTTTGAAGAACTCAGGATAAAACTAGATAATGCTCAGGAAAGAAACTTCATCTTCCAGCTTTTGCAAGGAGAAGACTAACCAAATCAGGACTCATATACTTTTGTGAAACTTTGTCATTACAAATAAGGTAATAGCTTACATCCTGTTTCTACACATCAGAGTAACAAACCATGGTGCAACAATGCTTGCTACAAAAATGGCAGATGAAAACACAAAGAAAAGTAAACTCTTGATTCCTTGGGCCAGATTTTTACGTTAAAAAATGTTCATTGGAAAATGAGGATACTGTAAAGGAAGAAACTTCAATTTGATTTATATAAGGTTATTTGGAGAAATTCAAGTTTGCTTGGCTTCTTTTAGGATTATTCTTTAACTTTAATTGTCCAAGAAGTTATGTAACCAGCAATTAGCTACCAAGAGTTCCAAGTTATTACAAAATTCTGTTACAAATATAACACTCTAGAACCTAGTAGACTATAAAACTGCATACTAACTGTCTTCTACCAAGATATTTGTAATTATTTTGTTACAGTGGGAGGAATTCTCACTATTATTATTCCCAAATTCTTCTAGAACCTTATAGGAAAATATAGTCCTTTGGAATCAAGTTATCTGGCTAGTTCTATTAGCAAAAATGTATACTATCATTTTTTCCAATTACCATGATTAAATGTAGTAATTTAGGTGATATAAGAGAAAAATAGCCTGAGCCTAGGTCCCAGCTCTGTGGATTATTAACTGTTTAAATCTCTTTACTTCAAAGTATTAGCCCTCTCAGCTTTATAGGGGATAATGATAATAGTACATGCCCTGCCAAACCCATGGGCTCTCAAGAGAATAAAAAGGATTCCCAACAATATTTGCCACCAAAATACCTGGCATAAAACCTAACCTTAACTGCATCTAGAACTCAGTTTGGGGGTAGGTGGCAGGTGATGGGGGAGGGGGAATGAAACAAAAGTCATTCAGAAAATAATAGGAAAGGGGCGTCTGGGTGGCTCAGTCAGTTAAGCATCCAACTCTTGATTTCGGCTTAGATGATGATCTCATGGTTCATGAGTTTGAACCCTGCATCAGATTGGGCTCTGTGCTGTCAGCGTGGAGCCTGCCTGGCATTCTGTCTCCTCTCTCTGCGCCTCCCCTGCTTGCTCTCTATCTCTCTCTTAAAATAAATTTTAAAAAACTTAAAAAAAAAAAACAAAAGAAAATAGTGTGCCTGCTTGGCTCAGTCGGTAAAGCGTCCCAACTTTTGGTTTCGACTCAGGTCATGATCTCACTGTTCATGAGTTCGAGCCCCACATCGGGCTCTGTGCTGGCAGCATGGAGCCTGCTTAGGATTCACTCTCTGTCCCTCTCACTGCTCCTCCCCCTACTCATGCTGTCTCTATCTCAAAATAAATAAGCTTAAAAAAGAAAAGAATAGGAAAATCATTAGCTTTGCAGCTGAACACAACCATATTTGAATTCTTACACTATTACTAGTTTGATCTTAAGCAATTTATTTAATCTCCCTGGGTTCAGTTCCCCCATTTATATAATGGAATATTATATTATCAATATTGCAAAAGTGTTAAATGAGACAACAAAGAGATATAAAGGGCTTACTATAGAGTCTTGCTTTAGGAATTTGTTAATAAATTGTAGCTGAAATTACACAGAATATTCAAGTAGAGAAATAAGGTTTCAGTCATGAAAATATATAACTAATGGGTACTTTGAGCCATGAATTGGAGGTTCTTTAGCAGCAAGACAGCATATACTGGAGATGGCATATACTTAAAGTGATGGATCAATTGAAGCTATGAAGTTGGGAACTTTCATTAACTCATAAGTCTCAACACAGACAAGTGTAACATTGGTACCATGTGGAATACAGGAAAAGAATTAAAACACTCTAGGCAGCAAAAGAGGAAGAGAAATCTAAACAAGAGACCTAACAGATACCCTTGGATATATTGGCTGAAGTGTTTTTTAACAATTTACCCATGAAAAAACATTATAGAGTAGCATCAGAGTCCAATGGAATTTTATCTGAATTTTTAAATATGTAATAATGTTGGACTTAATTATTGATAACATGCACACACTATATTTGTGGCAGGGGCATTATTTGCCTACCTCCTCACTCTCCCACCCCATGTGCACACACTCTGACGTGTGAATTTGCAGTCCCTCCCACTATAGGACCAGCTTGTATTTCCAGCCCCCGTGACTTTATGTTTGGCCAGGTAACTTGCTTTGGCAAATAGGCTAGGGTAAAAGTGACAGTGTGCCAGTCTTGAGCTTAGACCTTAAGAAGCAATGTCTCTGCATATTCCCTGTGTCTCTGCCATTACCAGGAGAAGAGCATGCTGGGTTAGCCCCTGGTCCCAGGAGGAAGGTGAAAGACACATGAAGTGGAACTAAACCATCCAATAGAGCCCAGCTTTTGTCAGCAGACACCAGAAGTGGGTGCAAGCTGCAATGGGATCTGCAGAGCCACCCTGCTAAGCCTAGACCAATTGGCTGACCCTTAGCCAGTACGTAGGCCCATAAAGATAAATGATTGCTTCTTTATGCTTTTGAGTCTTGGAATGACTTATTGCAAGCATTTTGCTGGCAATAGCTAACTGACTACACTGTTCTTAAGAGGCATCTTGCTTTTTAAAGTATTGTCCCTATCTGCTTATTCATTGCCATCAGAAAGGCAACCACTGTTTGCCATCCTTCAGGTGTCAAGGTATGCTTTAAAAAAAAAAAAGTCCTTTGATTCATGACTTATACATTATCTAGAGAAGAAGAGAAAGGTGATATGAAGAGTGAATGGCAGTCTAGTTTTTATGGTCCAAACAAAAGTAATATTAAGTATGGAAAGTCAATCACCATATTACCCTTTTTGTTTTTGTTTCTTCCAAACTTTTTGGTACCTCTCTTATTGACTCCCCACTGGTAAACATGTGAGTAACCTGAGTCTCTTAACCACCAGTACTAACCCTTGGGTCCTTCTCCATACAACAACATATGCACCTATTTAGGCAAGCCTAGGAAATTTGGAGGTGAATAAGTGACTGTTTTCAAAGGGACCACAGGCAGGAACTCAGTCACTCCTCTCTTGTGTCCCACAACCTATGGAAACTTGTAATACAAAGCCTCTAGAATCTTGAATAAGGTGGCCTTATTAAAGAATAAGGTAGTTATTCTGAGATTGCTGAGTTGTTATGAATTAATGGTATTTATCCTGCCTTTTGGGTATCTGTCATCTATTTTTTAAAAAGTGTTTATCTATTTATTTTGGGAGAGTGTGTGCACGCACACGTACATGCGCACATACACATGTGGTGAGCAGGGGAGGGGTAGAGAAAGAATCCTAAGCAGGCTTCGTGCTGTCAGCATAGAGACTTACTTGGGGCTCAATCTCACAAGCCATGAGATAGAGACCTGAGCCAAAATCAAGAGCTGGATTCTTAACCCACTGATCCACCCTGTGAGATCATGACCTGAGATGAAATCAAGAATCAGATGCTTAACCCACTGAGCAACCCAGGTGCCCCTCTATCATCTATTTTCATCATACACAGAGGACTGAGATTTCCAGACCTCTGACACTTCTGGCTGTATTTAATCAAACCTTGAGGCTATTATTCAGGTAAATAATTTTATCTTTATCTGGAGTTGGAAATTTGCATGTCTAGGATACCTAGTTTGCTAGATCATACCTCATTCAAGAAGATCTAAACATATCCTGCAGAAAGTATTCAGGGCCAAGAAAAGGATACAGGCAGAAGTTGTGAGATTTCAGAGAAAGATTTTCTGCAGTTAGGAGACTCATATAAAATTTCCTGGTGGTATTTCAAATAGGCTTAAATTCAAATCAATGGCTTAAATTTGCTAGCAGAGGTAGAATTTTTTTTTGGGGGGGGGGAGATATGCTACTTTTTATTTTTATTTTATTTTTTTTTCAATATATGATATTTATTGTCAAATTGGTTTCCATACAACACCCAGTGCTCATCCCAAAATGTGCCCAGAGGTAGAATTTTAAGAACCAGATTTTTAAGGAGAAATTAACCTAGAGGAATTAATTTCTGATGAAAAATTGAAGATACCCAGTAGATTTGGGGAGGTATCTAGCCAATTCATAATTCATCTGCTCCGGACCCTATGACCTGATTTTTCCAGCATGTGCTCACAGCGTTTTTCCATGTAGCTCACCGTGAGTTCATCTGTACTTTTAACAGAGCTGTAGCCAATGAAATGCTCACTTTGGTCATTTATCAGGGAGCCTCTAGATTGGTGCCACTCAAGGTTAGTCTATGCATTGACAGCATCAACTTCACTAGGGCCCTATCCAGGCTGACTGAACAAGAATCTCTGGGCTGAGGCTCAGCAATTTTTAAACCAAGTTTTCCAGAGGGTTCTTGGCCATGTTAATATTTGAGGACTATTGACTTAATTAACCTTGAGCAAGTCACCCCTCTGTCCACAAAATGAAGAGGTTAACTTGGATGATGTCAGTAGAGCCTTTGGAGCTCTGTCATTCTGCTATTTCACTCCAAATAGTATTAATCTCTCCCCCGGCTTTTTTTCCCCTTTTGATTCATGACTGTTATAGAGTGTAAAGAAGACTTTGAGAGCCAGATCTGTGGTAAATCATCTCCACTCTCACCTAAAGAAACTAGAACACCACTAGTTATAATAAACACATGGGATATTTGATGAAACAGGTATGGCATTCTGAAACTCAGGAGGAAAAAATTTATCCTGTTATATACATAAGTAAATAGCAATCAAAATTGTGTAAGCAAAACAAAAATACCTTCCTACTACTTCCTAGCTCAGTCCAGAAATAATGACCATCACAACAACAATAAGGATCTCTGTCACCCAGATCATGGGCTTTAAATATAATTTCCCTCTAGAAGAAGCCAGAGCTGCCTGTTGGAGAAAAGTGAGGGAGAGAAGAGAATTCTAGATTTTAAAAGATGTAATAAACAGATCAACAAGGGCAGTGTGTAGGCCTTGTTTGGAGCCCAAGTCAAGAAACCAACTGAAAAAAGTATGAGGTGATCAGGAAAATTTGAACAATAACTGGCTTTCTATAACACTAAGGGGATTATTTGGAGCAAGATAATTGTATTATAGTTATTTTTTTTTAAAGGAGTCCATGGGGCTCTTGGGTGGCTCAGTCAGTTAAGTGTCCAACTTCGGCTGAGGTCATGATCTCGCGGTTTGTGAGTTCATGCCCCGCGTCGGGCTCTGCGCTGACAGCTCGGAGCCTGGAGCCTGTTTCAGATTCTGTGTCTCCCTCTCTCTCTGACCCTCCCCTGCTCACATTCTGTCTCTCTCTGTCTCTCAATAATAAATAAACGTTAAAATTTTTTTTAAAAATAAAGGAGTCCTTATCCTTTAGAGATACATATCAAAGTATTTATGGATAAGATATTACATCTGGGGTTTTCTTCAAATTGATAGAGTTGTAGGGGCTGGGAGAGGAAGAAATCAAACCAGAGCAGCTGTGAGCCAAGTCGTAGCTGGGTAATGGGTGCATGGGGGTTCATTGCTCCCTACTGTGCTGTGTATTTCAATTTTTCTATAATCAGTAATCTAAAAAGAATGGAGCCAGAAAACATTCCCTCCTCCAAAATACAAACCATGAAAGATAGATATGCTTCCATTTTCTATTATGAAGAGTGAATATGGTTAAGTCCAATGCTTCCAGAGGAAGCATTGCCAGTGGGAGAGGGGGTCTCTCCAGATCCTCAAGTGCCCTCACTTTGTCTACTTGGAGCCAACCCTTGTTTTACCCCTTGCAGAGAGGGCTTTGTGAGCAGAGGACCCATGCTGTGAAACAAATGCCTAGAGAGTGTTAGTGCTAGCTTTGTGGGCACACCATAGGCACTCAACAACTGCTCGCTCAATAAGAAATACTTCCAGCAGAAGTACAAGTGGCCAGCTGACAGACACAGATGTACTTGAGTCCCTGCTGCTGTGCTCCCTGCCCTCACATTCAATACCCAAGCCTCCCTCGCCCTTAGCCCTTAGCTACTTACCACGCCCACTGGCAGCTACTTGTGATCTGATCTTCACTTTTGGTGGGAAACATCTAATTTAGGATTGCCCTTTACAGATACTTCTTTCATCTGTGCCTTTAATGAATTGTGTTGACAAGGTAAAAAGACCTGACATCAATGGTTTTCAAATAAGTGAAAATTAAAATGGTAAGATCTTGGGGTGTCTGGGTAGCTCAGTCAGTTAAGTGTCTGACTCTTGATTTCAGCTCAGGTCATGATTTCAGTTTTGTGAGTTCGAGACCCATATCAAGCTCTGTGCTGACAGCATGGAGTCTGCTTGGGATTCTCTCTCTCCCTTATTCCCTGCCCCTCTCCCACTCGTTCAAGCTCGTGCATGCTCTCCCAAAATAAATAAACTTAAAAAAATAATTATGCTACACCCACATGACCTATTAAGCCTCTGAAATTATGCTTATATTAAATAAAATAGAAGATACGTGTGATAAAGAAGACTGTTTATACACTGATCTCTGCATAATATATATATATATATATATATATATATATATATATATTTGTTGAAAATTACTGTATCAAATATTTAAGAGTAGTTGGTTTGGGCAGTTGTATTGTGAATGATTTTAATTTATTTCCGTACACTTTTGCAGTGTTTTTTGTAAACATTTTTTGTAATAAGAATACTATTTTCGTAATCATAAATTTTTTTTAAACATGAGTTCTATAAATGTCCCTATATTTCTTAATTGCCTGATGTTAATGACTTTGACGATAGAAACAAAACAACAGCCATAGATACACTCAGAATAGGTACTATCGCTTGTGCATTTAATATAGTTTTTCTTGGCTTAGTTAAAAATATAGTGTAATAAGAACTTCATCTTAAGGTCATTTGGATGATAAATGAGACACCATATAGAAAGAATCCTTGTAAGCCTTTAGGTTCAGTTTCCTTTGTATGTAAAACGTTGGAAAGGCTGGGGTAAGATACTATATTTGAACATGCATTATAATCTATGAAATATAAGAATTGTAGCCATTGTTATTACTTATTCAAATGTACTTTAACAAAGGCATTTGGGTTTTGCCATCTTATTCCTGCTCTAACCTTGCATAATGACTCCAGTGGTTCTGCAAGGAAAGGACCCTGTTTGCATGGGTTTAGTACCCTACACTTGCCTCCTTGTTCCCCCTCACCATTTTCCTAAAGTAATCTGTCTTTTGCTGGGAGAGACACATGACTTTCCACACACACAGTGTTCCTCTCAGACATGACATTACTACTCATCTTCCCAGGTCTTATGAGCTCAGTATTAGCTTTCACTACTCCCTGCAAATGACATCTCCTTTTGTTACCACCATTAGTACTCCCATTAAACTGTGGAGAAAGAAATGTGTCTTCCTAACACAAAAATAAATTCTGGAAGAACAACAAGTCCTGCTTAATTGGAACACAGACTGCTTTTGACTGGCTTTTTTGCCAGGTAATCTTTCAGGAGACAGTTTGAGGAAATGCTGATAGAATCAGAGACTAGATTCAGATTCAACCATTTTTCCTCATCATGTTTAAATATGGCCACTTATAAAATTACAACCTTCTATCTGTTCTATCTGCTAGGCTGCTGTGATGGTTTAAATAAGCTGACTCTTAGATCCAAAGCATCTTAGAGGTTACATATTATCTAAGAGGTAATGCACTCTCCAGTGTTCTTTTCAATTTAGGAAATTTCTTTCACATCCCCACACTTCCACTGCCATAGAATCCATACTCTTGTTTTGTGTGGCAGTCTGTAGCATTATTGGACAAAAGTAATTGCTGGAAAGTTCTTTATTATATTGTACAGAAGTCTACCTCCCTATAACAACCCCACCATAGTTCTAGTTCTATTCTTGGGAGGTTTACAATTTAATTTTTTTTTTTCCTTTCTAAATGATATTTCTTCATCAACCGAAATATTCCTATCTTCTTTCTTTCCTATCAACCTCTATACCCTTCTGTAGAATTACAAGCTTTGGCACTGGAGTCCTGCCTTTATCATTTACTAGCTGGGCTGTCTTGGGCAAGTTACATAATTAATATCTCTATACTTCATTTTCCTCATCTGTGAATTGGATTGTTATAATGTGGCATATTTCATAAAGTTCTTGTACTGTTTCACTTGCATGCAGATAATCTACATAAAATACACAGGAGGACTAGGTATAGAGGTGGCACTTTACCACTTTATAAATGTTCATCATTAATGAAGGTGATAAAGATGGTATGGTTTCCTTCCTCATGTGGCCAGACTATTTGGACACTCTAGTCTATCAATGTCCTTCTTAAGTTATAATGCCAGGATTGGAGGAATAATCAGGGAAACTGAGAATTAGGTGGGATGTGTACCACATGATCTGGATGTTAGCTATTTGCAACTGAGCAACTTACTTTATTTCTCTAAACTATTATTTCCTCATCTATAAAATGAGAATTATAAGATTATATGCTTTGCAAGTGTGTTGTGAAAATTTAGGGATGATACTGCACTAAGGTACTAAATATGTGTCAATCATGGTTGTAAGCACCATATTTAAACACAGTACCATCACCTTGGCAAGCAGTAAGCATTCAATATTATTATGACAGGAGAAGGTATAGGAGTTTCAGGGTGCGGCTGTCTGCCTCTAGGGTAATATTTTTGTCCTGGACACAGAATCTGTGGTCACCCCACCCCTGAGAAACCCCACACATATCTAACCACATTTCTGCCCAGCTCTACTTGCCAGATACTTTGACAGGAAGGAGATAAAAGGAAGAAGAAGAGAAGAAGCTTGGGGAAGCATAGGAGACAAAGAGGAAGAGGGAGAGTCTGTAGGAGTGAGAGAGAAGTAGGAAACACACCAGGTGGGTGGTCGCTCTCAGAAAGAGGGAACAGGAGGAGAGCCACCAACATGAGAAGGGGCCTCTCTTATTTTCCTTCATCCATGCCCAGTTTCTTTGCAAGAGTCTGTGCTCAATGATGATTCATGTGAAAAATGAAAAAAAGAACCCTACAAAATTCACACCATCACTTGCTTAGAAAAAGGCAATGGCATGAAGAACAAAGAATATGAGCTTTGGTATCAGATGCATTTTCTTTTTTTTATATAGTTGCATTTTCACGGTACTCATCATTAAGCCCTCCGTTTGAATACCAGATTCAAAGTGTTGCCTTTAATTTGTTGACTTAGATTCTTTTTTTGCCCTTTATTTGTGAAATCTTTAGTCCTGCCAGAAAAGTTAAGGCACTGTAGGGGGAAAAAGATATTCCTACATCCTCTTGGTACCTACAGGGACCTGGAGGATCAAGAAAAGTTCTCTCCACTGGGAGAGTTTAACTTTGAGCCTTCTTCTTGAATCTGGAAAAAAATGCTTTTGGAGACATTTTGATGTCCAGAGTTACTGAGAGCCCTGAGCACCTCTGTGCTCTGAGCTTTGGAAGTTTACTTATCACAGTCCAGTGATTCCCAATCTGGTGACCGATTTGCACCATTAACCCCCTGCTCTGTATCTCCTAGACTTCCTGGCCACAGTTTAGTGTTAGATGCTACTAGTAAGAAGGCATGCCCCTGTGACAATCTGAAAGTGAAACTAAAGAGAAGCTGTCACCTTTCCTTTGGAAACAGCATGCAGGCCCAAGGGCTTCTGTAGAGAGCAGATAAGCCATTCTGGAGGAGGATGTTAGTCTTCCTCCAAATCACCCTCCTTGGATCAAAAGCAGCTGTAGTTTTCAATGGCAGTTTTCTGAGATTCCTATTCCTGTGCTATATCTTCCCTGAGGTTTTCAGAAAACAAAACAAAAACCAGCAACTGCCCCTAATCTTTACTCTCTAAGCCCTCCCAATGGTGCTGTAGCATCTGATCCTCTGCACGATATCCTTCCCTGTTTGGAACGCCTGGAATGGTTTCAGGGTTTCTTTTTTCATGGTACTCTGGTTGTGCCAACTGCACAATAGACTTGCCTGGATAGTTGTGGGAAAACACTGACGCATGGCTCCCACTTCTAGAGACGAGCTTCGGCACCCATATTTTTAAAATGCTTTCCAAATATTTCTAATGGGCATCAAAGATAAAAACCACTGTCTCAATCTCAAATTGAACACCTGACCTCAGCTTCTTGTTTCTTTTTTTTGTCAGATCCACATTTCTTGGTCATTTCAAATCAGCTGTATCAAGTGAGAGAACTTGCTCTATCCCTTCCCTCAATATGTTTTCCCAACACATTGAGGATAGGCCAATAAAAGCAGTTTTCAAAGTGGCCTAGGGTTTCTTGGTGTCTCACAGAAGGTACCTGGGAGAAGCAAATGTCAATGCAAATATAAATGTGTAAAGACATACAAGAGTAAATTAAAAGTAAATGATTAAAAAGATTTACCAGGCATTTTGAAAAATAACCAACATTGTACTTTTGAAAATGAAAAATATGCCAATAGAACCAGCATCCCAAAGGACATATTTGACAAAGAAAGTAAAAACTGGTGAGCTGTATAATGGATGTGAATCAATTCCTCATCGTACAGCACAGAAAGAAAAATAATAAGACAAAATGGACTGTATACCTTTTTTAGCACTTTAGATATAATTTATTTTATAATTCTCATAATAATCCCATAAAGAAATACTATTGCTTCCTTGCCTTAGAGATGAGGAAACTGAGGCATAGGGAGGCTACGTAACTTGCACAAGTTTCTATACCTAAGAAGAGATAGAGCCATTATATTTGACCTAGAGAGCCTGGCTTCAATTTTGTTACTCAGCAACTATGTTATGTTATCATCAAGAAAATTGAAACCACAAAAAAAAAAGTTGATGTGGAGGCTGAATTTGTTCTAGAAGAGAAGATAGAGCAAAGTAAAGGCAGGTTTTTTTTTTGAGAGATAATTACTGAGACTTTTCCAGAATTGATGAAAAATAACTATCATCAGGTTCAGTAAGTTCAAAAAAGAATGAAAAGAAAAAGAGATAAATCCATACTTAGACACAGCAAAGTGAGAATGCAGAATGCTAAAGAAAAGGAGCCACTGATGTTAAAGGCAGCCCATTAGAGAAGATAGATCACCTAAAAAGAAAATCCTTTATACAGACAAGTGGGCTCTTATAAGCAGCAGTGGAGGTCAGAATACAGTAGGATAGTATCTTAAAAACAATGAGTAAAAATAATTACTGATGTACAAAGTATACCCAGCAAAATTCTTTCAAGGATGTGGATGAAAGAAAGACTTCTGTACAAATAAAAATTTACAGATTGTAACACCTAGTTCTTTACATTAGGAACATGTAGAAGATATATTTAAGGAAGAAGGAAATTTATACAAGAAGTGACAGAGGAAAAAATTTCTAATCAAAGAAACTGCAAATATATGGGTAAATCTAACCAGATTTTATATAAAAGAGCAATAATAATATCTAATTTATTGGGGTAAAATATAAGACAAAACTAAAATACTGGGCAAAAATATAACGAGAGGAGGTTTTCTGTCAATGTGTTCTAGGATCTGTGTTTGAGAGGAAAATATGATATTGTTTAACTTAGGGCTCTGAAAATAATATGAAATTTCATATTTCTTTGAAAGCACTAAAAGAATAAAAATATAATGTGTATCTTCCAAACCAGTAAGGAGGAAAAATGAAATGAAGAAAAGGCAAGTTCAATTGGTTAAAAAGGAAAGAAAACAAGGAAGGAAGGAAGGATGGACAGAAGGAAGGAAGGAAGGAAAGAAGGAAAGAAGTGAGGAAGGAGGAAGGGAAGGAAGGAAAGGTAGAGGGAAGAAGGGAAGAATGAAGCCTACAAAAAGATACACAAATAACACACTGAAGAGTAGGAATAGATGCACATTTCAGTAATGATTTATTTCAGTGAACAAACTCTATAGTTAAAAAAGATTATCAGACTTTATGTCTAAAAATCCATTAGAAGCCCATTATTTAGACATACCTTAAATAAAAGAACCTAGAAAGTTTGAAAGAAAAAGTACTAAAAAGCTACAGCAGGCAAACACTGACAAACAAACAAACAAAAAAAGAAAGGGAGGAAGGAATTGATATGTCTGTATCATCATGATTATAAAACAGGCCTGCAGTTCTATGCAATGAATGCTGTAATAGAAATAGGTACAGTCTATTGTGAGGGAAAAGGGGAAAAAAACCTCTTATCAGAGGGTTTAGGGGAAGATTGAAAGAATTTGAAGGAAGAAAAGGAAATAAACATTTGGCCAATGTTTGTTGAGCAGCTGCCTATTCCTGGCCGTGACCTGAGTGATTTATTTGCACCCTCTCCTTGTAATCCTTATGACAACTCTCTACAACATGAATTATTACCTTCAGGTTAAGTAGGTTGACTAGGGCTCATATGTGGCTGAACAGGACATTGAATTCAATTCTGTCAAACCAGACAACCCACCATGTGAAAACTGAGCCTTAAGTATTTATGTGTAGAATTACCAAATAAAATATAAGATAACCAGTTAGATTTGAATTCCAGATAAACAGCAAATAATTATTTTTGTACAAGTATCCCATGCAATATTTGGGACATACTTATACTAAAAAATTATTTATCATTTATCCAGAATTCAACTTTAACTGGGAGTCCTCTATTTTTGTTTTCTAAATCTGGCAGCTCTAGGTGAGATAAAAGGGAGGCCAGAGGTGAGCAGAGATATAACGGTGCTTAGCAAATGTCCCCCTTGTGTCCCAAAGCAAGACTCACCTCCTTTCCTCCTGTGACAACACATTTAAATAAATCAAAAAATATTTATGGTGTGCCATTTTCTTAATTGTTATTTAAGGAGGGGGGGGTTAAACCAAGTTTGTGGGAGAAGAAGAACATAGGCTGGACTCTTCTTAAAAGAAAGAATATTATCTAGTGGGCTATATCCATAGAAATATATAGGAGCTGGGTATAAATTCATGTATAAGTTTTATGACTGTTAATTTGCATGAAAAATGTCATTGTGTGATAGTCTATTTTAAACATAAAGTCATACAAATGCTCATGTGCCAGTTACCCATACACACTTGTATTTTTTTCTGCACATTTGGGGAATGGGAGATTCTAATTGATAATTCCTTTTAACCAAGAGCAGCGGCATAGCGTGTAGTTGGAGAGGTTCAGAGGGGAAACATCTCCTGCAAGATGCCCACCCCATCTTTCCACCTACAAGTCACAGATAGAGACAACCTGATACAGTGGTGATAGGTGACTTTTGCTTTCAACTGGGACACGATGCCTTACTAAAAGAGAAACCTATAAAAAGGGAATTGGGTGCTGAGGCTGGACATACTATGTTTTTCCAGTGCTTTGGTACTGAATTCCAGTTTCTGCATTTATTCCCAAACCCTAAGTTTTCAAAAGGTCAAACTGTAACAAAATGCCTTCTGCCCTATGTTTATTCTGACCCTATACTCTTTCTCTTTCTCTTTTTATGCCCCTAAGTCACCAATTCAATAACTTACTAAAATTGAGGCATAGGGTATAATGAAACAAATAAGGCTTAACACCAGCTCTACCAGCATCTGGATAACTGAGGACAAGTATTCAACCTCTCTGAGCTTCAGTTTAGCTACCAAGAGTTTTCCTTCAAGGAGCAAGGAAAGGAAGCACAGAATAATGGTTAGATAAGCCCTCTGGCTTCTTGAGCTCCACTTCCCACTATACAGGATCACAGAAGCAAATGATAGGAGGCACCGTCCTGATTCTGTCATGCTCAGAAACTGGTAGTTTATTTCAAATGTTTTTGGCAGTTTTATTAAAATAAAACACAAATTTATATTTACACATATTTTCCTATTATACACATTTAACTATTCAAAATATAAAATACAGGGGCGCCTGGGTGGCTCAGTTGGTTAAGCGTCCGACTTCGGCTCAGGTCATGATCTCGCAGTCTGTGAGTTCAAGCCCCGCGTCGGGCTCTGTGCTGACAGATCAGAGCCTGGAGCCTGTTTCAGATTCTGTGTCTCCCTCTCTCTCTGACCCTCCCCCGTTCATGCTCTGTCTCTCCCTATCTCAAAAATAAATAAACGTTAAAAAAAAAACAAAATTCAAAACAAAACAAAACAAAATATAAAATACATTAAAAAAAATCCAAGTTGATTTGGGATTTCTGACTGCTTATAATCTAGATAAAAGGTTTTCAAACTACAGGTTAAGAGCCAAATCCCATCTGCCAGCTGATTTTGTAAGTAAAGTTTTATTAGAACACAGCCACACATATCTGTTCATGTATGATCTGTGGCTGCTTTCCTGCTACAATGACAGTTGAGCGATCATGGGAGGGACTATATGACCTACAAACTCAAAAATATTTACTATGTTTTTTAACAACAAAAAAAGTTTTTTCCAGTCTCTGATTATAAATTGAATGACTTATTTATTTATAAAGATTTTATTTATAGGGAGAGAGCATGTGCACACGGGTGAGGACATGATGGGGGGAGTGGCAGAGAGAGAGGAGACAGAGAATCCCAAGTGGGCTCCACGCCAATAGCATGAGGCTCGAACCTACAACCCCAAGATCAAGAGTCACACACTCCACCAACTGAGCCAGCCAGGCCCTGTGAAATCAATTTATTTAGATGGTCAGGAATTCATTCATGGGTTCCAGTGGTGCCAACAAGACAACAGCATATAAGACTGGAAGCTTTTATAATTAGAAGTCGTAGCTGATCTGGCTTCTAACCCCACCTTATATAGAATATGTACTATGAGATAGAGAGAATTAAAGCTTGGCATGATGTCAAACATAGGCAATGTCAATAAATGTTCAGTCTCTTCGTTTAAACAGGTATTAAAATGAATATCAGCTTTTCCTCTATACTCTGTTTCATTTCAGAAGTGAAAAAGAGCAAAGGAGAGCAGTCAGGAGTGTCAGTCTGATAAAACGAGACAATGAAAGGCCTCTGTATAATTTTGTTTAAACACAGACAAAAACAAGGTCACTGGGCCACACATGAAGTAGCACACATCCCCTTCCTTAGTTAAAATTAATGACCGAAACATAAAATGGCCTTTGCTTTCTGGCAACATCCAGTATAGCGCCAACCCCTACTTCTTGACACCCTCCCCTAAATCACTCCATCAAAGCCCAAATTCTATGATAGATTGTTTCTAACACTATCTTATTGAGTTAGCTCGTGGTCCCCCATGGTGTGTTTTCTCCCTCCCTGCAATGAGTAATAAACCAGAGTTTTTAAACTATTGGTATCCACGTGGTCTTTGATTGAATGTCATTGACAGATGGGACAGTGAGATGAGAATAGTTTCAGGTTTATTGTAGGAACTATAAACTCTACAGTGGTTGTAGGAGGGATGAAGGATGATAATTATTATTTTTTTTTTTTAATTTTTTTTTTCAACGTTTATTTATTTTGGGGACAGAGAGAGACAGAGCATGAACGGGGGAGGGGCAGAGAGAGAGGGAGACACAGAATCGGAAACAGGCTCCAGACTCCGAGCCATCAGCCCAGAGCCTGATGCGGGGCTCGAACTCACGGACCGCGAGATCGTGACCTGGCTGAAGTCGGACGCTTAACCGATTGCGCCACCCAGGCGCCCCAGGATGATAATTATTGAATAATACTGTGTCCTAGGCATTTTGCATATGTCAGTACTTTGGATCCTTACAATTCTCATTTGAGTTAGATGTGATCTCTCTTTTACGGACACAAAAGCTGAGGCTTGTTGGAGTTGACCAAGGTGTGGGGCATGGCAGATGTGTTTGCCACTTAGAAGTATACAAAGGCCGAAAGACTCATGATTTTTTACAAAGAAAGCATAGCTAAAAGGAATAAGGCCTATATCTCCCCCTATGATAGCCTCTCTTGTATGTATGCACAGGACCGGGTATTGGGGCCAGGATGCACAGATCGTCTCTCTGAATATTCCTTCTCTCAGGCCACTGGATCGGAATCTATGGGGAGACTTAGAAATTGGTGCTTTTAACAAGTTGTTCAGGTGCTTCCAATACAGACACACCTGGAGAATCACTGCGTTAATGTAATGGACTGCCACATTCCTTGTCAGTCCTTCAAATTTCACACATCAAGTCTCAGTTGAGAGTCCCAACCTTCTGACCCCTCTGTCTTCACTGACCTTCCTACTCATGAAATTATCCCAGCTCTTAGAGTCCACATCATGCAACTCGTGCCTGAATACAGAGGCTGCTGGAGAAAACTCAAACAAAATTCACTTCCCTGACCTGCAACAGTATCCAGGTGACCTTAATCTTTGATTTTGTCATTATCAACATAAAGTAAAAATTATCTAAACCTAACCTGGAACAGAGCTTTTCTGTGTAATCCACTTCACTATGTTCTTTTGGGAAGCAATTAGTATTCCTGATAAAATGCTTTCAATTTTTTTCTAATAAGTCTTAATGGTATTAAGACCTGGTATAGAAAACTAGCTACTTATACAAGCTACCTATACATCATCTGGCTAATGATTTTTACTCAACATTCTTTTTCTTTTTTATGCAATCTAACAAAAATTATCTAACCACTTTTTTCTTGTTAATGTCTCTGCCAAGAGCAACATCTTAGAATTGGCCTCTTTTAGATCTTTTTCTCTGAACAAAATTTGACATTAAACTTTCAAGTTCTTTTCATTGAATTTTTTTTTCAATATACAAAATTTATTGTCAAATTGGTTTCCATAAAACACCCAGTGCTCATCCGAAAAGGTGCCCTCCTCAATACCCATCACCCACCCCCCATCAACCCTCAGTTTGTTCTCAGTTTTTAAGAGTCTCTTATGCTTTGGCTCTCTCCCACTCTAACCTCTTTTTTTTTTTTTTCCTTCCTCTCCCCTATGGGTTTCTGTTAAGTTTCTCAGGATCCACATAAGAGTGAAACCATATGGTATCTGTCTTTCTCTGTATGGCTTAGTTCACTTAGCATCACACTCTCCAGTTCCATCCACGTTGCTACAAAGGGCCATATTTCGTTCTTTCTCATTGCCATGTAGTACTCCATTGTGTATATAAACCACAATTTCTTTATCCATTCATCAGTTGATGGACATTTCGGCTCTTTCCATAATTTGGCTATTGTTGAGAGTGCTGCTATAAACATTGGGGTACAAGTGCCCCTATGCATCAGTACTCCTGTATCCCTTGGGTAAATTCCTAGCAGTGCTATTGCTGGGTCATAGGGTAGGTCTATTTTTAATTTTCTGAGGAACCTCCACACTTTTCATTAAATTTTCTTTAAAAATTTAGTAGTAAAATAAAGATTACTATACCTATCTCCTGCTTAGAAGCCATAAAAATTTTGACAAATACAGATCCTCATGATGACATAATCTTTGCATTTATTTTACATGGATAAATTGTAGCTTTCCAAATATATTATTGTCTCCTAGACAAAAGGGGTCATAAACATCTTTGAATATTTCCACATGCCTCTCTACCTATAATATTAACAAAGAACGAAGTAGATAATAATCCCTATTTTACTCTTCATTTTTTTTCCTGAAAACAAGAAAAAATTTTATTTGACATTTGCTTCATGGGAAGAGATCTGAAACAGGCCAATTTAGCAATTTTGTTCTTGGTAGAGATATTTTTAGGATATATTGTAAATAATGTGGTGTATGGAAAGAGAGACTGGGGGAGTGGATTGATGAAATTTTTTAATTTAATTCTTGCATATCATGTGCAAATCCCAACTAAAGCTTTTCTAAGTCAGGCTCCTGCATAGAATAAAGTCTGTGCTAGATATGGTCAGTGCTCTGCAAAGAGATTACAACCTAGGGGAAAGAGAAGACTTGCATTAAAATAGTCTTAGGCACTGTGTGATAAATTACATGAGTGCCATTGTACAGGTGTGAAATAATAAGAAACACATATATTTGTCTCTGCCCCCAGTCCCTGACACAAAACTCCTAACTCCTTGTAAAATCCTAAGTGATAAGAGCACTCAGAACATGGTGACTCCGGGTGGGCTCCCAGATGGCTTCTGTATGGGGAGGTAGTCACCAGAAAGACCAACTCCCAAATTTTCAGTCCCATCCCATCCTCCAGAGAGGGGAGAGGGACTGGAAATGGAGTTCATAATTGATCAATCCCAAAAGTAGGGGCTTTGGAGAGCTTTCAGGTTGGTGAACATATCCATACTGGCAGGGCATCTCCCCTGACTCAATAGGGACAAGCTCCAGGGCTCAGGGTCCCTCCCAAGACCTTGCTTTATGTATCTCTTCATCTGGCTGTTCATTTGTAACCTTTATAATATCCTTTAATAAACTGGTATACGTAAGTTAAGTGTTTCTTGAGTTCTGTAAGATGCTTTAGCAAATTAATCAAATCTGAGAAGGGAGTAGTGGAAGACTGTGTTTTGCAGCCAAATCTGACAGAGTGATGTGCACCATGAGGACCTACTACTTGTGATTGGTATCTGAAGCAGGCTGGGAGCAGTTTTTTGGGACTTGGCCTTTAACCTGTGGGGTCTGACTCTATCTCCAGGTAGACAGTGTCAGATCGAGTTAAATTATAGGCCACAGCTGGTATTGTGGAGAAATACTTGATGTGGGAAGAGAAGGCTCTGTACATTTGTTAACCAGAAATGTCAGAATTGAGGTATTCTGTATTAGTAGTAAAGGACACACCCATAAAAGGGAAAGAGTGGGTGGTTTTTCTAATACATCAGGTGATACAGAAAGAGGAGAACATTTCCATCTGTCAATGTCAGTGAAGGCCCTAAGACATAGTTGCTGTGCTGGTTTTGACAACTAGGAGTCCCAGAGGGGAAAATGAGGCAGCAGTGGTCTAGGTATGGATCACAATTTTACAAAGAAGATAATGTGTAATATGCATTTGGGGAAAGATGAGATATTCTAATAATATCTCAGGGGGAACAGATTGGAGAATAGTGGGAGATAATTCATGTCAGGTGTTCTCAGACTAGACCCCAATATTTTCAAACCAGAGATCGCTGGGAGCCAGAATAGACAGGTGATTTATTTTTTCATGTGATTCTAACAATAGAACCAAGAATTTATCTTTCCAGAAAAGAGCAGATACTGTGATTCCATTTATCTGAAGGATTTAGAATAGTCAACATGAAAGAGACAGACAGTAGAATGGTGGTTACCAGGGTGTGAGTAGAGAGTAGGGATTTATTGTTTAAGGGGTACAGAGATTCAGTTTGGGATGATGAAAAAGTTTTGGAGATGGATAGTGGTGATGGTTGCATAATAATGTAGCTATATTTAATGCAACTGAACAGTACACTTAAACATGGTTAAAATGGTAAATTTTGTGTATTCTTTAGCAAAATAAAAATAAGAAACAGGAAAATAATTTGTCTTTAGGACAGACACTTGCTTTAGTCAAGAAAGGATAATTTTGGTGAGCTTTCTCGTAGTACAACTAGAAGGTACTGAAGATGCTTCATATGTGGATGGACTGCATTTCTGTTCAATGGGCCTTGCTCTTTAGAGATGATTATGGAACAAACTTATTTTTGATACACTCTAAACAGAGCTTCACATAGGAAGGGAGAAACCTGAATTTGTCGATGTGAAGGTAAGGAGAGAAGTGTTCTGCCCCAGAATCATGAGTAGGCCTCAGTAGCATGGCCACACCCCAGGGCTAATGAGAGGTAGCTGTTGGATACCTCCACAAAGAAGTAGTAATGCCCACATCAGGTGATCCTAACTTTAACTTTTTCATTTCCTTCTACAAAATTGTAATTTTTAAGTTATCATCAAGCCTTCAATATAGTTCACAGGCCAGCAAACCACAGCCGGTGGACCAGCCACCTGTTTTTATAAGTAAAGTTTTTATCTCATCACAGATACTTGTTTATGTATTATCTGTGGCTGCTTTTGCATGACACCTATAGAGTTGAGTAGTTGTGGCAGAGATTGTATGGTCTATGAAACCTAAGATGTTTATTATCTAGTCCTTCCAAGAAAAAGTTTGCAGAAAAATTTGTTACAGATTCAAGTCAGTTGTGTTTGAGAGGGAACCAGAAGTGCCTTGTTCACTTTCTGGAATGAAGCCAGCCAGAAAGGTGCAGAGGTGGGGTGCCTGGCTGGCTCCATTGGTTGAGAATCCAACTCTTGATCTCGGCTTAGATCATGATTTCATGATTCATGAGATCGAGCCTCACATCAGTCTCTGTGCTGACAGCACGGAGCCTGCTTGGGATTCTCTCTCTCCCTGTCTCTCTCTGCCCTTCCCCTGCTTGATCACTCTCAAAATAAATAAATAAATATTTTAAAAAAGAAAAGAAAAGAAAGAAAGGTGCAGCAGTGATCTGCAGATAGATCCCAGGGCAGCAGTCAGATGAGAGGCACCCGCTGCTTTGGGCTTATAGAACACTGAAGCACAGCCCAGAATATCTCAAAAATCCTTCAGGAAGGGACGGAGCTTCCTGTCATAATTTAAGCCAGACCTTGGACCTTAAATATAATTGGGTTATATATTTGAGATCCCATTTATGAAGGTTTGGAATTTTGGACTCTATGTAGGACTAATCTCAATTCCTAAGGAGATCCAGGAATATGACTTTAGCACAACCTCTAACAGTTGAACAAGTGGTGTTATTTAATGCAGCATGACACTGCACAGGCATGCTCTGTAATTACATCCCAAAGTGAATAGTTTGTTGCTAATTACCTAACAGCTTTTGCAGTGGAGGGGGAGTGAAAGCAGGGAAGGAGGTGGGATGCACTTTTTTGAATAAGGACATTTCAGGCATAACTCCAGATGTACACAGGACTGCACAGGCTTTTTATTAACATTTCTTAAATTTTTTAAATCTTAAGATTTAAATTTCCCTAGAGTAGTGAATGAATCACTAGCCAGCTATTGTAAATTGAATTCCCCTTTCATAAAATGAAATTATTCCTAGATAGAGAAGAGAGGTACATTTCAATTGCAAGTCATTCTCTACCCTGTGTAGCTGTGGGGAATCCCAAGTGAATGGTGCTCAGATTTTGGCATCATCATTTGGCAAGGCAATGGAAATCAGGCTGAACTTCTTTATCAGAGAACGGAGTGTTACTGTAAGTACTATTAGATCTGAGTTTTGGATTGCCTGTTTATGTGTAATGCTCTAGCTGGTACAACCAACTACCTGGTCTTAGCAGGAAGGGCTCAGACACTGAGCATGCTGCTATTCCTTAATCAAACACCACTCTCCATCACTCCCTCCCACAGACTAGGTTACTGGAACATCTGTAACATGTGAATTAAATTCAACAAACTTCACTCTTGTTAAAAAAGATGACTTAATCCCCAGGAACTGCAATCTTTAGTTGACCAAGTATTTTGAAATCATGGTTATGTCCAAAGTTGAAAAGAGAAGCAATCTTTGGCCTTAGCAATGATTGTTTTTAGAGCATTTTGGGTGCTAGGCCTTCAATGTGTCTGTAATTATGTGCCATAATAGGATTATCTTTTCATTCATTCATTCATTCATTCAAACATACATTCCAGAGATGTTGAGCACTTAGTATGTGACATTGTTCCCAAATACAAGGATGAAAAATGCATAGTTCCTGCTCTTACAGAAGTCATATTTTTAGGAAAGAAACTCTGCTTAGGTTAAATTCGATTATGGTTATCATGACTAATACCATTGTCATCAAAAATAAGATAAGACCATAAGAATATTTGATTAATATTTTGACATAATTCATACCAGATTTGAAGACACTTTGCAAAGTAATATCTCAAAAAATGTCTGACTAATTGCAGAATTTTTGTCAAAGCTATTATTTGGAAGGATATTACTGATTTGTGCATATTACAATCTTCTTTAGTATATTTTTGACATGTTATTTTGGTCATAATGTGCTCATAACATCTATTGTAGTGTTAGCACAGTGGCTTAGACATAGTAGACATCCAATAAACATTTCATTGAATTTTAGATTTGGAAAGCATCTTTAGGAATCATCTAGTCCTGTGGTCCTTGACCTTAAATTGGGTTTCGAACCCCTCAAAAATCTGATGAAATATGTGGGCTTTTTTTCTCATTAAGAAGCAGCATATTTACATACACTCAGACTCTTGTATACAACTTTAGGGGATTGGTGGATCACCCTACGTATCATCCACAAACTCCTACATCTTCCACTTTATAATTGTTGGAAATCATTGCCTAGAACAGGAGTTGGAAAGCTATGGCCCTGAGGCCAAATATAGCTCATCTCCCATTTTTGTATCGCCTGTGAGCTAAAGATGGTTTTTACATTTTTGAATGGTTTCATATTATCTTCAATTTTGCCTCCTGGATGGCAAAACCTAAATTATTTACTATCTTGTCCTTTATAGAAAAAATTTGGCAAGCCCTGGCCTAAAATGGTTAGAAAATATTTTCTAAATCACTCAGCCAATTACTAGAAAACAGAAGACTAGAATTCATACCACTTGATTCCTCATTTATTGTTCTTCTCATTACTCCTGTTGATCAGTTAAAATATTGACTGATTGATTGACTTAAACCCAATAAAAATATAACAAGGAGTTGTAAATCTGGAATCCTTAATAAAATTTCTTAGACAAATAATTATGCAGTTGTATAGGAAGTTGAAATCCAGGAATTAAGTGACTCATCCAAAATTATATTACAAATTTGTTAAGCAAGATTAAACTCAAACTCAAGTTGTATATTACTGACTTACTTTTTTAAAGTTTACGTTATATTTATTTCACATATTTGAAGTGCAATACTTCTTGCAATTCTGTGATTTTAAAGTTGTTTTCAGATTCCCTCTGTCATGTAGTACTGCAAAAATAGGATAAAAGAATCATAATAACCATTATTACACATGTTACTTTGAATATACTTCTTTTAGAAATTTCAAAGTGCCTGACTGCTGTTGATTGTTTTCTTCTATTGATTAAGGCTGCCAGAATAGTTTTAAACCATATGTGAGAATATTACCAATAATAGAGCTTAAAGATTTTCAGAGGAAAAAAACACTTAAAATATAAACATTTTAATAATATGTAAATGCAATATCAAATGCCCAAAGGCCTCTATGATGGTTTTAACAAGACTCTCTTTTTTTCTTTTTTCTTGACAGATTCCGAAACCACTTTTGTTCATTTTTGACCACATATAAAAACTGGGTGTCACCTTCAGAGCAGTGTGTACAACATGGAAAGAACTGGACAATTCCTTTTCTAAAGGAGGAATTGTGATCAAGAGGAAATAAGCTTGCTTTGTACAGCGAGACTGAAGATTCTGAATTAGAACTTCAATGGTAAGTTCAGTATGTTCTCTTCGCACATAACCTTCATTCATGAGCGCCCCACTCCAGGTCTTCCGCACTTACCTGAAAAAGCCAGATTTCTCAGGGAGGTGCTGAGATGGGCCACCTGTCTGAATTCCAGATGGGATTCTTTTCTAGTAATAAGTCTGCTTGGGCACTTCCACAGACTGCGTGCATTCGAAAGGCCCAGCCAGTTCACTAAACCAAAAGGAAACTGGTGTGTTTGAAGTTCCGCAAGAGCGTCAACAGCAACCACAAAACCTCAAAACTATTTCAAACACACTAGCGTTGAAAAACCAGGACCTTAAAAAGATGAACAGTAATCCAAGTTGCAAAATGACAACAAGGCCAACTGTCAAGAAATATTAAGGTTTTAGGACTACTGTAAGAATCCATTAAGGAAAAAAAATGATATTATCAAAAACAAAAAGGGGAGATAAACTGTGTGTTGTGTTTGGGATGAAAGATTATATATGTAGTATTTCCCTTCGAAAATTGACAGAGTTGTTCTGTCACCCACTGGGGACCTAGAACTACTATTCTTATCATGTATTTTGGTGATTAGCTCTGTCATGGATATATAATATTGCCTATGATATGACACTGAACAGTTGATTTACTTAGAGTGAGAGAGAGGATGGTTCAAGCAGAGACCATTAGAATGGCAGAATAAGGGAGTACATTTGTCCACAGCCTTGCTTTTTAGACTCTTAACATTATCTCCAAAAGAAGATAAGCACACAGTCACAGAGATAAACGGCAAGTATTTGAAAGAAAAATAAGTTCCTCAAACTGCTCTAATTTGTCTAGCTTATTATGCAGCACTGTAATAGTCTAGAAATATTATAATTATTGTGTAAATTACATGATAATTTTGCATAGAAATCTGTGAGTTAAAATGCTAATTTATTAAATATCAACATTTTAAATATACTCTAGTTTTTAGCTCTAATTTGACATTTCTGCATTAAAAAAAAGAGAAAAGCGAGCATCAAACACACCATCCCTGGGTTCTCTCTACTTTCAAGGCCCTAATTAGAATTATGATTTTGGTAATTTCTGATGATTTCCGGTTTCCTGTCAAATGCTGAAGAATATTCTAGGCAAACAGTTTGCAATCCCTGTTTCCTATTGTTCACATTTCTTGTTTTACGCCTAGTATTATTAGTGCATCTGACTATTGTTTTTTAGTTTCAAGGGAAGGCCTCTTTGTCTGGAAAGTCTTCAGCTGCAGCAGATGTGCCCTTTTTGTGTTATAGGAGTAAAAATGTTATATGTTTCAAAATAACTCAAACTGCAGGAATTTTAATTTTTAGTAATGGTAGAGAAGACTGTTCCAGACACACCCACCTTCTAAGAACAACTAAAAAAAAAAAAAAAAAAAAAAGGATAGAATATAAAACCCATTGGTTTGAAGGCTATAGAAAGCTGGCCAGGTCATGAGAACCTGAAAAAGCAAAATCCCCAGGAAAAGAGAAGTACAAAAGGTGAACCTGATTTTTAATTCTAGTTTTCACTCAAGGTGTTTCTGATTTGTAAGTGGCCACTGAGAGGCAGAGAAATTGAGCAGAAAGGGGTAGTTAGGAAGCTCAGATGTGAAGGATACCTGTTTAGGGGCAAAATTAGGGTCCAGGGACCACAAAGAAGGTGGCACCCTTATAGTTAAGCTTTCAAGTGGGACCTTTACAGGACTTCACCTTTGGAGAAGGCATGAACTAGAAATGCTATGTCATCACAAGATTAGAGCCAAATTTCTAATCTACTAAATTAGTTAGGTAAATAGATAATCAGTGAATAGGTTAAGGGATTCATCATCATCTTAACAGCCTCCCTCTTACCATGAGCAAAAGTTATCTCTGGAGGGGCACCTGGGTGGCTCAGTCGGTTAAAACCTCCCACTCTTGATTTTGTCTCAGGTCATGATCTCACAGTTCGTGAGATCACATTCTGTACTGGCAGCATGGAGCCTGTGTGGGATTCTCTCTCTACCTCTCTCTGCCTCTCTCTGTCTCTCCCCTGCTCACACACACTCTCTCTCCCTTTATAAAGAAATAAATAAACACTTAAAAAAAGTAATTTCTGGAGCCAAAAAAAAAGTCTAGAGAATGATAACACTTTCTAAATCAGTAAATTAGCTCTGAAAATTTTTGCATGTATTGTTCAAGGTTCTGTAAAAAAAAAAACAATATATATATATATATATATATATATATATATAATTTGAAGATACAATTGGCTTTATTTTTTAAAGTTTATTTGTTTAACTTGAGATAGAGATTGGGGGAGGGGGGCAGAGAGAAGGGAGAGAGAGAATTCTAGGCAGGCTCCACACTGTGCTGTCAGTGCAGAGCCCCATGTGGGGCTCAATCTCATACTGTGAGATCGTGACCTGAGCCAAAATCAAGATCAGATGCTTAACCCACTGAGCCATCTAGGCACCCCTATAATTGGTCTTATTAAATGACCCATGAATCAGGCAGCATCGCATCTAGCAAGTAGAGGGGAGTTCCTCAAGTTTCAGTTGATATTAATAGGCATACTTATGTCAGAAGATAAGACCTAATAACCAAAATCACAAAAATAAACCTAAAATAGAAACAAATGCATAAGGAGATACAGATTGAAGGACTTTAAAATAACTGATTAATAGTTTGAAGAAATAAGGTGAAATGCAGAGAATTTTACATTTCTTTTGGGAATCTAGCTTTTAAAATTCAAATGGAAATTCTGAAACAGAAAAATAAAATAATAAAATTAAATACTCAACTGATGGGGCTAATAGAAGATGACACACAGAAAATGGAGCTAGAATAAATCAGAAGAAAATATCAGATTGAAGAACAGAGGAGGGAAGAAAGGATAAAAATTACACAAAATCACATGAAAACACAGGGGAAAGTCCTAACATGCCCAGAATTGGTGTCCTAGAAAGAGAGAAGAGAAAGAATTAGGCAGAACCAATATTTAAAGAGGTAATAAGATAAAGAATTATACAAGCCCCCTAATATAATAGTATCTAAATGAGTGAGCAATCACAAAGGTTTTAGACTACATGAAAAAAAGTACATGACACTAAACGTTGATTAAGAGACACACTTGAAATGCAACACACACACACACACACACACACACACACACACACACACAAAAAGAAAGGGGCGCCTGGGTGGTGCAGTCGGTTAAGCGTCCGACTTCAGCCAGGTCATGATCTCGCGGTCCGGGAGTTCGAGCCCCGCGTCGGGCTCTGGGCTGATGGCTCAGAGCCTGGAGCCTGTTTCCGATTCTGTGTCTCCCTCTCTCTCTGCCCCTCCGCCGTTCATGCTCTGTCTCTCTCTGTCCCAAAAATAAATTACCGTTGAAAAAAAAATTAAAAAAAAAAAAAAAAAAAGAAATGCAACACACAAAAAAACTAAAATAGATGAATGAAAAAAAATTTTAAGGCCAATATAACTATCTATATTTTATATATTTATCAGGTAAATTAGACTATAAGGCAAGACACTTTATTGGCAATAAACACAGGAAATTTTATTATGATAAAAGAGTTAATATTTCCAAAATATTATAGTTGTAAATTTGTTACACTTAATAATGAGTTTCAACATATGTAAAGCAAAATAATGATGCAACTAAAAGGAAAATGGACAAATCCATTATCATAGGGAGATTTTTAACAGATGTCTCTTAGTAACTGATACACCAAACAGACAAAAATTCAACATGGATACAGTAGATTTGAACAATGCAATAAATAAACTTGACCTTATTTACATACCTTATACTCAGCAAATGCAAAATTCATATCAAATGCCAAGCCAGTTAACCAAATGATGAATCTAAAAGAAACCTTAAAAAATATCAAAAAGTAAAATTATACAGAGCACATTTTCTGACAACAGTGAAGTTAGGATAGAAATCAATAATGAAACAAGATAATATTAAAAATTTTATATTTGAAAAGTACTCAATAAACTTTTAAGTAATTCAAACACTAAGAGAATGAATACAAATGAAAATTAGGAGACATTTTTCTTTGAATTATAGTGAAAGTTCAATGTATCAAAACTTTTAGAATACAGCTATAGACATACTTAAATGCTTTTACTAGGAGTAAAAAGCTGAAAATAACCTCTTTTCCTTTGGCTTGCCACTGGGCCCATGGGCCCAGTCGTATTGCCATGGGCCACCACCCATCCCGGTGTTACTGGTATTGTAAGAACAAGCAGAGTCCAAAGTCTTGTTTCTGCAGAGGTGTCCCTGATGCCAAGGTCCGCATCTTTGACCTTGGGCAGAAGAAGGCAGAAGTGGAGCAGTTCCCACTGTGTGGCCACAGAGTGCCAGAGGAATACGAGCAGCTCTCCTCTGAAGCCCTGGAGGCTGTCCGTATGTGTGCTAACAAGTACATGGTGAAAAGCTGTGGCAAAGATGGTTTTTGCATCCAAATGCGGTTCCATCCCTTGCACGTCATCCTTATCAACAAGATGTTGTCCTGTGCTGGAGCTGACAGGCTCCAGACAGGTGGGGTGTCTTGTGGAAGTGGTGTCTTGTGGAAGCTGACAGGCTCCAGACAGGTGGGGTGTCTTGTGGGGTGCCTTTGGAAAGCCCCAGGGCACAGTGGCCAGGGTCCACATTGGCCAAGTCATCATGTCCACCAGTACCAAGGTACAGAACAAGGAGCATATGATTGAGACACTATGCAGGGCCAAGTTCAAGTTCCTTGGCTGCCAGAAGAGTCACATTTCCAAGAAGTGGGGCTTTACTAAGTTTAATATGAATGAATTTGAAGACATGATGGCTGAAAAGTAGCTTATCCCAGATGGCTATGGCTTTGGTCAAATACATCCCTAATTGTGGCCCCTTGGACAAATGGTAGGCTCTGCACTCATGAGAACCTTGACACTGCCTGCTCCTTATTCACGCCCACAATAAACCCTGCTTTCTGTCAAAGGAAAAAAAAAAAGCTGAAAATAAATCATCCAAGTATCCATTTCCACTAGTTAAAAAAATTAGGCTGAGGCAACAGGCACATGAAAAGATGCTCAACTTCACACCTCATCAGGGAAATACAAGTCAAAACCACACTGAGATATCACCTCACTCCAGTCAGAGTGGCTAAAATGAACCAAATAAGGAGACTATAGATGCTGGAGAGGATGTGGAGAAACGGGAAACTTCTTGCACTGTTGGTGGGAATGCAAACTGGTGCAGCACCTCTGGAAAACAGTGTGGAGGTTCCTCAAAAAGTTAAAAATAGATCTACCCTATGACCCAGCAATAGCACTGCTAGGAATTTACCCAAGGGATACAGGAGTACTGATGCACAGGGGCACTGGTACCCCAACGTTTATAGCAGCACTTTCAACAATGGCCAAATTATGGAAAGAGCCTAAATGTCCATCAACCGATGAGTGGATAAAGAAGTTGTGTTTTGGGGCGCCTGGGTGGCGCAGTCGGTTAAGCGTCCGACTTCAGCCAGGTCACGATCTCGCTGTCGGTGAGTTCGAGCCCCGCGTCGGGCTCTGGGCTGACGGCTCAGAGCCTGGAGCCTGTTTCCGATTCTGTGTCTCCCTCTCTCTCTGCCCCTCCCCCGTTCATGCTCTGTCTCTCTCTGTCCCCCCGCCCCCCCAAAAAAAAGAAGTTGTGTTTTAGGGGCTCCTGGGTGGCTCAGTCGGGTAAGCAACCGACTTCAGCTCAGGTCATGATCTCGCAGTTTGTGAGTTCAAGCCCTGCCTCGGGCTCTGTGCTGAGAGCTCAGAGTCTGGAGCCTGCTTCAGATTCTGTGTCTCCCCCTCTCTCTACCCCTCCCCTGCTCACGTTCTGTGTCTCTCTGTCTCTCAATAATAAATGTTAACAAATTTTTTTTTTTAAAGTTGTGGTTTATATATACAATGGAATACTACTTGGCAATGAGAAAGAATGAAATACAGCCTTTTGTAGCAACGTGGATGGAACTGGAGAGTGTTATGATAAGTGAAATAAGTCATACAGAGAAAGACAGATACCATATGTTTTCACTCTTATGTGGATCCTGAGAAACTTAACAGAAGACCATGGGGGAGGGGAAGGAAAAAAAAAAAGTTAGAGAGGAAGGGAGCCAAACCATAAGAAACTCTTAAAAACTGAGAATAAAATGGGGTTTGATGGGGGGTGGGAGGGAGGGAAAAGGGGGTGATGGGCATTGAGGAGAGCACCTGTTGGGATGAGCACTGGGTGTTGTATGGAAACCAATTTGATAATAGATTTCATATTAAAAAATAATAAAAAAATAAACTTATTATGGTAAACATAAAAAAAAATTAGGCCAAGGAAGAGCAAAAAGAAACAAATAATAAAATTAAAAACATATATCAGTAAAACATAAAACAAATGTGCTAGAGAAAATAAATCTAATAATACATTTTAAAAGACTAATTAATTTCACAAACCCTGGAAAGACAGATCAAGAAAAAAAGAAAGTGCACAAAATACCAATATCAAGAATGATTTTTTTTATAACAAAGGGTCTTAACTATAGATCCCATTGTTAAGGAAATAAAAACAAAAGGATATCATATCAGTTTGGGGGTAATAATTTCGATGAAATGATTTAGAAAGCCATAACTTAGGGGTGCCTGGGTGGCTCAGTCAATTAAGTGTCTGACTTTGGCTCAGGTCATGATTTCATGGCTATGGGTTCAAGACCCACATTGGGCTCTTTGCTGATGTCTCTGACAGCTCGGAACCTGGAGCCTGCCTCAGATTCTGTCTCAGTCTCTCTGTGCCCCTCCCCCACTCGCACTCTGTCTCTTTCTCTCTGTCAAATATAAATAGATATTTTTTTTAAAAAGCCATAATTTACCAAAATGGTTAAAGTGGCACAAGAAGAAATATAAAATGCAAAGAATTTAGTATCTACTAAATGAATTGAATCTGTAACTAAAACCCTATGAAAGAAATTTCCATGTCCATCAATTTTACTAATCAGTTCCTCCAAATATTTAGAAATAAACTCAACCTTACATATACTATTCCATAGCTCAGAAAAAGAGAAAAATTTTCCAAGTTATTTGTTGAGGTCATCATAATTTTCATAGCAAATACTGGTAAGAACATTACAATAAAGACCTAAGAGAGACTAACTTTCATTTATATAGACACAAAGCCTATACAAAATATTAGCAAAGCAAATCCAGTGATATAAAAAAAATGATAATATATTATGGTCAGGTGAGAATTATTCCAGGAAGGCAAGATAGTCTAACGTGAAAAATCAATGAATGCAATTTACCACATAAACCAAATAAAGGAGAACAATCATATGATCATCTCAAATAGAGACCAAAACACATCTCTGAATAAAATTCAACATCCATCCATGATTTAAAAAAGAAAAATGACAAACTAAGAATAGAAGGATATTTACAAAATCCTATAGCAAACATCATGTGTCACTGAGAAACATTGAAAGCTGTCCTCTTGATATTAGATGTTCAGTTCAACATAGTATCCTCACCCAGTGTGATGAGGCAAAACAGTCAATGAAAGGTATAAATATTGGAGGGGTGCCTGGCTGGTTCAGTTTGGTATGTAGAGTGTGTGACTCTTGATCTTGGGGTTGTAAATTCAAGTCCCACATTGGGTATAGAGACTACTTTTTTTTTTTTTTTAATTTTTTTTTTTCAACGTTTATTTTATTTTTGGGACAGAGAGAGACAGAGCATGAACGGGGGAGGCGCAGAGGCAGAGGGAGACACAGAATCGGAAACAGGCTCCAGGCTCCAAGCCATCAGCCCAGAGCCTGACGCGGGGCTCGAACTCACGGACCGTGAGATCGTGACCTGGCTGAAGTCGGACGCCCAACCGACTGCGCCACCCAGGCGCCCCGAGACTACTTTTAAAAAAATAAAATATTTTTTAAAAATGGTATAAGTATTAGAAAGAAAGAAATAAAACTGTCTTTATTTGCCAGTGGAATAATTGTATACATAAAACTTCCAAAGACTACAGGCACACTAATAGAATAAATTTATTAATTTAGCAAAACAGTTACATGTTAATTTGCAAAAAAATCAATCATATGTCATGATTGCAACACACAAGCAGAGAATACAATTTTTAAAATAATACCTTTATTTATTTATTTATTTATTTATTTACTTACTTACTTATTTATTTTTAGAGAGAGAGAGAGTGTTCAAGCATGGGAAAGGAACAAAGGGAGAGAGAGAGAATCTTAAGCAGGCTCGATGCTCAGCACAGAGCCCAATGCAGGGCTCAATCCCATGACCCTGGGATCATGACCTGAGCTGAAATCAAGAACTGGGCACTCAACTGTCTGAGCCACTAAAGTGCCCCTAAAATAATACCATTTAAATTAGGATCACAGAATATTAAAATAAATCTAACAGAATATCAGCAGATCTTCTATGTAGGATACTGTATAACATTGAGAGAAATTTTAAAAAGACCTCAGTGAATGGAAGACTATATATTACTTTCAGATAAAAAGATTCAGTATCGTGAGGATGTCTGTTCTCCTCTAAGCTACCTATATTCAATGCATTTCCTTTTTTGTTTTCATTTTAATTCCAGTGTAGTTGATGTACAATGTCATATCAGTTTCAATTGTCCCATTTAGTGATTCAGTAGTTCCATATATTGCTCAGTGCTCATCAGAGTAAGTGCACTCTTAATCCCCTTCACCAATTTTACCCATTCCCCCACCCACCTCCCTCCTGGTAACTATCTGTTCCCTACAGTTAAGAGTATGTTTTTTGGTTTGTCTCTGTTAAACTTCTAATCAAAATTTGAACAAGTGTTTTCTGTGGAAATTGACAAGATGATTTGAATGTGTATATGATAATGTAAAGAGTCTAAAATGTCAAAAACAATGACAAAAAAGGGACATATTTGAAAGATTTAAAATATCAGGTATCAAGAGGGGCACTTGCATGGTTCAGTGGGTTAAACATCTGATTCTTGATTTCAGCTCAGGTCATGATCTCATGGTTCATAAGATCAAGCCCCGCATTGAGCCCTGTGTCTGAGCTCTGCACTAACAGCCTGGAGTCTGCTTGGGATTCTCTCTCTCCCTCTTTCTGTCCCTCCCCTCATGCATACAGGTTCTCTCTCTCAAAATAAATAAATAAGCATTAAAAAATAATAATTTAAAATACTGGGTATCAAGATTTATTTTAAATCTAAAATAATTTGGACAATATAGTATTAGCAGAATAATATACAAATAGACTAATAGAAGAGTATACAGTCCACAAACTAATTCACACATGTATGGACACTTAATTACAAAAAAAGGTGGTAATATAGAACAGAAGGAAATAATGGTCTTTCAATAAATGGGGCTGGGTCAGCTGGACATTCAAATGAAAGAAAAAATGAATCTTGACTCCTTACCTCACACTATACATAAAAATCACTTCCAGAAAGAAAGTTGATCTAAATGTGAAAGGTAAGATAATAAGATTTCTGAAGATAACAAAGAAAAGTATCTTTATGACCTTGGGATATAGAAAGAATTTTTTTTTCTTAGCATATAAAAATCAATAAGCACTAAAGAGATACTGATAAGCTGAACTACACTGAAATAAGATTTTTTATGCCCAGCAAAGACATCATCAAGACAGTAAAAGGGCAAATCATGGAGTGGGAACAGATTTTTGTAGTTCATAAACTGACAAGACTCACATCAACTAAGTACCAGTAAGAAAAAGATAATAACATGAAGTTTACGTATACAAAATATACGAATAGACAATTTGCAAAAGATTTCCCAATAAACACATATTAGTGATTTGGGAACTGCAAACAAAAACTGCAGTGGAATACCACTAACTGTACATCAGATAGCTAAAATTTAAATAGAATTTAATACCTCACAATTAAAATTTAAAATTTGAATAGAGTTTAATGCCTCAGAATATCAAGTGTTGCAGAGGATATGGAGTAAATAGAATTTTCATACGCTGCTAGAGGGAGTGGAAAAGTGGCACACTAAAGCTGTGTTTTTACAGCTGAATATCCAAATGACCATGAACCAGCAATTGCATTCCTAGATATATAACCAACAGAAAATGCATACGCATGCGTACCAAAAAAAGTTACAGTTCTAACAGCAGTATGTATAACAGTCCAAATCTGAAACATCCCAGAGGTCAATAAAAAAAAATAAAATATACTACAAAAATGACAGTGTGGAATGTATAGAATTGCTCTTACCATGAAAATGAATGAAGTAATTCTACACGCAAAAACTTGGATGGATTTTGCAAACATTGTATTAATATAAAGAAGTCAGCTGCAAAAGAAGGCATTGAGTGATTACATTTATATAAAATTTAAATATTGGCAAAACTGATGTAGGATAAGTCACAAGTAGAAGTGATGACTGGAAGGAGGACTTCTGTGGTATCTCTTGATCTGGGCAGTAGTCAAATGTGCTTGCTTTGTGGTAATTTATCTGGTTTTACCCTTATAATTTGTGCACTTTTCTGTCTCTAGATTATGCTGAAACAATAAAATTTTATTTTTAAAAATGACCCATACTGGAAATGCAGTGCTGTAAGTTATTTGCCGCTAATTATTTTCACAGTTCTTTTGTTTCCAAATAAGACTTCAGGCAATGTTCTCTTTTCTCCTTAAAGCTTCAGGTGGAATGTTCTCCTTTTCGGAATCACTTGCATACTACTGCTCCTTTTCCTGGGTTTGATGCTAACACATCCTCTTCCTCATTTTGAAATATGTTTGGCCAGTGCTTCATCCCCAGTGAAATACGTGCCTGAACAATTAGCTCCAAATCCATTTTTAGAGCTCATTTGGAACAAATTTGCATATGGCATTTGTGAGCTTCCTGCTCTTACCTATTAAATCAATATGCAAAGTAAACTCTGTTTGAACTCTGCTGTAGATCTTCAAAATCATCTTAAGAACATAAAAGGAACGATTTCCAATATTGGGACCCTATATAAAAATGAGGCTGGTGATGATGGCATGTCAAATATTTAAAGAGCAGGGGAGGGATCTGTGAAGCTCAGAATCTCAGTGTTTGAAGATATACACTGTTACTGGAAACACCCTTCCAAGTAGTCATCCAGTCTCTGCCTGCTCATCTTGTGACAGTGCTGACATTTAAAGTGATTCATTGCTTACAAGCTGAAATGTCTTACCATACTATCTACCCACATCTTCAGTTCCCCACTTATAGCCACAGAGGAAAAGCTTTACCCTTTTCTGCACAATAGCTCTGCAAGTACCAGGTGACATTTGCTTTGTCCAGTTTGTGTCTCGTCTTCTCCATGCCTGGGGCTGCAATCTGTTAACAGAATACTCATGTGTTCCTCCACCCTCCTGGCCTCTCTGCTTTCAATACCCTTCAGTTTATTTAACTGCTTTCTTAGGGGTTCATCCACGACTGCACCAAACGCCTTCAGTGCGCTCAGACCTGTGAAAGGATATCTCTTTGTGTGCTACTTTTTTTTCAGAACTGCCTCCACATCTCTTACCATCCTGTGCTTTTGAAGCCAAGAGAAGACCTTTGCATTGATCTTTACTAAATTATTTTGCTCCAAGGTTTTTCAAAACTTTTTAGATCCTAAATCTCACTACTACACCTTTATTCAAGATGTCTAACAGAACAGAACTGAAGTTCAAGGTCTCTACCTATCCAAAAATTTCCATTTGAGAACCAGTCTATTCATGAGTGTCCTTCAAGAAAAGTTATTCTCCAAATCATACAGCTTGTGTTTCCAGAATGTCAATATCGCCAACAGCAACCTTGCCAAATGCCTGGATGAAAAAGCCACATACCTATGTCTAATGAATATTGTTCATCTTCATTCTGGTAACCTGTGCAAGATATCGCTGTCACAACTTAACTTTCCAGTGACATGAATTAGAATGTGGACTCTGCATTCACAGTAGAATGCAAAGATTTGGAAGTTAATTTGATTCAAGTTCCTCTCTTTTATCTAGTAAATTAGGTATCCTTAGACCACATAGACTCACTCAGGCTTATTTTACTAATTAGGACAATGGGATAATGCCCATGCCCCTACTGCAGAATTTTTTCAATGTTGCTTGTTTTATGATTTGTGTGACCTTTGTCTAAACCAGTAAATTCTCTTCAAGAGAATTTCAAGCTGCATATATACAAGTGTTCTGAAACAGAGACCATCAAACATCTTCATCAGTGCAGAGGCCCAAGGTTTCCACCATTTAATGCATCCACACACTATATTTAGTTATTAAAAAAAATTATCCCCTGTAATGAAATGTCATTACAAGGGGTGACGATGACCACAGTGATGATGACAATGACAATGATGATGATGATGATGATGTACTGATATACAAATGGGGCTACACCCGGGACACCCTGAAGTCCACACCCTAATGCTTCTATTGTTAGAATAACTGATGTCACTCACTTGGCTTCCCCCAGAGCATGACGTGTCCTATTTATATGCATGTCAGGATCTTATAAGGTAGTTTAGGGTGTTGCTAGGGTTGACAAATGAATTTTATGGGCAAACATGAACGCACCACACATCTGTACTTCCTGTCAACAAAAGACTAGATTCCAGGCCAATGTAATTCTCAGGAAACAAGTTTTACAGTACTATCTTTATTTTTTATTTTTTTGAAAGTTTATTTACTTTGAGAGAGACAGAGAAAGCAAAAGTAATGGATGGGCAGAGAGAGACGGAGAGAGAGAGAGAGAGAGAGAGAGAGAGGGAGAATCCCAAGCAGGTTCTGCACTGTCAGCACGGAGCCCAATGAGGGTCTGGAACTCACGAACTATGAGATCGTGACCTGAGCTGAAGTCAGATGTTAACTGACTGAGCCTCAGGTGCTCCTACAGTACTATTTTTAAAGCAGAGCTTGTTTTTCTAGAATAGAAGCAGAATAGGAGCCCCTACACTTAGGGAGACTAAACTCCCATAGAGAAGAAAACCTAATGGTATTGTAACTTAGGAAGTGTTACAACATGGGGGAAGAATTCCAATTTCCAATGTATTTATTCACCAATAATTTACACACACACACACACACACACACACACACACACCCCAAATAGAGCTAATAACTGAATCACCAGGCAAAAACTTTTATTCCAGGCTAAGCCAGGCCAGCACCCAATTATAAGCCTCAAACATCCCAATCCTGTTCACAGAAATAGTCTTAGACATTTTCTCTTGACCTTTACCTTAATTTCTTTGCTTAGCTTCCATTTATTTTTTAATAATTTTTTTAATGTTTATTTATTTTTGAGAAAGAGACAAAGTGTGAACGGGGGAGGGGCAGAGAGAGAGGGAGACCCAGAATCTGAAGCACACTCCAGGCTCTGGGCTGTCAGCACAGAGCCCAATACAGGGCTCAAACTCACAGACCACAAGATCATGACCTGAGCCGAAGTCAGAGGCTTAACTGACAGAGCTACCCAGGTGCCCTGCATACCTTCCATTTCTACATCCATCTAGTTCTTGACTGCTTTGCTTTGGACCTTATGCTTGCTATCTGTAGTTGAGGGTGGATTTGACTTCTTAGTTCCGGGTAGCCTACCTACCTGATGGAGCTCTAGCCTGGAACTCATCATCAGTGATGGTTTCCTTGTTTACTTAACACTCCACAAGTGAGAGGTACAGAGAATTCTCCTAAGAATGGCTAGCTCTTGCCAGAGAAACTTAAGAGACAGTTATAGTGGGCCTTTACTTTAGCTGCCCCCCAATTTTTGTTGTCATTAAAAAAAAATTCATTCCATGTTTTCCTGTATTTTCAACACTTGTGTTTTAGTCCTGTATTTTTGTTACTGCATCTCCACGGTGCATTTATTCTTGCAGGATGAATTTATTAATTTATTCAGCAATCATCTATTGTACCATTGTACTTATGTATTTAGCAGCATAGCTCCAGAAACTATTAGTTTGATTCCACCTTTGCTGGGGAACTTGTCCACTGCTTGTGCAACATTGTAGGTCTCATCACACTGGCCAGCACTCTGCTAGGCAGTACCTCTTTGTCTTTAAATTCCTTTGCCTTGGTACACAAGTCTTCCTATTCACACACTATCTCTCATTTGCTAACATTCCCAACTTGTAAATAAAAACCTTAATTTATCTACATTAATAAAGCCATATTTGAGCCAATATTTATGTTTTATTTATAGTTCATCAGAAGATGAAATCTATGAAAGTAGGGATTATGGTTTATCTACAATGACTGACCAACACTTAGCCCAATAGCACAAAACACATTGTTTATGCTCAATAAATGTTTGCTTAGCAGGTAGATTGATGGATGGTTGGATTGATGGATAGATGGATGGATGGATGGATGGATGGATGGATGCTTAGTATGTTCCAGGCTAATGTTAAGAATTTTTCATAGGGGCTTCTGGGTGGCTCAGTCGGTTAAGCATCTGACTCATGATCTCAGCTGAGGTCATGATCTCACGGTTCCTGAGTTTGAGCCCTGCATCAGGCTCTGCACTGACAGTGAGGAGCCCGCTTGGGATTCTCTCTCCCCTCTCTCTCTGCCCCTATGCTGCTCATACTCTCTCATTCTCTCTTTCTGTTTCTCTCTCTCTCTCTCTCTTTCTCTCTTGAAATAAAAAAATAAACTTAAAAAGAATTTCATATAAAATGATTCCTGGAGATGTATTGTACAGCATAGGGAAAATAGTTAATATTGTATTGTGTATTTGAAAGTTGCTAGTAGAGTAAATCTTAGAAGTTATCACAAGGAGAAAAAACTCATAACTATGTGTTTGATGGATATTAACTAGAATTATTGTGATAATTTCACTATATATGCAAATATTAAATCATTATATTGTAGACCTGAAACTAACATAATGGTATGTGTCAGTTGTATCTCAATTAAATAAATAAATAAATAAGAATTTCATAATTTTTAAAATATTATCCCCTCAGCAATTTTTAGGGGTAGGAATCATTAGTCTCATTTTATAGCTGGGAAAGAAAACTCAGAATATTATGGTAGCTTTCCCAAGGCTATTGTTAAAAAATACTGTTATTACTTGGTATTCTGTTAGAGTTGCATTAATGATTATGATTAATAAACCTGTTAGCTAGCATCTTTTGAACACTTATGCCTTCAATAAGTATTTTCCTCACATTATGTTATATGGTCCTCAGGCAACCCTGTAAGATAGGGCCATTATTATGTCCATTATATTTAGTCTTTACTGTCACACCCAAAGTGTCCTATACGTGCATGACAATTTAAATGAGAGGTGTGAGGGAAGCCTGGGTGGCTTAGTCGGGTAAGTGTCCAACTCTTGATGTCAGCTCAGGTCATGATCTCACAGTCTTGAGATGAAGCCCCGTGTCGGGCTCTGCACTGTACACGGAGCCTGCTTAAGATTCTCTCTCTTCTCCCTCTGCCCCTCTCCTCCCCGCTTGTAAGCTCTCTCTCCCCTTCTCTTTCTTAAAAATGAAAGTAAAAAATAAAAGTAAATGAGAAGTGTGAAATACTATCTTTTCACTTATTCACACTTCTGTCTCCATGGCCAATTGAGGAAGTGGAGCCTACAAAGAACCTCTGCTTCTGCTTTCCTGAAAACAGTGTTACCCAACATAAATAAAATCAGTAAGTATCTACCGTTGCTCTTCCAGTTCCTCATTACTAGAAAGACAGTGATCCAGATAGCTAAATTGTCATAACTAAATTAATCTGAATTTATCTCCCATTAATGATAGGCATTAGGATAGGACCTCAAGGTTTGGACATGCTATGATAATATTAAACATATATATTAAATATATAAATATAAATATAAATGTAAAACTATATATTTATTTTCTCTTACATGTCACCCAGGCAATTAAATAGCCAGCTAAAGGGGGTGTTTTTATCAGAGAACCCAACTATAAATTGGGTTCATCTAACATCATCATTCCTGACTTTACTTATTTTTTATTTTTACATTTTTTATTGAGGCATAATTGACACATAACATTATATTAGTTTCAGGTGTACAGCGTAATGATTTGCTATTTGTATGTATTGTGAAATGATCACCATAATAGGTCTCGTAAACATCCCTCCCCATACACAGTTACAGATTTTTTTCTTGTGAGGAGGAGTTTGAAAATTTACTCTTTTACAACTTTCAAACATGCAATACAGTATTATCAACTATAGTCACTCTTTATCCTTACATTGGCTCTCCTAATAAGTCTGATATCTCTTGTAGGGTTTCTTCACATTTAAAAAAATCTTAGTTCTCTTTTCCTTTCCACCTGAACAATTGTGGAATCCCTATCCTTCAGATTGTTTATTCTTCTTTTTCATCTGATCTGCGCAATTACCAAAGCTTTGTAATGCATTCTTCATCTTATTCGTTGAGTTCTTCAGTTCCAGAATTTCTGTTGTTGTTGTTTTTTTAATATAATTTCAATCTGTTTGGTAAAGTAGTCCTTCTGTTCATTAATTTTATTCCTGGGTTTATTGAATTGCCTGAGTTCTCTGTAGTTCATTGAATTTCTTCATAACAGCTATTTGGAAATTTTTGGTTTTGTTTTTTGCTTTAAAATTTCATTAACTGAGCATAGTTGACATACTATGTTACATTAGTTTCAAATGCACTGCACAGTGATTCAACATCTCTGTAAACTATGCTATGCTCACAAGTGTAGCTACCATCTGGCACCATACGATGCTATTGCAAATATCATTGACTGTATTCCCTATGCTGTGCCTATTCATTCCATAACTGGAAGCCTGTATCTTGCATTCCTCTTCACCTATTTTGCCCATCCCCACCCCCCTCTCCTCTGGCAACCGTCAGTTTGTTCTCCATAACGGCTATTTTGAATTCTTTATTGGTTATATTGCAGTAGTCCGTGTCTTGAGTTGAATTCCTGGAGAATTATCATTTTCCTTTTGTGATACCATATTGCTGTGATTTGTCATAGCGCTGGATGAAATGTGCCTGTGCTGTCACATTTAAAGCAGGAAACTCCTTTCTTATTTATGGAAGGCTTCATTTTCTTGGATTCTAACAGCTTAACAAGTGGTCAATTAGAAGCCTTTCTTTTCGTTTCCAGAAGGTGGTGCTATAACACAAGTTTTTGGTTTCTCTTCTCAGGCTGACCACACCGCACACTGTGATCACTTTTCCACCTCCTCTGCCCTGCCCGAAGAGGTAGCTGCTCCCAGCTGCCACGCTGCCACCAGCACAATCCCAGGCCCCGGCAGCGTGAGCTCTTGGGAGTGGGGCTGCCTCACCCATTCCTCCCTTTTCTTTGACTGCAGAATTGTCTCTATCTAACTCCAAAGGCTTGCCAAGTTCTCCCATCAGGTGGGCTTGTCCCTCCACAAATTCCCTATTTCCCATGAGTGCCCAATTGTGTACTCTCCAGGTTACTTCCCCCTCCCCCCCATAGAAGCAGGTGGGGGTGGGCCACGCTCATGAGTCCCGTGGATACAGAGCATCATCTGTGTATCTCCACCCACTTTTGATGCACATGTGGGTGGATGTCCCAGGTGTCCTGGCATACTGTGCAGAGGCACTTTTGCTTGGTTCTGGATGCCCCATTACTTGTAAATCAAAGGGGAGAGAAAAAAGGAACGACTCACACTGCCATGATACAGACCTCACTCTCCTCCAGAACTTTCCTTTAAAGAGCAATAGCCCTAGGATAACTAATTTTTCTTGGTATGCCCAGAACTTTCGTAGTTTAGCATGAAAATCCCACATTCAGAAAACTCCTCAGGACTCAGAAAGCAGGGATGTTGAGTCACTCTGCATGTCCCTTCAAAACAGGCCTCTAGGATCTGATACCAGCTCCACACAAAATGGGAGCTCCACTGAAAACCTGTCAATCCACAACTCTCCTTCGTAGATAAATCACATTTCTTTTCTGTTTATTAAATAGTCCACCTTCTTTGAAAATACAAATCTAAGTGGTATATCTTGGTCCTGCTTGGCCTCTATCCAGATGGTAATGCTGCTGAACGGGCGGCTGCTCTCCAGCTTGGGTAGGACTTATGAAAAATGATGCCCATTACATCAGGTTTCTTCCTGTAGCCCAAGGCACACCTCCTCAGTGGCACAGACTGGTCTGCAACCAGCCAATGCTGCATCACAACTATGTAGACATACAGAGAATTAAACCTCCTATAGCTATGGTGCCAATGGACTGGGATGTCAGTGGGTACACTCCATAACGTGGCCAGTATCTTTGGTGGTCACACACTAGTGACCCCAGCAGGCATTAGGATCTTCCCTGGATGGGCTCACAACAAAGTCTACTTTAGTTTGAGTGTTGTCCACAGTGATGCTCTCATTCATATTTTGTAGCACATTATTCTCCAGCACTCTTGTGCCCTCGTTTGAATGAGCACTTCAGGAAGCTTGTGTCCTGTTATGGGATGCTTTAGTTCCAGGTTAGCAAACTTTTTCTGTAAATGGACACATAATACATATTTTAGGCTTTTGCAAGCTCTATGAGCTCTGCCACAACCAGTCAAATCAGCTGTTAGGAGTCAAAAGCAGTCATAGACAATACACAGATGGCTGTGTTCCAATAATACTTTATTTATAAAAACAGACAGCAGGCTAGATTTGGCCTGTGGGATGTAGTTTGTGAACTTATGCTGTTAACAACAACAACTGTAGTTAGCTACATAGTTCTAGAGCAAACAAGTGTTGAAGCAGTTCTGGAGAGTGTAATATATGATCCAGTTTTATACATGTTCAGACTGCTAAAGATTTCAAATCATTGGAATCTTGATCCGGTTGTTAAACTCTTTAGGCAACCTCAGACATTTCAGTAAAGCACTGACATTCTGACTTCTTGACCAGGAAGATTGTGAGAGAGTAGGTACAGATATTCTGAAATTCACCAGATTGAAAAAAATGTTTTTCCCTGTACTGTCTTTGAGTATATAAACTGGACAGAGCCTCTAATTTAAATGTTTTTTCCAGAATAAACATCTTATTTGAATGCTGGTCAGAGAGAGAGAGAGAATCCCAAGCAAGCTACACACCCAATGAGGGTGTGGGGGACAGAGGCAATGGGGGGCTGGATCCCAGGACCATGAGATCATGACCTGAGCCGAAACCAACAGATGCTCAACTGACTAAGCCACCCAGGCACCCCAAATTTCTCTTTTAACTCAAAGACTCTCATCTATTCAACTGGTACATAGTGGGCTTCACAATTGTTCTCTTGCCAGCCACAGTGCATAAAAATCTCCCACACTCCTCAGGAATTTGCCTGAGTAACTGCAGATTGCCTGGAAGTATGAATGCCTGTAGCCAGTTATAATCTTGAAGGGCACTTTGTTCTGAAATGAATTTTAAGCTGTATGCTCACTCATTTAAAATGTTAGGGTTTCGTTAAGCCAGTCAACAATTCCTGCCTTAACTGAATCATTACAAACAAAATGATCTCACAAAAACTTATACTTTTAGAGATTTTTGAAACCTATTGCCTGATCAATTTCTCATCTCTTTCCTCAAAATATCCCCAAATAAAGTGACCCCTTTTTTTTGGCTACTCAAAGCTCCCTGGAGTAGTAAAATCTATTTTAAAACTCTCTGTGCCATAGTCATTTTAGAAAACTTTGCCATAATAAAAAAAAAATCACCTTTATTCACATAAGCGAAGTCTGGGGAGAAAGCACATATTTATCACATCAGAGAAAGTTCTTTCAGATAATACCTATCTTGGGGACACAGGTTCAGACAAGTCTCTAACTTGGCTGTTTTGGCAGGAAGCTCACTGGGGACACACACTCCAACTGGCTCTGCTTTAATGATCTTACATAACACTCTCATAACCTCTGTGGAGGCATCACTAGGGTATGAAATTGTGGCAAACCACTCTATGAGTTTTTCATGGTATAAACAGTCCAGAGTTGCTATCATAAAATTAGCAATTTCTCTAATAAAACACAACATTTGCAACTTATATCCACTGAGTTTCCAGTCCTGGCAGAGATGTTGCTTTTGTTTCCCCTCCTCAATAGGTACCAGGTACAGGAAGGCTATTCTGAGTTCCAGATTATATAGATTATATTTACAGTCATCCATCAGAAGATATTTAGAAATAGTTCAACTCATATCAGGAAGCCTTTCACATCCATCCCACACAGTGCCTCACTGATCTTAGAAAAGCATTTTGAGCAGTGGATGGTGGAGGTTGATGGTCCCTTCACATTGGCAGACAGATTCATACCTTCATTCTCTTAGACATGAAACCTTAACATAGAGAAGGAAACAACATGAAATAAAATGAATTCCTGTGAAATACACAGCTAACCCTATTAGTACTAAAACACACCTCGACTGGGGTCTCAAACCCCTCCTGTCTCCACCCTCCCAAACACAAAGTGAACACTAGCTTTGCTGATGGTAGCAATGTCCCACATAACAATTTTTTTGCATAAAGTCAGAGCCATCCTCTGCAAAACATGTCAGGCTACTCTTCTCTGCAATGACTTCTGGGAGACTCCTCTTTCAGTCTCTCAGACCACTAATTCATGTATCACTCATATCAACTTCACAATTTAATTCATCTACTGTTTTCTTTTTAATTTCCAGGAACTCTGTCTTGATATATAACAGCAATGAATCTTCTTTTGTTAATGTGTTTCGTTGTCCCCCCTCCCCATTAACTCTGCTTCCTTGTGTATTTCTTGTGTTTTCATATCAGTGCCTCCGTTTCATGTTATTAGTTTTCTTGATATTTTTGAAGATTTGAAACTCTATGTTCCTATTTTGAGTTGAGGGTTTAGACTTAAAGCTCTGTTGATTAGGAGTCTATTTCATTCCCAAAGGAGCATTCTTGTGTCCCTGCTGTGACTCAAAGTCCTGGCTGTGGGACTAGTAGTATTTGTTTAGAGGGGTGTCTGGAGATGATGCTGGGCAGAGTGTGCAGAAGGCCAAAGGAGTAGAGTAGGGTTCCTCATTTCTCCTTCAACCACATGCTTCTCTGAGGGTCTCTGTATGAGAACTGTCTCTGCAGAAACTCATGCCTTGGCTTCTATCTATGGGAAAAGCCTGGTATCTACTGCTCCTTTTTCATTTTTAATTCCTGGCTGTTACCTAAAGGTGCAGCTTTATCTCTACCTCTGCTCTGCCTCTTGGTCCAGCCCACAGTATCCCCAGGGCTCCCCCCACCCCCAGTGGGCAGTGTGAGCAGAGAAGCAGTAGGTCCCAACCAGCCCAGCTGTTTTGAAGGAAGACCTTTAATGAACTACTCTGCTGGCTGTCTTACCTGCATTTGTGGACTCTGACTTTAAAATTTCTCTTTGGAGAGGAAGGGATTCCATCTGAGACATTTGTCTCTAACCTGTATTTTGGGTTATTCTTTTAGTTCTGATTCCTTTGTAATTGCAATGCCTTAAGACTTCTGCTTCACTGATAGCAGACTTTCATATTCTTCCATCACTGTTAGGAATTATTTCTTTTAAAATACATTTTTCACATCTGTCAATGGAACTTGAAACAGAAGAGGAGATAGATGCAAATGCTGCATCCTTTGACTTACAGCAGATGTTCCAAGAGGTTATTTAACTTTGTTAACAAAAGGCAAATCTTGCTAAAGATATATGGGTTTGCTTCTCTCTCTCTCTCTCTCTGTCTCTGTGTGTATAAGCATGCATGTGTATATACACACACATATATATACAGATATATTTTTTCCAAACCTTAAAATAATCTTTTAAAGTATTATGGTCATCAGTTTTATGGATGAAGAAATTCAGTGAAAGCTTAAGAACTTTTGATTAACTTGATCTAATTTCAAATAAGTAGGAAACTTGTACTACACTTGACCTAGTACATCCTTTTGTCTATTTTTATCTATTTTAAAGTGATTTGCCGCCACTTGCTGCTGTCAGTGGTGCCTAGTGGTAGCTGGCATATACAGTAGGCACTCAATGCATCTTTACTGAATTCAGTTGACATGAAAGAACCAGGATTCTATACCCAGTGTGTCGAATTTCAGAACTTACATTGTTTTTACCACACTCTATCATCAGAGCTAACATTGCTCTAATTCTTCAGAGTTAAGACGCTACTCTCTCCTTATGCAATGTAAGGAAACTGCGTTCTCATGCAAACCCTTCCTGTAGCCTGAGGCATTTTCCCAAGGGATCATTTGCATAGTCAGTAACAATTCCGAACAGGACACTTCAGCAGTGAGTTTTAGAAACTAGAACCCTAGAAAGGACAAGCAGCATGTGTCCATTTTGGTCTTTCTAGCTGCTTCCCTGGTGCCACAAACTTAAGATAATATACAAGTTGGAAATATTAACAAGATGTGAAAATGGAATGTAATGTCAGGAGCAGCAGCTTTGGAGATAAGAGGGGCGATCCATTTAAGCTGAGGCTGCACCAGTGTTGAAATCCAACACTGATCATGATTAGTAAACAGCACTTAAAGAACATCTGTTCCCATAGATACACCTGTGCTAGTGCTTTTGCTTTGGTTTTAGAGGAGAAAGGAGGACTTGCATGCAGGTTTATATGAATACATAAAGGCTGAAAATGGGCCAATGGGATGCAACTTCAAGTATCTTCCCAAGATTGGGTCCATGGGCCTGGTTGTAAATCCTATGGAGGGTAAAAGATCTGTTTACAAGGAACACTCTCAGAACTGGGCATGACCAGCATTGCTTGGCTTCCCTGACTATAGATAAAATGCAACACGGAGTGAGTGCCATGAGCATGGTCTTCATTTCTGCTCCAGACCCATTAACCATTATGATTCTAGCCCTGTGAATTAGTGCATTGATGATGGAGACCACAGAGTAGCCATGGGACCCCCATGAAGACCAGGAAGTTCAGCAGGAGGTGGTGCAAACCCGGTGAATACCTGTGCAGAAATTGGAATTATTGTGAGACAAGTGACATACCTCGGGGGAATCCCTCAGAACTTTTGTGGGGGGCTACAGAAAGTGGACTTCATGGGAGACTGAAGTCATATTCCATGAAATAATGTAATGAGCCAAAATAATTTGAGAATTAATATTAACATGACCTTACCTTTATCTGCAGCTGTTAGAGTCTCTGAAGATTCTGATTTTATTTCCTTCACTTTCGGTCATTTTCCCCATTCCTAGTACCATGTATGTTTAGGCAGAGTGGTACAGCTTACTTAGTAAAATAGGCTCTGAAGTCTAACTGCGCAGTCTGGACACAAAATGTTGCCATTTGCTAGTTGTGCCCTGTGTTTACTCCTTAACCTTTCTGTGTTCACTATGCACATCTGCAAAATAATACCTCCCTCAAAGTGTCATTGTGAATGTTAAATGATATCAAGGACCCAAGCACAGCATAGGGCTTGGTCCACTTTAAGCATTTGTTTGTGTTAGCTGTGTTGTTATTGTAATTAGTATTATAATCATTATTATTTTTTTAGTTCATCTTCATTTGGGGCGTTAGACCTGGTTATCCCACTCTACTTTTCATTTTCTCAACACTGTTGTGTTATCATAGACTTCAAAGGTTTTCTGAATAGTCATCTGTATGCAAATACTGAACTCGGTACATTTTCCCTTTTCCTTTTGATAGATAGTGGTATTTGTTGACATTTATTCCTTCACTATTCACTGCATCACATATTCACCCATTATGTATTATGTCTACTGTATGCTAAGGATTCTTCTAGGAACTAGGTATATGACATTAAGCTACCCTCAGGGAGCTTACATCCCAATGGTGGAGATAGACAATAAAGTAAACACATATGTAATGTAACATTGGGTCAATGTAAGGGCTAAGAAGAAAAATGAAGCAAGGCAAATGGATAGAGAGTGACAAGTGATGTCAGCTTAAATAAAGAAATCAGGAGAAGCACCCCTTTATTTGTAACAGAGTGTGGGGAAGCAGTAGAGTTCTCAAGAGGTGAACTTGATGGTGAACTGATGAAAACAGTGGAGTTCTCAAGAGGTGAGCAATTAAGAGGAGTGTCCTTGATAAAAACAAGGAAGATGGTTGATCAGCTAGAAGTACAACAGAGGAAACCAGAGAACAGATAGCTAAGAAGAGCCCTCCTGGGGGTAATTCAAGCCTCAAAGACTACCCCTGCAAAAGACCCAGCTTTAATTGGATCAGACTGTGGAGCAATGTATGACCAAAGGTGTTGTCAAAAACAGTAGAGAAATCAGCTAGCAATTAATTTAGTGGAGGCTAACAGCTAGGTGTGGTAACCAGCTTGAAGCTTAATGGGCAGTTCAGTTAAAGAGAATTGGCTAAAACCATACTATCCCCAAGGAAGGAGACCAGAGAGGCTGTGCATATGCCTGAGATAGATCAAGAGTTTATGTAATCTGAATAATGTAGAAGGAAAAGAACTACATGACAGTGTCAATGGAGAAAAATCATTTGACAATATTCAACACCCTTTTGTGGAAAAAAAATTCAACGAACTAGAAATAAAAGTGAATTTCCTGTATCTCCTCAAAGGTATCATCTCTCAAAGGAGAAACTCTCTGCAAATATCATAACTTAATGGTGAAATGATGAAGGTTTCACCCCTTAAGATAAAGAACAAGACAAGGGTGACCATTATTACCATCTCTGTTCAACATTGCACTGGAAGTTCTAGACAGCGTAATTAGACAAGAAAAAGAAATAAAAGACATCCAGTTTACAAAGAAAGAAATAAAACTATGTCTAGTTTCAAATGACTTTATTTTTTATATAGAAACCCTAAGGAATATATTTTCTATAGAAAATCCTAAGGAATCCACTATTAAGTGAGTTAAGTAAGGTTAAGGATGATCAATCTACAAAAACTGTATTTCTATACAGCAGCAATAAGTAATCTGAGAATGAAATTAAGAAAACAATCCCACTTACAATAGCATCAAAAAGAATAACATATCGAAGAGTAAAATCAATAGATGAACCACAAAACTTGTAGTGTTAAAACTATAAGACATGGTTGAAAGAAATTAGAAAAGACCTAAACAAATGGAAAGACATCCACATTCATGGATCAGAAACTTGATATTTTTAACATAACAATACTCCCCAAATTGATCTACTAATTCAATGGAATTTTTGTCAAAATGTCAGCTGGCTTCTATGCAGAAAAGACATCATGGGGGCTGTGGAGTAGAGGGTAGGTGGAGGAGGCAAGAGTGGAGGTGGAAAGCCCACTTTACAGGCAATTCCATTCATCTAAGTGAAAAGTGATAGGCTGGGCTATGCATATGGTGGTGGGGATGGAGAGATGTGACTAGATTCAAGACATATTTAGTGTGTAAAATCTGCAAAAGGGTGAAAATAAACCTGGGGTAAATAACATGAGTCTGTAAATGAACATGATATTGGAATAATTTACTCTAATGAGCCCTTCAGAGAATCACTGCCAGATAAATCTAAATAAATAATGAGAATCTGCACATTGACTAAGATGCAAAGCTATTCTTCAGTGAGTGTTCTGCATAAAAAGCAACATCTTTCTTGATTGTTCTTGGCAACTTCTCAGAAGTTGTATAATTGTTTTATTGTGGAGCAGTAAGTCTTGCTGTATATTCTAAAACCTCCTTCCCAAAGCAAAGTCTTTAGCAGAGAATGGGGGGCTAAAACAGCACAGGTACTCAGAATTCCTAAAAAAAAAAAAAAGTAGAAAGTCATTTATTCAGAATAGGTATTTAAAGCTATTACATTATTGACTTAAGGATTCAGTAAATGGGGGTCTCAGCTCAGTTTCTGATTTCAGTTTTATTGAGGTATAATTGACATATAAAATTGTAAACCATTTAAAGTGTGCATCATGGTGATTTGATATAGGTTTACATTGTGAAAGGATTCTCCCCTAGTTAATTAACATATCCATCACCTCACATATTTGTCTTTTTGGGGTGGGCCTAAGAACATTGGACTTCTACTCTCTTAGCAAATTTCAATTATACAATACAGTGATATCAACTATCTTCTGAACTTTTAAGCAATTTTTTTCTGCCCCCCATCTTTAAGATACTACCACAGATAGCAAGAAAGACAAATAGGTTAAGTAGTGGTTTCCTTGTAAACATGAGTTCATTCTCAGGTTGCTAAATCAAAGGGATTAAACCTACTGCTGCCTATTTAATCACTGAACTAAGTAATGGTATGTTTTGCTTTTAGTTTCAGATTCTATACATCAGGTTTAAACTTTAGTGCCAACAGCAAAATCCATCCTTTTAATTTATGGCTTTCATTCTAACTATTGATTCTTTATACAATTTATTTAGCCCCATTTCTGTACTTGCGATGATCTCATTTGAAGCTCATTTTATCAAATATCATTTTAACACCTGACTTTGTGTGTGCTGTCAAAATTACATAGTCTAGAGGGAAAATGCTTTGCTGAGGCAGTAATAAAAATATTAGTAAAAAAAATTCTATACCACCAGATACAGTTGATATGGATCTTTAGAATTATTAGCTGAGTATGTTTATTCTAGGATTTTATATTCTGAGATCAAAGCTCATGTTTTCATTTTGTTATTAGAAGGAACTGCATCGTTTTGTCTTGTATGCATAGTTCTGCCAAATAGGTGCTGAATTCAATACTGATATCAAAACTAATGTATCTTTATAATTAACCTTTCTGCTGTAACAGTATTAAATGTAAAACCATGTGACATGGTTATAGAAATTTCAGGATCTGAAAATGAGTCATCTTTCGCAACAGATAACATTTTTGTTCCAAGAGTTAATTTAATTTCATTTAATTCTCAGCAAGTAAAAATCAGGAAAAGGTTTGATTAATAAAGCTAAGGAAAGCGGGGAGTAAGTCCTTACAGGAAACCCTTTGTGGAAATGTTTTTAAGTCAAGTACATTTTATATATAGCACTATATATCCATTTACGCAGACTCCAGATATAACCAAGCAAGTGTGACAGACCATTATACTGGCTGAGATGAGACTCCACCTGTTTGGATAACCATCCTTTGGCTTAAATCATGGAACATATCTTTCCTTGACAACCAAATTAAGTTAGAGGGGAAAGAGAACATTAGCAGTTACTATGTGCTGATCATGGGGCTTGGTCCCGGCTTCATAAATTGATTTCAGACATTTAGGACACGAAAAACTCCAACATGTTTTCTCTCAGTGATACTGTCTGTAATTAATAACAGCATCACAATTAACTCCAAAGATAACAGGCCAAATTCTCACACACACAAAAAAAATAATGCATCCAAAATTATAGCAAAAACCTGAGATAGTAATGTCAAGTAGCAGCTATGATAAGTGTTAATAATTACTCACAAATATCACAAATGTTTCTTTTTGTGCACTCCATAGCACAGTGTATGCACAGAGCACTTACTTTAACAATCTGGTAGTATTTCAAGGAGGAGAGGAGGTATTTTGTTGCATGTTCTCATCTTACTATTCTCTGGAAAAGGGTTAAGCTTTGGATGCAGCCCCATGAATTCATTGGGTCAATGTTTCTAATATGTTTTGGTCTCAGAGAAACAGGTGTTTCAGAATATGATAAGCTACACTGTAAGATACAGACACATGATGGGTGAGTGCATGGATGTCTAGACAGAACCTCTCCTCCTTGAGTTCTTCCCATGCATCAGACATGGTACCAAATGGTTTGCATAATTAATCCTCACAATAGAACTATTTCCCCCATGTAAAGGTGTGCAAGCAGCAAGGTTTATTATTGTATCAATGTCAAATGGAGGCAGAGTAGGAATCTAACCCAAGCTTGTCTGTTTCTCAGTCATGTGCCTTTTAAAAATCATTACATTGTGCTCTGTCTTATTATATTAACAGCTATATAGGAGATGTTTACTGGGTGCCAGTGTGTTTACTCTTTGATGATATGTTGTGTTCCAAATCCATGATCTCTTCTGAGTTAGGTATTATTTTACATATGAGGCTCAGAAAGGCCAAATACTAAATAGTTTTATGACCACCAAATCCTTGGGCTCCTTTGCTGACTTTCCAAATTGAATCACTTTGAAAATAGGACATCTTTATTCCTAAGAATTTTAATAATAAATGCATAGGAAGCAAGGAGCAATATCTTTTCCCCCCTCAACTTTTAGATGAGGCAACTGAACCACAAAGGATTTAGTGACTTGCAAGTTTTCCTTAGCCAGTCAGTGGTAAAGTCAAAATTATAGCTCCTGGATCTGAATCATGCTGTTTCTCTGGAATGCTCTGCACCTGAAGAGCCTATACTCAGCCTTTGTTATTCCACTGCCCATCAAGCTTCCTGACTTTCACATTGCTCGGCTCCTCTTGGTGGTCTCCAAGGAGACCAGGAGGCTACTGCCTGTTAGAAATAGTGCCTGTCTTCTAATATACAGCAAGACCATGATGGGTCTTAGTGGCGTGGGCTTTTTTCTCTGTGTATAGTGTGTGTGTGTGTGTGTGTGTGTGTGTGTTGTTTTGTTTCTAACAAAAGACACTCTTGAGGGGATAATATTCTGGCTTAACTTCAGCTTAAAAAATCGGTTTTTCAACTTGTAATCTAAACACTCTCCAAAGATATTAAAGGACTCATAAACAGAGCCTGGCCTGCACATACATTTCCCAAGAGGAGAACCGAAATGCTTTGCAAGGCAGGATCTACAGAAAATGCAGTCTCTTCTGCACACTGGAGAAGTGTATCTACTGTGAGAACGCAAAGACCTGCTTCCCAAGTGGCCTTGGCAGAGAAGAACACTTCTTATTACCATGACACTGGGTACCGTGTGGTGTTAGCTGTTACAGGGGCAAAGCGGGGCCAGCCCCTTATACTGAGCCAAATGGCCAGTACTGACAAGGATGAAATAGCTGAGGAAGCTCACACTGTCTTTGTTCCTATGAGGTTTAGTGAAAATAGCACATAGTCTATCAGATAACCTGAACAGCTACCTTTCATGGTCAGTAAAATGATCATAAAAATAATAACAACTACAATGACTACCTTACAGGAAAGGTTCTTCTAAGAAAATTCTAAAGAAACTGTGTGTGTGTGTGTGTGTGCGTGTGTGTGTGTGCGCGCGCGCATATGTGTGTGTGTGTGGTGTGTGTGTATATAATGTAATATACATAGAAATGTATATTATATACTATATACATAAAACATACTCAGCACAGTATTCATGCATTGATTCATTCATCCATTCAAACACACAATAAGTGCTGGTGTCCTAGATTCTTTTTGTTCTGCCCCCTTTCCCTACCTCAGTCTGATTTTTGTCCAAATGCTTGGGATAGCTCTGAAAATCCTTTTTCTATTTTGATTTGAATTTAAAATTTGTTTTGGTGGTTTAAAGAAAGCATCATCTCCTCCCTTCTCCTATAAGAATTATGACTTAGATGTTTCTGTCAGCTCTCAGCAACTGGCTTCTCCTCAAGACAGTAAACATCTGAAATTGGAGGGTTTCAGAGGTTGAGTATCTTGCCTTTTGAGTCACAGACACAAAAGGGAAAAAAAAAGGAGTGAATAGCATTTCCTTGAATATGTGCTGGTCTCTTAAAACTCTTGTTCTGTGGCAACCTTCTCTGCTCATCAGCCCACAGCATTTCCTCATCCCCGTGGATATTTAATAGCTGAGCTGAGTTGGTTATTCTTTGTGTTAGGGGCAGAGTATATTTCCCTGTTAGGCTGTTAGCCTATTCCCTATTAGCCTGAAATAGGATCTCCAGGCCATCTCCTCCTTGTTCTCTGCCTCAGTGTCTTCACGCAGACTGTCCTTTCTGTCTCAAGCTCTTCAATCCCAGTCCTGCAACACCGCCAGCAACCCCCAGGGACCCCTCAGCCCCCGTACAATCCCACCTCTTAGTTAGATCTTGTGAAGCGTTCAGATTCCCAGCCAGCTGCTTAGGAAAATTGGAGTCTTTTGTTATACATTTTAAAAACAAAGCAAAACAAAACAAAACCTACATTTCAAAGCAGTTGTCACAGGTTGCGATCATACACGTGTGTGTATGTGGCTATCTGACAAACATCTGTCTTCACCACAGCACCACAAGCTATAGAACAGTGAAGATTGTGTCTGGTTTTTTCTGTTATATTGCTGTACCTAGTACAGTGCTGGGCACGTGGTAGGCACACATGCGCTTGTTGAATGAATACAGTGTTGGTAATGACCCCTTAGAAAGAATCATTCCCATGAATATTCCAAAGCCTCAGCCCCAACTACGATGATGCCGAAATGTCCCCTTAGAAGCGATATTCATTGGAACACTGAGTAGAACAGCCAGAGTCTTGGGAAAAATCAAGGATGCTTTTCAGGTACGTTATGGTTGATCCTTATTTTGCATACTATGTTTGGTGGCAGCATGTATACAACACCTAGGAGAATATGAGCTGCGCTCTCTGTCCCATTACTGTGTACCCTGCCCTTCTGAACAACAGGCACACAGAAAGGGAAGGGTATCAACCTCTGTCGCTCTCCTATGATGTGCCAAGCACTTTGCCTACACCATTTCATTGGAGGGAAGGACTATGATTCTGCTTATTCCACATTCCCTAAGGCACCTCTGTGAGTCTTGGACATGTAGCAGGCATTGTATTAAACATTTAGTAATGCTCATCAAAGAAATTGCATTGATGAAAAGAGGGGCCCTATGATACGTAGGCAACAGTAGACAAACTAAAACAATAGTGACTCACCAGGATGTGTTTTTCACTTCTGTGATTTAGAAAAGAGAACTGTAGCTGGGATAAAATTCTGAAAATTAAAAAAAAAAAAACAAGTGTTTGCTTAGTGCTATAGGAGAAAGTGTTGACGTAAAAGGCAATTAAGAGTGTGTGTTAGAGGCACCTGGGTGACTCAGTTGGTTGAGTGTCTGACTCTTGGTTTTGGCTCAGGTCGTGATCTCATGGTTCATGGGATTGAGCACCGAATTGGGCTCTGTGCTGACAGTGCAGAGCCTGTTTGGGATTCTCTCTTTCCCTCTCTCCCTCCCTCTCTCTGTCTCTCTGTCTCTCTGTCTTTCCCCCCACCCCTCCTCCACTCGCACATGCACTCTCCCTCCCTCTCTCTCAAAATAAATAAACTTTTTTTTTTTTTAAAGTGTGTGTTAATCACTGAGATAAATTCTTAGGTAACTGAAAAGCTAAGATAGCCAAATTTTAATAGCTATGAATAAGGGGTTCTGGTAATGTAGCACCTACCTCCAAAAATATCCCCTAAGGTATCTGTTTGGCCTCAACATAAGCAAGCCCTCAAGATGTTTTTGGCTCAAACGTCAATCATTTTGAATGATTGAAAATCATTCACCTGGAAAATCTTTTCTCCTCTGTACCTCTACCATTTCTCCCCCAAATACTAGAGTACTTTGAAACAAATCACTGGTATTATAACATTTCATCCATGAATGTGTTAATCCTAAAAGATAAGAACTCTTCCTTTTAATATAACCATAATACCATTGTTATACCTAGAAAAAAAGGATGAATAATTCCTTTGTATCTTACTTTAGTATCTTACTCAATGAGTGCTCAGATCTCCCAATATGTCATATAAATGCTTTTATTGTTTGTTGGTTGGTTGTTTTGTGTTTTTTTTTTTATTCTCACAGTTGGCTATTTGGGATCAAAATCCAACCAGGGTCCCCATTGTGTATTGGTTGATATATCCCTGGTGTCTCTCTTGATCAATAGTTGCCTCTTCCTTTGTATTTCTATTTGCAATTTATCTTTTGAAGAAAGTGGGTCATTTTTTCTGTAGTCTTCCACTCCCTGGATCTCACTGATAGGTCAATAGGGTATTGTTTAACATGCTTTTCTGTCCCTTGTGTTTCCTGTACAGTTGTACTTAGAGCTTGATAGGTTCAGGTTCAATGTTGGGCAAGAATATCTCATAGCTGGCATTTTGTATTTCCTTTCACATCACATCACGAGGCACATAGTATTATTGTCTCTCTTTTGTGTTATGTTAAAATTTATCAGTAGATTCAAGTGTGGTCAACTTGAGCTGTCCATTATGAAGTTTTTTGTTAGCTTTTCACCAAATGATTTTCATAGTCTTTGATACTCTTTACCTGGATCTAGTTTTTATTAGGGGTTCTGAAATGTTGATACTCCTAATTCTATCATTCCTTCTGTATTTGTCAGCTAGAATTCTCATATAAAGAACATTCTCTCATTAATGGAATATGAATATGTATGTATACATTTATATTCTTAACAGTTTGTATGCAAGTGCAGGATAAATTCTTTTTCTTTGTTTACCAGTTTTCAGATTGAAGGGGTTCAATTTCATCTTCTAATGGTGATCATAAGTTTGTTTTTCTTTTCAAAATGTCACTATAAACTCATGGATTTAAGCATGTTTGAAAGGATTCAACCCATTGCATTATTATCCTTATCAATGGTTCAATTACTCCATTTTTGAGACCAGTGGAAGCCAATTAAAGTCAGCTCTAGAGTCCTTCTGATATGACCCCAGTGATTTTCAGTAACTTCCTGACTTTCAAGACTTAGATGTCAGGGTTTATGTTGTACGTTTGCTGCCACAGACCTGGAATCAGCCATTCCTGCAAAGTTTTATTGGTAGTTTTCTTCTCTATTTCTAGAAGCTTTTTATACATGAAGTGATATAAGCAGTGGTGTTTTTTTTTCCCAGTTGACCTTTTGTCTTTTTTACTTTACATATGTGAAAGTTGCTTCTGGATTTGAGTCACACATAGGAATGTATTCCACACTCCTAGTCTATAGAGGAGTTTGTTCATGTTTTCTCCTAGTGTATATGTAATTTCACTTTTCAAATTTAAATTTCTAATTAATTTAGAGTCTATGCTAGTACACAGTTGAAGGATACATCAATGTTGTCCTTTTCTAAATGGCTAATTACCCCAACAGATAAATTTATTAAAAAGTACATCTTGTTCTTTTCTCTTCCTTTTTCTCCATTTCCAGAACAATTAGCTATTAAAGCCATTTAGTGGAGTGTCCACATGTGAGAACAGTGTGGCAGGGACTGAGGCTGAGTAGGGTGAGAAGGCTTAAAGGGGAAAGGAGCTCCACAGGTTATCAGAGTCCAGGTACGGTCTGGAGGGCGTCTTTATGTGTGTGTGTGTGTGTGTGTGTGTGTGTGTGTGTGTGTGTGTTTTAGGTGATGATGACCCTATGTTAAGTATCAGAACCCAACAATGGGAGGTAGACATTTTCATGTGTGGGAATCAAGGTATGAAATGTCAGGGCCCAAGCAGAATGAGGAAGGCACGTATATATGAGGCTGGCCAGGCATGAGGTGTCAAAGCCCAAGCAGGGAACAGAGGATCTTTGCGCAGAGAGAAACCCAGCATCGATTGTCAGCACCCAAGTAGCATGACGAAGTCATCTCTGTAGGGGAGGAGTGTGGTAGCGGTGATGGGGGATTGATTCTATCCAGAGGAATTGATCAAGCAGGTAAAATATGTAACGGATTTTGAGAGCTTATTATCTCATTGTTGGAGAAAGGAGTTATTAAGAGAGAATGAAAGAAAGCTAAAATGCACGCCCTTCACTGAAACCTACAGAACAATGCAGAGAGAAACTGAAGAATACCTCAACAATTGCAAAAATATACAACATTAATGTATTGCAGAATTCATTATTGTTTAATCGTGAATCTTTCCCAAAGTGACTAGTAGATTCAATACCATCCCATGCGAAATTCTGGCATTTTGGTAAGAATTAACAAATTGATTTTTAATATTTGTAAGAAAACATAAAGGACCTAGAATAGTCAAAACAATCTTGAAAAAGAAGACGACTGAAGAAAAAAAAGTTAGAAATCTTTAATTATATGATATTAAATCTTATTGTAAAATGGTAATAATTAATAAAGCATGCTATTGACATAGGAATAGAAATATGTCCAGGGTACAAGTCACCTTGAACTTTTCTTTGCAGTAGTTTGCTGTTTTTAGTGTAGAGGTCTCACATGTTGTTTGTAAGTATATTCAATTTTTTATTCTATTGCAAATGGTACTTTTTTTTTAATGTTTATTTATTTTTAAGAGAGAGAGAGAGAGAGAGACAGACAGACAGAGCATGAGCAGGGGAGAATCAGAGAGTAAGAGGGAGACCCAGAATGTGAGACAGGCTCCAGGCTCCAAGCTATCAGCACAGAGCCCTACATGGGGCTCAAACCCATGAACCATGAGATCATGACCTGAGCTGAAGTCAGACACTTCACCGACTGAGCCACCCAGGCACCCCAATGGTATTGGTTTTTAAATTTTGTTTTTCAGGTGCTTGTTGCTAATACATAGAAATACAATTAATTTTGTATATTGACTTGTATCCTGTGTGCTTGCTATATTCCCTATTTGTTCCAGCTGTTCTTACAGATTCATTTAGAGTTTCCTACATATATAACCATATCATCTATGAATAAAAATTATTTTAATTATTCCTTTTCTCTGTATGCCTTTTATTTCATCTTTATGCCTTATTGCACTAGCTTGGACTCCCAGTACAATATTAAATATGAGGAGTGAGAGTGGGCAACTTTGCCTTATTTCTAAACTTAGGGAGAAGGTATTCAGTCTCTTACCACTAAGTATGCTAGGTGTCAATTTTTTTGTAGATATTCTTGATCAGTTTAAAAAGCTTTCTTCTATTTCTAATTTGCTGAGAGGTATTGTCATAAATGGATGTTTAATGCTTTTTCCGTATGTACTGAGATGATCGGATGGTTTTTCTTCTTTATTAAGATGATGAATTACATTGATTGATTTTCAAGTGTTAAACAAACTTTGCATTCTTGGGATAAAGCCCATTGGTCATAATGTGTTATTCTTTTTATACATTTCTTGATTTAATTTCCTAATATTTTGTTAAGAATTTTTCCATCTGTGTACATAATAGATATTGGTCTATCATTTTCCTTTCCTTTTTTTTTTTTTTTTTGCCATTTTCCCAGTTTTTCTTTACTGTTTTCCTTTCTTTTAATGCCTGCTGTTTTATTATCAGGGTTTGGCCTCATAAAACAGGTTTTGATATGTTCCTTCATCCTACGTTTTCTGAAAGCACTTAGATAATATTAGTTTTATTTCTTTTTAAAATGTTTGTCACTGAAGCCATTAGGGCCTGGAGATTTCTCTGAAAAAAAGGCTTTTAATTATAGATTCAATTTCTATGTGAGAGATGGAACTATTCACCTTTTCTACTTAATATTATGCTATTTTAGATAAATCTTTTGGGTTTATTTTTCAAGGAGTTTTTCCATTTCATCTGAGTGATCAAATTTATTAGTGTAAAGTTGTTCATTATTTTGTATCATCACCTTGTCAGTAACTTTAGGTCTTGTATTGATGTTCTTTTGTCCTTCTCAATGTTAGGAATGTGCGCCTTCTTTCTTTCTTGCCTTTATTACCCTTGACAAAGGTTTGTCAATACTGGTAGTCTTTTAAAACCTAAGTTTTGGGTTTATGATATTACTTATTAATGTATGCTTTTATCTTTGTTTTGGTCATTGGGTATCTCCAAATATATCAGCCACATTTCAATACTCAAATGTGTTAGAATGACCTGTTCATGCAGAAGCTAATCACTTAGGAAATGAATTATATTTGTCAAAAGTTACTGACTAACTTTCAGTAGAAACTATTTAACTACTAGACATTATTCAATTAAAGGAAAGAAGCAAAACAAACCGTTTATCAAACAAGAAGTAGAGATAGAAACTTTAACATTATTTGATATTACTTAAACTTTACTATTAAACCTAAATGTGATACATTATTCAAATTCAAGCACTTGGATTGTAAAAAAAAACAAAAACAAAAACAAAACCACAGTATCCTCATGGTATATTACACAATCAGTTGCTCATAGGCAAACATTTTTCATTAGAACCTTTTGACTGTTAATGAGAAAAAAGAATCACATACTAAACTTTGAGACACCAAAGAAAGTACTTTGCAATTGTATATTTAAATTTATGCCATTGTTAATTAGTAAATTAGTTTTTTATCTAATTTAATAAGATTTTTTTCCCTGAGAAGCTGATATAAAGCTGGTGATACTTGTAATTGATCATATCTCTGAATTCAAGAAATAAATATTTTGCAGAGAAACTGAAATTTTCATGACTATTGATGAACTTTTAGGAAAAATAAGAAACCAAATTAAAGCAAGATGAGGAAAAAATTCTGAACTAAACAATAATCATGGAAGAAAAAGATGAAGCTGTCAAAACATAAAAGCTGCTGGCCTCAAGGGAGCTACTTCTCAGTCATGTTTGTTCAGATCTTAACGAAAAGATTATTTCTTGGCTATTTAAACCCCTTTTGATCTTATAAACAGACATAAAGCTTCCTTATTAATATTAGAAAGCTAGAATAATCCTGATACCTAATTCTAATAGAAATAACACACAAAGGGAAAAAACAAAACCCATTGCATGCTCATTTGTAAATGTTAATTCACATATCCTAAATAAAATAGAAAATTTAGTTCAGCACTATAAATTTCAGAAATTCAATGATTAATATTGGAATTTCTAGTAATATCCTCAATTAGTTGAACATATCTCAAATGTCTGATGGAATAAGAAAAAGGGGTATAGCTGAATTAAACAAAGTCAAAGAAATTTCCAGCCCACAAATATCCTCACAGCCTTAATTTGTTCATATACAAGGAGAAATTGTTTTCACTCTTTCCAAACTTGGTTGAACATAAAACCTTCTTTCTTTCTTTCTTTCTTTTAGATTTTTATTTTGTTAAGTAATCTTTACACCCAATGGGGGCTTGAACTCACAACCCTCAGTGAGAATCGCATGCTCCACTGAATGAGCCAGCCAGCCGCCCCCATAAAACCTTTTTTAATACTAGAAATAATGTGCTTTACAACTCAGTTTGAGAGATGTTGAACAATGTCAATAGATGAAAGGGGGAAAGCCAGGTGATCATTTTGATAGATGTTAAAACAGCAAATGACAAAAAAAGGGAAATAAGCACATTTACATATTTAAGAATGCTTGGAAATTCTAACAGGAGTACTGGTGCAAAAAAAGAAGTAACAGAAGCAAATACAAAAAGGAAAAGAATATATAGTATTAGTTTATAATGACTGGTTATCAGGAAAATAGCTCAAAAAAGTCAACCAATAAATGTTATAAAATCATGAAAATGGTCAATAAGGTACTCAGCAAAGAATAAAAAGTATATTAACAAAAAATAAACTATTAGGAAATAGATGGAAAAATATCTCATATTCAATGACCACAAGATATAGGAATTAAATAGGGAAAGAGTAAAATTATCATGGACTTATTTGAACAAGTGATTCAACTCTGATGAAGGACCTAAATGAAGACTTGGATAGCTAGAGAGGCAACATGAATCTGACAAAAAGAAAATCAAGTTATCTAAAGAAATGCAATACAAGAAAAGCGAGTAGAGTTGAGACATTTGACTAAGTGTTTGGGGAGAAAGGAAACAATTAGAGCTCCACTTCATATATTACATAAATATAAATTCCATGTGGATAAAAAATCTGATTTCCAGCATAAATCATGTAATATTCATATAATCATGCAGTGGGGGATGCCTTTCTAAGCCTAATGCCAGAAGCAGAACCCATCGAGGGAAAGATTGATAGATTCTGTTATCAAAATGTTGGAAAAATTTTTGCTATAGCTTCTATGCAATGAAATATCCATGAACATAATTTACCAACAACCAAAAAGTATTTTCAATATAAACTACAAAGGGTAACTATGTTTGATATGGGATCAGATAAGGAAAGAATTAATACAATAAATGCCAAAGAGTTTTTAACATACAATTTGGAAGAAAAGAAAAAATTAATCAATTGATACATGAAAATTACTTAACTTCGTTATTAAGCAAAGGAATACAAATTGGCAGTGAGTTACCCTGCTTTACCTATAAAACTGTCAATTGTTTAAAAATCTGAATGATCCTCAGTGGTTGAGGTGATGTAGGGCACTGACACATTACACCCACTAGGAGAAAGACTGGAACTGTTCTAAAGTGGAAAGTTTAGCAACATATATACCAACATCTTTAAATACTTTAAATGCCTCTGGGAATGTTTTATTCCATGGGAATTTTTAGAGATCTAAAATCTAAAGTTTTGGGGTGCCTGGGTGGCTTAGTCAGTTAAGCGTTCGACTTTGACTCAGGTCATGATTTCACAGTTTTGTGGGTTTGAGGCCTGTGTCGGGCTCTGTGCTGATAGCTCAGAGCTTGGAGCCTGCTTCAGATTCTTTATCTCCCTCTCTCTCTACCATTCCATGCTTGTGCTTTGTCTCTCTCTGTCTCTCAAAAATAAATAAATGTTTAAAAAACTATTTTTAAATAAAATCTAAAGCTTTTAGTGAAAAGTTTAGCTATGAAAATTTTATCATGGTACTGTCATTTGAGTGAAATTTGGACAAGCATAAATGTTCACAATAGGAATTTACTTAAATAAATAAATTGTACAAAAATAATTTCTTCCATTATTATTAATTATGCTATGCATGAAATTTTTTGATATGGAAATACTCTCCTGGTGTATTAAAAGGAACATACAGATTAAGATACATTAAACAGAGATTGACAAACAGAGACCAAGAACAAGATGGAGAGACTCACAGGGACGACTCAGATGAATACACACTAAGCTGCAAAGTATAGTTAGGTGAAGGGATTTGGGGTGTGTTTTATTTGTGTTTTTAATTATCTGAAAAAATTTTTTACAATAATACGCAATGTTTCTAACAACAAAAAGAAATAAAATGTACTACCTCAATTGTGAATAATATTACACCAAAATATTAACAATAGATACAACGAGAGGACTGTGGGGGGCCTTTCACTTATATTTGCACTTAAAAGCCTTTCTGTATTTTCCTTTAATGGACAGGTATAACTTATGCAATCTGGAGGAAAAAAAAACAATGCTATTTTTTTAAAAAAAGCAACACAGAGAGATGCTCTCTGTTGCCCTCATAATACAAATCCAAAGTACATTCGAAGGTGTATAATTTTCTTCATGATTTGGCCCTTGCTTACCACAGGTCAGCTCTCTTACTATATCCTTTACTGCAGTCTACGGCTGGACAGATGGACTTTCAGTTCCCTACAAACAGCAAAGCTCATTCTTTCCTCTGGGCATTTGCTCCTGCCCACACACCCCTTCTGGCAACTTCTCAACAACCCCTTTACTGGAAAACCTCCCTCACCCATCACATGCTGCCTGGTGGGTCAAGTGCCTCGTGCACAACTACATCATTTCATGATTCCCATATCACTTTCTGTTTTCTTGTCTTTCCCCACTCACTAGGTTTTCTAAGTTCCTATGAGGAAAGCCTTAATGAGTGATCAATTATTGTTGTCAAAAGAGGTAATGAAATAAGAGAATGAATGAACCAGCCTCCATGTAGCAGATGCTGCCATGGGCATCTCATTTATTTTCTCTCATTGAATACTAACCAAGATTTCATGAGGTAGGCATTATCATGTTCCTTTTCCAGTTAAAGAGACCAAAGTCCAAAGGATTTATTGGATCGCCCTCAGCAACCCCCAGCACATAGTAAATGCTAATAATTACAGAATAAAAGAACACGCGTAGTCTAGGGTAATTTCTCTAAAGGCAAAACTCAAGGAAGAATTGAGCTTATTATCTGGATAACTAAAACAACAAGTGCTTTGTTATGAGGATGAGATCGAGAGTAGAAATGGGAATAGGTTGTTTATTTTACTTTTTCTTTTGGTCCTGAATTATTTTAGGTGGCTACATAGAGAGGCTGGATTCATCTGCATTGAAACCCCTTGAGAATTTTTATAGGTTGAACCAAAACAGAATAATGAAATGAACCCTCCTAGGCAGGAATGCAGAAGCAGACATGAAAGATGATTTCTCTGAATTATTTGGCCTTTATAGAAAGAACCATGATGAGTTTCTAGAAAATGCATTATTGATGTGATGTAATAAGGTGAGCTTTCTTTTTTTTTTTTCTTTTTTCGTTTCAAATAATGTCTTATTTTATATTAACCACGGTATGAAACATTGCCACTAAAGGTTGTTTTTGGCACAAGTGAATTGTATCTGATTTTATACCCTGCCTTTTCCATCTATCTTAATAGCTCTTATGTTTTGTGAATGAGGTTTTATTCATGTCATTATTCGATTTCTAGTTCAGCATGGATTCAATGGATTCAAGAGATTTTTCTTTCCCAAATCATACCCTTTGTTCCCTACATCGAGTTTTCTGATTTTTGGGTGGTTCCTGGTCAGTTCATGCTTACGCCCATATTTCATTTATTTTCATTTCCTTCTACATAAAAATAACACTCTTTAATTGTGCTATAGTTGAGAAAATAGATATTTCAAAATAATTAAATATTTTGATTTTAAAAGGGCAGCTTCTACTTAGTGTCTTGAAAATATTGAAATCCACAGCCCTGTTCTCTTATTTTATATACAAATCCCACATACATGCAAGATTGTTACAGGAGCACCAAACAAACTCAAAATCCAAATAAAGGGAGAATGGTTAACTAGGACTTGGTATGAAATTTGCAAATTTAAATTATGCAAATATTAATGTTCTTTCTATTTGAGTCTTCTCACTATCATCCAATAATGATTTATTTCTTGTCTATTTAACATTCAGTTGGTTCTAACTTTAAATGCATACTGAGCAAATGTCCATTTTCTTCCTTTCTGCAACAGAACGTCTCTTGTGTGCCAGGCATTGTGCTAGGCACAGTCTCCATTCTCTTGGAGCTTGTAGTGTAGAAGGAAGATAGATGAAGTCACACTAATGAATGTATAAGTACAAATCAAGACGAGTGCCCTAAAGAAAAAAAGTGTGGTCACAGGAACTCCTCTGTGGTGCGTCAGTCAAGTGGCACACCCGCCAGACCTTTAAACTGTGGTCTCTGGTAAGTCTGCAGCATTCCTGGGCTGCCTGTGATTACACCAAAACATTTTCCCTGCTAAACACTTGAGATGAAAACCTTGCTAGACCTGCCTGGCCTGAATTTTAAAATTCAGTTAGAAAGTCTCCTGCTTCTACTGTTAACACTGCAACACATTATATTTTCGGGTTTGAAATGAGAAGTTTCATCTTGGAGGTGGCTGCCCACCTGCCAAGGCTCCATTTAGAATGTGTGGTTCAAAGTGTTTGAGTATCCACAGCAAAGGAGGGCATGGGACAAGCTCCAGAGAAAAAACATCGGGTGTGTGACAATGTGGCAGCATACAGGGACTTCAGCAACAACACACAATGTTTCCTGGACAACTCTGTCCTGTTTCACCATTGCTCACAAATAAACTCCCCCTTACACACACACACACACACACACACACACACACCTTCACATCAAATGCATACACTTAAGACACAGATCCCACATGCATGCAAGATTGTTACAGGAGCACCAGGGAAGGAACTGAATGAATAAAATGAGAAATTGGCCTTTTGGCAAATATGTGTGGTCAAGGTAGATGTTGTTCTTGGGAATTATTGATTGGGTTTAAGGTTTAGTGAGTTCACATCAGGTACTCGCTGACTTCACATCGGACAAGTATCATCTTACTAAACTGAGGAAAAATGAGACTCAGAAAATTCAGGCACTTGTCCAAGGTCACTTCACTTCTAACTGGCAGATTAAATTTAAACTCGCTTGTTCAGAGTTCTCTTTCCACCATCATTTTAGGAAAAAGATGTTGAAATTGAAAACATGATGAAAAATGCAGAGTTCATCCAGCAATCTCTGGAAAGGCTCATAGAAGGGATCCTGGGTGGGGGCGCCTGGGTGGCTCAGTTGGTTGGGCGTCCGACTTCGGCTCAGGTCATGATCTCGTGGTCCGTGAGTTCGAGCCCCACGTCGGGCTCTGTGCTGACTGCTCAGAGCCTGGAGCCTGTTTCGGATTCTGTTTCTCCCTCTCTCTCTGCCCCTCCCCTGTTCATGCTCTGTCTCTCTCTGTCTCAAAAATAAATAAACGTTAAAAATTAAAAAAAAAAAAAAGAAAAAAAGAAGGGATCCTGGGTGAGGAACAAGAAAGATCCTATGTCCTGGTCACCAACATAACAGGAGCCAGGAAAGCCATCCTTCTTCAGAGAGAACCAGTAATTTCTAGGGGAAAACACAAGGCCTTTACAAAACCAAAGTCATGATCCATGAAAGAAATAATTGATAAGGTGGACTTCATTGAAATTAACTATGCTCAGTGAAAGACACTGTCAAGAAAATGAGAGAACAAGCCACAGGCTGGGAAAAAATATTTTCAAAAGACTCATCTGTTAAAGGACTGCTATCCTAAGTATACACACAATTCTTAACTTAATAATAAGGAAACAGGGGCGCCTGGGTGGCTCGGTTGGTTAAGCGTCCGACCTCGGCTCAGGTCATGATCTCGCAGTCCGTGAGTTTGAGCCCTGCGTCGGGCTCTGTGCTGACAGCTCAGAGCCTGGAGCCTGTGTCAGATTCTGTGTCTCCCTCTCTCTCTGCCCCTCCCCTGTTCATGCTCTGTCTTTCTCTGTCTCAAAAATAAATAAACGTTTAAAAAAATTTTTTTAAATAAAAAAATTAAAAAAAGAAACAACTCAGTTAAAAAAATGGGTCAAATACTTTAACAGACATCTCACCGAAGAAGATACACAGATGGGAAAATAAGTATATGGAAAGAAGTTCTACATCATGTATCATCAAGGAAATGTAAACTAAAACAACAATGAGACACTTATTATATACCAATTAGAATGGCCAAAATCCAGAACACAGCCCAGATCAAAAGCTAGTGAGGATGTGCAGCAAAACAGGGACTCTCATCCATTGCTGGTGGGAATGCAAAATGGTGGGGCCGCATTAGAAGACAGTTAGGTGGTAACTTACAAAACTCCGTCCACTCCTACCATAAAATACCAGCAATGGCACTCCTTGGTATTTACCCAAAGGAGCTGAAAAGTTAGGTCTGTACAAAAATCTGCACACAGATGTTCATAGAAGCTTTATTGATAATTGCCAAAACTTGGAAGCAACCAAGATTTACTTTGCTAGGTGAATAAATAAAAAAAACTGGTACATCCAGACAATGGAATATTATTCAGTGCTAAAAAGGAGCTATCAAGCTATGAGAAGACATGGAGGAAATTTAATGCATATTACTAAGTGTAAGAAGCCAATCTGAAGACTATATGCTGTATGACTCCAACTATGACATTCTGGAAAAGGCAAAACTATGGAGATAGTAAAAATATCAGTGTTTGCTAGGGGTTGGGGGAGGGGGAAATGACTAGGCTGGGCACAGAGGCCATATCTGAATGATACTATAATGATGGGTATATGTCGTTACACATTCGTCTAAACACACAGAATATACACCAAGTAGGAACCCTAATATAATCTATGGATTTTGGGTGATTGTGATGTATCACTGTAGGTTCATTGATTGTAACAAATGTGCCACTCTGGTGGAAGATGTTGATGGTAAGGGAAGCTGTGTATGTGTGTGGGTGGGATATCTGTGCCTTCTAAATTCTTCTGTGAACCTAAAACTGCTCAGCAAAAAAACAATAAAGTCTTTTAAAAATAAAATAAAAAACCAGGCCTGTATTATATTTCACTTTATCCAGGTTTCCAGTTGATAATCTCTGATCTAGAATCCAGTTGGATGAGTGATGATTTCATTGTTTTTTTCTCAAAGATATCCTTAATGGTCTGCTCCTTTGTTCTCCCACTTCTTTTCTAGTTTTTATCCTGATTTCGATAATAATGTGAGTTACATGTTTGACAAACATTAGTTTATTATCTTGATTCTTCTGTTGCTAAATGCATATTGTGATCGATAGTATGACTTAGCATTTGTGGAAAAGGGAAACTTGCAGGAACTTGGAGGAAAGAAATATGTAAATACTTACTGGTTTCCAAGCAATTTACATAGTATAGAGAGCATTTAATCATTACTACAGCACCATAAGTCAATGTTATTATGACCATTTTACAAATGGATAAACAAAGACTCAAAATCAAGTTCCTATAGCTCACGTACCCACATACTATTTGGCATGCAGTAATTGCACCGTAACATCGAAATCTGCAACAATAAGGAGAGGGTGGTATATAATGATGTTAGCAGTGCCGTGAAATAACACAATGAGGGTCTCAGTTTGGGGTTGGAAGTTAATCTTCCCGCTCTTGTTACCAGAGCATGTGGAACACTAATCCTGCAAGAGGACACAGCTGGCAGTGCCACCACACGCAGCAGAAGCAGGGGCAAGGGGCAGCAGCATTAGGCAATAGCTAAGGCCTATGGAAAGGCAAGTAGGGGATATTCCTCCATGATGAGGCACAGAAAGAAATGGGTCTGATTCCCCCAGAACGAGGGCATTAGGCTTGTTGGTTAAGGGTTATTACTAGTTACACAGTAAGTGAGGTCTGGATATTTATATCAAAACCTCTTGCATATCCTTTAGAACTAATCAAATATAACTATAGTTATTACATCAACTTGTCCAGGGTTCTCATCACAGAATAGGGACTAACTCTTTCTATCTTCAAATTTGAGTATCATCTTCATAAGGGTCTAAATTAAAGCATCCCATGCAGGTGTTTTGCTTGTTTGTTGTTTGTTTTTGTTTTGTTTTGTTTTGTTTTACCTCTCAAGGGTGCTCAAATAGCAAAAGATGCCACTAGATGGCCACTGAGAACAGATCCTTGATTCGTTCACCATGATGATTGGGTACAAATGGCAGTTAAGAATTGGGGCAAGGTTGGGGCGCCTGGGTGGCTCAGTCAGTTGAGTGTCCGACTTTGGCTCAGGTCATGATCTCACAGCTCGTGGGTTCGAGCCCCGTGTCGGGCTCTGTGCTGACAGCTCGGAGCCTGGAGCCTGCTTCGGATTCTGTGTCTCCCTCTCTCTCTGCCCCTCCCTTGCTCATGCTCTGTCTCCCTCTGTCTCTCAGTAATGAATAAACTTAAAAAAAAATAAGAAAAAAAAGAATTGGGGCAAGGTTGAATTGCTCTGCCTAATAAGTAGGAAGTTATTGTAATGGAAAGAGAAGAGGAGGGAAGAAGAGAGGCAGTGGATGAAGGGAGAAGGGAGAAGAGAGGCTGGTGTCCAGGGACTATTTTGCCAGGAGGTAATTTTAAAGGACAGGAATGTCTAACAGGAGGTTTTAAAGTTATTTTCGGCGGAACATCTGACGTGAACACCCTCCTCTGCCCCCTAAGGACTCTCCCGTCTTCTGCATCGTTCCCCAATGCTTTTCCAGCAGTGGATTCTTAGCAGAGAATCAGCCAAGTGCTGGGCATCTGAGCGGAGCTGAGATGCTGATGTTCCATAGGAGGAAGAGGGGCAAGAAGTAGCAGAAAAACAGAGAAAAGATAGAAGGAAAGAAAATGTGTGGCGGAGGGGGCAGCCCAGTCCTCAGACTTGTTTAATTTCTCTTTGAATGTGCAGAGTTTGGGATTGGAACAAAAGTCTCCCTGACCTCCAAGCCCTGCATGGTCTACTCAAATATAAGCATACAACCGAATCCCTATTTCTAAAAGTCAGCCCACCACATAAACTCAGTCCCTGCTGGTTTGCAAGAAGCAGAGGACATTTTAATGGTTCCCATGACACAGTGAAAACACCCAGAAACTGCCAGAAAGGCTTTCACAGCCTCCCACCAAACAGCTCCAGACTATTGTCTGCTCTTACTTTCCCCTTCCAGGAACAGCTGTAGTCTGCAGCAGTTCAGGCTGTCAGCGGTCTCCCTCTGGGCTTCCCTTTTGCTCCCCTTTTCCACCCACGCAAGTCCTTTGTGCTCTTCACATCCCTGCTCACATCATCCTACCCCCTTCAAGAGGGCTTCCCAATTCCCTTCCCGATTCTGCTCAGTTTTCCATAATTCTGTCCCCTGTCTCATGTCTGGGGTCAACTTTAGCCATCTGTACATCCTCCCCACCACAGACCAGCATGGTGCAGAACTATAATGGGTTCCCAATAAATAATGTTTGCATTGAACGTAAAGATGATGGGTCTGTAACATTATTTGCAGCTAACTTTAATAACCCCTAGAGGTTTCTTCTAAATAATAGGAAAATCAGATTTTGGCGGTCTAATGCAGAATTCAAATGCAGCAAACCCAGCGTAGCTGTCTTGCAATTGGTGCCTGTTACTCCTGGTGCTTGACTTAAAAGTGGCCTGGCTAAATGATTATATGTTTACATTAGAGACAATTAGGAGGATGAAATGATGCTGGGGAGAAAAAGTGCTATTGATTTTGTTTTATGCCCCTCAGCTTATCAGCTGGGGCTACATGCCAGCCATATCCAGTGCAATAATAGCCAGAGGCTTGAGGGTTTTTGTAGTGAGCCGTGAACTTGAGTGGGCATATTACAGGGTGCCCAGTGGTTGTTCTGGGAGATGTACCTGCTTAGATGCCATTGGAATTTCCAATTTTTTGGCAAATGTCCTCACACCAGCTGGAACCACAGCTCTGGCAGATTCCAGGAGGGGCTGGCTGCACTCTGCACTGCCCTCAGGCTCATAACTAGCAGACCTGTTCTGCCGGAATCTAGAAATACGGTGCCTGTCTCTTCCTTAACTCCTTAATTGGCACAGAGGAGACTTCATCCTCCCAAGAAGGCCACAGGGAGATAGACAGCAGTGTGGTAAATAAAGCATCCTGACCATTGAAATGATAACTACTTATCCCATGAGCTTTTACACCCAAATGGAAGCAAACAAAATTACAAAGTGGCTTATATCCTTATTTGTTATTGCCAACATTATTCTTTACAACCACACACTGCTTTCCTTTACAAAGGCCCCACAGCACTTCTCAGATGTCTGGATACTAACATCCCTAAAAAAGAGCAGATACTGTTGAGTGGCATATCTTGTCCCTGCTTCAAAAGGCTTCTTCTCTAAGTTTAGCATCGTCTGAACATGGAATAGAAAAAATGGTAAAGGACATTGTATGTTAACTAACTTGAATTTAAATTAAAAAAAAATTTAAAAACTATAAAATACTTAGGAATGCATAAAATATGTGTAAGATCTCTGCATTAAAAAGTGCAAGGCAAAAGAAAAGAAAAGAAAATGAAAGGAAAGAAAGAAAAAAAGAAAGAAAGAGAAAGAAAGAAAAGAAAGAAAGAAAATGGTAAAGGGAAGAGCTGGGTTACACACATAAACAGACAGGAATGAAAGTCAGAGAGAGCCAGAAAGGAAGAGAAAGAGATAGACACAAGAAGGGAAAGAAATAGTGTCAGAGGCATAAAAAGAATAGAGTGATGGATGCACAGATGGAAACACAGAACCTAGCAGAGCAGGCTGACAGACAGACAACCCACCACAGCCAGTCCAAGATCACGTTCCCCCTTAGCCAGTGTGAGGGACTAAATGGTGCCTGTGACCTCTCACAGGCAGTACTCCCTCTGGTCCCCTGCCACACTCACCTACTCCCCTTCCCCCAAAACACATCAGCCCTGTATGACTCCTGTGTCCCTAACTGTGACCCAACCCATGGCTGGCAATGACAAGGAGATGCTTCACGGAGTAATAGAATAAGAAGCAGAGTCAAGAAAAGAGAGCACAGGAAAACAGCCATGGGGAGGAAAAGAGGAAGGGAGGGAAGACATGATAATGCTGTGGCAAGGATGGGTATCTCTGGGAAGACATTTTCACATTACAAAGTACACCTGCTGGGAATGGCTCAGGCAAGGGGTGGCAGGCTTATCTCCTTGGTTCACCAGACTTCCTGGAAGCTGGAGTGGGGCCTTTCCCCTGCTCCTTGTTTTGTAACTCAGGTACCAGCCACCTGGTGACCTCTGAGTTCCCCTGCTCTTAGGGCTGACCCTTCCTTTTTTATTTAAGCTTGTTTATTTATTTAAAAAAAATGTTTAATGTTTGTTTATTTTTGAGAGAAAGAAAGAGCACAAGCTAAAGAAGGGCAGAGAGAGAGAGGGAGACATAGAATTTGAAGCAGGCTCCAGGTTCTGAGCTGTCAGCACAGAGCCTGATGTGGGGCTCAAAGTCATGAACTGTGAGATCATGACCTGAGCTGAAGTCTGACTCTTAATCAATTGAGCCACCCAGGCACCCCAAGTTTATTTATTTCTGAGAGAGAGAGTTGGAGAAAGAGAGAGGCAGAGAAAGAGGGAGAGAGAGAATCCCAAGAAGGCTCTGCGCTGTCAGTGCAGAGCCCAATGTGGGGCCCTAATTCTTGAACCATGAGATCATGACCTGAGCTGAAATCAAGAGTTGGACACTTGATAGAAATAGCAGAGAATTACCTACTGAGTAACTAACTACTGAGAATTACCAGTATGTGCCAATAGCTCCACAAGAAAATAATAAAAATAAATAGTAAAGGGGTGCCTGGGTGGCTCAGTCGGTTAAGCGTCTGACTTCGGCTCAGGTCATGATCTCATGGTTCTTGAGTTCGAGCCCCGTGTCGGGCTCTGTGCTGACAGCTCAGAGCCTGGAGCCCATTTCAGATTCTGTGTCTCCCTCTCTCTCTGCCCCTCCCCTGTTCATACTCTGTCTCTCTCTGTCTCAAAAATAAATAAACGTTAAAAAAATTTTTTTAAAAATAAATAAATAGTAAAAATCAAAGTCATACACAGAAAAGAACAAATAAAGCAAATATGGTCAAATGTTAATAATTCTTGATTCTATGTGGTGGGCATATAGGAAGTCAGAGTGACTTTCATTCAATATGTCAAGATGTTTAAACTTTTCCTTTATGAGAGATTGGAATTAAAAAAAAAAACTAATAAAAAGGAAGAAAAGAGTTAAGTAGAGTCCCTTGCCCAGTGGCGGGAAAATCAGCACACTCCCTACATTTCCTCAGGGCTCACTTGCTCTGATTTCCTGTGCCTGCCCCTCCATCACCTTATCTTTCTGTTTGGTGATGCCCCTTTCTCTTCACCCTGCTAGACCCAAACATGGACTACAGCCCCTTTTTCCTAATTTCCACAACCCACCCCGCCCCCCATGCAAGACAGGTGTGTGGGGGGCTGTGATCCTGGGGCAGTGATCGGGGCCACAGATCCTGGGGCAGTGATCGGGGCCAGGATTCCATTGCAAAGCATCAAAGGGTATACATGAAAAATTGAATATTAAAAAAAAATTAATGTTTGTTTACTTTTGAGAGAGAGACACAGACAGAGCAATAGCAGGGGAGGGGCAGAGAGAGAGAGGGAGACACAGAATCCAAAGTAGGCTTCAGGCTCTGAGTTGTTAGCACAGAGCCCGATGTGGGGCTTGAACCCATGAACCGTGAGATGATGACCTGAGCTGAAGTCGGACGCTTAACCGACTGAGCCACCCAGGTGCCCCATGAAAATTGAATATTTTTCAATCAAAACCAAAAATAATGTTTGCCTTTATGGTTTTCAAATGGGTATACACTGTAACATCTTATTCTTGTAGTAATATTTTCAATAAAGTGAGACAACTGAAGGGTGCTGTTTCTAGAAGTTCTGTAGCTAGTCCTCCCACCAAGAGAACCAGCATCAGTTTTCCTGCTGGTCATCTCTTGTCTAACCCTGACTCCTCAAGAACCAGCCTCCTCCCAGCCAGCAGATTCTCTTTCTTCTTCACTCCGTCCCTCTTTCTATCCACACAAACTCTGAATTCAACTCAATTTTCATGCAGAACCACTCACTTCTTTCTATCTTCTGTCCCCTGTTTCCAAACTCTATGTCTGTCTGTATGGTAGGAGGTGGAGCTGCCTCTATAGAGCCACAGATCTATTAATTCATTTGGTTAAGCAAAAAATCATTTGCCCCCTGAGAGCAATTATGCTAGCAGAGGGCAAAAACATCCACACAGTGTTTATTTTAAACGGCAATTTAAAAAATTCTTGCTACCTTGAACTTTGGCTTCACCAAAGAACCCTATTTAAAATGTGGCAGACACTCAGTAGCAATTTGTATGGGAACTTTGTCTGCAAAGCCTGCTGCAGAAAGGCTACTGTCATTGGGTTTTCCTGGGTCACTAGCCTGGGAGAGGACAATTGAGACAATGGAAAGAAGTCTGCCTCCGCCCCATTTTCCCAGCCTGGTGATCTGCCCCACTATCACTGGGATTTCACTCAACTGGCCCACTGACAACTATGCTAGGTCTCTTTTTCTTTGGGGACTTACTTTGTTCTTTTTATGCCAGCATCCCAGGCCTGTCTTGGCTCTCACCTATTCCTGGAAAACCTGTTTTCTCTGCATTGTCCCCACATTTATGAGAGCAGGATTCAGTGACCTCTGTCCCTCACATCATTTTACCAGACCCAACTTTCACAGGCAACATGAAAACCTTCAGGACCATCATCCCTGCCCTGTTATTTCTTTCTCTGCTATCCCAACTCCCACAGGATGCTTCTTTTTGAGAGAGGTTTATTTCAGTTCTCCACTTTGAGGGAAGCCAATGCACTCTGCCTTGTTTCTGGAACCTTGTACTATCAGAAAGAACTGTGGAAACATTACTGCTCTAGATTAGCCAAAGACCTCCTCGTTCTGGATGAGACCAACTTGGAGTCTTTACTTGCAATAAAGTGGAAGTTTCAGGACAATAAGAAATAGAAACTTGTTCAAAGTTCTCACTCTCCCATCCCCTATTAAATGAGATACCAAATAATATTTCAACAGCACCTGCACTCTGGATAAAGGAGGGCTTCCTCAGATGCAGACCCTTTAGGCCCCAGACCTGCAGGGAGCCCCAGTCAGTGGGTGAGAGTCCTTGCAGCAGCCAAACTCTGAGTAGCTAGCATAGACCCTTTCCAGGACAGGGTAGCCTTCTCCACCATGTTGCTATTTCATTGAGGCCAAGAGTTAAGATCATAATCATATCTTACCAGATTTGGGGCACTATGGGATAATGTTCTAATTTTAGTAGAAACACGAAAGAATGATTTCCAGAAAAATGAGCTTTCAGCCTAGGGTTTGCAAAAGTTGCGTATTCTCCTTCATTGTAATTGTAGTTGCCTTGCAGAGGGACATTTAGAACTTCTTGTACTTTTCTTAAAAATCTGCAATGAATAGACAGAACCTGTTAATCCTATGTGTTTTCATAACTGGGACACATTACCTGATGGAGTAAGGAGCCCTGTAGAACCACATACCAGCAAGTGGTACTGTTCCGAGAACATCTCCTTTCCTTGAGAACCCTGCCCCCATCCTTTTACAGGTGTGCTCCCACACTCTGCCCCAATGAGTGGGCAATGGCAACCTCTTCGTCTTAGGCAGGCAGAGTCCTTCCCATGGAATTAAGCTCAAGAGAGACAGCCTTTCCTCTCTGGAGGGAAGATTTGGAAAATGTGAGTCCAGAGCCATTGCCTGCCCCTGTGCCCATTACATGTCTTGAGCCACCCTATAGGAAGAAAGAAGGAACCCAACAACAGACAAGAAAAGCAGAGGTGAGTGATACTGAGGGGCCCCTAGTTTCCAGAGTCACAAGTCCTAAGAAGAACCCTGGGCACAGCCTTCCCAAGGTTCTTCTTCTAAGTTGTGTTTTTCTTTTCTGATGTTGGTTTTGACTTTCTTAACTACTGAAATAAATAAATAAATAAATAAATAAATAAATAAATACTTCTATGCTTAGCTGGTTTTCTAGTGTCTGGAACCCAAAGAATCTGACCTAACAAATGGACCATAACTGATCTATCTTATCTTGAGAGTTGATATCATTACTATATGTCAGGAATTGTGTCAGGCCTTGAGCAAAGGCAGATGAGTAGGACAGCCTCCACCCTGACTGTGCTCACAACCCAGAGTGGGGGTGAAGGGGGTGGCAGGTAACATAGCTATATGGCACTCCTTTCTCTGAGTTCCTGGATTTATCACCTGACACGCAAAAGACCCATGCTCAGGATTCTCTAGCACACTCATCCCACAGAAGTAGCAATGGCCCTTTTTCCCTTTATATTCCTGTTGTTTAGTGCGATCATAAAGGCCTTCTATTTGTTATAGGAATAAGTGAAATTATGCGGTCATAATAACAACAATGCCTCCTTATGATTTTCAGAGCCCTTTCAGATAAATTATCTCAAATATCAAGAATATCCAGTCCATGGAATCCATATAGTACAAAGTTGAACAAACATCCTGTAAGACCTTCAGCTTCCTTCCCTTTCCATATCTACTCTTAATTTTGCTTTCTCTGTAGGCTTCCTTACTGAGAAAAAAAATGAGCTAATGGCTGGGAGCTGGAAAGGAAGGGTGATAAAAGTATCTGATTAACTTAGTTTACATTTCCTGAAAATAAGATTAATTGGTTTCTGTTGAAGATGAATCTCAGGGCCTCAGGTACCTAAGAGAATGATCCTCCAACAATGACCTGGGAATCAAATTTCAAGGTCTGCCAAGCTGCAACCTCAACATCTCATTCACTCATTCATTCACTGAGCTCTATTGGGTGCCATTATGTACCAGGCATTATGGCGTGACTGTCTGCAGTCTCATGAGTTTACCCATTACAGTGGTTCTCAAGCTGACTTATACCCTGGAATCACTGGGAGAGCTTTAAAAAATACTGGTACCTGGCACAAAAACAGACACATAGACCAATGGAATAGAATAGAAACCCCAGAACTAGACCCACAAACGTATGGCCAACTCATCTTTGACAAAGCAGGAAAGAACATCCAATGGAAAAAAGACAGCCTCTTTAACAAATGGTGCTGGGAGAACTGGACAGCAACATGCAGAAGGTTGAAACTAGACCACTTTCTCACACCATTCACAAAAATAAACTCAAAATGGATAAAGGACCTAAATGTGAGACAGGAAACCATCAAAACCTTAGAGGAGAAAGCAGGAAAAGACCTCTCTGACCTCAGCCATAGCAATCTCTTACTCGACACATCCCCAAAGGCAAGGGAATTAAAAGCAAAAGTGAATTACTGGGACCTTATGAAGATAAAAAGCTTCTGCACAGCAAAGGAAACAACCAACAAAACTAAAAGGCAACCAACGGAATGGGAAAAGATATTCGCAAATGACATATCGGACAAAGGGCTAGTATCCAAAATCTATAAAGAGCTCACCAAACTCCACACCCAAAAAACAAATAACCCAGTGAAGAAATGGGCAGAAAACATGAATAGACACTTCTCTAAAGAAGACATCCGGATGGCCAACAGGCACATGAAAAGATGTTCAGCGTCGCTCCTTATCAGGGAAATACAAATCAAAACCACACTCAGGTATCACCTCACGCCAGTCAGAGTGGCCAAAATGAACAAATCAGGAGACTACAGATGCTGGAGAGGATGTGGAGAAACGGGAACCCTCTTGCACTGTTGGTGGGAATGCAAATTGGTGCAGCCGCTCTGGAAAGCAGTGTGGAGGTTCCTCAGAAAATTAAAAATAGACCTACCCTATGACCCAGCAATAGCACTGCTAGGAATTTATCCAAGGGATACAGGAGTACTGATGCATAGGGCCACTTGTACCCCAATGTTCATAGCAGCACTCTCAACAATAGCCAAATTATGGAAAGAGCCTAAATGTCCATCAACTGATGAATGGATAAAGAAATTGTGGTTTATATACACAATGGAATATTACGTGGCAATGAGAAAAAATGAAATATGGCCTTTTGTAGCAACGTGGATGGAACTGGAGAATGTGATGCTAAGTGAAATAAGCCATACAGAGAAAGACAGATAGATACCATATGGTTTCACTCTTATGTGGATCCTGAGAAAATTAACAGGAACCCATGGGGGAGGGGAAGGAAAAAAAAAAAAAAAGAGGTTAGAATGGGAGAGAGCCAAAGCATACGAGACTGTTAAAAACTGAGAACAAACTGAGGGTTGATGGGGGGTGGGAGGGAGGAGAGGGTGGGTGATGGGTATTGAGGAGGGCACCTTTTGGGATGAGCACTGGGTGTTGTATGGAAACCAATATGTCAATAAATTTCATAACATAAAAAAAAAAATACTGGTACCTAAATCCTACTCCCAGAAATTGTGATTTCATTAGTCTGGGTATGATCTGGATATTTGGAGTTTTAAAATGTCCCCACATGATTCTAAATGTCCAATCAAGGCTGAGAACTACTGGTCTAGGAGAGAAAGATAAATACACAGGGAATTACTAGAAAGGGTTTAAGGGTTTACTATGGGACCCCATGAGGCTCTCTCCACTCAGGCTTAGAAGACCCTGAGAGCCTTCCCAGAGGAGGTAGCTGAGATGTGAGGGATCAGGAAGACTAACCAGGTGATGGTGTTTGGAAGACAGGATAAGAAGAGTATTCTGAGCAAAATGAACAGTAAATGTCATAAGAAAGTGCACTGAAGACAGGTAATGTTGGAGAGCAGAAATGACAGCAAAGGAGAGACCAGAAGTGATAAAAATTGAACTTGAAGAGGTGAGCAAAGATCAAAACACAAGAACTGAAGTTTTGAGATGTAATTCTGAAGCCAACAGGGCTCATTATGAAGTGTGCTGCGGCAAAACAAAAGGCTCAGCTGTTAGAGATCCTCCGCCCCCTGCCCCCGCCCCCCACAGCCCTTCAAGCCCTCACTCTTAGTATCAGAATGACGCCAATGGCCACGCCATTGGAGCAGCAAGTTTAATGTAGATTGGTGACTGTGTTCAGGATTTGTCTTTTTAAAATCTTGTCTGTACCTAGTCACTGTGTTTGATACATTTATAGGCTTTCTTTTTCTCCCCAGGAGATCAAAGTCACCTCACCGTCTCATTAACCTTCACTTGGCATCCTTAAAGGAGATAACGAGGTAAGTAATATTAGGGAAAGTTTTAAACACTTAAAGATTGAAAGACTTGCCAAAAATACAATACAATAAGCTAAGAAAACACCAAGCTCTGGAGCTGCTTTTTCCCTCTGATTCCAATTTATCCACAAGATGACATTATGGAGGAGAACAGGTCAGCTTGGAGCATTGCAGAGCAGGGCAGTGCTGAGCTTCAAGTTAACCTGCACTTAGAAAAAAATCAGAGGGGAATGAAATTGCTTTTTGCTCAGGGAAGTTCTTCCAATTTCAGTTACAGGGGAAATAGTTAATTCATGAGCCGAGCCGTGAGAGAAATGAACGCATTGGTTCCCAGAGGAAAAGGGATATGGCCAGCTCTCCAACTGCTAATACAGATTTTAGGCTATTTTACATTTGCCCTCATGGGGGAGAAACTAGATATCACTTATCTAAAACTAAAACATTTTGAATTAGATCTGACCTGGTAGATTTCCGCTAACTCAGCCACCACACGTTGAGGTTGGCCCATTTATTCGGTTTAGAATCAGTTAACTGTGTTGCAAACTGCCGGCTCCATCTGGGAGTCCTAGATCTGATTTTCAGCTGCTCTTGCCTGTATGAAGTTCCCTCTCACCTGAGCATCTGGAAAAGGTGGTTTGAATTTACCTTTCAGTTCCACCCTGAGTTCAGACAAAGAAGGCAGAATATGAGCTAGACCAGTGCTTCCCAAACTATAATGTACCCCCAAGTCACCTGGGGACTTCTGAAAGGGCAGACCCCACATTCTGCCTTTCTGCCAAGTTCCCAGGTGGTGACGCTGCTGCAGGTCCATAAACCATACAATTTCTCTACCTGTTCTGACGCTCTGAGGCAATCTCTCCTCTCAAAACCACCTTCCCTATCACCTGGATCATTAGAGGATCATCTGGGTCTCGAAGGCCTTTTGTCCTTCCAGAGTCTCCTTCTTCAAACACTTCCCCTGGAGGATTAACATTTGCTGCTCCCCCAGCTAACAGTATCAGAGATTAGGTTTCAATTGGTTGAAATCCAAACCAAAATGGAATGAGTCAGGACGGTGGATACTAAAGGAACAAAGGCAGCACGGAACAGAGAAAGGCACACATTAATGACACGATCTTCCCCAGTGAAAGGGAAACTAACAAGCGAAAGCAAAGCCACTCTTCCTGTTCTTAGAGGAGTTTCAAACCAGAGGGCATTAACTAGAACACACTGGAGAGTCACAGCCTTGAGGGAAATCCCACTATGCCCCAGGATTTGTTTTGGGGGCAAATTATGTGAATTCCTGCATTAGCTCCCTAATTTGTAGAATGGACATGACAATACCAATCATCCACCTGGTATTGTTGTGAGGGTTAAATGAGTTCTTCCATCTTAGATATTGCCAAGCATCCAGTATGGTAGCTCTAACAGTCACTCAAATATAACCAAAATGCAACTAACAAGCATCGGTGAGGTTTGCAAAGTTCAGATTAGTAGAAAGACTCAAGAAGGACTTTGGGAATTCAGCGAGCTCCAGTCTAGGGGTGAAGGGAATACAGTTGATCACACAATTTGTCCTGTCAGATCTTGTATTCTATCTCAGCTCTCAGCCTTGAATGATGTCCTCTCCTCAATAACTGTCCCTGTAGAATTTACTTGCAGAGTTTTCCCCTAGAGAAATGTCATATTCGTGAAGAAAACCTGCCCCAATAATTATTATGGATCCTTCTTGATATACCTTACTTAATTAGAAGGCAACACTGGAGATCGATTCCTTCACTTGCCAGTTACTAGTTGACCTTGAGCAAATAACAAACTTTCTTACCCTTGGTTTCCTGTTCTATAAAATGGGGGCAAGAGCAACAGTCTCAGATGGCTGTTGTGAAGCTTAACTGGAGGATTCTCTGTGGCCCTTCTGTAACTGCAGATTGTAGCTCCTTCTTCCTTAAAATCCCCCATCAAGGTTACGTCACCCCACTGTGACAAATGGAAAGTCTCTTGGGACCAAACAGACCAAGCTGAAGATTGATCCTAGCCTTATTTCTTCATTTTTTTCCCTAACCTTGAAATGTTCACTCCTGTCTTCCTAACTCTTACCCAAACTCATGCTGTCAGTTTTCCTGCAGACTGTAGCAGACCAACGGACTATGGAAGAAGCTGAGTTGAACATGATGTCTTAGGGCCTCTCTTTCCTAACAACAGATCCAAACAGGGCAAATTCAAATGTCTGAGGAAGTAAGCATCTCAGCCGTGGGGCCTCAGGGTGGGAACTGCTCCCAGCAAATGGCAGAGTGAGGCACCCCACTGGCAGGGGCACAGTGAGGGGCTCCCCTTCTTCTCCCTAGAACTCAAATGTCCCCAAGCCAAGAATTAGAAGTAAAATTGCCAACATATGGTTTGTTTCCCAACAAATGATGTTCACTTTAGGCCGTGACGATTTTCTAAAATCCCATTTAATATGATTTCATTTTCTATGAGCTAGCAGACGGGGTCAGAGGCTGCAGAGCAGAATGGCTGTGCTGTGTGTGCTAAGCCACGTTGGGAGGGTGACAGGCTCCATGTGTCTGTGTGAGGTACGGAACTGTTAAAACGAATAAGAAGAAAATCAGGTCAACACATAGGTATTTTTTTTTTAATTTTTTTTTCAACGTTTATTTATTTTTGGGACAGAGAGAGACAGAGCATGAACGGGGGAGGGGCAGAGAGAGAGGGAGACACAGAATCGGAAACAGGCTCCAGGCTCTGAGCCATCAGCCCAGAGCCCAACGCGGGGCTCAAACTCACGGACTGTGAGATCGTGACCTGGCTGAAGTCGGACGCTTAACCGACTGCGCCACCCAGGCGCCCCAACACATAGGTATTTTGAAGGTTAAAAAAAAAATCCTAATTTGGGAACCTAGAAAGTTGTTAATCTGATTTTTTTTTTTAATGGGAAATGCAGTGTTGAGATATATGGGAATAGAGCACCACATTTATCAATTCTCTCATCCTCTCTGGGCCTCAGTTTCCTCATCCAAAAAATGAGGCTTGTTTGGGGTCAGAGATCGCAGAGGGATTTCACTTCCTGTGCTAAGTCTAACCCACTTCCTGTGTTAAGTCTAACCCATGGCCGTGGCTACTCTGAGGACTGGCCTGAGAAGTCTGAGGCTCTAGCTGGACTGACATTACAAGAGATACTTCATATCTGTCATGAGTCTGGGGTAGTGTCGGTTATAGTTGGTGCTAAACACTTGCAACCCATGTGAATCAGATGGCCTCTGAAGTCCCTTGCATTCTTAGTAGTTGTTGGGTCTAATTTACCCACCACAGGCTGAAGGGCACAGGCAGAGGAGGACCTGTAGAAGATTAGACTGAGACGCCCAACATACAGGAGTCCCCTAGAGATCACTCAGGAGCATAGCTTTGGCTTAAAGGCATCTTGAAGTTTGACTTGCCTTGTCACTGAACACCACTCACAAATTCAAGCCTAAGCAATACTTGTGACACAGAAACCAAAAAGCATTGTGTTTAGACAACAAAGATATAGGTCCTCATAGTTCCCTGACTCTTGGCACCTATAATGGGTTGCATGGTGGTCCCCGAAAAGATTTTTCCATTTCCTAATGCCCTGAACCTGTGGATGTTACCTTATTTCAAAAAAGGGTCTTTGCAGAAGTTAAGTTAAAGATCTTGAGATGCGGTCATCCTGAATTTCTCAGGTGAATCCAAATCCAATAATAAGTGTCCTTATAAGAGACTGGAGAGAAGGCACATGAAGAGGAAGAGAGGCTGTGACCACAGAGCAGAGATTTCAGTGATACAGTCAAGGAGGCCAAGGAGTGGCAACAGCCACCACCAGCTGGAAGAGGTGAGGAAGGGTTCTTCCCTGGCATCCAGAACATGAGAGAGTAAATTTCTGTTGTAAGCCACCAAGTTTGAGGTCATTGTTACAGCAGTCACAGGAAATGAACACAGCAGCCTACAGGAGTAATGGTGGCCCTAGAATAGCTCAGGCTGGCCAGAGGAAGAGTCAGAACAGTGGCTTTGTGGAGAGGACATTGGCCCAGATCCTCATCAGTCCTTCATGCCTCCCGTGCCTCCTTTACATGGGATCACTTCTGCAGCCCCCAAGTAAGGAGGTTCTGCCTGGATTCTTCTGAGGCTTTCCACTCATCTGCACAGCCTTGGCCCTCAAATGGCCTCATCCAGCCCACCCCTCATGCCAGACTTGACCTTGGCCAAGTTGTATACTCTAACTCAGTTACTAGCTTAATCATTAATCATAATTGCCTTTGTATAGAATGCTCCTGGCCATGTTGGAAAACACACTGTCAAGCTAAACTCCCTCCCCTGTATTACCCAAGTGAGAGCTTGCAACTGCATGCAAAACTACTGCTGAAACTCTGACAGCATTTGGCATCTGAGGAATGGAGCAGAAGAGGAACTCGGAAGCAAGAGAGCTCTCTCTAACAGTGTTTGATACGGAAACTTTCCTCTCCAATTTCCAGTAAATAATGCTCAAAGGGGTCATTTCTGAAATTTCCTCTTTAGGGCCTCAGAATTGCAATCTATAGGAACAGCAGTTCACAGCAAGAACAAGTGGACCAAACCATGAATTTCTTTTGATGCTATTGCCCTTGCCCTACCTTTTTCTCATGCTGTGTGTTGCTTGAACATCCTGAGGAAATCTGGATCTCACCATACAGGAAACCCCTCCCCCAGATTGGGAACTTGACCAGTCTAACTTCCACTTCTCATTTCATTTCCAGCCCTGTGTTTGTACTGAGACTTCGCTAGGACAGATAGAGCACACTGTCCTGGGAGCCCTGCCTCCCCACCGTGGTCACAACTTGCAGCAAGGAACTAATCTGGTTGACATCTCTCACTTTATGAGAGTTGTGGTAAGGATTCTATTTACTATATGTTACAATGCAATATCATACATTACTATGGTCTACTACATACCATCTGTGGGATGCAGAGCATTTATTGAAAATCTGGCAGACAGTGGCTTCTCCTCTATAGGGAAGGAGTAATGACAGCTTCCTTGCATGATTACACTGAGAATCAACATATCTGGTACAGGGGTTGGCACTTGTAAAGTCCTCAGGAAATATCAGCCACCATGACTCCCATTGTTGCTATTGTGATCATTGTTATTACCGCCCTCCCCCAAAGATACATAATCCCTTACTCTCCTCACCACCATTTCTGCCTGCTGCCTTGTGTGCTCATATAATGACTGAGCGAGGGATGAAGACAGGAGAAGAAATGTAAGCAAAAACTTGGTGCCTGCTGGATCAAAAGAGGTCTGAGCCATTCACAGACTAAGAGATGCATTTGTATCTCAACCTCTTTGATTACCTCTGTTTCATATTCTGTCCACCCAGTCCCTGTTGGACACTTCCACTTCAGAAATCACAGCAGCCCTACTGGCACTAGGCTTTGTCTCCAAAACCACCAACCTCCGTATGAAATAGACATCACCCCAAGAAACCATCTTGCTTTATGAACGATGAGACATGTGACTCCAGAATTGCCTATTGAGGAGAGCCTTGATCCCTCCCTTCTAACTGATGTCACTGCTGGAGTCCTTTGGCCAAGCACAGAGGGAAGGGCTTCTGCTTCTGTCCCCACCAGCGTGTTTGTGCACTGAAAGCCCTAGCCTCATACCTTCTTGGTGTGCTGGCTCTGTGCAGCACTTTATTTATTATTATTATTATTATTTTTAATGTTTATTTATTTATTTTGAGAAAACATGAGTGGGAGGAGGGACAGAGAGAGAAAAGAGAGAGAATCCCAAGTAGGCTGTGCATTGTCAGCACAGAGTTCAAAGCATGTGGGGCTTGATTTCACCATCCATGAGATCATGACCAGAGCCGAAATCAAGAGCTGGATGCTCAACCAACTGAGCGACACTGATGCCCTTCTGAGCAGCATTTTAAAATGTGGTAGCGGGGTGCCTGGGTGGCGCAGTCGGTTAAGCATCCGACTTCAGCCAGGTCACGATCTCGCGGTCCGTGAGTTCGAGCCCCGCGTCAGGCTCTGGGCTGATGGCTCAGAGCCTGGAGCCTGTTTCCGATTCTGTGTCTCCCTCTCTCTCTGCCCCTCCCCCATTCATGCTCTGTCTCTCTCTGTCCCAAAAATAAATAAACGTTGAAAAAAAAATTAAAAAAAAATAAAATGTGGTAGCTCTCATTGTAACCCCTCCACTGCCTCAGCTCTAACTCCTCTTTTCAACCCATCCACCTCTGCCCTCACCTCTCCATTCAGCCATGTTCTTCTATAACTATACATACCTAGCTCTTGACAAAAATGCAGGTTATCAATATTGCCCCTGACCTTCTTAGGCAAACTTCAACCTTCCTTATCGTTCCCACCAGATTACCCCAGCTCTATTCTAAGTGGGAGCCAGACCCTAGTAAGTATGACTGTCCACCCAGGGGTTGTCCCCAATTTCTCCTGCAATCTCATCACCCCAGTCAAAACTTGACTTTCCACCATAAAGTCAACAAGTCTCTTAGAAGTGCCTCTGATGAACTGGTCACACTGCCATGTAAATGACAGATGAGAAAGCAAAGGCACTCCCCTTGGGACTGGTAACCTGACAGGGGCAGACATTTCCTCCCCAAAGAGGCATTCCTCGGGGTCTTCAGTTGGCCAAAACATTGAGAATGGGTATACCTTCTCAAAAATGAGTTATTTCTACAAAGGTCAATCAGCATATTAGTTTGCTAGGGCTGACATAACAGAGTATCACAAACTGAGTGGCTTAAACAACAGAAATGTATTGTCTCACTGTACTGGAGGCTAAAGGTCTGAGATCAAGGTGTCGGCATGCTTGCTGCTGGAATGGACAATCCATTCCATGCCTCTTCCAGCTTCTGGTGGCATCAGGAATTCCCTGGCTTGTAGATGGTCCTCTCCCTGTGTTACCACATCATCTTCCTTCTGTACATACCTGTGTGCATCTAAATTTCCCCATTTTATATAAATTTCCCCATTTTATAAGGACACTAGTCATTCTGGGGTAAGGACCACCCTAGTGATCTCATTTTATTTTGATCATATGCAAAGACCTTACTTCCAAATAAGATCACATTCACAGGTTCTGGGGGTTAGGACTCCAACATCTTTTGTGGAGACACAATTCAACCCATAACACTACGGTATAACATATCCTTATTTACGTCAAGCATGCAGTCCTGAAGACCTCATGTACTTCAAAGTTTTCATAATTAATTTTTCTGAAGGAAAAACAATAATAGTTAAGGGCACAGGAGAGGGACTATTATCTCAAATTGTATCTATCCACAAACATGTGACATGTTTGTCCTTGAATATTTCTTTCTTCTTCTCTCAGTGTTTTTGCTAATATTTCCCTTTGAGAGTTCACTAAATTTACTGCTTGGCCTATCTCAGTGGTTGTCTGGCTTGTGTAATGGCATTTTATGTAACTTGCACTGCAAAGTCACCGATTTGCAGACCCGATTTTCAGCACTCACGCTAGCCATATGACTCAATAACATCTTGGATGATATTGTTATGTGATTCAAAAAGTTTTAAATGCTTAAGTTTCAGTGACTATTAAAATAACAGCACAAAAGTAACCAAAATCTTTTGCAGAAATTCTAGTGCAGAAATTCTAGAGGGTGATCCACAGTCCACCGACAAAGGAAGCAGGGTATTTCCATCAAAAGCTGAAGTAACACTGTCAAATGTGAACATGGCATATAGTTCATTTGGCCCCTGCTTTGAAATTGTGTGATTTTTTTGTGTGTAAATTTGAGGAATGTATTTTTTTTTTTTAGGAAACTAATTGAGACTTTGTTAATATTCTCATATCACGCTATCTCAAATTCACATAGTTCACATTTGCATTAAGTGCCATTGGACTGTGTAATAAGCACCTTTACTTCAGTAAAAAAAGAATCACAGAGCAAAACTACGCAAAGGAAGAAAGGCAGGTGGAAGCTACATGTCTAGTTAAAGGCCAGTCTTATGTAGATTAGGAATAAATGGGTTTTAGCCATGTCTCTGGTCCATGGTCTTTAAATTATTTATTCCCTGGTCCTCTCTGCCTAGCTCTGAAGTCCTCTAACAAAAGAAATACAACCTTTATTATATGATTTTTTTTTTTTGTCCTCTCCTGCCTCCAGCCACCAAAATGGGCCCGGGTATAAATGCTGAACTCTTAAAGCAGAATGACATGAAGGCATGATGAGGCAGTCAACTACTCAGCAGTACTGTGCTATGGGAGGCCAGTATGGGAGACTTGGCTTTTAGTCTTGGCTCTGCCACCAACAAGTTATACTTCCTGGAACGACTCGTTTAATTTCTCTTGTCTTTCCCTATAGTGAATGGTTTTGTACGTTTTTGTTAAAGGGATGGAAAGCCAAAGGCAATACACAAGATGCACAACTGTTTCCTTATAGAGAGAAGCATGGGTCATGTGAAGGGGATCTCACATCATGAGCCCTTGCTTCTCCCTACGAAATCCATGGTTCTCCCAAGTCCTCAGGGAGACCAGAGGTGTCCTGTGCCATGGAAAGTGCCTTGGACTGTTCTCACCGGTTTTGCCAATTGTCTCATTATGAATGGCCTCACATGCCCCACTCTACCCCTGCTTTCATCTGAACCTTCACCCAGCCCTGGTGGGGAAGAAAGGCTTTCTTCTCAGGACACTGTGCTGATCCTGACTTTGATTGCCTGGCAGGTCCTGGACAGGCCCACCCTATGGCTCCCAGATAGAAAAACCCTAGGTAGACACAGTGTCCATATTTTCTGAACCAAAACACATGATCTGTTTCACAAGAGACTTATGAATTTTAAAAATAAAATAATCTGAAAAATATGGAAATCAAATATTTAATTTAGCCTCTAATTAATTTCCGTCATCAAAAAGGAACAAAATTACATTAGATTTATCTACCAACGAATCCCAGAATGAGTTTCCCCATTTTTGTTGAGGAACTGCAATCCTCTCCCCCCACCCAGCTGGTCTCTGTTGCTAATTCCATAGCCAAACCTCATATCTTCTTTCCAAAATTCTTTCCTCTCTACATAAAGGAAGAAATTAATGTTCAGCCTCCTGGAAAAATAAAAGGAAGAACATATCTTTTCCCAGGTCTTAGGATCTTCAGTGTAAAAACACATTCTACTTGTAGGCTTATTCTTTTCACCCCGTCTTCAACAGTGGTGTTTCCAGAGAGATTTGGAATTGTGCTCTGGATTCATCTTCAACATCTGGATGGGCTTGTTTATGTCTGATTGTTTCTCATCTTATGGGGGTGGGAGTGGAGAGAGAAAGGCATTCAGTACTCAGCTCTTGCCTGCCCCACCAGCCCTAGCAGCAACTGGTGTCAGTAAATGAAAATGACCTGGGGTTCTAACATCTGTGAACCAGGTTTCCTGTAGAGCTGATGTACAAGTTGGAGGCAGGAGGGAGGTTGAATTCAGGAAGACAGTGCCTTGCCTTTGCAAGGTGCAGTGGGGGCGAATGACTTCTGGAGGAAATAAAAACGCCTCACAGGCATGAGTATCATTCAACTTATTTTCTTCTGGAAAGATTGTTCAGAGGCAGGCTGATGAAGAGTTCAGAATGCACAGTTATTTTAGAGCCATTCCACAATTTCTTCTGTACTCAACCAAAAGGTCATTAAAGTTGCCAACAGCTGATGTTGTATGCCAACTTACTTGCAGGAGAAACCGATTCTCACAAAGCCCTCTTGTCTCAGATCGGTTTACTGGCCTGACAGCTTTCAGAAAAGAGGAGGAAGCAGATGTTCTTCTCCCTCTGACTTCAGTGGGCTTCCCACTGACCTCTCCAGCAGCAGAGACCTGATTGAAGCCCAGTGGGTACCTCTGAACCAAAGTGCTGCCTCCCCTCTGGCATCAGGTCCCTGGCCCCAAGCCTCTCTGGTCCAATCAGTGCTTTGGAGGAACAAGGTCTCTTCTAAGTTGTGTTTGTATTTTTTTAAACAAAGAAATGGTATTTTCTGGTTTTGAAAATAACAGAGAGATGCAGCACTAACTCTGAAGGTGAAAGTGGCAGGCTGAAGTGCAACTGTAGACTTTGTGACCTGCCAACTTGAGTGACAGGCTATTTACACTCATTAGGGGACTCCAAGAATTGAAGGCCTCTGTGGATTTCTTGACTTTTTCGAATACTTAAAAATAGAGTGTTTTTAAAGGGCATCATTTAGGAATCATCCAATTATCTTATGATTTATAATCTGTATGCTTAAGCTTCTGTGGAGCTTATCAATACAGTAGAGGCATTAGTGATTAATAATTAGTAGTGAGAAACCATAAAGGTTCAGAACTTGTAGTTATTTAGAGAGGCAGCACAGCCCAGTGGTTAAGGCACAGGCTCTGAAGCCAGCCTACATTTGAACCATGGCTCCATGACCTTGGACAACTGACTTAACCTCTCTGAGCCTATTTTCCCACCTATAAAAATAGCATGAGAAAAGTACTTTCACATGAGATTGTTTTAAGGACTAGATTGTTGAGTCAAGACCCAGGCACCATTATTTTTTTTAACATCCAGATGATTCTCATGTGCAGCTAAGCTCTCCAGCCAGAGGTCCCCCTTGCCTGTGACCTTTGGCTACTTCTCAGAGGATGCCAAAGTAGAGGAGGCCCAGATTTGATGGGACACCTGGCAGGCTGAGAGGAGGGCGAACGAAATCTCACACAAGCTTCTTTTCCATAGGCACTGTGTGCAGGAAAGGCTCCTCTCCACCCTGGATGTCTACCTCATGTGCCACATAAAAATTAAAAAAAAAAAAAAAAAAAAAAAAAAAAAAACCTTCCAGTAGCACCACTGGCCCAAAGCACAGCCATGACTTTCCCACACTCTAGGTGGGTAGCTCTGCTCAAAGTGTACAAACTGACGAGTGTCATTTCTGTGCTCTGGGGCTGAGGTCTAGGAGGTCTCCAAATTGGTCACTTCCTGTAGTTTGTGGCAGAATGTTCCTTCTATGACACCCATGAAGCTGAAAGGTGACTGCTCTAACCATGCCTCCTCAGCAAATAAGGGCTTCCTCATTCATTCATAATCATTAATCTAAGCGATTTGAACTGAATTTGAAACCCAGTTGCATTACCAAGGCATTTTCAACCTAACGTTTGTCAATGAAAGACAAGAAAGAGCTGTTTGATTCTTTAAATATCATTTTTGAATTGTTGTTACATGGTTTAAAAATTTTTATTCCCAGCCTTGAGAATAATGGTTTTCGTCAAGAATTTTAAAAGATCATCATTTAAAATCTTGCTCAGGGGTCACCTGCGTGGCTCAGTCAGTTAAGCATCTGACTTTGCCTCAGATTGTGGTCTCATAGTTTGCTGCTGTCTATGCAGATCCCACTTCAGACCTCCTGGCTCCCTCTCTCTCTGCCTCTCCCCTGCTCATGCTCTCTCTCTCAAAAATAAATATTTAAAATAAATAAGTAAATAAATAATAAATAATAAATAAATGAGACCTTGACCAGAAACTGCATTTAGCCATTTCATGCATAAAACCTGACTTTTTAAAGATTCTATGTGGAAGTTTTATACAAATTCATTTTCTTAACATAATTATGTAATATAAAAAATTATTTTTTCACCAATAGTCATGGAGATACCCCCTAACTCCCCTTGAGCTTCTCCCAATGTGCTGAACAAATACCATTGTTTTCTTTTTTTCTTATTTATTTTTGAGAGACAGAGACAGAACATGAGTGGGGGAGGGGCAGAGAGTGAGAGGGAGACACACAATCTGAAGCAGGCTCCAGGCCCTGAGCTGTCAGCACAGAGCCCGATGCAGGGCTCGAACCAATGAGCCTTGAGATCATGACCTGAGCTGAAGTCGGACGCTTAACCGATTGAACCACCCAGGCGCCTCTAAATATCGTTGTTTTCTATGTGTGCTGTGATGGGTCGGGAAGCATGGCCTTAAAGAAGAACTTTTGCATGAAACATATGCAAGAATACTTATAGTGAGACAAACAGGAAACCACCCAAAAGTCCATCAACAATAGAATGGACAAACGATGGTGTGTTCATTCAATGGAATAGGTTGCAGCAAGGGAAATCAATGAATTTCAGCAGCATGTCAACATGAATGAATCTCAAAACCTTGAGATTAAGCAAGGAAATAAAACAAGCCACAGAAGAAAACATACCAAGTTCAAAAATAGACAAAACCAAACAAAAAATCTGTGATTTTTTTTTAAGGGAAAATAGAACCATTTATTCATTTGAGTCTGCTCAGAGCTCAGAGACTTGAAGTTTGATGGTTTTGTTCTACCTGGATCCTCTTTCCCCGGAATGATTTGGTTTGTCCTTCCCTGTAATTAGGTCTCTGTTTAAACAGCACCTTAGCTGTGTGAGGTCTTCCTAGACCAGCTGATATAAAATCCTGCCAGAGAACGTGCAACATACACACATGCAGACAAACCCACACATGCACACACCACACAACAAATACACACCAAGCGCCTGTCTCCTACCCACCTTATTTGACTTTTCTTCATAGAGTTCAACATGTGGCATACAGATTTGTTTCCTTTCTGTCTCACCCCAGCCCCCCAAATGGCAGGAACTCGTTTTGTTCACTGCTGCCTCTCCAGCACCTATAACTATGGCTGGCACCTACTAGGAGTTCCGTTAAAATCTACTGGATCCAGGGGCGCCTGGGTGGCTTGGTCGGTTAAGCATCCGACTTCGGCTCAGGTCATGATCTCACGGTCTGTGAGTTCGAGCCCCGCGTGACAGCTCAGAGCCTGGAGCCTGTTTCAGATTCTGTGTCTCCCTCTCTCTCTGCCCCTCCCCTGTTCATGCTCTGTCTCTCTGTCTCAAAAATAAATAAACGTTAAAAAAAATTAAAACGTTAAAAAAAATTAAAAAAAAATCTACTGGATCCAAATGAACATGTATTTAGCACCTACTTTATCACAGCCTACCAAAATCTAGTGCAGGTACGAAATTTAGAGTCACCAACTGGCGTGTGGAAAAATGAAACCTTGTTTTGCCATAATTGCATCTTATTTTGTCTGAGAATCCAGTTTTCACTGGTTGAGAAAATCTAAAACTTTCTATTCCAAAGTAAACCTTTCCCTTCTGGATTTTCCTGCAGGCTCTCCTTTTGAGCAAACAGCCAATACAATATTTTACCCCACTCCCCACCTGGCCCTTGTTTCTCCCCCTCTCCTTGGAGGTGAGTTCGTTCCTGAGAGGTGGGGGCTTACAGTGCAGAGTGAGGGGCCCCCCACCTCCTTCATACAGGCTGTTTGTTGCATGCTGACATCTGTGACAGTCTTACTTGTCCTGCGGGACCTTTGTTCACAGACATCTGTCTCCACTGTACCCACTGATGAAATATTTGAATTCCCCCTCCGCTCTCTGCTCTCAGGAGCCACCCACATTACTGATTATTTTTGTTCTCATTGCACAGCAGTTCCGCCACCTATGAGCCCCTTTGAGGGGCGTAGGCAACTTTCAGATAACTTCCTGTACCACCCTAGAATTGCAAGAGATCAGGAAAAGGGATGCAAAGGTTTTTTCTCACATCATTTCATGTCTATTGCACCTCTCCCACGTTGATCTATGACGTTGCTGCCTCTTCAGACTTCACCCAGAAGGAAGATGCTCTGAGGTGCCCCCAAACTCACAGGGAGACTCCCTGGCATCCGCCTCGAGCATCCTTCTCTACTAGTGAATCAAGCTTGATCTCAAATCCCCCCACGCAGCAAAAACAAGCTCTTCCATCATCCTGAATCTCTCCCTATTCTCCAAAAACTCAAAGAACTTTTTCTCTCTCAAAAATCTTGGCTCTGGCTCTATTACCAGAGGTTTTCAAAGTAGTTGACTCTATTCAGAAACTTGACTGATTCTGAACCCATTGGCTCCCAGAGCAATGAATGACTCAATGGGTGGAAAGCTGGGGGCAGCAAGCAAAGTGAAGAAAAGAGGAACATCTGTTGTTTTCTTGGAGTTTTATCTCACCACAGCAGAACCCATGGCACCAAAAGAGCTTAGGAAATGGCTTTACAAGTTTAGGTAGTGCTTTATTTATCTAATCCTTTGGGAAATCTGCAAGAGTACTTTTTTTTTTTTCTGTCTAACAGATGTTCACTACCTGCAACTCCCATTTTTCTTTGTTTTTAACAATTCTTGATGGAAATATTTGTACCACATATTTCACATCTTACAAATGTATTCAGTGTATAATCTAGAAGATATGGCCCAATTTTCAAAAGAAAGTTGTCTTATCAAGAATATCAATTATTACCTCATGCTATTTGATAGCTCTGAAAACTATCATGGGTTAGGGAAACGAGCAGGATGGCTTGACTTCTACTATATCCTGGCTCATCTGTTATTCTTTCTTCCACCTCCTTTCTTATCAGCTTTTCTCAAGGCTGCTACTATTTCTGAAGGCCAGGAGGAGTGCCTGGGCACCCTTTCTGTCTGTAACAGATTGTTCTTGCTTCTCCAGGTGTGGTCCTTGGGCCGTGGCATCAGCATCACCTAGGAGTCTTCAGAAATGCAGAATCTTGGACCCCTCCCTAGATCAACTGAAGTAGAGTCTACATTTCATCACGATCCCAAGGTGATTCATGGACACATTAAAGTTGAAGAAGCACCGCTCCAGATTCAGTGCTTCCCGAGCCAGACTGAGTCCTGGCCTCACTCCCAAGAAATGTCAGTTCAGTCCCAGCTCAGACCTGAGCTGCCTCCTACCTACCCACCCCATGTAATTGTGATTTAGATGACTTGTGGCCCAGTACTGGGCTGACTTTCGTAGGTACAGAACAATTCCCAGTATAGGATGAGCTAGGACAATTTTCCTTCACCTAGAGTCTGGACTGACATTGGGGCAGTAAGTCAAGGAGGCAGCTAACAGGAAAAAGAATGTGGTAGAGAAAAGCATCCTCAGATACTTTTTTTTGTACATAAATCCCATCAGCTTTATTGCGATGATAAATCATTGCAGTTGTGGTTACAAACATACGTATACTTTTTCCTGCATATCCCCCAGATTGTACTTCTGTGACTTATTTTTATCTACAAAACATCCCTTGGTATCTATCATGACTTGATTTCACCTGAATTGCAATTTTCCCTGGACTGGAGGGAGGAGGGGCGGATAGGGTGAGATCAGCTGGTCTCCTGATCCCTATCTGGATCTTATAACTGTAGGTCAGGAGAATATGTTCTGGAGCTAGACTGTCTGGGTTCACATCCTGACTCTACCCTTGTCACTGAATGGTGCAGTGCCAGTTATTTCAACTCTCTGCCTCAGTTTCCTCACTTATAGTATGGAGAGGATCATAACTGCCCCTACCTCTCAGGTAAGTGTAAGATTTATATGAACTAATCACATGTAAAGTGCTTAGAACCATAGCTGATACATAGCAAGTGCTCAACAAATCATTGTTATTATTACTATTATTATTATTCCTAAACCCAAATAGAAAGCCTTAAAGCCACTTTTATTTCCTCCTTAAGCCATTGACCTTGAAGTCAATTTATTTCTCATCTCTGGATCTCAGTTTCCTCATCAGTAAAAGAAGGTAAGAACAGTGATTACCTCACAGTGGAGTAAGAATAAAATGAGATTTTTAGAGAAGCACCTAGTAGAATATCTGACACACATAGGCTCTGAGCAAATCTTAGCTGCTTTCTCTCCTTTGCCATGAAAACAAATAGTCAACACAACTAAATGTTATGTTATCTTACATGCAATTGACATTCAAGAGGCTAGTTGCAAGAAACACCTATTCACCCTTCAGGACCCACCTTAAATACTGTCTTCAATGTAGCTCCCCCACACTCACACAGGCACCCCATCACTCTGTATACCAACTGCCCCCATGGCACTTAGTCTACTGGGTTGTGACACATCTGCTTGAATGTACACCCCCCAAATTAGACTGTGCACTGGTTGGGGACAAATCTCATATTTTATTCGTATCTATATCCCCAGGAGACCAGACAGGGCCTTATGCAGAGTAGGCAGTATTAGTGGCATGGGTAGGTGGATGAGTTGGTCAGTGGGTGGGAAGATGGGCAGAGATAAGGAAGCCTGGGGAAGTTCCTTAGCCCTCCTGACATCATGGAAAGATGTAGAGATGTGTTTAGCTCCTCTTGTTCACAGTTGTGTTGGAAGACTGGAGCTAAACTCTGCAGGTAGAGTGCAGTACTCTATTAAGTTATGGGTAAGGAGCTCTTTCCATCTAGGTGGAAATTCAGACAGAAAATAGAAACGAGTTCATACCATTTAGGAGCTCCAATTCTGTAGCTGAAGAGTACTGGGGTTGTTCAGAGTTTATGCAAACCCTTTAGAATGGCGTCCTACGTCTTCTCTGATCTGGTCTCACCGTCTCCTCCCAGGCTCCGTTCTTCTCTATCTCTTCTTCGCTACCTCCTGAGAACATTTTCAGTCCAAGAACATTTTCCAGGTGCCCATCTCAGCCAATTGCTCCCTCTGCACACTCTCAGAACACTACTGAATTTTATGTCTTTGGATTGTTACTTACCCATTTTACAGATAAGGAAGCTGAGGATTAGAAAGATGATGTAATTTGCCCAAGTTCACACAGGTAGTAAATAGAAGCATCAGGATTTGAATGTGGCTGTGTGGCTTTAGAGCAAATGCACTTGAACACCGTGAATAGAGCAGGGGTGTTAGCTTTTTTAGCAGGTGTGTCAATAGCACTCTGAAAAAGGGGTGCTGATGAGCTGACTAGCACAAACCATTAAAAAAAAAAGAATGCCTAATTACCACAAATCTTAACTCTTGGTTACTCCGGTGATTAATCTCTTTATCCATATTATTCTCATGGGAGTAGGGCATATGTATATGTATATATTATATATTATGTATATATGTATATGTATATGTGTGAATGTGTATGTATATAATATATACATATTATATATATGTATATATTATATATATAATATGGTATCAATTTATACAACATATAAATTGTTGATTTCAAATTTATAATCTGTTTCCATGGGCCAGAGTAAAGGCTGAAGTTCAAAGTGGGGTCTAATTAACAGTAACAATTATTCTTTTATTAGTACTTTTTTCTACTTGCTATTGTAGGACTTAAAACCAATGCCAAGCCTCCCCAGAATCTGTTTATTTCAGAGAAGTCTTTTTTTTTTTAATTTTAAGATTTTAGTTTTAAGTACTCCTTACACCTAATGTGGGTATCAAACTCACAACGCAGAGATCAAGAGTCGTATGCTCCACCGACTGAGCCAGCCAGGGAGCCCTCAGGGAGTCCTTTGAGATGTCATGGACATGAAGGCCATGCTGGCTACTAACACATGGACCTTCTCTTCACCTGTGTTCTGGACACAGGTTGAGGCTTGCTAATGCTGCTTCTGCTCTCACTAGTATGACAGCACCATATTTTCCCCAATTTACCAAAACCATATTATAATCTAGGTATATGGCAAGAGAATGCCTGTCTCCTTTATTATTTCCCTTAGGACTCTAAACTCCAAAGTGATTTTAGGATTATGTTTGTGTCCCCCAAATTTTAGCAAGACCAGGTATTTTAGTTTTGACTAGACACCCAACCACTGGGCTAGTGAAGAGTTCCTAGTATGGACCTTCTATTCCTGTTCTTTAGAGCTCTACCTTCTCCAGTACTCACTTTCCTCCCTGTGCTTCCAGACTCAGAACCAGACTCAAGGTCTGCATTTGACTTTGAAGCCTCTTTGGACTTTACTATTCCCTGTAAATTTCTGAGGGTAATAACACCACCTTGTTTTTTTGTTTTTGTTTTTGTTTTTTTTTCACAGTTCCTTTCCAAATAAACAGTACATCTTTGAACTTCTTATTAATCTTTGTCACCAACCTTGGGGATGGGCAAGGCTGGTGTTAGTTACTGCCCCAATCTGTAGGTGAGGCAATGTAGACAGGTATTAAGGAAATACAGAAAATAACATACGATCCCCAAAGAAAGGCCAGGATCTGGCCTTGTTTAGCATAGGTGGAGAAACCTGAGTCACCATGAAATCATAGTTTTCAACTTCAATGATGAAAAAGTCTCTTACCTAGTAGCTTGATGGGGACCAGATGTCCCTTTCCTAAGTTTAGGACAAAATGAAAAGAAACACTTTTCTTGCAGCTTAGAGTTGATGTGTGGAAGAAGGTTATGATGAAGACAATGCAATGGCATTAGGAAGGGAACTTGTGGACAGTAGGTAAAATGAGCATAGATTTTCATTTCTTTGGGATTGCTTAAGGAGTCTCTTAGAGGGAAATAAATTATGTAACCACAGGACCTTATCTTGTGATATGGGTTCTTTATGTCATCCCATTCCCAACATGACCAGAAGAAACCTGGAATAATATTTTCCAAAGAAGTTTCTGCTCTTGAAAGAAAAGTAGCTTATCTGGTCACTTAACTTTAGGAAATTTTGGGTTAAGAAAAAGTTAAACAGGTTGTTTTTTGTTTTTTGTTTTTGCAGTATCTTTTTTTTTCCTTTTGGGGATATGAATCTCTGACAATAAAATAATATTCTCTATTTTCTTAAGTATTTGTCCACATAACTCATTCCTCCCAGGGTATTTTTTAGGGCCCAATTTCACAAATTGCACTTTGATCCAATGTGTAGGTATTTCTATAGACGTAGAATGTCTAAAAGAGGTTCTAAGACACACCTCTCTTCTAAACAGCCTTTTCTTCTGGCCCTGCCAAGGACCAATGGGACATCCTTTCACAGGCAAAGCCTTTTGAAGAGGTGTAGGATTTGCCCTTGGGTTCATTACAGCGGAATACCCAGGAATCCAATTAATCCTCAGGTCCAACTTCCAATTCCCAGTCCCTGGCCTTCATGGTTTCCAGGTTCTGTGTTCATTTTCCTGATCAGGCCATGTTATAGACTGAATTGTGTCCCCCCCAAATTCGTGTATTGAAGCCCTAGCCCCTACTGTGACTGCATTTGGAGATAGGGCCTTTATGAAGGTAATTGAGGTTAAAATAAGTCATAAGGCTGGGACCCTAATACAAAAGGACAGGTGTTCTTACAAAAAGAGGAGGAGACAGAGACAGAGACCAGAGAGCTCTCTGTCTCTCTGCACATGAGCAGAGGACAGGCCATGTGATGACACAGTAGCAAGGTGGCCATTTGTAAACTGGGCAGTGAGTCTTTACCACAAACCAACCCTAGTAGTCCCTTGATCTTGGACGCCGAGCCTTGAGAACTGCAAGAAAATAGATTTCTGTTGTTTAAGCCACCCAGTCTGTGGCATTTTGTTATGGCAGCCCTAGCGGCTAGTACAGGCCATTGAGATCCAAACAGGTCTCTTCCACAATTAAGAGAAATCTCAGCGCAGAAAATTTCCCCATAGCCTTCTTCAAAGAAATATATGTCTGGGATTCCTTCTGCCCCGTTGATTATTCCCTAGTCACTGGCTTCTATAATGCAGAGAAATACTCTTCTGCCTTTGAGCATCCTATAGAATAAGGATCAGCAACAGGCGAGGCATCACCTTCACCTAATCTCAACCATACAAAGACTCCTGCAGGACCAAGGAACACAGGCAGAGAATTTCATTCTCTCGGCATCTCTGCTCCTATGCAAACAGGATTTGCTGGAGAAATGATTCACCCCGCCTAAGAAAATTACCGTAAAGTAGTTGCTAATGACTATCCAACAACGACTGCTCGGTGCAGAGCACTGCAGCCACCTGACACAGCACAAATCCTGACATTTTGGCAGTGTTCCTTTGTCTTACATAAATCATCTCATCTTTGCAAGGAACTGGGGCTGCCAAAAGCCCCAGTGAACAAACACAGCCTGGCAGATGTCACGATGGGACCAAGAATACAGGGTCCTGGAAAGGAGACGGGCAGGCTGACACACCTCCTTAAGTCCCAGGAGGCATGGGGAGGGCAACAGACACAAGCTGACCTGCATGTTAATGTCTCCCAAGTACAGAGAATAGAACATGGGAGACAGAGGAGGAGAAGTTGGTTTGGAAGTGTTTTAAAGCGAAACCAAACGTGTCTCACCACTTTAACCACTGAGGAGATTTTCAGATTATTCAAAGGCAAAGGCATCCTATAAACAAAATACAAGCACATAAAACGTGTTTTTAACTGGAAAGAGCAACCCAGGGCTATTTTAGATGCTTCATATAACAGAAATATTTATGTTTTTAAAATTTATTTATTTGTTATTTGATAGAGTGTGCAGGAGAGGGGCACAGAGAGAGGGGGAGAGAGAATCCCAAGCAGGCTCCACACTGTCAGCACATGGAGTCCGACGCGTGGCTTGATCTCATGATCATGATCTAGGCCGAAATCAAGAGTCAGACACTTAACTGTCAGAGCCACTCAGGTGCTGCCCCAGGAATATTTATGTTTAAATAGAAGGAAGAAAAATGGTTAATTGGATTCTTTTGAAAGAAAGACCATTAAAGCATATTTTTACAATAATTGGTACTGTCCTGCCCAGGGACACTTGAGTCCCCAGAAGTCCCTCAGGGAGTATGAGAAATCACCCCACCTGCAGTGGCAGCCTCTTGGATACATCTTTTACACTGCCACCATGCCATCATGATGAAAACCATGTTTTCAAACTGCAGAACTTTTCACATCGCCCCCTTACTTAAAACCCAACAGTTGGTTCTTTTTGCCTTCCAAATGTAATCTAAAATCATCAGCCTGGGCCATGGGCTTCTTTATAATGGCCTTCTGCATATCCCTCTGCCATCATCTCCTGCCCTCAGACATCACCCTCCACTATTGCTATCCAAACTGCTTACTCTCTTCATCTCCACAACTTTATACATACTATTTCCTCCTCTACTCTACTGAGTGAATTATAGCTCATTCTTCAAGATATGGGTCAAATTTACCCTTCTTTTCATGTCTCTAGGCAGTGTCACTATTCCCTCCCCTATACCCCCAGAATGCTCCATTCTTCCCTCTGATATAAGATTAGTATTCAGTACTGTGACTATTAGTTAGGATATATTGATAAATGTTGGGATGGTGGGCCTTTGAGGCAGGCACCTTTCTTATTCAACTTTGAATCTATTTGATACCCTCTAGGCTAAGCATATTATCTGTTGGCCCAGAAAAATCTTTTCCTATTAAAACATGTGGAAACAAACAGACAAATGAAAAACATGAGGTGATTCATAAAATATCCTGAAGCCTATGGAAAAAGTAATGTTTCCTGAAAACTTAGAAGAGTATTTATATAAACATGTCTTTCAACAACCAAGAAGGAAGGAAGGAAGGAAGGAAGGAAGGAAAGAGGGAGGGTGGGAGGAAACAGGAAAAAATCAAAAGGTATTGGCTTTGTGTCTTCAAAAAGACATGGAGGGCATAACCTCCAGAAAAGAGGATCGGAGAACTATAAGGACAGAAGAGTTGAGATGAAAGAATAGATATAGTAGGAACTTATGAAGCTGAAAGAAAAAAATACAAAAAAGCAAGGAATTACAAAATGCAAAAGCAAAACCAAGACTGAATTAGAGCCATAAACAGCGATTTCTCATAGTTCAGCTATGTTTCCCCACCTGGCACATCAGATCCTGGCTCCTTCCTCCTGCCTGATCTGTGCTGCAGAAGTCCCAGCAGATCTTCTGACTTAGCCCCCTCTTGTTATGAATATCTGCTATCTGGGGGATATCAGCTGAGGGAAGAGGTAACAAGAAGGGCATGTAATTAGCCTTCTTGGGTATGTAGGCAGCTGCATCTTGGCCACTGGATGCCAAAAAGTTAAAGAACATAGGTCATCTAAGTAACAGAAAGGATAAACAAAAATAAAAATAATAGTAAAATAAGAATAGAGATAAAGATTCATCATGTTTACGAAATTAGTATTTTGCTTTTTTAAAGATGATAAGTTATGGATCTGACTCCAAAAGCAAAGTCAACAAAAGCAAAAAGAAACAAGTGGAGCTACATCAAACTAAAAAGCTCCTTTCTGCACAAAGGAAATCATAAAGAAAAAGAAATATCAACCTACCAAATGGCAGAAAATATTTGCAAGTCATATATTTGATATGGGGTTAATATCCAAAATATATAAAGAACTCATATAATTCAATGGCAAAAAACAAAAACAAAAACAAAAAACAGTCTGATTAAAAAATTGGCAGAGGATCTGAATAAACATTTTCCAAAGAAAACATACCAACAGATGGCCAACAGATACATGAAAAGATGTTCAACATCACTAATTGTCAGGGAAATGCAAATCAAAACCATAGTTAGGTATCACCTCATACCTTTTAGAATGGCTATTATCAAAAAGACAAGAAGTAGCAAGTATTGGTGAGGATGTGGAGAAAACAGAACCTGTTGGTGGGGATGCAAACTGGTGCAGCCACTATAGAAGAGTATGGAGGTTCCTCAAAAAATTAAAAATAGAACTACCATGTGATCCAGCAGTTCCACTTATGGGTATTTATCTGAAGAAAATAAAAACACTAACTCAAGGGCACCATGGATAGCTCAGTAGATTGAGTGTCCAACTCTTGATTTCGGCTCAGGTGATGGTCTCAGGGTTTCTTGGGTTCAGGCTCTGTGCTGACAGTGCAGAGTCTGCTTGAGATTGTCCCTTTCTCTCTACCCCTCCCCCACTCGTACTCTTCTCTGTCTCTCTCAAAATAAATAAACTTAAAAAAATCCAAAAAGATATTTTCACTCTCATATTTATTGTAGAATTATTTATAACAGCCAAGATAGAGAAACAATGTAAGTGTCCATTGATGGATGCATGGATATGTGGTATGTATGTATGAATGAGTGAACGAATGTGTGGAATACTACTCAGCCATAAAAAATAATGAAATTTTGCCATTTGCAACAACATGGATGGATCTTGAAGGCACTATGCTAAGTGAAATAAGTCAGACAGAGAAAGACAAATATCATATGATCTCACACATATATGGCATCTAAAAGCAAACAAACAAATAAAAAAAAACAAGCTCATAGATACAGAAAACAGATTAGTCATTGCTGGAGACAGGAGGAGGGAGGTGGGTGAAATGGGTAAAGGAGGTCAAAAGGTACAAACTTCCAGTTATAAAATAATTAATGGGGATGGAATGCACAGCATGGTGATTATAGTTAATGATATTGTATTGCATGTTTGAAAGTTCCTAAGAGAATAGACCTTAATAGTCCCTATCACAAGAGAAAAAAAATACATAACTATGAATGAAGATGGATGTTAACTAGACTTATTACGGTGATCGTTTTGTAATATATACAAATATTGAATCATTATGTTGTACACCCAAAACTAATATAATGTTGTATGTCAAGCATACATCAATTAAAATTTTAACAAAGATAAGAAGTTCTATTTTTACAACACCAGGATATTCGGAAAATACCCCAAAAGTAAGTATTAAAAAGAAGTAAACACTATCCCCAAATTACCACCAACACTGTAATCTACATTTTTCCAAAAATTTTTCATGGTAATACATAAAAAATTGCATAGTTATTCTACACTCATACTCATATCCTACATAATTTCCTTAAGTCTCTGTTGAACATAGCCTATTAGAGTAAATAAATTTAGCTGCTATAAGAAATAAGCCCAGGGGTGCCTGGGTGGCTCAGTTGGTTGAGCGTCCGACTTCAGCTCAGGTCATGATCTTACAGCTCATGAGTTCGAGCCCCACGTCGGGCTCTGTGCTGACAGCTCAGAGCCTGGAGCCTGCCTCGGATTCTGTGTCTCCCTCTCTCTCTGACCCTAACCCAGTCACATTCTGTCTCTGACTCTCTCAAAAATAAATAAACATTTAAAAAAATTTAAAAAAAAGAAATAAGCCCAGAAATCTGCATCTAAAATGATAAAAGTGTATGACTTCACCAGATCACAGACCACTGCACACAACAGAGCCATTCCCCTTGCCACACCAAGGATCCTTTCAGCCTGTGATGCTAGGAGCATGAGGCAACATCTTCAACATTCCTTGTAGGTCACTAAGGAAAGAGAAGAAGGAATGGAAAGCAACGTGGGTTTCTGAGAGGACAGGCCTGGAAGAAGCATGCATCACTTCTGCTGACATCCGTGGACTCGATTTCAGTCACAGAGGTAAGGGTCTGACTCCAAAAACAAAGGTGACAAAAAGGAGTAAGGGTAAAAATTTAGCTGCATGCCCAACACAAAAGGAGACACAGACTAGTGAGCATTAGCAGTCTTTGGGTTGTGTGGTGGTTTCAAAATATGTCCACCAATTACCTGATGCTCCTCCCTTCAAAAGGTAGAGCCTAATTCCCTTACCCTTGAGTGTGGAAGTTCTAGCAAAGCGATGCAATGGTGTATGGCTTCTGAGACTAGGCCGTAAGAGACATTGCAACTTCCTACTTGCTCACTCTCTCTTCTCTCTTGAATCACTTACTCTGAAGGAATGTCAGCTTCCTGTCAGGAAGACACTCAAATAGCCATGTAAAGAGGCTGAGGTGATAAGGATTTAAGACTCCTGCCAACAGCTAGCAATAACTGAGACAGACTTCCTCTTAACCGCCAGCCATCTGAAAAGGCCATCTTGGAATTCATCTTCTAGCCCCAGTCCCACCTTCAGATGATTGCAGCCCTAGCCAACATTATAACTGCCACCTCATGAGAGATCCAAACTAGAAATCTTAGATTTTGACACAAAACCTGTGTGACACAATAAATGTTTAACATTTTAAGCCACTAAGTTTTAGGATAATTTGTTATATACCAATAGATACTTAATGGAGCATAGATCAACACACACAGCATAAGCCTAGGCAAAATGTCGCCTAGTGGGACTTTGGGCCCAGACCTAAGATCAAACCCTTAATGGAGGCTCAGTGACTCTCTTACTTAAACGTGGCAGCTATGAGAGCGAGAGGCAAAGCTGACAGAGACGCTTCCTCTATGTATTTCCCTTCGGTCCAGACTGTATTCCGGCCCTCTAAGTATTACCACTCAAAGGGTCAGGTAAAGCCATTCCAAGGGAAATCATGCCAAAGAAAAACAAGGAAGAGGAAGGTGGAATCTGAATCTGAACAACATGTTCCTGGAGATAGAAGGAGGAGGCAGCCCCTTACCCCTCTTACCGAAGTAGTGCCAGGAGAAAGGAGAGCACATTTGCAGAAAGGGAAAAGAAAAATGGAAAACTTTCCATTCTGACCTGGAATCAAAACCTCTTTCCTTGTTTCTCAAAATTCTCTATATCAAAGTGCTGGGAGTCATTACATATCCTTATACACAGATCCATTCACATTAGAATTCTTGTGACGTGGGATGGAGTGGGTTAATACAGAGGATCTTTATGCCTTCCTGGGAGACAAAATGGTGTTATTTCCTGGCCTCATTCTTCTATGCTTTCTGATAATAAAGGCTGGAGTCTGGCTTAATTCCATGATAGAATAACACTTTCTAACAATAGCCTATCTTCTCAAGTTCATTTTCACTTAATAACATCATATTCTAATACACAGAGTTACTCAAACGAATAACCAACAAAGTCTTTCCAAATGGAGACAGAAATAAACTGCCTTTAATGGACAGAGTACTTAGTACATTAATTGTTTACATACAGCAACAAACATTGATTGCATTGGTTTGTTAATGTCTAAAGTTCTTAAATGATTTTTTTAATAAATTAAAACTGTCCCCTTTTACTGGATTATCACTAATTATTTCCATCTTGACAGCTCATTATGCTTTGGGTAAATTATGTTTTTTAATGTTTATTTATTTTTGAGAGAGAGAGAGAGAGAGAGAGAGAGAGAGAGGAGGGGCAGGGAACAAGGGAGACACAGTATCCAAAGCAGGCTCCAAGCTCTGAGCAGCCAGCACAGAGCCCTATGTGAGGCTCGAACCCACAAACCATGAGATCATGACCTGAACCAAAGTCAGACACCCAACCGGCTGAGCCACCCAGGCGCCCCTGCTTTGGGTAAATTATTAACAAATTCTGAATTTAGCTCAAATTAAAGAAATGTTTTACCAGCAATAGCAATATGGCTATTGTTCAGCAGTCAGTTTTATCCCTTGTTTGAAAGACTAACTTGCCTGGTAGCCCCTTTCTAAATGGATACAGATAGGTAGGTAGATAAGTAGGTAGACAAGAGGATGGATAGAAAGAAAAAATGAGGGGTGCCTTGGTGGCTCGGTCGGTTAAGCATCTGACTTCGGCTCAGGTCACGATCTCATGGTTTGTGAATTCGAGACCCGCATCAGGGTCTGTGCTGACAGTTCAGAGCCTGGAGCCTGCTTCGGATTCTGTGTGTCTCTCTCTCTTCCCCTCTCTGGTTTGTGCTCTGTCTCTCTCAAAAATAAATAAACATTAAAAATTTTTAAAAAGAGAAAGAGAAAATGAGATAGGGAAAGAGAGAGAGATGGGTGTACACAAATAGAAGGCATGGCTGAAACACACAGGAGACAAAACGTCTTGATTGCTTGGCAGAAAGCGCAACACCCTGAGATCTGAGACCTGGTTCTGTGTCCTACTCTGACACTTAGAACTTTTTCACTCAAAGCAAGTAACTGAAAGCATTCTCAAGTCCATGTCCCTGTTCCTGATAGGGAACACCACCATGCTGTCCTGCCTATGGTGTTGAAATACTTAATATAGGTGCCAGTGCTCTAAAAGAACAATCCAGAGTGCAAGAGATCATGCAGATGAAGAGAAAATGCCTCGTGTGGCCGCCATCTCCAATTCGTAACCCTCCACTTCCAAAATTGCTTTTGCTGCTCTGATGAGAGTAGAGGCAGCTTCTTGCCAGAATTCCATTGTGTTTAGATCCCCCTCACACTTTGTTCTTGCCTACCCCAAACCTTCGCTTCCAGAATAGGCCCAAGCTCCTGCTAAAATAAAATTTAACTATAAAAAGGATTTTAATATCTCTGAGCACATGACAGCCAAAACCCAAACTCTGATTAGATTCCTTGCTGTGCTTGACCCTAAACTCGAAGCACCAAAAGAACAAAATTGTTCACTCTTTCTCCTCCCTCCTCACATCTAGTGTGTTGGAATGACCTTTGATGACCTTTGCCCTCCCTTCAGGTCTAAGAATCTTCACCATAGTATCCCAAGGCTTTATCCAAAAGCCACCAGATTCTCATCATTTTACCAAGCCTACCCTGAGCTCCCAAGACCACCACACAGTTAATCTACCCCTAGGACACTCCCACTCCCACCTCCCCAAACACAGGACAGTGCAGAAAGGGCAAGTTCCCTGCCTGTCTTTCCCCATCATATCCTCTGCTAACCTGTGACACAGAATTTTGGTCAAAGCAGAGTTGAATGAATCATAAATGGTGAGAGAGTTCCCACTTGGCAGTTTTCGGCATGGATGGCACCTTACCTTAGTGGATTTGTCAGCTGCTTTTTCGGGCTCAGGAATCATGCCAGCCTTAGCAGCATAGCATAGAGCTCAAGAAAAACTAGCCAAGAAACCATGAATGAGATATAAAATGGCAAATGTGCCCTAGGCTGATGGAGGAGAAGACAGATGTGTAATGTTAGTCAAATGATTCACAGGTGCCTCTGGGTATTTTCAGGATTGCCAGGACCCAGAAACACTTGCCTTATCATTGCAACTGTTTGTATCAATGAAGTAAGTTTTTCATCGGCCAACAAAAAATACTCAGAGATGATCTCCAACTTCTGTTAATCCAGTTTGGATTTTAGGGGAGCCAGAGAACTCCAGGTAACTGTGAGTTTTCATCACCTCTTAAGCAACTGAATGAACATACTAGTCACTTTAAGATCCTTTTCCACAAGTCAGCAAAGTCCCTTTTCCCTGGGTTGGTGTCCTCGGTCCCACTAGGGAAATCTCCTAAGTATTCATGCCTACTTATTTACTCTAAATGTTCACACCTGTGCCCCTCTTAGTGGCTACCAGAAAATATATTTATTGGAAGCCGCCTCAAAAGTAGGCAGTTTGCAATGGTTTTGAGGAGCCTGGCTTCAGCCCAGTGTTGCCATGACTTTTGTGACGTTTTATTGCCTTTGCCACTACTGCCACCACAGGCAAAGGATTATGAGAAACCAGACCTATTACTATCTCAGCAAATGGTGGGACCAAATAATTCTGAGGATCTTGGAGGGGTGGGTGTGTCACATTTTTTTTATTTATTTATTTATTTATTTATTTATTTATTTATTTATTTATTTAATGTTTATTCATTTTGAGAGAGAAAAAGAGAGAAACCAGAGGAGAGGCAGAGAGAGGGAGAGAGAGAATCCCAAGCAAACTCAGTGCTGTCAATGTAGAGCCGAACATGGGGCTCGATCTCACGAACCATGAGATCATGACCTGAGCCAAAAATCAGGAGTCAGATGCTTAACCGACTAAGCCACCCAGGTGCCCTGTGTCCTATTTTAAAATCAGAATGTGAGTAGGACTTGGCTGTTTTCTTATACTAAGTAAGAGCAAGCTGTCAGCTGCTGGGCTCTGGCCCAGATTCATGGTCAAAGACCTGGGCTTTGTGGCTTTGAGTTTTCTCTACCTTCACTCCTTTCTTCCACACAGTGTGACAATTTGCCTGCGGCCTCAGCAGTACAGGTTGCACATAGGTACAACCAGGGAGTGGGAAAGTTGATCCCTGGAGAGGACCCTGGGTAAATTCCCAGCCTCGCCATGCTTGGGTGGGAGAGTACTGAGGCACGTTCCACAGTTTCTCCGAGTCCCTAGAAGGACTGAGTCCCCACTATATCCTACAGCCTCCTCATCAATGTGTCCTGTGTTGGCTTTTTCCTTCTCTGTCTCACTTCACTCCCTGCTTCTGCTTCCTGGGATCTCCTCCCAATAAGCCACCAGCACCTAAGTTCTTGCTTCAGAGTCCTGCTTCAGGATGACCTGAAAAAAATGAAGACCTTCTTATTTCTTTTCCTCTTTCTAAACTGTGCTGGAAACTCACTTTCCTGGAGGCAAAGCTGAAGGTAGTGGATCTGGGGTCTGAGTCATGGGAAGGGTCAGGAGGACACCAAAGAATGCTGATGACATGAGCTGGATAAGCCCCCTGCAGTGCCTAGCTAATGTCAATAGGTTCCGTGATGACATTTATTAAGACAACATAGACATAAATGTCGCCCTTGCTCCATGTTCCTGTATGGGAACTCCCCAGCATGCTCCAGGGGCTGAACACCCACAGCGGCTGTGGCTTACCGAGCCCTCACCCTGTGCCTGTTCAGGGAGGAGCACTGGGTGGGATGTCACTCCATCTTGGCAGAACTATAAAACTCCCCCCAACACTGCCTGCATCAGCAATAAGGATGGTCTATTGCCTGCTGTTTTTAAACAGTTAGATTTACAAATTGAGAACATTGCTTCTCCAGCAACAGCACAGACTTGTCGAGAGCAAACAAGAACACCAACAGCTAGAGTGTTAAAAATGCAGCAGAGTAGAACTCTGTGACTTTCAGTGTGACTTGCAGCCCTTGCAAGGAGGGAACCCAATACAGAGTCTAGATGCCTAGAGTCCTGTGCTGACAGCATCAGAGCTGAGTCAGGTTGGGGGGGTGGGAACGGCAGAATCTATGAGACATTCCCACTGTTCCAACATGCTAGTGACCAGGTATGCTGTCCGTTAACCCTGGAAGTACACCAAAATTAATGTTTCTTTTTGTTGCTTGGGTTTTGGCTAGACCTGTGCTTATTAAAAAACAAATAAACAAGGAGCACCAGGGTGGCTCAGTTGGTTAAGCATCCAACTTCAGCTCAGGTCATGATCATCATGGCCTTTAGTTGCAGCCCTGCATCAGGCTCTGTGCTGACAGCTCGAGCCTGGAGACTGCTTCTGATTCTGTGTCTCCCTTTCTCTCTCTGCCCCTCCCCCACTTATGCTATCTCTCTCTCTCTGTCTCTCTCTCTCAAAAATAAGTAAACATTAAACAATTGACATTAACTTAAAAAAACATTAAAACAAACAAACAAAACTTGTTTGTCCCAACTAATCCTTTTGCTGATTCTACAAATCTCCAGTTTAGAAGTTTCTCCTCACTTCTCACTTCTAGTGTGGGAGTGACCTCTGATGACCTTTGCCTTCCCTCAGGCCCCTTGAAAGAATCTTACTGAAATGGGATAAACCCAAGTGACAATGACTGTCAAGATTCTGAGACCTCGAGGGGATCCAAGCTCTAGGTAAACAGCCACTCTTAAGTTATAGTGTTTCAGACAAAGGGTAAGATAATAGAAGACACTTAGGGTTCAAGGTCTCAGAAGTCTGACGTTTTAAAATTAATTGATAGGTGACCAATGCTTGCATGAGAGAACAGTGAGAAAGGGACGTGTTCCTTATCCCTGGGGAATTTCTTAATGTTGTAAAAGATGAGTAACCACACTAGAGGAAATTGGTTCATAAAATAAAAATATCAATGCAGTGGAACTTTAGGGTCAGAAAAAGCTAGACTCAAACCAAGCTCTGCCACAGAGTAGCTGAGTTCCTTGTGCAGTCTACTTATTTGGGACTTCTTTTGAGCTAAGGAGTTGAAACACTTAGGTACTTGCCAGGCATTTCTCCCTTATCTACTTGCCACTTTGTTTATGTTAACGCCCTACCTCGTTCCATGCTTGATAAATACTACTATATACTCTTAGTTTCATCTCTCCTTACTGTTACCTGGATATGCTTTTCCTATTTCATTATGAACTTTCAAAATAAGTGCCAGATCACAAAAGGACGAATACTGTATGACGTGCTTAGAGTAGTTGAATTCAGAGACAGAAAGTAAAGTGGTGGTTGCCAGGGGCTGGGGGAGGGGAGAACGGGGAGTTAGCATTTAATGGGTATAGGATTTCAGTTTTGCAAGATGAAGAACGTTCTAGTGATGAATGGTGGTGATGGTTGCAAAGCAATATGAGTGTTCTTAAAGCCATTGAACTGCACACCTAAACAGGGTTAAAAAGGTATATTTTATGCTATATGTATTTCACCATAATTTTACGAACAGAACACCTGACTCACTCTCATGATATTTACCTGTAAGGTTCACCAGAATGGAAATATTTGTCACATCCAGATCCACCTTAACATTGTTTTCTAGGAAGAATTGAGGTAGAGAAATACATACTTTCCCCTCCTGGACAAGGAGGATATATGCAGTATGAGTTTTGCCAAGGGAAGAAGAGAGGCAAGGTGGCATTTCCCTCTGAATTTTGGTTTTATGATCATTCTTTCGTCTTCTCTAATTTGCTGTCTTAATTCAACGCCATCCTTAAAAGTGGACGTCTTTCTAAAACAGCCACGTTCGAGGACAAACCACTCTCCCACTGCGTATGTTGGTTAAATTATCACGTTGTTTAAATTATCAGGTGAAAATATTTGCCCTGCACTGGGTTTTCTGATGGTAACAGGGTTTGAACTTGACTAGACTTTTTTGTTTTATTTTGGTTGTATATCATTTACCCACATCATTTGGCAAATTACTGTATGAATATTTGTACTGATGTTCCCACAAAAGGGCACTAAGTACTGCACTAAATCTTAGCAGAATCCCTGTTGGAACACTCTGTGAAATTGACGGGATTTGGGTTTTTAGGTGTTTTCCTTCCACCCAGCTGAGCTGCATTCCCATAACCCAATATAAAAGTGTGGCCATTCACGTTAACTTAAACTGATGAAATATCTTTTCCTTCCCTTGATTTCCTACAACATATTTTCCAGTTATCCTTTATGCTCTACAATTACTTGGGGGAGTTTGCTTTTTGACTTAAAAGCCTATTGCCATTTTATTATTTTAGAACACCAAGGGAATCCCTTTCAAGCAAGAGAGCATTTTCTCTTCCGTCTTGAAGGAAGCCAGACCCTTCGCTGTCACATTTCAGGTTGTGGATTGTTTTCTGACCTCTGGTTTCAAGCAGCATGGATGGCATACGGACTCAGGACTGAGGTTTTGTTTAATGCCAACGAGCATCGTCTCTCCTCGCCTTCTCCCGTGGCTGCTGCTAGTTATCGTGTTAAAACAGTGGCGGCAGCATATCTGCCCAGGCAGTTCCGCTTCTTGCATTTATTCAAATAATTTGGATGCAGATTTTCTTTCTCTTTCAAGCACTGAATATGATTCAGTTCCAAATATCCGTTATTATTTCACCTGCCTTGAAATTGTAAGCACTCTGATAAATGATGTGAAAGACTGTCTAATTTCCGTAACAACCTCTGTCAGCTGTTAACTTGCAATTTTATAACATCTAAAACATTCTGAAATTCCTCTGTGCATATCCCTGAGTGAGCTGACAGCCACGTGGCCCCTGCATCAATTCTGCCAAGAAAGAAGGAAAGAGAGAAAAGGAACTATTTTCCTCTTTCTCTGGCAGTGGAAGAACACTGCTCTCAAAGCTCAGCCTGCGTGAACAATGAGTCTTTTTCCATAGAATAGAAGACACAAGAGCCCATCACTGCATACAGTTGGGCTTAATTAATTTAATTTCTCTCTTCAGAACGCTCCCTTTTCCTTTCTCAGAGTCAAGGTGAGGGGAGAATGGGAGGGAACAAAGGTGGGAAGCTCAGAGATCAAAAAAGAACAACTAACCCACCGAAGAGCCCAGTGTTGTTTTCAGCGGCTGAAAACCCTGAGTTGATGAACCATGTGTTGTGTGTTATGTGAATATTTGTTGCAACATAAAGATAGCGTGAGGTCATCACTAAGCTCACCCTGTTGTAGGTGGTGATCATTTGGTTTGTAATAAGCTTCAGGAAAGACAGCTTTCAAGACGGGTCCACCACATTCAGGAGCTCTGTAACAGTTACTTTCATAACCCTAAATCCAGAGTTTCCATGAGGACACTCTAAACAAACTGTATAGACTAAATAAACATCGCTGTGGGGTAGGGAGGGCTCCAATATGGAAATCATGGTGACAATACATTGGCAGGAGTTGCATGCTGCAGTAAATTATAATGTAAACAGCTTTCCTTGATAGAAAATCCCATATGGAAAATGGAATCCAGCTGTAGACTATAGATCACATAAAACACCACATCTCTGCATTGAGTAGGAAAGCTGAAGAAGGCAGTGTAGGGACACTTGGGTTTTTTCAGTCTGCACAGCGGAGGGTGAACTTGATGTGTTGACCTTCATTACAAAAGGTGGGTGCGCAGTTCCCCAGAGGCACATTCCACTTAGGCTCAGGTTTACAAGCCAGAATTTGTTTCCTTGGGTCCCACTTTACTCTTTATCAGAGTAAAGACTCTTTATCAGAGTAAAGACGCCAGCTTCTGACAAAGGGTGTGGGAAAGCTGAATCCGTTGAGTGTTCCCTATATGCCAGACACGAGAAGAGTTTAATTAAAAACTTAAATATAAAAGCAGAAAAAAATGCAGCAAATAATTTAACAAGCACTGCCTCCAGATTAACAAGCATCAATATTTCGTCCTACTTGCTCCAGATCTTTGTACCTTTGTATAAAAGATACAAAATAATCCGGTTAAAATGGAAGCTCCCTTTTTTCCTCTCCGGAGTCCCATTCTCCTCCACCACTCCCCCACCCCCTCCAGGCAGAGAAGCAGCCCGTGCTGCATTTGGTATCTTTCTTGTGTGGATTATGTTACTGTATTATCTCATTCCCTCCAGCAATTCTTTGAAAAGGCTATTATCCCCGTGTTATAGATGAGGAAACTGAGACCCAAGAAGATCAGTATTTGCCCACGGTCATGCAGCAAGTAGGTAAAAGAGTTGAGCCTCACAGACAGGTTGCTCTGACTCAAAACTTGTGCCCTTTTTTTTTTTACCATATCCTACATTTGGGGGAGCTGGTCTTTCTCATCTGCCCTGAAGGTGGCAGGGATTCTTTCCAACTGAATCCTTTCACCTCTTCAGATCTTGATTCATGGGCTTTACTTTCTGATTTCTTGATGGAATAATTTTCAAATTTTTGCCTTTTTGGTTTATAAAGCCAAAGCATGAGTCCAACCGGGATCCAACCGGGGAGGGTTAAGATGGGAGAATTACATTATTTTAGCCTATGCATTTGGGCATCCTATCTGTTTTTATTTTTTTTTTCACCGTTTTTTATTTATTTTTGGGACAGAGAGAGACAGAACATGAACGGGGGAGGGGCAGAGAGAAAGGGAGACACAGAACCGGAAACAGGCTCCAGGCTCTGAGCCATCAGCCCAGAGCCCGACTCGGGGCTCGAACTCACGGACCGTGAGATCGTGACCTGACTGAAGTCGGACGCTTAACCGACTGCGCCACCCAGGCGCCCCACCCTGTCTGTTTTTAAATGCACCACTGGTTCATGATTACCTTCCCGAGGACCAACGGTGTAGCCTGTATTTCATTGGTCCCATGCCATTAGGGAGCCATCTGTGAAGTGGTTTTTAAAACCTCTCCCTGGATACTTACAATTTGTTTCATAGCTGTAACACTCAAAAAGGACTTCCAGAGAAGGGTGGGATAAAAGCAAAGCATAACTTAGATTCAAGAGTGACTACAGTACAGACTTAAAAAAAATGGTTTTGCAAAGTAATTTGGTAATATGTATCATGAGCCACAAAATTATCCATAATGTTTGACTGTAAGAACTACATTCTGAGAATCTATCCTAAAGAAGCAACCAAATAGTGGGAAAAGCAACATTCAAAACACTTCCTAATTCTGTTATTTATTGAAGCCTGGAAGGGAACTAATGGTCCAAAATGCTGTTAGATGTACTATAGAAGGACCCCTTGACTGAAACATGTATTGTCATTAAATTGATAAAAGAAAAGCAAGGCACCCATCCTCACTGCTAATTAGGTGTATTAAATTTGCCAAGCTGGTTAATCATTCCGATTTTCAAATTTCTCAGTAGCAGTATACAAAATACTGACATCTACCTTAAACATACGAGAAAATTGAATGGGCTAGACATGAAATAACTTATTCCACTTAAGGCACTGGATAGTACCCAATAAACTGTACCTAATAAAATGATTATCTATGAAAAAGGTATAGATTTGTTGCAATTACTACAAAATATGTCAATAAAAGAGCCTGGATTCAAATATATAAAAAGATAATCTAATTTATGTTACATGTTTTTATTACAGTAAAAAATTAAAAATATCTGATTTGGGGTAGTGGTGTAGGAGAGGCAACATTTTTACTCTACCCTCTTAGGTTCATGTTTTAGAGGCCTGCAAATTAAATGTAAACTTATAGGTTATCAGGGGAACAACCAAAACTTATATATAAAAAAGAAGTGGCTTTCTGAAATACATATATACCTATATACCTATATATATCTTATAGGTATATAAAAATGGGAGTTTATATACCTAACTTCACAGGGGGAAGGAGAAGAAAAGGCTTCTATGAGAGGAACAAATGGATTTCTAGGAGAAGAAATAAGAAAGTCTGTGATAATGTTTATTCAGGTCAGACTTCGTCTTAGCCTTTTTTCTTCTCAGACATAAAAATCCCCTGAAGATGGGACTCGTGGCAGCCCACTCCCAGAAGTTTCTGTAAAGGAAGGCTTTTTGCTGCACCTATTAAATCCCAAATGTCTTTGCTTTAAAATAATCTTTATATTAATTCCGGGGGGGGGGGGGGCGCTAAATGGGCCTCCACATTGGCATTAAAGCACTTTTCCACCAGGGTGCCTGGGTGGCTCAGTCAGTTAAGTATCTGACTCTTGGTTTTGGCTCAGGTCATGATCTCATGGCTTGTGAGTTCCAGCCCTGCTTTGGGCTCTGTGTGGAGCCTGCTTGGTATTCTCTCTCTCTCTCTCTCTCTCTCTCTCTCTCTCTCTCTCTCTGTCTCTCTCTCTGCCTCTGCCATGTGCTCTATCTCAAAATAAACTTAACAACAAAAAAAACCCCACTTTCCCTTCTTATATATTAAACAAACTTGCTGTAATATTGTTAGGCAGATTTTATAAACTTTTTAAATAAAGTGATATTTTCTAGGCTGTTACTGTATAATCTATGACAGAGGAAGCTTTTCAGTTCAGAAGAGAAAAATTCTAACACAGTCTATATTCAGAGATCATTGCAATGGTAGAAAGAGCCCTGGACTATCATCCCAAGGACCTCTGGTCACATCACAGGAATAGGATTTACCTCCTGTGTTCCACCATCCAATGGACTGGGATATGCTGGTCCTCAATTTCCTCACGTATAAAGTAAGGATAATAATAATGTCTAATTTGCACATTTCTTAAAAGGAACTGGATAAGATCTATGTAGGTTGAAAGATCATTTCATTAATAAAGACTCATTTGTGTTAGATTAAAATACTTTAATATATATGATCTTATAAATAAGGTGACATTTTATTCATGTAATGAATAAGGGAAGAGGCATGATGATTAAACCTGAAAACTTAAAATATATGTATGTATTCACCTCCCCGGAATGGCAAGCTGATATTCACCCTTAGGCACTCCAGTGGCTACAGCTTACGTCAATGCTGTTGTTTTAAAGACAAGCTTGTTTTTTTAAAACTGGAGTTAAGGAAGAGCTAGAGACCTTACGGAAATAAAACAATAGCTTAAGGATGACCCTGAACATGATGACCTTGAAAAATGAGATTGTTATTAAAGAACATTGCATTGGATACTTCATCCTGGTTATTTTTCCAGCTCAAACCACAAATGCCACCCTCTTCATCTCCTAGAGTCTCTGACATAGTTATGGACAGAAGCTGGATGACAATGGGTTCATTTTTGATCCAGCAGTGTTGATTTAGACATGGAGTTTATCTGCTAATTTAACCAATATTTCCTAATATAAACCCTCCACCCACTCACAAACTATTATAAAGAATTTTCCCGAAACTTACAGCCTTACCTGGAAAAAACAGTTGTTCAATCCATCAAATGTAGCTATTAATAGTAACTTTAAAATTGTCCTACAAGGTCCAAGTGAATATAAACATTGGGATAAAGTACTCTGTGCACTCATAATATGCTTCTAAAAATTAAGCTTTTCATGTGGAAATTATCAAATAAATAGCTGTCCTCATTTCTGTGGAGATAAATAGCTCCAAGATTTCATTATTTGTTATGAATTTTCAAAAGAATTGGTTAAAACTCATATCTGGTTAACAGCCTGACACAGCTTCTCCTATTTTCCACAAAAATACATAGAAAGCTTTTCTTTTTTAATGATAGTCATAATGCAATTTTTTAAAGGACTATTGCCAGAATCCTGGAGAAATTTCTCTAACTCCAAAGTCAAATGACAGACAAAAACAAGTGACTAGTTGGTGCTTTACCTCTGAAAATAATGGAGGCTTTCATTCTAAAATATCGACAGATATCCTTCATCCTTTCCTAATTTCATCCTCCTGATTCAGACTCTTTGCCATGCAGCTGCTTTTCTAATGCTAAATGTCTGGGTAGAGGTTTTTAAGGCAATCAGGATACTGGTTAGCCATTCCCCAGAGTATCTCTCCTTTCTCCATGTAGTCAGAAACTGTGACCCCCAGGGCAACTAGAGCGCATTGCATTCGGGGCTTGTCCACTTACTGAAGTGCGAGAGAAACTGCAGAGGACATGGGAAACAGGACATCCTAGGGATTATAGGTTTTTAGCTTTCTTCATTTGCTCAGAGTATCAGGAAATCAGGAAACCTGTAGAAGTGCTCTAAATGAAAGCTCACTAAAGCCTAAAAAGTCTGCCTTAAAACTATAGGAAATGTGGGAACTATATAGATGCAGAATAGGGTCATGGGCATTCCACAGTCACTGTGTCAACAACCACCAAGTCACTATTTATTGGAGGGTGAGTAAATATAAAAAGGGTGGAGGTAGCTTACAAAAAAATCAGGTAAGAGAAAGGAAGTGTCTTGAATACTCAAAGAAATCACTAATTTCTGAAATGACGTTACTGCAAGAACAAAAAAAAAAAAAAAATAAGTAATTTTGAATACTCTGTCATCTCCACTAGGATACTAGAATACTTGAGTTCAAATCTTGTGTGCTGCCATCACCTTGGGCAGATTCCTTAATCATTCTGATCTTCATTTATATGTAAGTGAAAAAATGGAGATAAAAATATTTCCTCATATAGGGTTGTATTAAGAATTGCATAGTATTGTGTAAATGAAATGCTTCAATGCTTAGAAAATGGAAGAGTATAGCAGTGGTAGTAACAGAGTGGATGAGGTGGTGGTGGTGACAATATTTTCAGTTAATATTCTGATGTATATATGTATACTGATCGGTTGGTTCTGATGTATCAACATGTTTGAGAACCACTGTGTCCAGACTCCTTCTATGACCTGGTGCCTTCCTACCTACAGTTTCATCTTTGCCTTTCCCTTCCTCATAAAACAGAACTTCCCACGTATTATAGGATAAGCTCTTCTATGCCTGGAGCTATCCCTTTGCCTGGAGCACAGACCCCACCTCATTCCAGTTCTTTGAAACACTTATCCCTATTTATTCTTCAGTATTCAGCTCAAGCATTGTCTCCTCCAAGACCTATTTTCCATCAAAGGAAATATGCCCAACAAATGAGCAATTTCTATTTTTATGGTCTCCCAGAGCATTCTGTAGCAGTAACTCAAACACATCTTTGCATTATACTGAAGCTATCTCTTCCATGTCTGCTTCTGTTCCCACCAAGCTTTGTCTTAAGGACAAAGCCCATATTCTGTGTAGCAATTCCAAACTCTAGATTTCACCATGGAATGATTATTTTGGTTTTACAATGGATAGTTTACAATTTTTTAAAGTTTTTGTGATGTTTATTTTTGAGAGAGAGACAGAGTGCAAGCAGGGGAAGAGCAGAGAGAGAGGGAGACACAGTCTAAAGCAGGCTCCAGGCTCTGAGCTGTCAGCACAGCCCGATGTGGGGCTCAAACCCACGAACCGTGAGATCACGACCTGAGCCAAAGTCGAATGACTTTGACCAACTGAGCCACCCAGGTGCCCCTAAAATATTTTTTAAAGCACTATTACCAAATTAACAGTAAACTATGTGGTAAATTACAGAGCACAAAGAACAATTTGTGTTTAATATACGCATATACAACATATATGTGCATACTTCTGAGTTAAAATAACCTATGAAGCCGACATTTCCTAAAGCAAATTCCTAGAAATACTTGTTTCATGAGCTACTCAATGAAAAGAAAGATACGTGAAATTAGATATTCTGAAATATCCTACACTAAGAATTGAAGAATCATTGTTGAATACAATGGTTCCAAGAGTTATTTGACCATGATGCCATTTTGTTAAGTATACTTTTAAACCCTCGGAGTAAGTAGAGTTCTGTAGACACACATTTTGAAAGAGGCAGAGTGACTTATTCTAACCAGTCCTTTTGCTAAGGTGGCAGACAGCACAGATGCAGATGTCATGGCATAGAGAGACAATTTTTGTTGGAGTGGGCTATGCTCTTACTATAGCACAGCCAGAAGCAACAGACACATTGCAAGTACATTCTGTTGCATGGCTGTTCACCTCACCCTTTCCACTACTAAGGATTCTGCTCTGCTTTCATAGGCAGTCCTTTTAATTCAGTGAATAACGTTTTCCCCTTTTGAGGCATGTGTAAATGGATTGCTAACTATTTTGCAATGCATCCATCTGTGACCACAGTCAGGCTCTGGGCAGCAATTAATTGAGACAACCTGAGATATGATTATGCCTCACAAATAGGAAGGAAGAAAGGAGGGGGGGGGTTCTTCTTTCTTTATAGTATGAATTTTATTTCTAATATCATGTGTATGATATATATTTGTTTATAACATCACATTTATCATATTTTTCTATCTATTTTTTTAAATTAAGGCATAGTTTGGGGAATATGTACAAAAATGCACTTCTGATTTACAGTTTTGGGTGGAATGAGGACAGAACTTAGCTTCTCCTATTTTATTCATGAAATCTTAGTACAGGAAATGGTATACTATCCATTTATGTTAGTGGCTTCATATTCAGCACAAAATTAAGCTTTCTGCCTGGTGTCATTTGTCAAGTAAGCTTTTTAAAGCAGTAATTTTCCTTTATCCCTTTTAAAGGCAGCTTGTTCTTAAAAACCAGAGTGTGCCACATTACCCAACAAATTGTCACCAAGGAGAAGGAACAACATGAAAGCTGGGAATTATAATGCTGACCAAGTGCAAAGCAAATAGTTTTTTTGACCACCAATCTTATCTCAAATGCAGAGACTCAAATGTCAACTTTGGTAATAATTCAGAAGGTTAACTGACACTCTGCCCTGAATCTGAAATACTCAAAATTGTACATGTGTTGAAAATGAAGACTATACAAAGGTGCCAATGTACCATGAATATACATGTATCATATACAAAATGATGGAATGCCAGTCTAAGTATTTACGAAATTTCACCCTAAACAAAATATTTGTTCCAGCAATAATGAATAATTTTAAGTATTTGATTCCATATATAGCTGCTAAATGCTTAAGATTTAATGCTGCCTTAGAGAAATTATAGGGAGGCCATATCTCATTGAAATATTGGCTGGAAAATTCTGGTTGCTATCTAGAGTCATACAAACAAGCATTCAAATCATTTTGGGTTTTCAAAAGAACCTGCAATTACTTCTCTTCACACTAGGTGGTGTAGTCAAGACCAACAAAGCTATCAAATGGATGAATACCTTTGGTTTACCAAGGTCAAAACTAAAGGAGAGTATCATTTTAAACTTGAAAACAGATATGTATCTTGTGTTAAAATCCCAGTGTGTTTGATAAAGAGAACAGATGAAGAACCAGTAAAAGAGGAATGGAAAGCCTGTTCAAATAGCTTTGGGGATAACAGGGCTTCTTAAAGATTAAGTCACCAACCACGAGGAGTACCAGTGAAAATCCACATTCCTAGAATCCACACCGCCACACTTTACAATTACGGCATCAGAACAGCAGAGATGAAGTAGGAGCCTGAGTCTGTTCTCCTAAGATACACTCGAGTTGGTCTTTATGCAAAACTCTGAGAAATAGATTTAGATTGCTCTAAATCTGTCCAGGGGTAAGAAACCCCAGTTGACAAGTGTTTGATGTTCAGAAACTTTTTTTTCAGCTTCCTATAGCTTGTATCTTGAAGATCAAGGGTTATAGACTTCACTATAAAATCTCCAGAGGAATTTTTCCTATGTTACCATCACTGCAAGAAAAAAATCAGAGTGGCAGATTCAGCCCTATGTGTAATAGAATATTTGGAAAGCAGTTTGAGCTTTGTAGAATGGGGAAAAGAAATGTATTTTATAGAATGCAATGAAAATGAATCTCTTCTGGGAGGAATGGGTGGTGGTTATATTAGATATTCAAAAGTCGAGCCACATTGATCTGCCTTTTGAAGTAATTACATTGATATCCGGAGTTTAAAGAAATGTATTGCTTGTTCCCTGTGGATGTTTTCAAAAATCTTTTTTTCTAAACCAAAGCAGTGATTTGTTTTGTTTTTTTTCTCTAGCTTGAATCACAAAAGAAAGCATTTTACTGAAGTGCAGCTAATTATTGTATAGGAATATATGTGTATGGGTGTTGTTCATGTGTGTGTGAACTCCGGAAATGAGTTCTCTGTTTTTTATTTTATTTTATTTTTATTTTTTTTTAATTTTTTTTTTCAACGTTTATTTATTTTTGGGACAGAGAGAGACAGAGCATGAATGGGGGAGGGGCAGAGAGAGAGGGAGACACAGAATCTGAAACAGGCTCCAGGCTCCGAGCCATCAGCCCAGAGCCCGACGCGGGGCTCGAACTCAAGGACCGCGAGATAGTGACCTGGCTGAAGTCGGACGCTTAACCGACTGCGCCACCCAGGCGCCCCTCTGTTTTTTATTTTAAGTGAGATTTTTTTGTTTGTTTGTTTTGGTTGAGTCAAAGCTTGCTCCCTTAAACTCATTTGTTTTAAGATATTTTTAAATGGACAATATACTAAGATGAATTTCCCACTAGTCTAACTTCAACTGAGTATACAGAATAAAATGTAACCATTTCTTTAAGACTGAGCACAATCCATGGGGTGCCTGGCTGGCTTGGTTGGTATAGCATGCGACTCTTGATCTTGGAGTTTGATCCCCATGTTAGGCATAGAGTTTACTTTTTAAAAACTGAAAAAAGAAACATTTAGCACAATGCATGTTAAAATGTGTCCTGTACAGCATACTTAAGGAGCCATTTCTTCAGGGCTCGCTGAGGACTATTTCTCTATGGTATATGAAACCAGGCAACTTTGTTCCTTGAATCTTTGCACATACATTTTATGGTTTTCTTATTTTTCCCCCCTTACTTTTAATTGTTATTTCATGTTGCCATCAATACACCAAGGCAGTTGGGAGGACTCCTGTGTCTAATCTGCAGAGGTCTTGGAAGGCTGATAGCTAAATGTAGTTTGTCAGAAACGTGTACCAAGTGAGAAGAGTGGGGGCCCAGTGGGGGAAGGGGAGGCTGCATTAGTCAAGTGTCTACCCTGGCTATACTTTTGAATTTTCTCATTCTTGATTATTTTCCCAAAAGGTGAAGCTGCAGGTGGTTGAATGGTTACCTGAACTATTATTTCGAACAAATCTTTCTAATCTGTTTTTACTTGGGATTATAATCATAACATTTGTAGAAAAGCTTTGTGGCCCCCTCAAGGTATATAAATCTTGTTTTATTTTTCATGTACTAATAGCATAGTGCATTTTCTCTCGTAACAAAAGTGTCTCCATGTGCTTCAGCCTTTTGATTTCTAAAAAGCCTGTCTGATTGTTATATGTGCATATATGTGTATGTGCACATGTACAAATATAAATGCAGCTATGTGAGTGTGTATTTACTATGGGGCAGAGTGAAAAAGGAGCTCATTCTTCCACACTGGGAAACAACTTCATATGAACCTGCTTTCTTCTGAGCCATTTTTATTGCTTGCTTAATTATCTTTATCAAGGTCACTAAATGGTAGAAATGCTGACAAGAAGGAATGAGGGTGCTTTACAAAGGAACAGTAAGCCAGGACTGCGATCGCTCATGTGCTCCCTTTGGGGCAGGGTGGGAGAGTTGGTGAACAAAAGCAACAGTTTCCAAGAACAAACAATGACATTCTCTGTGACCTGGAGCACAGTGAGCAACCCTGTGTCCTCACACGTCAACTCCCTCCCTGAGACCCAGGCTACCTTTTCCTCCAGCCACATCTACAAGGCCAGCATCTCAGACACTTTGGACATCTTGTTTTTCTTTTTGGTTTTAGAAAACATTCCTTATAATGGGGGGGGGGGGGAGGAGGGAAAGCACTTTATATTTTTTTAAACTAAAGAACAGCTCTAACAAATTTACAAATCTCTAAATACATGAGGGCCTGAGTGTCTTTGTTGAGCCTTTGATCTGGAATTGCTATATCTTCCCCTGACCCCTCAGTGAGGGTAAAGACAGGTCTTGCTTTGCTCAACATGGTCTCCCTTGCGGGGCCCAGTGCCTGGCATAGAGAAGGCCCGAAACAAACATTGTGAATCAACTGATTGACTGTAGTTGCAAACAGAAACTCGACGGTGGGTGGAGATTAAGTTTAGCCCATATAAGCATCAGTCAAGATCAAAACATAAATGCGTTTATGTTTGTGTCTCTTACAGATTTATTTCCTCTTGTTTCTCCTCTGAGAACTTTGAAAACATTTTAAATTTTATGAGGAACAAATGACATGTCCCACTATGCCATCTCAAATCTTCTTTTCTGAATTCAGGTTTCGTCTTAATTGCGGAAAAAGTGACACAGCTGCACGATAGAAAAAGTAAGCACAGAAAAGCATATTTTTAAAAATACCCATAATCTCACTGCCCAGAAACAACAGCCACTAAAATGTTGTTTCCTTCATAGTTTTCTGTATTTATGTCTTTAATGTATATCTATGTTCACATAATTGAGGTGTGTTGTAAATATAATTTCATATTCTGCTTCTTTCATGTTATTTCATAAGTGTATGCCAGTCATTAAAACTTCCTCAAAAAGCATAATTTTCATAGTCATGTTGTGTTCCACCATAGAATGATGCCGTGTAATCAAGTTAAATTCATTTCTCCATTATCAAACATTTAGATCATTTGGAACATTTTATCTTTATGACCATCTAAAGATAGTGTTTGTGCATATCATGTGCACATAATGTTTGTGCACAACAGATTACTTTCTTGGAATGGTTTCCTAAAAATAGACTTGACTATTTTTAACGCTTTTGATTAAGTATTGCCATATTGCCTTCTGCTTTTATTGCAATTTGTAGATTCAACTTCTACCAGCAGTGAATGAGACTGTAACAGTAGCTGATAGCAGCTCCCATTTGTTTTTGATGTCTTATGTACCAGACACAGTGCAAAATGCTCTATGTGTGTCATATCATTAACTGTAACCATACCAATATGAAGTAGGTATCCTCTCATACCTATTTACAGATGAGAGACTGACAAAGAAGTTGCATAACTTTTCCAATGTCGTACAACTGGATTTGGGATCCAGATGATTCACCTCCAGAACCCTGGGCTTCACCATACTGAGGGAACAACATTGAAAGGTAACACTATATACCTAGTATTTTGATTCTTTGCTAATTTCATGAAGGAAAAGACCGTATCTTGTTTCTAAATTTCATTATTTTAATATTAGCAATTTTAGGTGCTTTCTTATTATAATTATTAGCCAGTTCTATTTCTTCTAGTGTAAATTGTCTCTTTCTATCATTTGCTACTTAGTGACTCTTCTCTTTTTACAATATAAACTTGTTAAATATTAAAAATATTCTGTTTTTTCTGTGCCTATTGGTGGCTAAAATTGCTCCTGTTTGGCATATAATTGTATTCGGATATTTGACCTTGTGACAGTTCATTTTTAAGCAGTCAAATATATTATTTTTATTTGTGATTCCTTCCATCACTAATTTTATGCTCGAAAGTAGTTCTGTATCCAGATATCTGATATTAACTTACATTTTCTTTAAAAACTCTATCCTTTTCTTGTGTTGATCAGCCAATCTTTCTAGGTTGTTTACCTAGAAAGTCTTGCTAATTGCCTCAGGTTTCGTCTATTTGTCTGAGACCACACTGTTAGAATCCAAGTGGAAACAGATCTTTTCTAACATTTCTGTTAGTCTGAAAACACAGTTCACAAAAATTTCAAGACAGCAACTTTGTCTGCTCCATCTCCCCAAAAGAGGAAAACCAAGAAAGCATAGATACACATTGCTAATGATCATTTGATACAGAGGATTGAGTTTTGGTCCTGGGCATCAGTGCCCTTTTCTGGCACTGAATTCACTTGGGTTGGTTCTCAGTATAAGAAGCCAAAAGACTAGAGTTACTTATGAGGTGTCAGTTTTTGAAATATAAACCCTAAAAGGACATATTTCCAATCCAAGAGTTCTGCCTTTTGTGCTAGATCACTGTAGAGCAGTCTTTGTTTACAAAGCATCACATTATCTGGCAACAAAACCTCATAACAATCAAGGCTCCTTTCATTTTCCCAACACTGTTTGCTGATAAGTCTTCAGAAAAATTTTGAGATTTTTTTTTCATGCTACTAATTTATGCCAACATAAATGGGAGTCTAATATTCTGTTTAAAAAGAAGTGTAAACATATTTTGGGGATGCTTCTCCATTCACTCTAAAATCTAAAGTCTGAAATTATTTACATGCAATTTTCAGTGATTTATTAACTAATTATCAACTGAGGTAGGGCTGATGTTGAAAGGGTAGATTTGCTATGGGTTCCTAAATTACTTTAACTCCCAGGAACAGAAAACCTACAATTATAAACAAGACATAGGCAACCATGGTAACAGATCTACTTTTCACAACAAATACACATTTTTTCAAAAACAATTAATGTTCCTTAATGTTTGATTGTTACAAGCACTTCCAATGATATCTGTTACCTTCTTTTTTTTTTTAATATTTATTTATTTTGAGAGAGAGAGACAGAGAGAGAGAGAGAATATGAGCAGGGGTGGGGCAGAGAGAAAGGGAGACATAGAATCTGAAGCAGGCCTCAGGCTCTGAGCTGTCAGCACAGAGCTTGATGCAGGGCTTGAACCCTGAACCACAAGTTCATGACCTGAGCCGAAGTTGGATGCTTAACCAACTGAGCCACTCAGCCAACTCAGTATCTGTAACTTTAGAAATAAATGTCCAGGTAAATATGGGTCTAGATGCATTAACTTTAAGTTAGTTATACAGACCTAGGTTATATTAACTTTAGACTTGAAAATCTTGTGACTATGTTTTGATCCAATTTTAGACTATGTTATTATGCCTTTTCAACAAACAGTTTTCAACAAACCTTTTCAACAGTTAATCTGGAAGTTATGCAATGATTTATAATGCATGATGGGATATTAAGCAATTACTATTTGAAAATAATAACTTCAGTGGAAATCCAAATGGTTCTCCAAATATGAGGAACAGTAAATCTCCTCCAGCTACTTTTCATACCATAAGACTGAAAGATAATTCACAAATTATCTGGACTGACTTTGAAGTAACTGAATGAAATAAAAATTATTACCCAGAATACCCTAATTAAAAGTGATTATTCATACCAACAGCTAAATTTATTGTGCACCAACTATATGCCCGAGATTTTCCAATCAATTGGCACTGATTTCTCAGGTACTATGTCATTCTCATTTTATGCTCAAGAATACTGAGCCTTAGAGCAGTCAAATAACTTGTTCAAAGTCAACTTTTATCAGAAAGTCTGTTTAAGACAGACTTAAGCCTGTCCTGTCTGAGTTCAGGAGCTGAGCTCTTACCTCCTGTGTAATAAATAAATATCAACCACATTCTGCCAACCCATCCTAGGTACACGATTATTAAAAAGGCTGGCTCTTCCATTATTCCTGAACTTCATTCAGCCAACATAGTAGTCAAGATATCTGAGGAATTGGACCCCATAAAAAGATGCCAGGAGTGACCCAATTAGCCAAGAATACCTATTTTTAAAGGTAACTAAGAGTGTTTGGAGGCCCTCATTTTTGAAAGCCTCTCTTTCTGAATAGCGTACCACTTTTTGCATAGAATCTCTTCTGTGTGAGAGTAGAGGTCAAAATAGCCTGCAATGGCTTTTAATGGGCACCTTATTTTTTGGGACACATGGAGTGTCCCCATGTGACTAATTTGTAGCCATTCTTTTTTTTTAATATTTTATTTTTTAAGTGATCTCTACACTGAATATAGGGCTCAAACTCACAACCCCGAGATCAAGAGTTGCACACTCCACCAATTAAGCCATCCAGGCACGCCTTTAGCCATTCTTTAAGTAAAGAAATAAATTTGGACCAAAACTCTAAATATTAAGTGTAATTTTGAGGCTTTTTGATGCTTATTCTCCTTTGCCATGAAAATATTGCCAATTTCCTAATTGTATTAATGTTCTATATTATAAAAAATGGTATCATTGGGGGAGAGCTGAATAATGGTAACATCAGGCCACTCTGTACTATTTTTTTGTAACTGCTCATGTGCCTATACTTCAAAAAAAAAGTTTTAAATTATTGCCAAATTTCCATCTTGCCAGGGAAATGAACTTCTGGGCTTTGCAGCTGATAACTTTCATCCAGCTAAGGTCCCTCTTGGGGTATTGGCCATCACTTTGAAGAGGCACTAATGTATGAAATGGGCACAAATTATTATCATAGAAGGACCAACAGAGCATATCCATAAACCTGCATAGAGGGTCTACCTCATGTCCTCCTCCTGGTATGTAGTCGAGGGCCAGGGTGTCTCTGAAAAGCTTCATTAGAAATAAAAGTCAACCTGTTGAGGAAGACTCCCAACTGCCTCTAGTGGCACTTATCCCCTGCAAAAAGACAAACTCACCAGGTGACAGGGTGAGTCCCAGACAGAGGTCTGCAATGAGTGGGGAGGAATTAGCCATGCTCCTTAGCTGGCTGCTGCCTTTGGATGTTTACTTATACACATCAGTGCCAGATCCTGACAAGGACAGATTACCCGAGTGCTGGCTTTTGGGAAGGGAACGTGCAGTGGAGAGAAGAGCAGAGCAGCCTCGTTCGGGCGAGCAAGGCCAGTCCCAAGCAGAGCTCCAAGAGCCTACAGGGCCCCTGTCATCAGGGGGACTGCTCACATGCTCACCCAGGAAATCTACTCTTTGTGAACCGCCTTGAGCTACTAGGAACATTCCCAAAATAAGACATTGATTTGAAGGACCGATGGAGGGTGAAAGAAAAAATTGAAGATCTGTTTGGAAGGCAACTAACTGCCTGAAATGCAATCTCTGCTTTTTGTTTCTTTGCGTAGAGAGAGAGGAAGGGAAAATAGAACCCTGATAGCTTCACCTAGTTAATAAGGCTGATCCTGGAAGTTCGTGGAACCCACTTTGGCCCATCCTACCCAGAAATGCCCCAGTAGGTATTCAGAGGAACCTGTTCAAGGTGGTATTAGGAACAAGGTTGCAACTTTGAAGAGATAGAGCCCTGCACACAGCATGAATTCGGAGGTGGAAGAAGATCTGCTAAGGGAATTTGGGAAGACAAATGACAGGGCAGGGAATACAAGGAATTCTCGCACGAGCCATTTCATAGACAACCCCAAAACTGCCCATCCGTCTTCTGCCGTCAGCCTACCAAAAGCCTTGTTGGCGTCTCTGAAAATAGATGGCTAAATAAGCCTAAGCTTTTTTGGTTCATAGAATTGGTGAATCAAAGGGGCAGAAGATTTATCTCATGCCTCTAAAGATCATTTATAACTTGGCTAAGTGGCCCAGGATAAAACCACAATAAAGGTGATTCATGCAGGAAATCCATTCTGTTGAGGCAGAAATGAAAATCCACATTAAATCACCGTCCATTCTGTGCACGGGAGAATTGGAGTGAGCCAAGCTCAGTGGATTCCCAGGCACACTAAAGGCTGAAAACCCATTGTTCTTGGAAAATGGGGGAAATGAGACTCCTTTAAAGTGGGAATGCAGCCTCTGGCTCTGAGAGCAGGGAGGTACTCCTGACCAGGGTGAGCTGCCCAGTGGCCCTGCCATGCGGGTGTCTGGGACTATATTCCCGGATGGCAGCCAGCCTGGGGATCTATTCAATTACTGCAAGATCCTTGCCAGGAGGCTTTTATCAGCTGCACTATTTATCAAGACAATTGGACCCAGTACAAAAACCCACCTTTGCAAATTGCCATGAAAGGGCTGTCTATGAGGCTGAATCAGGGATGTCTGCTGCCTCTTGGCTTTTGAACTCAACTGTACAGTTACTGCATTTTCTCCTGGCTGGGATCACCTGAAAATATTGTTGTCCCCTATCCTTCACCTTTCCTTTTGGTCCAGAAGTCTAATGTATTGAGGGATAATCTAAGCGCAAAAGCAAGCTCACGGAGCAATCACACATGGGCTCATTATTTTGCACATGATTTATTTTTTGCATGACATTAAAGTCTTCTCAGTCTCTTTCCCTAACCTTCAGCTAGAACCACACTTCTTCCCTTTTACCTGCTAATGATCTATCAGATCTCACTGTTGAGCATTGGTTATGACCAAGTGAGATGATTTCCAAGCCTGCACCCTCGCTTTTCAGTGAGAAGTGGATTGATGCTTCATCGGAAGGCCTCAATTTTATTGTAAATTAACAAAAAAAATGTAGAATATTTTTAGTACACTTAGTTTGGGATTTTCCTTCCCCATTGGTTCTTTATTAGCCTTTATTCATACAGTAAGGTTGTATGCAACTTAAAATACAGTTATTCAGTCATAATGAACAATACCTAATGCAACTTGGTTGGTAGCAATGGAGTATGAAATGGAGATAATCCACGAGTACATACACATCAGTGTGGTACTCGCCACAAATCACTGGTGCTCCTCTGTTGTCGTGACTGAAAGCTGACAGTGGCCATTGTGACACATTCTAAAGGGTTGTCTAAGCAATTCATCCAGAGTTGTGATAAAGGTAGGAATTCCATCATGATAGATTTAGCAAAAGCAAAACCTCATTAAAGTAAATCCCCTTCTCTGAAAATAAGTTAAATCTATTAACTGATTTATGCTCTTGTCAAAAGTGCCCATGTCCTTATAGGTGATGGTAAGCTATCTTGTCTATTGACAAACACTTGAAAACTGGATTTATATGAGAATCATTGGCTTTCTTAAAAAAAAAAAATTCATGTCTCTTCTTATACACTGCATAAGGGACGCACCCTGCAAACATCAGCAATAAAGAAGGCTTATTTTATGGTAAAAGCAATCTGGTAGATTGTAGGTAGAACATTACATTTGTCTGGTCATATAAATCTTACGGGCACAAACTAAAACATACTGAATGTGTCAATTAACCAGAGTTCCTATTGGATTTTTTAAAAATAAAAACTCATGGCACTACAGTCAGTACTTTGATTTGTTCCCCTTTCAAAGACTAAGGGAAGGGATAGGCCCCTGGTAACAGGCTGTTGCCCATCAAACTAGATGGAGACAATTAATTTAATGAAGAGTTTCTATTTAGGAAGAAGCAGTAGGAGGAAAGGGCAACGGTGGGAGCTTCCACCAGGTTGGCTGGTGTTTTACAGGCAGGAGAAGCAGCTGGAAATTTGGATGATGGTTTTGAAAGCCTGATGATAAGGAAAAGGTCACTAAAATTGAAATGGTGGGTGGGAAAGTGGAGCAGACCAGGCTAATGTGGCAAAACTGAATCATCTCGTGTGTGTTAAAGCTTTTAAGGAACTCTTTTCTTTTTGCTTCAAACAGTTTGCTCTTCTCCCTAGTGACTACTGTCCTATGAATGGAATAGATTATTTGCCTCTTTTCTTCCACCTAAATCAATTCTAAAAGCAATTTTTTAAAGTTCAGTTTATATGATAAGGAATGTTCCCATCAGACCTGAGTCATATTGCGAATGTGTGTCTTTTGCTTTAGTGTGTAGTTTTTTTAAGCCAATGTTGTTCCCACACTACCTTAGAAACAATGTGTGTATTTACAAAACTAACAAACATTGTAGCTTGGAAAATTCCTTTGGCACAGACAGGAGTGTTCAGCCACAAATGCTTCTGACTTAAAACCTGAACCAAATAAAACTTGACAGCAAGGCAAAATATTTTATAGGCAAAGTGACATTTTATAATAATGGAATAATAAATGCAGAAGGGAAAATGAACCAAAGCTGAAATATCATCTGAGATCCACTGGATACTAAAGGGAGGTGAATCTCATTTAGACTTTTCCTGTTTTTATTACACTAATAATTATGTCTATGACTGAAGCACTCTTAAACTTAGAGAACTCCCATATTTCTAATTACATGGTCGCATATCTCCAATCGCATGTCTCTATGAGATCTGGATGATGCCGTGGGAAGCCTTGGTCTCGTGGTAAAATGGATGGATATGGAAAGAAAAGTGATGGAAAAATCACAGAACCACTTGATCAAGCACTTCACTTTGCAACCAAATCAAGCAATGTTTAAATCAACCTGATGAACATAATACAACCCCAAACCCATCTACAACTGGACATTAAATCACATTACAAATGGAATTAATAAAGACCAAGTAAGCTTACTTGCCAATCTCCCGTCTTCTACCCTACTACAAAAGTCAGCAACCACTGTTGATTTGCGCATTTAGGAAAATCAGCAAGGGTCTATCAACTACCTTTCTAGTCCATAGGACAATTGTAAAGAGGATACAAAACATTGATGTGTTAGTCTGGGAAAATAGAAATAGTCAAGGCTGGTTTTAACACAATTGGGTTAGACTAGGATTAAAAGAGAGCCAGGATTGCAAAGCAAGTTGGTGTGTGGATCTTCCCACAGTGCCAGGAGACATGCATCTGCCTTTCTTTCCTTTTTTAAAAATTAAGTTTATTTATTTATTTTGAGAGGTGGGGCAGAGAGAGAGGGGGGAGAGTGAATCCGAAGCAGGCCCTGCACTGTCATTGCAGAGGCCAACACAGGGCTCGATCTCATGAACCATGAGATCATGACCTTAGCCAAAAGCAAGAGTCAGATGCTTAACCGACTGAGCCACCCAGGTGCCCCACATCTGCCTTTGTGTAAGTGTTGGTGAAATGCACTTTGGGTTCACTCCAAATGGATGGACTCCAGGCTGGGAAAAGCCCACAGTCCTCATGTTCATCACTCAGAAATAGATATTTCCCCAAAAGAATGACCATGGCATAATACCGAAGAAACAAAACAAGGCAAACAAGAAACTTACAGTCATCAAATCACTAGATTAAACAATGACTTTAGCTAATGTATTATTCATTTGACAGACATTTGTCACTTGGCCTACTTTTCCATGGTAATATATGGAGTGCTGGAGGACAATTGGAAATGATCTAAGCATCTTATCTCTGGATGTTGGTTTCATTAGGTCTGGAATGGGGTCTAGAAATAGATCCTATTTGTTTGCTTGCTTGCTTGTTTTAAACTCCTGAGAAGATTCTAAGTGTCCACAAGTTGGGAACCCACTGATCTGACAGAGGTTTTCAGTCTCTGTGTTGCCTGGTAAGTCAGAGAGAGCAGTAGGAAGGAACCAGAGCTGAAGCAGAGAGAATTGATCATAGCTCCAGTCTCTGAGCCTGCAGGACAGCAGCTATAAAGTGCGTTGCTGGGGAAGAAATTCAGAACTTTTTATCCAAACATGACGTTACTATTTAGAAGCTGTGTGACCAGGACCAAGTAATTAAACTCCTTGAAGGGGTACTTATCGCACCCCTTTTCAGAGTTGTTAAACATTCTAAGTGAGATTGTAACAAGGCCTGCTCTGGTGCCTGGTCCATCATCAGGCTTAGTTTCTGTCCTTCTCCCTCACATAAGGTATAGCCCTTCTTCCCCTCCTCCTTTAATGTTAAAAATTGTTTTCATTCTCCACAACCCAATCCCAACCTACATACTCCATGAAAGCTTTATGACACCTCCACCACTCCCACCACCAAAGCTCACTGACCTCCCTCCTCATTGTACTTCTGTGGCCCTTATATTCAGGATCACATAATCTGATACTTAATTGTCCTCCAGTCTCTTCACGAGTATTATTGTAGTTTTCCTGGCCTGGCTCTCCTTGAGTACTCAGACAATGTTTTATTCATAGAGGGGCAAAAGAATTCCTTGTTGGTTGATCGAAAGTACCTGTTGGGCTGCTTCCATAAGAGACATCTAATGAGGAATGGGAAATCCTCAATTTTCTGTCGACATAATGCAGTGGAGACCAGCCAACATTGCCACGGCTTCTGTAGGCATTAGTATTCTGAAATAATCATCAGAATGCCAGTCTCCTTCCACCCCCACTCATTTTGTTGGAAAAATGCAAAACCTGCATTTTCCATGAACCACATCTAACTCTATGCACAGAGTGAATGCAGTGTCTGTGTTTAGCATCCCAAATGTGATAATTATGCATTATACTTACTCCATGGCTAAATCTTACATTTCTATACTAAAACACAAAGGAATGACTAAATACTCTAGTGTGTTATCTTGCCCTTCCTTACCATTGTGGGTTTTCTTCTTATCATCCAGATTGGCCCCATGCTGAAATGCGCCTATAAAAATAAGTAAGAAACTTCAGATGTATACAAGACTTAAAAGGTGAGTGACAAGAAGAGGTGAATTGTAGGGACATCTGTGCCAGCAAACACATGAGCATATTGGAAAGAGGTAGCATTGTGTGTGTGTGTGTGTGTGTGTGTGTGTGTGTGTGTGTGAGTGTATGTGTACGCCTGTGGAGAAAGCAGATTTTTTTTTAATGAGGAACAAAAGCTGGGTTATGTAAGCAGCACTGTTCAAAACAGCTTGTATAGCAAGAATGGAAACAAGGTATGAATATTCATAAGTAAAATGGAAGAAGTGTTCATTTGCAAGGAAGTGGAGATGAAATTCTGAATATTGTTTGACCACAATTTTACCCAGAAAGCTTTGGATGTATAGATCACACAATATGTCATACAAACATAAAACCAACTAACCCCATTGCCTCAATATTCCCCTTCTTCAATACACTAATAACCAGTTTATTAATATTTCTACATGTTATTCATTCAGGTTGTCTTGATTTTGATTCTTCCACCTCTGGATACCTAAAAGTGAAAGAAGAAAGAGATAATAAAAATAATCATATACAAAGACTAACTCCAAATGAATCAAAGGCTTAAATGTAAGAGCCAAATCTATAAAATTCATACAAGAAAACATAGGGATAAATCTTGGTTACCTTGGATTGGGAAATGGATTCTTACATATGACATCAAAAACATAAACAAGATAAGGAAAAAATTGATAAGTTGGACGTTACCAAAATGAGAAACTTATGTACTTCCAAAAGATACTATCAAAAAGGTGAAAGACAACCTACAGAATGGGAGATAATATTTGAAAATCATATATCTAATAAGAGTCATGCATCTAGAGTATAGAAAGTACCCATGGGGATTCTGTATGGCTCAGTTGGTTAAGCATCCAACTCTTCATTTCAGCTCAAGTCATGATCTCGTGGTCTTGGGATCAAGCCCGGCATCGGGCTCCATGCTGACAGAGCCAAGCCTGCTTGGGATTCTCTCTCTCCCTCTCTCTCTGCCCCTCCACTGCTTTCATGCTCTCTCTTTCTCTCTCTCAAAAAATAAAGTATATAAAGGACCCCTATGATGCAATAATTAAAAAGTCAATAACCCAATTAAAAATGGGCAAAGTATCTGAGTAGACATTTCTCCAAAGGAGATATACAAATGGCCAATAAGGACATGAGAAGATGCTTAACATCATTGGTCGTTACGGAAATGCAGACCAAAACCATGAGGTACAACATCACACTCACTAGAATGGTAATAATAAAAAAGTCAGATAACAAGTGTTGGTGAGGAAATGGAGAAATTGCAACCCTCATACACTGCTGGTAGCAGTTCCTCAAATGGTTAAATATAGAATTAGCATTTGACTCAGCAATTTCACTCCTATGTATATACCCAAGAGAAATGAAAACATGTCTATGGAAAAACTTGTATACAATATTAATAACACCATTATCTATAATAGTCAAAAAATGTAGAAACAATCCAAATATCCATCAGCTGATGAATAGATAACAAAATGTGGTTCTTCATACAATGGAGTATTATTCAGCCATAAGAAGGAATGAAGTACTGATTACATGCTATATCATCAATGAGACTTGAAAACGTTGTGCTAAGAAGCCAGTCACAAGACCACAAATCATGTGGTTCCATGTATATGAAATGGCCAGAATAGGCAAACCTCTAGAGATGAAGAGTAGATTAGTGGCTACTTAGGGTGGTAGAGTGCATAAAAGGGTGATAGCTGAAAAGATAATGGGGCTTCCTTTTAAATTTTTATTTATTTTTGAGAGAGAGAGAAAGAGAGAGCAGAGGAGGGAAGAGAGAGGGAGAGAGAGAATCCAAAGAAGGCTCTGCACTGTTAGCACAGAGCCTGATGCAGGGCTTGAACTCACAAACAGTGAGATCATGACCTGACCTGAAACCAAGGGTTGGACACTTAACTGACTGAGCCATCCTGGCTCTCCAGGGGCTTCCTTTAAAAGTAATGTAAAATGTTCTAAAGATGACTGTCATAGTGGTTGCACAACTCTGTGACTATACTAAAAACCATTGAATTGCATACTTCAAATAGGTGAATCATATGGCATGTGAATTATTATTTCAATAAAACTGTTGCAAAAGAAAAAAAGAAATGAAGAAAGAAAGAAGAAAAAGGAAAAAAGAAGTACTCACCATGATCTTGGGCTCTGTTAGGAGACCCAAACTTTTTATCAAATGAAACTCTATCAGTGAAATTATCAATAAATTGAATGATAGGAACAACATGAAAAGAAAAGGATCAAATGAAACTCATTCCAACCTCTAATGCATTCCCTAAGTCTTATGTACTGTCATGTAACATTTTAATGATGGGGTCTTAAGCAGTGATATTTTTCCCCCCTCAAGTAGAACTTTGATCCCTCATACATTTGCCTTGAAAATTGGAAGACTCAAAGCAAAGTTAATGTCAAATGGCAGACTATATTATAGCATTTGTCATAGTATTCAATCTGTGGAGCTTAAGTTTGGTAGTATTTTTCTTTTCTACATGAAGCCAAGAACAAATTGAGTAACCTTCTAGAATTTGATTAGGAAATCAGTGGATCAAAGTTTTAACTTTAGGATGAGGTACAGTAAGGGCAAAAATTAAATACACTTCAACCTGTTCACAGGATTTAGATAATCAGCCCAGAACTGATCTGTTGCCTGTTTTCAAACTGCATTCTATGGATCCTTCTGTGGAGGAAGGGATCCAAGGAGGGTGTGTTCCAGGTTTCTCCATCCAGAGAAGCTCCACTTCTATCTGTTCTAAATGTAGAATTTCTGCTTAACAAGATTCTATGCTTAAACAAGTGTTGAAACATGGGGATCTAGATCATTTTAATTAACAGAAGCATCCTGAACTTTCCCAGCCTCACAAAGTTTTTGTAAAAACATGAGCCCACCTTCACTCACAGAGGAAACGTCACCAGTTCACAGATGACCTGCTTCCTATAAAGGACTTCCCACCCCAAATATTTCTTGGAGTCTTCTGGAGGCATTTTGTACATGTTCAAGAACAGGTCACCATTTATTCACTCAACAAGCATCAGTTCTGTGTTTGGAACAATGTAGTTATCTTCCAGCAGTCAGGTAAGGACTTTCTGCCCTACCCTTACCCTGTACTTTGTTCTTTTGGTCAGGCAAGACTACCACTTTTAACAATGAGGGAGAGATCATCTTTCCAGTCCTTTTTCGACCAGCTATGATGAAGAGATGCCATAACACCTGGAGGAAATTAGGATTCTCCCTAATCCTTTCAACACAAACATGTGACAACAAGATGTTCTGGCTGTTTAAAAAAAATCTAAGGGGAACCTGGCTGGCTCAGTTGGAAGAGCATGCGACTCTCAATCTAGGGGTTGTGAGTTCGAACCCCACGTTGGACATAGAGATTACTAAAAACTAAATAGGGGTGCCTGGGTGGCGCAGTCGGTTGAGCGTCCGACTTCAGCCAGGTCACGATCTCGCGGCCCGTGAGTTCGAGTCCCGCGTCAGGCTCTGGGCTGATGGCTCGGAGCCTGGAGCCTGTTTCCGATTCTGTGTCTCCCTCTCTCTCTGCCCCTCCCCCATTCATGCTCTGTCTCTCTCTGTCCCAAAAATAAATAAATGTTGAAAAAAAAATTAAAAAAAAAACCTAACTAAATAAATAAACTTAAAAAATACAGTATACAATTCAATGTGTTCTTTTTTATTTCTTTTTAAAAAAATTTTTTCAACGTTTATTTATTTTTGGGACAGAGAGAGACAGAGCATGAACGGGGGAGGGGCAGAGAGAGAGGGAGACACAGAATCGGAAACAGGCTCCAGGCTCCGAGCCATCAGCCCAGAGCCTGACGCGGGACTCGAACTCACGGGCCGCGAGATCGTGACCTGGCTGAAGTCGGACGCTCAACCGACTGCGCCACCCAGGCGCCCCCAATGTGTTCTTTTTTAAAATCTATACTGCCTTGGCTCAGAGATAAAGCAAGATTTTTCATCACATAGCTTTAGACTGTGGAGTGTGAAAAATTAATGAAGTTTCATTGTAGAATAAATGGGCTTTTGAAAATCTAACTCAAAATGAGCCATTGCTGGTTTCATGTGGCATCTAACTAGCAGTTTCTGATGTGGCCTTGTCTGGTTTCCCACTGAAACACCCATGGAAACTCAGAGAACAGCGAACACTCAGACAGACAGCTCACCTATTACTAGAGTATGTATGGCACCTGCACTAACTTAATAGTGGAGTTAATATTTGAAGAGCTGAAACCTCCTTTGGGGGAGCCAACATAATATTTTGTGATTGAAAAAGCTTCATCCCTCCCACTCTGCCTCAGAACCTGAGTCTCCCTCAATCATCACTTGGACAAGTGTTCTGCCTTTCTCCCATCAGGGAGGCCAAAACCAACCTTTTAAACCAACCTAGTTAGAAAATACTGGGTATTTTGATTTTTATCTCTGTATTTATATTTTTGGCAATTTCTTCTATATGCTTTTGGCCAGTACTATGGTGAAATTATCTTAAGTTTAAATTATGATAGAAGGAATTCAATTTTGTTCACTGATGCATGTCCATTACCTAGAACAGTGCTCTGCAAAGAGTAGACAATTAATATTCATTGTTTGCATATTCATAAGTAATTAGTTTTAAAAAGTCAATAGGACCACAATTAACTTCTAATCACACTTGTGCTTTAATTTTTGAAGAGAATTTAGGCACAGAATTCTTTAATAATGGTTAAATAATTTCATAAAGAATTTTATTATGAAATTCACCAAGAGCTGAGAGAAATAAAAACCAGGAGTTGGTTGAAAGAAGGAATAGTCCATTTAGCAGCAAGAGTACTAAAATAGCCTTTGTTTATTAGTGACCTTCAAGGAATCAGCCCTATGTCCTCTCCCCGCCTACCAAAGCAAGTGTTAACAAGCCCACTCATTTGCCAGAGCAGAGCTGGGCTCCCAGTCAATGCCGCTGACAGTGGAAGGAAGAAGAAATAATTACTTCTTAAAGCCACACATTAATTTAAGCACTTGGGAAAATTCAGTTTGTGAAAAATAAAGAATGAAATGGGAACAAAAGAAAAACCGTGTTTCATGTCAGAACGGAAAGGTTAGAGACAGAAACAGCGAACAGAATGGAGTGTGTGGAAACACAGTGAGCTGGAACCAGTGGGAAGACCAGCCTCCTGCTGCAGCATGGCTGGCATGCACCTCCCCACCTGTGAACGGGGACGTTACACTCTGCACACTGCTACCACCCGCTTTCCCTCTGTATAGACAAGGTGAGGGATGCTCACTAACCCCCTGGCAACCTACTTGTTTGAGGAAGGACGTTAAAATCATGACTACTGTTTGGGGGTTTGAGAGCACATGGAGTTAAAGGCAGCTCTAGGGCCATCTTTATCCTTCTCTTTTCAACCCTGCACCCAACTCCTGTGATTTCTATGTATAAATCACCTTCTTCCTTTACTTCCTCAGCTTTGAAAGATAAACATGAAATACTAGATTAAAATGTTTTTAATTCTGCCATTTAAAGGTGCTTTGGGGGGCGCCTGGGTGGCTCAGTCGGTTAAGCATCCCGTTCCAGCTCAGGTCATGATCTTGTGGAAGGTGAGTTCCAGCCCCGCGTCGGGCTCTGTGCTGACCGCTCAGAGCCTGCAGCCTGTTTCAGATTCTGTGTCTTCCTCTCTCTCTGACCCTACCCCGTTCATGCTCTGTCTCTCTCTGTCTCAAAAATAAATAAAAACGTTAACAAACAAAGGTGCTTTGGAATATAGGTTTTATTATTATTTAATATGGCAAGGCTGCCAGATCCGAAGTCAGCTGCCACTGAAAAATAGTTACACCTATAGATCCCAAGAGGCGGGGGTGTGTCATGCAGTGGAGGGCTACGTGGGGACGTGCCAGGGTCGGTCAGGAGGCAGAGGGAGAGGGGACAGTTGTGAGCCAGAGCTTTTACTGTGATTTCTGTAGGAAGGAATGGGCCTGGCATTGTAAGCAGGCTTAGGATTGGCTAGTTTGGACAAATTCAGTGGGCTCTGGGGCACAGGGTCTGTCCCTAGTTGTCTGGTACCTCGTCCTGGAGTACTTACGCAAGAGGATAGCAGCCCAAAGTGTGAAAGCCAGAGACAGGAGGTGGTGGGGGATAAGGGCTCTGGACTGTTGGTTTGCATTTGAAAGGCATGCTCAATGTCCAGTTGTTAATTGTCTCTAGGTATTGGCTAGCCCTGGGAGGGATAGTCCCTCCAGGGTCAGCCAGGCCCCAGATGTCAAACATCAGAATACAAAAAATAAAAGACATGTTTCATACAAAAGGCACTTGCATAGATTCAGTTTACCAGAGTAATAAACCCAGCATTTCAGCTGGTGACTTCCATTATGATGTGGAACTCCAGTATTGAAAGGTCGGGTTACCCATACATTCAAAACCATAAAAAGGGTTTCAAGCTGGATGTGAAGAAACTACTTCTATTGCAAGGAACCATCCTCATTCTTGCCCTGGTGATTTGCTCTATCTGAGTACTAAGAAAAATATTTCAGGAGGATGCTTTATGCTTTATTATTGACCATTAACTTGTCATACCATGAAGGAAAAGGATGGTTTAGGACTGCTGATAAGAGCAAGAAGATTTTCTCTTTATCACAAGGTGGAAATCCAACCTAGTGCATCAATAGCAGAAGATCTTATCACTCAATAGAAGTTCAGAGCCTTGCAGAAATGGACCTGCAGGAAATTACTTTCATGGAGGAGGAAAAAAAATGACATCAGGTTATTGGTCCCAAATGGCTCATCCTAACCTCCAAAAATAAAATACAGATGAAGATGTCAGGAGGTAGGAGACATTCAACAACATTTAAACTAAGACTTTCTACCAGCCTATTATTGGAGTTTGGAAGGAATTCTCTCTAGCACTGAAGCTGATGGAATTGGATAGAAAAATACGATCAGTGACTCATTCAATGAATGCCAGTTTGCCATAAGGTAGGAAGTGCTTGCCTTCATCTTACACAGTTTATGTTCTGGTTACTAAAACCCAAAAAGGGGATGTATAGATTTTTCTTCCTCTGGGATGAATAGGCAAGCAAAACAAAAACAGAAACAAAATGTGCCCATGGAAAAAAAGGTATTACCAAGGGATAAAGAATGCCAAACAAGATGTCAAGAACTCCAGAGGAAAAATAAGCTTCTGAAATGGCTTTATTTCAGAAACCAAAGGAAATTGTTAAAAACTGTCAACCTCAGCAGGATTAAAGGAGACATATCCTTCATGAGAGAGAAGCAGAAAAATAAAAAGAAATAGACGAGTCTGAGATGCAAAGGGAAATGAATAAGGAAGGTATTCAAGAAAACTAAAAATGTAACACCAGAACCAACACAATTACTGGGAAAGAGTAATTCAGAAAATCTGCTAATTCAGAAAATCAAATCAGTAATGGGGCAAGATTAAGAAACTCTTCCAGAAAACAGAGAAAGAGAACAAAGAAAAAATGACAAGACAGAAGATGATAATAAGTGTCTAGGACAGAAAATAGAGAGTTAACAGAATAATTATATGGTGTACCTGAAAAGAAATTAGAAGGACAGAACAAGAGCAAGAATCAGACACAAATGTATAATACTTTCATAGACCAGAAAATACGGGGGTTTATCACATTTCTATAAACTTATATACATTTTGACAAAATATTTGCTTTACAAGAACTACAGGAAAATAAAAAAATAAGCCTATAAATTGAAGAGTGGGTTATGTGCAAAGGATAAAAATCAGGTTGACCTTAGCCTTTTCCTCTGTGACACTAAATGCTGAAGACAAAGTATTGGCAGAATTTTGAGGTAGAAAGTTGAAATGTAAGAGTTTTTTCATATGCAGGATTGTCTTCTCGCAGTGTGAGGTCAACACAAAAATATTTCCCCAGTTGTAAGGGCTCTGAAAATATATTATTAGCTCCTTACCTTTTTATTAAAAAAAAGGATATATTCCTTCTGAATGAGAGAAAAACAGGAATAAAGAACTCAAGATCATAGATTTAAAGTCAGCCAATAATGATATGTGCCATTTAGTTTCAGTAACTATTGAAAATTTAGTTACAATAGCAAACGAAATTCTAAATTAATTTTTGACAGAGGAAGATTTATATGACAAAACAATAATTTCCAAAATCTTTATAAAAAACTGTTTCAAAACCTAGGAATTAGGGTGATTAAGGTGGAGAAAAAGGTTTCTAAATTCCACATTTCATTTAAAAGGACTCAGAGGAATGCTTTTCATTTTTTAGTTTGATGTAGGGAGATTATAGTTTTTTTTTTATGTTTATTTAAAGAAACCTTAAAGATGGGGTGCCTGGGTGGCACAGCCGATTGATCATCTGACTGTTTCAGCTCAGGTCATGATCTCACAGTTCATACAATCCACCCCTTCGTCAGGCTCTGTGCTGACAGCATGGAGCCTGCTTGGGATTATCTCTCTCCCTCCCTCTTTGCCCCTCCCCTGCTTGTACACACTCTCTATCAAAATAAATAAATAAACTTAAAAAAGAAAAAAACCTCATGGGGTGCCTGGGTGGCCCAGTCAGTTAAGCTACCAACTCTTGGTTTCAGCTCAGGTCATGATCTCATGGCTTCATGGGTTCGAGTCCTGCATCGGGCTCTGTGCTGGCAGCATGGAGCCTGCTTGGGATTCTCTCTCTCTGCCCCTCCCCCACTCGTGCTGTCTCTGTCTCTCTAAAAATAAATAAACTTAAAAATCTTAAAGATAACTAACAGCAACACAAAATGACAACATATATTACCTTCAAATCAGTGAAGATAAGTGCAGACATATTATGATGTGATCCTAGTTTAGTTTCCTAGGATGTGATCCTAGGAAAAATGTATGTAACATGTATTTTTTTTTCAATTTTCACTGTTTCTAAAAGGAACATATATTAATTTTAAATGTAGAAAAAATTTTAAAAGAGATATCTCTCATATATAAATGAAAAGACTCAGTGGCATTTTCTAACCAGTTTCTTTGCTCTGCACAATTTGCCATCAGAACTGTCCTTATGTGCAGAATCAATTAAACATCCCATGAGAAAATGAGCTTAGTGAAAACTTCCATCTGGACTTTTGGAACAAATAACCTGCATCACTTTAAACAATGATTTGCATATCAAACATCGTTTGCACAACATTTGAACTGAGGTTACATAGAGGCATCTTCTTTTTTTTTTAATCCTAGAAAAGCAACTATTCACGTACTTTGATTAGATAGTGATCTCTTTGAAGCCTGAGATTTTTTTTTTTTTTATTCCCACTACCCAGCCCAGAGCGTGGTTATATGTTTGTCACATTCAAGTGAAATGAAATGACATAAATGAAAATATCCTGCCAGATGATTGTTGCTGTCACCATGTTCATTCCCATTATTGATCACAAGGCATTGATGTCACAGCCTCAAACTTCTTTAGTTGCGTATTGGGCCATTCCAAACTATTTCTCCCTCCATATTTTTGTAAAGTTTACTCACACCTGCAAAACCCAGGTGGTGTTTGTTACTATATATGCTTTTAATTACCAGTTGCTTAAATGAGCTGTAGTTGTGAAATTGCATTTTCTGCTTAAATTTAAAACTTTTTTCCATCATCTGATTTTTATTTAGGTCCTGACTTTTCTTCCCCCAGGTTCTATGGATCTGCATTAATTTTATTTTCTTTGGAAAACTTGTTGAAGCTAACAATTTAAACATGACAGGCTTTTTCAAACTCCCAGGCCTTTGTTCATGCTGTTCACTTGGCCCAAGTGTCCTTCCCACCCCCCCCCCCCCCCCGCTCCGCCAACAGCACTTTTATACTCATCTGAATTCAGATATCACTTCCTTGATTAAGCTTCTCTTCCACCTATGGGTTTCCATTGCACATTGTACAGTCATTATAATGTTTATCAAGTAGTGCAGAGCCTGTGTCCCCTCTGTACCAGACCCATTCTTAGAACAGTATAACATGTACATTTGATAAACCCAGTTTATGTAGAGTTGTGTGGTAGGCCCTCTCCCAGACTCCCAGGATGTGACATTGAACAGGTAATGAACCATGACGTGGTACTATCTTCATGGAGCTCCCGAGCTTATCTAATAAGATAATGACTAGTTTTGACCGAGCCATGACCAAAATAGATGGAATGATATATGTAGGGTGTGTGTGTGGGGGTATCTACTTAAGATAGGTAGTCAAGGCAGTCCTACTTGAGGGCAAACTAAGGCCAAGGCCTAAAGTACAAGAAGGAGCTAGACATGTAGAAACCAGGCAACTGCCTTCTAGGCAGAGAAAAAAGCACGTGCAAAGGCCCCAAAGAAGGTATAATCTTGCCCTGTTCAAGGAAAACAAACAGCTTAGTATGTCTCAAGCAGAGGGTAAGAATCTCCCACAAGGGAGAAGAGTGGCATGAGCTGTCACTTAGGCAGAGGGACCCATGTAATGATGGCCCTGCAGTCAGTGGGAAATTTTGATTTAATTCCATTAGTCGTGAGTTACCATTCAAGTTTAAAATAAGCAAGTGCCATTACCTCATTTCTGTTTTTAAAAGAAATGAGAATTCTTCACAGGGGAAGTAAATTGGCATGAGAAGTGTTTTGGGTAGAGAGTAGTGCCATTTACTGAAGTTAGGAAGAAGGTGGGGCAAGGGGTGTTGGAGTGATTGGGTTTTAGACACAGTATGTTTGAAAGTGGAAGAATCAAGTAGGCAGGTGGATTTATGAGTTTGCAGTTCATGAGAAATGTCTGGCTCAGAGATTTAGTTTGAAAGATATTCTCATATACATGGTATTTAAGGCTATGGGATTGGAATGGATTACTTTGGAAGGAATGGAATAGGACCCAGGCCAAGTCCTGAGGCAACCGAACGTTTGGAGGTCAGATGGAAGAGGCAAAACTAGCAAAAGAGCCCAAGAAGGAGGGGTCAGTAATGTTGGGGAGTGTGATCTGAAGGAAAACAAAAGGAAAGTATTTGAGAAAGAGCAAACAGCCAAGTGCGTGGAATACTGCTAGGAGTGCAGTGAATGAGGGCAGATTTCCTTCTGAGCTGATACACCCCAGCTGGTTGGTGGCCTTGTCAAAAGCAGTGTCGACAGGGTGGCAGGAACAGAAGTCAGATTGGAATAGATTGTAAAGGAGATGGAGGTGAGGAAGGAGAGATGATAAGGGTGTAGCTTTGAGAGAAATTTTGCTGTAAAGGGGAGCAGAGAAATTACTTTCTGCCTTTGTCTATAACACATACAAGACATACATTTTGAACACACTACAATACTTCTTTTTCAAGACTACTCAAAATATAAGAAGAATCAATAGACCAAATAGGAATATTTATAATAAATGTGTGAGATGGGAGAAGTCTTCTGTTAATCACAGTACTTTTTTGTTAATTTCTGTTCTATCCTACACAGCTAAATAAATAATAGCTGACAATTTAGGAGCAACTGAAATTTGCCAAATAAAAAAGATTATTTTATTCAACACTCATAACAACCCTATGAGGAAGGTACTCTGACTATCCTGTCTTATAGATGGGGAGTTCAAGTCTTGGAGACTTAACAGATTATATTGGACCACAGACCTAATAAGTGGTAGAGGCATGATTGGAACCCAAGTTTTGACTTCAGAGTCTGCATTCCTAAACTTAGCAAAACAAGAGTTGGAGATAAGAAAGAAGGTATTACTGACACAGGATAAAAGCTAGAATCTAAGCCATCCTCATTTACAGAGAAATGGTCTTTCACAATTCACTCATACTTTTGGTAAGAAGATGAATGTCTTTGTTAAATAATCTTCGGAAGTAATTTAGATAATTCTGTGGGTGGCTGAGAATAAATGAACAGAAGCCTTTGATGTGATCCCTCTGCCCCCTTTTTTTTAAATGCAAGCAGGACAGAGATTTAGGAAATGCCATCAATGTGCCACTAAATCTGGAATATTTAAGACTGAATATTCTAAAGGTCTCTAAGAATATGCCCCAGACATTCATAAAGGAAATGTCTGAGTAAGAGTAGTACATCCTTTATTTACTGGGTTTATGAAATGTGCCTATAGCAATAGCTTCTAGGTACGTTTTTTTAAAAGTAGGTTCCCCAAACATTTGACTAACCAGAACCCACATTTCATCGGTGTATAAGGCAACATCCAGGTAGAAAAGTTGAGTCTCATGCATGGCCTAAAGAGATCAGCAAATGCATAGAGGTAAAGAAAAGACAGAGGTGAAGTGTGAGCCAGAATAGGATGAATGCCCTCTGAAAACAGAATCCACCTGGCTCTCCAAACCAATGGCTGCCCTACTCGTTTACAGAGCAAAGAGACACAACTCAACTCTAAGAAATGTTTAAGGCCACAGTCATTTAGTCGTCTATGCATTTAGTCATCTTGCAAATGGTTTTGAGTTTTTCAATGCACGTCACAGTGAAAAGAGGCAGTTCAAGCTCTTGAGGAATTTATGATCTTCAGGAGAGATGAGTTCCTTGGCTTATCTGCCAAGTGCCACAGGAGTGACAGACACCAAAACAGGGTGGTTGTGAGAATAGAAAAAAGAGTAGTGAACAGTGTCAAAGACTCTAAGGCAAAGGTGTAATACAGATTTAAAAAAAAATCACAAATTTTAAAGGAAATATGTTGCCCACTATTTAAATTGCAAAGAAAAGAATTAAAACATTTAATTCATTCTCAGCACTGATATTTCTGGGTATGCATTTGTACAGTTGAAATATGTAATGTACATTAAAAAGTCTTTTCTCTTTTTCATTCAGTGATATGTTGTGTTTCATACACATTATATAATTTTCAACATCATTAAAAATTCATCTTATATACAGGCCATTTTAATGAGTATTTAATACTCCATTATGTGGTTAAACTACAACTTATTTAAGCATTGCCCTTTTTTTGACCATTTGAGTTCAATGCAACTTTTGAGATAACTTGAGATATACACTTTAGTGCCAACCATGTTTGTCTTACTCTGATTATTTTAAGTACACATCACCAGAGTGAGTGAAACTTCTGGATCAAAGGACAGGAACATTTTTAGGGCTTTAGTTAGATGATGTTCCAGGAAGATTACAGCAGTTTTTACATCTTTAAGGAAACTCTAGGTGTCTCTGTCTCATTAAACAATGGACTACCATAATCATCACTTTTATATATATATATACACACACACACACATATATATATTAGTTTAATGAGTAAAACAATTACTCATAGTTATTTGAAATCTTTGAGTTCTTTGCTTAAATTCCATTAATATTCCATAAGCCACCTGCATTTTCCCTCTTATGAACAATCCGTTAATATCCCTTGCTTATTTGCTTTTTGGAGTTCTAGTGTTTTAATGATGTGTTGAGTTCATTGTATATCAAAAATCATAACCCATTATCATATCTGTAACAAATATTTCCAAATATCTTCCTCACTAATGGTTTGCCTTTCAATTGTCTTTGCTTTATGTCAGCAGGATGGACAGAAGCAGAGGCAGAGATGCCTTAAAGCATCTGATGCCTTTGGGAGGAGGAGCGTTCAAGGTGAGTGTGGAGTTTCTGGACACATGCGTATCCCTGTCCTGGCAGATGAGTCTGAAAGTGGATGTGAAGAGCTGTGTTTGGTTCATAGTTTGGATTATCGTTAATATACAGTGACAGACAATTGGAGGCTTAAAAGAAAAAAAGGAAGTGACGTGATCAGACCTACCTCTTAGAAACAGAGATCTAATGGTTGGAAGAAAGGTGGGTTGGAGGGGGAAAGGGTCTTACCAGTCTGTTCCTGGACTATTGAAGGAGCCTCTTTGGTGGTCTCCTTGGTTTAACTTCCATGACTTTGGGGTGCCTGGGTTGTTCAGTCAGTGAGTGTCCAACTCTTGGTTTCAGCTCAGGTCATGATCTCATGGTTTGTGGGTTTGAGTCCCATGTGGGTCTCTACACTGACAGTGGAGAGCCTAGTTGGGATTCTTTCTCTCTTCCTCTCTCTCTGCCCTTCCCCTGCTTGTGCTCTCTCTCTCAAAATAAATAAATAAACTTAGAGACTTACCTGACTTTTTCTTTATGCTTAAATTTGAATATTTAAATTTAAGTTAAAATAAGGAATGGAGTATAGGATGGACATTTCTTTCTTAGAGAAAGAAATAAAATAGATAAAGATGAGTGAAGATCCCAATAAACTGAAAGTGTTTGTGGGGCCAACATTAAAGGAATACAGGACTTTCTTTTCCAACATGTGCTTGTTTGGTGGACATATTTGATTAAATCCTAGAAATTATGTAGAAAAGTAGGAGTGATAAAATCATAAGAGATAGGCTTGCCTGAGAGCAGAAGGCATCAAGTGCTAGAGTTTAGGATTATTTGTAGGTGATGGGTAACCTTTATGTGTTAGACATGAATAAAGTAGCTTATTGGGAACATTAACTTGAGAATGTGTAATACTGATTGAAAAGAGAGAGAATAGAAGCAGGAAGATCAGTCATAAGTTTATTGCTTTGGTACAACATTTCTGGAGGGCAATTGGTGATATGTAGCAAAAATATAATACATCCATCTTTTAAAAAAAATTTTTTTTACATTTATTTTTGAGAGACAGAGAGAGACAGAGCGTGAGCAAGGGAGTGGCAGAGAGAGAGAGAGAGAGAGAGAGAGAGAGAGAGAATCAGAAACAGGCTCCAGGCTCTGAGCTGTTAGCACAGAGCCCAACATGGGGCTCAAACTCACGAACCGTGAGATCATGACTTGAGCCGAGGTTGGACACTTAACCGACTGAGCCACGCAGGTGCCCCAATACATACATCTTTTGACCCAAGAATTTAACTCTTGGTAATTTATTAAAGAAATAATAGAAAAAGTGTTTAAAGTTGTAGGTGCAAAGATGTTAACTGAACTGTCATTTATAATAGAGAAACAGTTTTAAAACTAAATATCCAACAATAATTCATAAGATGAAATACTATGTCATGACACAAATCTGTATTTACTAACCTTGAAATGGTTTCAAAATACACTTAAATGATGGGGCGCCTGGGTGGCTCAGTCCATTGAGCGGCCAACTTCAGCTCAGGTCATGATCTCGCGTTCTGTTGAGTTTGAGCCCCGCGTCGGGCTCTGTGCTGACAGCTCAGAGCCTGGAGCCTGTTTCAGATTCTGTGTCTCCCTCTCTCTGACCCTTCCCCATCATGCTCTGTCTCTCTCTGTCTCAAAAATAAATAAACGTTAAAAAAAATACACTTAAATGAAAGCAGAGAGATGAAAAACAGTATATTTAGAATGCCTCCACCTTTACTTTAATCATATATATCATCTCATCCTAGTAATGCTTGTAGAATTGTTATCTCAGTGGTGATTTCTAAAGCAAATATTGTTTAGAATAAATTTCACCAAATAAAATGTTCAAATTCCTCTCTTTCCTTCCTATCAGGAATGGAGTAAAATGGGACAGGGGCTAGGGCCTCAGTAAGTCTGTGCCTAATGTTAAATTAGTGTAAGTTCCATGTACTGTACATTTGTAATATACAGTAACATGCCACTTCTGCTTCATTTCGGTAACTGCAAAGGCACTTTCCCCCAAATACCGTTTATCATCTGATAGCCTCCAACTGAAGTCTTCAACAGTCCCCATAAGGTCAGCTAGAGAAGTGTGGCATGGATCTCTGTTAAAGCAGAACGATCATGGCTCTGGATTGAGAAATCTGCTTTCAGTCCCCATCTGCCACCTTCTAGTGAACTTGGCAAGTCACCTAACCTCTTTGAGTCTGTGTTTCATCCTTAAGTGGGGATAATAAAATATCTTTCCTTTAGTTTATGTGAATTGAACATAAATAAAATCCCTTCCTTGATTTAATTCTTGTCTCTTCAGACGAGGAAATTTAGACAAGGAATATAAATACTAGGGTAGCTTGTTTTATTTTTTATCTTAATTAAAAGTAACATATCCACAACTCATTGTATAAAATGCTGAAATATGTTTCCTTTATAATTAGTCTTTTTGGAATAAAACATAGATTATTTTCCCCAAATATCACAAACCTTTCTTATTTTCATAAGTGTACATGCAAATTAAAGAGGATCTCACCTTAATTATAAGTATTTAAGATAACATAATTATGTTACGTAACCTACCTCAGATTTATATTCAAGTCCATAGTGTATTTTCCAGAAAAAAAGGCCTACCATCTTTAGGTTCATCTAAAACATTTTGCTCAGGGAAACAAAATGCTATTTAACATTTTTACTGTCAGGTAAATATATAAGGAATCCTACTTGGTTTTTACTTTCCCCATTCACAACCTAAATACTAGGCTTTTTAGGAGAACAAATGCACATGCTTGCAAGTGAGTAATTACTTTCTTGGTCATAATGCTATTGTATTAACATGAGATCTAATGTTATTCCTCCAAATTTAACCCAAATACTTATCAAAACTTTTTTTTATGCAAGTCTTAAGAGCCATATCAAGTCCAAAGCCTTAAAATTGGCAATTAACAGTAAAATTACTACCGTATCTCTAAATTATCTTTTCACATTTCATCCTTCCACCCCCTTTTTTCCTTTGAAATAAAAGAAGAAATAAGGTCATGTTTGGGGGCAAACAATATAGGGTGTTGACAAAGAACTGCAAAAATTGGGACACTGTCTTAAAATAAAATTGATGTCATTGTGGATGTTTGAGAGTTGAAAGTAAACTTCAATCAATCTGGGGCCCTAAATCCAAAAAAATCAATGTATATAAAACTACAGATGAGCTAAGTTTTTGTAGGTATATATGTCCTTGGAGAGACCAAGTTAGTAGGTCAGCTGAGGTGTGCTAACCCCTGAATTGTATGTGGTGACCCAGGAGGGGAAGTGGGAAGATGCGATTATGATTCCTGGAAATAATGTAAAGAAAAATGTGGAAGAGCATAATGGTTCAGAGTGTCCATTTAATGTGCCATGTGCCTGGAAAAAGAAGACAGTGTTTTAGGAGAATTCTGAGTGGTCTCTGGAGGGTACAACTGGGTGTTCTATAGACCAAAAGGAGAGCTTTTTAAAAATCCAATAAAAAATTTTTTTTTTTAAATTTTAGAGAGCACCAGCGGGGGAGAGGGGCAAAGAGAGACAGAGAGAGAGAGAGAGAGAGAGAGAGAGAGAGAGAGAATCTTAAGCAGGCTCCATGCTCAGTGTGGAGCCTGGCACAGGACTCAATCCCTTGACCCTGGGATCATGAACTGAGCTGAAATCAAGAGTTGGACACTCAACCAACTGAGCCATCCAGGCACCATTAAAAATCCATTTTAATGAAGCATAATTTATATACAATAAAATTCACCTTTTTAATTTTTATTTTTTTTAGAGAGAGAGAGAGCACATATGTACATGCACATGAGCAGGGGAGGGGGTAGAGGAAGAGGGAGAGAAATAACTTCAAGCAGGCTCCATGCCCAGCACCAAGCCCAGTGCAGAGTGCAGCTCGATCCCACTACTGTGAGGTCATAACCTGAGCTGAAGCCAAGAGTCAACACTTAACTAACTGAGCCACCCAGGCGCACTTCATCTTTTTTAAAAGTAAAGATTTTTATTTTGAGATAATTGTGTATTCACACACAGTTGTGAGAAATAATACAGAAATATTCCTTGAACCATTTATCCAATTTCCTCCAATGGTGAAACTATAGTAAAATATTGTAGGGGTGCCTGGGTGGCTCAGTCGGTTAAGCGTCCAACTTCGGCTCAGGTCATGATCTCACGGTCTCTGAGTTTGAGCCCCGCATCGGGCTCTGTGCTGACAGCTTGGAGCCTGGAGCCTGCTTCAGATTCTGTGTCTCCCTCTTTCTCTGACCCTCCCCCGTTCAGACCCCCGTTCAGTTTTGCTCTGTCTCTCTCTGTCTCAAAAATAAATAAACATTAAAAAAATTAAAAAAAAATATTGTAATATTGTACTATTGTACAATTGACCTTGACTATATCAATGTCAAAATCCTGGTTGTGATACTGTATTGTAGTATTATTATAAAATATAGTATATACCGTACTGTACTATTGTATACTGTGTAAAAAAACCAATATATTGACATTGACACAGTCAAGGTAAAGAGCAGTTCTATCACCACAAGGATCCCTCATGTAGTACTTATATAGCCATCCCCCCAGCTTCCCCCACTTTCCCACTCCACCATCTCTGACCCCTCCCAACCACTAATCTATTCTCCAGTTCAACAGTTTTATCATTTCAGGTATGGTATTTAAATGGAGTCAGACAGTGTGTACCCTTTTAGGATAGGATTTTTTTCACTCAGCATAATTCCCTGGTAATTCATCCAAATTGTTATGAATATCAGTAGTTCATTCCTTTTTACTGCTGAGTAGTATTCCATGATATAGAGGACCACAGTTTACTTAGCTAATCATCCACTGAAAGACAGAATGTACTAATTTTAACTTTGTGTTTTTGATGAATTTTAACAAATTGATACACCCATGGAATCATTGCCATAATCATAAATGGGACATTCATACAAAAGAAATGAAAATATATGTTCACACACACATTATGTGAATGTAGCAGTTTCATTCATACTAGCTAAAAACTGGAAGCAATCCAATGTCCAACCACAGATGAATAAATAAAAGAATAAATAATGATATAGCCATACAGTTCAATACCACTCACTCAGAAAAAAGAAATGAACTACTGGTATAAATATCATACATAATGAAAAAAGCAAGACCTAAAAGAATATATGCTCTATGATTCCAATTATGTGGATTTCTAGAAAAGATAAAGCTTTTTTAGCGTCAGAGAGCAGATCAGTGATTGCCTAGGGCTGGGAGGGAGGAGGGGAACGGTTGACTGCAAAGGGGCACGAGAAAACCTTTCTTGGTTTAAGAGAACATTTTAAACCCTAAACTGGGGAGAATCTGTTGCTCAGAATAGAAGGATGTTACTTTCACAGAAAACAAGGAAGTGCTGAGAAATAAATTTGTTTATGGAGGATGGTAAAAAGAGCAGAGTAGGGAAAATAGATGCCCAAAGGACCAAAGTATAGAAGAATAAAGAACTCCAAAGGTGAAAAGAGTGGAAACTTGAAAGAAACTTCTCAAAGCTTCAAACTACAGAAAGCTGATTGGAGCCTCATAACACCAGGGATGTGAGCCTCACCTATTTGACACTGAGTTTGTAATATGTAAATTTCCCTACTTGATTTTGTGATTTTTTTTTATTAATAATTCTACACTTGTAAAAACGAAAGAGAATTTTTATTTTTAGAGAGAGAGTGTGATTGGGGAGAGGGGAAGAGAGAGAGAGAGAATGAGAGAGAGAATGAGAGAGAGAGAGAGAGAGAGAGAATGAGAGAGAGAGAATGAGAGAGAGAGAGAGAGAGAGAGAGAGAGAGAGAGAGAGAGAGAGAGAATCCCAAGCAGGCTCCATGCTCAGTGTGGAGCCTGACATGGGGCTCAATCCCATGACCCTGGTGATCATGACCTGAGCTGAAATCAAGAGTCAGACGCTCAACTAATTGAGTCATCCAGCTGCTCTGGTTTGTGATCTTTACACAGCTGTGCTCCCTGTCCTTCTTTGGGTCTGGAAGGAGAACTTAGCCCTGTATATGCAGAAGCAAAGAATATGGAGACTGCAGGTGTGGAAATTCTGCAGGAAAACTGACAGGAAAATTCTCTCTGATTCCACTAATTGGTAAGACATGAAATTACCTCCAATAGCAGAAAGCAAACAAGGAACATTTTCTTTGCTTTTCTTGGGACTCTTTCATGACAAGATACACTGTGGTATTTTCTACTGATGCCCTGCTGGAAGCCCTCTCTACTCCTCCCAAAAGTATGGAGTGCTGATATAGTAAATGGCATGCCCAGATGGAAATAAGCCCTTTTAGCCTAATACATATCCCCAAATCCCCTCTACCCTTGAAGGAGACAGTACTTCCCTGGTGTAGAGAGAAAGACTGGAGCAAAACAAAGACAAGAGGACTGGAGGCATGAGTTCAGTCTGAAAGAGAACATAAGAACAGATGTCCAAAACCAGGTGAGAGTAGGGGTGAATACTAATGCCAGGGGCCTGGAGGTGGGAGAGAAGTAAGATATGGTTACTGGGATTCAGAACTGGGGAAATAAACTAAAGTAAATAGGAAGCAAGAAGGAATCAAATTAAGTGGGGAGGATTGCTAGGAGATGCTAAAACCACTGGTTAAAAGATCATTCTGGAATAGGATATTTGCACAGTGTAAAGTATCCTATCACAGATTTCTTATTACTTGTAAAGGGAAAATTTACTTTTTCACTGGAGTTATTCACTTGGTGGTGACATTTCCCAGGCGGTTAAAGTTAGTACCACCAAGATTGGCATAGACTGACAATGCATATACCAGTGTAATGTAGTGTCGAGTACCCATATCGCTCATGAAATGTTCTTACCAAAAATGTTTAACCTGAAGCCCTAATCCATATAGAAAAAAGTACAAAGGATAAAGGGGTAAGTGAAATCACACCACAAGAGACAGACAAATCCAGAGTGTGAGCTATTCTCTAAGAGGGTTTGCCTGGACCCCACACCTTATTAGTAACAAGGATTAGAAATACAGGTTCTAGGGGCGCCTGGGTGGCACAGTCGGCTAAGCGTCCGACTTCAGCCAGGTCACGATCTCGCGGTCCGTGAGTTCGAGCCCCGCGTCGGGCTCTGGGCTAATGGCTCAGAGCCTGGAGCCTGTTTCCGATTCTGTGTCTCCCTCTCTCTCTGCCCCTCCCCCGTTCATGCTCTGTCTCTCTCTGTCCCAAAAATAAATAAACGTTGAAAAAAAAAAAAAGAAATACAGGTTCTAGATAGAAGGAAGGGGATATTTTGCCTCCTAATACTGTAGGCAATAGATAAAGTGAACGGATGAGTTAGAATCTGGATGACCAAAGAAGAAACCTCAGTTAGACCCTGAGACCCAAAGCTTAACAAGAAAAAAATTGGAGGTTAAGACCAGGGTCTCACTATATAGCATTTATAGAATAAAAGTGAGAGGAACTAGTGAATCCAAAGACTCTGATCCTTATCATGGCAGAGGAAGCCACTTAGTGGGGTGTTTTCCAGAACCCTGATCTGTTCTCACCTAATCTGTGGGTGTGGGGAGACACTGATGCCTGACTGAATCAAATTCAAAAAGACTTAGAGAAGGTGAACCAAGGTCTTTGGTCCCAGAGATCAACCACATAAACACAGACATGACCTAACAGTAACATAACAAAGAATTTTGCCTTGCTATTGGATCAGCAGTGAGATAGATGCATTTGAAAAATAATTGACAAGATTTAGCTGTATTGTTTGTAATGGTTAATTAATTAATTAATTTATATGACAACTAATTTTTTTTTTAAGGATCAAGACTGGTGTCCTTCAAGGGAAAGATGGTTAAGATGAGAGAGATTTGAAACCATAGGATTTGAAACCATAGAAGTTAGAGTAATGGGGAGCATTTAATCCTCAGGAGAATGTTTAGATAGAATTCAGTGTCTGTCTTCAAAAATCTGAAAAAGGGTATCTCTTGGAGAAGGGATGTGACTTATTCCATGTTAACTGCAGAGGGCAGAGCTGGGATCAAAGGGTACAAGGAGGTGGATTTGTCTAATTGCTGTGCAAGAAGAGACACAGAGTTCCCTGTTTACTCTTGGAACAATTATGACAGCCAACATTTACTGAGTGCTCATGGTGTCTGCACTATAGTTGAAGTCTTTATATGTCTTAGCTAAAAAGTTGTGGATCAAATTCATAGTTACCATTACAAGTGCTCATAGCATCATTGGTAAAGGTTCCTTTTACTGGCTGCTTATTAACTTACTTCGTTTGGATACTTACCTATTTACTGTTATTATATCATTATCATTTTACAGATGAGGAAGGCTGATTACTTTTCTGGAATCATCCTACTTTAAGTTATTGGCTTATAATGATCTGGACCCAAGTCTTCCTGCTACTAATATTGCCTTCAGAGGTTATGCATATAATAAGAGGTCAGATCAGGGCTGTTCATTAGAAATATAATGTGAGCCACTAATGAGAGCCATATATGTAATCTTACTTTTTCTATTAGCCACATTAAAAATGTAAAAATAAGCTATTGAAAATATTTTAATTATTACATATATATATATTTATACTTATATTTTAACCCAATACAATAACCCAACTGACTCATCACATCTTAAACTATTATCATTTGTTCAAGTGATGTAATCAACACAAAAATTATTAACAAGGTATTTAACGTTCTGTTTTTCACACTAAGTTCTGTGTCTATATTTTCATAACATCTCAGGACTAGCCACATTTAAAGTGATAGTTGCTCCAGGCTCTTGGCTGCTAATGAGGAGCCAGGACAGGGTTAAAATTTAAATCTCTTTGCAGGGGAGAGAGTGGGATTGCAATTTAAAGAGGACCTTTACCTTCCACCTTATATTCCAACGCCTCCTTGCTCCTGATTTACCTCCTTTGCCAGTTTGAAGTAACAACTGCCTTTGTCTTTTCTGGTAGAGCCAACGTATATACTTCTGAATTTGGAGAGAGCAGGTTTTTTTCCTGCAACCTTCCAAGGACTGTCATTTCCCTTCTGGCAGCTACACTGGGAGTTCATTTGTTTGAATTTTGCTTTGAAAGTCACAAAAGTAGGTTGCATTAATTAAATAACGTACTCCAAATACCAAATTGGGGGTAGAACGTCTTGCTTTATGAAAAGTTATGCAAAATTAGGGAGTCCCTGGTTTAATTGATTAGAAATAAATAGTGTAAATGCATAGGTGACTATAAGAGGGAGTAAAGGTTTTGTTATTTTTGCTACGCTGCTCACGGGTAGAGGCAGAGCGTCAGAACAAACACACCAGCCTCTTAAAGTAGCTTTAAAACAGCCCACCGAAGTTTCCCCTCGAAATTCCAAACCAGCTGCCAAAAATGAAAGCTTATAAAAAGATGCCACACGCTCTCGGCCTCCCGGAGGTGGCGCTATGACGGTGACGGAGTTAATTAGTGCCTGCAAAGCGCCGCGTGTGAGCTCATCCGAGAAGTCATGCTCTGCACACATATTATTTATAGCCGATCTGAGGCGTGCACGGTGTTTGACATTTTTCTTCTTTTTAAGTAGGGGGACTTCAAAAAGTCGTGGACATTTCCCTCCACCCTCCACCCCGCAGGCAAAGTGCAGTAGGCAGGCTCCAGGGCGCGGGCGGGAGGTGAAAGCGCCAAACACGCGTGCCGGCGTGCAGGTGCCGGGGGCGGCGGCGGCCACTCTGCAGCGTCCGCTCGGGAGGAGAGTTCGCGGTTGATCTCGGGATGCCTTGCAGATGCAAAATGTGTCTCTGGCCAGCAGGAGGAAGGAAGAGGAAGTGAGAGCAGCGGCAGCCGGCGGCGCAGCAGCCGGCGGATCCCCAGTGTAAGTGCGTGTGCGCGGGTGAGGATGGGCACGGGATAGAGGCAGAGCCACCCACACGGCCGCGGCCCGGAGCTGAGGGACAGAGCTTCTGGCCCCCCTTCAATGGTCACGGGTCGCCAGAGCTCTGGTCGCGCGGAACCCTCGCCGCCACCGCCGCTGTCCTGCGACCCCGGGCAGGTTCGTAAAGTTTCCTGGACTGGCGCCGCGCCCCGACTCGCCGACCTCAGCGCGGCCGGGGAGGGAGCTGAGGCTGGGGCACTGGAGGAGGCGTCTTGTTCTGGGGGACTCTGGGCGCCGCGGAGACACTTTTGTTTCCTCCCTGGGGGCTCCGCGGCTGGAGCAGGGGTAGCCGCGGCGCTCTGCGGGGCGAGGGCTGCGGGCGCTCCGGGGCGCTCAGCAGTTGGGGAAGTCTGGGCAGAGCCGGGCGGCTGGAGTGGGAGTGGGAGTGGGAGCGGAGGGAGGGGGCGCGGGAGATGGAGAGCAGGGCCCGGGGCCCGGGAACCCGCGGAGGCGATTTGGCCAGGGCCGGCTGGTGGGGGCCGCCGAAGGACTGCGCTGCTGGCTCGGGGGGGACTGGGGACAGGGGAGTGTGGGATTTGGGGGCTTGGAGATCCGAGAGGCTGCGCCTGGGAAGGTACTGGCAGCTCGGGCTCCGGCTTTTCTCTGGTACTCGCAGATGGGAGGGAATCCCTCGGCGATCGCGCTCTTGGGAGGGGACAGCGATGGGCTAGAGGGATGGAGGGCCCGAAGGGGCAGGAGGAAGCGATTGGGGCGGCTGGGACCCTCAGGGGCGACAGTTAGTAAATACTCGCCTCCTGGGAACATGCCGGGGTCTCCCGCTGGGACTCGGAACGAAGGAGGCGGGGGCAGAGGGGTTCTATGGGAGATACTGGCATGGAAGAGGGGGGCACCAGGCGCGCCTTCAGAGTAGGGGCCAACGGAGCTGTGGGGGTCCTGGAATCCGAGCTGAGAGGGGCGGCGGAGATCGCTAGAGTAGCTTTGAGGAAGAGGAAATATAGAAGTCTGCCAGCCCTGGGGTGCGCGCGTGTGTTTGGGGTTGGGAAGTCCGTGTTGTGTCGCGGGCGCGCGCGAGGGCGGCGAGCGTGTGAGCAAGTGAGCGTGTGTGTGTGTGTGATCGCGAGGGGCTCTGAGCTTGGGACTTCCCGCCAAGTGACCCTCTCCCGCTTGGGGGCCGGACGTTTGAAGTTGGCAATTCCGGGCAGAGGTTGTTGGCGGTGGGACCTGCGTTGACCTAAAGCTGCAGGGCTTGGCCTCCCCCAGTGACCTGGCCCTGGGGTCCTCTGGACAGCTCTTAGGACTCACTGAGCATATTTTGTGCAGCCCTGTGCCTCGGACCATGGGCCTGCTAACACCGCTGGCCAAGAAGGATGCGGACTTAATCCGCTGTATTTAAGATTTCAGAGAAGATTGAGACCAGGGTTTCTGCCTCCGGAGGCAGGGACTTGCAGGCTCCCAGGTTATCGCTGCTAGTGGCTTGGGGGTGGCGCGGTGGAAGAATTTCGGAGGTTTTTGTTTGTTTGTTTATAAAATAAAAGTAATTAATGATATGCATTTATGCATCAATCATTTGAGGGTAACTTTAGGAACTAGAGGGGCATAACCCCACTGGGGTTCACTTTTAGATCAAAAGGCTGGCAGTAGCTATTGTTAAGGGCCTCTTCTGGTTGTGGTTTTTCATTTTTCCCCTCCATACCCACTTCTCAAGGTTATTTCAAGGATTTTTGTTTCCCAGTTTACAGAACTGGGGACTCAGAAGCCCAGATACCCTGCTGTCAGGTGGCAGCCTTTTTTTTTTTTTTTTTTTTTTTTTTTTTTTTTTTTTTTACGGTTGCCCTTCTGAACTTCTGCTCTTTACTATGGTACATTTCCTATCTTTTGAGGGCTGTTACAGGTTAAATGTTGCCTTTTTTCCTAGTACATTTATTACTCAGATTTTTTTTTTTTTTAATTAGATGGACTGGTTGTCTTGGGAAATTGTGAGGGAATGACTTGACCTGCAGTGTTGGAACTCTGCAGTGGGGGGTGGGGTCTGGAGGGAAGGGAACTGGGGAAAAAGTTAGTAGGTGTCTGGGAAGGGGAAGTTGTGAGGCAGTCCCAGACCTGGGTCTGGTGGAATTTAGGATCCCTTTTTGGGCTACAGGATGGGTAGTCCTGTTAGTGGCTATATCTTCACACACACACACACACACACACACACACACACACACCCGCCCCCATCCCCTTGTCCTATTCCTACTTTTCTTAAAACTGTAGCCAATCTGATTGCCTTACATTCTTCTTTTTCACCAAGTTCTTTCCCCAGGACCTTTGCATATGTTATTCCTTTTGCACAAAGAACTTTTCCCCACATGTCCAGATGGCTTACTCCCTTGCACACTTCAGGTCTCTTCTACCCAGTTGTCAGCTTATAGGCAGCCTTTCCTGACCTCATGTAAAATAGCAACCAGCCACTCCATGGTCCTCTTAAGTAACTCAGTTCCGCCCCCCCCCCCCTTCAGCATTTATTACCCCCTGGCATTACATATTCATTTGTTTATTTGATTATGTCTGTTTTCCCATTAGAATGGAATTTCCATGAGGGTAGGGACCTTGACTTGTGTATAGGTCCAGAACCTAGACTGATGTACTGACCGAGAGATGCCTATTATGGGAAATATACCAGGCAAATATTGCAGCATCAGTGGCAAGTGAACCCAGGTAACAGGCTTTTGCTTTCTTTCTTTCCTTTGTCCTTCCTACCATGCCCAGCCATTCTTCTTGCAGACCTCTTTCTGCCCTGAGTAGACTCAGAATTTTAGCCTGAAGAAAGGAACAGAGAGGTGATTCCTTGAGAGAGTAGAAGACCACTATAGTTTATTGATAACACGTAGCCACTTCTGATCTGGTGTTTGTTTTATCATATTCCTTGGAGAAAGTCTTTGCAAAAGTACCTGTTGCTTTACTCAAAGAAATGCCCCCTCAGGAAGAAGGGGATTGCTGTGAGTGGGGTGAAGTCAGATATCCACTATATCTTGTTCTGCTTTCCCAGAAGATGGAGGTGAAGGCAGAGGAGGAGAGGACGTAAGGAAGAACAGAAGTGGCAAATGTCTAGGAGAAGAAAAATGAAAGGGAGAAAACAAATGAGGGGCTTCTATAGTGCTTCTAAATCATAAGCATTTATGAAATTACAGTATTGAGATAAGATAATACTTAAGTGGTTTAAAGTAATTTACCCCCTTTGGGTGTTTGTTGTGAATGGGTGGGGAGAGGTGGAGGAAGAGAGTGCTTTGAAGCCCTTGCAGAGAGGATGTGGCTGGGGTGTGCCAAGGGGCTCTACTGAGTGCACACGTTGCTTACCTTACCATCTTTCTTAACACTGAAGGTTTAGAGCTAATCATTCCTATGGAGGACATTTCCTGTTCTGATCTAAGACACTGGGTACCCTTAAGGTTTGTAACAGGAAGCCTGCCACAACTTTTTAATGCCTGAAACCATCCAGGTGGGTAGTTTGGTTTTTAAGACATTCATTCTATTGAATTGGGAAAAGGTGGGGAATTACTAAACCCTGTCTACATCACAAAGCCTCAAGTGTTTGCTGCTAATTATGCAACTCCATCTCTGCTTCCTTCTTGTCAACTAGTCTAGTGTTTTTGAAGTTTGGGGTTGCAGTCCAGGAGTAGACCATAATATTAATTTATCATGTCCAAACCAGCAGTTTAAAACATGAAATAGAAGGGTACAATGGAAAATAGGGTGTTTTACAAAACAGACACTGAATCTTAATGTCAAATGCGTTGCTTAAGGTTAAAAAAAAAGTCTATTAAAAGGTCTATTTTAATAACTCTGGAGGCCCTAGGAATCTACATTTTCAACCAATTTGCCAGAGATCCTGATGAAAGTGGTTCACAAGGCCATACTTTAAGAAATATTTAGCTGCTCCCACCCCTTACCAATGCTATTGGTTTAATTTCCTGCAAGAGCTGCTATTTACAAATGTTCAATTAGATGCAGTGAAAGTGTTAGCCATTGACTTAACTTTTAAAATGCTACTGTTTATAGAACTTGATGATATGCCTGGCTGTGATTCTGCCATATTGGCAAAACTGGAAATCTGGTTGGTATGTTTGTCGCTTAGCGATATGGCGAGGCAGTAGATTCATCGGAAATAACTCTTTAACCTTACTTAGAATAAAATGAATGTACTCTTTTCTGGCCAAGTTTTAGTTTAGTGCTTTGGAGGTCTTTGGAAGCTTAATCAACTTTTCCTTTCATATTTTATACCCGGTATTCCCCATATGCCTATCTTAATTATTTTTGGACATTTGCAAAGACACTAGTCATCTTTTCTTGTGGCAGCCATGCTGCTGTGATACATAATTAGATAAAACATTTTATTTTATTTATTTATTTTTACTTAGGCTTCATGCCCAGTGCAGAACCCAACACGGGTCTTGAACTCAGGGCCTTGAGATCAAGACCTGAGTTGAGATCAAGACTCAAGATGCTTGACCAACTAAGTGTTGATTAAGGTACCTCTAAATAAAACATTTTAGAGGACTTGGGCTTGGGCCTGACCAACCAAAGAAGAAAAAAGGGTGAGAACTTTAGCACCATCTAAAACAAAGATTTTAAAGACCAACCATCCAGGAGAGAGAGTGTGGCTCCTGTGAAAGGCATGTGGCCCCTGAAAGCCTTTGACTATGCTCAGCACAGCATTATTAGGTACAGCGAAGCCATCCCTGCATGCATAACACACAGAGGGGTTGCAGTTTTCAATCTCCTGGATAATTTAGGTTGTGGGAGTGTTATCAATTCTAACTTATTTATAATAACCAGTCCTGAGGCCCATAAAACATTGTTAGGATCCGGGGTTAGGTTAACTGTGTTTTCTAAACTTTCACAGGATAAGTGCAGGTACAGTTTGACCAGAATTTTGTCACTGGCCTAAGGAAGTGAACAGTGAAGTATCCAATAGGAATCTGTGTGGGAGAGGGAACGCTAGCACATTAAATAGAATTAACCACAGCAACAACCTGGCGTAGTGCTGAGTGGAGAGATTAGTCACATGTATAAATAGAAGGAGATGACGATTCCCAGTCAGTGTTCTAGGCCCCCACAAACACTGATTTCCAGAATCTGAGCAAGATTATTATTGGAACCTCAATTTTAGGAATTGAGGCTACAGTTTTGGCTATTTTAGTTCTAACAGTTAATTCAGGGAATAAAACTTCCCTCAGTTAGAAAACGTTTACTACTTGCTGGACTCCAGGACTGCTGTGTGTTGGGTGGGTTGTACTTGTTGGGTAAGGGACAGTGGTTGGAGGGCACCATGATTAGGTAAGCCCTGATTGAGCATTGCCTCAGTGGTCTTGGAGTCACAGGATCCGTGCGATATTTTCCTCCTTGCATCAAGAGCTGACACCCTTCTTCCCAGAATGCTGCTTTGGAAACGGTGGAGAATAGACAGCAGAGTATTATCCTACTTTACAGATGTGGCTTGGAGGAATGAAATGTCACGGGGATATTTGGAGAGTAGATATGAGCTTTCCTGACTCTTCTTCCCCTGTTGGTCCTTTCCCGTGCACCATGATGCCTGTTTTGGTGATTTCCTGCTCTTGTTGGTTCTCTTGTACTAGCCTGGCCTGAGGCCAGAACCCCCATGTTGAGCTAGGCTGCAGTGCATCCAGGGAGCACTTCCCTCCTGTATGCTGGTAGAAGTGCCCTGGGTTCCAGTGGATGTGCTTTGTGTTGCCATGGCTCCCAGGGATGTGCTTTCTGCCACTGAGACCAAGTTTTGCTGAGTTGGTGCCTCTCTTTGGATATCTCATTCCGAAGCTAAACTAGTGGGGGGGACAGCATGCCCATCACCTAAGTTCATGATATTGGAGCATATAAGCCAGAATGGAATTCATTAATCAAAAATGAGAACAGTGTTTGCCAAGGAGAATAGACACATATTCTTTAGCGAACACTTTTTTTTTCTCTCTCTCTGTGGGTGAGTCATGGTGAAAGCAAAAGCATGGAACCAGTTGGTGGTGGGGAGGGACCGAACGGTGGTAGGGAATATATTTAACAGCATTTTCCATCTAGTCTTAAGTTTTGCTACTTCTGCCCCATAGATTAATACCAACTAAGGGAACCAGAGACTGGAGTCTTCCACCAGAATGGTTTTTCCCTTGGGTGATGCTGAAGCTACTTATTCTGTTCTTTTTCTCATTGCAGGCTATTGCCCTTTTTTTTTTTAAAGTTTATTTATTTTTGAGAGAGAGAGAGACAGAGAGGGTGAGTGGGGGAGGGTCAGAGAGAGAGGGAGAGAGAGAATCCTAAACAGGCTCTGCAGTGTCAGCGCAGAGCCCGATGTGGGGCTTGAACTCATGAACTGTGAGATCATGACCTGAGCCGAAATAACCAACTTAGCCACCCAGGAACCTCTGGCTATTGCCAGTTCTATGTTGACTCTTTATTTCAGGCAGTCTCAACCTCAGCACTCTTGACATATGGGGCCGGATAATTCTTTGTTGAGGGTGCTGTCCTGTGCATTGTAAGAAATACTAGCTTTTTTTGGCCTCTACCCTCTGGATGCCAGGAGCAACACCCAGTTGTAATAACCAAAAATGCCTCCAGACATTGCCTATTGTTCTTGAGAGGGCAACCCCTCATCCCCCAATTGAGAACCATTGTTTTGTTTCCTTACGTAAATTAGACTAATTGTGTGCTGTCTGACAGGCTAGACTTTTGATAGCAGTTTGTAAGTGCCCCAGTTTTCTTGATACTGGTGAATTCTTAGACCCTGAGGTGGTGTATTCACAGATAGATGGCCTCACCCTATATGTTCTTTTATTTTCTCTAGATCTTCAAATTTCCTCTGGAGCTTCCTTCCCTCCTGTATTACAATTGTCTTCCTAACCCAGCTCCCTTTCAAGTTTGAATTTCATGTGTGTTTCTTCCTGGTCTGCTGTGGCTGAAGAAACCTAGCAGCTCATGATTTTATGTTTCAGTTTCCACAGAAGGTCTGGAATTCTGGCCACTGGTTGCTGCCTTAACTATCACCTCTACCTAATGGGAATATGATAAATGAAATGAGGAAGGTGGTTAACAAAGCTCAGTTTGGCTACATTCAGAGGCCTCTGTCACAAGATTAAGGAAGTGTCTGTGTGGGAATGAGTTAACAGGGTGAAATACCTCCTCCTTTGCTTGTAAAATGTACCTTGGCTAGTTGGATAGTAATAGATATTGATATTCCATTAGTGTGACCAGGACATTGTACTGGTCAGGGGAAAAGCTTTAAGGTACGTTTGTATGTGAAGTCCTTTCCCCCTCTATCCATTAGATTTCTGTCCTAATCTTGCCACATTTATTTTCTTATGTAATTATCTGTCGACCTTTTATTTACCTTCACTGTTTGGCTGCAGTAATAGTGCAGAGCATCATCTAGTGGCTTAAGTAATGTAGAAATATTGCTGGCTTGTATGCTGGCTATGTCTCCCCAAGGCAGCAGCCTTCTTATAAGTCACAGCCCTATGCCAACCCTCCACCCTTCCTTCCGCCCTTTGTGCCTTTTTTTTTTTTTTAAGTTTGAAATTACGTTTAGAGAGCCAGCATTTTGTGCTATGGGGTTCTGTGGCTGAGCAGTGCTAGATGAGCTATATTTTCCAGGCTGCTACACACAATTACCCTTAATTTTGAAGCGTAATGCATTTCAAAATATTTTTTTTTCTGTTTTCAGGCTCTTTAATCCAAATGCAGAGCCACAGCTGGCTTTGCCCGTGGCCCTGAAAAGGCATGTGGCTTGGGAGGTAGAGCTAGTGGAAGGACTTTGGTTAGATTGCGTATTTTTGGCCGAGTGAAGAGTGAATTCCAATCACACTCAGTAAGGCTGGTTTTTACTTGACTCCTGACCACCTTCGCCCCTTGCCCCGCCTCACCGTTTTTAGAGCATTTTTAGAGTAGACCCTGTGCCCCAGTTATTCCAATTGTGGGCCACTCTGTGGGAAGTGACTGAGTACTCAAAAATTTAGGTTTGGGGGAAGGGGTTGATTCTATCATACACTTAATAGTAAGCATGTGTTGTGTATGTATGTGTGAGAGAGAAAGACACACACACATACACATACATTTATGCAGCTCTCTTAATAATGAAAGGTCTTAGAAGCAAAGACACTTACTATATCAGCTGCTAAATCTTATTTTCTTCAGTGCTTGTCATATTTACAGCAAGTCAGTACAAATTTTGTTAAATCAGAACCTTTATCAAGGAATGAATGTTTCCATCATTTTTGGACTTACTCTACTGCCACGAAGTGACTTCAACTCATTAGAACTATTTTCTCAGTTACTGTCCATTCTTCAGTGGAGAGTTTTGGGAAACATTTGCCTGGGTTTATATGAGAGAAGCACAATAAAGATTTATTTATTAATTGTAGTATACTTTAAAAAATAAATGTGTGGCTCACATTTAAATGCATATAAATGTTTTCACATTGAAATATTGCTACACTTATAGCACCCACCATAACACATTATTTACATTATTCGTTCATTCATTCATTCGTTTATTCAGCAACCATTTTAATTGCATTTCATGTTCTGAGGTCAAGGCACTTCTTGGACATTATAAGATCCACTTCATATGAGCCGTATGGGAAGAGGGGCTGTGTGGAACACAGACCCATTAGCAGATAGTCATAATGGAGTCTGATAAATGTATGTGTAGAGTGTTTGCAGATCATAGAGGAAAGAGTTCACAATAAAGTAACTTTGAGAAAGATCTGGAAAGATAAGTATTAAAAGAAAAAAAAAAAACACATGATATGTCCAAGGAACACATCAATCAGGGTAGTCAGGAGAAAGTCTGGAAGAGGCCTTGTGTCAACTCTTCTGGGAGCTGGGCATTTAGATTGAATGGAAAGGAAAAACAAAGGATTTTAGGCAAGGAAAAGACACAATTGGAATTTGATGAGAAATATAACTGCCAGGGCACCCAGGGAAGGTAGATGAGAGGGGGCAGCAGGAAGGAGGTACCAAGGACAGACGGAAGCTGTAAGCTTCTTCCTTCTGCAGCTACCCAGAAAAACATGCAGTCTTAGGCAAATGAATAAATAAGTAAAGCAGCATGCTTGAGGTGTAAATGCAACCTGAAAACAGGTCTCTCTACCCTACCTTCTAGTCTGAGTAGTGGGCCATCCTCTTCCTTTAAGGAAACAATTTCCAGAGACAACCCCTGACCCCCAACCAACAGCTGGATGGAAGTTGGAGAGAAAGGATATTGACATTGATCAAAACAAAACAAAACAAAACAAAACAAAACAAAACAAAACTTGGTGACTGATTAGATTTGGAGAGAAGGGAAAAAGTAGGAGCCTTTGAGATTTAAAGCTAAATAAATAAATACTTGCTGGCTGAGGATTCAGGTATCTTTTTGACTTTATCAGCTGAATGACTTGGTGTAAGTTAATTATCATTCTCAGCCTCAGTTTTCATATCTGAAAGGGGAGGTAATCTAAGTCCCTATCTCTTGGAGCTGCTGAGGTAATTAAATGTAATGATGATTGTAAAGTAGGGTACCCCAGAAGCAGTGCATTGGATTTGCTGTTGTTACTGATGTTATTATTACTAATTCAAATAGTTACTATTCAGGTTTTTTATTCAAATATCTTGCTAAAATCCTTTAAAGACATACATTTATTATTTCATCTTCTCTGTGAGTTGTAAGTAGCCCAGGAAATTCCTGTTAAGGTCCTGGCTAGACTGTTAGTTTGATTTATGTCTCTTTTGCTCAAGAACACAGAGAGGTAAGCTGCTGAAATACAGGTCAGGGGAAATTACGATCAATTGTGAATGAAAGGAACTGACCTAATGAATCCTGTTAGCAACTTGAGGTCCTCAAGTAAAAGCTCTTGTAAATAGATCTCTTTCTCCCATTCACTTGGAACTAACGTGGGGTTTTGCTGTGTTATTTTATTATTATTTTGCTTCATGTAGAGAGAATGGAGGTTGCTAATTGGGACTCTTCCCCTTTCCTTGATTCCAGTTTTCTGGGGGGGGGGGATGTTTGCACTTGCCCAGTGTGGACAGGAGCCCAGTGAGAAACGCCCCACTTAGTGGAGTACTGGTGGAAGAGCAAATGGCAGGAATTTAATTCAGTTGAACTGGGTTTCATCGGTTGTGTTGCCTATTAAGGAAATTCAGTTGTTCCAATAACACTTTGTAAACGTCTCTTTTCGAATCATTTGGAACATTCCAGTAAGTAGGGACCTATTAATGTTCAATGGCAGGTGGGTGGTAGTAAAGTGTTAATCTTTCTTCTTTGATCTGAACCTGTCAACCTGATTAGGAAATACTCTGGGGATTAAAACAGAAAAATAAAAGTAGGATGACTACAGTCCTGAGTGTGACCCAGCATCGATCTGTTGGCCCAGAGTAATGAAGCATGCCGACTCTCCCTTTTCAAAAGTGTCTCAGGTTGGACAATTCATTTTATGGCCACCTAAGTAGAAGCCACCTGTTTCCATTTCTGTTTATTTTTTCTGGCTTTTGCTAGTTGTTTGGGTGACTTTTCTGCTTTATGTGCCTCCAGGAAGGCAACAACTGGCTTACAGATGCACCAGCTCATTAAGGAGTAGCACATGTACCTGTCACTTGGTAATGGCCTTCACGAAGTGGATTGAAAAAAAACCCAACCTCAATGCAGACGCTAAACTGCCATGATGTAGAAGTGTGCAAGAGAACTGTGCAAAACGGAAACTGCTTCTCTAAAACTTGTGCTTCGAAAGAGTGTGGCTTCCCCACCTCCCGTTGCTGTAGTTGTAGAAGTCACTCATATCTCCACTAGATGCAAATCTCGTTTGGTATGTGACAAATCGCACCCTATTCTCAGTGTAAAATAAAATTTCCAGTCCCTATCTCTTCTCCCAAGAGGGTGATAAGTATGGATGATTCAGCTGCTGGGTTGTCACCTGTGTAGCAATACCTCTACACTGTGTATTAGGATTGGTGTGTAACTTTAAGTAGGATCCAATGTTAAATAAATGTTTAAAGACCCATAAAGAGATTTATGTAGTGAAACACAGATTTATAGTAAATCACTGGAGAATTACATTCAGAGCAAACTGCGTATCAGTTTAACTATGATTCAGACACCTTGATTTGCCCTGTACCCATTTTATGGGTGACGAAGTTTGTCTGTTATTGAGGCTGGCTGTCCAGCATCATGCAGATCCAAATTCAGTGCTCTTTTCTGCAGCACACCAAATGCTAACTTTCCTGCTGCCAAGTCTCCATCAATTTGTCAAATTCATTTTTGCCTCAGTTGAACCTGTTACATTGGGATGTTGTGTTGAGTGGCCATGCTACTTGGTGAAGGGTGGAGAACAATTTGCCATGAGACCTAGTGCCAGAAGACAGGTGGCAGACGCTCATCACCTGACCCAAGGGCTGACTGCAAACAAGATGGCAGAAAGAAGAGGACGGTAGTAGTGGATTCACTTATATTCCCGTGAGACATGATTCTGCTGTCATAGAAGTTGTGACTTAAAAAAAATTTTTTTTTAATGTTTATTTGTTTTTGAGAGAGACAGAGACAGAATGGGAGTGTGTTGGGGGCAGAGAGAGAGGGAGACACAGAATGCGAAGCAGGCTCCAGGCTCCGAGCTGTCAGCACAGAGCCCGATGCAGGGCTTGAACTCACGAGTTGCAAGATCATGACCTGAGCCGAAGTCGGATGCTCAACCGACTGAGCCACCCAGGCATCCCGGAGGTTGTGACTTTTGATGACTTGTTTAGAGCCATTTTAAATCTTTGAATATGCTACTAACAATTCTGGCATATGAAAGTGTCATGAAGCAGTCTGAGAATCGACTCCTGGAGCTGATCATGATAAGGCACATGAAGGGGTACAAAAATATAAGAAGTCATCATGAAAATCTCCAAGTTTGTTTTTATTTCAAAATACATATTTTAGACAGTGAATAGGCTTTAGGGTAATCGTTCATAACCAGATCAATCCAAGGCCCAGAGAAATGACATAATAGCAGTTGTAACATTGAGTTTCACTCTTCCCTCAAACTCTGGCAATTGCGTTATGTAGAGTTGGGCTCATCCATTAGTTTTTTGTTTTTTGTTTTTAATTTTTTTAATGTTTGTTTATTTTTGAGAGAGACAGACAGAGTGTGAGTGGGGGAGGAGCAGAGAGAGGGAGACACAGAATCCGAAGCAGGCTCCAGGCTATGAGCTGTCTGCACAGATCTCGACGTGGGACTCGAACCCATGAGACGTGAGATCATGACCTGAGCTGAAGTCAGATGCTTAACTGACTGAGCCACGCAAGCACCCCGGGACTTATCTATTTGAAGTGAGAAGTGCCAAAGAAGGTATCTAGTATCATATACAGGGAAGGGACACTACCATAGGACTTTAGTCTTCAGGGTACCAGAGACGTTGGAACCCCTTATTTTTAGGAGAAGGATCATAGTATATTTGATGGTTACTATGGGTCTGATTTTGTCTCCAGTGTTTTCCTTTTAAAATACTTTTTAATGCATTTGTTTACCCACAAATATTTATTGAGGACCTGCCAAGTACGATGGGGTGTACTATGTGATATATAAACAGTGGTGAGTCTTTTTCCTACAAAAAATAGCAGACCTATTGCTGCTTTTAGGCTGCCTAGACACTCACTAGCAGAAGAAAGGTGCATTGATCAAAGGATCACACAAATAAATGTGACATTTAAGGTCCTGATGCTGAAGGGCTGGGGAGGAAAGACACTGATGCTAGAAGGGGCCCTGGCAGGGGATTAATGTTGTCAGAGAGGGCTGGGAAGAGGAGAATGGACTTTATTGGAAAAAGAGGAGTCTGTGCAGATGACTAGCATATGTGAAGAACAGACACGGACGTTGAAGGAACAGGAGACCACAGTGCCCAGAGCAGGGAGCACTCCAGGCCTGGAGTAGACTGGGGAGGAGGGCTCCTCGGGATCAGGGGTTTGGGTCTTTATCACAAGAGTAGTGGGAAGTCACTGGAGTGTTTTACCCGAGGGAGTGATATGATCAGATTTATGCATTGCAAAGATCTTCCTGGTTATAGTAAGTTTTACATTATTTAAAGTTGGTCACAATGTGGATGCACTCTTACTACTTATTTATTTATTTATTTATTTATTTATTTATTTATTTATTATGTTTATTTATTTTTGAGAGCGAGAGAGTGGGGGAGGGACAGAGAGAGAGGGAGGCAGAATCTAAAGTAGGCTCCAGAGCCCAACTAGGGGCTTGAACCCACGAACTGTGAGATCATGACCTGAGCCGAAGTCGGATGTTTAACTGACTGGGCCACCCAGGTGCCTCACTACTTTTAGAATCTAACCATTTCTAAAAAGAATCAATGTAGTCACTAGTGTCTCCTTCAAATTTTAAGCAGCAGTTTAACCAAATGATTTAACATGGATGTTGCACAGTGCCTCGTTCTGTGGTTCTCAGCCTTCAAAATGACTAAGACTCACTGGGAATAAGAAACTGCATTTTAGCAGGTTTCTCAGTTGATTCTGATGCCGGTGGTCCCGACTCCACTTTGAGAAGCATTGTCCCCAAAAGTGCTAAGGAGTGAAAAAAGAATATAAACCTTGAGGTAAAACATTGTGAGGCTGCCAATAGAGGAGGGAGCCTCTTTACTGTCGGAGTTTTAACTTGGACCCGTTCTCCTGATACTGGAGGGATTTTCTTCTAGTGCACCTGAAATGGATTCTAAATCCTTTGAGTTTCTTCTAATTTATTTCCTAATCCTTTCATATGCAGCTGTTTTCTCAGATCTGTGGCTTATTCCCTCTGTGTCTCTGATATTTTACTTTACATTGTGTTGCCATTTAATAAGAATCTTTTTTATGTAAGTCCCAAATGAGGTTATAAGGCAGGGAGGCAGGGGGCGGTGGGGGAGGCCGGCCAGATGAAGAGGGGGCTCAGAAGCCCCTGCTTGGCTTTGCTTACTTTGCCCTCTACAGCACCAGACTGAGCGCCTTCTGCCAAGGTGAGACCAGTCTATAGTTACTATAAAAGGGGATTGTTTTCGGCTGTTCCCCAGAGAATAGGAGAGGCCAAAATTCTGGCTCAGGTGAAATCGGGCTGAAATGAATATTAAGGACAGACTTAGAGCAGAAAAGAAGTCACAGAACACATCAGACAATTCAGCGGGTGCTCAGAGAGTAAAGTGCCCTGGACCCACATCTCCCTCTGGTCCACATGACACAACTCAGTGGTCACCTCCTTGGAGAACCTTCTTGATTTCCTGGTATCCCCTCCTAGGACACGTTCGGTGCTTCTCTGTGCTGAGTAGATTGGAGGTCATGAAGGTACATATTCCCAGTGCTGAGCCCATAAGAGCCACTCCGTGGTATGTTTTCAGAGAGAAGCACTATTATGTATGCAGATGAGCACTGTGTCCTACAGTCCTTTTGGGAAGAGCCCTTTCAAATGGCTTCTTTGTCCCTGAGTATGGAGCCCAAGGACACGTGGTTCGGGGATGTAACTCTCATTGTACTCATTTCTTCTGAAGACAACTGCTGCTGGAGGTCACTGTGATTGAGTCCTGGGCCAGACCAGATGTCAGATGTGGGGAGACAAATGGCTACTGGCTTTGCAATGCCCTAATCCTGTGGTGGCCCTGGCTACTGCTTTGCTGTCATTCCACTGTGCCCAAGTGTACCTTGGATGTAATGAACTTTCCAGAGGAGGAAACCAATGTTTTGTCATTTGCGTTATTGTCTGCGGAAGTATTTATACCTCATGTAGGTATTTATAATTCTCTCCTCATCACTGAAAAGCCTGTGGGGCATAGATATTAGAGATCATAACTTGTAAGAATGTAGAAAACATTTCTTGGCTTCAACCCTGAAATTTCTATCCTCTTTGTGCCTTCATCCCCACAGTTCAACCAATGTTGAAGCTTGAGAGTTTTTTTCTCTTTTCCTTCCTCTTCAGTGCCTGTGGACGACCAGGCATTCGTGACATACACTGGGGGTTGGGATCCCTACCACATATGTGGTTACCCACATTTCATTTAGTACATTCTGAGAGCACCGTGGCCTTGATAATTTATGTTTCTGCACTCTAATTGTACATTATTTTTCTAGCAGCTATCAAAGGTTTCAGCTAGCAATTGAAACTTGATAAGTGTCATGGCTCTTCATTGCTGGAATGATTAATCCTGATGTTCAAGACCTGAGCGAAGCCCATTTCTTTTAAGACAAATAGCACACACACAGTAAACCCCAAACTTAAGTGTTCCGAGTTCACTCTGAAAGTAGAGCACATTCAGGCCTCTGGAACCGCATTCTCAGAACTTCCACAGCCCCTTTCTCCCTTGATAAAATGAGCAAACCAGTCTTCACTCTCCCAGTGTGGGGATTCTGCCAGTTGCTGGGTCTGTGTATTTCAATTATATATTCTGGAGCTGGAGACTAACCATGGGATGGGCTCTGTGACCCACTGGATAGACTGTGAGATGGCTCTGAGCTAAGAAACTCCATTGATCACCTGAACTCCATTTAGCACCTTCTCTGATTGGTGGGCCACCAGTGACATTTTGGATCTCCTGGAATTAGTGACAATTCAGAGCTGGTGCCTGGTAGTCCCTCAAAGGTCTGATTATTTCCTTTTCTCTAATTTACATTCCCCCTAGTGAAAGGCTGTAGGTCCCTTTGGAGGAAGGCTGGGAGAAAGATTAATTGTATGAATTTTTGGCGATCTACCAGGGTCCTTCCACAAGGGGATCCAGTCTCACCTTCATTTAAGGGGTTCTGGGCCTATAAATTGGTTTAAGCATGGGAATTGGTGGAGAGGCCATGACTTTTTATGATTCAGGTTAGACTTTTGTCCCCTTGACTCACATCTTCTCTGCTTCTACAGATTAAGTAAGAATTTTGTAGGCTTTCTATCTTTTTCACTTGTAGTTGACACCAGGAGTCTCTGTGAATCCAACTATTCTGATTGGTCTTTGACACTGCTGTCCATATGGTAACCACGCTGCACTAGAAAGTACTTAGAGTCTTTGACTGGCTGAAGGGCTGACCTGCCTGCTCCCTTAGACACTTCACTGAACTGGCTTGGGGAAGCAACACAGGCGAGAGCTTCGCAGCCACAATGATCGAAGTTGAAATTACTCATCATCTCCTTGCTATGGGAAAATTCATTAAGCTCTCATGACTCCTGTTCCCTCCTGTATAAGTGGAAATGGTGCTCATGTGTTGTTACAGTAAAATGAAAAATGTCCCCAAGGAATGGAGTTCTTTGGGCTCCAGCAGGTGTGAAGTAGATGTGAATGGGTGTACACGTTTTGAACCTCTTCTCCAAAATTGTGCGTTTAAGCCTGTTGGTTGGATGGAAGGGATGGAGTTAGGAGTCACAAATGGACTTACAGGATGCACTGTTTGTGGTTAGCTTCCCATACTCTTCAGGTTTACTAAAGTCCCTCAAGTACGGGGTCGATTTTAACTGTTGTAGAAAAAAGTGCCATTTTGTTAGAAATAAGTAATGCCTACAAAAGAATTTCACATTTCCTGTCCTCTGCATTAGGACTTAAATTTCAAGTTTACTATGTTTTCAAGAACCAGTGTTTGATTCCTGGGTCTTATTTTTCTGTCTTTAGAGAAATAAAGTCTGTATGGGACAGGTGACCTTCTTAGTACTTAGCTGATGCTGTGGAAAGTCTTGTTTGTGGACCCTGTTTGTGGACTTCATTAATTGACTCATTCTTCAAACACTCAATGCCAGGGAAGTGTGATACACAGGGAGTGACTTGGCTTCCTCCAGGGGACACCCATAATACAGGGTGGCTAATACCCCCACGTAGGCACTGACCACTGTCACTGTTGGCCAAAGGCCTGCTTTATGGAAGATGTACATGGTGAGCTCCGCGGCTCTGGTGGTCCAGGCATGGAATTTGGGATCAAGAGGCCATGGTCTTGGTTCCATGGCTGCTAGGACTATGATCTGTGGCCTCCCTTGGTTGCCTCAGTTTTCTTAGCTATACTGTGGAGGGAGGCTGCTAGATACGATGGATCAATCCCAAGCAAAAAACCATGGAGCAGCTGCTTCAGAATCATCTCAGCAGTTAACAAAATTAAAATCTGGGCCCTCAACCTCAGAATTTCTGATTCTGGGCAGGTTCTGGAATTTGTATTTATACAAGGACTCCCTGCCCTGGCTGATTTTCATATGAAGCATCCTTTGGAAGGCCCTGGATGACTTCCAGCTTCCCCTTCTTCCCTATAGCTCCACTCCTCATCTTTACAACCTAACACCCTCTTAAATATCTCCTTCAGAGGGCCTTTTTGACCTCTGGCTGATTGGCTCTTTATAGGGAATTAGGCCTTGCCTCCGTGGAAAAAACAAAACAAACAAAACCCCAAAAACTTTAACAAGACTCATCACTGTGTACTTGTGTATGTTTTTGTCTCCCATATTGGCTCTGGAGCTTCTGAACGTTATGATGGCACTGTGTTGGCCATTGCATCTTCTGCGTCCTGCCCACTGCTTGGCATGGAGAATATGCCTAAAGGGGGGTGTTCACAGGGCAAGATGGGAGAGTGGGAAAACCGTAGAGTGGCTCCTTTCACTGCCTGTTAACACTCCTTGCAGAGGTTTCATGGATGTTTCCAAAAAATCACTCCAGCATCTTTGGGATTACCCATTGAATTGCTTAATTTGCGTCGGCTCTGGCACCCAAATATCTGCCTGTTACAGAGGAGCCTGCATCCCTCCTTTAGCCTCAAGACCCCAGGATGGACGTGGGATTGCTGAAAGAAGCGGGGACAAGGAGACACGTTGGAAACTGACAGCTTAAACTCAGGTGTTTTGCAAACACAGGGACTTCCGAGATATTAGTTGGCATTCGCCTCTCTTTACCTCCTCCCTTCCCCAGTTGAAAAAGACAACCCACAATACGTGGGCCCCAATTCTCCTGAGGACAGAATGGAGTCACACTGAGAAAAGGGAAGTTGGTTTCCTGGTCGCCCTCCCACTCAGGAGTTCTGGGTGGCGCCATCCCACACTATTTGCATCACTGAACTATACACATTGCCAAGTCTGCATCTTAAATTTAAACATTTGGATGCTGGTAAAGAAAGCCTGAGGGAAAAGGTAACATTTCACCCTAAGCGGTGCGTAAGCACTGTACATCGTATGTTTTACTTCTGCTTTTGGATTAAGGACAGAACGTTAATTAAAAAGTAAAAAAGCTCATTTTCTGAGCAGCAATTAATTTGTGTTCGCTCTGCTTTTCATCTGTCGAGCCTTTGAATTTTTGAAAACATAAAGGCTGTAAAAGATCTCCTAGGGGTCTTTCCAATGTGCATTCCCGTCTGATTGTTTTGATCTTTAGGCTACATATTGACTTGGAAAAGGAACCAATGTTATAAGAAGAAATGTCATCGCAAGGATCTGGTTTCTGATTGTCCTTTGGATGGCGCAGAGGTGATAGGGCTCCAAGCATATGCTCTTGTTGTTTATTGGTTCTGCCCAGTCCCCGTCCAGAGTCCAGTGTTCCGTTTAGTCAAAACCTCTAAGAAGCAACATAACTGGATTCATTAGCCTGAGTTCTGAACGCTCCTCTGAAGAGTTATTTTTGTATCATACAATTTTAATTTTTGGGGACAGGCTGTACCACTTTCCAGGTGCCAAAAGTGATCACTCAGATTTTTTTATTAGGTACTATTTTAGCTTCAAAAATATTTTATTTTTTATGGACTGCTTTGTGCCTTTGACCCAGTTCTCTTTTCCCTGGGATGTGTGCCCTAAGAGGATGACGTTTATGTTAACAATACCTGGAATATTAATTCCTTTCAAATGAAATCACTGTCCCCATCCTCCTTCAACACACACACACACACACACACACACACACACACACACACACAGCTTCCCAAACATGCATCCTTCATACTGGTAAAATGTGTTTAGAGTACATATGGGGAAAACTGATTTTTCTCCCTTTTGCAGCAGGAGGAGGAATGTACAGAAGTCTTGTGAGAGGTAGCTGGAGTAATTGAGGGCCCCCAATTGGCAGACCTGGACCCTGTTGTCTGTAGTGCTCCTTGTGGAGGGATTTTCATACTCATGGTGGCCGTGGCGTGAAGGACCACAGACAGACCCTGTAGAAACAAGAGAGTGTGCCGTTTGCAGAAGTGAGCTGTCAGCAGCCATCTCCTCTAACTGTAATTTGCTACAGCCTAGAAATGAACAAGTGACAGCTATTAAAAGGGCTTTAGAATAATTGCAGGTAAGAGTGAAGATATTATAGAAAAGGTATTTTATGCCACTTATACTTGTTTTCTACTCAGGAAAGGGTTGAAAATATTTGCAGGCCATAACATGTTTACAAAACAAAATAGAATCCTTGGTCATTTTATTTATGACTAGTCTACAGTGTTCTTTATGGCTTCTTTCTTCTTTTCTTTTTCTTTTTTTCTTCCATGTCCTAGTGGCTTTGGTTTAGCTGACATCTGAAGGAGGGCGGTATCACGTTGGAGGGAGCCGTGACACATCTCAGCATTGGTCGCTGCCAAGGGGGTGAGGTGACTGGGGGTTATTTCATCCGAGATGTCAAAGTTCCTCACCATGTGCTTTTCCTAGGGGAAGGGGGTGGAGCAGGGGCTCTTGTTCTTGGCTGGGTGCCATCATGCTGTCATGTGCTTTTTGTGAATTTTGGTTTTAGAGTTTGAAGAAGCCTTTGCCCAAAATATACCTTAAAAACGTCTCCCCACCTCCCAGCTAATGTACCACATCCTAGAGATGCCCCCCCCCTTTTTTTCTGTAAATTGAACTGCAGTGGTTGTTCATTTTCACAAACCATTTTGTTCCAAGTAAGTATACATTTGCTTGACAGAAAAAGAGTTGAAATATCTGAACTTAAGCGAGAATTCCAAGTGCCATTCTTGCCTTGGAAAGTCACAGAGTCAGCTCCATGCCCTTTGTCATCTGTGATTTCCAGCAGTGAAATTATTTGAATCTAGTTTCTAAAGAGGACCCCTTTGATCCTCTGAACCATGATCCTTCCTTGGGGGAATCAAGTTAGCCTTGGGAAGTTCAGTTTGTGATTTTTCAGGAGAGAAGATACAGGATATTTTACTGCAAAGACGTTGGGCATTCTAAGTTAATGTTTCCCTGCCTATGATATTGAGGAGTTAGATACTAATGCGTGCCATGCAGAGGGATTTGTGTATGGTATGTTATTTATTTCTCACAGAGTTAACCACTATTAATAATCTTATTGTATAGATAAGAAAACTCAAAGCTTAGAGAGGGCGAATCACTTGTTCAAAGTCAGAGCCAAACAGAACGATGGACTGATCTTAGGTCAATGAGAATAGTTAACATCAAAGAAGACTCTGGAGAAGAGATCCTTTTGTTAGGAGACTTAACAGGCCTGTGGAGCAAATATTTATTGAGAGCTTAAAATGTGTGCTGAACTGCTAGGCACCAGAGACCCAGAGAGCTGCCTGAAGAAGACTCTTGTGAATTAAGGGTCTGGTAGCCTCACCGCAGGAGGGAACTCCCATAGGACTTTCCTGGGGAGATTCTCCTCATGTATTAGCATGTGAAGTGCTGAACAGCCTGCAGTCAGAAACCTGTTTTCTTTGTAATATTTTTGGTTTTCGAACTCAGTTAACCATAGGTTCCCTTTTTCTCCAATAAAACGTATTACATTTTGCAGAACCAATATTCGGTGCAGCACATGTTTGGGACCTAACCTAATCCTTTTAAACTCATTTTTACACACGTGAGAAATCTGAGGTCCATGATGACTTGGCCAAGGTCAAAAGTAGTTGTTGGCAAAGTTTGTGTCAGTCACCCATTCATTCAATAAGTATGTATCCAGTGCCTCCCAGGGTGATTTGGGGTATAGCAGTGAACAAATGAACAAGACAAATATACATGAAGGCAAAGCAATAATTTTAAATAACAGTAAATCTATGAAAATTGGAAATTTTTACTTTTTCAGCATTCTTTTCAAAACAGGAAGCTTGCCTTTTTCATCTTTGTTTCCCCAGTTTCTAGCAAAGGGCAGGAATGCACTTTCAATAAATAGTTGTTGAAGAAATAAATGAGCTGTTGATGATTTGGGGCCTTTCCTATTATGTAACAAAACATTCAATAAAAAAATAGCAATTGCTGATAGTTTTGGGGTATATTACTCTTTGAGAAATTAAAAATGAAATGGTCTGGGAAGTCCACAGATTGAAGTAGGTTTATTGATCACCCTGCTGAGAAGCCACAGTTCTGAACAGTACTGACTTTAGACAGTCATTAGCAGGCAGGTACCTTATGTGAGAAGTTGTGTTTCCAAATCATCTCTATAGGTTTCTCAGTGTTGGTAAATTGTTTCATTGCATAGAATTTTCAGACCACATCTGTTTCTTGATTCCTGGGCTTTTGGCCATGTTGCTAAAGTGCCAGAATTTCTAAGGCTCTACCCACATTGCTAATATCAATAGATTCTTGAGGAGTATATAGTTTGTTCAGATGCAACAGACGTGGGACAGAGAATCTTATTAGATGGCCAGTTCTTCATGGCTTGAATTAGAGGGGACCTGGGAATACTGGGCAATCTGGTGATTTTTCTGAACTGTGACCTTCTAGATCTCTGCTCACGAATATTGAAAAGGACTAACGGAAAGATGTATTATATGTGAAGCATATGAAAAATGGCTGACATCAGTACAGTACGAGGGTCTATGAGTCCATTGGCTTAGAGGTTCTGGTCAACAAAGCAAATAGCCTTTCTACTTGCATTATCTCCTTCTCTTAAGGAATTTGTGGCTGAGGAAGACCATTCTGCTGTGGAGGAAATGATGATCTAACACTGGCATGTTCATGTCTCTTTACAGTTTGCCTTGTTGTCCCAGGAAGGGAGGGGGGAGTGCCATGATGGACCTTGTTCTGCATTCCTCAGAGTGGGAACTCCCTGCCCGCGAGAGACCTCCACCCATGAGGTTCACTCAGCAGGGCCCGCAGGACGTACGCACCCAACACATCACCGCAAGCAGATCATTTAAGAGGGCATTTCAGAGAAGGGCATTTTAGTGGTTAGAAATGAAGCCTTTGGGAGGCTGTGTGGCTCAGTCGATTATGCGTCTGACTTTGGCCTCAAGGTTCCTGAGTTTGAGCCCTGCATCCAGCTCTCTGCTGTCCGAATAGAGCCTACTTCGGATCCCGTATTTCCCTCTCTCTCTGCCCCTCCGCTGCTCACAATCTCTCTCTTTCCTAAAAATAAATAAACTTAAAGAAAAAAAAAAGAAATATCTTAATTTCAGAGAAGGGCATTTTAATGGTTAGAAATGCAGCCTTTCTGGTAGAAAGCACTTACAATTTAAAAGAAGAGAAAGGGAAAAATGAATCTGACACCGTCTGTCAAATTCATTTCTAGGTTTCTCATGGAAATCTAGGTTTCCCCAAGAGGGTATTTCCCTGAGAAGGAATTATTTCATTCTACGTGGCTCTGTGCATCACAGCAAAAATCAGACATCTGTTTCTGGGGAAAAGAGGCAAAGCGGAATTGGGATAGGTATTTGAGAAATAAAATAAAATGGAAAGCTGCAGGTTTTATTTAGCCCCAGAAGTGAAAGCAGAGCTTTTAGAAGTTAGGTAAAGAGATACAGGCTTGATAGTATCTGTAGGCTGTAAGAGGAATGTCTGACTACAACGAGCAATGAAATGGTGGTCAATGGTATTGAACGGAAACGGTGGATCTTTTAACCTTCCATATTTTAAGTAAATAATCTGTAATGTAGAAGACATTGGTGCATGGCAAAGAGCATGATACCTGGGGCTGGAAAGAGCCAGGCCTGAATCCCACCTTTTCCACTTATAGATGTGAGAACTTAAGTAAGCTGTGTGATGGTTTTGACTTAATAATTTTCTCATCTGTAAAATGAGGATTATAATACAGACCTCCAGAAGATGCTATGTGGTGCTTAGGAGGCCTGGCATGTGAGGAGTGCCCAGTAAGTAAATGGTAGCTTTTATTATGAACTCTAAATAGAAAAATACCTACCTAGTGTCCACCACACCTGGAGAGGAGCTCTGAAATGCCCTCTGGAGGTGCTTCCAAACCTTGTGACTTGATTTAGTGTGGCATCATGCTTGCCTGATTTTTTTTTTTATTTCCAAAGAAATCTTATATTTATTTATTACCCTGTAAAAAATAAGACTTTTTGGAATTTGCACAATCCATTAACTAATTCTAAAACCCCTTTCCTAAATAGGAAGGCAGGCGTTGCCCTGCTCCGTCTGCCTGTTTGTGCACCTGTTTAAGCATTTTAAAATCCAGCAAAACATTTAAAATCATGGAAGCCAATTGCTTCCATGACTAAACAAAATTCCCTAAAAGTGTTGTATATTCCTGCCAATAGCAGAATCTTCCAAAAGAAGTAGGAAAACCATCTGAGCTTCTTTATTAATGCTGTTGATGTGTTGAGACTTGTACCAGGTCCCTTAGGCCAAAAGGAAGCACAGATCTGGGGGGGGGGGGGATTGGATGAATTGAGCCAATAAAATCTGATCTCTTGGCCAGAGATATGTAAATTCTTTGTCTCAATTAACAGAAATAAGACTGTCAGGTCTGGAAAAGACTTTGGTAATAATGCAAACTCATTGCCTTATTGAATGTATTTCTCTGGATGCTGTAAATGTAATTGTTAATCAATAGGTATTGTTTGCTTGCCGTGTGAAATAGTTTCAAGTTGGGCTAAGGAAGAGTCTGTGGTGTTGAAATAGAGGAAAGCTAATTTTCTTATGCTGGGATTGGCTTTAATCTTATTAGCCAGATGTTCTAACCATTAAAGCTAACCAGTCAGATGAAGCTACAAAATCTCAGTTGCACAATGTAATTGGATTGTGAACTGCATTCTTTAAAGGTCATCATTTGTATGGGACAGAAGCACCTCTTGTCTGCATTTTGGGAGCACAGGTTGGCTCCCTGGTCTCATTCAGGTCAGAAACACTGCTGGCATTCACTTTGGACCTCAGCTCCTTGTGGTTAAATCACTGCATTTGTCACCTCCAAGCACAGGGGCCAATTTTGGCCAATGAAAGTGGTTAACCCTTCTGCCTGGCTCTCTCCTGCTGCTGTTTATGAGGCATGGCTCTTTCATCTGTGCCTGTTGGAAGAGCGTTCAGAAAAATCCATTGCAGCTCCCAATTTTGATAAAGCCTTTAATTTTCCATCCTTTCCCTTGGCAGCTTCATCCGTTTGCTGCAAATTCAACTCTGAAGAAGCCAGGGTTGAATTGAGGTGGCCGTTTCAGAACTGCCTGGAGTTTAGGAGGTGTGATTATATTAGAGAATCTCCAGCCTGGAGTTTGCTTGGCATTGAAATCTGAAGGCTTATACTATCCTCACAGGGAAAGATTTATGGTACCTGGGGAGAGAGGACCGTGGCCCAAATGAAGTGTGATATTTTGATAAGGTGCTTGGCAAGGTTGCTGGATATAGAGCAGAGTAGGTCTCCAATGAGTACAGGCAATCCTGAACCCTCTTGGCTGATCATTACAAAATGCGTGTCCACTAGGAGATGAGAAAATGTGTGGTGGGCAATATAGAAAGAGTACAGTTGGCTAAAATAAGCAAATAGGGAAAAGAAGCCATTTGAGAGAAAACTTGGCGCATATTTGGTATTTGTGTCTGTTTTTCTCTTGAAATGGGCTGATGTGTTGGCAAGATGTTTCTGGCTGTTGTCAGAACATCTGTGCTCCTTTGCAGAAGACTCAGGGTTCTAAAGTGTTTGGTGGAAACTATGTAACTGCCACTCTGTCTCCTCATTAAGGAGTTAAGCCTCTACTGCTCCCAGTGTGATTTTTAAAGAAAGACCTGGCACACAGCTCTGGGCTTTTACTTTTGCATACCACGTGGCAGAAGAGTTTCCAGCAATGAAATATAAGGCTATCAGATTCAAGTGTGCATCCTTGAGGCCAATCAGCTTTGCTTGCCTGATTGGAAATAAGAACGAAAGATGCCAAGTCAGCAAGGTAATTGTGACTCAGGCTCGCAAGCAAGAGGTGTGGCTAATTCTTTGAAGGCTTTGCTGTAGCCACTGTTGTTAGTGGTAAATGCTGTTACAGTGATCCTAAAATATCAGTGACAACACAATAAGAGTGTCGTGTTTGATCAAAGTCCAATGCTGGTCAGTGGGGTCACCCGGGGCATCCACACCTAGCCAGCACACTACCCATCTTCCACCTGTCTTTCTTTCTCTAGAACTCCATCACAGTGGCCAGATGTGGAGGAGATTGGGAAATGTGGTTAGTGAGGTGCTTGTGGAAATGCGGGGACTTACTGAATACATAGTATTGTCTCTACCACAGCCCTAAATGTTCTTCCCAAACAGTTGTGGATCCAGGTGTTGTGGGGCCTGACGCTTAAGCAGGTGTGAGGCTCACTTTAGAAAATGACACGAAATTAGGTATAAAAGTGAATATTCATTTACAGTGAGAGGGGAAGGGCTCAGTCAAGCAAGAGGCCATGCAGATAAAGGTTTTTTAGTGCCACCATAAATGTAGCTCTGGCCCTAGATGTCCCAATAGAAAATGGATGTTTCCCCTGCTTGAACTGTAACCAAACTGCCCTGTTCCATACAACCGCCACGGAACACTTTGTGCTAGAGAGGGTACGTGGAGCCAGCTACTCCACGCTGCCCCCCAGTGTGAACACTGCTCCAGCTTGTCTGGGGAGCCACTTGGCTATATGCCCATGATCCTTCATGTACTTTGACTCAGCTATCTTCCCTTCTCCTCGGCTTGCCTGCACAGGGCTGCGGGCACGGGTGCAGAGGCAGATCCAGAGTGACTGTAACCTAGCCACTGGGTTCCAGACCGAACATCCTCCCCTGCCCGCATTTATAAATTTGGCATATACTGAGAGTGTGTTAATATCAAGATTAGTTGGGATAATGCATCAAAGTACTTAGCATAGTGCCTGGAACTTAGTAAGAAGTTAATACATGTGGTCTATTTTTTATTATCATTCACACTAGGCAAAGACTTATGTTTGAAGATGTTCAGTCTGCATTAGTCATATGTAAGAAAATGAAAATATTCTAATTGTCCAGTGACAGGTATATGCTTGAATTATATGTCATCATACAGTGGACTGTTACAGTAATTACAAATGATGGTAAAATGCTTTATGCAAGGAAAAATGCATGTAAAATAACAGGTGAAAATAATGATAGGAAACAGTGTGGCCCAATTATGTAAATAATGAGTAAATTAAAAAACATTGAAGTTAGGAAAATGCTAGCCTTGGTAATTTCTGGATGATAGACGTATGACCAAACTTTATGCTCGTCTTTATAGCTTTCTGCATGTCACAAATTATGTGTAATTATTTAAATAACAATATTACTGATCTTCCCTTAAAAATAACAATATTACAACTTTATTTATTTATTTATTTGTTAACGTTTATTTATTTATTTATTTATTTTTTTTTTTCTTTTAATTTTTTTTTTCAACGTTTATTTATTTTTGGGACAGAGAGAGAGACAGAGCATGAACGGGGGAGGGGCAGAGAGAGAGGGAGACACAGAATCAGAAACAGGCTCCAGGCTCTGAGCCATCAGCCCAGAGCCCGACGCGGGGCTCGAACTCACGGGCCGCAAGATAGTGACCTGGCTGAAGTCGGACTCTCAACCGACTGCGCCACCCAGGTGCCCCAACGTTTATTTATTTTTGAGACAGAGAGAGACAGAGCATGAGCGGGGGAGGGTCAGAGAGAGAGGGAGACACAGAATCCGAAACAGGCTCCAGGCTCTGAGTGGTCAGCACAGAGCCCGACGCGGGGCTTGAACTCACGGACCACGAGATCATGACCTGAGCTGAATGAAGTCGGATGCTTAACCGACTGAGCCACCCAGGCGCCCCACAATATTACAACTTTAAATGTGCCTGGTTATTTTACTGTTTCTGAAGTGCTGTCACTTCATATTTAATCTTCACAACAACCCTGAGAGAACAAAAAAGAAAAAACCTTGCGTTTTTAATGGAAAATGGATAAGCCACTGAGAACTTAGAATTTTTTGAAACTTCCAGATAGCATAGTCACAGAAATTTCTATCTCTTTCCTTACATTCCCTAATTAATTCTGCTGTTCACCAAGCACTGTAACAAAGGTAAAAACACTGCTCTCTTCTCGATTAATATGGCCTTCTGTTTAGAACTTTCATTACACATATTTTAAAAGTATTAGTTTGGGTTAATTTTTCATGGAGGTTCTAGACTACAGTTTGGAACCCTGGCCTTGTTCTGTCAGGAAATGCTGTCTGCATTTCAGCCAAGGAGTTTAGCAGTACACTTTGGGTCAGAGCCTGCCTGCTTCCCAAGCAGGGCTCCTGGGCTCCCTGTCCCCCACCTGCCCTGCAGGTCCAGCCCTGTGCTTTAGCACTCCAGACCTGGGGAGTGGGGTTGCCGGAACAGCCTCTAGGACCACAGGGACCAACACCTCCTAATCAGATCATCCTGCATGCTCTTCTACCCTGACTGACTGGTGTTCTTTATCTGGCTTCTTTCTTATTCCAAGTGCCAGAATCCTCACCAGAATGACCCACTGAGAACTGGGCGCTTGGCTCCTACCAGACCCTCCTTCCTGCCTTATTAGCCCTTTACTGCAGAAGCTGAAGTCTGCCTCCCACTCCTACCTGGTGGTTGATGTCTCCTGATAAAGGCCTGCATGGAGACTTCCCTGATTCTGACTACCAGGCCATACCTGAGAATATTGTGTTTCTAGATTTGCCCTCTCCACACCTGGCCTGGCCTGCTGCTTCCTGTTTCAAGTCTGACCCTTGGATGCTGACCTGGTTACTTGAGCAAACCCAAAGGCGTCCTTGGCGTGGACATCCAGCAGGTTCAGGATTCTGCTGGTGCAGTGCACTCCCTCCAAGCTACCAAAGCTGCCTCTCTCTTTGCTTTTGGCCTTGCTCGCCCCAGGGACCTGGACAGATCCGATTCCAGGTTCTGGACTCTCCTGTGGGCCTTCCCTCCCTCACTGCAGTTAACTGGGCCAGGTCACCAGATACTGCACTTTGAAAAGACAACCTGTTTTGAAGTTGTCCACTGCTTGGAGGACTGCCGAGCTGCAGGCTGCTGGGGGTGCTGGAAGGCAGGTAAGCAAGATAGCTTGTGCTCATCTATGCTTAGGGGTAGAATCCTCTTATTTCAGCTGTGGCTAAAAGTATCATTCAAGGCGGTGCAAAGTATGTTGCACTTCCTACCTGGAACAGTTTCAAGTCCCTTAAAAGTATCCTGGGATGGGAATGTTCCTGTTCCTGTGTCTTCCTTAACAGGCAGGTGAGGTTAAGTGGAAAGTGTGGGCAGGGAAAAATGTCAGGGAGAGCCTGGGTTGCTTTGTTAGATTCCTTGGGCTGCCTTAACAAATTGCAACAAACTGGATGGCTGCAAACAGAAATTTGTTCTCTCAGGGTTCTGGATGCAGAGTGCAAAATCAAGGTGTTGGTAGGGCCTTGCTCCCTGGGAAGTCTCTAGGGGAGGATCCTTCTTGGACTCTCTCAGCTTCTCTTGGTTCCAGGCATTTCTTGGTTTGTGCACAGGACTCCTATCTCTACCCCCATCATCACTTGGCTGTTTTCTTGTGTGTCTCTGTCTTTGCATGGTGTTTTCCTCTTATAAGGACACCAGTCATATTGGATTAGAGCTCACCCCAATGATCTCATCTTAACTTGATTACATCTGCAAAAACCCTATTTCCAAGTAAGGCTACATTCATGGATACTGGGGTTAGGACTTCAGTATAACTTTTGAGAGTCACAATTCGACACGTAACAGCTGCCTTTGATCCAGTCCTGCTGAACTCACTTCCATGGTGTGGCCACCAGCAGGACTTGTTTGGGTCTTACTTTCCTTGGCTTTAAGTGGAGATAACAGTACTGCCCTCTAAAAGGGTTGTTGAGAGCATTAAATGAGGTAACGCTTGGGAGAGTATCTGGCTTATAGACAGCGCTCAGTAGGGTGTTAGCTCTTATGGCCAGTCACGTCCAGTCCTTTGATTTCACAAGCTGGTTCATGGAGGAATTGAGTCACACACAAAATTACAGTAAAGCAGAAGGTTAATTCTTTCCAGGCTGTGACCCATGGGATTTATCTGCACACAAATTCTGCTTACAGTGTTGTTGTCAGTACTCCTTTTGCCCAAGTATTAGCTTGGTCGACATCTTCTACACTACTCTTTAAGGTGAATGCAAAGTAACTCTCTTGGGCAAGGTCTAGAGAATCTAGGCCTTGAGCTGGGCTGAGAAAAATGGGTCTATCCTCTAGGGTCATCGTGTAAGACACGTGGCTTGTGCACCACCAAGCTCCATGGTGCCATCCATATGGGCTGTGTGAATGGCACTGCTGCAAGCATTTCAGGGAACACAGCCCTCAGATGGCTGAGGGTCCTTCCCGGGGTTGCATGAGGTTGGTTGGTGGGTATCACAAGTCATGGTGTGAAACTTGAAACGTATTCTACTGGTTTAATTAGTTGGTAGAAATGGGACTCCAGAGATTCAAAGATTCCATATTCCGTAGCTTTGCAGAATAAATATGTATATTATATTATCCATCAAGGTAGAACCTATAAGTTGTCCTCAAGTCAAACTGCTCTTGTTTTCCCCACATTGTCACTGTGAATTTTGTGTCATCAGTTTCACAGTTGGAAGCACATCTGATGTGGAACATAGGTGCTACAAGTTGAAGGCCTAAATAAAGCTCAGCTTAAGACTGAAGTCCAGTAAAGAGTTCTCTATCAGTTCATTCACTTATTTCTGGTATAAGTCAGTTGCAAATCTGAAAATACGGGCTTGAGTTTGAATGTTCATTTAGTGGAGCTGATCATCTGAAATGCTTGTTATTAGAAAGATTGCAGATTTCATTATGGAAGTTACTTTGAACGTAATATATGTGGGTCTATTGATGTTCTGGGAATTTTGAAGCTGTGCTATGGAATTTTGAAGATGTTCTCGTATTGAAGATGTGCTGTAGCCATTTGGTTTATGAGCTGTTGAGATGCTGTTTATTTTTAATATACTCTGTTCTTTCTTCTTCCCAAAGCAAATAATCAAGAATTACTGTTTAACTTTAAGTGAGATTCATTTACTTTATGTTGAGAGTTCTTATTACTTTAATTTATTTTCCTTTTTCCTTGAAGCTCTCATGTCTTTTGGAAGATAAATCTTCCCATGCAGTTTTTTGTGCATTCTTTTCCTTTTCAGTATTATTACAACCACAGCAAGGCATGTTATTACACACTTACCATATGCCAGGCACTGTGCTAACTGCTCTAGATAGATTATTAGTATTATTGTTTAATTTCATATCAGTACTAGATTTTTAAGTAGTGTCTGTTAGAATTCACATTTTATAACAAGTGTTTGAGGCCTGGGCAGACAGATTGGCCGATGTTTGTAAAGTGGGGGGGCCAGAGTTTGAGCCCTGATACTCCCACTTGGGATCCTGTGCCCTCCACCCTGTACTCTTGATATTGCAGACACTGTCCATTCTTTGCATTCAGGGAACTTCAGATGCAATCTAGAATTTTTCAGTGATTCAGAAGGCCTCTGCATTTTCATGTAGTGTGAATTTTGGGCCAGTGGATGGATTCACTGTGTTTAATTTGTTTTGTTCAGGTTGACATTGTGCTAATTTGCACAGGCAGTAGCTGAAAGCAGTGGGAGATATCCCAGTAAGGCTCTGGGTTGCAGGAGAAATTAGCATGGAATTGAGAAATTCACAGGTTTCATACCTAGATAACCTTGAGGATTGACTCAACTTGTTATTGAGTATGTATTTCTGAACATAGAACGTTACTTGCTTTTGTGTAATAAATAATACCAAATCAACTCAGATAACTGGTTTGAAAAGTTAAATAGGGTTTAAAAAATTTTTTTTTAACATTTATTCATTTTTGAGAGACAGAGAGAGACAGAGCGCCAGCAGGGTAGGGACAGAGAGAGAGAGGGAGACCCAGAATCCGAAGCAGACTCCAGGCTCTGAGCTGTCAGCACAGAGCCTGATGCAGGGCTCGAACTCACCAACCGCAAGATCATGACCTGAGCCCAAGTCAGACACTTAACCAACTGAGCTGCCCTCCTCTCCCTTTTTTTTGTACTTGTGGAATTTCTCAAGGACTCTAGTATATCCTATGTGCATTGCAATCCTCAAGAGAGAATAAAAGGAGCCTTAGGTGTTTTTGGAATATACCTGACAATTGTTTGCTTGTTTATTTGTTCATATTTTGTTCTGACAGGTAAGATTAGTCTTAATGCATTTAGCACATGTTGTTTTAAGTTTTTACAGTGGAGCGGTTAGGATGACCTTGACTGTAAGTAACAGAAAACCCAGTGCCAAGTGGCTTAAGCAATAAAAGCTATATAAGTGCAAAGGTTAGAGGTATAGTGAGCTATAGAATTAGTCTAATTCAGCCACTCCCTAGGCATTTAGGATTTGGTTTCTGTTTTTATTTCTATCCCTGCCACAGTTGAACTTTGCATCTGGACATAGGACAGATTCCCCTCACAAATGAACAGGGTGGTGACCAAAGAATGCCAGAAGAAAAATCTGATAATTTTTAGGAAGAACGCACAGGCGCATGGTTGCTTGAGAGGCATCAACAAATGCCCACCGTGGCCAGTGGCGTGGCTATGCCTAATTTAGATTAATGAAGATATTAATTCCATGTTTTCTTTGCCTTGTATGTGTTGACGTTCTACATGTGGTGTATAGGGATCCCCCCCGCCCCCAATATTTCTGGTGAATATTTCTGTAGTTCCCTCCAAACACAGAAAAAGTTCCCAGCAGCATGCTCAGAGGTACCATTCTGCATATTTCAGTTTCCCAAGTAGCCATACCAGAGATCTGGTAAGACACCAGTGCTGGCTGCTAACATCCACAAAAGTTTTAAACTTAGTGAAAGGAGTGCTAGAATGACATTATACCCATCCATAGCCATGCGATTCATATTTACACTTAATATTATTTTGATGTGAAAGTGACCTGGTGAGTGTAAATTGACTTCTCTTAATTTACCCTTTCACTATACTGCTCGCATGTTTTTTTCTCAGTTCTCAGAGAAGTGCTGAAGGGTGTTTGGTTGACTGACAGGCTGGGAACAGTGAGAAAAAAGAGAACTAAGGGCTATAAATTTGCATGTCACACGGACATCCAGTTTTTGGCCATGGGGTTTCTTCTGAGAAGTGAGAAATGCCTTCAGATGACCTGGTTCATTTGCTGGTTGCCCTATTTATTTGCCATATTGCACCAATTGGTATTTCCTTCTATTGTTCAGTTGATCAACTGAATGCCTGCTATGTGCGAGGTATTTTGTATGGATTCTAAGTTGATCGAGACTTTCTTTAGAAACACAGCTTTCTTGGTCTTTCAGTCTGGTCAGGGAGATGACAGGGTGCACAAATAACTGACACAAAGGATCAAGTGCGGAGGGAGGCTCAAAACAAGTTCTAAGAGGCTGAGAGGAGGGAAAGATTCCTAGAGGGCTGAGGAGTCCTGTGTGAGTGGGGGAAGAGAGAAGACTGGGGACTTTGGACACAGGAAGTGTTAGCAAAAGGATAAATAATCTGGTTTGGCTAGAGCCTAGATGTTGTGAGGCAGTCAAAAAAGAAAACACCAAATTAGTCGAGTCACTTCTTGTACTAGGGATTTATTGTTGTTTAACCGTTACTCCAAAACTCAGCAGCTAACCCAACAAGAAGCTCCTGTTGCCTTTCATAGTTTCCGTGGGCCACGAATCCAGGAGCAGCTTGGCTGGGCAATTGTGGCTCAGGGTCTCTCCTGAGGTTGTACTCAGATGTCAGATTAGGGCTGGAAGATTTGCTCCAAGGTAACTCATTCACATGGCTGGTAAGTTGGTGCTCGTCTTCTTGACATGATGGCTGGCCTCCCCCAGAGCAGAAGTTTGACAGAGCTGGTCAGGTGGCAGCTGTATCCTTTTAATGATCTAGCCTTGGAAATGACATAGCATCATTTCCCAAAGATTCTATGTATTAGAAAAGCCCAGTCTAAGGGAAGGTGGAAATAGGAGTCACCTTTGAAAGGGAGGCGTGTCAATAAATAAAGGGAAGAGTTTCAAAGAATGTGCACAGATACTTAAAACTATACTGCTCCTGAATGGAAAAAAAAAAAAAAAATGACAGAAGCAGAAACAACAGTTGCATTGCAGTAGTTTTTTTTTTTCTTTAGTTTTCGTTTATGTTTTCTTTAGTGGTAGTTTCTTTAGTTGTTTCTACATAGTCTTTCCTCATATTGTTGGCATGTTAGATTATTTTTGATTGGTAAACTATGGCATAAATAATATCTTAAGTGTATTTTCATCTACTAAACCAGTTATTTAAAACAAAAGTTGGTAATTTAATTCAAGAGGTTTCTTGTAGCAGAAACTTACTACATAAGGTAGTAGATAAAGCAGAAGTGTCCCCGGGCTGGGGTGGAAGTGGAAGGGCGCAGCCTCCCCTGAGCACCCATCAGGAGCCATAAACAATGGGACCCTGGAGACTAGAGCTCTGCTTGAAAGCCATGCCACAGATCCTTCCAGTTCGTTTTTTATTTTCTTTAAGAATTCAGTTTGTTCTTTTGAAGAACTCTTTCCTATTCCATGATTTCAAACTGCTTTGTAAAATGTTTTCAAATCCTGGGGTGCCTGGGTGGCTGAGTTGGTTGAGTGTCCAACTTCGGCTCAGGTCATGATCTCAGGGTTTGTGAGTTCGAGCCCTGCATCAGGCTCTGTGCTGACAGTTCAGAGCCTGGAGCCTGCTTCGGATTCTGTATCTCCCTCTCTCTCTGCTCCTCCCCCACTCATGCTTTCTCTCAAAAATAAATAAACATTAAAAAAATGTATTCTAATCCTAAGAATTATTTTCGGCATTTTAAATATGTAGTTGGGTCATGGCACCCAATGATAGTATTGTTTCATTCAAAATGCATGTTTTGTGGGTGGAGGTGGGAGGTGGTTGAGAGTGAGGAAGAGGACTTTAATTTGAACAGAACTCCCCCCTCTGTGGAGCACATATTAGTTACGTACATACCCGGGGACTGAAGAGAAAGGGTGGTTATAGCAGTGAAAGACACGAGCCACCATTCTCTGTGATGTCAAAACTAAAAGCCGTCCGTGGTCACGGAGCCTCAGACAGTCACAGTATTACCTGCCGGGGTGGGAGGCAAAATTCTGAGAATGGAGAATATGCGTACTTTTGTGTAAGCGTTCTTGATAATTTCCAGAAGCGACAGGAAATTTTTATGAACCAGATAAAGAAAACTATACTCTTTAGTCATATGAATATTAGTTTTCTCAACATAACAATATACTACTAAGGTCCCTTTCCCTAAAAAGCCATTTCTGTAGACTGTGTGCATGAAAAGAGACCCTTTAATAGAGAAGTTGGAAAAGCAGATTACATTACCTCTCTTTAACACATTTAAAGGGCAATAGCCAGCAACATTATATTTTATTTAAAGAAATTTGAGGATGAAAAGTATGAAGATACTAATTTTTCTCTACCATCACTTTTCACTTTCATTGCTGCTACGCTGAACTTTACCTACTTGTTCCTGGAAAGAAAGAACATGTAGCTTGCTGCACAGATTTCTTTTTAAAATAAAGAAGTGTTGGGGCGCCTGGGTGGCGCAGTCGGTTAAGCATCCGACTTCAGCCAGGTCACGATCTCGTGGTCCGTGAGTTCGAGCCCCACGTCAGGCTCTGGGCTGATGGCTCAGAGCCTGGAGCCTGTTTCCGATTCTGTGTCTCCCTCTCTCTCTGCCCCTCCCCCGTTCATGCTCTGTCTCTCTCTGTCCCAAAAATAAATAAACGTTGAAAAAAAAATTAAAAAAAAAAATAAAGAAGTGTTGTAGTAGATGTAGAAAGCCTAGAAGAAACTAGGGGCTGGTTGTCAATTCAAGAAGGAAGATTCTGTTTGTTTCCCCCCCCCCCTTTTTTTTTACAAAGATGTGTGTGTGGGAGGAGATTATTGCTCTTTGAATTCCTCCATTACCAATCGCTGTTAATACCTGTGGGATTTCCCATTTAGAATATTGGTAAGGTAGAATTAGTTGCTCTGTCTCCATAATTATTTCTTAAAATGGTTTTCTAAGAGCCAGTAAAATGTGCTACTTCTTGTTCTTTCTTCCTGTTGTAGCTGTTCCAGGTTTTATTATGAAAATGTATGCGTGGGAATAAAAGCCCAAGCTCTTATCTAGCAGAGTGTTTGGCATGGAATAGCATCAGTAAACATTAATTCCCTTCCACCTTTCCTTATCCTGATGCCTTCTGCAATGACCCCAGCATCTACGTAGGGAGGGTGTCAAAAAGCCCCAGAGCAGATGGCTTATGAATAACATCCTTTTCTTCACTCAGCTCAAAATCTTTTCACTTATGTCTTCTAACCTTTGTAGGTTTATCTATTTCTCCCCAACATGCAACCCACTGTTTTTTATCTCTTCACCAGCATAGAACTCAGGTTGCCTTCGTGTAGGGCTGGACCTACAGGCCCAACGATGATATCTTATTTCTCTAACTGTACTAGTTTTATCTTGTTTGAATGAAGAAAACTATTAGAAACTTGGATTATTGATCATTCCATTTTCATTCGTGTATGTCCTATATGCCATCCATCCATTCATTCATTCATTCATTCATTTGTTCAGCATAACATTTATTGAGGGCCCACTGTGTAGGGTTGTACATGTGTTGGGGTGGGGCATGGGGCATGGAGGCTACTGTGACCTAGACATCCAGCCCTTTGTCTTTGCCTTTTAGTAACTCACAGTCTGGTGAAGAGATAGACATGTAAACGAGTAAGTACATTTCAAATAAGCATTTATCCAGCTCTTGCTAGGTGCGAGGACATGAACCAAATTTCATTATTTTAAACCTGATCCTTTCTTTCAAGGAGTTTATAGTTTAGTACAGGAAAGAAAACACATATCTAATTTAGCAACAATTTAGAGAGCTTTGTATGTGTCAGTGTAGTTGGGCAGTTTATTTTCATGTTACTTACCTAAAATAGACCCTTAATATGCAAAGAAAGTAAATATCTTTGGAGCTGGAATAATTAGAGTGAGAACTGAAGAGAAAGTGGGAAACAGAATAGTTAAGAGTAGTTAAGGGCTCTGGACTGTGGGAGTCAAATATATCTGGATTTGGTTCTTGGCTCTCTTACTTAGTAGTTTTGTGACTTTATTGGGGGGGGGTGGTTAATTGCCTTTCCAAGGTTTAGTTTCTCCATCAGCAAAATGGGGATATTATTGATAATACTGTGGCAGATTGTATTTTCCAAAGATGGCCAAACCAGTATCTCTCATTTCACATGTTCTTACACATGTCACTTTGACAGTAATTACTCACTTAGTAATAGGGTTTTGTCTCTTCTCTTTGATCTTGAGTGGAAAGTTGTGACCACCTTGACCAACAGAGTATAGCATAAGTGGTGTTCTATGACTTGCAAGGCAAGATCATAAAAATGCTATGCATTGCCATCTTGTTCTGTGGTGTTCGTTCTTGGAAGCCAGCCACCATGCTGTGAGGAAGCCCAAGCTGCTCATGGAAAGGTCCAAATGGGAGGAATTGAGGACATTGGCCCACAGGCTTGGCTAAGCTCCCAGCTGACAGCTAGCACAGCTTGCCATCTTGAAAGTGGATCCAGTAGCAAGCCCCAGGTGAATTGTCCTGGCTGACTCCACATGAAGCATAGACCAGCCATGCCTCAACCCTGCCAAATTATATTTTCATGAGCAAAATAAATGATTGTTGTTGTTTGAAGCCACAGATTATGGGGATGGTTTGTTACACAGCAATAAATAACCAGGACATCTGCCATGTAAAGTTGCTAAGTGGATTCAATGAATTGATGCTTATAAACCAGTACAAAACTAATGCTTCACAATAGTACTTCTTTTCATTATTGTTACTAGTTGAGAAGATAATGGAAATCAGCATCAATTCAAAGCATTTAATGGAAATCAGCATTAGTTCACAGGGAGGTCACACTCTAAAGTTCCTCCTGAACTTCTGGTATGGGATAGATTTTAAGGAACTTGTTTTGTTCACTTTTTTTGTCATTTGCAAAAATTCTATTGTGTATCAGCTTCCCAGAGTTCTTTTCTCCTGGGTTTATGATACTGACTCTGCCAGACTCTGTCCTCCTTTGATCCAGAGTTTCATTCAAGCTTTCAGTGTCATGACCAGATTCATAATCAAGGTTTTAAACTTCCAGAATGTTCTGCGAAGGTCATGCTCCTGATGTTATTAAAATTTTTTTTTTATTAAATTGTGGTAAGAAGCATAAAATTTATCATCTTAAGCATTTTTAGGTATACATTTCAGTGGAGCTGAATATTGCTGTACAACAGATCTCTGGAACTTTTTCATCTTGCAAAACTGAAACTCCATACCTATTGAACAGTAACCCCTTATTCTCCATTCTCCATGCCCCCAATCCCTGGAAATCATCACTCCACTTTCTGTTTCTAAGAGTTTGATGACCTCATGTGAGTGGAATCATGCAGTATTTATTCTTTTGTGACTGGCGTATTTCACTTAGCATCAAGTCTACAAGATTCACCCATGTCATGGCATGTTCTTTGGGCATAAAGAAATTTGGTAGAATGTGCTTCTTTTGAAGGCTGAATGATATCTATCCCACTGTATGTATGTACCACATTTTGTGTATCCCTTCATCTGCCAGTGGACATTGGGTTGCTTTTACCTCTTGGCTATTATGAGTAACGGTGCAGTGAACATGGAGGCACAAATACTGCTCTGCTGTTATTTTTTCCACCTTCCACCAGTACCAGAACCTCACTAAAATGTGTTTGAGAGGGGGAGGGGCTTATTTGTGTTCACTGCCATTTTTCCCCCAATATATTTTAGAGAGTTGTACATCATTAGGTGGTCAAGCTGCCCAGCGTATTGGGGCGTTCTTCCCAGGGGTTTCATCTCAGCATGCGTATCTGTTATGTAACCTGAGTAATATTAGAGTTACACCTCTATTTGAAGGGCTCTTCCTTGCTTTCAAAGCATGGTTTCACATCATAAAAGCCATATATGAAAAGCCCACAGCTAATATCATCCTCAATGGGGAAAAACTGAGAGCTTTCCCTCTGAGATCAGGAACACGATAGGGATGTCCACTCTCGCCACTGTTGTTTAACATAGTGTTGGAAGTCCTAGCATCAGCAACCAGACAACAAAATGAAATAAAAGGCATCAAAATTGGCAAAGAAGAAGTAAAACTTTCACTTTTCACAGACGACATGATACTCTATGTGGAAAACCTGAAAGACTCCACCGAAAGACTGCTAGAACTGATACATGAATTCAGCAAAGTTGCAGGGTACAAAATCAATGTACAGAAATTGGTTGAATTTTTATATACCAAAAATGAAGCAACAGAAAGAGAAATAAAGAAACTGAGCCCATTTACAATTGCACCAAGAACGATAAAATACCTAGGAATAAACCTACCCAAAGATGTAAAAGACCTGTATGCTAAAAACTATAGAAAGTTTATGAAGTAAATTGAAGAAGACACAAAGAAATGGAAGAACATTCTGTGCTCATGGATTGGAAGAATAAATATTGTTAAAATGTCAATACTATACTACCCAAACCAATCTACACATTCAGTGCAATCCCAATCAAAATTGCACCGGCGTTCTTCTCAGAGCTAGAACAAACAATCCTAAAATTTGTATGGAACCACAAAAGACCCCAAATAGCCAAAGTAATATTGAAGAAGAAAACCAAAGTGGGAGGCATCACAATCCCATACTTTAGCCTCTACTACAAAGCTGTAATCATCAAGGCAGTATGGTATTGGCATAAAAACAGACACATAAACCAATGGAATAGAATAGAGAACCCAGAGTTGGACCCACAAATGTATGGCCAACTAATCTTTGACAAAGCAGGAAAGAGCATCCAATGGAAAAAAGACAGTCTCTTTAGCAAATGGTGCTGGGAGAACTGGACAGCAAGTTGCAGAAGAATGAAACTAGACCACTTTGTTATACCATACACAAAAATAAACCCAAAATGGTTGAAAGACTTAAATAAGAGCAGGAAACCATCAAAACCCTAGAGGAGAAAGCAGGGGAAAACCTCTTTGACCTCAGTCTCAGCAATTTCTTACTTGACACATATCCAAAGGCAAGGGAATTAAAAGCAAAAATGAACTATTGGGACCTCATCAAGATAAAGCTTCTGCACTGCAAAGGAAACAATCAACAAAACTAAAAGGCAACCAACGGAATGGGAAAAGATATTTGCAAATGACATACTGGATAAAGGGCTAGTATCCAAAATCTATAAAGAACTTACCAAACTCGACACCTGAAAAACAAACAATCCAGTGAAGAAATGGGCAGAAGACACGAATAGACACTTTTCCAAAGAAGACATCCAGATGGCCAACAGACACATGAAAAGATGCTCAGTGTCACTCATCATCAGGGAAATATAGTCAGAGTGGCTAAAATGAACAAATCAGGAAACTACAGATGCTAGAGAGGATGTGGAGAAATGGGAACCCTCTTGCATTGTTGGTGGGGATGCAAACTGGTGCTGCCACTCTGGAAAACAGTGTGGATGTTCCTCAAAAAATTAAAAATAGAACCACCCTATGACCCAGTTATAGCACTACTAGGAATTTACCCAAGGGATGCTGGAGTGCTGATGCATAGGGGCACATGTGCCCCAATGTTTATAGCAGTGCTTTCAACAATAGCCAAATTATAGAAAGAGCCTAAACGTCCATCAACTGATGAATGGATAAAGGAGATGTGGTTTATAGATTCAATGGAATACTGCTTGGCAACGAGAAAGATGAAATCATGCCATTTGCAGCAATGTGGATGGAACTGGAAGGTATTATGCTGAGTGAAATAAGTCAGTCAGAGAAGGACAGATATCATATGTTTTCACTCCTTTGTGGATCTTGAGAAATTTAACTGAAGACTATGGTGGAAGGGAAGAGGGAAAAATAGTTACAAAGAGAGAGGGAGGGAGGCAACCCACAAGAGACTCTTAAATACAGAGAACAAACTGAGGGTTGATGGGGGGGTGGGGGAGAGGGAAAATGGGTGATGGGCATTGAGGAAGGCACTTGTTATGATGAGCACTGGGTGTTGTATGTAAGCCAATTTGACAATAAGTTATATTCATAAAAAAAGCATAGTTTCACAAGCATTATTTTATTTAACGCTTGCTGAATGACGGCTATTTCTTTAATATGGGGAACAGAGGATACAATTATGGATGTAACCTCCATGCAGCTGTTGGCATTTAATATCGTATTCATGTTCTCTACCAAAGTGAGCTTCAGTTATGAGTAGGCTTGATGTAGTTTTTTACTTTATTTTTTTAATTAATAGATGTTATTATTTTAATTTTTTGTGTTTATTTATTTTTTGAGAGACAGAGTGCGAGTGGGGGAGGGGCAGCTAGTGGGAGACAGTTCAAAGGAGGCTCCAGGCTCTGAGCTTTCAACACAGAGCCCAACACAGGGCTTGAACTCATGGACCACAAGATCATGACCTGAGCTGAAGTCAGACGTCTAACTGACTGAGCCACCCAGGAGCCCCAATGGATATTATTATTTTAATAGAAGTTTTAGGTTTATGGAGAAATCAGGGACTAACCCCAGAGAATTCTCATATCTCCCCTCTCCTTGCACAGTTTCAGGTGTTATTAACATCTTGTGTTAGTATGGTACATTTGTCACAGTTGAACCAATAAATGACACATTATTAGTAATTGAAGACCATAGTTTACATTAGGGTTCATTCTGTTTTGTGTTGTTCTGTACATTTTGGAAAATGTATAATGCTTGTATCCACCATTACAGTATCATACAGAATAGTTTTACTGCCCTAAAAATCTCCTGTGCTCTACCTGTTCATCCCTCACCTCTATGCCCCCTCCTGGAGCCCCTGGCAACTATTGATCTTTTTACTGTCTCTGTAGTTTTGCCTTTTCTACAATTTCATATAATTGGAATCAAACTGTGTGTAGCCTTTTCAGACTGACTTCTTCACTTAGAAATATGCATATAAGGCTCATCCTTCTTTAAAAAAATTTTTTTTAATGTTTATTTACTTTTGAGACAGAGTGAGGTGGGGAGGGGCAGAGAGGGACAGAGACAGAGAATCCGAAGCAGGCACTGCGCTGTCACCGAAAAGCCCTACATGGAGCTTGAACCTACTAACCATGAAATCATGACCTGAAGCAATGTCAGATGTTCAACAGCCAGAGCCACGTGGGTGCCCCAAGACTCATTGTTCTTTTTGTGTGTGTATAGCTTGATAGCTAATGGCTGAATACTATTCCATTGTGTGGATAGACTCCTGTTTGTCTATCTGCTTTCCTATTGAAGGATGTCTGGGTTGTTTCCGAGTTTTGGCAATTATTAATAAGATTGCTATAAGCATTTGTGTGTAGGTTTTTGTATGGATATAAGCTTTCACCAAATATCAAGGAATGTGATTGTTACATCATATGATGGGAGTTTGTATAATTTTGTAAGGAACTGCCAGACTGGCTTCCAAAATGGCTGCACCATTTTGCATTCCCAATGCAAATGAATTACAATGAATGAGACTTCCTTTTGGTCTGCATCCTCACCAGCATTTGGTGTTGTTGGCGCTTTGGATTTTAGCTATTTCAATAGATATGTAATGTTATCTCGTTGTTGTAACTTGCGGTTCTCCAATGACATATAATGTTGATCGTTTTTTCATATGCAACATGTTTTTAGTCTTTATTTTTAAAAATTTTATATTGAACTCATTCGAGACTCACACACACACACACACACACACACACACACACACACACACAAACAAAAACCCCACGTATAGAGCCATCCCTTAATCCAGCTTTTCCCAATGGTAACATCTTACTTTTATCAAAACCAGGAAATTGACATTGCACAATGCAGTGAACTAGGCTATAGACTTTACTGGTATTTGTTTCATCCGTTTTTTGTGCACGGATTCTATTTTTGTGCGTGTTTATAGTTCTGTAAAGTTTATTGTCTATGTGAATTCATGTAATCACAACTACAATTAAGATATAGAATTGTTCCATCTCCACAAAGACACTCCCTAGAACTCTGCTTTTATAGTTCCATGCTCCCCACAAACCCTGCCCGGCCCTAATCTCTGGAAACCACTATTCAGACTAATGTTTTTTAAAAAAAATATACTTGGGGTTATTGATCTAATTTTGTCTCTGGGTCAGTATAATTTGAGGGCTATTGTTCGAATGATGTTCCTTTATGGGTCCAGTCTCAGGTTAGTTAGAATGAGCATCTTCATGTACCTTTTGAAACAGGAACATTTTCTTCTTAGGAATTCAGATACAAAGAAATTTTGCCAGCCGTGTTGCAAAGTTTTGAATGGCTAACAGAAAAAGAGGCACTTTAGTGAACTTGAGTAAAATGAGAACACTTCAGGAGTTTGGGACAGGTTTGACTTCAATCTATGTGTGTCTTTGCTACAGATTGTGAAGTATAGTCATTAACCCTTAATGCAGCAGATCCGTTAGGCTGGGATTATTATATGATAAAAAAAAAACTACACAAAAGTTTCATAATAAATTCCTCAAAGTAAAGATGTACCTTAGTTCATTTAAAACACGACTTAAATTGGGGCATCTTAGTGGCTCAATCAGTTAAGCAACCGGCATTTGGTTTTGGCTGAGGTCATGATCTCACAGTTAGTGAGATCTGCCCTTCTCCCCCACTCACTCACTCTCTCTCTCCTCTCTCTGTCTCTTAAAAAAAAAAAAAGGCAAGCAAGCAAGAAAAATGTCTCCAGACATTGCCAAATGTCCCCAAGGAAGAAGCAAAGGAGGATTCTTCCCTATTTGAGAACCACCGATTTTATACAAATATTTTCACACATACATATACTTGAAAAATATATAGTATTATTCTCTAATTTACATAAATCACGTGGAATTTATGTTTTGTTCTGTATCTTGTTTTGTCCATTTGTTATTCTGTCATTGTATTTCAGCCATGAACGTAAGTGTAGTGTATCCCTTTAAGTAATATATATTGGGTCACCTGTAGACTGTATCTGTATGACATTTTATTTATCTGTTGATGGACATGTAAGTTGTTTAAGTTGTTTTCAGTTTTGCCATAAAAAATTATTCTTCGTTGAATGTTTTTGTCCATGTCACCCCTGAGCACGTATGGTATGTGATTATCAGAGGCACTGAAGAAAAGCCCCGTTGAATGTATTCAGCTTTACTATAAATTACCAAATTGTTTTCCAGACAGGCTTTATTAACTTAAACTCCCAATCAGCAGTGTATGTCATCCTGTTTACTCCATATTCTTACTGACACTTGATATTTCAGAATTCTTTGTTCTTTGCCCTGAATATCTTCCGTGGTATCTTATTGTTCTACTAATTTACATTTTCTTGATTCCTAGTGAGTCACCAAGTTTTAACTGGACGGACCTTTGGGATCTTCTAGTCAAGTGCATTTTAAGATGAAAAAAAACACAACAAAAACAAAACCAAAGAATGTGGTTTTACTTCTTTCATGTTATTTTTATTTACCAGGAATATTTTTCTGTCTCACTGCTTTATGTTCCTCATGGTCTTGTCGTATTGAATTCTGCTTCAAATTAAGTGGAAGGCTTTCACATTTGCAGCGAAGGTGGGAAATGTATAAGTAGAGAAAAAAAGAAGAATTTTGATAGTACAGATTTACCAGCCATCCCAAGAAGATGGCTGTTTACTGAACTGATTGTGTTTGGCCATAGGGCCTAGTTCAGGAAGGGCACTCAAGAGTTTGCATGAATGATGGAATGAACCCTGAGATGTAATGAGCTAAAGTCAAAGTCCTAGGAGCAGCTTTAAAATACCCTTAAAGCTGGGTTTTTCTCATCTCCTGCAGCTTGAGCTTAATTTCCTGGTTCTGTCTTTACCCACAGTAGACCTAGGAATTCCTGATAAGGGAAGGAAGTGTCAACATTTTGCTTATTAATGATTGGTTTCCCAGTGAATTTTGACCCATGCTCCTCAAGGCAGTCCTCTTGAGCTACCCTCCCAGAGTCCAGTTGCTAGGACCAGCAGAGTTGACCCTCTGGGATAGAGCACAGTCCCCCAAGGACACGCAGTTTCCTCTGACGGCCTCTGGAAACTGGAAGAGGTCCAGCCAGTCTGTGCTGTAACTGCCACGACACTAGTAAGCTTATCTTCCAGACAACCTCATTCCCATTAACGAGCCCAGCATCCTGAGTCCTGGTAAGTATGCCAAAAATGATTTCAGTGCCCCACGCACATGTAAGTTTAATTGCTCTGTGGTTGCGTAAGATGCAAAACGAAGGAATGTATTGCCTACAAGGAATGCAATTGTGATTATGTGTAATTCATTGCATCACAGATATTTGTGTCAGTCAAAGCAGCATGGAAATGTATTTGTTTTACTTTGTGATTTGGAAGAATAACTGCAGATAATCAAGCTTTCCCTAGAGTTAAACTTTGTGGGCTTATTTTTATGCTAAATGATGCACATAAATGCATGTTAATATTTTGTCAAACTGAAAAATATTTCTTGCTGAAAGAGACTCTGGTAATAACACTTTTTAAAGCTACCACATGGAGGATGCCATAAAGTCCATTTGTGTGTTTATTTCTTCTGTGACTCTTGTTTTGAGTAGGCATCTGTTGATGACCTACTGTGGGCAGTGTGCTGTCCCAGGTCCAAGAGCTAGAAAGACAGATAAGGGGGAGGCCTTATCTTGCGAGCTTTTTGTCAAGTGGAGATAAAGATGCACAAACAGATAGTCACTGTGAAAGGTGATAGATACCATGTGATACTGGGCAGAGGGGAGGAACTTTGGGATAACCACTTTGCTAAAGTTACAAGTTTCTCGCTGTACCCTGAATAATGAATGTGAATGTGATACAGATGAGGCCAGGGGTGGGGCTGAGGCTGGAGCTGAGTGTTCCAGGCAGAGGGAATAGTATGGGCAAAGGGTAGGAGTTGTGAAAAAGCCTGACCTTTTGGGGGAGAATTGTTATTTATAATTCATTCTTGTTGTTTGGTCTGAATGTATTGAAAACACCCATGCCCTGCTCCTGGGAATACTTCATTCAGATAAAATCTTATCACCCATTATGCTACCTAACACAAGTATTTTAGTCCCCAGCTGGTGGTCCCCATTGCCAGTACTTCATTGATCTAGCCATGGTGACTTCTCCCCAGGGAATGTTGCTCAGCAAATGCCTTCTTCCAGCCAGTTTCATAGAGTCCACACTTTTAGTGAGGACACTGATCATGTGCCCACTTGCATTTTATTCAGAAAAGGGGGGGGGGGAAAGAGGGAAATAGATTTGAGCCAAGCAATCACTGATTTTTTTTTAACTAGAGATTTTATTTTGCCATCAAGTAACAATTATCCAGCTACAACCTCAGTCTATTTAGAACTAAGATTTGAAGTCTGCCTTCCAGACCCCCAGAGCAAACCATGGAAGAAAATATCCAGGAAACATTTGGGACTGGAGTGTGAGACTCCCCACCCTGCCCCCCTGCCCCATTTTTTTTTTTTTATTACTGAATTGAGAAACTGCTCCATTTCCATAGAGAAGTTACATCTCAACAGTGGTTCGAGTTCTGGGCTCTGCAGCTGGGGAGCATTTGAACATTGCTTTCAACTTGGGTAAAGGAGAACCCCTGTGGAAAGGGGTTCCCTGGAGGGCCTGAGGGATTTATTATTTACTAGATTGTTACTTCCATTAATGCAGAGAAGCATTTGAAGGATGCTTTCTTTCCCCCCAGAGATGTCATTATTGCAGGTAAAAATGACATGGGAACCCTGGGGATGCCCTGGAAAACGGAGGGAGTGGCAGAGATGAGCAGAGAGCATGAGCACCACTGGAAATACTGGCATGTCCTGCTGGAGAGCACTGGGCATGTGCAGGAGCGTCCTGCAGCACGTGGAGTAATTGGAAGATGAAAGAGAGGACCCGCTTAGGGTGCAGGTCATGGGTCTCTCTTGGTAGGATTAGGGGGAGGTGGTTTGTGGAAAAGAGGACAGAAGGTGCTGGTTCAAACCTTTCCATGCCCTCTTTACATCGAGTGAGTTTCTGTACTGATTTGACAAGAAAACTTACAATATGAGGGATTTTTTTCCCTCCCATCCCCTCCTCCCTTTTTCTTTTTCTTTTTTTTTCTATTAATAGACTTTATTTTTTTTAGAACAGTTTTAGATTTACAGAAAAGTTGAGCAGATAGGACAGAGAGTTCCAATATACATTCCCTTTTCTGTACAGTTTTTCCTGTTAACAACATGTTGTATTAGTGTGGTACATTGAAAAAAAATTAACGAATCAATATTTATACATTATTATTCATTATATCTATAGTTTACATTAAGATTTAGTCTTCGTTTTGCACAGTTCCGTGGGTCTTGACAAGTGCATAATGTCATGTATCTACCATTATAGTCTCGTACAGAATCGTTTCACTGCCCCCCCCAAATCTCTTGTCTTCTCCTGTTCCTTACTGCTCCCATCCTCACGCCTGCTCCCCCCAGCCTCCAAACCTCTGGCGACCTCTGATCTGATCTTTTTTATTTATTTATTTATTTATTTATTTATTTATTTATTTATTTGTTTGGTTTTTTTTTTTGTTTTTTTTTTGTTTTTTTTTCAACGTTTTTTATTTATTTTTGGGACAGAGAGAGACAGAGCATGAATGGGGGAGGGGCAGAGAGAGAGGGGGACACAGAATCGGAAGCAGGCTCCAGGCTCTGAGCCATCAGCCCAGAGCCTGGCGTGGGGCTTGAACTCACGAACCGTGAGATCATGACCTGAGCGGAAGTCGGACGCTCAACCGACTGAGCCACCCAGGCGCCCCGATCTGATCTTTTTATTGTTCCTATAGTTTTGTCTTTTCCAGCATGTCACATAGTTGAAATCGAATAGTCTATAGCCTTTTCAGACTGGCCTCCTTCACTTAGAATTACGCCTTTAAGACTCATCCACGTCATTTCATGCCTTTATAGCTCCAGCACAATTGCTGGGTTTATGGTAAGACTAAGTGTTTGGCTTTTTAAGAAAGCACCAAACTGTCTTCCTAGATGGCTGTACCATTCCTCCTTGCTTTTTAACTTTCCACATGACTTTAGTTTGGAAATAGAACATAGAGGTAATTTGTGGAGAAATGCAGATGCTACTTAAGGTGCAGCGCACTGATTCTGAAGTAACTGGAGAAGTGGATTCGATAGGATACAAGAGCAGAAGACTTGATGAATAATGCCTTTTACTATAAGGACATTTATTGTTTACTTAACCAAAGTCAGGAGCAAGTGGCTTCAGATTCATTAAATAGCTCAAGCTCTTTTCTCCTCTTTTGCTCATCCATACTCAGCATGTTGGCCTTTTGTCTTCTGCTTGCACTTCTAATGTGAAGATGGCTGTTGTAACACTAGGCGTCATGTCCTCACAGAATAAGAATAAGGAGGCTCAACAAGAATAAGGAGGAAAAAGAAACACCAGTAGTTCTCTTCTTACTTTGTCTCTTTCATCAGAAAAGCGACTGTTAGAAGATTTCTTCTGATGCCTTATTGGCCTCAAATGGGTGATAGAGTCACTCCAGCTGCTTGGAGGCCAGGAAGTGGCTGTTTTGACCCCCTCTAATGTTTGACCAGGCCTCCTCCATTTGCCCAATGGACTGTTGCTACTTGTCAGCTTTTTTGGCCTCAGTGTCCTTCTTCTGTTGTATGAGGGTTGGGGTGTTCACTCATTTTCCAACTGTGTTTCCATGAGCCCCAAGCTTCTGGAGATGAGCTTAGGGTGCTTTCCGCTGGGAAATGGATGGGGGTAGACTGAGCCGGGTTCTGCCTTCCCACTTCTTCCTGGACAAGCCTACTTCCAGCTTCCTTACAGGTTAGGGCTCCCGGAGGGTTTCCTTTGAATAAGGCTTTTGCAGCCAAAATTCAGTGTGAAAGCATCCTGGGTTGGATGATGGTGAATGTCTCTTTCAATTCTAAGAGTCAGATTTTTGGACCAAGGTGAAACAAGGCTATTCGTTCCCTAAGTGCTTTGTAAAATCCTTAGAACTTTTGGCACAAAAACAGACACATAGACCAATGGAATAGAATAGAAACCCCAGAACTAGACCCACAAACGTATGGCCAACTCATCTTTGACAAAGCAGGAAAGAACATCCAATGGAAAAAAGACAGTCTCTTTAACAAATGGTGCTGGGAGAATTGGACAGCAACATGCAGAAGGTTGAAACTAGACCACTTTCTCACACCATTCACAAAAATAAACCCAAAATGGATAAAGGACCTGAATGTGAGACAGGAAACCATCAAAACCTTAGAGGAGAAAGCAGGAAAAGACCTCTCTGACCTCAGCCGTAGCAATCTCTTACTCGACACATCCCCAAAGGCAAGGGAATTAAAAGCAAAAGTGAATTACTGGGACCTTATGAAGATAAAAAGCTTCTGCACAGCAAAGGAAACAACCAACAAAACTAAAAGGCAACCAACGGAATGGGAGAAGATATTTGCAAATGACATATCGGACAAAGGGCTAGTATCCAAAATCTATAAAGAGCTCACCAAACTCCACACCCGAAAAACAAATAACCCAGTGAAGAAATGGGCAGAAAACATGAATAGACACTTCCCTAAAGAAGACATCCGGATGGCCAACAGGCACATGAAAATATGTTCAGCGTCGCTCCTTATCAGGGAAATACAAATCAAAACCACACTCAGGTATCACCTCACGCCAGTCAGAGTGGCCAAAATGAACAAATCAGGAGACTATAGATGCTGGCGAGGATGTGGAGAAACGGGAACCCTCTTGCACTGTTGGTGGGAATGCAAATTGGTGTAGCCACTCTGGAAAGCAGTGTGGAGGTTCCTCAGAAAATTAAAAATAGACCTACCCTATGACCCAGCAATAGCACTGCTAGGAATTTATCCAAGGGATACAGGAGTACTGATGCATAGGGCCACTTGTACCCCAATGTTCATAGCAGCACTCTCAACAATAGCCAAATTATGGAAAGAGCCTAAATGTCCATCAACTGATGAATGGATAAAGAAATTGTGGTTTATATACACAATGGAGTACTACGTGGCAATGAGAAAAAATGAAATATGGCCTTTTGTAGCAACGTGGATGGAACTGGAGAGTGTGATGCTAAGTGAAATAAGCCATACAGAGAAAGACAGATACCATATGGTTTCACTCTTATGTGGATCCTGAGAAACTCAACAGAAACCCATGGAGGAGGGGAAGGAAAAAAAAAAAAAGAGGTTAGAGTGGGAGACAGCCAAAGCATAAGAGACTGTTAAAAACTGAGAACAAACTGAGGGTTGATGGGGGGTGGGAGGGAGGGGAGGGTGGGTGATGGGTATTGAGGAGGGCACCTTTTGGGATGAGCACTGGGTGTTGTATGGAAACCAATTTGTCAATAAATTTCATATAAAAAAAAATCCTTAGAACTTTGTCTCAAAAGCTTTACCAAATGCACATGTTGTGCGCTGGCTGAAAGGAAACTGGTTTTGTTCTCTGTCCTGAAGGAAGAGGACTTTGCCATTTCGAAAGTGGTTTAAATCTTATTTCTTCCTTGACAAGGAGGTGGTTTGGAGGTGAAGATAAGATGGTCAGCAGTCTGAGTGTTACCTCTGAAAAGTTAAAAATTTGATCTTTCTTAGTCTTTTCAAACGTAAATATCTAATGTCCTTGAGCAAAAAAACGATGATTTGTGTTCTCTTCTGTTCTTTTCTAACTCCTATCTATATTTATGTGAAATTTGTGGCCTTTGAGATGGGCATTTTATATTTGGTGTAGTTATGTTTGTGTGTGTGTGTGTGTGTGTGTGTGTGTGTGTGTTCTGGAAAATGTTGTGGGCCATTAAAATATATTTCAGTTAAGGTGCTTTGTAATCAGCATTTATACCCTGAAGTGATTTTATGAAATTTTATGGAATATAAAATACAAAAAAAACCCCAAAACTAGGTGTGTGCTCCCTAAGGAGGAATGTGTCAATCTGCTGGTGAGTGAAGCTGACATATTTTTGTTTTTGTTTTTCTTTCTTTTTCCTTTTTCTTTTCTTTTTTTCTTTTTCATTTTTTGGAAATAACTCCGGTGGCTTCACGGTCCATGCAGCACACTGTGATATATGGACAGCATGCTGGTGCTGGTACCAGCTGATACCAGCCTGGGATGCCCCCCTGATCTTGGGCAGCTTGTGTCTTTCTGGTCTTACTGGTACAGTATTTAAATAAGGAAATCCTGCTGTGTGAAAGACAAAGGGCCTCAGTTGTACCTGAACACAAGCTATCTGATGTTTCATGGTGACAAGTGTCATCTCATTTACAATGCATAACTCCCTCCAAAGTAGATGTGTTCTCTCATTTTGCAGTGGAACACTGTGAAATACCAGACTTGTGCCATATTAAATAGCCAAGAAGTGGTGGCAGAACTGGAGATGAAGTCTTCCCAGAAGACTGAAGATTTGCCACTAAATCAGTGGCTCTGCCCTTCCAAAATAATTGCCATTTCTCAGACTTACTAATTTTGGGGAACACTTTTGTTTTTGGTGCCAAATAATTTGCGCATTTAAAGATGTTTCCTCCTCATAACAGTCCTAGGGAAAAGAGAGCTTATGCTGGCATGTAGTATGGGGGTTACAGTATTATCCCCATTTTATGTCTCAGAAAACTGAGGATTGAGAATTGTAGAGGAGATATGTCCTTCCAGGACATGTGAAAATCTGCTGAAGATGTTGGACAAAGGGTACTCCTGATAACACTGCTTCCGGCTTCTGTGGATTTATAAAATTCCTTCAACGTAGTCACTCAGCTTATTCTTGTGACTGATGGCACAGTCATGCGTTGTCCAAAGGTGGGGGTGGTGGTGAATGTTTGTCTACTGGAAAAAAAATGATAAAAACTTCAGCCTTTCCTCCTTTCCCATACACTTTCACAGTGGCTCATAGTCACAGTCCTTGGGATCCCCTTCTTTGCCTGCAATGGGCTGGCACTGGGGCCAAAGTGGAGGGCATGATGTGCTGGCATGGCATAACTCTTCACAGGGCCTTCTAAGAGTGGGTTCAGGCCCTGGTGAAAAACACATTCACCAGGACTCACTGGCTGATAATGTCTACATAAAAATTGAGATTAACATGCAAAAAAATTGCCTGACACACACCTCCCCCAACCCCCTGCCAACCCCCAAGTCTTGGGGGAGAATCATTCTCCTCCTGCTCTCCTTTCCCCCAAGAAGTTTGTTGAGTGAGTTGAATAAAGAGCGTGATCCCAGCCCTCATAGTCATGTTCTGGCAGAGCATGGGTGGGCTAGTGATATCCAGCAAGACAGATCAAGGAGGAACCAGAACCTGCAATGGATTGAGGTGGGTTCCAGATGGGAGAGCAGAAGCCCAGCTGGAGGCTGAAGGTCTTTGTCCAGCCAAGTGGTAGAACATGGTATCTGGACTGGAGGGCCTCAGGGGCAGATGTTAGACGGTTGCCTTGTTAGGTTGGTGAGGGTACCTATGAAGGGTCTGCTCCTTGTCCCATTGAACTTTAGCATTAATGAAGCTGGCTGCCTCTAGTAATTCAGTACATCTGAAATGGAAAATCAGTTCTGGGTTGGAACATGCCAGGAAGGTGGGGAATGATCTTTTTAGGAGGTCAGAGTCTTAAACTGAGGGTGATGTTTCCCAGAGAGGTGCCAGAAACAGGAAGCTTTTCTGTGCCTGTGGGGTTGGGAGTGGGAGCCCTGGGAAGTAGTGAGGGGAGGGACTTATACTCTGGGCACAGACCTGTTTAACAGGTCTATCAGGGGACTAAGTCTAGGAAGAAGTAGTATCACAGTGCCACAGTTCAGGTCATCTTTTCTTTCCATTTTCCAAGTAGGATTAATGGAAGAAGGTGAGACTGTGACAATAGCAGCTATACACAGAAGCCTGTGCTCTCTTCTGATCCCTGGCCTTTCATATGACAGGAGGTAAATAAAATACTGGAAACAAAGATAAATAAAGTTGGTGAAGTCAGTCCCTTTCTGATTCCTACCTGAGTTTCCTTATCCCGTTTCTCGTATTAAGCAGTGAAAAGAGCTTTAGAAGAAAGGACTTGTAATGATTAATTAAATGCTTACATTTAAATGAATATACAATTGAGTTTTCATGTGAAAGAAACTTTAAAGTACTAGAGATAGGAAGGGAAAATAAAAATGAAAGAGATATTAACCTCCCTACTTTTCAGGGCACTTGAGAATAGAATTCAAAAACCCTTTCCTGCTTTTCATGTGTTTACACATCTTTTTAAAAAGTGACCCTGGGGGCAGGAAAAAATAGAACATATTTACTAGTATCTGTTGTGCCTCAGGGGCTGTGCTAGAGTTTGTATAAACGTGAGCTCATTTAATGCTCACTACAGTCCTGGTGAAATGTGTGTCATTGGCCACATTGATGAAAAAATTGAGGCTCAGAGAGGTTATAGGCACTGCTCAAAGGGAGATCACTGGTAAATGGACCTGAGGCATTCCAGCTGTGTCTTCATGAACATGCTGTCCGTGCCCCTGTTAGTGTGTGTGTGCTACTGAATGGAGCTGTCTTACAGATGCCTCTTACAGTCATTCCTTTTACTCCTATGTGTTCCTGACATATTGATTCAAAGGTGAGCTTGAACCTTCTTTCAGTTTTCTCAGCCTTTGAAAACTGACCCTTCCTGTTTTGAGCATGAAGTATTTTAAGCATTGCTATTCAAAGGGATAAAAAAGTTAAAGAAGAAATGAGGAAAGTTTATACTGTGAGAGGCCATAAAAAAGGTGTTTTGACCTTCTATTGGGTCTTAGTTTATTTCTTGTCTTAATATGTAAGTAAATTAAAATTCAATTGATTATATATTTTGCGGATATTCTACCTTATTCAGTAGAGTTTAAGACTATGCCCAATTTTATATATCCAGCCGGTTTCTTTCCAATGAAAATTCCCATCTTCAGTCTGTACTCATCTGTCTTTCTTAGGGCTTAGCTATCAGATTTAGGTTAATAATCCGCATAACATGATGCAGTCATCTTTTATTTTCCCCCTTTTCTTGTTCAGTGAAAGCAATTGATGCTATGAATTTTCCTCTTAATTACTTTTTTGCCTGAGCCCTCTAGGGTTTTGTATATAGCATTCTTAAAATAATTGGTTTCTGGCCAAGGTTTGTTGAACACCTATGATATTCTAGTATAAAGTAAAAATATATATACTATACTTTAAACTTGAAAATAGGCCAGTAGGCAGAAGGATGGCTGTGTGTTCCTTCAAAATCATGCTAGCTTATTGGCCCCACCTAAGGATTATCTGATTCTCTAGGTGTATTGCCTTTCTTTGCTTTTCTTTGACTTACTTTTTATTGTTGGTTAAGGTATTTTACAAGTCTTTGAGGGTAGATTAATACCTATAGGAAATGGTGCAATGCAAATGATTCTTGTCCACAAGAAAAGATTATCCCCCAAAATATAACTTTGCTGCCCTGCAAGGCATTATTACCTAGCTTTTTTTCTACTTCAGCAATCTTATTTTGGAATGCTTCTTTCAGGGACTATATATAAATATGTCTCCTCTCCTAGAACCCTCTGAAACAACTTTTCTATCCTGTAGGTTTTCTCATTGAATTAAATACATCTTTAATAGGTATTTACTTTGTGTTTGTATGAGGATCATATTTTTAATGTTTTGAAAATTGATTCACACTAGGAACAACATAAGAGGCTTTCACATGTGTCAGAAAGACCCAGAGCGGGACATTAGTTAAAACAGGAAAACTGATATTACAGGAACTATTGCAATAGGGGAAAAAGAGGACTGGGCTCAATTCCGAATGCAACAAAGGAAAGTGGAGATTTATAGCCAAGGATCAGGGAGAGGGTCAGAGAGAGAAAATTACTAAGAGGAAACATCAAGAACAGGGGATTCTTGTGAAACTGACACAACAGGATTCTTGCTGAAGGCAGACCAGGGTGATCATTTATCACCTGGGGGGTAATGGTGGATGAGGAATTTGGTCAGATATTGAGGGTGGGAATTTTCTCTTAAACTGATTTTAGCAGGATTCTTGTTAGAATTGGATTCTGCAGGGTCAGAGGTGGAAGCTCATGGAGAGGCTTTATTGAGCAGGGGACTCAGAGGAGGCTGATTAAAATTTGGTCAAGGAGAGAATCCTTGTAACACGAATAATGCAACTTAATCTTCACATAAATCCTCTTAGGTGAGCTTATCATCGTCTCTAATTGTACTCAGGAAGAAATAGGCTTAAGAGTGTTCAGGTGGGTGTAATGTAGAGGCACCCGGTGAGCCCAGGTTTATATGAATCAAGGTCAGCTTCGCCATGTTACCATGAGAAGTCATGTGCTTCTCACTGAGAAGAGCAGTGACAAAGTGTGACCTAGTACGGTGCATGAGAGAATATGGATAAATAAAAGGAAGAAACAGGTGAAGGAAAAAAGTTTGAGATCACCTACAAAATAACTATGATACTATTGTGTTTTTTCTCCCCATAGGGCAAAATTAAAGTGTGCAGAATATCTATGCAATGGTTGAATCAGATGGATTTGACTTGGAAAGTCCCTATCTCCTACCTCAGACCTGAATATTTACTTACTGGGTAAATATAGAGAAGTGGTTTAGAAGAAGTAGCAGAGGTGCTTGCTTTTACATTAACAAAACAAAATGTTGGGAGAGGTGGGGTGCCTGGGTGGCTGAGTTTGTTAAGCATCCGACTTCGGCTCAGGTCATGATGTCACAGTTCCTGAGTTCCATCTCCCAGTTGGGCTCTGCTCTGAGAGCTCAGAGCTGGGAGCCTGCTTTGGAGTCTGTGTCTCCCTCTCTTCCTGCCCCTCTGACGCTTGTGCACGCACACTCTCTCTCTTTCAAATAAATAAATAAAACATTAAATAAGAAACAAAAAAAGCATTGGGAGAGAAGAACTGTGATTGCTTCTAGATCTAGCCAAACACTGGGATTTCATCTTTCACTATGCAAATGTCCAGTTCCAAAGCTTAGCCTTTTAATACTGTGTGGTGTTTTAAGTTTTTCTTGCGGATCTCATAAAGTTCTCAAAACAAAATTGGTTATAATTCACTTTACTTAAAAATAAATATATGAGGGATGTGCTATGAAATTAAATCAACAGTATGCTGCTTCAAGCCCAGGATTACTGGAAATGATTAGGGAGACATAAGTGGTAGGTGGTAGTGAGAGAGGCAAGGGTGAGCAAGTCTTAAAACATCTCTCTCTCCTTCTCACTCTCCCTGTAAAACTACTCTCAGCTATGCCCACAGTAATCACTGCAGCAGGTAACGTTAGGAACTTAAATGTAATTAAAGTACTAGGGCTGATGGTATCCATCCGTAGCAGCAGACTCTGTCCTTGAAATACTCTACTAACCAGGTTGCGTGTAACTTCAGTGGGGTTCCACATTGGAGGTTGGGAAATTGTTTTTTTGTGTCTGGAAGTGCTGAGTCAGCAACACCTACTGTTGTTATATTCTGCATCCTGATTACAGGCACCCCCGCTCCTATCCATTTAATCCAGAAGCCCTCTGGACACTCCCGATACTGTTCTCTCCTGCACTTCTCACACACCTGCGGAATCCCATGGATACTGCATCCTGTGTTTCTAAAGAATCTGGCTTCTGTTTCCTTCCCACTGTTCCTGACCTAGATTAACAATTGTCTTCAGCCTCTGGTCTGAAGATGGCTGCAATGGTCTACTAACCTATGTCCTTCCCTCTGTGCCCTGCTTCCTCCCCTCTGTAGATGGGTTCCTCGAATTGTTGCAAAAATGTTCGTAAGATCTTGCCAGTTGGCTTCGAATCCTTTAGTGGCTTCCCATGGCTTACACACCCTTGCAGAGCATCCAAGCCCTTTTTGCCTCAGCCCCGGTCCATCTTGTTCTCCAGTCCTCCCTTCTCCTGTAGTTCACCTTTGCTCACAGTCTCATCTGGAATCTGTTTACATCTGCTTTCAAGCAGAACCTGCAGACTGTGTTGAGCCAGCCATTTGTCCTGGACTGCTTCCCTCTCAACGGGTCAAGCATCTCCATCTCGATACTGCACTGTAGCTTTTTATTTATAACCTTTCTGTAAGAGACCATGCTGTCTTCTGGAGGCAGGGCAGTGTCTGATATACATTGGTGTCTCTGTGCTTAACAGGGAGGAGCTCCCCATAAATGTTGGTGGCTTGAATGAATGAGTGAAATGGGACCTTTCTGGCAAGAAAAAGTTAATGCAACTAACCTTTATTTAGCTCTGGAATATTTGTGTGAGAAAGACCTAAGGTGTTCACAAAAGCATATCATCTCTTCTTTCTTTTCTTCTACTTTATCCCATCTCTAGAAATGTGTCTGTATAACTCAGATGTCATTACTATCACTATTACTACAGTTCTCTCCAAGGAGGAGGCAGGAACGGTGGAGCAGAGAGGGTACAAACCAAGATATGCCCAAGCCCCCTCCCCCAGGTCGGTCTGTCTTTGAAGTAGGCAAGCCAGTCTTCATGGACATGAGGGGATTTGAGCATGCGCGCGCGCGCACACACACACACACACACACACACACACACACACAAGCTGGTGTGTGTGTGTGTGTGTGTGTGTGTGTGTGTGTGTGTGTGTAAATGAACATCACCAGCAATGGGCAAATCAGAATCCTATACCACCTGGTAACGTGCAAGGAAAAGGATGCAGCTTCACTTTTCCGTGATTTTCCTGCCAAAAACTCATAATCTGACTCTATAATCACAGGAAGCATCAGACAAAGCCAATTTGATGGACTTTATACAAAATAAACAGTCTGTAATTTAAAAAAAAAAGTCAAGGTCAGAAAAATCAAGGAAAGACTTAGAGGGGGGAGGTGTTTTAGGATGAAGACCAAAAAGACATTAACAATTAAAAGAACCCTGTGATTCTGAACTGGATCCTTTTGCTGTAAAGTACATTATTGGGACATTTGGTGAAATTTGAATGGGGTGCAAGGAGCAAATGTAATATGTATTATATGTTAATTTCCTGATGTTAATGGTTGTGTTGTGGTTATGGAGGAGAATGTTATTGTTGTGGGAAATGCACACTCAGGTATCAGTGAGTGGTGCATCTTTGGGTTGTCAAGTTACTTTCAGGAGGTTAAGAAAGAAAGAAGGTTCTTTGTATTAAAGTTGCAATTTTTTTTTGTAAATTTGATATTGCTTCAAAATAAAAATTTTAAAGCAAAAACGTCAATAAAGAAACTTGGACTTGTCCCCAGGGACAGGTTGTCCTTATGAGATGTGATTCTCGGTGTATTTATGGTGCAGAATTGTGCAGAAGAGGGGCTTCGTTTTCCTTGAGCTGAATTGGGAGCCAAGGGTGAAGTTGAGGGGCCTGGTGGAGAGCAAACATGGATCCTGTGTGATCCCCCCCCCCACCGCCCCCGCCACCTCTCCAGTCCTCAGCAGGTCGCCTTACCTGAAAACAGGCTCAAAAGACAGACTGGCAGCTCCAGCAGAGCAGGGCTACCTCCCAGGGACAGGTGCAATTGGCAGGCTTCTAGTAAGATGCCAGGTTGATGATTTACTGTGAGACGTGTAAGTGCCAGACCACTGGCACTCTTTGACGAGCAGATTTCCTCTGTATAGCAAACTTCAAGGCAAGCTTGGTGGTAAGCAGGAGAGTGCGAGGTAAACAAGGAATCACAGTGAGGAGAGCTAGCCAGTGGAATTAGTGTCCAGAGGTGTCCTGTGAGGGGAGCCTGACTCCTCCATCCTGCATGGGAACGTCACACTTGGCAATGGCATGTGGAGGCGTGAATTGGCGGTGGGGCTTGTACCGCTCCCTTGGGCGGAGCTGGGTGGCTTCTTAGACTCTGATTTTTGTCTGCTTCCATGGTTGGCCACCTCTCTGCCTCTGACTGATGTGTTCTTGCTTTAAATAGGGAATTAGTGTCAGGCAGGTTGTTGACTCTTGAATGTCTTTGCATGTCTCTGATTCTGTGTTGACTCCTGGGTTGAGTTTATTTGTTCACTTTCTTTGAGTTCCTTTAGAGGTCCTCGTTGGCCACTACTGGCCACGTGGGAACTTGGGGTAGAGAGAGGCTACGCTCTAGAGAAGCAACTTCCCTTTTTCTATTTATTTTTTTTTAAAGCCTGGAGCCATGTAAAAGGAAAGAAAGACTTAAAAAAAAAAAAAAGGCTTACCTTCTTGGAATATCTTGTTATCTCTAGAGTTCTTGAACTTCCCCAGGTTTCAGAGATTTAGCCAAAATAGGTATTTCTCCCTTTTGAGAACAGTGTGCCCTCTGCTGTGAACCAAAGGCATTCAGCTTTTTGGTGCAAAGTCTATGTGGGGCTGGCTGGTGATTCTAGTTCTCTTTCCACGGCTGAGTAGCACTCTCTCAGGCGTGAGACTTCCTGGCTTCTCATCCCCCCCCCCCTCCCCCGCCTCTTGAGGTTTTCTGTTGTTACTCACACAGGTGGTCAAGACTCTGCCAGGGCACTTCACGACCCCCAGGTACTTAGCCCTGGAACTTAAGGTTCCAAATGGCTCTGTATGTAAAAGCCATTTGTTTCCTGGGGGGTGTCACAGGAGACCCAAACCTTGAGGCTCTTGAGTGCCACAGCCTGTTTTTTGAAGAGTTGCCTAAAATCTGAAATGTAAGTCAGCCTGCAGAAAGAAGCTATGGTTCTGTCTGGCTCATCAGTTAGAGACCAGACTAAAGGGTCTGGGTCCTTCGGTGAGTGATGAAGGGCTGTGTGCTTTCAGGCACGAACTCCGTATCCTTCTTCAAAGATAGTTAGAAGGTTGTTTTGATTTTTGCAAAGGAAGAGCATATACATATATGGACTGGCCCACACTAGTCCAACTTAAGGGTCCTCAATTTAGTGTGATTTTTATATTTTGTTTTCTCCTTTGCCCATGCAATGGTAAGGCCCTTCATACAAATGCCTTAATAAATGATAACCAGAACATGCCTGATTTGGCATCTTCCATGACATGGAAATTGGTTCAGTTGGGGATGGGAAAGCAGCATCTACGTGGTCACCAGGTCAGCTGCTGAGCCCTAGCTTGACCCTCTGTGTACTCCTGAAGAGCTGTTGGGATCTGGTGAACAGACACAATAGACTGGAGGGTGGTGAGTGTCTGTGAGACTCAAGGAACAGACTTGGTTTCCATTTGCAAACAAAGTAACACTGCAAGCCCCACATGAATTCTGGAATTAGTCTTTGCTATATGTGTGATTTTTTTTTCTTTTTTTCTTTCTATTTATTTATTTATTTTTTACCAAGTCAGGGGCTGTGATGAGTTATCAAACTCTGCGGACCAGAGAAAGGAATAGAATCAAATCACCTGAAACATGCTATTCAGAGCAGGTAGGACTGTAGTCTGCTCAGGGACCTATAACTTTCACTTTCATTCCATCCCTGGGCCTCCTTGCATCTGGGAGTCAGAGAATAATAATAAAATAAAGGCAGGCTGTAACAAGAAATGTGATCCTTGGGGTACCCTACTAAGCTGTGCCTCTGTCAGTCAGGTTTCCTATTTGATGGAAAGAGCTCTGCCCTTTCCAGCTCTGCCAGGCATTCCCCTTGGCGGTGAGGGGGCGTGGGCTTGATGTGAAACTGAGCCCTCTCCTTGCACGTGGTGAGGCTGACAGCTGTATAAGGAAACGTTCCCTGGAATGGGCTTCGGGTCTCTGCTCAGTCAAGAGGCAGACTTTTTACTCCCAGTGACAGCTGCAAGGTACCGATTTACGGCAGGGCACTAGCTCAGAATTCCAATTACCGTTTGAGTTTGCAAAGAGCCTACATTTCCGTGCCTATGGTGCATTTTTACAACTTGCCACTGTGATGGCCAATATACAGCCATCCCCCGTTACTAATATTTCTAACCAAATGATTTGCGGAATGAGAGCGCAGGTGATATATATATACTTAAGGCTTTTTGCTCCTTGCCCGGGGTTGGGGGTGGGGGGGAGTGCTGGGGAATCTGCTCGGAATTTCAAGAGGTTAAGAAAGGCAGGTGGAGATGGTGAAGGCTATCAGATTTTGGAAGCCGAGGAACACCTGTGAGGCTGTGGGAAACATGTATTTTCTGTTTACAGTAATTAATTTTTGTTTCAGAGAGCAGCTCTCCCTAATGAAGGTAGCATGTGCCAGAGAGTTAATAAAGGATTTGGGGGGGCACTTGCACTTCATGCTTTATGCACACCCATAGCTTGACGTGGTAGCATTCGTTTCTTCTACAACTCTTGACAGTCTATTTCCTCTGGCTGAAGGATGACTAGAGTCGCTGTTGTAAGAGCAGGATATTGAGGATCTGGAGACTAGCACGTTCCCTGCGCCCAGGCTGTCATTTTTGCCCGTTAATGCTCCACAGGGCAGGAGGATGGAAGGTATGTCTTCCAGCTTTGACAATTCATGGATCTTCAAGGCGCTTGCATCGCTATGTTTTAGCAGTGGATCAAAGTGTATAGATTTCAAGTAACAGCTTTGTTGCTTCTGTTGGAGGAAATCCACGTGTCTGTCCACATGCACGTCAGCACAATGGAGGAAAAAAAAATCTCAACATTTTAAAATAGATCTTTAAAAACATTACCAAGACTATGTAGTGCTTTAAAAAAAATCCTCCTTCTGAACTTTGAAAGTCTTTTTCTCCACACATAAAGGAAAGGTCTTATGTGGCTGTTTTGCTTAATGTGGGCTGGTTTTATTTTGGACTCTTTGAAACCCAGCGTGAAGGCTAAAATTCTGTGTGGAGAAGTAAAAAATGAAAGGAATGGTGAGGTTTTGGTTGTGCTAAATTAAAGTGACAAGGTACTGATAACAGGGCATGGCTGTGCCCACAAATTAGCCCTCTCTAATTTGCTGCTGAGGAAAGGACTGCTTTGGTGTTGCATTGTAATTTCTCTCTTGAATTAAAAGTTTAGAAAGTCTAGTTTGCTCAAAAGAGAAAACCTGGAAAACGTAAGCATTTCAGTTTTGAAATGGCCCATGGTTCCCCTATGTTCAAGGAACTGTTTGAGCTAATCTTGCTTCAGAAGTATGTAAATTACATGGTTTTATGTTTAGAAGCCACACTGTGTGTTGGATTATTTGTGTGCTACTTAAGGTAGCCTTTTCCAAAGTTTTTGTTCCAATCCAGGATGTACTTTGTGTTCCTTAGGTGGCATCTGTGTTTTGTGTGGTCTTCTCTGTGTATATGAGGTGCTAGAGGGGCGCCTGGGTGGCTCAGTCGGTTGAGCATCTGACTTCAGCTCAGGTCATGATCTCATAATGAATTCATGGGTTCATGAATTCAAGGTGTCCAGCTCTGGGCTGACCGCTTAGAGCCTGGAGCCTGGAGTCTAGAGTCAGCTGGAGCCTGATTTTGTGTCTCCGTCTCTCTCTGCCCCTCCCCCACTCATGCATGTGCGCTCTCTCTCTCAAAAATAAACATTAAAAAAAATTAAAAAAAAAATAAGGTGCTATATTATGTACAGAATGGATTTCTGATGGGGGAAGGAGGTAAAGAAGGCAAAAGTTACTTTCTCCAACTTCCATTTAGTTCTAGGCAGCAGCTTGATATTGATGGGGAGCTGGGATGACATTAAGTTTCTCCAGCTACAATATGGCCTACCTCAAATTACAATATCCCTGTACCCCAAACTCAGCTTTCTAGAGGGCTGAAATGTTGTCATTCTGTGAAATCAATGATCATATTACAAAAAAATGGCCTCATGGATTGTAGAATATGATTCGGGATTGTTTATTACAGTACTGTAAAAAATGCCAATTCATGATAATTCATCTTTTGTTTTTAGTTTCTGTTGGTGTTTTCTCAAGGAGAGACCCGCTGCTCCATGTCAGATTGTCTACTCCTTGGTGTTGACACTTGTGTCCTCGTAAGAGGCTTTAATTCATCATGGCTAATCCATACTTAGATAGTTATGGTGTTTCCTAAACTGTGTTCCAAAGGTGGTTAACTTAGATAGTTATGGTGTTTCCTAAACTGTGTTCCAAAGGTGGTTAATAGATGTGATGTGGAAAGGGTTTTATGGTCAAATTTGAGAGACACTGGGATAAACAAAGCTAACAGATTGCTTTACTGAAGGACTTTTCTGGGCCTTTAACATTTATATATGCACATTGTAAATTGTCAGGACAGTGAGTGGAGTAGACATCTGGCACAGGTATCTGTTCCTAAGTGCATGCCTAGGGAACACTGCCTCAAACTTTGGCTCTGCCTGTCTGTTATGGGTTAAAACTGTGTCCCTCCCGGAAAAGATATCTTAGAGTCTTCCCCTTGCCCCCAGTACCTCAGAATGCAACCTTATTTGGCAATAAACTCCTTGTAGATGTAGTTAGTTAAGATGAGGTCATATGGGAGTAGGGTGAACCCCTAATCTATTATGACCAGGGCCATTAATAAAGGGGGAATTTGGACATAGACACATACATACCGTAGGACAGTGCCATGTGAAGATGGAGTTATGTTGTCACACGCCAAGGAACTACCAGAAGCTAGGAGAAAGGCCTGGGATAGATCTTTCCTGAGCACGTTCAGAGGGAGCATGGTTCTACCCACACTTAATCTCATACTTCTCGCTCCAAAACTGTGAGACAACACATTTTTGTTGCTGAGCCCACTCAGTTTGTGGTACTTTATTATGGCAGCCCTAGCAAACATTGCCATTTTAGACTTGGGCTCAGTATCTCAGGCTTGTTTTCAGGGTGGGCTAGAACCACATTCCTAGTTCTAGAAGCTTCTCAGCCAAGCTATTCTCTGATCTTTTCTGCATTGTGGGTTCATTCTTTTTTTTTTTAATTTTTAAAAAATGTTTATTTATTTTTGAGAGAGACAGAGAGTGCACAGGGGAGGGGCAGAGAGAGAGGGAGACACAGAATCCGAGGCAGGCTTCAGGCTCTGAGCTGTCAGCACAGAGCCTGACCTGGGGCTCGAACTCACAAACTGTGAGATTGTGACCTGAGCTAAAGTTGGACACTTAACTGACTGAACCACCCAGGTGTCCTGGTTCATTCTTTATATATGCTGTGTGTGGTACTTCCACTAGGGCATGCACCTTCTTCCCATTGACCTGGAACACTGGTTCCTAACTCTAGTTTTCCAATGGAATTATCCAGGAAGTCAAAAAAATACTAATGGCCAGGCCCCGCCCTGGGCCAATTAATTATAGTCTCAAATATTAGACTTGAGACTATAGAGTCTGTACCATATTAGAGTATAGAGCTCAAGTATTTCCTTTAAAAGTTCTCCAGATGATTCTAAGGTGCAAGCAGGGTTAGGAATTACTGAAGGCAGCAAGGGCTGAGTGTGTGTCAGGGGGGGTTGGGGGGCTGGGTGATGGAAGCACCAACCAAAATTCAGCAGGGGATGGTGGGTCCCTTGTTGAAGCCAAAGAGCTGGGTTTGAACCCTGGATCTTCCACTTACCTACCGTGACTGTGTAAGAGTCACTTAGTGGCTCTATATCATGGCTTACTCATTTATACAGTAGGGATTATGATTATCCAGTAAGGCTGCTGTAAGGTATCTTAGTGAGGTCAGAGTTCTGTAACAGAATATGATAGACTGGGTGGGTTTTAAACAACACAAACCTATTTTTCAGAGTTTGGAGACTGGGAAGTCTAAGATCAAGGTATCCATTTGTGTCTGATGAGAGCCCATTTCCTGGTTCATCTTCTTGCTGTATCCTCACATGGTGGAGGGGCCAAGGGAGCTCTCTAGGGTTCCTTTTATAAGGGCACTAATCCCATTCATGAGGGCTCCACTTTCATGATTTAATGACATCCCAAAGACCACCCTTACCCCCCCCCCCAAATACCATCACACTGGGTATTAGGTTTCAACATAGGAATTCTGGGGACACAGACATTTAGTCTGTATCATGAGAGTTCAGTGAGCAGTATTGAATTCAGGGTCTGAGAGATAAGCATTGAAGACTCTTGGTGAACATGTTCAGGAGACCCTGTGATCCTGTTCTCAGTGAGTCTTCCAAGGCAAGAACAATCTGTCCCTGTAATCTTCTGTCCTTTATCCAAACCTATCCTTTCATTACTCTTCCTTATTCCTCCCTCCCTCTCCAACTGCCTGCTCATAACAATCACAACATTCAAAACAAAGGAAACCTGCATTCTTGGTATGCACACCCTTTCTTCACAAATAAAAAACATTGGTTAAGAGAGTGTGTTTATTCCTTAAGGAAGTGGGCTCTGGGCCGAGGATGAGGTCACTGTGGCCCATACCACTGTGGGCTGCAGTCACTGCTTTTATAGGTGAAGTCATTCTTAGCCAAGAGCAGGCAGCTAAAGCACAGCATCTGAAATACTACCCAGGAATCCCCAAATTGAAGACAAGCCTGATCTTAGGTTAATAGGTAGCCCACTCTCTTGTGAGAGCTTTCTGGCTCCTGGCTCTGAATCAGAATTAACCCTGGGAATGCCTGTTGAATCCAGATCTCCAGGGGTCAGAGCTGGTGTTTGGTGTTTCAAAGGTCTACAGATTACTCTAATGCAAGGACAGACTTGCCACCCTTCATAGTCTGTATGTATGCATGCATGTATGGGTGCAGGCATACATGCATTTTGTCATGTAGAAATCCAAGCACTCATTCAGTGCTTCACTCACACATGTCAGTGTGTGCCAGGCTCTCTTCTAGATGGGATATTGGCATGAATGAAACACTCACGTTCACTTGAAGCTTCTTTTCTAGTGAAGAATCCAGAAAATAAACATGTAAACAAATACCTGACATAATGTCAGACTTTGAGGAGCACCAATAAGAAAATAATATAGGGGAGGCAGGTGGGAAGGACAGGACATTGTTTTCGTTAGGGATTAAAGCAGGCTTCCCCAACGAGACAACGTTGGAGCCTGAGTAAAGAGAGGGAGCAAGTCACAGAGCAATTTGGTTGGGGGGATGTTCTAGGCAGAGGAGAGCTTTGTGTTTGGTGTGCTGGAGAACAGCAGGGCCAGTGGAGTGGACTGGACAGGGACAGAAATGCAGAGAGGAGTGGAGGCCAGACCATAGAGGCCGACAGACTATGCATATGGCTTTGAATGTTTTCTAAGTGTGATGGGATGCAAAGTTTTGGGCAGGGGAGTGACATGATCTGATCTGTGTATTAAATGTATCACTCTGGAGAATTTATTGACCATTGTCGGCCAAATCCCAGAGTCCCAAGGAGGCCCACTAAGAGGTATATTTTCAGGCACTGTCCAAGGAGGTTTATTCATTTGCTCCCAGAAAAGTAGTAAACCAATTCCTAGGCAGTGTTGGCTATGCTTAGGACATCAAAACAAAGTATAGAATGTAAACTTTTTACACTTTGTCAAATCTGTATATTTTAAAATATGATAGCTGCAGTGTTATTTTAACAAGACCATAAATTCAAACAAATTTGTGTTCTTTTGTATTGCTGTCTTTTCTTGTGTGCAACCCTTGTTAGTTTTATTATAGGTTACAGTAATGGAAGTAATTTGTAGGGGTCAAATTTTTGAGGCAAGTTATTGAGTAGATCTAGAATTTAGTGTTTTCCTGACAAACAAATGGAGAATTTCCAGTTTTCCTATAATCTAATTATTGTGATCCCTCTTGTTGGTAAGTATTGTATCTTTTCTAATGACTGGCACTTTTTATTTGCATGTGTATCACTTCATTCATCTCGTTTGAGTATAAGTAATTGAATGTCTGTTGTAGACTAAGTGTTTGTGTCCATCCAAAATTCGTGTGTTGAAGTCTAATCCCCAATGTGGTGGCCTTTGGGAGGTGGTTTTACACTTTTCCTGTAACATGTTATACGATAAAAAGGGAAAGTAGTAGAAACATTGTACTTGGTAATAAAAGAGATAGGTAGAAAACAAAGATGAGCTGTCAAATAAAAACTGAAAATATAACAAAAAATGTATATGTAGATTCATTTGTGAAGTGTTTCAAAATTTTTGTGTTAGATGTTATGTAACAAAGGATAAGTAAAAATTCATGAACTCACTAGACAGATACAATCTTAACCAAGTACTCAAAGGTGATACCCTCCCTCATCAATGGGATAAACCAACTGCATGTGTCTCCTGATATGAGGTATGACACCACTCCTGTTATATTTCTGCCAAAAAAAATCAAGAGTCTCATTTCAAAGAAACATTAGGAAAACCCAAATAATGGGACGTTCTACAAAATAACTTTTGTAGATTTTACCTTACTTTAAAAAATGTCAATGTCACAAAGACAAATAAAGACTGAAGAACTCTCCTAGATTGAAAGAGACCAAAGAGCTAGATAACTCAATGCTGTAAGTTATCCTGGATTAACTCCTAGACCAGGGAAACAAACTCTGGTCTTTTATGATAAAGGACATTATTGGGGCAATTAGTGAAAGTTGAATAAGGCTTGTAGATTATATAATAGTGTTGTATCAGTTTTAACTTCCTGATTTTGATAATTGTGCTGTGATTATGTAAGTGAATGTTCCTGATCTCTAGACATGCACATTAAAGCATTTAGGATAAAGGAGCATCACATTTGCAACTTTCTCATAGATAGTGCCAGAGGAGGAAAAGCTCTTTTTCCTCTATCCTCCTAGGTTCTCCAGCTGGGGCTCTGCACATTAGACTGACAAAAGAGGAAATAATGAGCGAAAAACAAACAGAAGTTTATTGCAGCATGCATACACATAGGAGAAACTCAGTGTTGGGTAACTCAAAGGGGTGGTTAGAACTTGGGCTTTATAGCATCTTCACAAAAGAACAGTAAGTTTCAAAGAAGTGATAAAGTCAAAGGAAAAGGGTTTTAGGTTTTCAAGGGTAGCAAACTATGGGAAGATAAATATGTGGGGCAACTGGAAGGTAAGGGTTAATTTAGTAAGGCTTGTTTATGCAATTGCATCTTGGTGCCATCTCATCCTAGGGGATAAGGTTGTCTTCATCCTGGTATGGAAAGCAGGGGACACCTTTATGGGGGATTTTGTGTTCTGTTGTCAGGCAGATTGGCAGAGGGCAGAAAGCTCATCCCGTGTATGCCCTTTTTAAAAATTGCCTTCAGCCCACAGTAATCCTGATGCTAGACCAGCACATTTTGGGGGTGGCATACTCTGAACTCCTTCACTCTTCTGAAATAATACAAGAAAAAGAGATAAAGCTACTGTGATAAGATGTTAGCATCAGAGGAATCTGGGCAAAGAGTATATTTCATATTCCTACTGGGGTTTTTTCTAAGTCTCCAATTAGTTCAAATTTGAACCCTAAATTGAGTTTAGGAGTGTGTTTTCCTCCAAATTTTAAACACCCCATAAGCTAGTGTTTTCTTTTTTCTTTTTTTTTTTTTAATGTTTATTTATTTATTTTTGAGAGAGTGAGAGGGAGAGGGAGAGAGAGAGAGCGCGAGCATGAGCATGATCAGACGGGGGGGGGGGCAGAGAGAAAGGGAGACACAGAATCCTAATCAGGCTCCAGGCTCAGAGCTGTCAGCACAGAGCCTAATGTGGGGCTCAAACCCGCCAATCGCGAGATCATGACCTGAGCCAAAGCCAGACACACAACCGACTGAACCACCCAGGTGCCCTTGGTGTTTTCTTAATGGTAGAAAGAAGGCTTCTTTTTTAAAAATATAAGGCAAGTATTTGAGATTGCCTTAAATATTTTGTCAATTAGCTAAAAACATTTCAACATTATCACGTATCAATAGAGCAGTGTGAGTCTTGACATGCCAAGAGAGCCAGTTAAAATTAAGTGGATCAGTGGGAGGTATTTTTCTTATACTTGATTCTTAAGTAGCCTTAAATAGTCTTCAATTCTTGAATAGAAAACTAATGTGCAATTTAAAGTATTTACTTCATACTGCTCATAAATCTGAAGATTTGTCTCCTTGTTTTGAATGTGTTTTAAAAGAGGACATAAAAATTTACTAAGAAGTGAGACATTCACCGTAGAGGGGATTTCCTGAATAGTGACAGTGATTTGGAAACTTGTCAAAGATTCTGTCCACCCCTGTAGGCTAGAGGAGGCACGAATATTTGATGTCTCATGTTCTACATATAAATTTACCTGGACATTGGTTTGTAGATGGTTCAAGCTTTGACTGTTAAAAATATGCGTAATTGCATAAACTCACATTTTTGTTAATCTTAGAGCCTACATCACAGTGTGAAATCACCTGTTGTTATTATAAATAACTTGGGGCTCCCTTATGAATTGTCACTTAAGAAGTAGTAGCTAGTTCTTGCAGTTTTACTGTTCAGAGATGGTGTAGCTTAGCGGCTCATTTTATACAGACTGTTGTCCACTTCATGGAGAAGAGTTTTGCCTCTTTCACCCTGCACTTTCTACTGGAACTCTGATAAACTGGCAATCCTGAGGTTTTATTCATTATGACCACTCTACCTAGAGTAATGGTACCCTGTTTTTGAAAGAGCAGTTCTTTTGTGGGTAGTACTGATCTAATGAATGGACAAAGGCTGTGAACTTGGACATTATCTGGGGTCTGTCCTCACTCTACAGCAGCTGTAGAACCTTAAATAAGCTACAATCAATACTCAGTATTTGTGGATTCTGTATTTATGAATTTGCCTACTTGTGAGTATTTATAACTCTAAATCAGTGCTTCTAGTGCTTTTACAGTCATTCACAAACATGCACTGAACAGTGAAAATTCTGAGTTGCCCAGTGAGCACATTCCCAGCTGAGGTCGAACAAAGCAACACTCTGCCTTCTTGTTTCAGCTCTCATGATGTAAACAAATGTCCTTTTCATGGTCTGTTTGGTGCCATGTTTTTCACATTTTTATGCCTTTTGTTGTGATTTCACTCTTTAAAATTAGTTCCAAGCATAATGACAGAGTGCTGTCTAGTGTTTCTAAGTGCAAAAGGTTGTGCCATGCTTAAGAGAAAAATGTCTGTGTTAGATAAGCTTGTTCAGGCAGAAGTTACAGTGTTGCTGCCATGAGTTCAATGTTAACGAATCAACAGTTCATATTAAATAAGATATCTTTAGGCAGAAACACACATAGAACAAAATTGTGTATAGATTGGCTGACAAAAATGTGGCTGTTGGCTCACAGGAACCTAACTGTGTATTTCCCTTAGGAGCAATAGTTCAGCATTTGCCAATTCAGTGATCCCAGTGACTTTATAGAGAGTATCACTAGTGCAAATAGAGAGAAGTGAATTTATATTTGACCTCTCTGAATTTCAGCTTCCTTATAGATAGGGTGCCTATATATCTTACTCATCATACAGCCCAGAGTGAAAGTGAGAATTTATCGAACAGTATGCTGGTTCACCGAGTCTAAACAATTATTGTCGAGAAAACTGGGTCATATAGTCATCCTATCATAGGTAATATGGAGCTTAAAATACCTAATTTCAGGAGCACTCAGCAAATATTTATGGACCATCTCCTACTTTCCAGGTAGAGCATGAGGCCGGATCGAACCTGACCCTTTCTAGGAAGACCTTAGTGGCTGAAAACTAATGAATGAGGAGAGAATGATGCAAGATAACATCCTGTTAAGGATTCTAGGGGCAATGGGAATCTTTTGAGAGATTCTAAATAGGGAAGTGATAAGACATTTAAAAAATTCTCTGTAGTGAATGGAATTGGGAGTGGAGGGGGGAGTAAGTCAATGCAAGGGAAGTGTCAGGAGGCTACTACTGCAATAGTCCCAGCAAAAATGATGGGGAAAGTGGAGGTGAAAGAAGACTGACATACTTAGGAGTTCAGTTCTCTTGGTCTTGACAATGAATATGAATGTACGGAATGAGGAAAAAAGCTATCAGGAATGATCCTCAGATTGCTTGAATAGAAGTCCGTTTTCTGAAAAGAGAAATGTTGAAGGAGAACCATTATGGTGAGCAGAGTCAAGCATTTAGTAAGTTAGATATAAGTACATTTACATAGAAGACCATCTGTAAATTTTAGTTTTTTCCCCCTTTTTATTTCTGGCAATAGCAATTTTTAAAATGATGTTTGTTTTTTTCTCCCCTCTCTCTTTATCTCTGTGGGTTTGTGCATATTGGTGTCCAAATCTGGTTACTACTCTTTCATTTTCCATACCAATTTTCCGAGCATTCTTTTGCACACATTAGTTGGAAGTCGGTTAATACCCCATGTCTTCAGTTCTGCCACTGTCCACAAGTATGCGGTTTTCCTGGTCCAGGTTTCAGATCTGCTTCAGGCTGCCCAGGAGAGACAGAAGTATGGGCCTCTTCTGGTTATCTGGTCCAGGTTCTTACACAGGCCACACAGAGTGGTCTGACTCTGGCCTTCTGAGGGTGCAGCCCTTTAGTGCACACACGGGAGCTCAGCTGCTACAGTGCTGGCTCCCCATTCCAGCATGACTGGTTTTTTGGGAGCTTTCTCCAGATCCTGTTTTTGAACTTGGGTTATACTTCTAACTCCTCTAGTCTTTGGGATCTGTTGGGAGGAAAACTTCTCTCTACCCACTTAGCTTCAAAAGGTCTGGGTCCTGCCATTTAACTGACAATAGATTAACAGGGAAAAGCAAAGATTTATTTACATGTGCATGCAAGAGTACTCAGTATTGATTAACTTGCTAATAGTCAGAGATAAAGGTTTATATACCAACTTAATAAAAAAGAGATGTTTAGAGCTTCAGTGGGGAAGTATGGAAAGTTCTGTTGGGCTTTTTGATGCTAATGAACAACTGAATTCATTTGTCCTGGTGCTAAGGGTTAGTCTTCTCTCTCCAGGCAGAGAGGGTGGTGGGGCTTAAGGGGCCTCGTCTGTACTGTAGGCTGTATTTTTTGAAGCCTCTGCTGAAGTTTAGATAATTTTCTTTCTGCGGTTGCTGATTGTGCTGACGTTTTTAGTTTGCAGTAATTTTAATACCTCTTTCGTGGGCTGTTAATTAATCTCTTCAGACTCTAGGTTTCCTTTTCTGTCAGAACAATCCAAACCCATCAGTCTAATTAAATTGAATGTCCTAAGAGAGGGATTCTGGATCCCTTTTTTCCTGTGGGTAGAGGATGGCTCCTCTATCCTTATGCACATGTATCCACCTTCTCCTCCTTGATCTACTCTGCCTATCAAGGAGTACTGGAGAGGGGTAACCCTGCTCAGGTCACTGAAGGTCACTCCTCCTCCCTCTTGTCAGTGGTACTAGTTCACCCCTCATTTGCATAACTGTGTGAGGCCACCTTGTTTACTCATCACTAAACTAAGATCTGCTTATAGTGATTTATCTTTGTCTACTCACAGACAGACAGACACATGGTCTGGCAGTTCCCTTTTTCAAAACTTGTAAGACCTGCCACATCCTGTGGAATCAGAGACTTTTAACCAATGGGTAAGTAAGAGACACTATGAATTACAGGTTCACAGATTTCTTGCAACTTTTTGATCTTGGATAAATGAAAAATGCTTAAAAAACAGTGAACATTAGGTGAGGTCAGCTTTGATAAAAGGTAAAATCCTAAACCTTTGCTAACTGGTTTGTCCCTTCCCTCTCAAGCTGCATGAATCTGTGCTTTTTGGCTAGGAAGAATTTGATCTGTTTACCAGCTCATAAACCCAGGAAGGCTTCCCTTCTTTTTCACTTACCAAGTTTTTAGCAGGGAGAGGAGTAACCTCTTAAGATGTGATTATGCGTGCTTTTGAGTACTGCTTTGCCTCTAAGGAGAGGAAATACTGTAGGAATCAGGGACATAGGAACAAAGAACCAAAAATTACTTTGTAGAAGTTCTAAATTAAAAAAAAAACAAACGATTAACTAGTGTTCTCTTTATCTGGCGAGTGGTAAGGAAGCCTCAGATACAGTCTATTCAGCTTTTTGCAAGGCTTCCAGAAATGTATTAATAAGTTCTTGGACAACATGGAGAAAGGGGAGCTGGATGTTGATAAGTCAGACACAAATGGTTGCGTAACAATCTCATTCTCAGCCACCACCTCCTTCTTTTTCCTTCCTGGGCTGCTTGGGTGTCCAAGGTTCTGGCCTTCAGCCAGGACTCACTGGTGTGCCAGTCGTGGCCAGCATCCATTACGATTGGTCATTGTGGACCCTGTGCTGGTATTAAGTATTTTACATGTGGTCTCAGGGTATAATAAACTAGAGCTCTTGGGGAAGGCTGGCCGAAGCTGGACTAGGGCCAGCTAGCTCCTCGGGAACTTTGTGCATGGTGCCCACCCCCCCACATATAATTAAAATAAAAAACAATATAAAATAAGTGTCAGGAAATCCAACACAGTGCACATATTCTCATGATGATGACCTTAGTATGTTTTTAGAACTATAAAGTAACAAATAATGTTTTATTTTCTCATTGACTGGATGTGCCTGCTTTGTTAGTCCCTTAAACATGAGCCTTTGTTGAACTCAGAGCAGGCCTCCTACGGCAGCAGGGAAGGGAGAGAATTGGGAAATATGGATTGATTCTATTTACATTTCAAGCTTCTATCCATAGTTGTGTTGGCTTAAAGTGAGTAAAAATTGTTTGCATAGCCATTAAGCATTTACGATAACGTGTTGAGTTGTTTAAAAGAACAGCACTGCTTAAATTAAAATAGCACCACGCACAAATAAGCCATAGACTCCTTGCAGTGGAACGATGAAGCACAATATTCAACAGAGGGATTTACCGCAAAAGTCTAAATTTATTAAACTCCCTCTTTTGCATATTGGTTCAGTTAGATTGTTTGCTTTTGGCTTTAGGGCAAGTAAGTGTGCCTTTCCCAGAACAGATGTCCCCTAGCGCTGTCTTCAGCTTTACATCTGCTTCTCCTGTTGTAATGTGACATGCTGACTTGCAAAGCAGATGGTGTGGCGGGATTTCAGGTGAGGTTCATTCAGGTGATTCTTCCCTTAGGTGTCACAGCACACTGTGACTATTGCTCAGCACCAAGGGTGAGATCAGAAGCGTGGAGGGGGGATGTTGTTTTTACAAGCCTCAGGATACCGGGCTGGCTGTGGCTACGTTTGCCGTCATTAAGAGCCTGTCAGACTGGGGAGATGATGTCTCCTGATAATCGCTCTCTTCTGCTCAACGCCAAGTTGAAGAGAAAGATAATTGTGAGAAAAGAGCGCTGAAGAGAAGCGCCGACTGTCAGATCCCTTAAAGAGTGAGGGATTTATCTAGGAACACAGCTGAAAATACCCATTAAATATGTAAACTAGACTGAAGGGGTTGGCAGAAAGAGTGGCGTTATTTATTGAATTACTGCGTTTTTATTAGTTTGAAATATACTTACATATGTTTCAGTTAGCCCCGGGGAGGAGAGAAAAGTTTATTAGTACTTTATAAGTTATAAAAAGTGTTATTTAGTTGCTATAATTTTAAAAATGAGATGTGTAGGATAGGGGAGGATAAAAAGAAATCTATGGAAAATCCTATTTTGGACCTACCTGGCCTTATGATTTTAGAGCATTAAACACAGTGATCATGTATTGTATATTTATCATGTGCCAGTGTCTCATGGAAGCACTTGACTTCATATAATCATCCCAGCACACCTGTGACTTAGTGGTCCTACCCACATTTAACAGATGAGACGTTGAGGATTAAGGGATTTGCCTAGTCACTCTGGTAGTTAGTGATAGAGCCAGTTAGTGATAGTGATCTCAGAGATTAAGGTTTTAACCACACGAAAATGCGTTGGTTGCCTCAGTCACTTTTCTAGTTACCTTCCCTGTTTTAAAAAAGCGGGGACAGGGGTGCCTGGGTGGCTCAGTCGGTTGAGTGTCCGATGCTTGGTTTCAGCTCAGGTCATGATCTTGTGGTCCTGGGTTGACCCCTGCATCAGGCTCCCTTGCTGGCAGTGAGGAACCTGCTTGGGATTCTCTCTCTCCCTCTCTCTGTGGCTCCCCTGCTTATGTTCTCTCTCTCTCTCTCATAACAAATAAGCAAAACTTTAAAAAATTAAAAAAAAAATTAAACAGTGGGGACAGGACTAAATTATTTTTAATGAATCAGTGAGTTTTAGAACTAGAAACTCATTGCTTTTTTTAAAAAAAACTGAGCAGACCCAATGTTTATCCTATACTTACTGCAAAAGGTCAAGACAATGACTAAGTGGTAATTACTAGCAAGTATTTGTAGCAAATTAAGTCATTTCAGGATTTTACTTTTGACAATTATTTGTATTAGTTTTAGTAACAGAGACATGGAAAGAAGGTATTTCTGAGCCACATCTCAGTTGCTTTCTCATTTCTGTCTGTATGACCCTCCTCCCACCCCGTCGTACTCTGGAGTTGCTAAATAATCATATGACAAGCCATCAGCTCATCAAGGGAGTGATGAGTAAATGCAAGGGGTGCGTGAGAGGAGGGAATTTCAGGCAAGGAATAAGAGACAAGCCACTGAAGAGAACCAGGAAGAGACTGTTGATTCTGTGCTTTTCAAATGTGAAGGTTATTTAACTCTGCCTCCTTAGAAAACATGTTCCTTCCTCCTTTAGGAAAGAAAAGATCCATTCTTTAGCAGATCATAGATTCATTTACATAGTGCAGTTTATTAAGATGTAGCTATTTTATCTTTATTAAAATTTTTAAAAAATGTTTATTTATTTTTGAGAGAGACAGAGCCCAAGTGGAGGAGGAGCAGAAAGAGAGAGACAGGAAGACACAGAATCTGAAGCAGGCTTCAGGCTCTGGGCTGTCAGCATAGAGGCCAACAAGGGGCTCGAACCCATTAACCATGAGATCATGATCTGAGGCAAAGTTGGAGACTTAATGGAGTGAGCTACCCAGGGGCCCCAAGATGTAGCTACTTTAAATATATACAAGAAAGTTTAAATGTACTTCCATTATTTATTGCTTATAGGGACATCTCATCCTTTTGTTATCATGCTAAAATCTGGTATTTCACAAAAGTTAATTTTCTAGGTAAATAAATACCAAAACATAACATTTTAATTAATTAATTTTTTTTTTGTTTTTGAGAGAGAGAGCAAGTGGGGAAGAGGGGCAGAGGGAAAGAGAGAATCTTAAGCTCCTTTAAGATTCTTTTTTAAAAAAAAGAATTAAAAAATATTTATTTTTTGAGAGAGAGTACAAGTGGAAGAGGGGCAGAGAGAGGGAGACTCAGAATCTGAAGCAGGCTCCAGGCTCTGAGCTGTCAGCACAGAGCCCGACGCGGGGCCAGAAACTGGGAGCCAGGCCATGAGATCATGACGTGAGTCAAAGTCTGATGCTCAGTCGATCGAGCAACCGAGGTGCCCCCCAATTAAGATTCTTAAGATCGAGATGTGGGGCTCCATCTTCCCATGCCGAGATCATGACCTAAGCCAAGATCAAGAGTTGGACACTTAAACTGAGTGAGCCACCCAGGCACCTCTTATTAACGTTTTCATTTTAATAAATTATGATAGAATTTTACATTTTTAAGTATACCATATAGGCAAATGAGGATATATAACATATGTATTGTTTAATGAGGAATAATAAAAAATGAATACTCATTTACCCACCACCCAGCCTGAGAAATGGAACTTTACAGTACCTTTGAAGCCCTGATCCCATTCTCTCCCTTATCTTTGTAACCTTTGTCCTGAATATTTAATTCATGATTTCTTTTTATTTTTTTATTTTATTTTATTTTATATTTTATTTTATTTTATTTTATTTTATTTTTATTATTTTTAGGGTTACATAAATATAGACAGTAACTTTGGAACTTTATAAAAATGGAAATATTTTGTATTAAATTCTCTGTGCCTTGTTCAACATTAACATTATGGTTCTGAGATCCACCCATGTTGATACATGTAGCTGTACTTCCTTTTCATTCTTTATAGTGTGTATTCCATTTTATGAATATGCCACTGTTTATTTTTCTCAGGATAGACATTTATTTGAGTTGTTTCCAGTCTCTTGCTGTGAGGATGATGCTATGAATATTTTTGTGCATCTCTCCTAGAGCAGATGAGTAACAGTTTCTCTAGGGTGTATCCCCGGGGAGGAGAAGCTGTGTTGTAAGGGGTGTATACACCTACCACCTTACTGGGCAGTGCCATCATGATCCCAAAGTAGTTGTGCCATAAATTCTCCCAGGAGCACATGAAGTTCTTGTTGCTCCACATGCTTTCTACACTTGGTGTTGTCAGATTATATAAACTTTCTAGCCTCAAGGATGTAAAATGGTGTTGCATTGGAGTTTCTTTCCATTTTCCTAATTACTAATGAGGCTGACCATCTTTTCATAGGTTTATTGACATTCATGTTTTTTTTAAAATAGGAAAAAATTAGAGACTATTGTTCATCAACAAAAGAAACCCAAAAGAACTTTGTGTTTTCTCTTTCATGAAATGCCAAAATGTGTTTATGTTGCTTATCCTTTTTTATATTGATTCCTTGCAGCTCTTTTTATATGCTATGTAATAAGTCTTTATTCATTATAAATGTTACAAATATCTTTTCAATAAGTGATATTAAAAAAAACTTGGGGTGTGTGGGTGGTTCAGTAGGTTGAGTTTCCAATGTCCAACTCTTAATTTCGGCTCAGGTCATGATGTCACAGTTCATGAAATTGATCTTGTACAGCACTGTGCATTGACAGCTGGAGCCTGCTTGGGATTCTCTTTCTCCCTCTCTCTCTCTCTGCACCTCCCTTGCTGACTCTCTGTCTCTGTCTCTTTAAAAAAAATAAACATTTAAAAAAATATGATTTACAAATATTTTTAAAAAATTAACCAAGTAAATTAAAAAAAATTTTTTTTAAGTTTATTTGTTTATTTTGAGAGAGAGATAGAGTGAGCAATCAGGGGAGGGGCAGAGAGAGAGGTAGGGAGAGAGAGAATCCCAAGCAGGCTCTCTGTTGTCAGGACAGAGCCCAACTCTGGCCTCGAACTCACAAACTGAGATCATGACCTGAGTGGAGACCAAAAGTTTGATGCTTAACCAACTGAGTCACCCAGCTGCCCCTAACCAAGTAAATTTTTAGATATAATTGGCTTTATTAAATGATTCATGAATTAGGCAGCATCCCTTCTAGCAAGTAGAGGAATACTCCAAAGAACTGTACAAAATGCAAGTTTTTTTGTTTGTTTGTTTGTTTTTTTAGGAAGGAGGGTGGGGCAAGAAAGTTACTAGCAAAAGAAAGGAAAGGATTGTTTTAGGCAAGGAGGTCTTTTCATGTACATCACCTAATCTTCCTTTGGGAGATATAGAGGGTCTGTGTGACAGATTACCTTTATTGATGCTGACCAGAAAACTCCTGAATGACCAGTTAAGATTACGTTTTTGGGGGAGGTTGAATCTGCAGTTTGGTCGGGCTATTTGTATCCTTCTTAAGAGATCCTTCTTCAGTAATGATAATTAAGATATTCTTGTGTATGTGTGTATGTGTGTGTATATATATATATATATATATATATGTATATATATATATATATATATATATTCTAAGACTTACCTTTCTATTAATTTATACTTAATGTCTGGAATTGTTTCATTTAATGTAGATTGTGATGTGGGGGTTAAGTTTAATTTTCCCCACATTGTTCTGGTGCTATTTATTAAATGGTTAATTCCCCCCCTTCCCTCCCCCCCCCCCCCCCCCCCCAGTAGTCTGCAGTGTCAGCTTTAGCAGTTACTAAGCCCTCATCTGTGCTTAGGTCCTCCTGCAGCCTCTATATTTGTTACATATCCTTGTTGATGTCTTTACCATATTGGTTCCTCTTAGTCATAAACTTTATATCTCTCCATCTATTTTGGGGTGTTTAAAATTTTTCAATAAATTTTATTATTTTGTACAGAAAGATCTTGTAAAATTTTGTTTGGTATATTCCTAAGTTTTTTTATTATTATTATTATTGTTATTATTATTATTGTAAATTGTATATTTGAAAGATTGCTCTTTCTAATTCTTTATTGCTGGTGTATAGAATTGCAGATAACTTCTATGCATTGATCTTATATTACTAAATCTTGACAAACTATCTTATTAATACTAATAAAGTTTCTGGTAGATAATTATTTGTCTGATTAATGGCCAACTTGCTTTCCCCCTTCAATCCTTATAATGTTTGTTTTTCTTGTCTTATTGTGTAGGCTGGGACCTCCAGTACAATATTTAATAGAGATTGTGCTGTTGGACTTCCTTGCCTTGTTTTCAATTTTAAAAGGACTGCTCAATGCTTCATAATTGAGCATGATGATTGCTAGGCTAAAAAAGCTAGAGGCTTTTTAGATATATTTTACCAAGGAAGTTTCCCTCTACTCCAATATGTCTACTTTTTCTAAAAGGCTTTAAGAAATTGTGATTGACTTAGAGTGTTAGTGATTCCTGTTAGTGATGTCCTGTTCAGCCATGGCAGGAAAGGAGTTAGATTTATTATCAGTGATTGATGATGATGCCTGCAGTGGTGGCTAGTGGAGAAGGGGTGATAGAGGGAAGTAGCATATGGTTGCTATAGTTTATTTCTGCCTGTTTATATGTTGTCAAATAATTTCATGCAAATTACCACATTTTGGCTATGAGTTCTAGCTTTTTGTTTTTGTTTTTATTTAGAGGATTCTGATTCCATTACTGTGACTGGAGCCCAGGTCTAATGCTCACCAGTTTTTTTCTATTACAGTCTGGTGACTCTTAATATGTACCCTGCTTAAGTAACCAATTCTTTCTTCTGTAGTCTTCCCCAGGCTCTCCAGGTCACACACTTACTGAGTTGAAACTGAAGCCTGCTGTTTTTCAGTGTACTTCTGAGGAATTTCCTTAAAGCGTCTAAGAAATAATTGGCTTACCCCGAATCTAATCAGTTTATTTAGTTATTCAGCAGATATTTATTGAGAGCCTACTATGTGACTAGAGGTCTAATGGTGAAGAGGATAGCATTCCTGCCTCATAGTTTACACTCTAGAGTGGAATTATGACAATAAACAAATAGGTGAGTGTGCAATATAGTACAAGGTAGTGATAAGTGGTGAGTGAAGGAGAGTGAGAGAGAGAGGAAGAGGATGATTGGGAATGTATGTGTGCTGGCGTGTATACCAATTTTATTGGCATTAGGTTATGTAGAGAAGGCTTCTCTGAGGAGATGACATTTGGGTAGTCCTGAATAAGGTGAGCAAACAAGCTATGGGAAGTTGTGGGAACAGTGGGTGGAAATCATAGTATTTTTGAGGAACTACAAGAAGTTCCACATGGCCAGAAGGGAGTGAGCTAGGAAGAATGGAGTAGGAGATGGGGACAGAGAAAGAGGAAGAGGTCAGAAAATGTTGGGCTGGTAAAAACTCATCAAAGAGATTCTGCTTTCATATTCTTATTGATATAATGGAACTATGTAGGTGTAAAGTATTTTAGTAGCATCTGATATGTTTGTTCTTTTATTCTTTCAATGATTTCTTCAGTCCATTATTGGGTTGCTGAGAGTAAGAATGTAAATGCCTTGTGAGCAGCAACCAGGGTTTACTTAACTCTTGTGTAAGAATTTCCAAGCTCCATGATTGATGGAAGGAAGGCCCTTGTTAATATTTGTGAAATGAGCAGAGAATATTTTTCCCCTTGGAGGAGTTTAGGCAGTGCTGTTACTTAATTGAGGCTGGTTCTTTGGGTCAAGTTGGGAGATGTTGCTATTCTGCAGATGCTAGAGGAATGAACCTTGGATAGGGTAGGTGTTAGCCACATGTCTTTCTAGCCTTGAGCTGCTCTTTAGTTTCAGTGAGTGTGGGAAATTCTCAAACTCTGACTTCCTCTCTTCAAATAGAAACATACAATTTAGGTAACTGTAAATGATTCGTATATGATCCCATAACTTTGTTTTACTTCAGCTACTGTTTTGAATATTAGGTATTAGGATATTGGAATGAATCTGATTCAGAGCTAGATGTTAACTTCTATGCCTTAGTCACCTATTTGTAAGGTGAGATTATGTGACAGTATTTGCTGTCCTACCTCACAGAGATTCTATGTATGATGAAATGAGATGGATGTTAGAAATTTGGTTTGTCTATTTTAATGTATGGTAAATAAAGTCTGATAGACTGTAGTTATTACCAATAATGTTGGTTTTGTTGCATGCAACATAATTTAACTTTGAAGAAAAAATACTCTTGATTTTGCATTCCTAAAGGATGTGACTATAATTTCTTCCTTTGTCTTATAGAAGAATGGCACAGATATGAAAATTGAGGGGTAAAAGTAAGGAAGCTGTTACTAAATTTTCCTTTTTATCTTTTATTCCCTTTGATTAAGATGGGATTTGCTGCTTAGAATTCAGAAACAATTTCTAGATAATTTTATTTAAATTTTTTTTTAATTTATTTATTTTGAGAGAGAGAGAGGGGGGGGGGCAGAGAGAGGAGAGAGAGAATCCCAAGCAGGCTCTGCACTGTCAGCGTGGAGCCTGATGTGGGGCTCAAGCTTATGAACTGTGAGCCAAAGTCAAGAGTCAGATGCTTTACGGACTGAGCCACCCAGGTGCCCCTAGATCATTTTAATAACCTTGGAAACCTCATTGGTGGACAGGCCCCTGTGAGTGGTGGCTGGAAGTGAAATCTTAGTTTGGTGATTCATTTATCAGATGTTTTCTTATCAGCATAGTGATTGTAATCTTTAGTAGGCTATACAATGATTATTAACTGTTTTACATACTTAGGAATCTTAAAGTCCATGCACATATTTAGTAGTATGACAACATGGGAAGGAGAACAGTGGCCATGGTGGTACTTTCTGTGTGTCTGTATGCCTAAGAAAAGATAAGCGATGAGATGGAACAATTATAAGTAATAGAGAGAAGAGTCTACTATTGAGGAAAAGAATTTTCAGACTGTCTGAATTGATTAACTAGTTGGTTAGCTCTTCAGCTCTCCACTTTACCTTGGAAGCCACATTTTCTCCTGTGTCTTCACACTGGGTTTGAACTTTTATGATCACTGAGATCAAAGTCTTGGTTGTAAGAAATTATGACTGAGATGAGTAGTTTGTATTTGAGAATTGGCACTTTGGTGGTTCTACAATAGAAGAGAATTTTCTCTTCTGTTTCTCCTAATGAGGAGAGCTTCTTCAGGGACCAATATTGAGCAGATCTCCTACTGCCCTTTGTGTCCTGCTGCTTGTTTGGTGTTGGCCCGCACTAACTAGAGGGAGCTTGGATACCGTCTCTTTCCTGTTGAGCTCTGAATCTCTTGGCTTCACTCCTCTCGCCACACTTCAGCATGATCCCCTGCAGCAAGCTTGGGAATTGATTCACCAAAACAAATTCTTTCATTTCCAGGTGCTCATTTGAAGGACTCTTCACTCTGTGAAGTTTCACAGCCTTTGATTACCGTAAGACTTTAGGACCACATCATAGAATTTAAAACAGAAAGTGAAAATGTGGCCTGATATTAGAAGTTATTTCAGTAAAAGTGGATGTGTTTTCCAATCTATGGGAGTAGACAGACTACTATTATGTTCCCATTCCATGGAGGCTCAGATGTAAACCTGTGGGGTCAAAGAGCTTTTTATTTGATAAAAGCTAAAAACTTACCCGTATTCCTCACAAGTTATGACAGTCATTCACAACTGTCAAATATAAAAATGTTTGGATACCATCCAGGGATAATCTTTAACAAGTTCCAGTGCTAGACATATAAGAGTTTATAGAAACTTTTTGAGCTTTGCCAAGAAGATGCTTCTGACCTGTCTTCAGTAAGATTCCTTTTTGAATTATTTTTTTATCAATGGTGACAGAAAAGGGAATATCCTTAGCTGTCTTACACCTGAAAGACAGGATTTGTCCACAAAAGCACTCTACTTTCTCCTCTTTCTTAAGCAAAACTTCCCAAATCTTAAGATGGTGAAATGAGAGGAAGAGCAAATTTGGTTTGACTTGAATTTTTTCTTAATTACAAAATGTAAGAATTCTGGAAAAAAATACCATAGTAGAAATAAAGTCCAGCATTTAAAGCACTAAAGCATGCCTTATAGAACTCATGTGTTATTTTTTTCCTTTTCACTAGATTTTTGAAACAAACAAACATGGAAAGTCTCTTTCTCCAGTTGGATTAACATTTAGGTGAAAGCCCAAATGGTCAAGTGTGAGTAAAACTCTTTAGGAAATTTCTAATTTAAGCATAAGTATGTTTCAGCATTCTGATTTTTGTCTGACATTTTGAATGCTTTTAGTCATGGATACAATACTATATTTGGCAGAATGGATATTAGACACAGAGCCATATTAAGGTCCCCTGAGTATCTCTAAAATCTTGTTTTATTTTGATAAAGACACAGATAAAGACTGTTTGAGAATTTAATCCAAAGGGAAGAATGTATTGAGGGTTCCAGTTTGGTTTGCTGGGAGGATATCGTCCTTTGACACCATAGTGGCCCAGAGATGGGGATGTATGGGGGCATTCTCTGGCCTTCTGTGGGGAGGAGCCTTCTTTACTTCTGAGAGACCTGGCCTAGGGCAAGGTCTTAGTTAGAACCGAATTAAGTGAGGGGATTCTTGAGGGATTGAATTTAAATACAGAAGCATAGATGGGAGGGTGTGGTGATGGTCAGGAAGTCATTAGCGTCCTTCTAGGGTATAATTTTTCAGGGAACCCTTCCCTGGCCTTTTTGGTTTCCTGCTCACTGTGTTTCATTTCTTTCTCCAATTCCTAAGCCCTGGAGGTAACTTCCTTTCTCTTTCTACCTCTGCCAGTATTTAGATCTTATGGTATTATGGATTCTGAGAAATTAGTCTTATCATTTCTTGAGATTTTCCAGAGTTATTTTTCCCCTTCTAGTAAGAAATGAAAGGTAGGAAGTAAAAGGAATAGTAAATGTGTTTTGGAATGACTTCAAGAAGCTGGGGGCAGAAAGGAAAAATGAGAGGAAGGGAGACTAAGTTCCATAGTAGGAGTTTGGCATACTAGAGCAGCCAAGAGAGGGCCAGAGGTACTGAAATGGGATTGGGAATAAAGGGAGGGGGCAGAGGAGGGAGAGAGAGATGGAGAGGGGGAGAGTGAGAATGAATATGAATGAGGTCTGGACAGGCGGGCACTGGTTGGATTATGTAGGCCTTTGTGAAACTGTCAAAGACTTTGGGTTTGGAGGCGTCTGGGTGGCTCGTTGTTTAAGCATCCGACTTTGGCTCAGGTCATAATCTTGCGGTTCCTGAATTCAAGTCCCACATTGGGCTCACTGCTGACAGTGCAGAGTCTGCCTGGGATCCTCTGTGTCCCTCTCTCTCTGCTCCTTATCCCTCCCCCCTCAAAAATAAAGAAACATTAAAAAAAGACTTTGGATTTAAGCCACCCTCAGTGGGGAGCCATTAAAGGCACTTAAACAGAAGAGCCATTTAAAAAATGTTTGTGCTTTCCACGTTGATGGCTGTGTGGAGAAGAGACTGGAGGCTTGTTATAAGTCCAGTTGAGAGATGTTGGTTTGGCCCAGGGAGCGTCAGTGAAGATGGAGAAAACAGGATATATTTGAGAGAGTTTAGTTGGATTGGTGGTGGACGGGAGGCGGCAGGTAAGGGAGAAGGAGTGTCAAGAAGGACACCTGGGTTTTGGCATGAGTACTGAAGTCCATGTGTTAGTCAGGAAAGACAAGGTCCCACTGTGGTAACAACAGCCTCAAAATCTCAGGCCCATATCACAAAGTTTTCAGGCCTGCAAAGTGGGCCATACATCCAACTGACCCTCCAAGGCAGCTGCCCTTTGAACTCAGTGGTCAGACTGCCCACCATTTTAACAGACTTGGTTCTACCAAGTTTGCTGTGACAAAGGAAGAGAGGACATGACTCTTCAGTTATTCTGTCACTCTTACTCACATGTTGTCCACAGTGGGTTATGTATGGCTATACCCTTTTATTTCAAGGAGCTGGAAGTGTAACCCCCTAGTATACTCAGAAGAGGAGAAACAGAAAACTTGGTGTGAAGGTCTACCACAAACCCATTTTTTAATATTTCCATATCTCCATTTAATATCTTCAAAATCTCCTCTGAAGGAGGAGCAGATTCTGGAGGAAAGAGTTTAGTTTCACATATGCTGTTTGAGATGCTTATGTGATAAACTAAATATCTATATCAAGTAGGCAGTTGGATATTTGAGGAAGGGAGGAAGAAGGAAAAAAAGGAATGAATGAAGGAAAAAAGGAAAGGAGGCCAAGAGAGTAGGAAGGAAGAAGGCAGGAAAATTTGGGTTTTGTATATATGTTGAAAGTATATCTGTGGGATTGTATGAGATTGCACAGAGATGGTGTCTAGAGAAAGACTAGGATGAAGAAATGAACCCTGTGTTAGTTAGGTTAAGCTATGCTGTATTGTGGGTCCTTTATGGTTCAGGGTAAGATTCTGCCATTTTATACTGTACTGTCTGGACAGAAACGGTCTGAATACAAAATTCAATGTCACTTTCCCAGCACCTGGAAGAATATGTTGAAAGAAGTGGTACCTGGTAAAACTGGACTAGCAGGAGCTAGTAATTGATAAATTATATTATGTTATATAAGATCATATCAGATTATATTATATTATATTAGTCTGTTTTTTTTTTTTTCTGGTCAGCTTTGTGGAGATAGAACAAAATTAATTGCTTTTCCTTTCCCTTCAATGAGTATTGACCAATGTATAGAGTCATGTATCACCACAATCAAGAAACAGACCATTTACATCACTCTAAAAAAGTTCCCTTGTGTACCCTGTGCAGTCAAACCCCTCTCCCCAGACCCTGGTAGCCACTGATGTGTTTTGTATCAATATAGTTTTGCCTATCCTAGAATTTTATATAAATGGAATCATGCAATATGTGTTCTTTTGTATCTGGCTTCTTTTATTTGGCATAGGGATTGGCAAACTTTTTCTGTAAAGATTCAGATAGTAAATATTCTTACAGGCTATAAGGTCTTTGTTGAAAGTACTCAACTTTAGGGGCGCCTGGGTGGCGCAGTCGGTTAAGCGTCCGACTTCAGCCAGGTCATGATCTCGCGGTCCGTGAGTTTGAGCCCCGCGTCAGGCTCTGGGCTGATGGCTCAGAGCCTGGAGCCTGTTTCCGATTCTGTGTCTCCCTCTCTCTCTGCCCCTCCCCCGTTCATGCTCTGTCTCTCTCTGTCCCAAAAATAAATAAACGTTGAAAAAAAAAATTAAAAAAAAAAAAAAAAGAAAGTACTCAACTTTGCTGATTACACCATGAAAGCAGTCTTGGAAAATATATAAGCGAATGTATGAATGTATGTAACTCTGTTCCAGTGAAACTTTGTTAACAAAAATAGGGAGAAGGCCAGATTTGTCCTTGTAGGCTGAAGAGAGCTGACCCTTGACTTAGGAGAATGCTTTTCAGATTCATTTTTATTACTGTGGGTAGTAAATCATTCTTTTTTATTGCTGACTGGTATTCCATTGTATTTCAAATATTCCATAATGTGTTTACCCATTCATCAATTGATGGGCATTTAAGTTGTTTCTAGTTTTGGCTTTTATGAAGAAAGTTGCTATGAACGTTCACTTACAAGTCATTGTGTTAACATATGCCTCCATTTCTTTTAGGTATATACCTAGGAGTGGAATTTCTGGGTTATATGGAAATTGTACATTTACTACTGTAAGAACTGCCCCAACTGTTTCTTTAAAAAAAAAAAAAACATTTTAATGTTTATTTATTTATTTTGAAGGAGGGGGGGGGAGAGAGAATGAGTGGGGGGAGGGACAGAGAGAGACAGAGAGAGAGAGTATGAGCAGGGGGAGGGACAGAGAGAAAGGGAGAGAGAGAAACCCACACTGACAATACAGAGTGGGATGGGGGCTCAATCTCACTCAGGAACTGTGAGATAATGACCTGAGATGAGACCAAGAGTTAGTTGGGTGCTTAACCCACTGAGTCACCCAGGTGTCCCTCCCCAAAGGAGACCTACTAGTTAACCACCAATGTATGAGAATTCTAGTTGTTCTGAGTTCTTACCATTGTAGTGAATGTCTACTGGAATAAATATTTATTAATATTTAAATGTTAATGGTTATAAATAAATCAATGAAGTATAGTGGGAATATTGTCTAGTGTCATAGATTTTTTAGATATGATTTTTTAATGACTACTATTCTGTCTTATGGCCTTACCGTAAATTATTAAATGGATTTCCTATTATTAAACCTTAAGACCATTTATAAAAATTTCCTTTTGAAAACAGAGCAGTCACCGTCTGTGGAGAAGACAATAAATTCAATATTGCTCTTACTGGTAAAGGTAGAGAGTGCAATTAATTCTTACTCTTATTTGCAGTTACTTGCTAGGACATGTGCCTTTCCTACTCAGTTGATCTGGGGATTGGGTTGAAATCCTTTTGAAATTTGATGCGCCTAATTCAATCCCACTTTTGAGTGGGCAGCCACCCTGCCTCTTCATGGGTACATCAAGGAGTACCCTCAGGCACATCCTGGAATTTTCTTAAAAAGTATTTTGTGTCTCTTGGTCTCCAAGTAATTTGTGCCTTAACATGTAGGTGAATTAATTTTTGTCTGGGTAATTTTTAAGTAAATGTTTTAAATGTCTACCTCAGTTGTTTATTATTATTATTATTATTAATGTTTACTTATTTTTGAGAGAAAGAGAGAGAGAGAGAGCAGGAGAGCACAAATAGGGGAGGGGCAGAGAGAGAGAGGGGGACAGATGATCCAAAGCAGGCTTTGCTGACAGCAGAGGGCCCGATGCGGGGCTTGAATTCATGAACTACAAGATCATGACCTGAGCCGAAGCTGGACGCTGTTATAACCAACTGAGCCACCCAGGTGCCCCTCTACCTCGGTTTTTAAAAAATCTCTGTCAAGTTTTGTAAACTTCTACTTTAAGCTGTGTAACTTCCCAGTGAACTGTCTTATACCTGAGTGAATTGATTTGCTATTTAGGTTTTTGCTATAATAAGCTCATTAAATGTTGGAGCCCGACACCAAAAAGTCATTATTTCAGTTTTGAGTACTTGTTCTGAGGCTATATATTCTGACAGAGCTAGATGTCAATTAAGATTATTCCTTGTTAGTGGAAATAAAATTGTATTATCTGCTTATAAAAGAGTCCCTCTGGATCCTTTCTCTAGGGACGTAGGAGAGTATATTCAACTTGTGCAAAAGTTTATCTGTTCATTAAGTGGAAAGGTAAGAATATAGAGGTCGTCAAGAAATCCCAGTTTTACCTCACCGGAAGTTATGCTTGAGCCATGGGGTGTTTTTCCTGCAGAGCTCTCAGAGGAGCTGCATCAAATTGCAGGTTCTGTCGCAGCTTCAAGAAGTCAGTCAGTGTTGAGCCTGAACGGCTCAGGCCATGTGATTCCTTCCATGGAGTCAAGGTTGGATGCAAGTTTGGTAAGTCACCATCAATGTTATGTTATACCAAGTGAGAAGGTACAATAGGGATCCATAATGAAAAAGTACTTATAGCCTCCTTCTTCCTCATGAACCATATTTGTTGTAAAATCCTGGATTTGCCGATTCATAGAGCTGATGTCGACTGGCTTTCACTATGTGCCAGGACCTGTTCTATGCATTTTGTGTGTATTAAGATAGAATGAAATTCAGTGTAATGGCACAGAACACAAGACTTTGGACTGGCTAGGCTGCTAACTAGCCAAGTTAGTGGCTGGTTTCCTTGGAGACTACATTTCCTCATTTTTAGAATGGGAATTATGAACAGCATCTATTTCCTAGGGCTATTGGGAGGATTCAATGAGTTAATATATCTGAACTGTTCAGTGGGGTGCCTGGCACATAGTAAATCATATGAACACTAGCTATTACCATCATCACCTTATTACTCGTCTCAAGAAAGCTGTGAGATAGGTACTGTGGTTTTCCCCATTTTACAGTTGAGCAAACTGAGGCACAGAGAGCAATCCTCCCAAGGCCATAAGGCTAAGAGGCCACGAAACTAGGATTAGAATACATGTAGTCTGAGTCCAACCTGTGGCTGTAACTGCTGTGCTCTGCTGCCTCTCCATTTAAAAGAAAGAAACGGCTATGAATTTTAGGTGTAATCTGCAGTAAAGCAAATAGGTCCATAAGGAAGAGATGAGTAAGAGGGGTGTCTCTTTTTTAAAAAAATTTTTTTGAACATTTATTTATTTTTGGGACAGAGAGAGACAGAGCATGAACGGGGGAGGGGCAGAGAGAGAGAGGGAGACACAGAATCGGAAACAGGCTCCAGGCTCCGAGCCATCAGCCCAGAGCCCGACGCGGGGCTGGAACTCACGGACCGCGAGATCGTGACCTGGCTGAGGTCGGACGCTTAACCGACTGCGCCACCCAGGCGCCCCAAGAGGGGTGTCTCTTGTACTGGGGGCTTGGACTTTACCACTGGTTCTTCTGGATGAGTCTATACATACATTGACATGATAGTGGTCAACGAAGTGACCGAGAGTGCACCTTCTATTTGGAGTGGTCCTAGTTCAATAAATTGGCATCACCATCTATTCTGTTAAGTCAGCCGGAATCCTGGGTCATGTTGAACTCCAGCTTTTCCGTCTTCCCTGTGTGCAGTCTATCATCAATTCCTGTTGATTTTTATTTTTTAAATATCTCATAAATCTCTCACCTTCTCCATCTCAAGGGCACCACGTCAGCCGAAGCCACTGTCATCAGTCGCTTTCTTTCCAGTCTCCAGCAGTCTGTCCCTCCTTGCTCCGTTCCAGTCTGCTCTACTCATAGCCTAAGGCAAAATGCAAATCTTGTAATCTTGTGCCCTGGCCTAAAACATTACCCATTTCACATCTAAATCCAGATCTGTCTGATTCTAAAACCTGCCTTCTTTCTTCTGCCACCTTGCAGAAGAGTTTGCAACAGTTAGCTTTGATTTGCAAAGATGAAAAAAGTAAGATTCTTAGGTGTCAAGTAGAATCAGGTTTTCTTTGACCTCATTCATTACATTCATGCCTCAGATAATTAGGTCCCAGAATCTGACCCCATTACCAGACCCGTCAGCAGAACTCAAGTGTTCCACAAAGATTTATAATCTCTGACCTCTTTTCTAGGCAAGGCAGAGCGTATCATAATCGGAAAATGAGAAGATGCATAGCAGCCTTTTCTAATTTTTTTTTCCCTGCAACCTCGCTCACTAATCTAGCAGGTTATTTAAAAAAGTTTTTTTTTTTTGGTGTATGTGGTTATTTTTACTATTATCGGTTGGGTTTTTGCCTGACTGAGTCTTTATCAAACCAGATATTAGCTGGTTGAGTCCCAAGTTTGCTAGAACTGAGTGCGGATAATAAGAATTTTAAATCATCAGCATCCTGTTAATTTACCAAGGTAAAATTTAAAAGGCACTCAGTTAGCAAACTGCCAGCACTGAGTTGGAAGTCCCTCTATCTGGTTTCCTCTCATCAGCTTTTAATCTCAGCCCTTCCCAGGGCATGCAGACAGAGTGTGGGGGATCTCTGCCCAAGGGAAAGCAAAGAGGAAATGAGCAGGCAACAACAAAATCTATCCAGAACGTGATCCTCGGGTTGGCAGGAAGCCAACTGGCAGCTCCAGGGTGTAACCAGTAATATTTGTTTTCAGGATAGAACTGCAGGCCGCCTTTTCCCCATTTTGTACCGGTTTTTATTTTTATTTTTTATTTTTAAATGAATATGGTAAGGGATTTCTGGATTCACATATATGCCTATGGAAGAGCAATGATTTTTTTAAAAATCTTTATTTATTTGAGAGAGAGAGAGTGAGTGCTTGAGTTGGGGGGGGGGGGGGGAGGCCATCCACGAACAGTGAGATCATGACCTGAGCCCATATCAAGAGTAAGACACTTAACTGACTGAGTTACCCAGGAGCCCGAAAGAGCAGTCCATTTGTTCAACGGCAAACAGTGGCCCATTGGATCCACTGTTATCTTGGTGTTTGTGTGAAAAACTCTTCAAAGTGTGGCCACCTGTCTATGCTGATAGCATGTGCCCAGACAGTGTTTTATCTTAAGACAAATTGCAACAAACTTGTGAGGGAACCCAGACAAAAACCAGAAGTAGAGATCTCTATCATTCAATCCTGGGAGTCCTGGCAGAGCCTCCTCAGGTGAAGGAGGTAAGAGAGAAAAACCACGTTTTGGTTTTTGTTTGTCTTGTTGGGCCTGTGGGCTTGTGCCTAATAACCAGAGGGATAAGCTATCTAAAACCCTGAAAATGGAGGAAATTCATGTTTCCTAACGGAAACTTCCCTGAGAAACATTTCAGAGTTCTTCTGTGTCTAGCCAGGATATGATACCCCCGGTAGTAGAGCTGTGTCATCATCAGCCACTTAGTGCCCGTGAAAACCCCAGCTTCTGGGGAGCAGCTGGGCCCAGGTGGGGCGGGCCATGCTCATCAGGCTCCAGGTGCCTCCCCTCCGTCAGCTTGGTGGGTGGAGCCTCAGCACTTTTAGAGCTACTCACCTGGAGAGCAGGACAACGAAATCAGTGAGTGGGGCAGCTGGATGGAGGTGTCCCTCAGACAGGTGAGAGTTGGAAGTCACTCTGGAGGGCTGGAGTGACATGTAACTGGGGAAGCTGTGCAGTAGTGGTGGGGCAGGTCCCTCTCTGTGCAGAGGGCACCCCTTTGGTCCTTCTTGAGGGACTTGTAACTGTCGCATACCTGAAGGCCACATCCACTTCTTGGAGAGAAAGGATTGAGAAGCAGTTGAGTCCCGGTCACCTCGCTATACTTACAGAACTTGGCTGTGAGATGTGGGTCGGGAGAGAAATCGGGTCCGTTTTGTTCCATCAGGTTATCTGCCCAGGCATTTCTGCTTTTGAAATGCAGGAGGATTCTTCCGGAATCTTAACACTATCCTTCCTCTTTCTATTCCTTCCAACCCAGTCACTCACCTGGAAGCTTGGTGCTCATCTTTTAAAACCCAGAAGAAAGAAAAAGTATTCATATCTATAAACCCTCCGTGGACCTGAAGCCAAGTTAGCATTCCTCAGAACAGTTTGTCCAGTTTGGTTGTGATGCTAAAAGGGGAAAAGAACCACCGTGCGGTGGGACTTCTGTGTGTTTCACTAGGGAGGCTACTGGCTGCTGTGTCCAGGTCCCCCATGCCTGCCAGATTCATAATCATAATACTACCCTAGCAGACCCTGTTCCAATTGTTTATATGTTCAGGGTTCACAACAGTCCTATGAGAAAGGTTCTATTGTTCTTTCAGTGTTACAGAGAGGACACCGAGGGCTAGCCATGTTATGTAACTGTCCAAAGTCACAGAGCTGTGGGTAGGTCAGGGCCCGGATTAACACCCAGGCAGACACCTGACCTTCACACTCACTCACCAGCTCCTGTCCATCTGGAGAATTAAACCTGAAGGACCCGAGGAGGGAGAAAGAGGCAGAGGCTAGTGCCATCCTGCGTGTGCGGCATTACATCATGTATGCGTTGTGCAGGATGACTAATTCTGTGCTGAGTTGTCAGGTGGCAGCCTGTGGACGCACAGCCCAGCCCTCCGCCTGCCACAGAAGGCCCTTGCTGCTCATCTGATGCAATAGAATTTCCTAGGGTGGCCTTCTCTGCTCTGCTGTTGCTGGAGAGAGAGAGAGAGGGAGGAAGAAGTTTCGCATATTGTTTTTTGATCAGCAGGTTTGGAAACTTTGAGTGTTTGGCTCACAGGATGGTGGAAACGCTCCAGCATTTCCTGTGGCCTCGAGTCTGGGTTGTGAGATAGAGAACTGGGCCTGAGCTTTGTCTCCTCCACCGGGGAATGTCAGCACACATCACGAGTGACAAGGCTTGCCTGCCGGGAGCAGGGGAGCTGGGGGGGATCTGAGGGGGGCGGACAGGAGGGGAGCAGTCACTGACGTTACAACAGCCGAAAAGGAATTTGAAAAGCAAATATCCAAAAACCAGAATAAAGGAGGAAGTGTGTGCCTTAGTTTGTAAAATAATGAACTTTCCAGTTGAGATGCTGCTTCCCAAAGTGCGAGAGAAAGCTCCTAGTGAAGGGAGAAGAACCAGCAGCTCAGCTCGTGTCTCATCTTGTTTTTGACAGAATTTCTCTGGGAGGAAAACAGATCTGGAGTAGGCCCTGCTCTCACCTCTGAGTGCCTCTATTTCTATTTCTGTCCAATGGGACACACGAGTAACTGCTGCTTGAAGAAGTGCCTGAAGGTTTTCTGAGGAAGGAATTCTGGATTTTAAAAATGCATCCTGTGCATTTTTTTTTTAAATGTCTGAATTTGCTTTTAAGGAAAGAGTGATTCATTTGTTTTATTCATTCACTTGTCTGAAAAGTATTTATTGAGCTGCTATTTGCCATGCCATCTGGTCTAGACTAGAGGTACAGAGATGGATAAGATATATGATCCCTACCCTTGGGGAACTCATAAACTAATAGCATAAGGTATGGAAAGGTGTTCTGGTAGGAGCTTCGTAAGCACCTGAGGAGATAGTTGGGACCATTGCTTCTTAGCTGGGGAGGCTGTGGGGTCAGGGAAATCTATCAGAGGAACTGGCACATGAGATTGGCTTTGAAGTCTAGGTGGGAATTTTTGAAGCCAACCCAGGGGTGGAAGGGAAAGACATTCCAGGGAGAGGGAACATTGAGAACAAAGGCGGGAGGCAAGAGAATTTACCATGCCCAGGAAATGGCCAGCCGTTTGATGAGGAAGGAGAGCCAATATTTGTCTTGGTGCTTTTCCTCTCCTCTCAGGACACAGTGCCACACCTCGAGAGTAATCCTCGCTTGGCCAGTCTGGGGCTTGCCTTCTTTAAGCAGTGCTACCCACAGCCACTGAAAAAGGACTGTTGATGATCTTAAAGAAGAACCTATTTGCCACGACTTAGAGCGTCCTCGCTTGTGTGTGCTTGTGGGTGGTGCTCAGGGATGCATTGGTGGGGGGAGGGTGTCTCCTGGTACTCGGAGGGAACCAGGCTGTGGGAAGTTGATGTGCTATAGGTCATGAATCACCAGCCAAGGTTTTAAACCTTGAGATTCAAGCTCTCACAAATCCAAATATTCTGTTTCTTTTGCTGTTTATCTTCTGCTAGTTTGCACAGTAGAAAGCTGTAGTTAATTGAATTTTTACTGTCCTCTGTGAATTGGAAAGAGTTACTCAAAAGAATTGGGTTGCTTTCCTGGAGATAATCCCATAGATGCAGGTGATGATAATTCAATATGGGACTAAAGGAAAGTGTTTTCTCTGCCACTTTCCACTCTGTTTCAGGCCAAGACTATTCAGCACTTCTGTTTTTCTTGAGAAGTGGAGGAGGTAAATGGTCTCAAAGCATCATTTCCCGAACTGTGTCCCATGTGAAACTAATGCCACAAGATGCTCCATGAAAAAAAAAAAAAAAAGAATTTTCTAGAAAGATATATTTGGGAAATAGTATATACTGCATACAAAAATTTCACGGTACATATATATTACATTAAAGGCCCAATAAGTCCTATAGTAAAGGAACCTTTTTAAAAATGTGGTATAGTGATTAAAAACATTGACTGTGGAATCAGACACATGTGGATTGAGTTCTGGCTGGGCTCCATATTTGGATATGAGACCTTGGGCAAGTTACTCAATGTCTGTGCATTTTAGTTTCCTAGTCTGTAAAATGGTTTAGTAATGGTACCTATTTCATAAGGTTGTCATGAAAAGTATATGATACATGAACTAGCTGGTTCCATAATTAGCTGTTATTTCGTTTGATGTTTTACAAGAGATTTATTTTTTCCTTTTCTTTCTTTCTGTCTTTCTTTCTTTTTCTTTCTTTCTTTCTTTCTTTCTTTCTTTCTTTCTTTCTTTCATGTTACATTACTTAATATCTGAAGGAAGTAGTGTTGTGTGGGAAATGCCAAGCTAAGGCTAATTCCTGAAATGCCTGCATGATTCCTGGCAGCAGTCCAGGAGAGGGAAAGCAGCTTCTAGGCACTGAGGGCTCCATCAGAAATGTGGACATGCAGATATTGAGCTCTAGGACTGGGGAATAAAGTATCATTCCCATTTGGCTCCAAGGTCAGATTGTGTAACTTTAGTCTGTGTTTTGTGGTTCAGTTGTCTCTTGAGGGACTGGCAAGATTATAACTGAGGGCAGTAGACAGATATGGTAGGGTTGATGTATTAGTTAGGAGTTTTTCAATTACAAGTGATGGAAACCTACCTCAAACTCACTTACTGTACCAGGGAATTTATGGGTTCATATATCTAGGAAGAATATTAGGAGAGCTCAAAGAATGGAAGAAAAAGTGTTAGGAGCCAGAATACTCAACGTAGTTAAGACTCTTGTTCTCTTTTCCCCTCTCCTGTCTCTTTTCTCTTTGTCTTTGCTTCTCCTTGCCATATTCCTTCCTATTGCAGACAGCCCATTCCCACACGGATGGAAGATGGCGGCCTAACAACCCCCCATTGAAAGGGAGAACTCTTTCCTTCCAGGCCTCATAGAGCAGTCCCCAGAAATTGATTTGCTTAGATCATGTGTCTGTCCCTTGGACCGATCAATCACTCTTGCCAGAGAAATGGACATTGTCATTGGCCCCACACATGCCCAATCTTGGTTGTGGGACAGGACCTGCTACCTGAAGAGAAGAGGTGGAAAAGCTCACTAGACAGACAAAAACCAAAGCTACAAGAGTTCAGTAGAGCTGTATGTGAGGGAGAATGTGCTAGAGTAGAAGGTTACAAAATTGTCCTCAAATGGTATCAAGGTTTTCATGTTTTTATGTAAATTTCCTTTCCTGTTGATTTTAGCAACTTATTTTTTTTTTTATTTCTCCAAGTGGTCCTTATTCTACATCTCATCTCTCTTTTTTTTTTTTTTTTGCAGTTAAAATATTATATTTATGACTATTACTGCCCACTTTGTGAAGTTGGTCTATGTAATAAGTTTTTTTATTAAAAAGTTTTTTTTATTCTTTATTTTTGAGAGAGACAGAGAGACAGAGTGCAAGTGGGGGAGGAACAGAGAGAGAGGGAGATATAGAATTGGAAACAGGCTCCAGGCTCTAGGCTGTCAGCACAGAGTCCTATGTGGGGCTTGAACTCATAAACCGGGAGATCATGACTTGAGCCAAAGTTGGATGCTTAACTGACTGAGCCATCCAGGCACCCCAATAAGTTTGTTTAAAAGCAATATTAGAAGCAGTCACCTTAGTGCCCTGCTTTTCAACCAGAGATGATTTTGCCTCCCAAGGGACATCTGGCAATGTCTGGAGACATTTTGATTGTCTCCATTTTATTTTGTTTTATTTTTTTTTTTAAATTTTTTTTTTCAACGTTTATTTATTTTTGGGACAGAGAGAGACAGAGCATGAATGGGGGAGGGGCAGAGAGAGAGGGAGACACAGAATCGGAAACAGGCTCCAGGCTCTGAGCCATCAGCCCAGAGCCCGACGCGGGGCTCGAACTCACGGACCTCGAGATCGTGACCTGGCTGAAGTCGGACACCTAACCGACTGCGCCACCCAGGCGCCCCTGATTGTCTCCATTTTATAAGTGAGCATCTGATTGTATAAACTGGCATCTACTAGGTGGAGGCCAAGTCTGCTGCTAAACTTCAGCAGAGGCCAGGATGAGCCCCACAGCAAAGAATTATCTGATCCAGAATGTTAATAATGCTGTGGTTAAGAAGCCCTGCTTTAGTGGTTTCAGGAGAACAGACTTTCTCATGGCCAAGTTTATTACTCTACATTTTATGGATTAAAAATAAATTAATTTTATTTATTTCTAAAGGGCTTTTGCTTTTTTTCTTGATTGTATCAGTGTATGAGAGTGTTATTTTGCCCACATTCTCACCAATCAATGAACATTTATTTCTTACCAATATGATAGACAAAAAAGGTCTGTTTTGCTGCTTTAATTTGCATTTCTCTTATTACTGTTAAGAGTGACCTTTTGGGTATTTATTGACCACACATTTCCTCTTGTGTGGATTACTTTGTAAACTAAAAAAAAAATTATAAGAGATCATTGTTAAGGATATTGATACTAGGTTAGGTCACAGCTGTTGCAAGTATTTTCTCGATTGCTTATTATTTGTTTTTAAATTTTTATGGTGCTTTTTGGAATGGTGAAGATTTTAAGCATCTTTGTGTCAAATCATCAGCCTCTTCTTTATACTTTCTGTCTTCAGTGTTACGCCTGTTTACTAGGGCTGTCATAACAAAGCACCACAATCTGGATGGTTTAAACAACAGAAACGTATTGTCTCCTAGTTCTTGGGGCTGGAAATCTGAGATCAAGGTGTAGGCAGCTTGGCTCTTTCTGAAGCCTCTCTCCTTGGTTGTCGATGGCCGTTCTCTTACTGTTTCCTCAAATGGTTGTCCTCTGTACCTGTGTCCAGATTTCCTCTCCTTACAAGGACAACAGTCAGATAGGATTAGGGCCCATTCTAATGACCTTATTACAACTTAATTTCCTTGTTAAAGGCTCTGTTTCCAAATACAGCCATAGTCTTAGGTACTGGGGGTTAGGACTTGATCATATGGATTTTTGGCGAACACAGTAGTCCACCGTCATGTTCGAGGGGCCTCCAACACCTTGGGAATATGTAAATATTTGGGGGAAGTTACCAAGCTCAGTAAGGTTTAGTATCTTCATTCGTTTACTGTAAGGAGTGCCAACTATCACTAGGGGAAGGATGCAGGGTAAGGAAACAAGTGTGTGCTTCAGGCTTCCAGTCCAATGCCTGCTCTCAGCTTCTGCCCCTGCTCCTTTCTGCCAGCTGTCCCATGCCCTCCATGATGACATTTCCAGTTGCTGTGAGAGCAAAGACTTTTCTCTGCACGTTTGCAACATATTGTAAAAGGGTAGCTAATAGCACGTTTTGCACCTGGCAAGTTGAGTTATTACTAAGATTACCTTAGGAGGCTTTTGTCAGGAGCATATACATAAGTTGGAATATTTGATTCAGTTCTCTTTCTTCCTTTCTTTCTTCTGAATGGTTATGTTTTGCACAGTGTTCCCCTGTTCCTGAAGCCATGAAACTTCCTCCTTGGCCTCTGCTGTTGTCAGAATGGATGTTAATTCCCTGATGGAGTAAGACACTCTGAAATGGCACTCCCACCATCTATTGATCTATCCAGATCCTCCAGTGCAGGGGAGGATCCCTGCTCTCATGGTCTTCCCTGGCAGTCAGTCATTGCTCATCTATGCGACTTGGAAAGAGGAACGTCTGTCCTCTAATGCATGTTTGAGAAGGGAAACAAAGACAGAGTTCAGCAAGCATGGATGAATCATAGCATCCTGGATAAGGTGAAGTGGGAGGCACCTGTCTCTTACTGTATTCTTGGGCCTAGACAGTAAGGGTGTTGGGATGTATCATTCTGTTTGGAATAAGAAGGATGTTGTACAAAGAAGAGGAGAAGAAGTAGGCCTTCCTGAGGCACAGTGCACCGTGCAAGACTGTGTCCTCCAAAGCACAAAGTAGAGGGCTCAGGAAAGCCTGAGTAATAGACGGAGATCAGAAGATGCCACTTTGCAGTAAGGATTGTTTTGAGCTGAAATCAATTTAGAAACAGCAGCACAGGAGGAACTCTCTGCCATTCTCATTTCTACTTAAAAGCAGGGCATAAATGTTTCTTTTGTAAAGGAAATTTAGATCTATAAAGGAAATTTCTATTTGTAAAGATATCTTCCTCTCCCAAACCTGGAAGAGAACTACTCCAGACACCACTCTTAACCACATGAAAGGATTTGAGACTGCATAACAAACCAACTGAACAACTTGTTTTTTAACCATACATTTCCAAATCACCATTCCACCCCTTGTATCCCTCAGGAGCCCAAACCCCTTTGCCTTCATCTAACCTCTTGTCCACACTTTGTCACCCTGTGTGAAACGGTATGTAAGCTCCAAGCTCTAACCACCCCTTTGAGTTACTTCTCACTGAGTTCTCCTGCATGTATGTACATTGCATGAGTAAACTCATTTGTTCCTTTCTGTCAATCTTGCCTTTGTTAGTTTAGTTTGCACTACCCAGGCACTGAACCTAAGAGAGCTGAGGATAGGTTTTCTCCCTTCCTCTCCAGATGGACAAAGTGAATGAAAGATTACTTTCAGAAGGGTGCTACTTTCAGAGTCCCTTTCTCTCTCTCTCTTTTTTTAAATCTTTTTTTAAAAGTTTAATTATTTATTTTGAGAGGTGAGGAGGGGCAGTGAGAGAGGCAATCCCAGGCAGGCTCTGAAATGTCAGTGTGGTGTCCAACGTGGAGCTCGAACCGTGAGATCATGACCTAGGCTGAAATCAAGAATTGGATGTTTAACTGACTGAGCACCTCGGCACCCCTCTCTTTTTTTTTTTTTTAAATGTTTGTTTATTTTGAGAATGTGAAGTAGAGAGTGTGTATGCGCACTTGTGCACGTGAGTGAGAGCGGGAGAGGAGCAGAGAGAGAGGGAGATAGAGAATCTCAAGAATCCCAAGAATCTGTGCTGATAGCACAGAGCCTGCTTGGGATTCTCTGTTTCCTTCTCTCACAGAGGCTGATGTGGTGCTGGATCCCTTGAACTCTAAGATCATGACCTGAGCCAAAATCAAGGGTCAGATGCTTAACTGACTGAGCCACTCAGGTGCCTCTAGGCCTTTTCCCTCTTTACCTAACCTGAATACTAAGGGAAAAGGTTGTCTATTTTTTTTTTTCTACAAGGGAGCATTGAGCATTTGAAATATGAGACTGGTGCTCCCTCTCCACTATTCCCATAATCAGTATAAACCTATTATTTGTCACCAGTAGATAATGATAGCCAGTGGGCAGAGGGCAACTTTCCTGGGGAGGAATGAAGGGACAGAGGAGTTGAAGCAAATCATTTACCCAGCTGTTTGGTGTTTCTTTCCCATTGATCCGCCTTTTGGCTTCTACTGGCCCATCTGTCAGCCTCTTTCAGTGCAGTTGTGGGGGCACACAGTTCACCAGGGCAAGTGTGTTAGTTTTTCCATTACACAGCTCCTATAGGAATGTCCACATAGGCTTGATTTTTCCCCCCTCTCTTAATAGGATTTGCTGGTGTAACAGAAAGACTAGAAATAGGATAAAAGGGTTTAAAGCCATTACAGGGACCAGAAGCTAAAACTATATGGGAAATTCGGTGGGGGGGGGGGGGGTGGTGGGGAAGGATCAGGTATTTGGAAATTTTATGCTCCCAAGACCTAATCAAGCTGACTGGAAAAACATGTGGTGATGTAACAGATCTTTAGGAGACTACAATGAGGTGAGCTTCAAACAGAGATATAAAGAACTTTGGACATAGACCAATGTGTAGAGACAGACAGATTTCTAGATGGGAATCAAGAGCGGTTTCTCTCTGTTGTCTTGGAAACGTGACCTAAAGCTAAGAAGGAGACCTTCAGCAGAATGATAAAGAAAATTGCAACTTGCTCAAAGGTTATGGAGTCACATGTAACTGACACGGGGACTTTAGTAACTAACTCCCAAATAAAAAGCAACTAACTCCTCTGTCTCATTAAATTCGCTCAACTATAAGCAAAGCCATTTGACATGCATATTAAGGTTGTAGAATTTTCATGTTAAAAATGGAATCAAGTAAATCAATCAGCAGGCAAGCAGGGACATTGCAGAATTCTCCACCCATTTCCTAGTTGCCTCCAGGGATTTGAGAGTTACCTTACAAGGCAGAATGGTTGGAGTGTCTAGCCAGCTGCACAGACTTCCCTTTAGTGGGTCTTAAATTTTAGTTTGCATAAGAATTATTATATTAGGCTGTTTACCAAAATTTATGAACCTTATATTTATGGGGCAATTTTGACAACATTAGACTCCATTTTACTGCTGGTGGCTCTGATGAGATAAAATTAACTGTTCTCTCACGGAAATATAAATTCAAGAGGATAAAATGTGGACTTCTGAGGATAACAATGTGGACTGGATTATTCATTCTGAAATGGTGCACCTGACTCTTCCCTGCGGGAGCCCCATCTGTGCTGTTTGTTAGTGTGGGTAACACTGATGAAGTCTAATCACACTTGTCAAATGAATTCCCAGGGGATTCCTTGTAGCCTTTTGGCTCTCTCAATGGCTCCTTTGTCCACTGCTGCCTTCTTATTCTCCACAGAGACCCAGGGAGAGCCACATCATTGGATTCTCACCTGTTCAACAGGTTTTGTCTCAACAGTCTTTGAGGAATAAATACCAGTGAAAGGGGAAGAAAAGCACCCTTGGCTTTTGATTCCTGGGTGGTTAGATGACCTCTTTTAGTGTAATTCTAGACTATTTTGTGTAGAGGTGGGAGGAGGGTGCTCAAAATGCATTTTAATTTTCATTATCTATTCTCTTGATCCCCAGGATTGTGTGTTCTTTGTTTTGAGTAGTGTTACCTGGTATTTACACAGTCTATTTTCACATTAGAACCTGTTTTCATGATTCTTATTCTAGGGTGTATAACTGGTTGGGATTGAAGTGATGTGGTACAGACATAATACATTGCCCATAGAATTCTCTAGGGAATAAAGGAGCATAGAGACTATGAAGAGGAATACCCCAGTACAGATTTGCTACTTGTGCTTGCATATATGAGACCCCATAATTATTTAACAAGTCCCTGTTGTAGAATATTCGTCCAGGTGGATGTGCAACTTTAAGAGGACGGAGATTCTCCACTATATTTTCACATGCACACACACACACACACACAGACACACACTCAAATTTAAGTTTTGAGTCACATGAATGTGTTATCCATTCAAAAATATTAAGTTAAAAAAGGCATCCTAAAGAAACAGGCCAATAATCTAGGGGAGGCAGCAGAGGATAATCTTACTTCTTTTGTGAAAGCAACACTATTCATTCCAGTGAAAATTCAAGGTCTGTTCTGTTTGCCGCACTATCCACATCAGTCAATTTTCCTCCCTCCTGAAGGCGCAGTGTGTGAACTGGCCTTGGGGAGGGAGTGTGTGTATGCATGTGTGTGAACCTCAGGGCATTTCTTCTTCCTCATGATATCCTGGTTGCTATAGTGCGGAGCTCTATTTGTGACACACAGAAAATACTTTAAAGAAATGCTGCTTCCTGACCATGACTTCCTGGGCAATCTGTTCTTCCGGAGACTGTTGAGTGCGAGAAGTTTACATGCGTTTCTGGACAGAGTGAGCCCAGCTCATCCAGACCCTGGGCACCACTGGGAGCCAAACCCTGTGGTAAGGGACAAACTGCCCCTTGCGGGGACCACGTCTCCTGAAGGCTTCGACTCTAGGGCATTGGCTCCTTCCTGTCATCTGTCTTCTCTCCTCAGGAGCAGCCGGAGGTACAGTTGGTGCCCTGTGTGTTGTATACCCAGAGCCGTTTCTCATACCTAAACCACCAGTGAAAACAGGAAGTGATGAAGCAGAATTTGCCCTGCATCGGCACTGAGCAACTTTTCTTTCTTTTTGTCATTCCTCATTAGGTGTAGACACGTGTGGCCGTCTGCACTGTAGGATCCCGGTTCTATAAGCTTTGGACTCCCTGGGATTACCATGCCGCCCCCCGCGGACATCGTCAAGGTGGCCATAGAATGGCCGGGCGCCTACCCCAAACTCATGGAAATCGATCAGGTCAGTCATGCTGGCAGCAGTTTGGGGGTTCTCTTCAGTCTTCTTTCTGTCTTGGAATTTTCACAGACTTTGGTTAGCTCTTTTGTCCTCCTTTCTCTCTCTGGCTGTGCTGAAAAATCTGTGCAATAATAGTTGCAGTGTAGTTTGCTTTGTGTACCAGATACAGTGACGACGGATGGGGTTTTTATGCTCATTCAACATCTACTTGGATTGTGTGAATACAGGGTTTGTGTCTGAAGCTGGGTGAGAGGCAGCAGGGCCCAGTGGCTTAGGTTCCGGGCAGTTGGCACAGTGGAGGCTATCCTGGCCCTGCCTGGCAGGCGCTCATGAGTAGGTGCAGGTTGTTTTATCCTAGGCAACACGAAACTTAATTTTTTGATACACTTTCCCCTTTGATTTTTGCAGAAGCAGCCAACAAGTACATTACAGTAACCGCTTAATAGTGAAATTAGTATAGAGGGGCTTGCGCTTGCCTCCCAGCTAATTGTAATTTTATTATTAGTGTAAAATGCACTGTCTGTCTAGTGCATTGTCTGGCATGTAATACATCCTCAATACGTATTTAATGAATGAAAAAATATTGAAAAGATTTTTTAATATGGCCCTACCTTTAAAGGCCTCCTTTAGCTTGGGTCTCAACAGTCTTACGGTGTGGTTTTGATTTGATTTGATTTGATTTGATTACAGGTTATCTCAGGAAGGTTACTAGAGCAAATAATTTAAGGAAAAAAAAAAGATTGAGACTTATGTACACTTAGGGTTTCATAAAACAAATACCATAGAATTCTAGGTGGCTTTTAATATTTTCACAATTAGGCTACCATGGCAACTCCACTTTTTATATATGTTCTCAGTACTGTTCTATGATTATGATCTATAAATTTTTTTCCCCTGGTCAGATATTATTATCTGGTTGAAGAATACTGTAAGAGTTGTATGGCATTGTGTGGATCCAAAAGACTATTGACATAAATTATAACGGTCAAATCAGAATCAGTTGAGCTTGAGTGTGAATTTGAGGAAGGGTAAAATTTTAGGATTGTTGTCAACAAAGGTGTCATCGGTCCAGCTCATCATTGTCATTTTAACTGCTCTACGAGGCAGTTTTTGTGGAGCTCTAGAAGCAACCCATGTGGGTAGAGAAGCCCATCCGGTAGTTTTATATACATTTGTGTCAGGTAACAGATGTTTGTCCTTTTTCATGTGCTGTTCGAGAGAGGAGGTGAGTTGAATTTTAAAATATGCTTGGGACTACCTGGTGCAGACTAAATACAGTTAGGACTAGGTTTGCTACTGGCTAACAGAACCAACGGCTTCAAAGGGGAGTTGACCTCTTACATCCACATGGCAGTCCTGGGCTGGCGTGGTTGGTGCTCTGGGGACATGAACCCAGGCAGGCCTCTTCTGTCTTGTTGCTTTGCCTTCTCCATATGTGTGGCTGAGGACGGTTGGTTCAGGCTTCACCTGGGAGCTCATTGGAAATGCAAAGTCTCAGAACCTACCCCAGATCTCCTGACCTAGAATCTGCATTTTAGCTAGGTCTCCAGGAACTCCTGTGTCTAGTTAAGTTTGAGAAGTACTGAGCTGGATCCCTGGTACCCCAGGTCTGGGGTACTTGTTTAAATGTTCTTGGGGCTTCTACCTCAAGTGATTCTAAGTCAGTGGTTTAGTAAATTTTTCCCGTTTGATTCTGCCGTGGCTCCGGGAACCTCTGCTATCAGGCAATAGCTCCTGATACACATTCTTAGGGGTTTGTGGAGTCAGTGTCCTGTTCTTGCCTTTGGGGATGGCCTTTGGTGTGTGTGTGTCTTAACACTTATTTTTTAGTTATCTTTTTATTTTGGAACAATTTTAGATTCATAGAAAAATCGTGAAGAGTCTATTGAGAGTTTCCATAACCCCTTCACTCAGTCTTCCCTAATGCTTAATATAACTGGTACATTTCCCAAAATGAAGGCATTAACAATGGCACATTACTGGTAACTAAACTACAAACTTTATTTGGATGTCAGCAGTGTTGCCACTGATGTCCTCTTTCTGTTCCAGGATCTAATCCAGGAATGCCAACCACATTGTAATATAGTCGTCATGTTTCCTCATTCTCCTCCAGCCTTTGACAGTTCTTCAGTCTTTCCTTGTCATTTCATGGCTTGAAAGTTTTGAGCAGTAACTTTAGTTCAATACAGTTTTTAAACAGAGAAATGGCAAGACTAGTACAAAGAACTTCTGTCTACCTTTTATCCAGATTCTTTAAGTATTAACATTTTGCTTCATATGCGTGACTGTTTTCTCCATTTTTTCTCTTTTTAATATATAGCTTTTTTCTGAACCATTTGAGAGTGACTTAGAGGCATCATCCCCTTTTACTCCTAAATACTCAGTGTAAGAACAAAATCCTTCTTTTACATAACCATAGTCTCTTTATAAAAGCCAGGAAATTGAACAGTAGTTCAAAACTATCATCTAATTCAAAGTCCATAGTCCATATTCAAGATTCATCAGTTGTCCCAATAAGATCCCTTATCCCTCCAGGCTCATGTATTACATTTATTGTCCTGTCCCGATGGTCTCCATTGACATGGAATGTTTCCTTAGTCTTTCTTTATCTTTTGTGGCCTTGACAATTTTGTAGAGTACAGGACAGCTTTGTGGAATATTCTTCAGTTTGGGTCTCTCTGATGTTTTCTTCCCAGGTTTTGCATTATCAGGTGAAATGCCAGAGAGATGATGCTGTGTCCTCTTTGGGGCATTGTATCAGGAGGCACCTGGTGTTTCCTTGTCTCGTTCTTGGTGATGATCCGGTTTTCCAAAGGCAGATATGAGGTTCACAGAAGTTAAGTGATTTGCCAATTCATGAGGCCAGGACACACACCCAGGTCTCTCTTACTCTGAAGACTGAACTTTTAAACAGTTGGCTAAATTGTGGGCCTTGTGGTATTGCCATATGGAGACTACACAAAGGATTAGAAACCTAACCCCTTATTGCCCTGCAGCTACTGAGATGGGAGTGAGAGACTCATGGCAGTGCTGGCGTCAGGTGTTGTTTCTTGATTGGGTCAGAAATTGGCCCAAGAATTGGAAATGTATTTGCACATGCAACAAAGACTTGAGCCATGATTCGTACTTGGACTTTTCTTCTGATCTTTTACCTTGTTCAGTGAGGGTCGCATAACCTGCCTCTCTCCTGTGGCAGGCTACCTTTGTTCAGAAAGCTCTTTGTTTCTTTTTACCCTGGGTAGCTACTATTTCAGTAAAAGGTTATTTCTGGGAGTTGGGTTCGGCTTTGCTGTCCCGTGTTCTCCTGAAACCTTGAGTATCCTTCCGCTTATCCCATTGTGTTGTCCCTGTCTGTCACCTTAAACCGGTGGTCGGACTCAACCTTGAGCGTGCCCAAGGATCACCCAAGGAGCTTGTGAAAAATGCACATTTCCAGCCGAGCTGCAGAGATTTTGATTCTGTCGCCAGGGGTGGGGCCCTTCCTCTGCTTTGTGAGGAACACTTAAGTGAGGTTGATGCAGGGGCCCCCACACCTCCCAATCCAGGGGCTCGTGAGAAACCGTCATGAGCCTGTAAATTGCTTCATCTTTGAGTGCAGTTTCTCTAGTGCCTGGAGAACAGTCCGTCCTTAATCAATGGATATTTAATTAATGAGTAACTGGAAGAAGGAGCACATTTCTGCTCAGCTTTGCTCTATTGATGCCTGTTTGGTTCAAGGGGATGTCTGCACGGAGCCGACTGGTTTGTTTTCTCTCCAAATTGTGAAGAGACAATTCTGCCTTTCCACTCAGCAGGAAAAGCCCCTATGGGATTTTTACAAGAGGAGTTTGCCATACCATAGGAAGCCGTCAGAGGAGTTGTAAACTATCTCGTTGGCGGCTTCTGCTTTGGCCTTTATGGTCTGTTGCTGAGTTTCACCCTCAGGGGCCACTTGAAGCCACCAGTCGGTGGTTGTCTGGACACACTGAGCCTTAAAGCCTCCCATCCCCTGTCCTGGTTAACTTACTATTTTCTGAACAGCTTATTTTTCTCAATCAAGAGTATAGAACCCTCGACACTCTGACGAGAGGCGTTTGCTGAGAGTTAGTGTGTTCTAAGCAATGCAGTACACTCTCCAGGACATTGAAACCTGGATGGGGCCCCGGAGCCCCCATATTTGTGAGAGGCTCTGTTACCCTCTTTGAGCCTCAGTATCTTCATTTTGCAAAGCTGACATAATAATTTTGCACTTTCATGATTCTTGTGAAGATTAAAGAAAATGTGTGAAAAAGAATGTAGGACATCACCTGGCTCAGAGTAATTACTCCATAAAGGCAGCCCTGTTTCTGCCAGTTTAAGCAAGTTCTCCTTAGACTAGGAAATGAGATGCGCTGGTTTTCTTTTTTACCTGCTCTTTGTCAAGAATGGTTCCCTGGCTTTCTCCTTCTTTCTGTGCCTGATGTTTTTGTTTTTATTAAACAATTTTTTTAATGTTTATTTTTGAGAGAGAGTGGGGGGGTGGTGAGGGGCAGAGAGGGGGATACAGAGGACCCCATACAGGCTCCACACTGACGGCAGAGAGCCAGATGTGGGGCTCGAACTCACAAACCATGAGATCATGACCTGAGCCCAAGTCGGACGCTTAACTGCCTGAACCACCCAGGCACTCCTGCCTAATGTTTTTAATGTTTAGGAACGAGAGACAACTAAAGGGTAAGTGGGAGGCATCACCTAGTAATAAGGGAGAAGGCTAACTGGACATGCAGCCAGTTGTGCTGTGGAATATTCACTGGCTCCCTAGCACTTCTCCTTGATAGTTTCTTCTGTTTCTTGGCCACGTGCCAGCATTCTGGGCTGCAGATATTCTGTTCCCACATGTGCGCCTCAGGCCTCTAGTTTCTCCTGTCTGCCCTGCCCCACGTTCCTTCCTTTCCAAGGAGTGCACTGTGGCCAGAAAGCCACCACTCCTGTCTGTGCCTTACAAGTCCTCTGCTTATGGGTTTGCGTGCCTCCAGGATCTCATGATGCCCTTGTCTCCTGCCATCCTCTTCCAACCCCACACCCGCACCCACTGCCAGCAGAGGAGGGAAGGGATGGTCCTGCCCCTGTCCCAGGCCATTCAGTCTGTCCCATCCCCCGACTCTCTGGCTGCACCTGTGTTCTAACCCGTCCTTTCCCCTTACCTGAGGCTTTGCCCCATCACTGTTGTCTTCAATTGTTTTGTTCTTCTCTGCTTTCACCAATAAGCTCTTCTGTTCCTGCCTTGGAAGGCCCTTCTCTTGACCTAGTAACTCTCTTGCTAGCGTGTAATTTAGGTTGTGTCTTTCCATTCTAAGTTGATTTAAATGTTGTCAGTATAGACCATCACCTGTGCTGTGTCAGTATCTACTTAATCTGAGAATGAGTAACAACTTTCCTCTCCCTGGAGCTGCTCTCTGATGGCTGCAGTGCCTTCTGCTTTGCTAAATCGAGTGGTTCTCCCTCCGCCTTGCTTGGCCTCGCTGTCTTGGTTACACTTGGCAAAGCTGCTCATTCTGATCTTCTTGAAACTCCCTGTTCTTCATTAAGCTGCAGTCCTGAGATTCTCCCTCCTTGTCTGATTAGTCTTTGTGAGTTTCCTTCATGGTTCCACGACTTTCTCCTTTCTAAATTTGCCCCAGCCTCAGTGCTTAGCCCACTGGTCTGTGTGTTTACTACTGATACTCTTTGTCTAGATTCCATGTTCTCTCTTGGCTTGAAGTATAACTTCTATCTAAGTAACACCAGCTCTGTCACCAGTGTGCCCCTGCTGGCTGGCCACCAGGTCTTCTCCATTTGATAGATACGTTATTCCTCTATATAAGCCTCCATGTGCCTGCAGAATACAAGCAAGTGATTGGTGAAACTGTGCAGATGTAAGCCTGCAGAAAGGTGGTGTGATAGGAGTTACCAACTTTTGGAAGTTATTTCAGGTAGAAGAAGGATGGGTTAGATGTGTTGTTCACAACCCCAAGTGTACAGACTCCATCCTGTCCATACAAGGAAATAAAGCCCACTTCTACTCAGGAAAAGCTAGCCCAAGCCATCCCAGCAGGCAAGGGGTCTGGGTCATCTCTAATATCTGTGCACCGGACAAGCCCTTGGGAAGGTTGTTATGCATCATGTTCAGGCCCAGAAACAATGATGGGGAGAGATGCATATATTTTTTTAAATGTTTATTTTTGAGAGAGAGAGAGAGAAACAGAGAGACAGAGAGCACCAGCGAGCAGGTGAGAGTCAGGGAGGGGCAAAGAGAGAGGCAGACAGAGGATCTGAAGTGGGCTTGATGCTGATAACAGTGAGCCCGATGTGGGGCTTCAACTCACAAACTATGAGATTATGAACTGAGCCGAAGTTGGACATTTAACTGACTGAGCCACCCAGGTGCCTTGCATGGTTTTTTAACCTTAGTTGGATCATTCTCAAGGATCCTTCTCAAATCCTTCCCAAATGCTTCAAGGGTGAGGGGTGTATGCAGTGTGTTTGAAGGCTTTTCACACTCACTCCTGCAACAGCAGCTTATATTGGCCTTTTGATTTTTGCATGCTTTTGCAAAAGATTTTGTTTGAGGAGAGTATAACACAACTAAAAAAAAGTAAGTCATGGATGATTCTTGAGTGATCCTAAGACTTGAGTCAGATTCTTTCTTTCTTTATTTAAGTTTTTCTTAAAAAATTTTTTTTAAATGTTCATTTATTTTTGAGAGAGGGAGGGACAGAGCATGAGCTGGGGAGGGGCAGAGAGTGAGGGAGACACAGAGTCCGAAGCAGGCTCCAGGCTCTGAGCTGTCAGCACAGAGCCCGATGCAGGGCTCAAACTCACAAACCGTGAGATCATGACCTGAGCCAAGGTCGGATGCTTAACCAACTGAGCCACCCGGGTGCCCCTTGAGTCAGATTCTTTAATTTGACTTGATGTCCCCTCCATGATTTCCCTTCATATTACCCAGGGTGCAAGGTATCTTTGTATTGACCAGGGTTCAAAGCTGCTGTGTGCAATTTTTAAGTACCATCTTGCTATATAGAAGCTTCCCCTTTAGAAGTATGTCCCTGCACATGCATGTATGTGGTTAGTTTCTTGCGGTTTCTTTCTGAGAGTAAACCTGCTTGAATTCCTCCTGCTTCTGTTCAGCCCTTCATTCCTTTAAATCCTGGCTTTGCTAACACAGCCCAGAGCCTTCTTTGTATTCAAACCTTTGCTGAGTGTCTTATAATGCAGTTATTTTTCCATCCTTCTCATTTCTTATACCATTTTCTTTGCCTGTAGCTTTTATTCAGTTAATATAGTATGCACATAATGTTGCTTACATTTTTTTAGTGTACCCATGTCTTTTGAAGTAGATTATATGCTCCCGGTGATCAGTCAGCTTGTGTTTTACGTGTATTTGTACCCTGTGATCCCTTACATCGATCTCTATTTCTGTGTGTATCTACTTTAGGTTTGAACTATGAACAGTAAGGATGAGAATAAACCATTGATATTCTCCATCCTCCTAGCAGAAAAATTGTAGTAGCATCCTCTGCCTATATATGGTCGGGGATATTATTTCCCTAAGAGAAACCTACATGATGTGTTTTCAGGCAAGTGTGTACAAAATGACTGCCTGCATTTTCCCCTTAGCTATCCTATTTCTGTAGATATGGTTTTTTTTTGTTTTTTTTTTACATTTTTTAATGTTTATTTTTGAGAGAGAGAGAGAGAGAGGCAGGCAGAGAGAGAGGGAGACACTGAATCCGAAGCAGCCTTCAGGCTCTGAGCTGTCAGCACAGAGCCCGAGGTGGGGTTCGGAGAACCCATGAACCATGAGATCATGACCTAAGCCAAAGGCAGACATTTAACCGACTCAGTTACCTGGGCACCCCTCTGTAGATATTTAAGATATAATCTAATATGTATAACTTTGATTTACCCAAGACCTTTTTTTTTTTTAATTTTTTTTTTTTTTTTTACGTTTTTATTTATTTTTGAGACAGAGAGAGACAGAGCATGAACAGGGGAGGGTCAGAGAGAGAGGGAGACACAGAATCGGAAACAGGCTCCAGGCGTCCAGCCCAGAGCCCGACGCGGGGCTCGAACTCACAGACCGCGAGATCGTGACCTGAGCTGAAGTCGGACGCTCAACCGACTGAGCCACCCAGGCGCCCCTACCCAAGACCTTTTTAAAGCTCATTAATTGCATAAAGCACATTTAAATTTTTGTGCTTGACATTGGAGTTTTGCTCATTCTGTACATAATAATAACAGTAGCAGTAGAAATAATAGCATGGGCCATCTGATGAGCACATACGATATGCCAGGCAGTATGTTAAATGCCTTGCAATGGAGTATTTCATCCCCAAAAAAGACTTTAGATATCCTAGTTCATAATTGTTCACAAGTTCATTAATTTGCCTCAGATCACACAGCTAGGAAGCTACTGATTTGAATCCAACACTGCATGATACTAAAACCCAGGCCATTTCTACTAAACCATAAATCTGTTTCGTAGCTCTTTTTTAAAAATTTTATTTCAGCCTAATTGAGGTGTGATTGACATGCATTATGAGATATTTAGAGTGTACATCATGGTGATTTGATATACAGATATACTGTGAAAGGATTCTCCCCCATAGAGTTAATTAACATACCCATCACTTCACATATTTATCTTTGTGTGTGTGTGTGAGAATGTTCAAGTTCTACTTTCTTAGCACATTTCAATTATACAATACACTGTCATCAGCTGTAGTCACCATGTTTTACATTAAGCTTTATTCATCTTATAGGTGATAGTTTGTACCCTTTTGCCAGCCTCTGCCTATTTCTTCTACCTCCCCAGTCCCTGGCAGCCATCTTTCTATTCTGTTTCTGTAAGTTTGATTTAAAAAAAAAATTCCATGTGTAAGTGATATCGTGTAGTATTTGCTTTTATTTAACTTACCTTACTTGTTAAGTAGTTCTTTTTCAGATTCTCCATCTCTTATGCTCCTCCCTAATTGTTCCAACCATTAACACCAGTCTGATTTGAGGAGACACATACACCATTGCCAAATTTGCTTGCTCCAGCCACTAATGACGTGACTTCCAGGGACACACTGTGTTATGAAAGCAAAGATGGTATTTCTTTAAAAATGAGGGGCAATGTGGCCACTGGCCTAGGTTACTCCAGAAGGAACCACCTGAAATGAGACATCCTGTTGAGGCTGGACACTGGTAAGGCAGTTTGACTTGGTGCTTATAGGCATGGGCAGTGGGCAGACTGATAGGGCCTGAAAGTCTGGGCTGCCACTTGAGAGCTGTGTGACTGGGGGCAAGCCTCCTGCTTTGTAAGAAAGAATTGGCAGTATTCATACATCCTTCCTGGCATTGTGGGGATTCAGTGAGATCATCATTCAACACTCTGCTTAATAATGGTAACCACTAGCAGTCAGTTATGAGTTTTCAGATTGGCACAAGCTTTTTGTGTTCCAGGCAAGACTGGAACCAATAATACAAACTTCTACTTAGTTGCATTAAAGTCAGTTCTGTAGCCTGAAAACCCATAATTCCTGTGACATTTAAACATTGACAGCCTGGTGAGCTAAAATGACAACTGAACCCAAAATAAGTTTTGAATTCAGAACTTTAAGATCACATAGCACATAGAATGCACAATATGAATGTACTTAATACCACTGAACCGTACATTTAAAAATGGTAAGGGCCACCTGGGTGGCTTAGTCGGTTAAGCGTCTGACTTCAGTTCAGGTCATGATCTCACATTTTGTGAGTTTAAGCCCTGAATTTTGCTCTGTGCTGACAGCTCAGAGCCTGGAGCCTGCTCTGGATTCTATGCCTCCCTCTCTCTGCCCCTCCCCTGTTCGCTCACTGTGTCTCTCTCTCAAAAATAAATAAACATTAAAAAAACCTTTATAAAAATGGTTGCAAGTGGAAATTTTATGTTTCATATTAAGTTTATTTATTTTGAGAGAGAGAGCAAGCAAGTATGTGAGTGCAAGCCAGGAAGGGGCAGAGAAAAGGAGAGAATCCCGAGCAAAGCCTCATGTGGGGCTTGATCTCCCCAACCTATGAGATCATGACCTGAGCTAAAATCAAGAGTCAATAGCTTAACCAACTGAGCCACCCAGGCGCCCCTGGAAATTTTATGTTGTGTGTAGGTTACCACAATACACAAAGTTTTAAAATCCCTTAGAATCGAGAAAATGAGATTGGATTTCTGAAAAGCGAGGATCCAACTTTGCATTGCAAAAATTAAAAGTCCTGAAATTTTCCTAGACTGTTCTTTCCTGACTTGTTGGATTGTATCACCATTTCTCAGCCTCAGAGCCACTGAACTTTTGGACTGGATGATTCTTTTTTTTTTTTTAATTTTTAAATGTTTATTTTTGAAAGAGAGACAAAGTGTGAGCCGGGGAGGGGCAGAGAGAGAGGAAGACACAGAATCCAAAGCAGGCTTCAGGCTCTGAGCTGTCAGCACAGACCCTGATGTGGGGCTCGAACTCATGAACCATGAGATCATGACCTGAGCTGAAGTAGGACGATTAACTTACTGAGCCACATAGGTCCGTCCCCCTGGACTGGATGATTCTTAGTTATGAGTGCTGTCCTGTGCATTATAGGATTTAAGCTGTATCCTGGCCTTTACCCACTAGGTGCCAGGAGCATCCCCTCCCCCAGTTTTGGCAACCAAAAATGTCTCTAGACATTGCCACATGTCCCCTGGGCAATTGACGAATTTCTCTCTGTTGAGAATGGACTAAATTGGTGGTTCCCAAGCTTGGTTCTTTGCTGGAATCACTTACGAAACATATTGAACATACGGAGAGGATTATTTGTAGGTACATTCGGAGGCCCAGGGATTCCTGTTTTTATCAAGCTCCTTGGTGATGCTGATGCTCTTGGGGCCAGATTTGGAAATCACTGTTGTGAGGCCCTCTAAATTTCTGACTCTCTCTGTTGGCGACTCATCTGGTTCCCACAGTAACCTTCAGTGTGTGATTCAATACCCGCATCAGTAAAATGGTCCTACTAATTCTTCACCTCTCCTTACTTTACACAGTGTCCAAACATAGCACCTGCAGGAGCTCCTTCTGTTCCACATGACAAAGATGTGACAAAGCCCGTGTGCGGCTGCACTATTGCTTTGTGTGATGTCATAATAAAGGTAGAATGACACTGTGACAGGAATAGTCATTCCTCATCTGATTTTGCAACTGTTGGACTTGGTATTGTAGCTGTTATTACTTAAACTTCCTTTAAAATAAAGTGACCGGGCCATTTCCTTTTCTGGTTTAGCTCCCTCTCGTTGTGTGACAGAGTCTATATAACCCCATAAAATAGCGTTTGCCATGCTTTGGAAGGGAAAGACAGCAAACCTATTTCTCCCCTCAACCATGAGCTCAGTTTAATTGAGCAAGAATGAATGCTACCATTCTGCTTTTCCTTCTGAAAATGAATTGCAGATTTTAGTTTGCTTTCTAGGTAGATTTCAGCAGAGAAATCTTTCTGCAAGGGGGTGGCTCTGGTGAGAGGAACGTGCCTTTCCTTGTTCCCACCATGCATTCTAAATATATTATTACATTTTATTAATTACCCTTGGGAAGATTTATTTTTGTCCTTCCATCAAAGCCATCCATGATCAAAAGACAACCAAATGGCTTTGAGATAAGATATATCCATTTTCAAAATGATTGTAGATGGACCATTACTCTGGGACAAGTTTGTGGTGATCTGTTTGGGTTTGTCAGCATCATCACGATAGGATGCTGGTTATTTCTGGCTCACTTCTTTCTTGACCTCCTGACCCATATAAACAACCACGTATCAGCCTATTTGCCTTGGCCATCTATGTCCCTTGTCCTGCAAACTCAATATATTCAAAACTGTCCTATCATGCCTATCATGCCTTCTACTCCAAGACCTGTGTTGCTTTGCTCCAGAAACTTCATGTTTTCCTTTTCCAGGTGATAGGTGAGAACATACACGTAGTTTGCTGAAACTGAAACTGTATGTCCTCCCAGGCTCTTCCCTCTCCATTGGCTTTTCTGTCCAATCAGTTACCTCAGTAAACTTGCCTGCATCTGGTCCCTTTTTTATCACATCTGATGCTGCTGCTGGTCTGGCTGGCCCTGTTTTCCCTGGGCAATGTGGAGGAACAGAGAGAGCAACAAGGGAGGACTTAAAAATAAGTGTGTCAGCAAGAGGACGATATCTCCATGAGCAGATTATGAACACAAAGGAGGTAGATAGAAATTGAGGAATATATGTGTATCAGAAAGAATCAATTAGAAATCTTAGAAATGGAAAATATACATATGGTAAGTGAAATATAAAAAAAGAAGGAAAACTACAAAAGATAAGTAAAAACAATAGAATGCACAGACAGAGTAACCCTAGAGTAGATTTGGCTAAAGAAAAAATTGATAACTTGGAGAATGAGAATGAGGAATTCATTCAGAACATAGCTCAAAAGATAAATGAAAAATATGATTGTGAATTTGTGTTAAAAGGATACATTAGGAAGTTGTAACCTATGTCTAGCTGGCAGTCCTACTAATAAAGAATGCAGAGCACCTGGGTGGCTCAGTCAGTTAACCATCTGACTTTGGCTCAGGTCATGATCTCATGGTTTGTGAGTTTGAGTCCCATGTTGGGCTCTGTACTGATAGCGTGGATCCTGCTTCAGATTTTCTGTCTCTGTCTCTGTCTCTCTCTGCTCCTCTCTCTCTTTCTCTCAAAAATAAATAAATAAACATAAAAAAAGGGCAAAATGAATGGTGGAGAGGCAATATTTGAGGAAATCCTAGCTAATATCTTACTTCTCTGGAACTGAAGAGAAATTGTGCAGTGGGAGAGAACAGAGGCTCTGGATTTGGCTGATTGGATCAGTAGAGGCTCTGCTATTCGGAGCTAAATGGACTTAGTACTTTATCCAAGAGCCACAAGAAAAGGAGAGGTTTATAAGCAGGGGATTGGCATGGTATGATTTGTACTTTTAGAAGATGTCCCTACTGAAAGCAGCCTAAAATCTGCAATTCATTTTCAGAAGGAAAAGCAGAATGCTAGAGGTCATTCTTGCTCAGTTAAACGGAATTCTCGGTAGAGGGGAGAAATAGGTTTGCTGTCTTTCTCTTCCAAAGCATTTGTATGTTTTGCAAGAGGTAAAATGAAATGAGAGAGATTATTTAGACAGCCCTTGCAATAGTCCAGGCAAGGAGTGATATGCCATGGCTTAGGATAGTGATGGGAGATAGAAAGAAGTGAAGCATATGTCTCATCAAGATGTCTAGTAGGATTAAATTGACACGAAATTGATGATTGATTATATGTAGGGGGTGTCAGGTGAAGAGGAGGGAAATGTTAAAGATGATTCCTAGATTTCTTGTGTGAATAGCAAATCGTGGTAGCAGCTATCAAGATAGTGGAGGGATATTTAGGTGGACTCACAGTCTTCATGGAAACCTTACACAAATGGGTACAGGAGAATAAAGCAGGTATCTGTATGACTGTACCTCCTTTCAGATTTTCTTTGGGTTTCAATGCACTGGCCAATTTGTCCACTTAACTGGTCTCTCAACCTCCAGTGCAATCACCTGTCATTAGGAAATGCACTTGACTATGTCACTTTCCTGCTTAAAAACTCAGGATGGGTCCTAATCATCAAGAGTTGTTTATAGGACTTAGACATCTTTTGCCTCTGAGTTGCCTGTTTAACCCCTCTCTCATTCATGCGTATGACACTGTTCATATGCCACATGAGCCATGGCTTTGCATTTGCTAGACTTATAACCAAAAGTACCCTAAGCAACCCAGATATCATCTGTTTTTAATTGCTCCTCTGTACCCAGAAGCAGAATAAAGAAGAAGGTTTAGTGAGTCACCTGTGAGATTGAGTTGGTGGGGCCGAAGAGCCAATAATATGAAGGGCAAGGAAGCTATAATGTTGATTCCAAGCTTATTTTCTGGCAAACTAGAAGAAGATGAGTAAAAGCTGCAAATTAGGAAAGAGTTTTGGGGTAGGTTTTTGAGTCTGAGGTTATGGAAGGATACACACTCAAGTTACAATGGCCCAAAACAGAAGGGAACTACACAGGAGTGAGGGCTGGATGTTGGATTTGAGCATAAGGTGAGAAGGGGACCAGAGCACAGAGAATTCTTCCACTGGATGTCGGAAGTCTCAGTGTTCACTTAGGGTTTCGTCACAAGGCAGTGTCATCTACTATTCTCATGGAAGTGCTGAAACATCATGCATTAAATAATGTTTATCATGACCTCACTATGTGCCAGGAACCAAGATGCCCAGAAGTCCAGCACCCTTCCCCTTGGGTGTTAGCTCTGGGCACTTGGTCTTGTTGTTCATGGTTGCCAGGGTTTCAGATTTGGGATGGAGTTAAAGAACGCGGATTCTGAAATAACATAGGTCCAGGTTCAAATTCTGGCTTTGTTCTAGATGTTTTAAGGCTTTGAGCAAGTTACTTAACATCTCAAGATCCTATGACAGTTATGTTTTAAGGCTTTGAGCAAGTTACTTAACATCTCAAGATCCTATGACAGTTTCATCATTTGTAAAATAGGCTTAGTAGTATCATCTTATAGGGGATATATGATAGTCATTCAATAAATTGTAGCTATTATTATTACCATAAGTGTCAGAAAGGCTGGCCAAGTGATGATAGATAATAAAAGTCTAGGTTGATGATGTCTCAAAGTTAAGGGAGTTTTAGAAAGTGCATGAGGTTGTGGCCATTGTTTGCATATTCCAAACCCTTCAAGAAGAGCCTGTTTTGTTATTCTTCAAGGCTACGGTTCAGCCTTAGATTACCATTGCCCCATTCATGGGACATCTATTTGAGACTTGAAAGTCCATGTCCTTCCGCTGTTGGCTGGCAGATGTCCCAGCACATCCATTACCATTCAAGAAAGAAGGATGAATTGGCATTGGTGTATCCACTCACAAACAAGTAAACCCACCACATAACGAAGAGAGTCAAGAAATAAAGGAGGGGGAGAAATTGAAAAAATAAACTCGCTTCTTAAAAACTCCCTTTGCCACCAGTTCCTCTCAGTGTGCTTTTGACTGCTGTCTTATATTGAATCTTGGTTTCTTTGCAGTTGATAAACCTTCATAATCCTGTTTTTAAATTGAACCTGAACAAAGTAAGGTTCTGGCTTTCTTGTATCTGCTCACCTAGACTGATAATACCCTACTCATGTGGGTCCACAGTCATTTCTGTTTATCCTACTGAGCCTGCCTGTCCTTTAAATTTTAAATCATGCACATAAATACTTATTAACCTTCCACATATGAATTTGACACAAACAAGTAGACTATTTCACAGGAGTGAGGGTAGGCCGACCTTATGACCTCAGCTGGTTTGGAGTACAAATCCCTCCTTTCCACAGAGAACACTTGGTTGCAAGCGTGTGGAGTATAGTGGTGTGCCAGCCAGTGGGGAGTCATCTGGGCATACTTCTTGGAAAGCACTGATATTAGGGAAAGTTGAGAGGGAGATAGGAAATAAGAGATTGGTTGTTATTGCTGCCTGAGATACTGAAATTTGGGGGAAAAATATGTTTCTTATGTCCCTAGCAACATTGGTATTAGGATAATATAAAATAGGGACTGGGAAGGAGAATCAAAAAAGATAATTGGTATCAGTCGTGCTTTGTTTTTGCATTGTTCATTTTCATACTTTTGTCACTTTCTAAAATTTCAGTTTCCCTTCCAATTGAAGGGAAATACAGTTTCTACTGAGGAAGAATATCAGAATACCTCAAAGAGAAAGGGTTTTTTTCACTTGTGTGTAACCCACTAACACACAAAAGTGCTAATTATTTATGTCTTTGCTCATTTACACAGTCCAATGATTTTTTTTTGACACAAAGATTCTACTTTATCTTGCTAAAATGTGATATTTAATTAGTTTCATGAAGCTTGAAACAAGTCATTATAAAGAAACCATTTCTGAAACAAATCATTTGTCAAGAAAAAGGTGGCATAGCCTATCATCTTTCAGTTTTTAAAATTAATGTGATCCGCATGGTTGTACTACTTTGGAGATGTAGTTGTAAAGCCCTTTGTCACTTCCGACAATGGAATCTTGTGCCAGTGATTCACATTGGAACTGTTATCAAAATACTTGCTTTCCAAGAACCAGCTAACTTTGCCCAGGAAAGTGTGGTTTTGTCATTCTCGTTCAGATTATTCAGGCTGCCCATAGGAAGACAGTAGGCACTCACACCCATTTCAGAGCACATCACATTCCTCCATACAAAAGTATGGAGGTAAATGGCTCTGAAGCATGGAGACTCATCATAGGGCTCCTTGGGGTGGGGGTGGGAGGATAAAGCTGTTCTAAGATGACTTGTGTCATTGACACAATGTCAGGAAGCACCTCCGGGAACTAGGCGGGTTACTGTACATTAAAGTTTCTCCAAATCCTATTGTAGGCTAAGTCGTAGTTAACATGTGTATCCCTTCTCAGAGGTGTCCTGACATGTGGAAGCTGGGTTTCTTTTCTTTCTGGGCCAACATTACTCATAACTGCTGTGCAGAATATGTTCAATGAATTTCCATCTATAAAAGCAAAGTAAAATCCCAAGTGCTGTGCTGTATCGCCTCAAAGTGTCAGAATAAAGCATCTGTCACATTCTTTTAAAGCATTGGAGAAAAGCTTTTTAACACACTGAAACCAAAAACTTTAAGTCTTTGTGGAAAATAGTTTTGCAATTAAAGGACTGTAAGACGCTGGCCGTATGGAAGGGCAGACGCATGGTGGGGATCGGAGATTGCTTCTGCTTTCCTCTTGCTATGTTCCTTCTTTAGCTCCTGCGTGAGCTTTAGCGGCTGTCAGAAAGAGACCAGAAGAAAGGGAAAGAAGCTAAAAGCCTGGAAAAAGAAGACGTGGTCTTAATGAAACAATATTTGCTAATTGCCTGCCTTGCGGGGGCCCAGTAGCCACTCACCTGGGAAGTGACAGAGGTGTCTCAGAGGTGGTCTCTGCCTCCATAGCAAGTGTAACTGAGTTGGCAGACAAAATGAAAATGAGTTGAAGAATGAAGAATAGGAAGAGATGAGAGCCAAAGGCAACAACAGGGCTGGAGTCACTCAAAGAAGAAAGAGGAATTGGATATTCATTCATGTATTTATTTCATCAACTTTAAAAAAAAGTAGCTGTAAAGTGGCAACACAGGATACAAGAATTTTGAAAGAAGCTCTTCATAAATAACATTATGCAGTGTCTTACTCTGTCCTGGGTGCTATCTCAAAGGTTTCACCTGTGCCATCTCAGTTCATCTTCATGATACTACAGTGTGTGAGGTACTGTGTTTATTTTCAGTAGAGAAAACGGAATCACTGAGAGAAGTCGTAAACCTAAGGATTACAAAACCCAGAGTTGCAGAAGTTGGAGTTTAAGCCCAGGAGGTCATTTTCTAAAGATGAGAGCTCATAGTTGGGGGAAGATCTAGAAAGGCAGGGAGTGGATAAAAATTCAGCATTCCCAATGCTTTCCTGGTGTCTGTTAACTTAACGTCACCACATAAGCACTTTCCCCCCTGTGTCATTAAAAACATTTGAAATGAGTGAGGTTTCAGTGAAACCAGGCTCTGTTTTCTGGGCGATGTCCGTTTTGGGACAAGTGTGTGCCTGACAAGTGACTGTCGGAGGCTAGAACTCCAGCCCATAATCCGTAGGTGCTCACAGCATGTGGTCACAACACTGGGGGTGCTATCAGCCTCCATGGGTCAGTGTCAAGGGAGCAGTGTGTGCACGGACAGATTTAATAGCCCTGAGGTGAGCCTTTGGGCTGGATGAGTCTTCAGGACAGATGCCTCTGCCAACGGACAGGAACAGGTGGTTAAACAGGAACTGTGCTCATAGGAGGCATGTCAGGGACAGGGACATGGAAGTGGCAGAACTCTGGGGCTCTTTCCAGGGGAAGGAGCCTCAAGGCAGGCTGGGCGCTGCCTGCCCCTAAACAAACAAGCAGAGATTCCCAAGGATGTTTCTTCTTGGGATTCTCTGATGCCTTAAAAGAACCATGTGGTTTGTGTGAGAGCATAGTTTTTTTTTAAGAGATAAAAGGGAGCCAAGAGGAAGATCTGGTTTAGTAAGGAAGAAGATGAAGTGTTAAGCTTTCATGAAGGGGTGGCAGGACATCCACATGGATCTGCCCGAGGGGTTATTGGTATTGCTGGACCAGACCTTAGAAGAGGGTCAGAGTGGGAGGCATGGATTCGGGAATTTATGATACTGGCATTTCATTAAAGACAAGGGAGAGATAATAAAAAGGAAAGCAAAGACCAACACCCACTTTAACGAATAGAGAGAAGAGAGTGTTGCCAGAGACACAAGATTAAAAATGAATTGCTAGAGAATTTGGCCATTCGCAAAAATGTAGCTGATCTTATGAAAAGTAGATACACAAATCTTTTGTATAGGAAATTTGCTCTCCTGACTCGCTGTCTTTGATAAATTCCATTAGATAAGGGAATTCTTTTGGAGAATAAGAGTTAAAGTCAAAAGGGAGGAATAAATCTTAAAAAAACAAAACAAAACAAAAAAAACAAAAAAAGCTACTCCTTGAATATAACTGTTGGCACATGGTACTTTGCCAATCAGATTCATATGGAAATGCATACTTTGACAAATAAAAATATTTCTGCCAGCATTAAAATTTCCCCAGAAAAATATAAAATGAAGAAATACTTTTCTATGCTGCAAGATGACCTCAGTGTTGCTAAGGGGAATGAGGAAAAGAGTGTGGTGGTCTGGGGCCACCCCTAACCACCTGCAAGGTGCAATCTGGTAACTGTCTAACCCTCCTGATTATCCTTAAAAACATTCCTTCTCTTCCCATCTCAGCTCACTGCTGAGGCCAAGAAGATAGTTTTGACCTTCAAAACAAAAAGCTTAAGGAATTTGGTTACTTTTTAAAAAACTTTAAGTAGGCTCCACAACCTGTAAGTTTGAACTCATGACGCTGAGGTTAAGACTTCCACGCTCTATTGACCGAGCCAACCAGGCGCCACAGTTACAATTTTTTTTTTAAGTTACGAAAACATACTTAGGTAGTTAAAATAATTTTGCCTCAGTATTCTAAATCCTGATAGATTCAAATAGAGTATAGAATTTTATTTTTAGCTCCTTTAGGCTTTATGGAATCAGGAAGAAGAACCAGTTTTTGCCTTTTAGACCTAATTTTCTTTTTCTCCTGAGCCTTTTCTCTCAATGAAGTGAAAGACAAATTGTTCCTCAGGTCTACAGAAAGCAATCAAAGTGTCACCATACTCCCAAGACTTAGAAGACTGGGGAGATAGGCAGAAGCATCCTATGCCGCTTGAGCAAATGTTAACCAAAACATAGGCAGAGCTGGGGCCTTTGGCTTGGAATGTAAGTGGCACAAGGAAACTCACGTCAGACTAAGGGCTTTGTATAGGAAATGAGAAAAGCGGTGGCACCAGACTAGTGTTTTCTGTCTGGGTATCTTGTTCAGTCCCAGTTTATGATAGTGCTGCTCACCTGTGTGACCTTGCTAACGGATGGTGATGGTCATTTGACGGGTATCTGTTTTACTGTTTTATCACCTGTTGAATTACACTCGTCATCAGCTAGCTCGCTCAATGCTTTTCCAAGCCATGAATCACATAACTCCTTCGAGAGGCATCTGTGCAGGGAGTAGTGACAGCATTCACGTGTCTAACAACTTCTAGCCAACAGCTGCTTAGAGCCACCCAGTGTAGTTTACATGGTAGGAAGGGGGGGAGGTGTGCTAGTTAATCCAGGCTATTCTTCAAATAGTTTCCTTTATTCAAGGCTTTTTGTTTGTTTGTTTGTTTTTTGACAGAAAGTGAATGTGTGGGTTTTCCATTCAACAGAAATGCATTGAGTCTCCTTTTAGATTCTACTAGCACCTATATACTATGGTAACTAGTACTGAGGGCTGGAGAAGATTAACCCACATGAATTAAGAGGGCTTGTTCTCAAGGGACAAGAAGATAAGACAGAGATACAAAGTTTTGGGGAGTGACTTATTTAATGTGCTAAGTACAGAGAGGGAGTGACTTCTGTCTGTGTGGTTGGGGAGATCAGAGACATCTGCTTAAAGGTGGATATTCTGCTTTGAAATGGATATTACTGGTAGTAAGAGTTCATTGTTAGAACTGGAACAGAAAGGAGAGGGACATTCAACAAATGGTATAAAGTGCAAGTATGGAAGTGGGATTCTTTTCTTTTCTTTTCTTTCCTTTTTTTTTTTTTTTTTTTGGTGAATCATGGACTAATCCAGAAGCATGAATAACATGTACAGCATTAGTAGAAAGTTTGACTGCATGAGCACAGATTGTGGAAGGCCTTGGATGACAAGCTAAGGGATTTATACCATATTGGTGATGGTCACTGGGGATCTACAGAGGATATTGGGGCAAAAAAGAGTGACCTGAGCAAAGTTTAGGGAAAGTCAGATTTTACCCAATTATGGCTGATGTAGGGATTGGAGAGAAAGAAGCTGGGGATGTGGAGACTTATTTGCAAGGATCTGGTGACAGACAGTGTCCTGAGAGCTCTACAGAGGTAGTAGTAAGGTCTGGAATGGATAAAGGGGAGACAGTTTGTGGAGGCAACAATGATGAGACTCAGTGGAAATGCATATATCACAAAACAGAGTAAAGAAAAGGGGAAGGCAAGGATGAATTCTCTACAAATGTATGTGAAAAACTGCCCCATGTAGGCAGTGTAGGAACTAATGGCAGATAGGAATCAGAGTTTGATGTGCCAGTGGAGCATCTGACTGAGGATTTGTGGTGAGTCATCAGTAATGAAGGGGTTGCACTCCGGAGTGGTTGGGACTAGGGACAAAGAATGAGAGGCAATGGCATTGGGGGGAATATTTGTCTGATAGCAGGAGTTGGGATGGGGAGTGTCTGTATGTTAGGAGAGTAGTTAGGAGGTGAGAAGTCATGACGTGCCTTTAACTCCTTGAGCTGCAGAGTGAAGAAACGAAGGCTGTAGGTGCTTCTGAGCAGAAGCGGTGCAACCAGAGGGAGCCGTCATGGTGGGGGTGTGGGACCTTTGAGGTCCTGCTGTTGTTGGGGCAGGTTGATGGGTGAGAGTGATGGTTTTTGTTTGTGTATTTGATAAGATTCCTGAAGGAGAGTTAAATGTTGTATCTAGCAAGCTGTCAGAGATGTGCAAGAGAGTATTTGGAGCCAGAACTTTACACTCTGGGCAGTTGAAGTGAATGAGGAACTGACCGATTAAGCAAAAGCGGAAGAGACCAGAACAGAAATGTGGCGTTAGGAAGTTAGAGGCAAAAGAGAAACAATTGAAGGATCTCTTGGCTTTTACTGATGGTGTATTGGTTAACACTGTAGGAGACTGAAGGAAATACCATGAAAGCTCTGGAAAGAGGGTTTCCAAAAGAAGGCAGTAGTAATAGTGTCAAATAAGGTAGATGAATTAAGGGAGAGGAGGACTGTGAAAGTTCACTGGCACTACCTTTGGGTGGTGGGAGCTAATATTTCACTGGAACAGCAAGAAGAATAGAGGAGACAGGTGTGGGGCGTGGGCCATAGCATTTATTCTGAGGGGTTAAGGCTGCCTTATGGGTGTGTTATGTTCAGTTAACTGTGATTCCTTTTCATCAGTGGTTTAGAGCCTTTGTATAATCTTTGTTAAATCTCTAAGTTCTTCCATGGTTTTTACTCCTTTCATCTATCCAGCCTGAGAATATTCTAGATATAATAGTACCCCATAGACTTCTATCTGTTCAAATTTGGTTCTGAATCTATGAGTCAGACCTGAAGGAAAATCTAAGAAATTCCTTTATGACACCTCAACTAGGAAATCTAATTCTGGGAGCTATTGTGTTAGATGCCTTCTCCTACCTCAGTAGCAATGCTTTCTTGGTCTGATCTGTTGTTTCAATGTAATTCAAGGCTAACATCCAGTCTTGTTATTTAGATTTCAGTTTTGAGGGTGTAAAAAGTAAGATTAGGAGGCTAGGAGTGATAAGTCTTCATAAAATACAAATAGCCTGGAGAAGGCTCTGGCAGTTGGAAGTGCAAAATCCTCATCTAATGGGCATAGTTTTACTCCTAAAATTCCTTTGTCCTTTGGATGTGAGAACATCATTGCCCCTCCACTCAAAGCTAAAGCCATAAACAGTGGATAAGTTCTTGTGAAGCCATTGGCTTGTTTAACATGTAACTTCTTTGGAGAACCCAATCTCCATTTCTCATCTTATTAGAAAGGAGACCAACTCAGGATGTCGGGATAACCCAGCAGCTTTCCACTCCTCAATGATTTCTAGGTTCCCCTTCTTCCCACTGGATTTTTAGTTTAGTCAGACATTCTTTTGAACACATGGTGGTGGACTCAGTCATAGAGACTAGATCTCTGGTGGGCAGGAGTTCACTGGAGGAACACTGTGGACTGAGCTGGAGTCAACTTTTAGCTAGGGCTGGAGGCCCTTAGAAGGGACTGTGAACAGTGGTCAGAATTCACTAATTTGTCAGAGCAGACATGGTAACATCATGTCTCAGGGCTATTCTGTGACATGAGAGAGTAATAAGCCAAAATCCTAACCCTTAACCCTTTTTTGATTTTTCTGCTCATTGTATTAATTCTCATTTATTTCTTATAGCAGCCCTGAGGAATGGGTAGGTCCTATGCCCATTCTACAGATAAATTAGTTGAGGTTCAGCAAATTAAGGGAATTATATAGGTAATACTGCAGACCAGTTAAGGAGCTAGGATTTGAATTGGTTCTGCTTGATTCAGTATTCATTTCCCCATAACACATTGCCCTTCAGAGGGACAGAAGCAGAACATGTTTATATGTAGACAGCTTTTTATATGTTTGTATCTGAAAAATCCAAGACCATGTGTTGTATTTCTTTGATTTTTCTGCCCCCTTTATTTCTTGCCTGTGATTTGTTCTTTCGGTTGACATGCTACTGCCCACCCCAGACAGAGATAGATGGGGGGTCTGTTTTCGTCCAAAGTAGAGAGGTTTCAACATCACTGGGTGAGCTGTGTGTGTCTCTCTCTTTGCTGCATTCCTTCTCTCTGGGGGCAGGCGGAGCGGAACACAGCTGTGGCTGTTAGGCCTGGAGCACAGCTGTAGTCAGCCGGCCAGTTGACACCATGGCACATGGTGTCATGGTCTCATTACTCAAGTGTGTCCAGCTCAAGCTGCTGCATGATTGGCATTTGTCAGGGCCACGGTTAGGAGAAGAATTCTATGCACTTTGTAGGAACAATTTCGCAATGCCTCCTATTCCATTTGCCACACGTTCTCATAAAAATGTCCTGAATCCAAGCTTGTTTGCGTAACACCACACTGCTGGTTGCCTGCTTCGTGTACTGATCCTGAGGAATTCTGGTTATCATTTGACCTTGGGGCTCTCATTGCCTGTGAGGTCGTTGAACAGAGCTCTGTGTTCATCTTGATTTTAACACAGCTACGTTAAATATGATGCATGTTTTGTTCAACTAATAATGTTAAGAATAGAAAAAGGGACCACAAGGATAGTAAATCATTAATATATCGGGCGGTGATGGCTGGTAGATTACACCTTGAGAAAAACACCAGACTTATTGACAACAACCAAGAATAGCAAATGGAAGTTCTCCTTACTTAGATATCTTTTTATTAGGCTCCTTTTCTTCTTCTTTTTTTAATTTAAAATGATGAAATGAAACTAACAGCATTTCCTTTTTTTTGCTATTTTGCAGAAAAAACCACTGTCTGCAATAATAAAGGAAGTCTGTGATGGGTAAGTGTTACTTAGGATACGTGTGAGTTGCTTCAGTCCACAAACTGGAATCTAATAAAATATTCCTGAGCAAGTATTATTGCTCTATTATTATTATTTTTAGTTATAACATTATTTATAAGTCACTACCTGACCTCCGCAAAGACATCAAGAATCACTCTGTACGATTTACATGCCCTCTTACACCAAAAATTTTCTGTTGTTCCTCAAAGAGCAGAAAGTGTGAAATGGCTGGTGTGTGCACATTGGGGCTGGTTTTATTTATTTTGAAAAGTTGTGGTTCATTCATCCTACTCAGCAGGGAGCAGTCTGAAGTTCCTGAGGTTAAATACACACCTCATCTGGTATAAATTGAGAGGACCATTCAGGCTCCCATAGAAGATGAAAGAATTTAAAGGACAAGTCAGTGTGTGGTTTTGCTGCCCCATGGAACTTGACAGTGTTACAGCTTTCCTACCTCTCTTTGGCTGGCCTTAACAATCCAAAGGGAAAGCATGTATAGAATTGCATGAGGTTTTTCTGCTCCAAAGCAGAATTATGAAGACAGTGTTACTTGGAGTTTATTTAAGACCTGGGATACTTGATTGGAATGTTTCCATATGCAGCAAGCATAGTGATTAGGGATTGCAGAACAGAGACCATTGGAATATAACAATTATCAAAAATTTAAATTGCATTCATTTCTTCTGTGTTCCTCTTTCTGCTCCATTCCTTCAAAATGGGGGAGGAATATAACATTGTATTTAAACACCCCTGCCTCAAAGCCATGAAAATGAAATGCTTCAAGGTGAGCCACATTCCATCCACTAGGTGTGCAATAGGACCACGATGATCCACAGAGGAAATGATTGGTCAGGGCGATGCAGGGTGGGCTAATGTCATTCCAGTGTTAGGAAGCTCACTGGGGGGTGTGTTGGGTACTGGCCAATTTCCAAATGTAGAGTGCTTCATCCTTCTAATTCTGTCACACTGTAAAAGTGACAATGACCCAGTTTTTTTGTTTTTCTGATCAGTTTATGCTTATATTTTTAAGGTGGTCCCTTGCCAACCATGAGTACTTTGCACTGCAGCACGCCGATAGTTCCAACTTCTATATCACAGAAAAGGTAGGTCAACCACATTATTTAATCTGGGGCACTTCTATTTAAAAAAATTAAAATATGACTGATATTTCCTGTGTTCAGGACTAGACCAGACCTGCTGATCTAAATTTTAAACGTCTATCATCTGTAAAAATAGTGTGCAGAGCAAAGACTGCTACTTTAGTATGAACAAGGCAATAGTTAGCATCTTCAGGAGTGAAGACCAGATATGTTTCTGCATCACGTTTTAGCAACTACATCTGCCTTCTAACTGTGCATATACTAGTCATTCTTATTCCTTGGTTACAGCATTTATTTGATGTTTAATGACTCCTTTCTCAGACTGCTTTTTTTTAAAGAACAATCTCTTAAGTCCTGTTTAAAGTAGTGGAAACGATGATAAGAAACCTTTTCAAAGGCAGCATTGTGTAGACACTGAGTATTCTGTGGCTCAGGGAACCTTGCATTCTTCGTGGGGGATTTTTTTTTTTTTTTTTCTTTATACTCTTTAAGAAGCTTGGAGGAGAAGGAGGGAGTGGTGAGGACTAACGTGGTTGTGGCAGCAAGTAAAAGCAATGTCTCTGAGAGATCCCTGACAGGAGAAGGGAAAACTAATATTTATTCAACACCTACTGTGTGCCAAGGAACTGGGCTAGGCACATTTACATCCGTTTGTGCGTTTCTTCCTCAAGACTAACCTGTGTTGGAAACAGTATTGGCTTTGGTTCACAGATAAGAAACTGAACCATGAAAGTCCAATGGCTTGGCCAATATCTCACGAGTAGTAAATGATACAATCAAAAAACAAGTTTAGGTTTTTGTGCTTCAATCATTTTGCCTTTTGGGAATTTCTAGAAGAGCTTAGTGTTTAGTTAGTTTAGTTTTATGAAGAATTCACTGAAATACATAGAGTCAATATTGTCCTCATGGAACTTTATAACCTTGTGGACTTGGTGGGGAGGAAAGGCTCAAGTCCCCTGAACAGTTTTCATGACAACAAGGTAGTCAGTTCTGGGACAGAAGTGAATACAAAGTGCTCTTAGAGGAGGGGGTTATTGGGTGACCTCAGGCTCCAGACTTTGTTCCTCCCAATCAGCAGTCCCTGGAGCGACCATCAGTTTACCTGTGAATCAAGTGGTTGTGCAAGGTGGAGGCTGTAACGAGGGTCCTGCAGTTACCGTGAGGGCTTGCTGTCCCCAGAGGAGTGTGTGTGTATGGGGGTTGGGGGCAGATGGCAATTCAGTCCAGCCCAGTAGGAGTATAGCCACAGACTTGGGAATGCTTCTCAGAAACTGCTTTGTTCTTCCCAGATGGACACTGGAATTTTCATAACTGATCATGTTTTTCTCTTCCTACTAATTGACAGAAAGCTGAGAGTCAACAAGTGGACTAGATTTCCTGGCCTGTGTTATATTTAATTTTACTTGTTCCTTTGATGTGTTCTACAAACACTTAGTTTCCTGTCTTTATTTTCCCTTAGCTTCATTTTCTTACTATTTTTCATTGATTCTTTACTGATTTATATAATATGCATGCTCTTCTTCGTGAGGTAAAGAGGGTATAAATAAGTAAGTTAAATGTTAGCAGTTAAACATACTGCTGTGGATATCTTTAAGCAGAATACAGTCTCATTTCAACTCGGTTCACCTTTTAAAGATAACTAAAATATTACAACTTTTAGGGTATTATCAGAAAAGATTGGATGGTTTCCTACTATTTGGAGCATAATATGAAAAAGTGTAAAAAGTATTGAGTGATATAATTATAGGGCGATAGAAGTTATAATGGATTTTTCAAATATCACCAATTAGTGGGCAGTGCTATCAGTTTTGTTGGTTGCAACAGCATAAAAAATGAGAGTAGAATAGATCACAGCACTTCACCTGTGTTGTTTGTAAATCCTTGTGTCATACACACACATATACAAGACATGTGTATTGTGCTGGTTTTTTTTTTTTACCTTGGGTTGTGGTAAACCACAGCCCAAAGTCACGGAATCACAATATCCCTGCATTTGGTTAATCTGTATTGGCTTGTGTCCCCTGGTGGCTGTCCTGTAACCTGTCATCATTGGCAAGAGACCTCAGTGTACTGTAGATGACTAGGATGAGATTCTCAGACTATAGAACATTCTCATTGCAAGGAGAACCTTTTAGAAATGGACATTTTCAGATCCCACCCCTAGAGACTCAGATTGAGCTGGCCTTGGATATGGCCTAGGATTTTGCAGTTTAAGAGCCTCCATGGAATTCTAATGGAAACCCTAGGACCACCTGGGGGGATATAGCTCTGGGGCTGTTTTTTGGTACCAGTACTGTGTGTACCACAGAAGTTATGCACTAAGTTTGACTTAGAAGTGTGTGTGCAGCCAATTCTTGGAATAATTTAAAAATTCATAAAATATTTATGCTTTTGTTCTAATGAAAATTAATGTATACACAGAAAAATCAAACTACTCAGAACAGTGGGAAAATTATTAAAGTAAAAAAAATTAATGTTTTATTTATTTTGGAGAGAGAGAGAGAGAGAGAGAGAGAGAGAGAGAAAGAGAGGGAGAGGCAGGCAGGCAAAGTACAAGTGGGCAGGGGCCCAGAGAGAGGGAGACACAGATCCCAAGCAGGCTCCAGGCTCTGAGCTGTCAGCACAGAGCCCAACGCTGGGCTTGAACTCGTGAACCGTGAGATCATGACCTGAGCTAAAGTTGGACGCTTAACCAACTGAGCCACCCAGGCACCCTGGGAAAATTGTTATTTTATCAGGCATCTTAGTTGTTTTTCAGAAAATCTTGTGTTGCCTAAGAACATTGTTAATGTTGAGTTTGAAAGGGACCGCCACCTATGTTTGTCATCCAGTCTGTCTGTCTTCAGGGGGCAGTAGCAGAGATTATTCTTTTATTAAGAGTTTAGGGAACGAGAAGACTCATCTTCCCAATTATCGCTCTTTGTTTGTAAATAGAATGTCATCACTCTTCCTCCTGCAGCTGTTAGTGGGCACAGCTGTGTGTGCATGTGATACAGAACTCACATGTCATGCACAGGGCAGGAGAGACCTTGGATCCTGGGCCACAGGGGCAAACCTGGGCTGCCTTCAGTCTGCTGTTAGGTTAGTGCAAATACTCCTATACATAGAGCCCATTTTCCATTTTAGCCTCATTTTGGTTACTTACAGCCCAGTGAGTTGTTAGGTAATATTTGCATTACCATGGTAACTGGTGACTAATTTTTGAAACTTGTACATGTTCTTCTTAGTTACTGATTTTCCCTTGCATATGAGGTGGTCTCCCCCCCTCTGCCAGAGATAAAATATCACCTGTAATTTGAAAGAAGAAAAATTCTCCAGGCTCGACAAGCTAATGCATTTTGTGACTGATGGACGGATGCTTGTAATTCTCTTCTAATATCCTCAGGAAGGCACCTCCCCTACTTTTCTCATGTTATCCAAGTGCATTTTTCCAAAATAGTCTCATTTGCTTATTGGGCCATTAACTTTGGTTTTTCAGTGGGAGAGAATATTATGTTGTTGAGCAGTGTTCAGCAAAAGCATAGCATAGAAATCCTTACAGAAAGTTAAGGTTTAGCTGCTCACAAGCTCAAATTCTGCCCTAGAAATTTTTATATGTCAGGATGATGTCTGAATGAAAGAGAGAGAGAGAGAGAGAGAGAGAGAGAGAGAGAGAAAGAGAGAGACAGAGGCAGGAAAAAATAAAAAATAAAAAGTGAATTGTGTATTTCACAATAAAAAGTGAATTTATTGGGGTGTAATTGACAAAATTGTAAGATCTTTAAAGTACATGGTGATTTGACCTATGTATACACTGTGTAAGGATTCTCCCCATCTAATTAATTAACACATCTATCACCTCATGTGCTTATTTATTTATTTGGTGGGAACATTTAAGTTCTGTTAGCAAATTCAAGTTATATAACACAGCATTATCGACTGTAGTCATCATATTTTGAATTAGATCTTTAGACCTTGTTCGTCTTATAGCTGAAAGTTTGTGTTGTTTTACCAGTCTCTCCCTATGTTCCCTGTCTCCTATCCAGCCCCGGAAACCACTTTTCCACTCTCTGTTTCTATGAGCTGGACTTAAGTGATACCATGGAGTATCAGTCTTTCTCTGCATGATTTATCTTACTTAGCATAATGCCCTCAAGGTCCATCCATGTCCTTGCTAATGGCAAGATTTCCTCCTTTCTCATGGCTTAATAATATTCCACTGTGTATATGCCACATATTCTTTTATCCATTCATCCACTGGCAAACACTAAGGTTGTTTCTACACCATAGCTGTTGTGAATAATGTGGCAATGAACATGGAAGTGCAGATATCCCTTTGATAGCCTATTTTCATTTCCTTTGGATAAATATTCAAAAGTGGGGCTGTTAGTTAATATGATAGTTTTATTTCTGAAGAGTTGAGGAACCTCCATGCAGGTTTCCTTATTGGCTGTACCAATTTACATTCCCACCAACAGTGTATGAAGGTTCCGTTTTCTCCACATCCTGGCCAACACTTGTTTATTTATTTGATGATAGCCATTCTAACTGGTGTGAAGTGATATCTCATTGTGGTTTTGATTTGCATTTCCCTGATAATGAATGATGTTGAGTACCTTTTCATGTACTTATTGGCCATCTGTGTGTCTTTGGGAAAATGTTCATTCAGTTTCTCTGCCCATTTTTAAGTGGGATTATTTGTTTGTTTATTTGTTTTTGCCATTGAGTTGTGTGAGTTCTTTATATATTTTGAGTATTAACCCCTTAACAGATGCAGGATTTGCAATTATTTTCTCCCTTTCCATGGGTGGCCTTTTCATTTTGTTGACAGTTTCCTTTACTATGAAGAAGATTTTTAGTTAGACATATCCTACTTGTTTATTTTTGTGAATTGTGTGTTTAAGTATTCTGGTGGAATTTGTCTTCCAAAAATTTTTTATATGGAGAGACTGCTAATAAGCATTCTAGCTCATTATCCTCATTTCAGTCTGATGATGTGTGTATTATTGTCTCCATTTTACAATGAGGAAGGTGAGACTGAGAGAGAGGTTAAACAACAAGTTGTATAGGTCATGCAGATGGGCAGTGGTTAAGCTGAGTCTTGGACCTGGGTGGGTCTTTCTTCAAAGCTTTCTAGGCCATCTCCTGGAAACATTCTGTCCCCACTGCCCAGGCCCCAATATGTTTATGATTCTTTTCTGAGGACCCCAGACCACTGATCCTGATGGTAATTGCCTCACGAAAATACATACAGGAAGTTACAGCCAGCTTCTTGTGAGCATTTGTTACCAGCTTCAGTCTGTGGCTTCCTTATTCCCTAAAAGGATAACTTGGAGGAAGTTGTAACAAGTAGTGTTCCACTCCCTAGAAATTAGCAAAGTACAGCTGACCCTTGAACAACAGGGGTTTGACCTACCCTGGTTCAGTTATACATAGATTTTTTTCAATAAATATAGTACAGTACTGTAAATGTATTTTCTTTATGATTTTCTTAATACCATTTTCTTTTCCCTAGCTTACTTCCTTGTAAGAACACAGTATATAATACATATAACATACACAATATGTGTTTCTCAGCTGTTTATGTTGTTGGTAAGGCTTCCAGTCAACAGTGAGCCATTGATAGTACAGTTTTGAGGGAGTCAAAAGTTATATGTGGATTTTTGACTGAGTTGGACGTCAGTGCCTCTGACTCCTATGCTGTTCACAGGTCAACTGTACATTTTTATTTGGATTGTATGGATTATATAATTGTGCAAGGTAGTATTATTGTACTAATACCGTTCTTTTTAGGAAAGTTGCTTTGTCATCCTTAAACCTAAGCATTAAGAGAGAACAGGGCATAGTGAAGGATGCCTTTGGTAGACTGTATGTTCCACTGTTAACCCCCTACTAAGACCTGTTTCAGAATGTCTGAAGTATAGTGATATACCTTGGTAGGATCTTATTTAGATTAATTCTTATTTTGTAGGAAGAGAGATGGCCAAGCCTCATCTGGGCTCTCTTAGCCAAGCTGGCTGCAGCAACCTTTGGGAAGGAAATGGGGTCATTTGTGGGGCATCCCTTTTTATGCCATTCTCGCTTCCCAGATGTTCTTGGTTCTCAAAGGCCTTGAGCCTCCCAGAACCTGGGTAGATAAGGATTGTGTCCCTGGGACTTGTATATTCTACCCGGTCAGGAGATCACTCAGTTAACCATGTGGAATTCACTTCAACTGTCATGCTTTGAGTACTGGGCTCCATAAAGGGCCTAGTGAGAAGAATATGTTCCATTCTCTGCATTCGTGATCTCACTGTCTAGTGGGGGGACATAGTCTTGAAATGGGCACAGGTTTTAAGGAAGGAGAGGAAAGAACCGAATAATTATAGGAGGGAGGAGGTTACCAAATGGGTCTTTGAGCAGGCTAACTATGTCTGATCTGAATTTGGGAAATATATTCATTTAAAGACCACACTCTTTTTGTGAGTTTTAGCATCCTGGCAGGCCAGTTCGGGAGTGCTCTGGTGGGGGGAACAACTACCATGAGCATTTATTGGATGCTTGCTCTGTGGCAAGCTGTCTGCTAAGCGTTTTGCATGGACTGTTTGTCTTATTAAATCTTCATGGAAAGCCTGTGAACCGGGTTTTATTGTTACATGTTCCATTTTACAGAGGGTACCGCTGAGGGTCAGGGGTGTAAGGAAGTAAGCTGGGATTGGACCCAGGAAGTCTGACTCGAGAGCCAGTGTCCCACACTCTTGGGCTGTGCTGTGAGGCAGGCATTTCCGGCACACCTCATCATGCCGTACCAGAAATGGGAGACATACCAGTTCTGGTGCTGGAGATGAAAATAGATTCTTTCATCATCTTCTTTTGCCTTCCTAGTTTCCTCTGCTGAAAGTCCTCATTCTACCAGCTCTTGACCTCCTGAAAGCCCTTGACTCGACATACATCCTTGACCCAATAACCCAATTTGATCAGCATTGTTGGGCCAAGTAGTTTGCTTTAAAACTTCTGAAGAGGTACACACATCACCAGTAGAGCCTCTTTTCCATTTGGAGCAAAGCTAGTGAGTCCAGGGGAACTGGCTTCACCTCTGTATGGGAGGGTCAGCTTTGTGCAGAGATGGTGGATGACACCTGAACTGGGTCGGCTAACACAGGGGTACGTGTCTCCGTTGGTCACTACAGAAAATGAGAACAGGAGCGTCCTGTGGCTGGCTCAAGATCGCTGTAATCAAAACAGTTCAAATTTGTGCATATGCCTTGGGTAATTTTTATTTCAAGCGTGCCCTTTTTTGTACGGTGGATGTAGGCTGTCTAATAAAGAGAGAGCAGGGGCATTTTTGTTAATCACATCTTTCTCTGTTTTGGGTTGGTGTCCTGAAGCACAAGACATCTCACGTCAACCTGGCTCATCTTCTAAAAGTGGCTAAAATCTTGTGGGGTTGGAGGTATTTCTGAGAAAAGATTGGGGAACTTTCTTCTATTTTAGGTATAATGTGAAAGTGCAAAACTTTTTGGATGATAAGATTCTAGGACAATAGAATTAATAGTAGGGGTTTTCAAGCTGTAGATCATCCCTCATTAGTGGGAGTTACATCATTCTAGTCAATTGAAAGAGCTTTAAGAATGGACTGTAATAGAGAACAAAAATAACAGTCTGTTGCATGTGTTGTTTTGCTTCTCATACATTCATAAAATACATGTGTAGTCTTAGTTTTGCCTTGGTTTGGGGGCAGAAGTGTTGGAGAGTCACTGAAGATCATTACAAGGGAGGGTTCGCTAGGGAGAATAAATACAAGGCTGTATGTGAAATAGTTTAAGGAAGCCTCGCGATTGGAGTGTGTTCTTCCCTGAAGAAAGTGTCACGCATCCACAGACCACCACCAACACCGCCACCAAACAATATGCAAAGCAAACTGAGGCATGTCTTTTCCTGGGGAGCTGTCCTGCCCCTGGTTCCTGGGCAGGAACCAGACAGCAGCTCTATGGCCTGGTGCCCTGTGTCCTTTGCCTATTGTCACAGAGCCAATGGCACCACGAGCTGACACATTATCCTAGCTGGGCCCCCCCATACTCTCTTCTGGGAATCTGAAATTCAGGGGTGAGTTGGGTGGTGGTGTTTGCCGGAACGGGCAGTCATATGGAATCACATCTGATGGCAGATAAGTCATCCCGCAAGCCAAATAGTTGGTAGAGCAAGCTGTAAGCGCACAGAGTAAAACCAGCCTGCAGGAAGGATTGAGGTTAGTGGGAATGAAGGCCCCCCGAGGGAGTCGGCAGTGGTGGAGAGGGAGAAGCTCCCATCCTGATTTCCCTCTCTGCTTTCTGTGTCCTGTCTTTGCACCCCTGAGAGAGGACCTGCCGGGGCTTTTCAGTCCCACCCCTTTACTTAAACCACTTTATGTGGGTCTTGGTTACTCTTGATCAAAGAACTTTCACGGGCATAGGCATTTTAATTTGATCAAACCAGAGCCCAGGAATGTTGTAAATTTCCTGACCCAGCCGCATTCCCTTTTCTGCCGCCTACGGTAGAAGATTCTGGATTTGTTCAACAGAAGCCACTGTCACCACCTCTGCAAGCTGCCCTCTGCCAGGTGTGACCGGCACGGGCCCCCACCTGCAGACCTGAGCCAGTGCCCCAGGACCGGCTCTCAGCAGGCAGGAATGCAAAGAAAAATGTTCCTGCTTTTCACCTTGCCCTGTCCGCTCAACTCTCCTGGGGTTCCTGACTCTAAGCATTTCTTCTGTGCTGCCCCTTTGCTCTCTCCCGTGCCTTTCTCACAACCTGCTGCCTGCTGTGGCCTTGTTAAAGACTCTACGTTCACATGTACCTTGCTGCTGAGTTCTCCCTTTTTTTAACTTGTGATTGAACCTGACTTTTATTATGGACGCTCCTTGCCCTGATGGCTGCTGGAATGCCTGTCACCAGCTTTTGGAAAGCACTGGACTCTCCTAGATAGGCTACTTGTACTGGATCTGCCAGCTTATAACCCAGGGCTGTCAAGCAGAAACAGCCATGCCAGGAGGAAAAAAAACAAAACAAAACTATGCATGCGTATGTTCGATAAAAGAAACTTGTATGGACTTCCCGGATGTGCCAGGCACTGTGTTGAGCCCAAGATAGTTCCAACCTTCGTGATTCTCAAAGTCCAGAAGGGAAGAAAGACAAATAAATATTTAGCCCAAATTAGCCAGTTATAATTGTTAAGTGTCACAAAGGACAAATGTAAGCATCCAGACCTAATTTAGCCTGGAGCAGGTGACATTTAAGCAGATATCTAAGACAAAGGTGCAGGGGGAGGCCCTTGAAATGGGCAAAATGTGGCCAGAGAGTTTTGCATAAGCCTCAATTCTCAAGGCCTTGTAAGGCCGTATTAAGGATGTTAAATTTTATTCTAAGGGCATTGGGGAGCCTTATGGTTCTAAGCTAAACCATAAATGACTACAGACTTCCCTGTGATTAGTCTGAATGTATCATGCTGGAAGAGTGGTCAGCCTATGCTAGAAATGATCAGAAAACCATTTACCGTGGAGAGGAAGGAAATGCAAGGGTATTTTGAAATAGATCTAGAGACTGACATCAAATGCTGGGTAGCTCTCTTGATTCCAAGGAGAAAATGGGACCAGATAAAAATCTTCTTGAAATGTCTGCCTTCAAAAAGCTTGCCACGGGGGCGTCTGGGTGGCTAAGTCGGTTAAGTATCTGACTCTTGATTTTGGCCCAAGTCACGATCTTATGGTTCGTGGGTTTGAGCCCTGCATCAGGCTCTGTGCTGACAGTGTGGAGCCTGCTAGGGATTCTCTCCACCCCCCCTTCTGATCCTCACTTGTGCTCTCTCTCTCTCAAAATAAATAATAACTAAACTAAAAAAAAAAAAAAAGCTTGCTTTGTATTAACCTCCTTGATATCTTGGCTAAGGTTAATAATAACATATTGCAGTTAAATTGAACTGTTCTCTTTATTTATTTCCACAGTGCTGTCTTCTTGATAAATTTGTTGATTTGCACAGCCAGATAAAATGTTAATATAATTATCTGACTAACATACTCAATTTTAACATCCCTTTTGGGTACTCCTAATATAGAACATAAAACATTTTCTAACTTATATTCATAGGAAAATAAGTAGAAAAAAATCTTAATATTTCCTGTAGATTGGGGCATAGGAGTGAAAGAGGGAGAAATCTATTTGCTCAGATTTGACATTTAAGCATGTGATGGGATGAAAAAGATAAGTCCCTGATTTCATAGAGTTTTCAGTCTAGAGATAAACTAGATAGACACCAATTGATGATGGATGGGGGTCATGTTTGAAAAGATTGGGAATATGATTTTTGAATCAGTTAGGTTTATAATTTGATCCTCTGTGGACCTATGTGATTCAGTGCACATTTAAAAAATCTGTTAAGTAGAATCTGAACTCTTATGCTTTATTTTTTAAACATCTGACTCATACACCATAAAATCTGCCCAGTTACTATATATACTGCAATGGTTTTAGTGTATTTATAATATAATATGTAGTGTTTTACTTTTTAGATAGTAAGTCTGTGTCATGTCCACCTGGGGTACTTTCATTTTCCAAAACAGCAGCTCTCAGATTTAAATGCAGATCACGTGTCAAATCTAGAGGTTTAGATTCAGTAGATGAGGGCTGGGGTTCAAGCATTTTTAACAAGGCTGTTGGTCATGATTGCACACTACCACTAGAAGTGTGAGCAGGTTCTGGATCTTTCCCCTTATTCCTGCGTATGATGAAAATCCACATTATGAAATCTTATTGGCCTATAGGCCTGGGTGCTCCCTGAACTGGAGGCATCATTTTACTGTTGCTGAGAGAGCATGAGGTCCAATTTCTTACTTATTTAACCTGGCCATCAAGGCATGTCACAGTCTCGCCCCAGGCAACATTTTCAATGTTGCTTGTCTATCTTGTTTTCTCAACTTCAGAGAAACTGCCTGAATAAACTCTAAATAAACCTTGCTTCTGGAATTCAGTCCTGTTCTTCCTCCCGCCCCTTCCTCCTATTATCGTGTTTCAGGTACAGGACTAGGTGCTTTGGATAAAGACACAAAATAACATACTCCTTGCTTCTGGGGAGATGAATCTTCGCAACAAACACACACTGGAAGCAGTCTTATTAAAATAACTGCCATTTCAGGACAGCTGACCTCTTCTCCCTACCAATCCTAAATTGTTTGAGCTGGAAGAAACCTTGGCTATTTGCCTGAAAGAATCTTAACCCCAATTCTGGAGATTAGTTTCTTAATTCAGTCTTCTTTGTAAATTTCTTCCCATCTTTACTGCTTTCAGAATCATTGTTTCTTTAGTTATTGTCTGGTAGTTTCATTTGTAGAGAATCAGAACCTGCATCTCTTTGCTGTTGCCTTGAAATGATGTTTAACTATTTGTGTGCTAATTTGTATTTCTTCTCCATGGGATTCGAAACACCTTGCAATCAAAAACTGTGTTCCACCTCTAGACCCCTTTTACCAGTGTCTCACCTGGTTTCTTGAACAAAAAAGAAATAGGTGTTTGAGGACTGTTTGTTGATTTAATGTGATGCAGTTTTCTCTGTAAGATAGAAAGTACAATTAGTCTCTTAATAAATATGTATGATGTTGGTTAATTCAATTAACAGAATAGGCACATACACTTTCAGATTATTCACCATGGAGGAATTGTAGAGTGAATAAATGAATCTTAATGCTTCTCTAAGAGTCTTAAATCAATGTTAAAAAGTTGAGGTTGGCTTTGGTCCCCCACAGCTTATTAATTATCTCTCTAAAATAAGTACACTATATATATTCACACACACACACACACACACACACACACACACACACACATCTGAATTTGATATTCACACATTGCTGAATATCAATTAAAATTTTTAAGGGTTCATGAAGTCTCATAATAATTAAATCAGTTCTATGGATTGAAGTACTCCCTATTTGGAATAAATGACCTATTCCTGAGAACATGGTCAGCTTTAGGAATTTATCTCTAGTTCACTGCAATTGCCATGGGGAGGGAAAAATAAGAGCCCCCTGTACCTTACAGTATACAAATAAATCATTATTATGCAGATAATCAGACAGTAATATAATTTTAGTCAGCATTATCATTTTTATTTTCATTATAGCAAATTACAACCTCTAAGAATCAAACTATACTTATGAAAGATAATTTACCCCAAATTATGTGATTGTTCAATTCTGAGAAAGTGTATTTTACTTTATTTCACCCTGGGGATCTATTAATATTCATGTGGCTCACCTATCATAAGTTCTTCACTTTAGTCAATTGACTCTAAGGAAGCAGTAGTCACAGGAGAGCAGAGAGGATTCTAGGCTTAAATAAATGAATGCTTCAGACTTTCCGTGAAGGAAAATATGGGCCATGGCTTAGAAACCTTGTTGGCATTCTCTACCCCACCCCCACACACTCTTTTTCATTACATGAAGGAGAAGTTTATGATAGTCACACTCCACAGTGGTGACCCATTTTCCAATAACCAGTGAACAACTGAATGCAGCTGTTTGCAGTTGGCTTTGCATGTACATATGGTGAAAACATGTCACCAAGAACAGAGGTTGGAGCCAGCATTTTGACCAAAACAAAAAACGCTTTGAAATAATGTCATTTTGTGTTGGCTTGTGTCTTGGTCCTTTTAGGCTGTTATAAGAAAATACCCTAGACTGAGTGAGTGACTTATAAACCATAAAATTTTATTTCTCACAATTCTGGAAACAACAAGTCCAAGACGGAGGTGCTGGCAGATTTGGTGTCTGGAGAGGGCCTGCTTCCTGGTTCAGAGGTGGTCATCTTTTCACTGTGCACTCAACATAGCAGAAGGGAGAGAAAGCTCCAGAGGGTCTCTTTTTATAAGGACACTAATCCCATTCGTGAGGGCTTTACCCTCATGACCTAATCACCTCCTAAAGGCCTCACCTTCTAATATCATCATATTGGGCATTAGGATTTAACAAACAAATTTGGGAGACACAAGCATTCACTCTGTAGTAGTATCTTGCCACATGTGAACCAACACTTTTTTATAATTACTCCCCAGACCTTACATTTTGAATTTCTCCAAGTCAGGAACCAAAAGATTATTAATATTATTAACATTTACTTTAGGTGGCGCATGGGTGGCTCAGTCGGTTAAGCATCCAACTCTCGATCTTGGCTCAGGTCAGGGTCTCATGGTTCGTGAGTTCTGAGCCATGCATCAGGCTCTGTGCTGACAGTGCAGAGCCTGCTGGATTCTCTCTCTCTTCCTCTTTCTCTGTGCCCTTCCCCCATTCACGTCTTTCTCTCTCTCTCAAATATATAGACTTAAAAAAAATTCTACTAAAGAACATACTAGATTTTTCCCAGTTCAGTAGATGAAGACAGAAGGCTGGGGTTGCGCTATGGGCAAGATGATGGCCCTATGGCACACCTGGGTGTTTGATTCCTGTGATGTTATTTAGGATGAAATGGTAGGTACTGCTTGGCTTCCCTCAGCCCTTTCTCAACCTATCAAGCTCAACTTATTAAAATTGGAATACACACACAATCACACACACCCACACATGTGTACATACTCCTCAGACTGTCCGGACCTTCCTCACGAGCTATGCAGCCCTGGGATTGGGCTTTGGCCAGCCACTGCCTGTTCTGGGAATGTCATCTCACCTCTATCCTGGTATTTTGTTCTCAGTGACTCAAACTAAATTGGCAGTAGACTTTCTGAAGTTTTCTGTAAAAACATTTTTTTGGGTGGTTTTAGAATTTCCTAATTAGAGTTTGGGAATTGGATGGGAGCTATCATTTTAAATCATTTGGTGCTTTTCCTCTAGGGAAGACTTGGAAGAATATATACTTATTTCAGGATGAAGAAAAAAAAAAGCCAGTCTAAGTTGAGTCACATAAATGAGAGGGCGCAGGAGAGAGGAGGTACTGACTGCCATCAGAATTACTCAGATGTCAGTGGTTTTATGACATGTTATTTAATGTTTACCACTGACTGTTGGATAGAGGCTATCATGGTGATTACACAGGCAGCTAACTTTTTTTTGCTTAGGCTCCCTAGCTTGGGTTTGGTAAGATAGGACTGCTTCTAGAATTGCAAGCAAAGATAAATGCCAGAGGTCATGATAATTCCATGTTCTCTAGTTCAGTTATTAAACCAATGAATAGGTTGACTCAAGTACTCAAACATTTAACTGTGTCATGCTCAGATACAGAATGAGTGACGCACTCTGAAGGCAGGCACTTGTTTACCAAGAATGGCCCTAGAAACACTAGAATACTCCTAAACAAAACTAACAATAGTAAAAAACAAAACCAGTTATCAGTGGAGGAAAACAGTTCTGAGAAAGGCTCTGTGATTCTTACAATGTGTTCCAAAGCCAGCAATTTAACTGCAGATTTCCTAAGCATAATCTCATTCATGTTTTTTTTTTTTTTTTTCTTTCAGAAATGAGGTTATTTTTGTCTAGCTATTAGACTACATTTTCTCAAAGTTTTAGGCTGGAAACAATATAGACATCATGTGTTTGTGTCAAAGGATAAAAGATTCATAAAACAGGGGCGCCTGGGTGGCTCAGCTGGTTAAGTGTCTGATTCTTGATCTTTGCTCCAGTCTTGATCACACGGTCATGAATTCAAGCCCTGCATCAGGCCCTGCGCTGGGTATGAAGCCTACTTAGGAAAAAAAAAAAAAGGTTAATGTAACAATAGTCACTTATACTATTTGGAAAGCCTTTAAAAAATTTATTTTTAATGTTTATTTTTGAGAGAGACACACACACTCAGAGCGTGAGTCGGGGAGGAGCAGAGAGAGGAGACACAGAATCTGAAGCAGGCTATCAGCATAGAGCCCAATGCAGGACTCGAACTCCCAAACCGTGAGATCATGACCTGAGCTGAAGTTGGATGCTTAACTGACTGAGCCACCCAGGCACTCCTGGAAAACCTTTTTTTTTGTTGTTGTGATTTTTAGTATGTTATTTTCTGCATTATTTTATATTTTAAAAATGTTTGGGAAGACCTATCAGGATGAATTCATGACTATTAATGGTTGTGATCCACAGTTTGAAAAACATTTTATTACAAGGTCCCAGACACAGATTTCCTCATCTTTTAATCTCAATGTCTAGAACAGTGCTCGGTAGATATTTGTTTCATGAAAAATGACTACCCACTAGAACAGTAAGTCAGTGACCCAAGGACAGACTTAAGGGGTAGGCATGAAACAAAGATCAAAAGAAAAAAGAGAAATAAAAAAAAAAAAGGAAGAAAGTTTGGTAGACAGACTGGAGAGAGAAAAGAGATTTTAATCTCCACCTGTTTGCAGTTTTCTGGATGTGACACTGGGTGACATAAGGGTTCTAGATTGCCCACTCTTTCCACTGTGATCAGAGTTAAGTTACGGTAATAATTATTGCGTGACCTTTTTTTTTTTTTTTTTTATCTCCATTGTTCCAGCTGTCTATTGTTGCTTCAAAAAACACCCGAAACATAGTAACATAAAACAAAAACCCATTATCAGTGGAAATGATTAGTTATACTCATTGATAATCTGGGTCGGGGATTTGAACATGGCAAAGCAAGGTTGATGGCTTATAATTCATTGCTTGGAGTCTCATTTGGAAGGACACAAATATCTGGGAGATGGAATCATTTGGAAGCTTCTTCACTGGTCTGTTTGGCTTCTGGACTGGAATGACTCAAAGGGTGGGCACCCATCAGCTGGAACCATAAACTGAAGTGCCTACATGTGGCCTTTCCATGTGGCTTGGGCTTCCTTGCAGCATGTAGCAGTGTTCTGAGAAGCTCCCTGCGACGGTACTTCCTAAGAGCCAGTGTTTCAAGAGAGCCAAGCAGGAGCTGCATGGCTTTTGATGACCTAGCCTTAGAAGTTCTCTGGAATCTTCTGCTATACTCTTTTGCTTGAAGCAGTCATAAGCCTGCCCACAATCAAGGGCAGAGGACAAGGGACCACCCTCTCTATAGAAGGAGTGGCAGAGAACTCTGGGGCTTTTTCATGAAACCACCGTATGCAACATCTCTTTAGCTTTCTCTTTCAGGGAAGAGCTGTGAGACAGGTTTCCTACTTTCCAGAGATTATCCAAAGATTAAAATGTGTTTTTTACTTTTGCTAGATTTCAACTGCTTAAGCTAAGAGGAAGAAGAAAATATAAAGGAAGAAAAGTAGAAGAAAGTTTGCATCATTAAAACATACAGTAGCAATGAGACAATTTCCACTTTGTTAAAGTATACAAGAGGCGAAAAGATCTGTTGCTTCTCTTTTTTGAGGATGGAGGGGGGACAGTGATTGTATAAATTGAGAAAGTGTTCACAGGAAAATAGAGGGAATTTATTAGATACTTTGATATTTACTCCTTCTTCTTCTGAGAATAATTTTGGGGGAAATTGGTTCACTTCCTTTACCACACTTAAAGTTTCAAGTCCAAAAACAAAAGTGAACATTTTGTTACATCAACTGCACTTGTAAACCAGTAAGTAACCACTCTTCATTTTTCAAAGACGATCATGAAGTTGGTGCTATAGCTACAGAGAAAGATCTGAAAGAGACCTGGTGGGTTAATTGCAGTGCTGTCGAATCTCTGGTACTGATAGAGGTCAAGTTAACCTTGGCTATCAAGCACACTTGTCATTTCTCACTCCTTTGGGGGGGGGGGGGGGAACCCCAACCAAAACATAAGTTTAAAAATGATTCATTATGACCTTATTTAAGATTTTGCATTTCATTAAGAGATGACTAGGAAGGGATAGCTTCCTCTTACATTATGGTTTTTATTTTTTTTTTTAATGTTTTTTTTTCAACGTTTATTTATTTTTGGGACAGAGAGAGACAGAGTATGAACGGGGGAAGGGCAGAGAGAGAGGGAGACACAGAATCGGAAACAGGCTCCAGGCTCTGAGCCATCAGCCCAGAGCCCGATGCGGGGCTCGAACTCACGGACTGCAAGATCGTGACCTGGCTGAAGTCGGACGCTTAACCGACTGCGCCACCCAGGCGCCCCACATTATGGTTTTAAAAAATGTATTTCTTCCCTTTTGCCATTCTTTCTTTGCTCCCTGACTTTTATTTTTCCCTTCTGTGATCCTGTTTCTTCCTGCTGATTTTTCCTTTCTGTCTCTCTGTGACTTCATTTTTCTTTCACTCTATCTTTCCTCACTATCATCTTTAGGTTATTAGCCATTTTTTAAAAAAATGTCTCTTCCCGGGCTCTGTTCATCTACTTTCCTTTCTTTCCCCCTGTGTTCAGATGCCTTATCTCTTGTAACTTCAGACTTGCAAGCACTGTAGGTTTAGGTTTTTAGATATAAAAAAAAAACCAATGAGGTGCCACTTTACTAATTTAGTGTAACTTATATAAAAGTCTTTTCTCAGTATTTGCTGCTCCTAAGCAAGCTGATATGAAGTAATCAAATTTCATTTACAAAATTTACACAAATAAGGTAAGCACATTGGAGACATATTAAAAAAAGAAGAGTCAAAATTGTTTAAATGATCACAATCCTGTTACTTAGAGAAAACTAACATTTCAGGATACATATTTGAGTTTGGATACATATTTGTTCTTGCAAAATGAGATCATAGCATACACATTTTTTCATAACTTGCATTTTTTTTTAATTTGAGAGGCAGACAGCGCTAGTTAGGGGAGAGGGGCAGAAGGAGAGAGAATCTTAAGCAGGCTCCACGCACAGTGTGCAGCCTGATGCAGGGCTCGATCCCACATTGAGATAACCACCTGAGCCGAAATCAAGAATCCATCACTCAACTGACTGAGCTACCCGGGTGCCCCAGCATAATTTACATTTTAATGTAATACATACTGGACATCTTAACATGTTAGTTTATATACTCTGCCTACTTCATTGTGTACTGAAGAATAAAAGGCTTAATACTAGCAAGACAATATGTAAGTTACCTAGCTGTGGTCATCCCTCGGTGAGTCATATTTTCTATTTATTTGTCAAACTTTCTTCATGGCTGAAAGTATTCAACTCAGTTTTAAAATCAGTTCTTTTTGTTTGGACTTTTTACTTGCCTTTTTTCCTCTTCTGTTCTATTTTTTCTTTTGTTTTTAATGTTTTACTAATCTTAGAGAGAGACAGAGCACAAGCAGGGGAGGGGCAGAGAGAGAGAGGGAGACACAGAATCTGAAGCAGGGTCCAGGCTCTGAGCTGTCCACACAGAGCCCGACATGGGGCTTGAACTCACGAAACGTGAGATCATCACCTGAGCCAAAGTCGGATGCTTCACCGACTGAGCCACACAGATGCCCCTCTCTCTTTTGGTTTTTTAAAACAATACAATAGCATCCATTCTTTAAACTCAGGCTTTTTGTGATTTTTTTCACTGTTTCCTGAGAAAATAGAAGTTTAATGATGAGTCAAAGAAACGGGGTCATCCTGGCTTATACAGTCACCATTTGTTAAGGACCCCCCAGGCACCAGGCACTTTAATGGATGATTTCATTTAAGCATTTGGGGCTCACAGAAGCCTTAGGGGTTTTGGAGTTTTAGGTTGCAGAGCTTCTGGCGGTGAATTTTGGAATTGAAATGAAGATCTTCTGTGTTATTATGAAGAAAGTTCCATTTCAGGGGTTTTCAGAGGTGGTTCAGGAATTGCAGATGTATTTAGTTTATACAGCCTTTTAAAATACTATTTTGAGTTCTTTAAACATAAGTAAAAGAATCAACAGAAACTGTAATAAGAGCTTCATCATTATTAAGGTGCCAGGTTAAGTTGACTTTAAACAGACATCAATATGAAGCATTTCATTTCCTCCATCCCTGTGCATATATTTACACTGCTTATAAATGTGTCATTGACTGGGAAGATTGTACTGTTTTATTTTAAATCAGGCACGAACCTATCCATTCAAGCAAAATCATTAAGCAGGTTTACTGCTGCTGTACCTGTGTGCTGGCCCACATAGATCAGGGATGGTTCAGATATATTGGCTTAGGAGCATGGCTGGTGTCCAGTAACAGGTGAAAATCTAATTTGATTCCTTTTTGTGAGCTTTGGATTTTTTTTTTTGGTCTGAATTTGAATATTTATCAGGAATGAGAGTTGAGATTAGATGTTAGTTATATAGATTGGAAAGAAAAGGTGTCCCATTGTACCTTTTTCAAGAATCCTTAGATTTCGAGTTAGGCTCTCAAAAACATTTACCACTGACAGGTACATACGTGTGTGTGTGTGTGTGTGGTTGGCAGCATCCAAGGTGGCACCCAAGATACCCACCCCCTAGTGTTGCATGCCCAGTATAATTCTCTCTCTTTGAATATGGTCTGGATCCGTGGAGATGATGGGATGTCACTTCTGTGATTATCTCATACTGTATGTTCCAAGGCATTTGCATATGCAGTTAAGGTCCTTAATCACTTGACTTTGGGTTAATCGAAATGGCGATTATCTTTGTGGACCTGACCTCATTAAAGGGGACCTTTAAGAGAAGCTAAAGCATTATAGAGATGCTCTCCTATTGTCCCTGAGAAGGAGAAAATTGTCATGTTATGGAAAAAGCTCCAGGATAAGGATGGGAGGAGAGCAACCCCTTGGAGTTGAGCATGGTTCCTTGTCAATAGCTAGCTTAAAAATGAAGGGAAGAGGGATCTTAGTCATACACAAGGAAACAAATTCATCAACAATTGGAATGAACTTGACAGAGGCCTCTGAATTCCAAATTAGGATTCAGCCAACCAGCATCTTGATTTCAGCCCTGAAAAACCCAAGTAAAGGACCTAGCTAAAACGTTCTAGATTCCTGACCCATAGAAACTGTGACATTACACGTTGTGTTGTCTTAAGCTTGTAAGGTTGTGATAATTTGTTATACAGCAGTAGAAAACTTGTACACAGTGGAAATGCATCCAGATTTTCTCCACAGTGAGTAAGATAATAAAACACAAAGTAAATTGAATGTGGAAGCTTGTTATATTATTGTGATTATCATCCACAATACCAGATATTGAATTTTTATGTTACTATAAAAGCTTCCTTAATTCCTACTGATGACCTTGATAAAATACACATTTACAAACTTGAGCTCATAAAACATGTTAATATTAATACACTGCCTCTTTGTCTAGTTTAGGTTCTGAGGCATCATCTGAGGGATTTTTTTTTATCCCCTTTCTAGAACAAAAGCATTTCATTATTTGAAAACCACTGGCTTGACTAATAGGCACTTTTTAAAAAGACTGCATTTTGGTTGTTTTAAGAATGTAACTGTTGGCAGGGAAAAGAAGAACAAGATTGTGCAAGGCTAATTTATAGTCAGCACATTGTTTTTAAATATATGTTTATATCTTTAATTATTCCCTCATTATAGAGTAATGCATAGATGTAAGAAATCCAGCCACTGCTTTTGACTCAGACCGATGAATTTTAGACTAATGATATTATTGTCAAGCAGAAATCATTTAAATAGTAATTTAAAACTTTTTAATCATGCCATATTTCAAACATATCAAAAAAGCACAGGAAATGATATAACTGACACCCATATACGCAATCATCTAGATGTTAATAGATATTAACATTTTGCCTATTGCTTCAGATTATCTTAAAAAAAAAAGGTAGTCTGGCTTAAGCCCTACTCTGTCATTCTTCCTGTTTCTCTTTCTATTCCTCTCTCCCCAGAGGTAAGTACTAGCCTGAAATTGATGTACATTATCCTCATGAATGTTTTATAGGTTTTCTACATATTTATGTTTTCGTGAATAATATAGAGAATTGTTTAGCATTTTAAAATTGAAGTTACTGCTATCATACTGTAGGTAGTATTTTCCAATTTAAGTTTCTCATCCAAAGTTATAGTTTTGAGATGAATTATGCATAATACCCCATGGCATGAATAAAACCCAGCTGATAAGCAGTTGTTTCCCCAATTTTGGTATCACAAATAGTACTGTAATGAATATTCTTGTACATGTATTCATGTGCCCTCACTTGAAAGTTTCTCCACTACAGAATGTAGAAAGCCTTTGGGTTGCAGGGTGCGCCCCGATTCAGCCTTACCAGAAATTGCCCAACGACCTTCAGCCGGCCTAGTGCCACCCATAACGTAGAGTTCGTATTCCCGCCTTCCTAACTAGCGCTTGCTGCCACAGTCTTTTTAGCCAAGTGGATGGGGATGCTGGGCGGCTTGTTGTGGTTTTAATTACTATTTCCCTAACTGCTGAGGCTGAGCATATTTCCTATGTTTATTATCTCTTCAGATTTCCCTTTTACAAACTGCCTGTCCAGTCTTTGTCCAGCAGTGGGAGCAGAGTGTTGTACTCTCATTGACTGACAGGAGTTCTTTATCGGAAGTGGACACAAGTTCTTTTTTCTATAGCTCCGCTTAGTCCATAGCTTTTTGTTAACTTTCCTGTGGTGTCTATTGTTAAAAATCAGTTAAAAATTCATTTTAAGATGATTAAATTGATCTCCTCCCCCCCCACCTTTAATATCTGCGCTTCCCATGTCTTGTTTAAAAGCACTTTCTCTAGCCATATGTCATAAAGGTATTCTTTTGTGTTTTCTTTCGAAAGCTATGAAGTCTTGATTTTTATATAGGTAATTAATCAATTTTGAAAGTGTGTGTGTGTGTGTGTGTGTGTGTGTGTGTGTGTGTACGCGCACACACATGCATTAGGCAGGGCTCTAATTTTATCTTTTTTGTCCTAGCACCATTTGTTGACTAATTCGTTGCCCTTCTTCCCATCCCCATGATTCTGCTTCTGATCATCGCTTCTGTTGTGAGTCAAGTTTTCTTGAGTATAGGTTTTTTTGTGGCTCTTTGGTTCTTTACCACACACCTTCGATCACTTACCACTTGGTAACAAAACTTGATGCTAGGAGAATGAACCTGTCTTCTTTTTCTTTATCAAAATTATCCTTCCCAGTCCATACTGTGCCATTTATATGTGTTTTAGCATGAGCTTGTCAAATCCTGTTAGGATTTTAATTAGCATTGAACTAATTTATGGATTAATTTTGGGGAAAATTGCTTTCTTTATGGTATTTTTCTATTTCATCCATGAAAACGATTTATCTTCATTTATTAATTTATTAGAATGTTCTTTGACATTTTGCAATGAAAGTCTTGTAAATTTTTTTTCAATTAAATTTAGTAGACATTTAGTGTACGTTTAGTAAAATGTATGCCTAAGACCTCATGTATCCATCATAAGTTATATCCGTGTTTATGCACTTTCATTGTTTATAGCTATTTATGTATTATATATTGGGCATTTGCTGTTTACAAGTCATTCTTTGAGTTTAAATAATTTCTACAAACATTGACATGTATTTATCAGTTAGTGTATTTCCCATTTTTTTTAATAAACAAAATTAAGTGTCCGAGAAAGGAGGTAACTTGAATATGATTGTCTATGACTAATTGTAAGCCTGGATTTTAACTCAGTTTTATTTATACCTTTACCTTTTGCTAAAAGCCATGTTGTAAATGGCTTTTTAAATCAGCTGCTGTTTCTATGATATATGTCATCTTATTTCACAGGATCTTTTTATAGTAAAAAACCCAAAACCTTGTTATCGAGTCTCTATGTGAAAAAGGCATTTATTTAATTCACCAAGTAGTTGTCCCTTCATACCAATTAGTTAGTTCATCTGGATTGGACATACTTACACCAGAAAATAAGTCTATAAAAGAAATGCTTTCTTTGGCAATTATCTTTGGATCAACTCTTAAGAAAAAAGCCCTATTTAACTGAATTGGCACAGTCTTGTTATTGCTGACTCTGTCATGAGTGCTTTCCACGAAGGTAGAGTTAGTTCCCTTGCCTACCCTGACAAGACAGACAGCTTCTGGAGACAAGGCCTGGATGTCTGAGTGCAGTGTGGGTGCTCTAGTGAAAAAAGGCAGAGGAAAGCTCAAATGCAGATGAGTTTGTAAAACTTTAAAAGTTTTGACTGTTTACTTCCTGCCCCTTGCGTCTGTTATCCCTACTAACTCCTCTAGAAGACTCTGTTTAAACTCTGATTTCGCAGGGCACCTGGGTGGCTCAGTCCGGTTGGGTGACCAACTTTGGCTCAGGTCATGATCTCACGATTTGTGGGTTCAAACCCCGCATCGGGCTCTATGCTGATAGCTCAGAGCCTGGAGCCTGCTTTGGATTCTGTGTCTCTCTCTCCTCCTTGTGCTCTGTCTCTCTCTGTCTCTCAAAAATAAATAAATGTTAAAATTAAAAGAAAATAAAGAAAATAAACTCTGATTTCCCTCCTGGTGCAAGGAGGGAGGGAAGAGAGGATGGCATGAAGCAGACTCTTGTGGATGTCCACTGAAGCCCATTCTTTGTTTTGTGTGCACTGTTGGGTACTTTGTCTCCCGCACTGAATCCGCAGCCTGCCTTCCTCAGGCATCCATCCCGCCTCTTCTCTTAATGGGGCCCTTCCCCATAGGGCAGGAGCAGGTGGATTTCTGGGAGTGCTTCTGGATGGCCTCATGAGCTGCAGAGCTTGGGTGTTGGAGAGCTTCAGGGCTGTTGTGACCTTGCTCCTGTGCCTGGGCAGCCCGGTACTGTGGCCCAGGTGACCAGTGTGGTGGAATACGGCTCATTTCCATTCAGGACACTGTTGCGGACACATGGATTGGTACTGGAACACGAGCAAATACGTGTCAATTCTCTGTTTTAAAAAAATGCTTAATGATACATGTGCCTCATAGTAGACATGAAATAAATATCCTCTTGTGGACAAAAGGTTGTAGATAGAATAGGGAAGGAAAGGAAAGATAGTTTGAAATTTATTTGCATTGCACAAGGAAGAAAGGGACTGTATGTCTGTCTTTGAAGACATAAATGGGCAGTTAGCTTTAGTTTACAAATATATTCTGGCTCTTACTCTCAATTGTGATTAAAATATCCATTCCATTCACTTAAAAAGTATTTATTGAACACGTTTCACCTACCAGGCACTGTTTTAGGCACTGATGATGATAAAATGTGAAGATTCCCACTCTTCTCTTGCATATGTTCTTGTGTGTGTGGACACAGATGGGAAATTTTTAAAAAACAAACAAGGTATTTATTTTGAGATTGGGGTACGTGGTATGAAGGAAGTGAGTAACGTACTGTGATACACATATGGGGGCAGAGTGTGGTAGGTGTTACAGTTGAGGTTCAGCCTGCTAGGCCAGCTGTAGAATATAGGTTCCAGAACAGGTCAGAAATATGATTTGGCTTGGCTCAAGTTAGCAAATAACCAGATAAAAACGAAATACAGCTACAGCAGTGTGGATGTGGTTTCCAGAATAAGGAGCTTCGGACCTTTCTTCTTCTAACACATGAGCCCTGAGAAGAAAACTTATGCCTCCTCTCTAAGCAGTAATTCTCCTGTAAGGATTTCTGCTACCCAGGGTTACTGTCTTGGTTCTGGGTCTTCTTCATGGGGTCAAGCCAGCTCCAGGGCAATCTGGATCTCCCTGCAAGGCCCTGGATGTCCATCTGTGGGCCTTGGCCGAGATTGCCATAAGGCATCAAGAATGTCTCTCTAAAGAGGAGACATTTGAGCCAAGACTTGTGGATCATAAGGAGGCAGATCATAGCATTGCTGGAAAAGGAATAGCCAGTGTGAAGGCCCTGAAGCATGAAGGACTTGGTGTGATAGGGATAGTGAGCTAGGGGTGGGAAGTAGATCGGATGGGATTGGAAAGGTTGGCTGGGGCCACATCCAGCTGAGTCTTTTAAAGCATAGTAGGTATTTGAATTTTCTTCTAAAATATAGTGGAAAACCACCATTTTAACCTGGAGTCCGCGAACTTATGCAGAAAGAAAGTTACAACTCTGTGAAAATATAAATTTTGCATCATTTCAGTCATGAATATAGGCAAGAAGCCACAGTAGTAAAGCAGTATCTGTGCCAATGTTACCAGTAGAAATCATAGATATTTCCATTTATCACTGTTATTATAGCTTCTTCAACATGTAATTTATGATCATTACACTTAATTAGAAATTATGGTGGTTATTAGACCTTGTGATGTATCTTGTTATTTCATGCATTAATACAGGGATCAACAAACTATAGCCTTTGGGAGAAATCCAGGCTGCCACCTGTTTTTGTAAATAAAATTTATTGAAACACAGCTGTGCCCATTTATTTATGTATCATTGTTGAAGCCCTTCCGGCCTGCAATGCTTAAAATATGTACGTTCTGGCAATTTCTGGAGAAAGTTGCTGATAACTACATTGGTAAAGCAGCATATATGTTACTATGATACACTTTTAAAAATATTTGCATAACTATCGGGGTTTTTTTGCAAGCGTATGCATTTTATTTCTGCATTTAAAGACCTTATTCAGAGAAAAGATCCATAGGCTCCACCCGACTGCTAACACATCCACGATCATGGGGAAAAACAGAAAAGAAAAAGAATCGCTGTACTGCGATGTCTCAAGGCAGATGAACAAAATGGCCTTGACCTGTGTTCCCTTTGCCTCAGATCCTCTTCCGTCTTCTTTGTCAGGCAGATTTTCCATAATTTTGGTGCTCAGTAGCGAAGCTGCCCCTTACGAATGATGTGTTGCATCCATTCTGTGTGCCAGACTGAGGCGTTGTTAGCACTAATTTAATCCCCACAGCAATACCATTTAGTCTAGGTATGACTGTCTTCGTGTGGCAGCGAGGGAGGTCCAGAGATGTTGTCATGTACATGTAGCTCATTTACCGAATTTCACTGAGCACCAGCTATGTGCCAGATGCTGTGCCAAATGCCCAAGGAGACAAAGCTGTTAGTGGCGAAGCCACGCTTTGAGTCAGGCCCTTCAGATACCAGTGTGTAGGTGGGTCACACCACAGCAGCAGGTTACTTTTGGGATACCATGTGACACCGTGCTGTCTCTTTGATGCCAGTCAGCGAGCTGTTCACTTCTCCCTCTCTGATGTTTCCATCCCACTTTGTTCCATAGCTCTCTGCTACAGAGGTGTCCGTCTTGTTCTCCCTCCATAGTCTGTTGTTTGCATTGGCTTTGGCTAGAGCCAGCTGTGGAGTTGGCATTTTCACTGCTGTAGCGGCATCCTTGGTGATCCCTGCCAGTGCCCTTGCAGTCGCCCTTTAAATGTGTATGTTTTGCAAGCATGAGCTTCTTTCCTGTAAGTGCAGCTCTCCTCTCCAGCACTTTGTGGGTTTCTGAGGCCACAGGCTCTAACTTGCCAGCAACATTGTAACCTAGGTTTAAACATGTGCAATGTGACATTTGATTGGGGGCTAAGTTAAAATTGATGGCAGTGGAGAGGGGCTGGGGAATCAAGTCTCTGTCTCAAATGGATGATAAAACACGACTGCAGGGGAAGGGCCATTTCATGTGGTTCACTCCAGCTTTGTTGGTTCCTCTGTCAAAACCAGGGAGGTCGCTTTCTCCTGCAGAAACATAGACAATCTTCATTAGCTGGGTTGGGCAAATACCCACAATATCAGACATTTTTCCTGCTCTCTTTCCTTTTTTCATCTGTTGCCCACAAGGAACATTGTTCCTGTAGTTATCTACACATGGGCAATGGTAATTTTTTGGTGTATACACACACGTTATATTCCATCAATTTGGACTCATGTTATAATACTGTTTTGCAACCTATATTTTTCGCTGCACAATGCAATGTGATATGTTCTCATATTATTAAACATTTTTTATACCAGCCCTTTAATGGCTGTGTTATGTATAATTGGCCTGCTTAACTATATTTATTTCAATTTTCCTTCATATTAGGGAACCTTTGGAAGACTTTGTGTATCAGTCAGGGTATAGAAACCATACCATTATTTGAACAGGACCATTTTATTTTAAAAAATGGTTCCTTGTAGGAACTGGTTAACTGCGAGGAAAGGGATAAAAGAGGATGCTGAAGATGCAGTTGCAGCAAACCAGCTGTGGCCTTTAGTCTGAGGAGTGGGCAGTCTGAGAACTAAAGCCCAAGAGAGGGAACTGCCCCCCTCCCCAAGGCTCTTCGAAGAGAGCATGGCTGCCACAGGGACATCACCACCAAGGTGAAGGATACACACCTGTGTTGGACTATAGAAAGGAGTCTGTATGTAGTAGGCAGAGTGACTTAGAAGTGGCCTCTGTAGGCGGAGTAGGGCAGGAGGCCTGAGGACTTGCACATCAAATAATAAGAATCATGGTGGTGGATGGAAAGCCAGCAGCCTTTCTCTGACCAGGCAGGATCATTCCGGTGCCCTCTACTGGTGAAGCTTCACATTCTGTCAGGTGGCAAAGGGGAATGCTTGGGTCTAGCTCTTGTATTCCAAAGTGGGGCCAAGAAAGCTGGGCTTTGATATAAGAAACAATAAATAATGCACAGGATTTGCTTTTAGTTTTTTTTTTCCCCATTATGATACTAATACTGCCTTAGACAGCCCTTGTAAGATGTCGGCACCTCTGATGTTTCTGTAGGACAAATTCTTGGAATTTGATTTTGAACATTTTTAAGACTTTTGTTAAACATTACAAAATCACCCACCAAAAATTGAGCCGTATTTACTCTCCTTCAAGTTATGCATGTGAGGAAAGGCATAAATTTTTATCATAGAACTTTTTACTAGCTTTTCAGATCTGGGTTCTTGTATCAGATTGCGAACTTGGAGACTGGAGACGCTCAGGGCAGGTGGGCCTGGGGCTGGAGCCTGCGGGCTGACTCAGTAAGTGCCAAGCCCTGCAGTGATGGTAGTTAGAAGTGTGTTGCTAGAATCCTTCATCACCTCAGCCAACCTCCTTAACTTACTTCCTTTCTACTCCAATTCACTGCTGCTGACAGATTCATTTCTCTGAAGCATTCCCTTCATCATAATCAGTAATTTTGCTCAGAAACCTTAAATGTTTCCTCTTTGTTGTACTGAGAATAAAAGAGAAGAGAATTGACCTTTGGTGCTGGGCCCCTTGCCTCCATTCTGTTGATGAGGAAACTGAAGCCGATCGACTTGCCCAAGGTCACATGGGAAGTTAGCTGGCTCAGGCCCAACCTGGGCTTCCTTCCTTGTGGTCTACTGCACTTTCTAGGCTCCCAGACCCCTGTTGGTCCATCATGCTCATGTCATTACTGTTCTCCCAGGGCCTGTAGTGAGAGAGAGAGATTTTCTTAATACATGTCCTCGTTCCTCAGATGACCACACTATGCCATTGCTGGTGCTGATCCCGCTGTCTGGATTGCTAAAATTGTCCCCCTCAGCTTCCGTGCTCAAGGGGGCTGCCTACTCTGACTTCAAGGTTGAGTCTATGACTCATCTCTAAATAATGACCTTCCATTATTTCTTAGCAAATTGTACTCAGTCAATTCTTATCCTAGGGTGTCAGGGAGACCTGGATATGGATTGGGTCCAACCTTGAGCTTTTGGTCCCTGGGCCTGGACACCAAGCTAGGTGTGTGCTCACTCCTACCATGTGAACTTGGCTGAGGAAGCAAGCAAAAAAAGGGTGCCTGTTTTTCATCAAGAGTGAACATCTAATAGTGCTTGTTCCTTTAAGGTAAGACGGCATGTTCTTCTGCAGAAAAACATACTGTTCTTCATCTCTGTCTTCTACAAGTGGTTGATTAAAATGCTGAGGGGGACCAGCATTCTCCCCATGTTCTTCCCCTGGGGTTCACGACATCCCGGGAGACTCCCTGGGCCCCTGCAAGCTGTCTACCTGCAGCTCTCCACTCGTTTTACCCCGAGTCTCATTACATATGGAAAGAGAGCAAACCATTCCTGTGCAGCATGCCCTCGGCCTCCCTCCGTGGTCTGTGTTGACACATCACAAATAGGTAGTTAGCAGATATCTTCCTTTATACCTGCCTCGTTCCGTCTTCTCTTGATGTTGGGAATTGTGTAAAGGATGCCTGTGTTCTGTGAAAAGGAAAGTGATGGAAGAAAAACAACTGAGAATAGAATCGAGTTAGGGGCAGGAAAATAGAGTGGACAAGGAGTCAAGCCCAGATCCTTCGATTAGTGGGTGAAAATGAATTGCTCAAGCTGTCTGGGGATGATGGGGACATGGTCTCTGATGGTAAACGAACCTGGGGAAGGCCACAATGGGAATTACGGTGAATGTGCATTTACCACAGTTTGCCACACATTCTCATCTTTCTACCTCACCCCCGCCTCCCAGCCTTCTTTTTTTCCTGTTTTTGGAGGTTCAGATTTTTATTTTAGGGTATTTCTAACATCGCTCCTCAAATGTTAGACCCGTAGTCCTCTGTCTGGAGGCATTGCTGCGTAACCTAGCAACCGGCATATCACGTACTGTCCTCAGTTATTCCTTCAGCCTGAAGATTTGAAGATCACTCAAATGGACACATAAAGGACAAAAGGGGTCAGGTTTACATGCAAAATCAGTGTTTGTGATGATTGAGTAATGGGGGTGAAAAACAGCATTATGTAGTAGTAATACATCCAAAGTAAGGGCCCTGTCACATCTGGAGAGAGAGAGAGAAGCAGACAAGGAGAGAGGAAGAGAGAGGGAGCCAGAGGAAAAAAAGACCCCGGAGCTGCCTGCCCTCCAGGAGTCTGGCTTTTCGGGGTCGTAAGCGCCCTCTCCCCCTCTGACCTTCTCTTTCCTTGCTTTTTGACCAGGGAATAATTCTTAATTTGTCTGGCTAGATAGAAAGTTGGCATACTGAGAAAAACAAATTTCAGAGGGAAAATAGGAGAACAGTGACATTTTTCAGCAGGATCTTATTATCCAACCCACACAGAGACCGAGTCGCTGAGCTAGTTCTGTGAAGAAACACAAAGACATCCTATCGAGACGCCTGTGAATGTCAGGGGCTAGTACAGTCAGGAACTGCTGGGCATGAGTAAATATGACAGTGGGGCTTTAGCTGGCTTTCACTGGGCCACTTCTTCTCGTACACTGTGTGCAGTGGGGACATTTCACTGCACAAATGTTCTGGCTGCCTCTTTTCTCTTCATTTTTGAGGTGCTGGCATTAGTCTTGTTTGCCTCAGACTCTATTTCCTTGAAATTCACAATACTTAGTCTGAATGTGCCGGGTGTTCTTGCGGATTAGACTGGGATGATTCTAAACTATTGCGCCTCAGAGTTACTTAGGATTATAGCGAAAATGAGCATCCCTGAGAAAGTGGCTAGGGAACAGGAGCCCTAGAAACCAGTATTTTAATGTGCCCTTATGGCGACTCTAAAAGAGATGATATGACGGTCATACAAAAAAATGGAGGATTGAAGACTGATTTCTCAGAGAGGGGCAGGGGGCAGTGTCTCGGCCTGTGACTTGATGGATACATTCTTCATTTTTGCAGAATGCCCCTCTCTGTTTGGGGGCGGGGGGAGGTTGGCCCATTGTTTTCTTTTCTTCCCCACATGCTTTTATATGTCATTTAGTGGTGTTGTTCCTTGGCTAGCCTGGGAAAGTGACCCTGACCTGGTTGAATGCTGCTGGATTGGCCCCATTGGAAGCTGCTCTCCAGGGGTCACCAGTACAACCTGTTGATGAAACAAAGCTGGCCAGTATATTGCTCACTGTGGTAAAGGGAAAACACAGCCATGCAAAGCTTGGGCATTGTCTCGGCAGGTGCAGGCGTATTGGTCAGGGTTCAACAAGAGATGCAGAACCCGTGGGAGATATGTGCAAAGAGGTTTATTGCAAGCAGTTGGCTTACGTGATTGTGGGGACTGGATAGGCAAATCCAAAATGCATAGGGCATGCTTTCAGGAAGAGAAGGCTGGAACTCTGGGGTAAAAGTTGAATCTGCTGTTCACTGGTAGAATTTAAGGCCTTTCAATTTATGGAATCAGGCCCACCCAGATTATCTTGGATAATCTCTCCTACTTAAAGTTAACTGATTATCAACTTTAACCACACCTGCAAAATACCTTTACAGTAACACCACCTAGATGCATATTTGATTGAATAATTGGGGAGAGCAGACTAGTCAAGTTGATATATCAAAAGACTATTGTAGAAGGTAATATCAGAATTTCTTGGGAATTGGAATTTGATTTAGGCTGATCTTTCAAAGCATGTATGGATATGGTACGGCAGTCCAGGATTGGTGTTAACAGCAGAGATTTTCCAATTGAGGGATTCAAAGAATCTTTGGATGCAAACAGTTGATGTTTTCCACTGAAGAGTTTACGAGCCTTTTAGGAAATTCCTATAAGGAAATTCACTCTTTTCTAATGAAGGAAGACATACGCTTTTGGTCCCAAAGCATGAGCTTTGTGATTTCTTCTTAACTTATGAACTAGAAGCATTAAGCACCAATATGGCTACCATACTGTCAAACTGGCCACTGCAGAGACAGGACACATTCACCAGCTGCAAATCAGAGCCAGAATTTCACCTCATGTATGCCTGCCCCTCCGTCTTTAAGTGGCTAAAGGCCAGTCTACCTTGTAAGTGTCATATCTTTACTCTCTTTGTGCATCCTAGACTCTTTTTTTTTAATGTTTATTTTTGAGAAGGGGGAGGGGCAGAGAGAGAGAGACAGAGACAGAGACAGAGACAGAATCCGAAGCAGGCTCCAGGCTCTGAACTGATAGCTGGACCTTAATGTGCCAGCTGATAGCTCAGAGCCTGATGTGGGGCTCGAACTCATGAACTGTGAGATCATGACCTGAGCCAAAGTCAGATGCTCAACCAACTGAGCCACTGGGGTGCCCCAAGGAGACCCCACTTTTTTTTTTTTTTTTTTTTTTTTTTTTTTAAATTTTTTTTTCAACGTTTATTTATTTTTGGGACAGAGAGAGACAGAGCATGAACGGGGGAGTGGCAGAGAGAGAGGGAGACACAGAATCGGAGACAGGCTCCAGGCTCTGAGCCGTCAGCCCAGAGCCTGACGCGGGGCTCGAACTCACGGACCGCGAGATCGTGACCTGGCTGAAGTCGGACGCTTAACCGACTGCGCCACCCAGGCGCCCCAAGGAGACCCCACTTTTTAAAAAATGTTTATTTATTTTGAGAGAGAGAGTACAAATGGGGAAGGGCAGAGGGAGAGAGAGAATCCCAAGTAGGAATCACTGACAGCGCAGAGCCCAACATGGGGCTCAATCCCACAAACATGAGATTGAGCCCAATGCGGGGCTCAATCCCACAAACATGAGACCATGACCTGAGCTGAAATCAAGAGTCGGATGTTCAACCGAAATCAAGAGTTGGGCACTCAACTGACTGAGCCACCCAGGCGCCCCTGGAGACCCCACTCTTAAGTGATGCTCTACATTGCCTGGATGAAATTTATAGAATCAGAGAAAGCATAAGCCTTTTCCTTTGCTGACCAACTTTACATTCTTTGGAGAGTGGAAGGTGGCATCAGCCTGTGGTCGAAGAGGTGTCATCCAGTTGATTTTCCTGATAGAACACAGCCTCTGAAGCACAGGTCTGTCTGTACTGCCTTTCTCTTTGAGTCTCATCTACCTTTCTGACAGGACCTTAACACTTAAAATAATTTTTTTAATGTTTATTTATTTTGAGAGAGAGGGAGCAAACAGGGGAGGGGCAGAGAGAGAGAGGGAGAGTGAGAGAATCCCAAGCAGGCTCTGCACTCAAACTCACGAACTGTGAGATCATGACCTGAGTTGAAGCCAACAGTTGGGCCCTTAACCGACTGAGCCTCCCAGGTGCCCCAGGACCTTCACATTCTTAATGCAAATTTAATAGCTCTTCCCCTTATCTTCTTTTATTCCCAAATGCAAAACACTGATTAGAAACACATTTTTTTCAGAGGAAAGGAAAAGCCAGAAGGCAAATGAACTGCTAGCTGAGAAGACAGAGGCACAGGGATGAGAGCTGCTGTCTAGTTAATGGTGGCTGTCCCTCTCATTTTTGAGCCACTTCTAGGCTGGGCTCAGTGCATTTATCACCTCTTGTTCTTACTGTTTGTCCCCCATGCAATGGCTCGCTCTCCCTACTTTAGGGAAGAGAAGACTTACATCCGTGTGGTTAAGGACCTCGCACTGAGCACACACACCTGGTTTGAGCTAGTTGGGGAATTTGAACCCAACTCCTCCTGTCGGTGGTTTTGATGCTGCTTTTGGTTTAAACACACAGTGCTCAAGACTCTTTCCTTAAAGAACTCATACTTAGATCCCAAAAAGTCAGGAGTCAACATTGCAGGAGTCAACCTGGGGGCCAGCTGCTTACTTTTACCCCAATCATACCCCCACCTAGGGTCCTGTACTGTGGGCCTCACAGGGAACCCCTGAGAACCTGCAGGGCGTTTGCTGATACCATGCTTACTTCTTTGCTCTCATGTACGTTGACCAGTTGATGAGGATAATTCCCCTCTGAGGATAAATGCAAGATCTTGGTCTTTTTCCAGAGAGAAAATGGGCAGAGGGCTGACTCAGTCAGTGGAACATGCAGTTCTTGATCTTGGGTTGTGAGTTTGAGCCCCACGTTGGATATAGAGACTAGTTTTAAAAAAAATCTTTAAAAAAAGTTGTTATGATGGTTAAATAAGCAGGACAGCAAACCCCCAAAATACCCCAGCTCAGTGCCTTTCAATAAATGTTTATTGCTATTATTAGGAATCCCTACCCTCACTCCAAATTTCCATGAGGAAATATTATCCTAAGTCCTCCCGGTCTCTTTGTGTTCACAGGGCCGCTTTTTCTTCTTGACTGGTTATTTGGGAAGAATAAAGTGGGCCCCTTTTTCTCTGGGAAGGAAACTGCTTTAGGTCTGACCTCAACTGGTAATCTGAGGGTCCAGTTAGCTGTCTTGTTGGTTCTTACCCTGAGCCTTGTTTTCCGTAAAAACTAGTAAAGGGGATATTTTAGGTTTTCATCTTCTGACTCTCTTATTTCTCAATTCATTTAGAACCTGAGCAAGAAAGAGGGATGCTATGTTTTCAGCTTCCTTAATGTTCTATAATGAGAATTTGCTGTCTTTCTCTCCTTCGGCAGAGAGTCATAGAATTTTAGGGTTGAAAGATTTTTTAAATGACAGAAATTAATTTCACCTTTCCTGCCGACCAGGTGGTCATTCGGGCCTTGCCTGACACTTCCAATAATGAGAAGCTTGCTTTCTCCAGAGGCAGCCCAGGGTGTCTGCCTGCGGATGCTCTAGATTGAGCTGGAATTGACAGAGTTGGACTTTCAGGCCATCCTGCCCTTGGTATAAACGTTCGGATTAGGTTTTCTGTGGGAGACAGTGTGGGCCTGCTTTCTTTTAGGTAGTCGTTTTAGAAAATTCATTTTCCAATAAGTAGTCAGAATTGGCTGAGGGAGAGAGAGAGTGTGTTCTGTGTGCTTTTGGCATCTTATCCTGAGAAGCTTTGTACCACCTCCGTGTGCCTGCTGAACACATTCCAGATTGTGGCTCCTCTGAAGTGATGTAGGAGAATGATCCTCATGGCGCTTTATTAACTTCCTGGCCTCTGTGCTCCAGAGTGGGGCATGTGGATGTGCGACTCCCATAAGGTCTCCTCCTGAAAGCTGAGAATGGTGCGTACTCTGGTGGCAGGAAATAAAACTGCCAAAGATTCTACGTGACAGCTTTAGGACATTCACCTCCAACATGCTTGCCAAGTGGAGAAAGACTGATTTTGGCTCTGCTTATTTATGCTGTGTTCTTCACTCTAAGGTGACACACAGTTAGAGCTGGCAAATGTTATGAAACCAAGTTCCTTAATATAACCTTAAAAAGGTAGCTTTATTTAGATGGGATTCACATTCCCTTACATCCACTATTTAAAGTGCTCAATTCAGTGATTTTTGATATATTCCTAGATTTGTGAAATCATCACCACAATCAATTTTAGAACATTTGCATCACCGGGAAAAGAAACCTTGCAACCATTAGCGTTCATCTCCCCCCAGCCCCCGCCACCTGCCAGCACCTGGAAACCTGCTTTCTGTCTCAGTGGATTTGCCTATTGTGGAGATTTCATATAAATGGAACCATAACAGCGGTGGCTTTTGTGTCAGGATTCTTTCACTTAGTGTAATGTTTTCAGGGTTCGTTCATGGTGTAGTATGTATCAGCATTTCTTTGTATTGCCTAATAATATTCCATTGAATGGGTATACCACATTTTGTTCACCAATTGCTGGACATTTGGGTTGTTTCCAGCTTTTGGCTATTATGAATAACGTTTCTGTGAGCATTCATGTACAAGTTTTTGTGCAGATGTGTGTTTTAATCTAGCAGAACTGGTTAGGTTGTATTTTCTAAATAACCTTTCAAAGTTGCTTTTTTTTGGTTTGCTCTTCTTGGGCCCTATATTCCTACTCTCTGGACTTACACTCACTTCTGTGCTGAATGCGTCTGTGACTTGTTATAAAGTTAATACATCTGAGACCCAGTTTAAAGTTCTTTGTAGAAATAATTAAAAATCACTCAAGAATTATAAGAATAAAGTGACAAACTGAATCATAAGAATTCTTATTATATGGTATCACTACTAGATTATTTTTGCCTTTGCTCTCTCTTCTTTACTAAGCTTCTAAAATTTGAAGACTTACAAAGATTTTATTTTTCTTTTCCAGAATCGCAATGAAATAAAAAATGGCACTATCCTTCGATTAACCACATCTCCTGTAAGTTGATTTTAGTTTATAGCTTTCTAGTAAATGCTTTGGTCTTCAGTTCTGCTATATGTGATTATGGAATATTAATTTTTATTTATTTTTTAAAAAATTTTTAAATGTTTATTTATTTTTGAGAGACAGAGTGTGAGTGGGAAGGGGCAGAGAGAGAGGGAGATATAGAATCTGAAGAAGGCTCCAGGCTCTGAGCTGTCAGCACAGAGCCCAACGTGGGGCTCGAACCCACGAACCATGAGATCATGACCTGAGCTGAAGTCGGACACTTAACCGACTGAGCTACCCAGGTGCCCCTGGGATATTAATTTTTGAGGGTAACTTTAGTGCAAGACAGAAGGTGTCTGGAATGTCCTCACATGCAGATCCTGGATTAGCAGTAATGCCTTTCCTTGTATTTCCCATTTCAGAGGAGGAAACTTTTATTTCAGGTTCAGTGCAAGTAAATTGACTTTAAGGTTTGAGTTTGGTGGTCACTTCAACAATTCTCATATTACAGATGGGGTAACTCAGTTGTACTGATTGGTTTTACCCACCTGCCCACACATACACCTAATGCCATCTGAGCGAATTCAGTCAACAGATAAAGCAAACAAAACCAAAGACAGCCTATGATTACCTCTCTTTAAAGTCAGGGTGTGTATGTGTGTAAAAGAGAGAGTGTTTAAGCGTTTTTCTAGTTTTGGTCAGTTATTATGACAACTCATAATAATATAATTTGAGAAATATTTGCCACTAAGGTTGTTTCATTGACAGCTGATTCTAGATGAAACACTTCAAAAGCTAAACAAAGTGCTGCAGAATATTTAGACTACTGTAGCTGGCTGTGTTGCTTATCTTCATCTCTCTTACTTGCTTGCAGATTCTTTGGATAGTAGCATTAGCATATTTAAACTGTATTATTTCACAGTGCATTTTATTGCTTTCCTAAAAAAATAACGTGCACAAAATACACCAAGTGTTACTATTTTCACTCCGCATATGTCATGAAAACTGTGTCTAACTCTTATTTTCAGTTTCCACCAAAGCCATGTGGTAGGCTAAAAATAAATTTGAAAATTGGGAAAAGCATCTGGCTAAACTTAAATTGTGGGTACTGTAACTACCACACATTCTTCTGGTTGAAAATTACATTAGAGAGGCTTAAAAACTCTTAAACATTGTACCCAACAACATCTTGAACCTAAACACTGTGATAAGCTCCACAGAGTGCATCGTGGGAGTTGGCCAAACTGTCTTCTGGTGACTTCTTTTCCACTTTCTGGAAATCATATTTCATACTCCTTTTTCAATGGCCACATGATGAGCTGAGACATTTTTGTCTGACTTAGCATTGACCTTACCTCAGTCAGCATGAATTAATGTTAATTTGACCTTTCGAGACCGTGATTTCATTTGGTTTTTGTAGTTTCTGTTTATCCTGTTACAATTACACATTTGCTGGCTGGGCAGAAAGAGTCCACCTTGCCTTGTTAGGTCTCAGAATTAGAAAGGCTCAGTTTTCACATCTAAGCCAAAGAAGAAGTTCATTCTTTTTTATTGCCATGGGTGCATGAACAAAACTTCCACAACATAAGCTATTCCTTGAAAGAAGGTTAGGTGTTTGTCAGGGTAAAGTTTTTCAGCGTCCCGATAGCTCATGCTTTTCTGGTAGTGACCTTCACATTCCCAGCAAGGTGAATGGTGAGATGTGAAAGCCAGTGTACAAGGCGATATCATAAGATGGAGTCCACCTACAAGAGACTGGTGTCTGTATTCTAAAGACTGGTGGTTTCCAAACCCGAATCATTGGTGGAACTTTAAAAATGCGGTTTTTTGGGCCTTTACTGAGAAGCTGAATTACGATACCTGGAAACAAGGTCCAGGAATCTATATTCATTTTAAACAAGCATTTTATGATTTGGCTGTAGCCACAGGGTCTAGAACTGGGCATTACTCTAAGTGGGATATTTTGGATCTGTAAAAACTTCACTTGCTGTCAGTAGATTGTTTTTTATTATTTTGTGTTTAACTGAAAAATATGGGTCAGCATATGCTAACTTTCACTTTTCATGTACGCACAAAAAAATGTTAAAAAATATAACCGTCTCCATCAAATTTGCTAGGAAGTGTTAGTGTACCATACAGAAATCAGCAAATGGTGTCATACCATAAAAAATGTTTGATTCTTTCCTCTACCTCAGCTGAACTTCTTCTGTAGCCAGACAAAATGCACACACACCGACATGTGCACACTTATGCATGCACACACATGCACACACTCTTGCTTTAGGTAATGTGCAACTGTGCTGAATTCCACCTGTGTGACCTTGGGCAAGTTACATAACTTGTCTGCACTTCAGTTTCCTGTGTACAATGAACATGATGAGGATAGCCACCTGGTAGGATTATTGTGTAGATTAAATGAATTCCTTCATGGGGGTATTTAGAATAGTGGCTCATAAAAAGCCCAGGTAACTTAGATGTTTTTATTACTGGTACTAGAAGTACCACACCCCGTTAGCATTAATACTGACAATGAAATAATTTTTGAGTACTCCTTATTATCATAATCTGTATAATAAATGCAGGCTTCCTGCTTGGAGGACATTGTACTTTTCGAGGAATTCAAAGTGATCTGCTTGGGGTAAATATATGTCAGTGCTGTCTGTGCACTTGAAAATTTTACAAAAAAGTGTATCTTTGAATGATTTTAAAAGATAAAGTGATTCTTGCTCAGCTCTCCATTCTCCCTCTTAAAAACATGGGATTTAGGGTTCGGGTGACTTTTCAGATATCCAGGAAACTGAATGAGTAGAGAGAGTTCTGGTTCTCCTCCACCTTCCTCCTTCTCCTCCTTTTTTAAAATTTCTGATGCAAAGTGTCAGTTTTTGGTTATAACTACAATGGGAGACCACTGTGCTTCTCTGACCAAGTGATGGGGGCATGGGTTCCATTCCTGCCTCTGCATCTGAAAGGTTGGCATTGGTTTCCCTGCTGGGTCCCCTTCTCTCCTTGGGGCTACTTTCAGGTGACAGGGAAGGGGGAACTGGGCAGGGAGGAAGGGGACCTTGACTGTGGAGCCTGTTGGGGTCTCAGAACCTGTGTGAATTCCCTTCCTTCACTCTGCAATCTTAACCCTGTTACAGTCCACACGGGGCTCCTCTGATAGTTCTAATGAGTTTCCATTCAGAAGATACGTCACTTCCGGGGACAAATACCTCCTCTTCCCCTTTCTCTGAAATATAACAAGTTTCAAAGGAGAAACAAGTGGCTGAGAAGGAGAATATGAGGATGGTACATTGCTTCACCCATTGCAGTTTTGAGTTAAATAGTAACTACCACAGATGTTGAGTTATTTCCAGTAAGCAAAAATAGAGGCAGAAAAATTTAATATTTTATTTTTCTTACCGTCTGCCCCAACTGAAAAGTAGCTATGAAAATCTTTACTGGAAGAACGAGAAATATAAACTGCAAGTTATTATCCAATATATTTCCATTCCTCCCTGTCCGGCATGTAGTAGCCAAGGGCAGAGGCCTTAAAAAAATGTCTAATTTTAGACAAAGCTACTGATTTGGTTTCCTAATTATTTTGTTTTATATTTGAGCAGTAATTAGCCAATGCCTGTGAAACACATGTTGAAAAGTAAAATTTATAAGCACTGTTGTGTGTTGTGCTAGAAGATTTTCAGTAACTGGGAAAGATTATTTCTAATGAAATAATGTCTAGTGAAACTTTTGAACACTCTGTGTAGGCAGTTACTGCTCAGAATATTGACTGAACACATGAATGTTCTGTATAAATTTGCATAATGGCTTAACTAAGCAAATACCTTTTTGTCATTTGTAGACAATAATTTTACTTCCAAGGTAAACATTTTCCCATTTTTCCCTCCTCACTGCCACTCCTGTTCCCTTTCAGGGGCTTTACTGTTTTTGTGCTCTTACTTTTCCAAGAGACAGAAACGTGGGCTTTGTCAAGAAGGCAACCAATTGCCATCATTAAATTAACAGACATTGCTTGAAGGTGGAGTCATGCAGGTTGGAAAACTGTCCTTGGTATATAGAATGCACATGGTCTTATGCTTCTGGGCCCTGTTGTCTTCCTTTCTCAATGAAACAGTAGTTTTTTGTCTATTGTGGTTTCCTCTGTGAACACTCTTCCATTTATTTTTGTCCTCAATGAGGCTCAAAACGCCCAGCAGCTCCATGAACGAATCCAGTCGTCAAGTATGGATGCCAAGCTGGAAGCCCTGAAGGACTTAGCCAGCCTCTCCCGGGATGTCACATTTGCCCAGGAGTTTATAAATCTGGATGGCATCTCTCTCCTCACGCAGATGGTCGAAAGCGGCACCGAGTAAGCATCTTTTATCCAGACTTCTAGTCTGTCCTATTCTTTCCCGCATTCTGGGGATTTGTTACTTTCCTTGTACTTGTAATTTCTAGTTTTAAAGACCAGAAATTGACCAAAAAAACAAAATCTATGTTTCAGAGTCTTAAACTAGGTCAAAATAGCATCCCTGAATAATCTTTTAAAACATTGTCATTTCAACGATGAAATGCTTAATTATTTAAAATTATAAATACTATAAATATTTATCAAATACTTATTGCATATAAAGAGTGGAAGTTGGGAGAATTTAAAAAGTTGTGAGCCAAGCCATTAAAAAATTTATGGAGGCAGACCTCAACTGAGATATAATTCCTTGTGAGGGCTGGGACCAGTTACAGCTGACAGAGGGGGTGTCAGTGAATGGGCCTTTAAGGAGTTTGAGTTCCATCATGATCAGGAAAGGGATGGACATTTCTCCTTGGGGAGCTCACCTTCTCAGGGAAGACTTTAATTCTGTGGTGTGATTGGGAGTAAGGAGCCTCCTTACCTGGGGGTAAGGAGCCGGGTGGGAGCTGGCTCTTACTTGTGTGGACAGATGACTCCCCTCACCACCAAACGCCAGGGTAGGGTCCATAGGTAGCTAGCTACTCATTCCTATATGGTCAGGTGCTACTGGCATAGACTATTAGAGCATGTAAGTTACAGCCTGTGAAAATGCCAAAGCAGTTAATTACATATGCTAAATTAATGATATGCAGAGTTGGGATAGATATTTATTAGGAAAGAATACATGTCACTGGGAATTGGGGTTTAAGCCTGGGTCATGTAGATCTCTCTTCAGTACGTGGTGATTCAAAGAATGAATGGATGACTGTGCATATTGGAGACCTATCTTGGCCCTCTCTTCCAGTCCCTTTCCCCTCCCTTTCCCTTCCTTCCTTCCTTCCTTCCTTCCTTCCTTCCTTCCTTCCTTCCATCTTTCCTTCCTTCCTTCCTTCCTTCCTTCCTTCCTTCCTTCCTTCCATCTCCTCCTACATGTGGCATTGTTTAGTCTCTGCAACTGGCACTAGTGAAAGATTCTTTTTAGATGGCAAACAGGCTTGGATGATCTGAAAAAGGGTCAATTGTAGACAGTTATTGTATTTATTTATTTTTTTTATCATTTTATTTTTTTAATGATGACTAAAGCTCTGCTCATTAAAATATGGGGGAACATCAACTTGCAGCAGGGTGGGGAAACTCAAATTCTGGGTGTTACCAGCATCCCAGCAGGCCTACTATAAATTGGAGCTGGAGTTTGAAATAGCTCAAGGGAAGTTGAATAAGTTTATGGATCCAGAAGACTTGACCAAGGAAAAGGAGAAAGGGTTTTTGTCTGTGTTGGAAGCTCCAGGCTGAGGTCTAGTGTGGAGTGTGTCAGATCCCTCATTCCTTGGGGCTAATGAGCAGCAGAGTGTGAGCTGGGATTATGAACATCTTCACTGGTGACTGTGGATGACTTTACATGGCTGCCACTCCTGCTTCATGCCTATCACTGCTTCTGGTGGGACAGTGAGCCCTGGGGGGTTGAGCCTCAGCCACATTTATGGCATGTTAAGTGAAAACGTAAAAGTGGCCCCACATTTACTACCTAAGTCCCAGACATTGATGTATCACAAGCGATGTACTAGAGCCAGTTGTAATGTAACCTGCTAATATTAGGCGGTTCTACCACAGACCTAGGTCTCTAGGGGCTTAAGCTCTCGAATATTCAGAATGCTATTGTGTTAATGCCTCCAAGTTTTGCAGAATTGTGATCATAATTACAATTACAATGTGAAACACACTGAAACCAGGGGTCCATGTGATTTGCACCCTGAATAGAGGGTTGAGGCAGAGCTCTGAGACCCCCAAGGGCGGCAGTTATAGATTTTGACAATGAGGAAAAATGCATGCTAGGAGCGCCAGTATTTTAGTTTCTCATTATATTTGTTTGCTAGTGCTTCCATAACAAAATATCACAGACTGGGTAGCTTAAACAACAGAAATTTATTGTCTCTTAGTTACGGGGGCTGGAAGTCTGAAATCAAGGTGTTGGCAGCGTTGGTTTCCTCTGAGGTCTCCTCGATTTGCAGATGGCTACCTTCCTGCTGTGCCCTCATGTGGTCTTTCTTCTGTGTGCGCTTATTTCTAGGATCTCTCTGTATGTCCAAATTTCCTTTGCTTATAAAGACACCAGTCAGATTGGATGGGGACACACCCTCATGGCCTCATTTTAACTTAATCACCTCTTTAAAGGCTTTGTCTCTAAATACTGTCCCATTCTGAGGTGCTGGGGGTCAGGGAATCAACATATGAATTCTGAAGGGACGCAATTTAGCCCATAACACTCATTAAGGGGACACTGCCCTTTCTGCTTGAAAAGGAAAAGAGTAAAAACTGATGCCATGTATTTGTCTTGTCTAAATTATTACTTATTGTCTGTATCATTGCCTTACTCTGTAACCCATCTTGACCTCTAGGGGGGCCCAAAAGAACCACTAATCCTCAGAATGAGGATTGAGGATGGCACGTCTGAATTGTATCTCCATGTTGCACATGTATAACCCGAGAGAATGTTGACACTGAATGTACTTTATGTGAACTACAGTAATTGAATTCCTGCTTTAAAAAAGCGTATTAAAGTAATTAGCATTTTAATTATTTATAATCCAGAAGCCATGTTGATTTGTTCCATGCAGCCAGGTTTCAGACACACAAATGATTCAAGGCCAGATCTTGGGTGAGTTCTCATTTGCATTGATCTCTTACACTGTCCCATCACACTATGTTATGGGAAGGAATGATATCTCTCTGGATCATCTTCAGTGTCCTCCTCACCATCTTATATGAGTTCAAAGCCCTGCTACTTCGGGGGATGGAGGGAGGAGGCACCCTGCTTCCTTCTGCTGGGTCCCGCGACTCATCTTAGAGCTGCTCATTTGCTGCACAGCTATTTTTCAGGTCTTCTGCTCAGATTAAAAACAAAAGAGAAAGACCTTTTTCTTGTAAGGAAACCTGGCTTCTCAATTAAACTTCTAGCAAGACATTCATTAATTAACAGGAAACTTTTGGAATAGAAACTGTACAAATTAAATGGATCCTGCAATTTGGAAGGCATTTGGTCATGACTTCCGGGCAGATTTCCAGCTGGGCAAGGCAGAGGTTTTGTGAAGCAGGACCTGTGGAAATTTTTAGGAAACATTGAAGAAATGCAGCTGGAATTTTTCTCTTTACTTTGAGCTATAATGAGATTCAAAGATTACTCACCTGCTTGTCGTTACTCAAGGCTGAGCTTTTAAAGGTCTCCCTCGTTGGTGCCAGGAGGGGCCATCGGGCAAAATTAGCAACAAAGGAGCAATGGAGAGTGTCACTTTGGCAGAATGCAGTGATTAATACCTGAATTGAATTTTTCCATCCTTGTGGAATTTTGAAATTCTATTCCCAGTTTAAGCTTGAGACATAGGTGTGGAAGCAAATGAAGTTGTGAGGAAACTTCTCAATGTTAGCTCAATCTGAGCAAGGAAATGGCTTCAGGGAAGGAAATTTGAGGAATGGACAGTGTTTACTAAAAAATGGGTATTAAAGATTTTTCAAGGGATTAATATCTGAAGCATATAAAGAACTCATACAACTCAATAAAACAACCCAGTTGAAAAATGGGCAGAAGATCTGAACAGACATTTTTCCAGAGTATACATACAGACGGCCAACAGGTACATAAAAGATGCTTAACATAACTCATCATCAGGGGAATGCAAATCAAAAACACGGTGAGATGTTAACTTACACCTGGCAGAATGTTATCAAAAAGACAAGAAATAACAAATGCTGGAGAACATGTGGAGAAAAGTGAACCCTTGTGAATGGTTGGTGGGAATGTAAATTGGTACAGCCACTCTGGAAAACAGCATGGAGGTTCTGCAAAACATTAAAAACAAAACTACCGTCTGATCCAGTAATTCAACTACTAGGTATCCATCTGAAGAAAGTGAAAACATTAATTTGAAAAGATACACACATTCCTATGTTTATTGCAGCATTATTCACAATTGCCCAAATATGGAAGCAGCCTAAGTATCCACTGATCACTGATGGAAGAATGGACAAAGAAGATAGGAGATGTATGGAGTACTACTCAGCCACTTGTGACAACATGATGGGCCTAAAGGGTATTATACTTAGTGAAATAAGTCTGACAGAGAAAGACAGATACTACGTGATTTCACTTCCACGTGGAATCTGAAAAACAAAACAAAACCCAGACTTAGAGTTATAGAGAATGGATTGGTGGTTGCTAGAGAGGAGAAGGTTTGGAGGGTAGGCAAAGTGGGTGAAGGAGATCAAGTACCAACTTTCAAGTATAAAACAAATGAGTCACAATGATGTAATGTACAGCATGGGGGAACATAGTAATATTGTATTTGCTTTGTATGGTGACAGATGGTAACTGGACTTACTGTGGTAATCATTTCACAGTGTATACAAATGTGGAATCACTATGTCGTACACCTGAAACTAACATAATATTGTATGCCAATGACGTCTCAATAAAAAAAGTTCAGATGATATATTTTATTTTATTTGAAAGAAAAAATCATACCTGCAACTCCAAATCCCATGTAGCAAATAACACTGCTTTTCTTTGGCTTTCAATAAAACACCGTGTTCTTTGTCTATGCCTCTGTGCACACAGACAGTGGGACAGTTTGTCCTGTGTCTTTCCAGTGTTAAACAGTCAGAAGAACAGGGGGAACATTTCCAAGAATGAAAGGGCAGGATTCTTATAGTTTCCTTCCCACTTGGCAATGTGACAGGAAAATTACGCTGTTGGAATATGAGTAAGCTGTAGCACCACCCTGGGCAGAAAAGTCAAGAGACTGAAAAAGTTAAATTTATGTATTTACAAAGACCTCAAGACAGTTTTTTGAATTAGCTTTCTCTCCTTAGTTAAAAAAAAGTGTGTGTATGTGTGTATGTATATATATATATATAAATATATATATATATATATATTTAAAAAATAAATATAAGTAAGCAGAAGGAGGAAAATAAGAATCATTTGTAACCTGCCTTTCGAGAGACCTTTTCAACATTGTGGTATATACCCTTTTTGTATTTTCTTTTAGATACACACACACATGCACAGGCTTTATTACAAAAGTAGAATATATAATTACTTTATTACAAAAGTAGAATAATTATAATGCTCATACCTTTGTAGCCTGCTTTTTGTACCTAACAACATTGCCATGTCATTAATATGATTTCCTTTATCATTTTTGTCATTTGTATATTGTTTCACTTAAACTTTAAGTACAGTTGATATGCAATAATTTGAAGGACGTGCACAGTGTAGTCAACCATCCCACAATTGTTGGACATTTGTATCGTTTTCAGGGTTTTTTCATGATTGTGAACATTCTCTAATCAGCTATTCTTCTAGTAAAATCTTTGTGAGTATTTAAATTACTTTGTTGGAGTACAATTCCTGATTTGGAGGATATACACATTTTAAAGCTGTTTTAAAGTGAGAACAGCCCGAAGCCCACTGAAACGTCCTCATTTATACTTTACCACTCATGTAGAAATATGTCCATTTCTAACACCCTGGCCAGAACTGGGCTGGGGTTCCCTTAGGGATTCTAGCTTTCCTAAGAAAATTAGTAGTGAGATAGCTGAGGGGTTCTCACTAATCTGGGGAATTTATAAGCGCTTTTTGTTTTTTTGGTTCAAGTCATTTCTCCAAAATTTGGCGGGATTAGGAACAGTGGAAAGAGTCCCATAGTTATTTTAGAGATATGTAAAACTCTTAGGTAATTGTCATAAAAATAAACAATGTGAACTGTATAATTATTAGTCCCCTTCCCAATCTGTCATACATATGACACAGATGTATGTATAGCTCTGTGTGTTTTCATTTATAAGAGATTTGTTGTCATCATTCATTAACAGACAGACGGTTTCATATGAAACTTTCATTAGTCAAACCATTTTCTCCTGGCCAGAGTAAGAGCTGTAGCCATTCCTTAGGAGATGTGAAAATTGATGTATGACTTGAATTAAGCACCTGAATGATGTCTTGGCTCTGATATTACCTACCACCCACAGTTGACAATGGATTTACAGATTTTATTCATTTGGCAAAGTGTGTATTATTTGAGTGCTGAATATTTATGACACCAGGTTAGGCAAATGGGAAGAGGTGTTCTGGGGGCGAGGGGGTGGGGACTATGTGTGACCTTTTTCTGATGTTTTGTCTTCACACAAAACATGACTTTGTTTTTTGAAAGTAACTTTGTTAACCTCCATGGACATAGATTATCAGCTCTAACTTATACTGTTGTTTCTAAGAATTCAATGTCCCTTATAAACCTTGGCTGTTCTGGAAGGTCCAAGCCAGGCCAGATTGTCAGTGACTCAGTGACTGGAAGCTAAGCACAGGTCGCAGAGTGCATGCCCTGCACTTCACCTTAGACATGAGGCCCAGGGAGGAGCAAGCAGCTCCCAGGACCAAAGAGAAAATGCTCTGTGTGCTCTGTAGGCCCCAGCTGTGAAGGCTGCCCAGTCTCCCCACATCCTTCTGCCTGATTTCTTGGAGCCTGCACTCAGCAGAGCTCAGGGAGTTCCAACTGGAACAGCCCTCCTGGGGCCCCGCCAGAGATTTACATCACAATCAGAGGGGTCAATCATCTTGTGCTTTGTCAGCCATTGTGTGGCAGAAATTTCCTTAAACTGGATCTTCCCCCTTCCAACTGCTTCCAACTGTTTGTCTCTGGGTCTTTGTCCAATTGTGCAGTCATAGACCAGCAGACTCTAAGTCAGGGGTGGGTGATGGTCTGGTGAGGCCAAAGAAAAGATCCGGAGAGAGTGATCGAGGTGCACAGGTTTATTGGGGGAACTTACAAATAAGGAGATCAGAAGCAGTCAACTGGACAAAGAGTCTGCTGCTGGGATCTGCGTGCCTCAAGCTTTGATAGCACAGCAACGTAGCTCAACAGCTCTCTGCAACCTTTCCCTCCTTGCGCAGCCAGTGTTCCAAGGGGATCAAGGCCTGCCCATCTGGACACTCTCCGTTACGAAGAAGACACTCTGGGTTGGGCACCCCCAGGAGCCCCTGACCTTAAAGGCTGAACAACACATTCTTCCACACATTCTGCTTGATGGGAATATAGAGGGAGGTGGGACTCTACATTCTTCAGAGAGTGACTAACAGGGACATTCGGGTGTACTTGCACAAACTAGCTATCCAGCATCACTCTGGAAATGGAAATGAGAAGGGGTCATGCAGCCTGTTTTAAAGAAGAGATTATCTTCTTCTAGGAAACAGAATGCCATACCTTGAGCTCAGGTGAGAGGCCTCTGGCCACTCTGAAACAGCAGCCTTTCTAGAACCATTTCTTTCTGGTCATGTTTCTTCCTTTCCCTTCCTTTCCTTTCCTTTCCTTTCCTTCCTTCCTTCCTTCCTTCCTTCCTTCCTTCCTTCCTTCCTTCCTTCCCTTCTTTCTTTCTTTATTTTTTTTGGAGTGAGAGAGTGCATGTAAGCTGGGGAGGGGCAGAGGGAGAGGGAGAGAGAATCTTAAGCAGGCTCCACACCCAGTGTGGAGCCCAATGTGGGGCTCAATGCAGGGCTCAGTCTCACAACTGAGATTATGACCGGAACCAAAATCAAGAGTCAAATGCTTAACTGACTGAGTGACCCAGGTGCCCCTTGGGCATGTTTATTTTAAAAATGAGTATATTGAGAAAGAGAGAAAGAAAGAGAGGAGAGAACCTCAGCCAGAGACATCAACAACGAAAAGTTACCCTTCTCTTTATGCTTAATCTGAATCAAAAGTGAGGAGGCTGAGAAGAAACACTGGCCAGGGAGAACCGTCGACGGCCAGAGTCTGCTATAGCAGGGGGAACACATATAAAAACCTAGAGGTGTTCAGGCACTAAGCCAGAAAGCTATCTTGAAAAGTTTTACTGGTAGGTTTATGTATTATACACACACACACACACACACACACACACACACACACACACACATACACACACACACGTACACAGATACACACCCCACATACACGTTTATTTTGAACCAGTGCTGTTAAAAAATAAACTGAGGCATATGAAAATTTTTAAGAATTTATTTGACCAAAAATCAATTGGAAGCTGACTGTGCCAAACTGGAAGTGGTTAGGTTTCTGCTGCACCTGTGGCAGGGGAAAGACTTTTAGAGAGAAGAGGTGGAAGGAAGGCACCTATTTGACTGGCTGCAGCTTAAAGCCTCATTGGGTGTTCCTGATTGGTTGTTCTTAGATACCGTTTTTTTGTTTTTATTTGTGTGTGTGTGTGTGTGTGTGTGTGTGTGTGACCCTGCAGCATTTACAGGCTTAGATTTTGGTGTGCTTCTAGAGGCTTCTGGCCTTATGGCCACCTCAGTTAATGGCCTCCTTGTTTAGTTAACTGAAGGGTCCCCTACTAAATGGAAGAGTTGCAAGATCAAGTTTGAACACTTGTGTCTGTTGTGTCCTTTAATACAGAGATCTAACTCCAGGTAGCGCCTTGCACCAACTTTCCTCTTGTTTCCTGATCTTTTTCCTTATGGAATTATTCCTTTTTTAAAAAGTTTTTAAAATGTTTATTTATTTTTAAATGTTTATTTATTTAAATATTTATTTTTGAGAAAATAAATAAATATTTATTTTAAATGTTTATTTATTTTTGAGTTTTTAAAAAATGTTTATTTTTAAATGTTTATTTATTTTTGAGAGAGAGAGACAGAGCATGAGTGGGGGAGGGGCAGAGAGAGCTGGGAAGACACAGAATCCAAAGCAGGCTTCAGGCTCTGAGCTGTCAGCACAGAGCCTGATGCATGGCTTGAACCCACGAACCATTAGATCATGACCTGAGCCAAATTCAGATGCTTAACCGACTGAGCTACCCAGGCGCCCACCTCCCCCACCCACCATGGAACTATTCTTCAGTGGTTCCCTTTCTCTCATGATTTTGGCACTTTTTGAGATTATATATCAGCCACTTTTAGAATATCCTTCAATTTGGGTTTGTTAAAAGGTAATTCATTAAAGGTGCTTTTAAGAAAAAGATAAAAGCATGGCTCTCATACAGATATAAAAATGAACATATGTTAAGACATCTTACTCATGTGACGTGAGGGAATGAGGCAAATGCTCTAACAGTTTCAAAGGAAAAGTCAAAAGGGCACCGATTTATATGGAGCAAAGGGTTGGTGAAATGAATTGCAAATGGAGACAACCTGGATTTCCGTCTGCAAGGAGGAAGTCCATTAGAGCACTACATGACAGGACAAAGTATATATATTCATCAGTTACCTACAACTTAGAGACAACAGGGCTGGAATCTGCTAATTCAGAAGAGTTTGCAACGGACACTGTACAGTTTTCCATTGGGACAGAATTTTTTTTTCTACATGTTTATCCTGTATTGTTTTCCTGTTGTAAACCCATATGATATGTCTTTGTCTGGAATATTAGAGATGTTTGTGTGTGGTTTTGTTTTTTTTCATTGCAACCTATTGATGGCACATGATGTCTTTTTGTCTTGTTACTCGTGTTCACTTTGACTTAAGACCCTTATAATAGTGCCTTCCAGATGTCTCTACTGTAACAGTTTTTTGTTTGTTTTTTATTTTTGTTTTTGTTTTCTTTTGGGTAGTTACACCACAGAAAATGGGAAACAGTGTAAATCAGGTTGGTATGTTTTCCCCCAGAGATTTGGTTCTACAACAATACCAGCACACCAGTCTTTCAAACAACATGGACTCATTCAGTCCTGTTTAATTCAGGAAGCTATAATCTGTCACTATTATTATTTATTTTGGTGCTTGGTTTGTCCCAGATTTGGCTGTCCTTCTGACCTGTCCTGCCCTTCCCATTATTTTTTGAGCATTCATTACTTTCTGGTGCAGTGACGTGTTCCAGGGTTATCTAGATCTTTCCTTGTCTCAGTCCCATCAGGAGTCTTTTTTTTTTTAATTTTTTTAACATTTATTCATTTTTTGATATAGAGAGACAGAGCGTGAGCAGGGGAGGGGCAGAGAGAGAGGAAGATGCAGAATCTGAAGCAGGCTCTAGGCTCTGAATTGACAGCATGGAGCCCAACGCGGGGCTACAACTCACGGACCCTGAGATCATGACCTGAGCTGAAGTCGGATGCTCAACCGACTGAGCCACCCAGGCGCCCCAAGGAGTCATTTTTACAAGGAGCTCAGTTCCTTTTAGTGGACAGTAGTGTCCTAGGTCTGCCCGCCTGTGACCACCTACTACTTTCACTCTTCCCAGTGGCTTTTTGAAGGAGGAGGGTGGGAAGGAAGCTAATTTTTTTTAAAGACAGAGGAAAGGGATGGGAGGAAGAAGAAGAAGATGGCTGTATACATTTTTACCCCCACCCCTGACCCCCAGTTTTACCAGAGACTAGATCTGATCTCCTTGTGGTCAGTTAGGTTTCTCAAGTGGTTACATTTTATGTGGATGAAAATGAAACTTAACTTCATCTGAAGAGCCAAATCATTCATCAACCACTTACTAAGTATCTGCTCTGCATGTGCCTGACATTATAGTAGTGAGTCACAGTGTCAAGCCCCTGCCTTCAGAAAGCTGGAAAGACAGTGAGGTGCCCTACCAAAGTCAGACAGCTGGTGTTTCTCAGTGAGTGCAGATGTGAGTCCCACCTTCAGTCTGGTCATGTGGGGGAAATCGGAGGTCAGGGAGGCTTCCCAGAGGAGCCGAGAATCTGGTGAATTTGGAGTAGAACTTAGCTAGTTGGACACGTTGGTTAGAGGGAAAGGGTATTCCAAACAGGGAAGAACATACCTAGAGCCACAGATATTTGGCAGACCGGAGGGATGGGAAGTGGTTTGATAGGACGAACATCACTTGTTTCCTTATCTTCTTGACCCCAGGTTTTTAAGAAGCATGATTGTCCTTTCTTGCAGACAAGATTTGTCTATTGCACACTTTTTTGCAGGCTGCCATCACAGAGTTCCATCTGTTGTCCAAAACTATTGGAGTCTATTACGATGTCTTTTTTTCAAAGAAGCAATCTTTTCTCAAGAAAAGGGAAAATAGAATTAGTGGGCATTTTCCCAAAGAAAGATAATTATTTCTTCATTGTTCGGCATATGCTTAAGAACTGGTCTAGTTTTGGGCTCTACTTTTTTTCATCAAACGTTTACCCATTTTGATCCAAATGGAATGTTCTTATTGCCTTTATTCAAGTAAATGGAATAGGTTGGTTGCAGTAGTTTAATCTCTGCCTTTTGGTTGTTTCTTATCATTAGAGAATACCAATTTGGTACTTTGAATAATGTTTTGAAATAAATAAAGTCTTGTACATCATGGCAGTTAAATCTTCCCTATATCTAATCCTGAGCTCTCTTCAAGATATATTCTTTGTGTAAAAATTATTGCTTTCAAACATACTCCTCACATGGTTGTTTTCAAATTTTGCAGACGATACCAGAAATTGCAGAAGATCATGAAGCCTTGGTAAGAATTTATGATCAATTAATACAGATGATGTAACACTTCCTTCTTCTTTGCATAATTAAACCCTGTCCTCTGACTGATTGTATAACTATGCATCTAGATATTTTAAGTAAGTGATTTTTTATTCTTTGTTTCATGTTCTTATTAACAGGTTTTTCAAACATTTATTTCCCATTTTTTTGCTTTGTGGTAGAAAGGATATTTTATGTTTGTGGCCACAAAATGATTACATCAGAATTGCTCTCCTTTTCCTAGAGCAAGGCTAGGCATAATTTTATGTACTACTTTAAACAAAAACTTCCTTTTTTGTGGCCTATGTGATGTTCAAAGTCAAAAGTCTTTGATTTTCTTCAATGACTTACTATGAAAAAGATACACATTAAAAAAACATTCAGGATTGAAGTATGGAATGAAAATTATTTACTTTGAGTCTCAGAAAGTAGTCATCTGTCAAGCGAATTGCATGTTAATTGTGTATGGAGATCTCAGAACTTCTTTCTTAGAGTTTTCCCCCCCTCACTGCCTTTCTTATCCATTAAACAGGGTGAATCCAAATGGGGCCTAGCAAACTCTCTACAGTAGGCAGAACAAATTTCCATTTCACCAAGTTGTTAAGCAGATAATTTCAATTTGAGAAGCAAGACTGAACAGTATCTGAAAATGTGCACCTTATTTTTTAACCCTCGGAGAAAATTCTGACCACTTCAGTGTTCAATACTGGTCTCAAGTCATTCATCTTCCCCTGCCCTTCCCACATAGAAAAAAGCGTACATTCTCTTCAGTTATTAAATTCTAATGAAGTAAAAGGTACTACTGAGATTTGAGGGTAAATTTTTTTAAACGTTATTTTGAGATGTATGTTTGCGATAGTGGAAACACTTAATGGTAATGGAAGCAGAAGCCATCTTTCATGAGAGTTTGTTCTGGGCACTGTCTCAATGTTTACATTCATTACTTTTACACACTCATATCTGACACACAAGATCAGTATAATGAGAATTATTGCCTTGATGCAGAGGTTAAAATCAGGTAATGGAGCTGGGATCAAACCAAGTTTTTCTTTAACAACCTCATGCAACTTGCTAATGTAGAGGAAGTTGGGGGCTCTGAAGCCAAAATAATTTCTTAAAGTTTATTTGCCAATAGTTTTAATCACTTGGTATGTAGGGATGCTGGAAGTGGGATTACGCATTAACCATGATTTTCATTTATCAAATGTAGACAAAATCAGTGCTCAGGGCCCTCATTCTGGTAATGGTGGAATGTCTTAATTAGACTTAATACAGATAAAAATGGTTAAATCTGGACAAAGTAGTGTGAACAAAAACACCTAAAAGCAACTACTTGAAGGAACTGGATAACCCCCCAAAGTAGACAGAAAGAGGGAGGTCAGTTCTTGAAAGAACATAATGGGTCTCAGATGAGATTTGTGTGTTTGTAGCTTTTGCCTGAGGGTACCCGCTCATCCAGTTAGCACGGGGCAGCAGTCAGCCTTAGTCTTGGTAAGTTACTGAGAGGATATAGTTTGGGGGCTGGCAGAGCAGCTAGATTATTAGGGGCAATCTGTGAAAGAAGAGAAGCTCAGAGGGTAGGAGACCTCATTTCTACAGGTTCATATAGATCCACTTATAAAATCTGCCCAAATCAGAAGCATGAATGTACATCTGTGAGTGTGTATGTGTGTGAGAACCCCAAAGGACCTGGTAAAAACATCTACTGGGAGTGGAGAGAATTGAGAAGAGATTTAAACTGCTGCTCTTTGCAGAATTTGGAGTTTGATTCTAGCTAGGTTAATTTCTGCTCTAACAAAACAGTCTCAGAAAAACAGAACTGGATTTTGAGACTTGACAATCTTTTATTCCCAGTGTTCAGAATATAACAAAAATTACTAGGGGCGCCTGGGTGGCTCAGTTGGTTAAGCATCTGACTTTGGCTCAGGTCATGATCTTGTGGTTTGTGAGTTTGAGCTCCACGTCAGGCTCTGTGCTGATAGCTCGGAGCCTGAAGCCTGCTTCAGATTCTGTGTCTCCCTCTCTCTCTGCCCCTCCCCCACTTGTGCTCTGTTTCTCTCTGTCTCTCAAAAATGAATAAATGTAAAAAAAATAAAATAAAATAAATGACTAGATAAATGAAGAACAAGAAAAGATGACCTATTCTTAAGAACAAAATAAAGCAGATAGTAGAAACTGACCCTGAGGTGACCCAGGTGTTGGAATTAGCTAATGGAGACTTTTTAAAATGTTATTTATTTTTGACAGAGAGAGAGAGAGAGGGAGGGAGGGAGGGAGGGAGGGAGGAAGGGGCAAAGAGAGAGTGAGACATAGATTACAAAGCAGGCTCCAGGCTCTGAGCTGTCAGCACAGAGCCTGAAGTGAGGCTTGAACTCATGAACCATGAGATCATGACCTGAGCCAAAGTGGGAGGCTTACCTGATTGAGCCACCCAAGTGCTCTGCTAATGGAGATTTTTTTTTTAATTTTTTTTTCAACGTTTTTATTTATTTTTGGGACAGAGAGAGACAGAGCATGAACGGGGGAGGGGCAGAGAGAGAGGGAGACACAGAATCGGAAACAGGCTCCAGGCTCCGAGCCATCAGCCCAGAGCCTGACGCGGGGATCGAACTCCCGGACCGCGAGATCGTGACCTGGCGGAAGTCGGACGCCCAACCGACTGCGCCACCCAGGAGCCCTCTAATGGAGATTTTTAAAGCAATGCTTATAAATATATTAGAAGATGAAAGTATTAGTATAATGAGTGCACAGATGAGGAGTCTTAGCAGAGAAATGGAAACCATAAAAAATAACCAATTGGAAATTATAGAACTGAAAAGTATAATACTTAAAATGAAAAATTCACTCTATGGGAGTTGAAGATGGAAGAAGAGACAATAACCTTGAAGATGAATCATTTCAAATCACCCAATCCGAAGAATAGGTAAAATAAATGGTAATTGACCTGTGAAATAGAAATAATTGGTCTAAAATACATCTAATTGTGATATCAGCAAGAGAGGAAAGAGAGAATGAGACCAGAAAAATATTTGAGGAAATAATGACAGTTTCAAAATTTGTTGAAAAATATATTTATAGAGCTAGGAAGCTCAGTGATCCTAACTGGAATAAATAGAAAACTATACCTGGAAACATCATAGTCAAACTTCTGAAGTTTAAAGATAAAAAGGATACCTTGAAGGCAGCCAGAGAAAAACAACTAACTACATTAAGAGAGTAAGAATAAGAATGAGAGCTGATTTCTCATTAGAAATAGTGGAGGCCAGAGAACAATATTTTAATAATTTGTTTAAAAAAAACAAAAAACAAAAAAACAAAAAACAAAAAAAAACCCCACACAAACCAAACCAAAAACAAAGAAAACCCCACAAAAAACAAAAAACTTGTCAAACCAGAATTCTTATCTAGTAAAACTATCTTCTGAAAATGAAAGTGAAATAGAAACACTTTTAGATAAAGGAAAACTAAGATAGTTCATCATCAGCAGGCATACACTACAGGAAATATGGAGGAAGTTCTCCAGCCTGAAGGGACATGCATTAGATAGAAATTGGGCTCTACAGGAAGGAGTGAGCAACACTGGAAATTATAGATATGTGGGTAACTAGAAAAGACAAAATACAGTTTTGTCTTTAAAATTTCTCATATTTATTTACATTTGTAAAAATGTTTATTTATTTTTGAGAGAGAGAGAGAGAGAGAAGCAGAGAGAAAAAGACACAGGATCTGAAGCAGGCTTCAGGCTCTGAGCTGTCAGCACAGAGCCCGACACGGGGCTGGAAGTCAGGAACCGTGAGATCGTGACCTGAGACAAAGTCTGATGCTTAACCGACTGAGCCACCCAGGTGGCCCTCATATTTCTTTAAAAGGCATATGGCCATACAAAGCTAAAAGAAGTATAATGCAAAATCCAATAGAGGAATTAAAAGGGACTATAAAAAATATTTGCAGAAAAGAACGTAAGGAAAGAGAAACAGAACAAAACACAGCTGAGACAAACAGAAAACAGATGATAAATTGATTGGCCTAAACCTAATCATATCAATAATTAAATTAAATTTAAATGGACTAATCACTGCAATTAAAATATTTCAGATCATATTTGAAAAAGCATGACCCAGCTATGTGCCATTTATAAGAAATGTATTATAAATACAAAGGTGCATGTAGTTCAAAACTTGAAAATACATACATGTAAATATGAATAATAATAAATTTTTTTTTTACATTTATTTATTTTTGAGAGACATTGGGACAGAGCACGAGTGGGGGAGGGGCAGAGAGAGAAGTAGACACAGAATCTGAGGCAGGCTCCAGGCTCTGAGCAAGCATTCAGCACAGAGCCCGACACGGGGCTCGAACCCACAAACTGTGAGATCATGACCTGAGTCGAACGCTTAACTGATTGAGTCACCCAGGTGCCCCAAATGCGAATAATAATAAAACTTAGTTGTTTTATCAATAGCAGACAAAATAACAATTCAAGACAATATTTTGTCAGAGATAAAAATAATTCATAATAAAACATGGTTGCGTTATTAGGAATACATAAAAGTGTTAAATGTTTATGTACCTAATATAAGATTTCAAAATACATGAAGCAAAAAGTGACAGCTAAAGGGAAAAATAGACAAATCCGTGGGGCACCTGGGTGGTGCCCCAGCCAAGTCGGTTGAGCATCCGACTTCAGCTCAGGTCATGATCTCACAGTCCATGAGTTCGAGCCTCGTGTTGGGCTCTGTGCTGACAGCTCAGAGCCTGGGGCCTGCTTCGGATTCTGTGTCTCCCTCTCTCTCTGCCCCTCCCCCACTGGTGCTCTGTCTTTCTTTGTCTCTCAAAAATTAAAAAAAAAAAAAAAGACAAATCCTTAACAATAGCTGGAGATTTTAACACTGTCTTCTCATTGATAGGCAAACTGGCAAAATCAGTAAGGGTAGACAAGATTCGACCAACGTTGTAAAATATCTTGGGTCACCATTTATATAGAGAGCATCACATTCAACAATAGCAGAATACATATTCTTTTCAGTGTATGTGTAATGTTCACCAAACAGACCATATACTATGCTGTAAAAAGTCTCAAGAATTTTCAAATGATTGAAATTATACAGATTACATTCTTTGACCACAAGGAAATTGTATTTTAAATCAGGAACAATAAATTTGCGGAAAAGCCTCAGATGTTTGGAAATTAAAAGACATACTTCTTTAATACCCAGGAGTCAAGGAATGCACCCAGGTGAAATTGCAGTATATTTTTAACTGAATGATAATAAAATATAATATAGCAAAACAAAATTTGTGGATGCAGCTAAAGCAATGTGTAGAGGGGAATTATATCCTTAAGTGCTTATGTTGGAAAAGAAGAATGGTCAAGAAAAATCAGTGATCTAAATTTCTACCTTAAAAAGGTAGAATAAATAAGTGTGAATTACATAAGTGGGAGGAGGGAATAAAAGGAGTAACTATCCGTGAAATAGAAAACACATAAATAATAGAGAAAATTAAAACTAGAACAGATTATTTGAAAATATTTAGTAGGGGGGCGCCTGGGTGGCGCAGTCGGTTAAGCGTCCGACTTCAGCCAGGTCACGATCTCGCGGTCCGTGAGTTCGAGCCCCGCGTCAGGCTCTGGGCTGATGGCTCAGAGCCTGGAGCCTGTTTCCGATTCTGTGTCTCCCTCTCTCTCTGCCCCTCCCCCGTTCATGCTCTGTCTCTCTCTGTCCCAAAAATAAATAAAAACGTTGAAAAAAAAATTAAAAAAAAAAAAAAGAAAATATTTAGTAGGAAAAAAGAAGAGAAAAATCCAATTGTCAATACTAGGAATAAAAGAGGGAATATCACTACAGAATACACTGAAAATTAAAGGGAAATAAAAGAATGTTATGAATAACTTTATGCCAATAAATTTTAATCTTTAGATACCAAATGTGCCAGCTAATGAGACTAATGAACACTGGTGCAAAAATCCCCGGCAGCATATTAACAAATATAATCAAATAATATATAAAAAGGATAATACATTGTGGCCAGTGAAAGTTTATCCCAGAAATCACTCAATGTTTGAAAAGCAGTCACTGTGATTCAGTGTTTAGTAAAACAAAGGAGAGGGCTTAAAGAGAAAAATGATCTTAATAGATACAGAAAATAATTTATAGATACAGCAAAAGCACTTCATAAAATCCAGCATCCATTCATAAAAATTCTTAGCAATCTAGGAATAGAGAGAACTTACTCAACCTGATAATGAGCATCTACTAAAAAACAAACAAACAAAAAAACACATCATACTTAATGTTGGCATACTGAATTCCTTCCAACTTCTGACCTTTTAAAGATTGGGAATAAAGCAAATGTGTTTGCTTTTTGCACTTCTGTTACATTGTGTTGGAGTTTTTAGCTATAGCAATAAATCAAGAAAGAAATAAAAGACATAATAATCATAAAGGAAGAAGTAAACCCATAGAAGACATGATTATCTGTGTAGAAAATTGTAAATCTATAAAGAAAGTCTTAGATCTCATAATTGAATTTAGCAAGGTTTCAGGATACAGCATCAGTGTATAAAAGTGATGTATAGGTATGCATTAATAGCCAAATGAAATTTTTAAAATTTCTATTTACAAAGTGGCAAGAATTATAAAATTTTTAGGAATAAATTTAACAAGAGACATGTAGCATCTCTTCACTGACAAATACATGACTGAAAGAAATTGAAGGCCTAAATAAGTAGAGAATATACTATTTCTTGGAAGACACACACATTGTTAGGATAGCAGTTCTCTCCAAATTAATACGTAGGTTCAGTGCAGTATTATTTTTTAAAAAGAAATTGCAAACCAATCTTAAAATAAAGGAAATGTTTAGGACCTAGAGTAGCCAAACAGTTTTGAAAAAACAACAAAGATGAACCAAGTTGGAGGATTTCATTAACTGACTTCAAGACTCACTATAAAGTTATTAACACAGTGTGATATTGGTATAAGGGGAAAGACAGATCAAAGAAATAGAATAGATTCCAGAATTGATCCACAGTTAAATTTTTACCAAAGGAGTGAAAAGAACGTTGGCACATTCATGCTATGATCTGAAGGCCAAGGCAATGTCTACAGGGTGATTTATAAATTTATAACCTTTTATGTATATACTTTTTACCACATACAAAAAAAAACATTTGGAGAAATTCAAAGGGCAGGACAGAACTATATTCATTAACTTTGGGAATTAAGGATATATTGAGTATGACTTACCAAAAACTTTAAAAGTGGCCTTTACTCGCATCTCTTCTCCACTTCTGCCTGGCACCCAATCAAAACATTTGGAAGCACTGTTCTTTTATAAATTTAGCAGCTTAAATTGAAATGCTTCAAGATTGGCTGAATTTTGTTGGAATGAAGATGGTCTCTACTGAGTTGATGAGAAACATTTAGTTGAATCATTCCAGCACACATGGTGTGTTGGCTGTGACATAGCTCTCGACCAGCATGTAGTTTGCAGTCGGCTTAATCTGTGGCAGTCAGTACTGCAAAATCTTTAGCTTAGCACTTTATAAAAAACAAATAAACCAAACAAATAAAAGTGCTTCTGCACGTGCCATGTGCTTGTTTTATATTTGTAACCCTTTTAGCCTTGATCTTGTGCACACGGCATTGATTTCAGAGCCTTGGCTCCTGCCTTCTCTCCTTGGAGCATAAGTCAAGTCCTCTAGGAGTGAGACTAAACATCTATGTCAGGGTTCAATAAGGGCTTTTATACCGGCATCATTTGAAATTAGGTGATTGAGTTCCTTGATTTGAAATGTAATAAAATTTTAGGATGGCTATCTTCTCCTTGCAACTGAGGGTTTGAGGTTGAATTTTAAAAAAATTCTCCTTCAAAAAAAAAAATCCTCCCTCATGGAAACCTAGTATGCCATCCAGCAACCAGTCGTAATGAATTATATTTATGTTATATATGCACTATATATATGCTATATTATATTTGCATGTGTATATATATTTTTATATTGTAATACATAACGTATAAATATATCTAATAACATACATATGTTATATAGAATATATTAACTAGAATATATATGTTCTGTTCTATAGTATAACTGACTATATATGGTCTAATAAAATATATAGAATATGTTAGATATATAGAATATATTCTATAGATATTCTATATATTTTATATCTATATTTATATATGTTAAATATATGTTTAATATGTTAAAATATATATGTTAAAATATATGATGTGTATAAATAAAATGTTATTAGATAATATTTCTACAAAATATGAATATCAATAATATAACATGTATATAAAGTGTTATTAGATGGACCAAGGGAGCGATCCCTGCCATGGACACCTTGGTGTGTGATATGAAAGAAGCTTCTTTCACTTACCAACCGTTCACACTAATGGAAACTACAAAGCACATAAAGGCCTATCACAGTGGCAGAAATGGTGCTCCACCTCCTTAACAACCATGGAGATTAAAATCCTGGCCCCAAAAGCAGATTGGAGATTTGAAAACCAAATGATACACTTTCTCTCCGTCTTTTCTCTCAAGTCCTTGCAGCCTGTCTGAGAAGTCTGTGGGCAGAGTTCTAGAGCATTGGAGGAAGCAGGACAATCCTAGATGTTACTCAGGCCACTTGGATTATGGGCCCATTGAGCAGGGGACAGAATCATTTTTCCTTCAGATAATTAGAGAGCATAAATATAATTTATTTCTTGTTTCTAAGGCAGTTAAGGAAGACTAATACTATCTCTATTCTCAGCCTCAACTAGCTCCAGGGAATATAAAGACAAGTTTGATTCCAAGAGTGTGTGCTTTCCTTTGTCACTGCCTGTCCCACTGCTCATGCTGTTGGTGACAACAGTGAGGCAGTGTTTTGCCTGTATGGAGGCCATGGGTGCCGTTCTCCAATGTCGTGTATATGGGGGACTTTGAGCAGTTGGGATCTTTTAACATGCCAGATATAAGCAAATGGCAACTATTATATGTTTGTTTTCCGCTCTTTTAAGTAAAAAGGAAAATAAATTAGCAAATAGTGTTTACTGATAATGATATGGTAAAATAATACATTAGCTAATATTGTTTACTAATACTATACATTATTATGTAATAATGTTTTCACAGTAATACTGATACCAACATACTCTATTAATAAATCTTGCTAATTGTTTTTATACCTGGCTCTCTTATTTTTCTGATGAAATTTACTTTTTTTTTTTTTAATTTCACTCAAGTTAATGTCTGGATTTTGTCATTCATTGTCTGTAGAATGAGTCATTTTTGGAATTCTTTTTTAAAATTTGACCTTTCTTGCTCCTCTTTTTAACACGTTTTTCATCCTTCTACTTTTTTTTTTTTTTTTTTTTTTTTGGTTCTGTTCTTCAAGTAAGTTTGAGTTTTCTGGTTTGGGACTTATTTTGGGGAGCATGCCATGTAAGGGGCCCCTGTAAGACTAGTATTGCCAGTCTGTGAGTCAGAGAAGCCTTTGAAAAAAAGTATTTCTGGCCTGCATGGGTTGGCTTTCCTTGCGTTCCACCCCCCCCCCCCAACCCTGGCTCCAAGGACAGAGAATATTTGAAGGCAAACATTTGAAGATCATGGGCTTTGCTTATCTTTCTAGAAGATCACTTTTGCATGATGATCATAGCTAACACTCACATGTTGCTATATATATACACCACACACTGTTCGAAGAGCTTAAAGTGTGGTAGCTTGTTCTATTTCCCCAGAAATCCTGAGTGATCACCACCACCACCACTGATTTTTTTTTTTAATAAAGAGCGTGCATGAGCAGAGAGAGGGGAAGAGGGAGAAAGAGAGCGAGAGTGAGAGAGAGAGAGAGAGAGAGAGAGAGAGAGAGAGAGAATCTCAGGCAGGTTCCATGCTCAGTCCAGAGCCCAACATGGGGCTTGATCTTATGAACCATGAGATCATGACCTGAGCTGAAATCAAGAGTTAGATGCTTAACCGACTGAGCCACTTGGATGCCCCACCACCATCATTTTTAATAAATGAGGAAACTGAGGCACAGAATGTATCAGTAGCTTGCCCACTTAGAATTGGAGGGGAAAACTGCTATCTGACTCCTGAATCTGTACACATAATCATTTTTATCTATTTTTATCTGTTGCGTCTCATCGTCTCTGATCTCTGGGAGCTTTGGATCATGGTCTTCTGAGGGCCGTTGCCTCTTCTGTAGGTTTCTTTCTTGCATCACAGCTTGGAAAGTGATGCAGAATTCCCAAGGCCATTACTGAGGCTGGGCTGAGAGAACTGGGAAGAAGGGAAATTATGAAGCCATTTTACTTTTTTTTTTTAATGTTTATTTATTTCTGAGACAGAGAGACAGACATGAGTGGGGGAGGGGCAGAGAGAGAGGGAGACACAGAATCAGAAGCAGGCTTCAGGCTCTGAGCTGTCAGCACAGAGCCCGAAGTGGGGCTCGAAATCACAAAGCGTGAGATCATGACCTGAGCCAAAGTCTGTTGCTCAACCGACTGAGCCACCCAGGCGCCCCATATGAAGCCGTTTTAAAAGAAGCATCAGCCTCAGGCACCTGGGTGACCCAGTTGGTTAAGCATCCGACTCTTGGTTGCAGCTCACGTCATGATCTTCTAGTTTGTGGGTTGAAGCCCCGAGCTGGGCTCTGCACTGACATTGTGGAACCTGCTTGGGATTCTCTCTCTCCCTTTCTCTCTGCCTCTCCCCTGCTTGCTCTCTCTGTCTCTCTATCAAAACAAACAAACAAACAAACAAACAAACAAAAAAGAAACACGAGCCTGTTTTCTATACTATTAACTGAGAATAGATGGGAAAATTCAATCTAAACATTCTATGAGACTTTGTAGTGTAGCAATTGTATATATGAGTTTACAGATTCAAATTCTGAACTATATTTTTTAAAAATCAAGCACATGAATCTGTGAGGTTGCATAGTATGCAGAAATCCTGATGGGCATAATTCAATGTACTTGAAGACAGTACTTATCTTGAGAGTTAACGTTTATTATGATGATGATTTATAGTAGAGGTGAGTTTCTGTAAAAGATTCTGAGTGTCTGTTGAGTGTGGTTTTGAACGCATTAGAAACTAGGATATTGTCTGATAAGGGTCATGGGTGGAACTGTTTGTCTCATCTCTGTTTTGATTTCTAACTCAAACATTAGACCCTTCCTATAGCCTTCCAAATCACAGCAAGTCTATAGCAAACAGTCATTATTTCTACAGATATTCTATAGAGACTATTAATAAAATGCTGTCCAGGGTAACAGAAATGAATATGCTTACTTACATATATATTTGTACCTATGTGTTTGTGTGTGTGTCTGCACTGACACACACACACTCACACACACACACACACACACCACTCAAATCCTGTGCAAAGTGCTAATACTCTTAATAGAATTATTTCTAATTATTAGATACCATGAATAATAAAAGAAGCACATTGCCCTCTCTTGGTTACTCTAACTTTCATTTGCTGAAAAGCTTTTCTTTAAGTTATCATTTACTGAATGCTTACATACTACACATGTGATTAAGTGCTCTACAAGCAGCCCTGTGATTAAATAGGTATCACTATTCAGTTTTTCAGCTAAGACAGAGGCTCAGAGAGATTTGTGAACTGCCCAGTATGACATAGTTCACCAGAGTGAGAATCTCTGAGAGCCCAGGTCTGTCCCACTGAGGCCCTGGCTTATTCCATAAAACCCACCTTCCTCCTTTCCGTTGACTCACATTTTTTAAGAAGTTTCCTGAGGCCTAGCTGTGTATCTCAATGATCTTTTATAATTCTGCTGTATCCACTTATTTAAAGCTTTCTCACTTCTGTGTCTGTGCTTCTGCTCAGCTCTCCATCTCCATTAATCTTCTCTGTGTTTTCCAGCTTTGGAGACATGCTGTCCTTCACCCTGACAGCCTTTGTTGAGCTGATGGACCATGGAATAGTATCCTGGGATACGTTTTCAGTGGCATTTATTAAGAAGGTAATGCAGATTGTTTTTTCAGGGCTTAAATTACTTTCATAGATATTTTGCTCTGCTTTGAGGATATGTTATAGTTGTTTCTTATAGTTATTTGTGTAAAAGATAGATGTGGTTGTTGAAAATATTATGCATGTGGGGGTCTGGGCACCTAATTTCTATGTGAAGATGACATTGTCTCCCCAACAGGATCATAAGGGTGTGTATGTGAGAACCCACAGTCAAGGGAAATCAAGGAATCACATTGTTTACACTATAGAAGCAGTCCCTTAGGAGTCCCTGGACAGGATTCAGTTATTCTCAAGACCTAAGTAGAGTTTTTTCTATCCTTCGTCAACCTTCTCTGCCCTCAATCAGGTATTCAGGGAAGGGGAAAGAGAGAAAGCATATTGATTTCCTGCATACCTGGGTTTGAAGCAGGGATATAAGAGAAGGAGATGTGCTTGGGTCCATGCTTCTTAAGTCAAGCTCACTTGTAATCATGGTGCAGTAAATGTCTCTGGGATTGATTTCTCCTTCTTTAGGAGGAAGGTAATGAAGGGATGGGCAAGGTGGACTTGGTGTGGGAACAGAGGGCAGAAGAGTCCCCGCCGTTCCCTAAAGGGAAGGGGGGCGCCGTTCCCTTATAAATTTACTTTATAAGTATAGATTTATGGGAAGGGTTATGTAAAATAAAGAATTTCAGAGAATCTGTGCAAAAGCTGGAAAGTCAAAGCAAAATCCAGAAGAGTCAGTTGAATTTTTTAAACCTTGTTATTTTAATCCATGTTGAAATCATGGTAGACTTACAGAAAAATTGCAAAAAACAGTACAGAATGTTCCCAAATGCCCTTCATGCAGCTTCCCCTAGGTTAACATTTTGCATAATGATGGTACAGTTACCGAACTAGGAAATTAACAGTGGTACTATTACCATTATTTGATTTCACCATTTCTTCTACTAATGTTCTTTGTCTGTCTAAGGGCCTGACCCAGGATCCCACATTGCACTTAGCTGTCATGTCTCCTTAGAGTCTTCTGATCTGACAGTTCCTCAGTTTTTCCTGGTCTTTCATGACAGAAAGTTTTGAAGACTACTGGTCAGTTATTTTGTAGAGTGTCCCTTATTTTGGATTTGTTTGGTATTTGATGGTTAAATTAAGGTTATGCACTTTTGGCAGGAATGCCAGAGAAGTAGTGTCATACCTTTCTCACTCAACACATTGTATCGGGGTACATGATGTCGACATGTGTTATTAATGGTGGTGTTGACCTTGGTTACATGGTTGAGGTGGTATCTGCTGGGTCCACTCACCGTGAAGTTCTTTTCCTTTTGAAGTTAATCAGTATCTTCTGGGAGATACTGTCTTGAATCAAAGGGCACAGAAAAACCCCTAGATTGTCAAATGAGGGTGTTGGAATTGGGTGCCCCAGAGATCGAATGCTTACATGATACATATTTATTTCAGACAAGAGCTGATTGAGAACCAGGGCCTTCTCAACAGACCTCTGAATTCTCTTCCCTTATGTAAGGGCATAAAGCCAAAGGAGATGATTAATGGGAACTACTAGAAGAGGAAGCCTCAGTCAGTTGTACGAAATGCTAAAAAGAAAAGAAACGATTGTAGATGAGAAAGCCAAGGAAACGTAAGCAGTGAATGATGAATGTGAAGAACAAATTGCTGTGTTCTGTCTTTCTAGGATAAAAGTTCTAGAGAAGTAAGTTCAAATCTGAAGATACTGGGTTTTGTGGATTTTTCATACTTAACAAAAATGTTAACTCATACTGGATTATGGCAGGCCTTTCTCTCCTACATCCAAATTGCCTTGGTTTTCTGTTGTTAGAGCCTCTTTTGCTCTAAAAATGTGCTGTTCTGAATGCAAATTCCTTGAGGTTGTATTGTGCTTTCATCCACATTATCTCTTTTGATCTCCAGAAATCCTTTCCAGAACAGAACAGACTGTCTTGCTATTACTGGTCAGGAGGGGAGGATACAATGGCTTGGGGAGGTTAAGTGATGTCATAGGGAGTGGAGTGTCACTGGTCCCATGGTTAAGGGCTTCTTCCCCTCATGCTATACACCTGTGCTTTCAAATGGTGGGAAAAATAGCTTCTGAAGATTGGTTGAACCAGTATCGCCTCTGTTCAGCCCTCCCCAACCTCACTGGTAAGAAGTTAAGTGATTTCTTCTGCTCTCCATTCTCCTTGGATCTTGTGTTTGTCCTTGTGCAAACACTTACCCCATTTTTGTGAATTCTTTTTTTTTTTTTTACTGGCTCCCAGTAGACCATGAGTCGTAGGAGGCTGGAACCACAGCTTTCTGCATGACTTTATCCTCAGGGCCTGGCACAGAGGAAGACCATAATACCTTTGTGTGAAATGAATGAATGAAACTTGTTTTGGAAGAATTTTTTTAAAACTCTAGAACTTGAAGAAAAGAAGGAGTATAGTAACACCGTATTTAACTCTATTTCAAGTAAAATTTCAGTTGTGAATGGACAGGGATTTGAAAACTTTTTTGTTAAATGACGTGAGAAGTGGTTAGAGAGAATAACAATAATTTAATATTCTAATTACATAAGAAAATGGTTTTCATTCATTGAAATTAAATTAAAAAGTCTAAGGAAGCAAAGACTGTGGTCTTGGCAGTTTAAATAAAAAATTAAATATTTTCTCAAAAGGCAATACATTTAATGGATTTCACATTCTCATTCCTTGCCATTCTCTTTCCTTTGCATTGCTACTTAGATCTCAGTCCCTTATGAGAATCTGAAAAATGGCCATCAGAAAATGACTTTATAATTGATAGTTTTTGTAAGGTTAACTTTTTTTATTCATTAGCTGGATCAAATTCAGCACTTTCACAACCCAGGAATTGTATGCAGGCAACTGTCTTTTAAATGGAGCTTTATCTCAACAAAACTCATCTAGGAAATGCCCTGACAAAAGATGTTTATCTCTGTGGTCCAGACTTGGCTTCCTATTAATGCCAAATTCATACCACTTTGGAGAAATATTTTTTCCCTGCCAGCCCGTCTTCTTCTTTATTATCTGTTTTCTTATGTGTGGATGGAGATTCTCGTTTACAAACTTTGTCTGCAATAAATAACATCATTTCATAAACATTTTGAAAGGTAGAATCCCTTGATGACAAAATGTAATGTTTCTTTTTAAAGAGTTGGCTACTTAGGGAGAGGGTAGGAAGTTGTGGAGAAGAAAGGGAAGAAAAACAAAACAAAAACCTAGAACTTTCTATCTTACCCTTTGGTTTTCCCCTAGCCAAGTATAACATCAGTGCCTTTTCTCAGAAGGGGTGTTTCATACAAATGCTCTTATAGCCTTAGCTCTGCAGGAGGGCCTGGTTCACCCTACATAGTTTTCAGCACCTGGACAGACATCCAGCCAATTCAGTTTAGAGACTCAGTAATTTTTACCTCTTAAAAGACTAGAGAGATTCATGGGCCTGTGCCCAGATAATTTAAAATATGGCAATGGAACTGCAGGCTCTCTGTGGTTCTTTTCAGTTTTGACAGCATGGAAGAATTTTAAGATCTCGCCCTAAGTTATTCTAAGAAGTGTTTATGTGATTTTAATAGTTTATATATTTGATGCATGCACTGTGATGCCCCTTAGCTTTTTAGAAGCCACGCAAATACTCCTCCGTATTATTTAGGTAACATTTAAAAATGAATGCAAGCATGTGGAGGTAGTATACATAATTATTGCTAACTCTTCTTACCTCTTCTTTCTTACAGTACAGACCTACTTTCACACAGCTGTGCTTTGGCTTAGGGCTGGCTCACCTGTGTGGGCCAAAAGTACAGTAATGGAGCCAGAAGTAATCTAAAGGCAAAGAAAGTCATTGTTTCTTTGGGGGTGGGCAAGAGAAATTAAAAATTTAACCAGAAAATCTTTACTGTTCTGTAACTATACTAAGATCTATAGTTATTTAAAATAGACATAGAGAATAACGCTTGTATTTTGACGAATTTGTACATGCCCTAATAAGGAGCCTGTCTACAGTCATTATGTTTGTTCAGTCAGCCCTGATGCCTTGGTTATTGGTACTTATTAGATGGAAAGATTGGGTCATTTAAATGTCTGGTTAGAACCACTGACAGATAAAGGCAAAAGGTGGCAGTTAGTTTAAAAAAGCCACTAGTATTTTAGTACTACAAAATACTAGTGCAAGTATTTTCACGTTCTCAAGCCACAGACTTGTACATAGACTTCTAACGATCTGCATGCCTGGTGTCTGTGAGGCAGGACTCAGCTAAGTGTGTTACACAGAATGCTCCTTTTGTAAGCTGCATTAGGATTGCTGAAATGATAGGTTCCATATCTCACAAAAGAGGTGAAGTATAGAAAAGATTAATTTTTAAGAATATTTTGATGAAGGTAAGGGGTTAGTTTTATGGGAGAGAAATTGATAGAAATGGCAAAGGGAAATGGAGTATGTATATGGAATTCAAATATGCCTGAATTAGAGCAGAGAACACAAACTCTTGTACAACATTTGAGCAAGCCCCCTGGTACCATGACGGCCAATAATGTGTAGGAAACTTTAAAAGAAGGTATAGTTTGTATCAGAAAATATTGAGAGTTCTGGTTGGATATTTTGAGAAAGGAAATGTTACCAAAAGGATATTTATGGAAATAGAGGATAAATGTGTATTAGAGGGGAATCTTGAACATAAAGGAAAGTGAAGATGCAGTCTTAGTAATCCAAGAATGAGTTGGCCCCTGGGCTGATGTTGTGCATGTACAACTGAATGCGTATCAAAGGGGAGACATCGTAAAATGTGTTCGTAGTGATAGAAAATAGGGGACTGGAATTATAATCACTAATGATTATGGCAAACTTGGAAAAAGGTGATAATTGAGAAAGGAGGATTAAGAAGACAATGAGATTGGTTTTCACACCTTTTAATTTAGGCTTTGTTGGAATATCTACTTGGAGTTATACTTTTGGATGCCAAGAATAAGCAATTAATGTACTTCATAGTAAATGCCTTTTTATTTTTCTGTCTTTGCTAGACTATAACGTCCTCGAAATTAAAAAATCATGTGGGTTTTGCTCATTTACCTATTTCCAGATCTTAGGACAGTGTAAGCCTCTTTTATGGCACACAATCCATACTAGTACTTGAATAAGTGAGAAGAGTGTGTGGAAGCTACAAGGTAGGGGGGCAGGTATTGACAGTAGGCTCTCAGGTGGAAGCTTCTCCAGGAAGTCTTAAAGGTGCATCCAAATTTACTAAATGGGGGCAAGAAAAGGAGCATGGAAGGTGGAGAGATAGTGCTGAGAAAAATCAGAAGTACTGTCAACAAATTTATTTGTGAGTTCTTCAGCTTTTTTTTTTTAATTGAGTACCAGGAATTATGCTGGGATAATGGAAAATGGTTGAGGTGGTGTTGGTGAAGAAGTCAAGGAATTGACATTCTGTTTAGAGGAGGTTTAAGTGAAGTATTAAACCGTGGGCTCAGGATGAGGGTAATTGGATTTTTGTCAGAAAAAGATGGCCTTAGCTTGGTAGATTTGACAGAGTGGAGCAGACTGTGAGGATTAAGGCAAAGGCTTGCCAGGGACAGTAAACACATTGGAGAAGTTTATTAGCCATGAAAGGAGCTGAAGCAGTCTTTTGAGAATCTTAAAATTTTCATACTCTTCCTGTGCTTTATGCTATAAAATAATAGCTTTCTGGAATATAAAGCCATAATATTGCCATACTATACTTCTTCATGTCATCTATTTGCCACCCCTGAGATCCAGATGTATCTGGGGCCAGAGAGGGTATTGGTATCTGTATCCACTACCCTTACTTCCACCAGGGAGTCATTAGCTAGAAACAGTGGAGACGGTAACTGTGGTTGCCATGGGCACCTTTGCGTTTAATCTTGTACAAGGATGGAGAGGGGATGAGGAGAAGGGGTCAATGGGACAGCAGAAAGGAAGAAATTAGTGCCAATGGGGGGAAGCAGCAAGTGTCGATTTGTCATGGAACCAAATTATTTAGCTTTTAAGAAAGTAGTCATTATGTTGATATAATAACAGCCTTTTAGTGTGAGTTGTCAACAGACAGGAATAACTTTTAATGAGACCTCTAAAATAAAACCTTTATGGTACCCATGTGTTTGGGTTACTGTGATCCATTATTCTAACCCTTATTTTACTTCCCTCTTACATTGTGATTTATTGTGTTTGAGGCCTTAGTGATTCATTCCTTAGGGAATATATTTTAGTGCTTAAGCTATTATTTTAACTTTTAGCACTGCTCATTTAAATGTTCTCCTGTTTGCTAAATTTGAGATGAAAGGAATGTATTTTAACCATAAGAAAGTGGAAGAATGGGGGAAAGAGTGTTTCATTGTTGAATAATGAGGAGCGTAGCCAGTGCCTAAGAAGTTGCCAGTTGGATTGTGTTGACAAGTGTGATTTGTGTGAATCCCTTAAGAATATAACCAGGGTCATAATATGAACATAAAAATCATGAATCGTGTGGGTGAAGGAGTAGCCTGGGAATAGAAGGAAATGGCTATTAGTATATGTTGAAATTACTGTCTCAAAGAAACACAGGAGTCCTCACAATATATGTGTTGAAATCATCTGCCTCTGAAAGCTAAAACCCAGAAGAAAAATCCCAGAAAAACCAGAAAATAATTCTTTGAAGCTGTCTCCTTTTTAAAGTTGCTTATTATTGAATTATAGAAATAAGATATAAATATTGCTTTGTAATATGTAATATGAGCAATCATCGCTGACTCGATGTGTTCCTTACTATCCTGCTATAATTCTAGATACTTTTCATCCTCTGTGTCTGGTGTTTCTTAAGTGAGCTCCTAATTTCCTTAGTTTGCTCCCTTCTGGACTTCCATGCTCTGTTTACCTCAAGTAGTCAATTGTGTCCTTCTTGGATTTTCAGATAGCAAGTTTTGTCAACAAATCGGGCATGGACATCTCAATCCTGCAACGGTCCTTGGCCATTTTGGAGTCAATGGTGCTCAATAGCCATGACCTCTACCAGAAGGTGGCTCAGGAGATCACTATTGGACAACTTATCCCACATCTTCAAGGGTAAGCATACCACTGCCACCCCCTCCATGAGGAGGGGAAATGGTTCTGGTAGACAGCCACCATGGAGCTCTGGGAAACACTTTGGATTGGTTTGATTAAATAGGCAGAAAAGGAATCTTGATTTGACATATAGGCACACCGTGTACCAGACCCATCCCCCATCACACTGAAATGGCACAGTGACTTGCCTGTGGAGTGGAGCGGTGGGGGGGGGGGGGGGGGGGGGGGGATGCCTGTTCCCAGTACCTGGCTCTTCATAGGCAGTCAGTTTTGATGAATGTGGTAGATACAGGTAGAATTTTACTTTTAACAAGGCCTAATAGGACAATTTGTTCTCTTGAGTTCTCAACAGTATCTTTCCTTAGTCATTAAAAATAGTGTTTTCTGTGATGAGTATTTTCATAGATAATTGGGAATTTTTAAAGGTAGGCTTCTTTCTTACGCTGAAGGTGATTACAGTGACCTTCAGTTTTGTATTTTGTAACGTATGTGTTTTATCTCTAGCAGCTTGAGCTCTAAGATGAGGCCCTGAACAGCCTGTAGGCTTTCCCTTCTCTCTACTCTTAGGTAGTTAGTAAGGTTGCCTCTGAGAAGCCCCCCTGTACAATGCTACTTTATAAATTAACCTATTTGGAGTTGCAGGTGGCAACAAACCCCCTGAGGTAGCTTATACAAGACCGGGGGTTTACTGAAAGAATACTGGTACACTTTCTAGAACCCAGGAATGACTTAAGTAGCTAAGCCTTGAAAAGGATAGAAACTATGGCCTCCTCGGAGTCCTCACAACAGGCCTTTTCTCTTGTGTTTTGGTTGGCACTAAAGTGACTTACTTGGCTCCCAGTAACTACCACCCCTGGTCTCTCAGGACACATTTGCCAGTTCTCAAGAGGAAATCTGATTGGCCTTTTGGGGTTGGGAATGCAGGCTGGGGCTGTGAGGGAATGTTCATTAGTTCTCAATATGCCAAAAATGTTACCTGTTATGTTTATAATGTAAACTACCAAAGCGCATTAGATGTTTCTTTCATTTGGAAGGGGGGATGGTGACCAGGATGTAATAAGATTTTAAGTCGCACAAGCTATGGATTGTGGCCTCAGGGAAAATGAGCACATGATGATTGTGTGCAAAATGATGATTTTGTGCAAAACCTGTCTAGAAATAATACCAGTTTCACATTTCCCTGAATGTGAAATGCATTATTTCTATAGTCTGTGTCTTTTCTCTGAATCTCGAGGGCATACTTGAGCATTCACGGTACACTTTGCCAAAGTGGAGAGTTTCTTATTTGGCAAGTGCCATGCTGAGGATTTTATATACATGAACTAATTTTATCCTAAAAGCAACACCTTTAAGAACCTGGGTTCTCACCCAGTGTTACAGATGAGGAGATGGTGTTTTGGGGATACCCCATGAACTCTTCCAAGGCTACATTGCCAGCCTGCGGAGCACTGGGCTTTAGATTTCATCCCTCCAAGGGCCGCGTTCTCAACTTTGCTTCTCCCTAAATTATTTCTGAATGTAGCTCTCTGGCTGCTCTTTGTTTGTGCCTTGGGTCCTTCTTGTTTACTCTTTACCATGGAGCTTCCATGAGATTTTTGCTTCATTTGGAATTTGTGACTTCATTTTGGTAAAAAGAAAATTTGTAAATTTAAAAAATAAAAACCTGTTGTTTTTATTATTTAAAAAGTTTTTATTTGAAAATAGATTTTTAGAATATGTAATATCATTGCCATGGAGACAAAAGTGGTATCCTTTATAATAAGTCCAGGAGTGTAGGGACAGGCAAGTCTGGTCCCTATATACTTCATGCAGCAGACAGAAAATCACACACACACACACACACACACACACACACACACACGGCCCCTGGGTTCATGTTTTAAGCCTAATAGAGGAGAAGGGGAGAGAGCCGGCTGACCACCTATCCCCAGGGAACAGTGTGTTGTCCAGCTAGCAACAGTAGTTGTACCCCCCACTCTCCCACTGTGTTTCCTGCCTCATGATGATGATTGAAATACATTCTCATTCAGTGACAACTGCATTTTCTAGGCCATGTCTTTCTGTCTCATCTTTTTTTGGGGAGATCACGACCCTTATGATGGTCTGACTCAGAAGTAGCCTGTTCTGACTTTCTGTATCGTTTGTGTCTTTACAGGACAGATCAAGAAATCCAAACCTATACCATTGCAGTGATTAATGCACTTTTCCTGAAGGCTCCTGATGAGAGAAGGCAGGTAAGCTGGATTTCTTTTGTCTTAAGACTGTACCTGGGACTGGCAACTTTTGGGGCAGTGAGTGCCCTTTCCTTCCCATCCTGGGGAGTCCTTGGGCATCCCTGCTGCTCTGCAGCCCGGCTGGCCAGCCTGGGCTCGTTCACAGATCCAGTAGGCACTAGTTGGAGGTGCTCAAGTCCTTGTCTGAGGAAGAACTCTCGGAAGGCTCTGGAGGCAGAGTCCTTTCATCAAATGAAACCCAACGTAGAAACTCGAAACATAAAGAGATGCAAGTGTTACTGCTGTGGTGGAAGCAGAGGTAGAAGCCTTGAGATCTTCTGTCATGTCATTGAATGCTTCCTAGGGCAAGGGAGGTATTTCTTCCTGCCTGCAAGCTGTTCTCCTTTGCCCATGGAGGTTAAAGATGGCAAGGACAGGAGGGAGGACACGCAGATTGCTGCTACTGGTTGAGATAATTGTTCCTATGTCTGGGGAGCTCTTTGCTCCATGACATTTCTGTTGTCCACACATGCATGTGGCGGGGAGGACTGAGCAACACATTTCCCTTCTTCTGTGCAAACAAAGGAAGGGACCCTTCGATGGACCTATGTAAAACATGTCCTTTGATACTGTCCTTTGTCTGCAGATCTCTGGTTCTTCTGCAGTGAAGTAAAGGATCATTATAGATGTTGCTGTGGAAGAAGTAGAATTTTGCACGTCTTGGAATATAGCTTGCACCTCAAAATCCATTCCTGTTTTTTCCATCAACATAACATATATTGTGTTACCTTGGTCACAATTCACTTCATTTAAAAATGGGTTGGAAATATGAGATGTTTCCACCAATAGCAAGTATAGCGGGAGCTCTGTGACAGTTACCACTAAATTGTTTTAGCAGAACTTAGAAGCTAGCATGCTACTGGACATCATGTCAAGAATTTTAGTTTTTAATTTTATTTTTTTTCATTGCCAAGGATTTTAAACCTCTGTGACTAAATGTGAGGGTTTCTGGTTTTTCATTTAGAATCATTTGCTTATTCCTAGGGGGTTCTGTTTGCACAATGAAGGGAGTGGCTTTGTTGTTTCCTGTGTTTGGTTTGGTGCTGGAGCCGGGGGTTGCCTGCCCTCCCTAAGCCTGTGCTCCAGGCTGGATTTTTAAGGGGAGCGTGGCTGGTGGAATCCTAGGTGGCACTGCCCTCTTAATGTCTAAATATAAATTACTGAGCTCATGATAACCTCCAGCAGCCCAGCGAATGGCCTGACAGCTCTCACATATGCAGTCCTGACATAGGCATTGGAAAAGCTTGATCCTTCTACCGGCCAGATCAAGGACACCTGGCAAACTGGTAGCTGAGTGTGGAGTGGGGGTCAAGAAGCCTGCTATCTGGTCTGACCTCATGGGCTTCTCCTTTTTCCTGTGGAAGAAGACGTTGGATTTGGGGAAGCAAAAACTCATGCCCACCCTAAGTGCTATGATTTCACTTGGATCCCTAGATCTAAACCTGTGTAAGATGCATACACTTTGCATCTTCCTGGTATGCCAAGAAGTACTGTTAATCTTCTCAATTTGTATCAAATGACCATGGAGAAATGGGAATCAGTTGCCTATTGTACTGACTCCAGAGTAATGACACCAATGAAAATATAATGGAATACCAATATAATGTTAGGTTTGGATTTTGTGAATCAAATTTTATTTTTTGAAAAGTAGGCAATATGAGACTGAGATGACACGGATTGGCAATATATTGCTATAATGATAATAAATCACAAAGGATAGTCTAATAACATTACATAATTTAAGAAAACACTCCAACTAAGAAAGATAGAGTATATATAATCAAGCCAAAAATTTAGACTGTAATTTAGTCTTTGAAATAAAAACAGCGACAACATAGAAAATTAATTTTGACTTTATAAATTGTGTTGAATTTAGGATGAGTCCGTGACTATTGTTTGTCAAGAAAAGGAATATTTAGATTTTTAATTTAAAAAATGTTTTTCAGTGCATTAAGAGAGAGTTGGCTCTAAAAATATAATTTCAAGTACATGACAAAAAAAGTTTGATGTTATTTCCTGAAGGTTAGTGGAGCCTGTAAAGCAGAAGATCATACTAATTGGGGATATCACTTCAGTTCTATTATATATATTGTTATTGGCTTTTCTTGTGAAAAATTAAATGTTCTGTATTTTGGGGGTAAATAGGAAAATTTACCAAAGCCTGTCATCAATGATTATATTTTGAGAATTTGCCATGTGCCAGGATCAGTGTTCAATGCTTTGTGTCTTATTTCATTTAATTCTCATGTCTTCGGAAAGCCTTATTATTGCCTCTTTACAAATGAGAGTCAGAGGGAGTAAAGAATTTGACCAATTGCTGAGGAGATAAGAGTCACAGCTAGAATCCCAACCTTGACCTTGCTCTTCTCTGCAGAGCATCCCATTGTCAGGGAGGCGTCACCCACAGAATTGTCTCCTGTTTGCCGAGAGAAGAACTCTCTGGAGCCTGAAAGACACAAGCCCATTTTCTCCCTCTGACTAGATTAAAACATAATCTAAACATTTATTTATTGGATTTATAGGAACAGCTTTGTTTGTTTGTTTTAAAGCCTTAGGACATTGGACAGATTCCACTTCAGTGAAAAAATTTTATTTATTTCAACTTCTCCTCCAGACTTTGGGCCAAACACATTGGTAGGACTCCATTAACTTGGTTTTCCTTACTTTTCAAAATGTTTAAAAGGAATTCAGATGGATTTTAAACACCTCTCCTTGCTTTTACTGAGGAAAAATACCACCATGGTCAGATATTTTTACTTGTCAGGCAGACTGGAGCGATATTTTTGTTTTGTGTTCATTGAGTGGGCCTGAGAGAGTGCTGGGTTTAGAGGGGGCTGGGGCAGAACCTCCCGCTTTGCCAAGGCCCCCTGGGGGTTTGGGGGGGTGTGGGAGAAGGTGGTGGTACAGGGGAGGGGTCTCTTGCTTCCGCATGCCTCCTGGATGTGGGAGATTCTCCCTGTCTCTGCACAGGTGAAGGGAAGGGGTACTTGTGTGGGGAAGGGGGCTCTTGAGGATGGGAGCAAACGGATCCTTTTCCTTACAACTACATGCCATTATTCATGTTACCATTTTCATGGCATACATGTTAGTGAGGTCCCTTCCAGATTTCTCTATAAATATTTATGGTTTTCATAAGTATTATTTAAACAAAAACCTTTTTAAATTTTTTTTTTTTCAACATTTATTTATTTTTGGGACAGAGAGAGACAGAGCATGAACCGGGGAGGGGCAGAGAGAGAGGGAGACACAGAATCGGAAACAGGCTCCAGGCTCCGAGCCATCAGCCCAGAGCCTGACGCGGGGCTCGAACTCACGGACCGCGAGATCGTGACCTGGCTGAAGTCGGACGCTCAACCGACTGTGCCACCCAGGCGCCCCTAAACAAAAACCTTTTTAAAACTTAAAAGATTTGGTGGGAAAATCAGAAAATACAGATTCAAAGGAAGAAGTTTGAATGACACCTCTAATTGCATGCCCCAAGAGAGAACTCTTGCAACTGGTCACACTTTGTGTGGCCCCTCTTCCTGCTTTCTTCTAAGCAAAGCCTCTTCTACATACATGATTTTTTTTCACTACATGCACTGGTTATTTTTTTAACTGCTTTTAAAAATGAAACAGGATTTTGTGAACATCTTTCCATGTTAATATACATATATCCATATTTTTTTATTTTTAAATTTTTTTAATGTTTATTTTTGAGAGAGAGAGAGATGGAGTGTGAGCAGGGGAGGGGGCAGAGAGAGAGAGAGAGAGAGAGGGAGTCACAGAAACTGAAGCAGGCTCCAGGCTCTGAGTGGTCAGCACAGAGCCCAACGCAGGACTTGAACCCATGAGCTGCAAGATCATGACCCGAGCCAAAGTCGGATGCTTAACTGACTGAGTCACCCAGGGCCCCCCCTACATCCATATTTATATCTATCTATACTTTTATATCATCTTAACGGTATAAAATATTCTCTATGGACTCTCAAGTTTACTCAGTTTTCTTATATTGAACAACAACAACAACAACAACAACAACAAATCCATGTTGGAGACAAGGATTTTTTATTTTCTCCCTGACCAAGTTTCTGTTCCTTACAAGGGTAGTAGAAAACGTTCTTTCATTTCCAATCATTTATTGTCTACTTTCTGCCAGACATAGTGCTCCAGGCATGGAATACAAAGATGAAAAGGACAGTCTCGGTGCCCTTAAGGTGACCATAGGCTTACAGAAAAAGATAAATAATGTCAACAGATAATTACAACAATTGCTGTAGATACTGGAAATAAATTGTCCTTTTAAACTTATTTAAAATTTCATCAATCAATAGGCTAAAATAGAGAACTTTTTTTCTTTTTTTGTGTGTGATTAGGCAGTAATTTCATTTTTATAAAAGAAAATAAATTAAAAGAACTGTAGGGTCCTTTGGGTTCTTTGTTTTTCATGTGGTCCAAGAAAAAAAAGTGGACCTTCCTATTTGCATTAGGAAGCAAGTACTGCCTTCTGTGCGCACCATAGAAAGACAGGTTCTTTCCAGGCTGCTCTTTTACTTGTTTTTGTGTGTGTCATTGTCCTTGCTTTTTTATTCTTAAGAGATTGGAAGGTGATTTGAAACACCTCACAGTATTTATGCACTTTTCTCTGCAATGCAGTGGGTCAGCAGGGGTGTTAAACTAAAATTGTAACCTCTAACAGAGTCCTCTGAATTTCCATCCCTTCTTCTTTCCTACTTGCTTTCCTTTCTGTGGTGATGATGGCACCATTAGGTTGGTGTAGAGAGCAGTGTTGACATCCTTGATTGTCCTCTGACTGTAAGTCCCCACATTCTGTTTCTGCCCAAGCCTGCTTGCGTGTCCCCCTTGCACTTTCTCCCTGTGTTCTGGGTCCTCCTTGCTTCCTGCAAGTTTATTTTAACCTCGAATGAATTCATGGTTGTGTGTTTGAATCGTAGCTTAGTTTCTTCTCTACTCAGTTAAGAGTAGCAACCCTAAAATCCAGCCCCTCCCTGCCCAAAAAACAACACGCAGGTGTCTTCCTGAATATGAGCAGTATTTTTGTTTTTGAATGTTTGTACCATGGTTGTACCCAGCTTTATAATTTCTCCTTACTATCTGTTTCTCAATATTTAGAAAGAGTGTCCATGAATCATTTCTTTTAATAAAGTCACCTGCAATTCCTCTGTGTTAGCCAGGCAGCCCAAAGCCCAAAGTACAGCTTGTAGAAATGATGCCTAGCAATGTGGAGTGTGGGCTCTAAGAGCTTCGCATTTGCTCAGATATTTGTCCTTCCCTAAAGAGCTGCTCGGTTCACTTGCATCCATTGTTTTCAAGCCCTGGGATAAGTACCACTCCCTCTTTGGTTTTGCATAGATTAAGAAGGTTTAGGTCCTTAAAATGATGGTTCTCTACTATGGGGATCTCCTTGGGGGCAGGCGTGTCTCCTAGTGAAACCTCCCTACACATGTATAGTCTAATAAAAGCTGATGAGCCTTTGGAATGGAGAGCCATTGCTCTCCTTTGGAGCATTCACTTTTAATTCAGTACTCAATTTTTCCTGGAAGGTGGAAATTCCTAAAAAAAGGAGAGGAGAAGTTTGTGGGTGCCAGATTTCCTTCCTCTGCTTTTGGACAAAGCTTTGTTATCAAAACAGAACATTCAAAAAGTCATTTGAATACCACTGCCTGTTGGTGTCTATTCCTTCATAAGAAATACTGCTGATATACAGTTAGGAAGCACACCCAGGATAGTCGTTTGGGGCCATGTTGAAATGGATTTTTCTAACCTAAGGTTTTATGTGGGTGTGTTTTCCTCCAACAGGAGATGGCGAATATTTTGGCTCAGAAGCAGCTTCGTTCCATCATTTTAACAGTGAGTACCTACGTGCCGTGACTTCTTTGTTGGGTGGGAATGGTCTGGTGTGTTCATATATCTCCTCTTTTGGCTTCCATTCATGGTGTGTTCTATGACTTGCTTCTGTGAGGAAGCAGTAGGAACTAGAAAGGAAGAAGTGTGGTTTTGGAACTGGAATAAACAAGGCTTTCCCACAGGAATGGCCTCCTTTGATTGTAAGGAGGCGTCTCTGGAACTGCTCTAGAAAGACATTCTGGCAGAAAGGGGTGGAAATCTCTCCCAATGGTGCAGGTTTATTATAGTTACCATCACTCTAGCTTTACATTTAGGAAATCAGGGGCTCCTTGACTTAAAAAAATCCACTTGTGTGAGCTTATACAGCTTTTAATGAGGAAGCTAGCTGGAAACCTTCTCAGACTGACAGAAGCCCTGTAATTTTGACCATCATTTTCCTGGGCCCCTTTGCAAGACACAGGCAGGAAAGACATACATGGAATCCACTTGTGAACTGCAATGCAAAAATGACCTGAAATGTCAGTGGAAAAGAAGCCCTACATGTTACGTTGTGAATGCTTCAAAATAAATCAAATAGCATGATTTCCCGAGGCCTTATCTGCTGCTTGACTTTTAACCAAAGGCTGAAAGAAACATGCATGATTGATTTCCAGCTTACGAAAGAAGCAATTTCTGTTTCTGTGATTTCAAAGAGTTCTACAAGCTCACAATTACACACACACACACACACACACACACACACACACACACACACCAATATAATGAGTCTTTTGAAAGTTAAAAAACTTTATGAGGGCAAACACAATAAATATTCTAGAATCCAAAGCCAATGGCAATGACTACAGTTTGTCATCAAGTTTGATTTTAAACTTCCTGGCTGACAGGATAAAAAGAAACATATGAGTATAATTTTCATTGTTTAATGAAAGAGGTACCCCAGTTCTTTGGGGATGACCCACTTTTTCCCCCAGGAACTGGAATATGAAATGGGTGTTTGTTGAGTATCCTAGTAGATTCTTGGTCCAAGAATGGTCTGGTAGAGATTGCAGAGGGGGGATTCATGATATGGTTCATCTTTGTCCTGGCTCTCAGTGGAAGTGGAGGCTTCACTACCAGATGTAGTTCAGTGAAGGTGTTTGTGTGAGAGGAGGAGGGTGGAGGGACAAAGGATGAGAAATGTTAAATTAAGGTCTTAGCCCATGGTTGTTACCTGGGTGTGGCAGGGGGGGTTAGAATGCCCAGAATTAGCATGGGTGGAAGTGGCTGTGGCCTCCATGTCTGAAAGATCACTTTGCTTCAGTAGGAAATCTTCTATGAGACTTTGATGGCTGGAAGGTCAAGGGTGGTATTCTCAGGCCAAAACTTGGAGCACAGATTCTTTTGAGTTGCTAGTAAAAAAGATGGCTATACACCTTGGATGTGAGGCACATACTATGAAGTAACATTCAGTTCTGAAAATGGAAGGGTATGGGGTCTCATTCCACCTCTCCATCTCACTGACTAGCTTCCCACCCACACAACCCCAATATTTTGGTTCAGTGACTTTTTTCTGTTCCTCATTTTTTCTCTCTGCCTCTCTTCTTTAGCTGGCTATTTTGACGTGGTGCTCACAGCTAGGACATGGAGTCCAATGCATGTTGGGTTTGGGGGCACCTAGAGAAAGTTCTTTCAGATGGCAAGATGTGGTTGGCTCTATCACATTCAAAACCACTGATTTGAATAGTCGTTTCACCACAATGACCGGTTGTTTGGTTGTTCGTCATTTTTAAGGCACAACCACAGTCTCTGCTAAAGAAGATACATGTTAGGCCCAAGCACTTAGTCTCCTTTCTGACCCAGCTCTGGTGGGGGCAAAGGCCTCCATATCTAGTCTCCTGCCATTCCTTTTATATTTTTTCCACTTTCACTCTCTTTCTAAGGGGAAGGGTCATTTTATTTTTCATTTAATTGTTAGTAGGCGAGTAAAGTTAAGCACATGCATTCCCTCACTGCATTGTGGTGGTGGTGGTGGTCTCTGGATAGTTTCCACAGTGAATTAACTGCAGGCCTGACAGATACTTTGCTTTTTTGTGTTGCTTCTAAAACTTTTCCACATTTAGAAGTGGGATGACGTGTCAGGGACCATGGTAGGGTAAAATGATGGCAAAATTGCTTACAAGATGTATGCACCATTCGCTCCTCTACTGGCCTGCAGGGGATGCTTCTGTTGCAGAAATCCAGTCTTCCTTCTCAGCTTATTTCAGTCACACCTTCTTGACTCATATTGTGGCAATGACCAGTGCATTTCTAGTGCCTTCCATTCTTCTCCCTCCCTCACACAGTAGGTCTTTTCCTGGTTTCTGGCCCAAATAGCAGGAATGTTATTGGGCTCTGGAACATAAACAAAAGCTCTGAGATCACCTCCATGCTCCCCTTTCTTCTGAAGGGCGGTTCCACCCACCAGCCCACACTCCCTGTGCCTCCAAATGGAGAATTCAGGGGCTCTACCTGGCATAGTGATGGGGATTAATTGTTTGCTTTTTCTTTTTTAAATTTTTTTCTGAACTATCTCTACAGAATGTTATCCGAGCTCAGAGAGCCATCAACAATGAAATGGCACACCAGCTGTATGTGCTACAGGTGCTTACCTTTAACCTTCTAGAAGACAGGATGATGACCAAGATGGACCCCCAGGACCAGGTGAGTGCTCACCAGACAGCAGCAAAAGCACGTAAGGGAGAGAAAGTTATTTAAAATCTTTTCTGGGGCTACTCCCAAACCAGGAATTTTTAGGTGATGATAACTGTTTTATCGTCATCTTAGAACCTGGGGGAATGCATTTAAAATTTAGGCAAATTTAGGATCAGAGAATAAAGCAAATGGATTACTTCATTATACATCGAACACACGCATATTCTTCCTTTATTGGATAAGGAAGCCTGATGTCACACAGCCACAGATCTTGGCTTTTGGTCCCAATACCTTCAATGGTAATGGCTCTGGAGTCAAGTTCCCGGACAACCAGGGCCATTTGGTTGCTCTGTGTGATACTGACCCTGCAGGTTGAGGAAGTGATTTCCATTCTCCCGTCGTCATTACCGAAGGTGGGGGTCCCAGGTGACACCTGATTTCTGGGCTTGCGTTTTTGTTGGTTGGCTGTTTGTTATAATTCTCTCAAGGTCTCTGGTTGTTGTGTGTGAGAGGTTATGTCTCCATCCAGAAGGCTTTTGGGGAACTTTACTGTGTGAGGGCAGAGTGAGAGGAAACAGCTGGGAATCCTGCTGTAGCACATTTTCAACTTAAACAGCGCTGCAGCTTTGGAAAGGAAAACACTCATTATTGGCACGTGAGGGCCTGATCTATTGCAGATGTGAACTGCACATGTGAAGTGTGTAACAGCCACGGCACTTCGTTCATGGCACGAGGCCATGCGATTAAGAATGATGGAGAGGCTTTGAGAGGCTGTCTGCCATGCCCTGGACTTTTGGCAAGGCCAAGTGTAATCATCCCAGAGAGATGAGACTGTCATCTTACCACTTCTAGTGATGGAAGGCCATGCATCTTAATGTGGAACAGCCCTCCCTGTTTGGAAATGCTTCCTTTTATTTATTTAAAACATACATTTTTCTCTTATCATGGTAAAATACATATAACAAGAAAGTTAACCATTTTAGCCATTTTGAAGTGTTTGTTTCCATGAAGTCACTTCTTAGTGGAGTCCGGGACCCCTTGTCGCTTGAATGCTGTTCATAAACCTCTGTGCCTCTCACTTTGTTTCGAACAGTGTGGAAGTCCCAGGTTCTTGAACTTGGCTTGTATGAACCCAAGCCTTCCATCATACTTGGGGCTCCATTTAGAACTTCACTAGGCAATTGACACCAGTATTCCAAGTGACTTGGCCATGAGGATAATCGTGGAGGGTTGCCAGGGCTGACCAGCAGGGAGAGTGGCAGGGGGGACTATGCAGAGCCCTAACTTAGAACATTGGTTGTCTTTTATCTGTTTTTCTTTTGCCTGAAAGCAGTGATTCATTTAGACCCTGGGGAAAGAGGGAGTGTATGTAATGTCACACAATGAAAGCAGCTCTTCCCTCCCCCTCCTTTTTTTTTTTCCCTAACGCCTTCAGGCTCAGAGGGACATCATATTTGAACTTCGAAGAATCGCTTTTGATGCAGAGTCTGAACCTAATAACAGCAGTGGCAGCATGGAGAAACGCAAGTCCATGTACACACGGGATTATAAAAAACTTGGCTTCATTGTAAGTAAGCTGTCTCCAGTAAGTGCTCTCCTTCCAACATCAGGGGCCTGACCCCAGCCACACAACTGATGGCTCCTCCGAGCGTGTGGTCCTCTTGCGCCTCACAGAATAGTTTCCATATTTTCCAGATGTTTAGCTGTTTAAACAGGATCACATGAAAATCTCTTCTGGCTGCAGTGAAGCGGAATAACTTGCACAAGTGTGACTAATACTGAGTTTGTTTATTCGGTTCTGATTAAGTGTAGTTAGCCCGGGATGCATCTAGACTTCATTAAATCTACTTCACAAGATGCTTAAGGTTCTATTCGAATTAAATGGGCAATGGCAACTGTGGGATGGATCTTATTATTGGGTTAGTGATTGGATTACTTACATACATGGATTTTGTATCAAAGTCAAATTGGGAGGCTCCTGACATGTATTCACGGTCAGATTTATGTGATTTATATTTTCCTAAAAGTTTTGCCTTGCTATGGGCACTTGCTATGGGCTCCTAGATTTTCTTTTTTTCAGTTTACAGATCAGAACCCAGCTTGTCTGGAATATAATCTGTTGTTTTTATTTCAACTTGGATTCCTTTCTTGCCTTTATCATCATTGCATTTCTCCTGTGACTTTGAGCTAATTAATCTCAAATTCTCCAGCTATAAAATTAGGTCTCCATTTTAGCCTCCACTGTAAATGGCAAAAAATGAGATTTTGGCTTCAGGGATTAGAAATCACCAGGCATTGCTTTACATTACCGGATACACTCTCCTTTAATACACACACGCGCACACACACACGCACCAATATTAATATTTATATACATCAGTATCCTGCTTTATATGGTATTTGGGAAACCTTGCCTTTCATGGGCATTGTCTTTGCAAATATTTCCACATGAGTTTACTTGTATCGTTTTCCATTACTGAAGACTTTTTCATTGTTTGGATGGACTACACTTTATTTAATCAAACCCTTTTACTGAGCATTTCAATGTTTTGAAATTACCAATAAGTCTACAATTAACATCTTTGCCGCCCATTAGTTATACACATCCATGATCAAGTTATTCAGATAAATTTGTGGGACTGTCATTTCTTTGGCATATATTTTTAAGGTTGTTGTTATTACCAAATGGCTTTCCTTTCCACAAACACTGAGTCATTTCCACTTTAATCCAATGGATCGGAGTGACTATTTTTTTTTAACTTTTCTAATGTTTCCTAAACTAAAAAAATCTGATAAGTTATTGTTTTTATAGTGATAGTCTTAATATATGTTTTCTAATGAGTATACTTGTCAGACATCATATTGTTGCTTTGCAACTTACTGTACAGAGGTACTGTGACATCATTTTTACCTCATCATATCTCATATTTTTTAATGTATATTTATTCATTTTGTGAGAGAGTGTGCCACTATGGGAGGGGCAGAGAGAAAGGAAGAGAGAGAATCCCAAGCAGGCTCCATGCTGTCAGCACAGAGCCTGACACGGGGCTTAAACCCACAAACCGTGAGATCATGACCTGAGCCGAAATCAAGAGTCAGACGCTCAACTGACTGAGCCACCAGGCTCTCCCATATCTCATATTTTGACTGACACTACATTTGATTTTATAGTTGAATCTATTTTTTAAAATCTTAGCAAAAAGTTTCGTGGCTGAAGGACCATGTGAGATTTCCCTGTACTTGCTGTGTATCGATGGTCAAGGCTTGTAGGTGACCCCAGCCCTGCTCTCATGCATCTGTGCATTGGCAGAGCCTATTTATCAGGGATATGGCTGAGGGAATGTGGATGGGGCTCACGTTCTCTTTCCCCACCCAGTTCTTTACAGGTTTTACTTTTGCATGTTGAACGAGGTCTATCCAAATCACCAGGGAAGCTTTGGAAAATCACCCAGTCTCCTACCCTCAAATCATATCAAAATAGCTTGGGAAGAGATCAAGGCATGTGTATTTCAAAATACCCCCAGCTGATTCTGACATCTTGTCCTGGTGGAGAGCCTGGGTGTAGGGTTTGCCTGAGTTGCTACCGTTTCGTGGTCTTCCTCCACTATTGCCTGGATTTCCAGTGCATTTGAACTATGCAGAAAATACACAACGTTAGTTCTTTCTACATGCTGCCACCCAGGACTCACTGTGTCTCTGCCCCAGGTCCTAGTGGTTTTTGTCAGGGGGAATTTGGATCCCAGAATGCACAGTGTCATTTCTTCTTCTGGCCATGTGTGTGAAGGACAGAGGAGAGAGGGAAGTCAGGGGAAGAACACTTACCAGGACTTGGATTATTACAGGTTCTTAGGGTTATGACAGATCTCTAGGAAGGGTATATATAATGGGTGTGGGACGTATGAAACATCTCCCTTTTTATTTTCGTGTTCTGGTCCTATGTGAAATAATCAGAGTATTTCATGAGCCAAACTCTGAGTAACTTTTCTCAATGTAGCTCCATCTGTGTTAACATGATGTTAATTCCTTCCACAGTTTAGTATTAGAGTATATCTGTCTTAGTTTTCAGTGTCTACTGAATGTTCTGCTTCAAGTACTTCGGGAAAAACAATGTATTTTTTTCACTTAAAATTAATTTGATGTGGTTTTAAGGCTTTAGCTCTTATGTGGCCTCCTTTCAAAGGACTTGAAAAGTCATTTTAGAAAAAGCAGAGACCTGGAACATAGGATAACCAAAAGAGAGTGTTGGTTTCCTTTATTTTTCCATGATTCTTTTTTTGGTTTTCAATTTTAGTCCTTCCCCTGAAACTTCTTCTAGGCCACTATCGTGCATAAGAGAGTTGAGAAATTGGAAAGACGAGTTAGTAATGATTTCTAATGGTGGAAATTTTCCAACATCTTTGATAAGCAGAGATTTTCAGTTTCGAAGGCCAGTCTGCCAGAAACAGACAAGCCTCAGTAAATGGAATCATGCTCTCATTGCGCCACCTAGAGACTGTCGTGCAAAAATGCTGGCGGGACACAAGTGGCCGTAAAATCTCTAGGTGCTGTAAGCTGTCTTGATGCACAATTCTCTCTGTGCTTCTGAAAGAGGAATAGTCTTGCCCATTCCCTTAGTGAACTCCTTACTGTCTCCTCCTTTAGGAGCACTTGAGATTTGGACAATCTTTTGGATCTCTTTGAGGAAGAATTTCAATTCATAAGATGAAGATTGTTGTTTTTCATTTCACATCTCCTAAGGAGGCAATGCCTAGGAAGTGTTAAATGACAAGTTTTTGGAGTTCAGTGGGCCTAGATTTTAATTCCATATTTCCTAATTACAAGCCATTGGACCAGCGGGCCCATTATTTTCACCTCTTCGGCCATCAGTTTCCTCAACCATGCAGCTACTGTTCTATTTCAAGGTTGTTGGAAGGCCATTAAAGATCATCTGTTAGTGAGTGGCCCAGCACGTGGAACGGAGGATGTGCCCAGCAAATACCACTTCCCTTCCTTGCTTTGTGGAGAGCACATGTCATGGAAATCACAGGCAGCTTGTTCAGTTTTCCAAAGCAGGAGGGGCAGTTGCTCCCACAAGGCAGGCAGAACAGTTGTTCAAGGATAATAAAGCACAACACCTTTGAGAAGGCAGATGGCCTTACGTCTCTTCTCAGCACAGCATCCCGACAGAGCAGGTTTTTCTGATGAAATAATTCTGAAATCTCAATTTAAAGTGGCTAAATGGCGTGTATGGTTAGTCATAACACAGAAAAGCATCTGCTTCTAAAACAAAGCTGCTTAATCTTCTAAGATCTCTCAGTTCATGATTCTCTAGTTTCCAAGTAGACATACCTTTGCACGTCCCTGGGTGGGAGGAGGGTCAGGGTTACTGGAACTAAGAAGGGAAGGGCACATGTATTTCTCAAGGTGATGGAAGGCAGATTCTATTTAGAATGACTTTATTTTGAAAACCGGGGAAATGCCTGCTAACAAACTGTACCTTGTTGGTTATAATGGTCAAGAACTGTGTCAAATGGTATTCATACTCTGTGAAGAGTTGTGTTCCTGGCTAGAAACCCTTCAGATGTTGAATTGGTAGCTTCTCTGCTTAAGATTTTTACCTTTGTCCAGTTTGTGGGACAGTCATTAAAAAGGACATATTTGTAGTTCATCTTTCTTTCTTTCTCTTTCTTTCTTTCTTTCTTTCTTTCTTTCTTTCTTTCTTTTGTTCTTTCTTTCTTTCTTTCTTTTGAGACAGAGAGAGGGTGCATGTGAGTGAGGGGGGAGAGAGAGAGACAGACAGACAGACAGAGAAATGGGGCTCATCTGGGGCTTGTGTTTTACCTGAAGCGGGGCTTGTACTCACCTAATGTGGTACTTGAACTCACAAACTGTGAGATCATGACCTGAGCCAAGGTCAGATGCTTAGTGACTGAGCTACCCAGGCTCCCTGTAGTTCATTTTTCTGATCTCTCTTGTACTAAGGCAGGTGTTGAAGTTGGACAAGGCTGTTTTTTTTTTCTAGATGCCCCCCTTCTCCCATTCCTTTAGTTTGGAACCAAAATAAACTCATTTTTAAAAGAAACTGTTTCTTAACAATATAATGTGCTTTAATATGAAAAGTTTTGATAAATATTTCCCTTTCCCTTAACATTTTCAGATTGTCTTAAGAGAAAGAAGTGACTAAGATGTAAAAGTGGAAAATGGCATTGAGAAAAATATTATTTCAGAATTAAGATTCTCTTTTATTTATTAAAAAAATTTTTAATGTTTACTTATTTTGAGAGAGAGACAAGAGCGAGCAGGGGAGGGGCAGAGAGAGAGGAAGACACAGAATCAGAAGCAGGCTCCAGGCCCCGAGCTGTCAGCACAGAGCTTGACCCAGGGTTCGAACTCACAGACCATGAGATCATGACCTGAGCCAAAGTCAGACGCTTAATGGACTGAGCCTCCCAGGTGCCCCAAGATTCTCTTTTAAAATGTAGATTTGATGGCGTTCAGGTTTGCTGAGGCCAGCACCTCACCTAGAGATCATGGTTGTTGAAAAGATACTGTATTACTCGTTGTTATCAAGAGAGGGAACATGTCACCCCACACAGGACCATGTGGGAAAGCATTGGTGGTGGTCAGGAGGTAGAGGGAGTGAGGGGAAAACATGGACAAGAGCCTTTGTTGTGGTTTCCGTGAAAAAAGTCAAGGCAAGATAAGTGTAAGCAGGTTTGAATAATCTCCTAGAGATCGCCCTTAGTTGCCTGTCACCTGGCCCTGTGATTAGGGCAGGGTCATAGTGGCCCTGAGTGCAAAACCCTGATGAAGGAGATCCCTTGGGGTTTGGGATCTGGATTGGCTAGTTTGCATATAGAGGGCATGCTTCCTGTCTGTAGGAATCAGCTAACCCTGGGAAGGGCAGTTCCTCCTCTCCTGGCAAGGATCTAAGATATCAAAGGATCAGAGAATATAAAAAAAATTTTTTTAAATGATTAATACAGATTCATGTTAAAATTTTTAGAGGATTTTCTACTTCCAAATGATAGAAGAAAATTATACATCGTTACACAAGTATAATCATATGCAATTGCATATGCAGGGCTTGGTGTCATTTTAATACATTTTTTCTCAAATATAGATGGCAGGGAATGAAGTGAGATGGGTCTTTATCCATGGGTTCCTCCACCTCCATCCCTATCCCTGTTTCCCTATCACAAGAGGAAGCCTCCTGGTCTAAATGCTGCTAGAATTTAACCATAACTGTAGCATGACATCAGGATTAAACTTGGGTCTGAATTCAGGCTGCCCAGGGCTGATTCCTGACTCCCCTGATCACAGGCTGAGTGATGTGGGCAGATAACTTGACATTTTCATGTCTTAGTTTTCTCATCTTAAATCTGGAGTATAAGAGTTGTCTCTATCAATAGATTTGTGTGAATTAAATTAGTAGATACTTGTAAATCACACCAAATAGCGCATGGCGCTTATTAAACAGACTAGGAATTTAGATGCAGTTATGCCGATGTTACAATTACTATTGGTATTATTATTGAGGATGAGGGATGGGAGAGTCATAAGTTGTCCCAGGAGGATAGTGAAAAAATGCATGGTTCAAAATAAAAGTTACTGATGGAAGAACAATGTGTGCCTGGGAAACTGCAAGCATGTGTCATGGGCTGACATTTTAGCTTGCATGCAGAGAGAAGTCAAATTGACTTTGCAAGAGAGAACAGATTATAGAGAATTTTAAATTCAAATGGGTTTGAAATAGTCCTCATTGTTCATGGATTCCATATTTGCAACTCCAACTATTCACTAGAATTTATTTGTAACCCCCAAATCAATACTCCTGCTTTCATAGTCATTTGCAGACATGAGGTCAAACAAGGGGGGGATGCTCCACCTTCTTGTTTTGGCTACAATACTTTATTTTATTTTTTTTAAATTTTTTTTTCAACGTTTTTTTTATTTATTTTCAGGACAGAGAGAGACAGAGCATGAACGGGGGAGGGGCAGAGAGAGAGGGAGACACAGAATCGGAAACAGGCTCCAGGCTCCGAGCCATCAGCCCAGAGCCTGACGCGGGGCTCGAACTCACGGACCGCGAGATCGTGACCTGGCTGAAGTTGGATGCTTAACCGACTGCGCCACCCAGGCGCCCCTTGGCTACAATACTTTAAATGGGAGTCCTTTTCATAGTCTGGCCAAGACCTCAATTTTTGAAACTTGTGTTTTATGTTGGTGATATTGCTATTTAAAGTGGTCCCCAAGCGTCGTGATGCTGGGTTTTGTAAGTACACAGAGCTGGGATGTGCCTTATGGGGGAAATGTGTGTGCTAGATAAACTCAGGTCAGGCCAATGTTCCAGTGTTGTTGCCGTGGGTTCATTGTTAATGAACCAGCAATATGTATTAATTAAGTTGTCTTAAAAAATACATAAGACAAGGTTATGTATCGATTGGTTGGCAAAAATCATGTGACCAGAGACTGGAAATAGCCTAACACTGTATTTCCCCTAGGAAGCAATGGTTCAGTATTTGTTATATCCGGATTTTCCATGATGTCACAGAACATGGCTACAGGAAATAAGGAGAATCGAATGCACTACCAGTGCCTGGGGAGCTTTCAGTCAGGGGTAAGCCCTGGAGAGGAGGACCTCAGGAAGTCTCAGGCTCAGTCCCCTCCCAGCCCGTGCCTGTGCATGATAAGTGGGGAAGAGAAAGCCCACCGTCCACTAGCTGACAGGCATGTGAGGTGTAACAATGTCTTCCCAACACTTGGTGCACTGCTCAGGAGACATGGCGGACATTGATGCATTTGTTTGGAGTCAGAAGCTTCCTAGAAACTGCTGCTGTACAAAAATACCATGTTCTTGAGATCAGGGGAATTTTCATTCCACAATCACCGTACATAGAGGAGAACCCTGCCTATGGGAGACTTGGCTTCTATTTCTGCATCATTCCTGACAGGACTTTCTCATAAGGTTTTGTCGCTGAGAATGTGATTTGGTTCCTTAGAGCACAGAGACAATAAGAATCCAGAATACATTTGTGGGAATTGCAGAATGTAAATTTTGACGTGTACCTAATTTTGTGATTCTCCTCATCTCTCCCCCAACCTTTGCAACTCTGGTAACTACAAGGTGAAGCAGCTTTTTGTAAAGTCACATTTTCCCATATGAATGATTTGATAATTAGGATAGAGTTCCTAGCCGAACACTTTTCTTTCAAGTAGTTAAATATGTGACCCATAAACAATAGGTCAGAAAAGCAAAAGGGACAACTAGTATTTTTCTGAATTGTCATTTATTGAAATTCTGCAAATTTTAGCTATTCAGAATTCGGGAGGTCCCTGTGTGGGCTGCGGTGCTCTTCCAGGAAGCTCTGGCCAATCCTTTCCAGTCCATCCAGCCCCAGACCATCCCTTCCACTTGAGAGACCCCTGGGGGATGTTAGTTGAGGGCCTACCAGTGACTGAGACACTGCCATGGTTCAGTCTTAGTGAATTTGCAGGCAGACACTGTGTGTGCCCGTTCCTTGGAAGCAAGTCTTCTATATTCTGCCTCGTGGGCACTACGATCTGGTCCCTTCTGGTCACACACCCCTTTTCCCTATCTGAAATGCAGCAAAGCCCCAGTCCTAATCATTTGCACTTTTTTTTAAAAAAAAATTTTTTTAAATGTTTATTTATTTATTTTTCCAATATATGAAATTTATTGTCAAATTAGTTTCCATACAACACCCAGTGCTCATCCCAAATCATTTGCACTTTTGCTAGTGTAACCAACCGGGGAGATTCCGGTTATTATGAAGCTGGAGCAGAATCAGCCACCAGGTGGCGCAAAATCACAGCCATCGATTCCCAACCAGAATCCCCACCCTCATCCTGCTTCTAAACTTGGACAAACAGCCACTGGGACACCCAGTGACATTGCAGCTCTGCTTATCAGCCTGCAGAGGGTGAAGTTGTAGGACCAAGACAGGAGCCTTAGGATTTGGGGGGGGGGGGGGGCTCTCTTTAGCCTTCACTGGGGACTTTCGGGGGTAGGAACACCCTAAGATGCCCAGCTGGCCTCTCTATTAATTGAGATTTGTCTGTTGTTCGTGGCAGATGAGCTTTTCTCTGGTATCCACATATCCTGACTCTCATTCTCAATTATTTTTTCCTCATGCTGTCATGGGGGCCTTTTATATGAGGTATAATGGTCTGTACATCTAGTATTATCTTCTGTCTTAACATGGACATGCAGGAAAGAATGCACTGGAAATGGAAAAGCTAAATGCATATGGACTGTAGAAACAATAGTAATAATGTATTTTGAGGTTAAAAACACCCATAATCAAAACATGACAGCAATAACATGGAAGGGGTAGGGACGATTGGTGGAGTCCCAGGGAACCAGCATTATTGGGATGGGGTGCAGAGCTGTGTAGGGAACTCTGAGCTGATTCTTAATATACATTTCTCAGGTAAATAGAATTTATAGAATCATTTTTCAACTTTTTAAGTAGCCACTTCCTGAGTTGTATGTTCAGAGATGTTGTTGAGACTTTGGCCTTGATGATAGGGACTACTTGAGCCTCTTGGACATTTTTGGAATTTATCTCTGTCTGTGCCTTCCTCACTCCCAACAAATAGCAAGGTGGGGTGGTGGGGGGGGGGGGGGGTAGGGTTCTGAAAGGAAAGCAGCCAAATGAGGGCATTCTATGAGGCTGCCAACAGTTGAGGCAAACGTTGCAGGCAGCTATGTTGTTCACTTTCTTGATTGGTGAGTGGGAGTCATGTCTTTCCAAGGGACTCCTTCCTTACAGATGAAGAGAAGACCACCAGTGTCTTGTCCTTACATGTCCAGGTTCTGTGGTTCTTTCATGAATGTTCCTGGTTACATGATACATAACATGGCACACACTGCCTTCACATTTGGTTTTAAGTGCAGAGACTATAGCTTTGTTGAAGTTCTAATTATACATGTAGAAGAGGGAAAGTTAGCTCTGGAAAGATCTCTGGCAGAACCCAGGGAGATCAGATATCGGGTTGTATTTGCCATCAGTGAACCCAGCAGAGCAGACCACTGGGACAGAGAGTCCTGTGAAGTAGGTTCTTCAGGTTGGTGCAGCCTCATATGGCCACCTCTATCCCAGGTTAGTGTCATCACTCTTCCTAGTGATGGAGAGAGACACTAAGAAGTTCCATGTGGAATACTTACAGATCTTTTCTTCCCTGATCTTGCTTTGCTGTCTGGCTGGATTGGGGAAGTTAAAATTGGCCCAGTGTGGCTTACAGGGGCAGCCCCAGCATGTGCTCTCACTGTGGAAGGTAGAGGGTGGGCCCCCTTTTCCTTTGCCCATCTCTTGCCTTAAGGCATATGTTGTCCCCGACATTTCCATCAGGTCAGTGATTTATGTATGTGCCATGTTATTCCCCTTGGCCCCACCTTAGCGGGGGGCAGGACCTTGGAGGGGCAGATAATCTCCTCTCAGAATCAGCCCCAAAACATCTGGCATTTACCTGCTATGGATGCCCCCTGGAGGTGGTGAAAAGTACATCGGTCCTTACTCCCTGACCAGGGACACATAAATAATTATACTTGTGAAATTTTTTGATATTTTTTTAATTTTTCTTTTTAATTTTTTATCTTAAGTAGGCTCCGCACCCAACTTGGGGCTTGAGTTCGCGACCTTGAGATCAAGAGTTGCATGCTTCACTGACTGAGCCAGCCAGGCACCCCACATTTTGATATTTTTAAAGGAAATATTTTAAAAGAGAACTTTTTCATTGTAATAACAATATTTGAGCTTCATCTTCCTTTTCTGTTTTTTACTATAATTTATTTTAACTCTACTCAAAATTTTTCAGGGATGACTACTGAAAACTGAGTGAGGAAGACAGGTTTTCCGGATCCTTTCCTGTTGAGCACCCATTGTTGTACCAGAGGAGGGCCATTTAGATCTCTTGTTAGAGCTGGATCTGTTTTCTGTCACTAGGGGGCGCTCCTAACAAAGGCATGTGTATTAGTTGCTCTTCAGGCTGAAGATGTCTTTATAAAGAGCCACTCAGATGTGCTTGAGAAGGCGGAGTACTTAGTGGGGTAATTTTAGGAAAGGTTCACAAGAACCCCTGCCCCAGTCAAGACCTTTCACATTCCATTTTTAGTTTAAAACCCACAAGAGCTTTGTCCTCTTTTAAACATGGCTGTGGCAGAAGGCGGCAACTTATTGAACAGTGTTAGTCATTAACCTCTTAGCATATTGTGCACACCTTCTTGGCATCCTTTCTTTATACATGGAACTTTGGAGCCAAAGGGCACCATCCAGCAGGTACAAGGATGATACTTGGGGGATGTAGGCTTAGTGACATATAAATAAGTCCATTTTATTCAAGACTAACACAGCTTTTGTGAGCACAGCCCCTGGGCCAGACTGTCTGGTTTTGCATCACAGCTCCATTGCTTATCAGCTATGTGACCTTGGACAGTCGATTTAACTTTTATATACCTCAGTATCTTCCTTAGTAAGATGAGCGTAAGTAATAGTCCCTGCCTTACCTTGCTATGGAGATTAATGAGTTGATATGGTTAAGTTCTTAGAAACCTGCCTGGCACTGAGAAAATGTTAATAAATTCTATGTAATTACTGATTTACATTTAGATCTGGTGGCCATAATGAGTCCAGGGGCCACATTTTCCCCCTTGGATAACTGGGACAGTTCTTCGTTTGACCATAACCAGATGGGTTCAAAGAGTAGAAATATGTTAGCTTCAAAAGCAAAGCTAATCCTAAGGGGTGATGTGTCCCAAAGTCCGTGAATTCTAGAGAATTTTTATGAGTGCTTATCAGGGCAGGAATTTTATACCCTTCAAAGAACTTCTTTAATGAAGACGTGGTTCTTTTTCCTCTGCCTTTTTGCTACTCAGGAGCAGCTAGCACACAGGCCTACTGCTAGGTATGTCCTTATGGATCCAGTCTGTACACAGTACAGTATTCAGTACACAGTAGTTGCTTCTGTGAGAACTTTCAAAGGCAGGGAGGGCTCCAAACCACGAGATAAACCAAAGAAGTTTTGCTGTCCACAACAGGAAGCACTTTTCAGTTGGCTGACTCCATCCAAGATAACCATTGAGAGTACCTTGGATGTAGTCTGGACAGCGTGAGACCAGAGCATTTGATCAGAGTCTAGAATAGGATGAGCAGTTATGGCATCCTGGCGTCTACGATGGGTTGTTGGAAACATCCGTCACCTCTTCCCATTATGCTTTGCTGTCGTTGCCTGGCCTAGTGATTTTGCCTCTGGTAGGATCATATCAAAGCACCCTCAAGAACAGTGCTGGCTCTCCTGGGGTGCAGGCAAGAGGGTGAAGAAACTGTCAGTTGCTGATACAGTTGCCTGCTTGGTGTTGACCTTGCTTTGGACAGCCATTGAACAGCTCCACATGGAGTTAGGGTGCCTTCTATTTTTATTCTTTTTCCTGAGACTTTTCTTTTTCTTTTTCTTTTTTCCAAATGGATACCAGTTGTCAATATGTCTCATAGCTCTGAATTCGGTGTGATGTGACCTTGGGGAGGGGGTGTGAGCGTGACATCCAGACCTGTTTCAAGTCTGGGACAAAGTAATTTATACACCGGGAACTGGCTTCATGGCGTGGGATTCTAATTCTGGGGACGGCATTTTGTATGTGTAGGAAGACTGTCAAAACCTTTCCAATGGGAAGGGACAAGAACCAATTTGAGAAGAATGTGGTTATGTAAGAACTGTCCTGGTACAAGCATCTTGGCACAGTTCTTGTACTTGTTCATTCTGAAGGGGAGAGAAAGGGAGCAGGAGGAATTCTCTGTGAATGCTGGCAAACCTCCAGTCCCTCTGCTGACAAATGAGGCACCCTCTTGAGATGGTTCTGGAGATGACATAGTTAAAAGGGTGACAGGTGTTTCTTAACCCTTTCTTATTATTCTTGCCCCTCTTCTTTAAATGCTTACCAAACTGATTAGCCTGCTGGGAGCGTATGATTTTTAGGTGGCCCATTGGGGTTTCCATTGGTTTTACATCAGTAACAAAACAGCCACAGCAGCCACCCTTACCAACAGCAGCATTTTGGGGTTCTTCTTGGGGGCATGGGTCAGATGGCTCCCATGCAGTATTTTGTTTCATCTCTGCAAAGCACAAGGCACAGCTACTATTATTCCTATTTTAGAGATGCAGAAAATGAGGTTTTTTAGCTTTAGGAGGCTAAACACCTGCCAAGGGGCATGCATTGTTTTGGCAGGAAAAGGACACTTTTGCAAACTGTATGTGACTCCTTGAGTTGTTTAGCCAAGGGTACAGACTGCAGTGGAAGCAAGGTGGGGCAATAGATGAATGTAGTGCATCGTGCATGGCTCTTTTTCTGGCCTCTAGGAGCACTAAGTGGGTGTGCAAAGCTGAGACCTTCTCTACTCCCTTAGAGTCCTGCCAGCGTTGAGAAACCTACCAAATGCTTGTCTCACCGTGGCCTTTTTATGCTCAGAATATCACTGTGAATGAAGAATGCACACCAACTGTTTTAAGGGAATGTGGGCAGACAATTGACTTTGCTGGTTCTCAAGTCAAACCCAGCAAAAACAAGTTCACATCCTTGTCTGGGGGTAGAAAGTAGAGTAGCACTTGCTTGTTCTTGAAAACAGTGTTGCTTCCAGTTTTCCAGAATCCTAGAAAATCTTCCCAAATACTCAGGGCCAGCAAGTGGCAGCAGCAGGGTCCCGGATCCTGGCCTCCTGACTGCAGTCTCCTCGTCTGCCTCTAGGCTGTGCTGTCTGTCTATTTAAGGAAACATGGAAATGCTAGATGAAAGGTCTCCCTCCCTCTAAATTCAATTCTGGTTAAACAGGGAGGCCTTGTTTCTGTTCTCTGGTTGTTTGCTTCTGCCAGCTACCTCAGTGTTTTCCAGTCATTTGAATTTTCATTGATTTTGTTTCTGAGTTTCCTTTGCCCTTCTCTTCTTCCTCCAGACTGGGAGCCTTTTCTGCTCAGAGATGCTTTCTCTTTACCACACCAATGTTCACCTTGCTGCATAATTAAAACAAAGTAATGAAGGAAAGCAAGGGCTTTGATGACTCAAGTCCTGAATGCTCTCATCTACCTGACTTTATGGAAATTCAGAAATTGGCCTTAATTTCTGCTTCCTACTGCTCATGGAACCTGATATTAACTATGTTAATTTTGCTTCTCTAACCCTGCCATCTAACCCTTTATATATTTGTCTGAGATGTCACGTATGTTCCTTCTTAGCTCCCTGGAAGGATTCTCCCATACTCCTACTGTGGCCAATGCTTGTCACTTGTGAGCAGTGTGGGAGAGGGGATAGGCTGGAGAATGGAGAACAGAGAGGGAGATCCTTGCAGTTCGGCTCTTGTTCTGGGGGCAGAATTCACCACAAACAGCATATTTGGGACCAAGTCTGTTAGGAGAAGAGCTACGGTAGCCCTGACAGATAGGAAAGCTGCATTCGGTGGCCCATTCCTCTCTTGCCCGGTGAAAGCATTGCAGAGCCATGCAATTTCTGTGCACTGAAGGGAGCCCTGCCTCCAGCTGGCTGAGCTTGGCTCAGCTCACAGGTAACTCACAGTAGGTATCTAAGGCATGGGAGGAGACATGGCCTGGACTTCAGCTGTCTGATCTGAGTGGGTCACTGAAAGATGGAACCCCACTGGGCACCTATAGAATTCCTTGGTAATAATGGATCAGGCAATGGAATAGAGACGTATTATTAAATCTAGAGTAATAAGGGACTAATGAATTGACTCATTTTTTTCATGCAACCAATATTCAAAAGCATTTCTTATATTTAAGGCACTGTGCCAATAAACTTCTAGTCACAAAGGTGAACGAGGCAGAAGCCAAGACCTTTGTGGAACTTAGTGCTTAACGAATTCCCTGTACCTCTAGACCTCTGTGCATGCTATTCCCTCTACTCAAACTCTTTCTTACTCCTCTCCCCTGCAGTTCTCAGTCCAGTTGTGATTCTGGTGGGATGTTACATTCTTAGGCTAGAAAAGGTGAGTTTGATGGGCGGTCTGGGATCTTTTCCTGTTTCAGCACCTACTACCCCTGTTCACTAGTCTGATGTCTCCCTAGAGGGGTAAACCCTTTTCTGTTTTGCACACCATTGCATCCTTTGTACCCAGCACAGTCCCTAACACTGGCACTGGATAGGCATATGGTAAGTGTGTGTTTAATTAATTAATTAACGATTCTGTCTTTCAAAAAGGGAGATGCATTTCTGTGTGTGTGTGCGTATGTGCGCACGCAGCTGTCGGTTTGTAATACCAGGTGGAGGTTGATGTATAATATGAGAAAAATACAGAGTAGAAAATGCCCTTGAAATTCCAAAAGGGAACAGAAAGGATTTGTTTGAGGAATCCATGAAATTATATGGAAGAGACATTGGAAATGAGTGTTAAAGAATGGGCAGTGTTAGACATACAGGAATTAGAGGAAAAACAAAAGGACGAGCATGAGTGAGCTGGGAAAGTGGGGGGGGGGGGGCATGGGTGACAAGCAGGGAGAGGCTGAAGAGTGTTAAGACAATGCTCCTTTGATAACAGGCCACGAAAGATTGTGTGCTGGGGTGTTTAGATGATACTTGATATTTTTTTTTTTTTTGAGAGTGGGGGAAGGGACAGAGACGGGGAGAGAGAGAATCTCAAGCAGGCTCTGCTTGTGCTCGAATCTCAGCCCAGAGCCTGATGTGGGGCGTGATGTCACAAACCATGAGATCATGACCTGAGCCGAGACTCAACAGACTCTTAACTGACTGAGCCGCCCAGGTGCTCTAATACTTGACAATTTTTAAATTAGGAGATTGTGTGGTGAAATCTGAGGATTTCCCTTTGGTAGTATAAAGATGACCTTTCGGTACATATCCTCTTAGTCTGTTTGCTGTGCGTACCCATGGGGCTGCTATAGAACCTCTAATGGGTGTCCTGGAATAGAACTGCCTTGAGTACCCGAGGTGGATTCTTCTGAGCAGAACATAGTAGCAGACTTACATGTTTATGCATGTGCATGGATATGTGCATTATGTTTGTGCACACGTGTGTCCCTGTGTGTCCCCATATACCAGCAGGAGACAAAGTGATGCCTAGAGAAAATTGGGTAACCTGTAATGCCAGAACTCTCCCAATTTATTTGTAAGAGCTAGGAAATATAATTAATACTCTTCCGTTTGCAGAGTCCTATTTTAGTGTTTCCTAGTGATGTATCAGTGTGTGTGTGTGTGTGTGTGTGTATATATATATATATATATATATATATATATATATATAGTGCCACCCTATTTTTAGTGCTGGGCATGAATATATGCCATAAGACGGCTGTTTCCCAACGGTGTTGTACCTTTAAGCTCCCTGTGCTGCAGGCAGCCACCCTGAGTAGTGAGTGGCCTATGGTTCTAGGTCATCCTCTGATGTCCCTGAACCTGGCAGAGCATATCCCTACCCTGGGTGGTTGACAGCTCTGTCCTTTTTGCTCTCCACTATGGCTTACATAACAGCTTTTAGCTTTCAGTTCAGTTTACATGTCAGAAAAAATTATGTCCATCTTATAAGAGATGTCCGTGAAGATATGAGCCTGGCAGAATGCAGGAAGCCAGGGGGCCTGGGTTGGATAAGCAGCATCTTGTGGGTTGTGCATTGTAACCTGCTGTCTGGTTCTGGGGCCTTGTGTTTGCTTAGCCTCCCGGAGCCGTACTTCCCAGGTGTGTTCTTTTCCTCCCTTGTCAAGAAACCAGGGGAAGGCGGTCAAAGCACTCATGAAGTCCTGGGCAGTATTTACATGGTAGTGCAAACGTGTAATAAACAGATACTACTTGTCAGGTTAAATTCTTCAAATCTCTCCTAAAAATCTCTTCACCAGATCTGAACACACATCTGCAATGTTTGGTTTTGCTTTTTGGTTTTGCTTTTATTGATACACTTTTTCTTTCCACTTTTTAATAAGATTTCTTTCAGCAATTCGATTTGGTGTGGCCCTATTATGGAAACTTTAGAGAGGAGGGAAGATCAGGAAGAAGCAAACAAATACACAGGAAACCACAAGAAGGCACCCATACCCCAGCCTCCACATGCAGACACTGCTACTGTTTAGCCTGTTTCTTTGCTGCTGATTCTGTGACCTCTGTTCTTTACAAAGTTGAGATTAAACTCTGTGTTCAGTTTCCTTTCACTTCCACATGTCATCAGTAATCCTTGATGCAAATCATGTGTAGTGGCTAGATAGCATTTCATGAAATGATTGAACCATAATTTACTTAGGCCTTCTCCTGTATTATTAAGGATTTTTTTTTTAATTTTTTTTTCAACGTTTATTTATTTTTGTGACAGAGAGACACAGAGCATGAACGGGGGAGGGGCAGAGAGAGAGGGAGACACAGAATCGGAAACAGGTTCCAGGCTCCGAGCCATCAGCCCAGAGCCTGACGCGGGGCTCGAACTCACGGACCGCGAGATCGTGACCTGGCTGAAGTCGGACGCTTAACCGACTGCGCCACCCAGGCGCCCCTTAAGGATTTAAAAAAATATTACAAAAAATGATTCGGTAGATATCACTGTGCATAACTATGGGTCAGTGTTGAGAATTATTTCCTTAGGAGGGATCATTAGACTCATGGACCAAAATGTAAGGACATTTTTGAAACTCTCATTTATAATTTTGTGTATTTGTACTTCCTATTTTAAAATCCTTCTCCCTGCTTTCCATGAACCAGTTTTTACTCATATTGTTTCTACTACTTTATTTGAATTTTTTTTGTTTTTTAAAAAAGCTTATTTATTTATTTTGAGAGAGAGAGAGAGAGAGAGAGAATGTGTATGTGAGCAGGGGAGGGGCAGAGAGAGAGAGGGAGAGAGAGAATCTCAAGCAGGCTTTGCACTGCCAGCACAGAGCCCGACGTGGGGCTCAAACTCATGAGCGGTGAGATCGTGACCTGAGCTGAAATCAGGAGTCAGATTGCTCAACTGACTGGGCCACCCAGGAGCCCCAGAATTTTTGTTGTTTACTTTTTTCTTTAAACTAACCATTTTAATTCTAAAAGCAAGACTTGCTTCTTGCAGAGGATTCAGGAGTGTAGATAACCAAAATGATTTAGGTAAGAATCAGCCATATTCCTTCATATATAAGTACTGTTACAATCTTGGTGATATTCTATATTTATATAGATAGATATGCTTCTACTAAAATTGTGATCCTACAGGTTACTTTTTAAATTTTCAAGATGAGTTTTATTTATAAGGTTTCTAGTCAAACACTAGGCTCGGAGAGTTTATTGTGCTATTTTAGTAGATGCTTCCCTTTATCTGACAGAGCATTGTGAGAAGTTTTATTTCTTTCATGTCTCAGGTACACAATTTTGATAATAAAAATAATTCCTATAGAAAGCGTATTGAAACTTCTCTCCACGTTAGTCCTAGGGCTATTAAATGATAATTATTACTCTTATTTAATATCTCTCTGAGACAAATAAACATGCTACCTGCAGAACAAATGAAAGGTGTTATCCTGGAGCAAAGGAATTTTTTATGATCAACAGTCTGTCATTAGCATAATGTTTATTTTATGCATTTGCAGACTTCTGATCACCTGAATTATAGTTTATAAATATTAACCTAACTATCAATGTTTGCTGCTCCTTCATTAGTATTAGAGTTTCTGATAAATATCTTTTTTTTTTGTAGGTGAAGGACAAAACAATAAAGTAAGTCTCTAGGTATCTGGTGATTGGACATGGCTGTAGAAAGATTTCGAATCCAAGGTAGTCTACCCACATAAATCTCTCAGATTTCCTTAGGGACTTGCATTCCAGCTTATCCATAAAATCCAAGCTGATAATATGTTCTCTTGTAAATAAAAATGTCGAGTGAGTACAGTAACATCACATGTTTATTTTACACAGCACAGCGATTGTGCTTTGCATGTGCTTTACAAATTATCAAATACCCTGCTAAAGATGGACTTGACTTTATTGCACAAAAATCTACTGCCACTTATTTTCTTTTTCAAGTTTCAGCAGTAATTTGTTAAGCACTTTTCCCTGGAAAAGTATCTTTTCATTCCTTTGGGAGTTCATTAGTTAGGCTAGATACTTATCTGATTCCATTAAGGTCATGAAGATCAGCTCTTCGAATGACCCAAATAATACACCCTTGTACCTCTGGGAGAGTGGCTTCTCTCCTCAGGACTCTGATCCTCAGTTCCTGTAAGGTCTAAATGTTCATTGTCTCTGTCCTTGGATTCTCATGAGATCCCACTGTCTTTCTTGAGTTATAGCAGGAGTTAGGTAGACTCACTTTTCTTGAAGGTTGAGAGTTCGGATAAATGTTTTTTTTTTTTGCCTAAGTCACTGGGATCTCTTTAAGAATGACTTGTGTCCTTACTTTTTGACGTGCAAAGTGGTGACAGTGATTTTATATACTCCCCCCTTACAAAATTGTTACACATCAGAGGTGATAGTGTATGTGCATGATTTGTAACTTCTGAAGCATTGTGCAAATGATAACAACAATTGCCATTGGAAATAAGATTTTGATGATTTTATTTTTAAAAACTTTGTGAATGGGGCTTCTTGTCACAGGTGCTAGGAACCATTAAAGTGAGAAAACTACCTGGCATGCATATATATATATATTATAGATACGTACATATATACATATGTACATATCTATCACATTTTAGTTATTATGTATCAGTTGATAGCATTTGGGGTGCCTCCCCCTTTTGGTTATTAGGAATAATGCTGCTTATGAAGGGTTGTATAAAGTCTTTGTGTGGACATGTATTTTTTTTTAATGTTTACTTATTTTTGAGAGAGAGAGAGAGAGAGAGAGCACACACGTCTGAGAGCATGAGCGGAGGAGGGGTAGAGAGAGAGAGGGACAGAGAATCCCAAGCAGGCTCCACACTGTGAGCACAGAGCCTGATGTGTGGCTCAAACTCACAAACATGAGATCGTAACCTGATCCAAGAGCAAGAGTTGGACGCTTACTGACTGAGCCACCCAGGTACCCCTGTGGACGTATGTTTTTATTTCTCTTGGTTATACACCTAGGAGTTGAATTATTGGACCACATGGTAACTATGTTAAACGCTTTGAGAAATTGTCAGGCTTCTTCAAAGCATTAATAGTAAGTTTTATTCTGACCAATAGTCTATGAGGTTTCTAATTTTTCCACATCCTTCTCAACACTTAATATTATTTGTCTTTCTGATTAGAGTCATTTAGGGTGTGTGAAGTGGGTATTGTGGTTTTGATTTTCACTTCCCTGGTGGCTAATGATATTGAGCATATGTATATCTTCTTTGGAGAAATATCTATTCATATCCTTTGCCCAATTAAAAAAAATTTTAACATTTATTAATTTTTGAGAGACAGAGACAGGGCATGAGTGGGGGAGGAGCAGAGAGAGAGAGGGAGACACAGAATCCGAAGCAGGCTCCAGGCTCTGAGCTGTCAACACAGAGCCTGATGCAGGGCTCAAACTCACTGACTGCATGATCATGACCTGAGGTGAAGTCAGATGCCCAACCACTGAGTCACCTAGGCGCCCCTCCTTTGCCCGATTTTAACTGGGTTGTTTCTCTTTTTGTTCTATATTCCAGATTAAATTCCATATCAGGTTTATGACTTGCACATTTTTCTCCCTTTCTGTGACTTGTCTTTTCACTTTCTTATTAGTGTCTTTTGAAGCATACAGGTTTTTAATTTTAAGGACATCTATTTTTTGCTTTTTGAGTAAATTTGGTGTCGTATGAGAAATCATCATAAAGATCTATATCTGTGTTTCTTCTTAGAGTTTTATAGTTTTAGATAGAGCATTTCAATCCATCTTTTCTTCTTCTAAGGAGTTAGCTTTGAGGAAGTAAAAGAGTTCTGGAATATAAGTAGTGAAGTGAGATTGTTAAGTGGAGAGTACATAGCATAGTCTTGGACCCCTCTCTCCTGGGTGCTACTTCCATACTCTGTGCATACCTTAGCCACTCTTCACAGAGGAAATTCCAATTCATCTCCTAGTTTATCTCTTTTTGTCTGATGAGCCCTGAATAATAGGAGGTCATCTTCTAGATCTTTCTTATCTCTTTAGCTAATGGGAGTTGAATGAATGTGTACTGAATGAATGAATAAAGCTTTTGGGCCAGTCAGCTGCTATTATTGTCCCCCTGCCTTTTTCTCATACTTGTCATATCTTTATTGCAAATGCTTTAGGGTGATTTACAAATTACATTGGTTACTGAAACAATATTATTTACAGAGTACAATGGCAGAATGTTTGCCATTTTTTTTAATAATCAGGTTTTATTTTTGTGCAATATATTTAATCACTGGGACAGTGAAGGTGTCAGTCACTACACATAGACCTGTCCCTCCTCCTCTAACATGCCTAGAGTCTCACAGACACTAAGCAGTGACACCAGGGTTCAGTGATAATTTTGTTTCATACCCAAGCCATTGTTTTTCTGGCACTAAACCAGGCTGTATCTCTGTGAAATAAAAGGTTAAGAGGGGGCACCTGGGTGACTCAGTTGGTTGAGCATCTGACTCTTGATTTCGGCTCAGGTCATGACCCCAGGGTCATGGGACCCTCCCTGTGTTGGGCTCTGCACTAACTGAGGAGCCTGCTTGATATTCATTCTCTCTCTCTCTCTCTCTCTCTCTCTCTCTCTCTCTCTCTCTCTCCCTCCCTCCCTCCCTCCCTCCCTCCCTCCCTCCCCCCTTCCCCTTCTGCCCCTCTCTCCCACTCACTTGCCCTCTCTGTTTCTCTCTTAAAAAAATAGGTTAAGAGAACTCAGGAATTAAAATTAAGAAAGTGGTTATAGAACAGGAGTTGTTGATTTAGCTTCCTCTGAAATAACTTTTAACCTTTTCCCACTCTGAAAGTACATGATGGATCTCGTATATACCCCTCCTACAGTTAGAGAGCTGTTATGCTGCCTCTCTCTCACTCTCAAGGACACATCAGAGTTCAAGTGAATAGCTCCAAATTGTTACCATGAACCTGCTTATGGTATTTGCCAGTGTATAAAACACACCACTGTGTAAGATGCATGACCAGTGTTATAGAAGTCGGGAGAGGGTGAGAAACCCTGGTCTTTGCTAGGCTGCTTGCTCAGGTTGCCAGCAGGGGGCAGCATGTCCACACGGTTTCCTGCTTAGTGGGCCTGTGGGGGAGTGGGCAGTACTGTCATCAAGCTCACCCCAAACCTGGTACCTCTTCATCTCTTATCCTCCAAGCCTGACCACCCAACTTTAATTAGGCAAGGTGAAAGAAAACCTGTTTTCAGTGTTGTTGTTTTTTGAGGAAGGCAATGAAAAGAAAATAGTCCTTGTATGTGAGCAGACACACTAAAATATTTTGTACTTTAGGTGAACGGATGTGTTTTGTGTGCTTAGGGTTCCTTCCTCTGTAGGGGGTACCTATTCCCTTTGCCACAGCTGCAATGCTCAGTGTATGTCTCAACCACAAGTTAAGGCTTATTTTCCTAAAGAAGCACTGCAGTGTCAGAAGGCATTGTACATGGTTATAGCACTTTCCTTAAAGCCCACTGTCCAAAGTGCTGATTTTAGAGTCTGCCAACCTGCATTGAAACCCCAATTTAGCCACTTACTAGCTGTGTGACCGTGAGGTTATAATATATTCCTGTTTTCTTTAATTCAAAGAGGAGTTTTTTTTTTAACACGTAGAAGATGGTCTTTATATACACCCAGTTTGGTTTCATATAAATTGACCTCGTATTTCTGTAAATACATTTGTATTTCTGTCAAAAGCCCTGGCTGATGCAGGGAGGTTCAAAGGTAATATGATCTGGAAGTATAAAATCAAGTTACTTCAGGTAGTGTCAAATTATTTAAGTTGTGGAGAGTGAAATTGGAGTAACCTACAAGGTGCTACCTTGTGGTACATTCGCTTACAAGGGTGTGAGGTGGGCATCTTTGTTCTCAGCAGCTTAGCCTGGCAGAGTAGTAGGCTCTGGAATGGAGCTCTTAGGGCAAGGAACTGAGCCTTGTTTGAGGCGGGCTGTCTGTGGCCGCTGGGTATGTCTATAGTTTTCCAGCTAACAATTTAGGTCTGATACTTGTTTCCATTTCGAGTTTGAGCAACTGTGACTCCCGGAGACTCCCCTGGGACCCTTGTTATTATTTTTATTTTTATTGAGGTGAATTTCACATAACAAAATTAGCCACTTTAAATAATTCATTTAGTACATTTATAGAGTTGGACAGCCAGCTATCTAGTTCACCCAAATGATTATATTTTTAACCCTGTATTTTGATAGAACTTTGAATTTAGGGAAAAGTTGCAAGAATATATGAGGAACTCCTGCATAATCTTCAGCCAGATTCAGTTATAACATTTACCTTTTTCTACATTTGCTCATTGCTGTGTGAGCTTATTCTCCCTCTCTCTCTCTCTCTCTCTCTCTACACACACACACACACACACACACACATACACACACACACATGCATATGTGTGTATGTATATACACATATAGGTAATATAGGTGTATATCGTAGGGTTAATATATAGAAACTACATATCTGTAATATGTATAGTACATAGGCATATTACATATGTATATAGTGTGTGTAATATATATAGAGAGAGACACACACATGCACACACAGAATGTATATATGTATATATTTTTTCCCCTTGAACCATCTGAGAGCATGTTGGAGACACTGTGTTTCTTTATCACTAAGTACTTTAGTATCTATGTTTATATACTAATAAGGGTACATAAGATAATCACTAAAATCTGAAGATTTAACATTGATAAGTACCATTGTATAATCCACAGTCCTTACTCAAATTTCATCAAATGGCCTTCATACCTTCAATTTTTTCCAATCCAGATCCAATCCACAATCATATGTTGCATTTGGTTGCAATCCTCTTTGCTCTCCCTTAATCTGGACCAGTTCTGCTTTTGTTTCTGTCCCTTGACCTTGATATTTTTTTTTAAATATTTTTTAATGTTTATTTATTTTTGAGAGAGAGAGAGGTGAACAGGGGAGGGGCAGAGAGAGAGGGAGACACAGAATTGGAAGCAGGCTCCAGGCTCCAAGTCGTCAGCACAGAGCCCAATGTGGGGCCTGAACCAATGAACCTCGAGATCATGACCTGAGCCAAAGTCAGATGTCCAACCGACTGAGCCATCCAGGCGCCCCTTGACCTTGAAACTTTTTGAAGAGTACTGGCCAGTTATTTTGTACAGTGTCTCTCATTCTGAATTTGGCTAATGTTTTCCAAGATTAGATTCAAGTTCTTATTATATTTTATACAATCCCCTATGGAAAAATGAGTCCTGACTTCCAAATGCTAGCGTTTATGAATGCTGTTTATCATGCTACTCTTTCAAAAGCCAGCAGTTGCATGTAGTTGGCATTTTTTTCCCAGCTTTATGTTGTGAAGATGCCCTAACCCTGTGTGCTACAATAGTAGTGTTAGATTTACCTTCCCTGAGACCACTGAAAGTCAGTAGCCATGTGGATTCAGAAGTCATTACAGTGGAGGTTGATGACTTCAAGACTGGAAGGCACTGAATGAGAATCATGCTGTGCAGCCCTCTGTGTTAAAATCATTGTTCTTTGGTATCGTGGAGCCAAATGGAGTTTACTGTATGTTCATTCACTTGTCAGATGTTGAATGAGAAAATGACACTTTGCAATGTAAATTGTTAAGATAATTAAGTCAGTCTTCTAGGGCATGGTGAAGAAAGCTTGAGTCTGTCTGTTGGGCTCCTGCACCCCTATCCAGGGGGAATGGAGCAGTTCATTTCCTCAATAATGCAGTTTCCCTCTGCCAGGCAAAAATATGTTACTACCCCAAGAATAAAAAGGAAATCAGTGATGTGAATTCTTATACATGGCTAATTTCTTACGACTTTTATTATTGTTTTTATAGCTACCATTAGAAGCAGACCCAAGGAAATCACTTGCCTTTCTACTCTTATCTTTTCCTTTTATCCACCCTCTTCCAAAATCTTTGCTTTTTTTCCTTTTCCCATCCTGATTATTTGATAACTCAGCTTTTCTCAAAAGTACTCTGGCTTTTGTTTTAAATATTAAGTGAAAAACCAAATGCAGATGAAATTTAGAGGATGATGATGAGGATGATGATGATGATGATGATGATTAGAGAGAGAGCACGTGTGAGCAGGGAAGAGGGACAGAGGGAGAGAAAGAATCCCAAGCAGGCTCCACACCACACTCAGTGTGGAGCCTGGTGGGGAGCTTGATCCCACAACCCTAGGATCATGACCCAAGCTGAAATCAAGAGTTGGATGCTCAACCTACTGAGCCACCCAGGAGCCCCATAAATTTGGATTATTTTTTTTTTTTAATTTTTTTTTTCAACGTTTATTTTTTTTTATTTTTGGGACAGAGAGAGACAGAGCATGAACGGGGGAGGGGCAGAGATAGAGGGAGACACAGAATCGGAAACAGGCTCCAGGCTCTGAGCCATCAGCCCAGAGCCTGACGCGGGGCTCGAACTCACGGACCGCGAGATCATGACCTGGCTGAAGTCGGACGCTTAACCGACTGCGCCACCCCGGCGCCCCAAATTTGGATTATTTTTAAGTCACATGGACAAAATTTCTCTGGCTAGTCTGTTCCCACGAAGAAAAATTCCTCTGTGTTGCCTTTAGCTCTTAAACTTTTAATTTTGAAATAATTTTAGCTTAACAGAGTGTGGCAACTATAGTTACAGGGAGTTACTTAACCCTTTACATAGCTTCCCCTAATGTTAACATCTTACATAATCATAGCATATATCAAAACTAAAAATTAAATTTGGTATATTAAATATTAACTAAACTACAGAGTTTATTAGGATTTTACCAGCTTTTCTACTAATGTCCTTTTTCCTTCCCAGGATCCCAGGATACATTTAGATATTATGTCTTCTTAGTCTCCTTGGTCTATGGTAGCTTCTCAGTTTATATATATGAAACAGGCTTCCTTGTTTATAATGGCCTTGACACTTTTTATCAAGGTCTAGTCAGACATTTCGCATAAGTTTTTTTCTCAATTTGGGTTTGACTGTTTTCTCATGGGATTTTTGGCTTTTTGGAAAGAATACGACTGAGGTGAAATGCCAGTCTCATCACATCATATGGAGGGTGCATGATACCTTTGTTGACTTTTTAAATGTTCTTATTTTCTTTCTCTGTTTTGCAGTTTTAAATACGTTTTTATGGTTACTAAAAATATTTTTAAAAATGGAATGTTGTGGATCACTGAAAGAATTGTTGATGCAAAAAATCCTTAGAACTCTTTAAGTTTTCTGTATAATGTGGGCTGTTGACGTGAAAGTATATCAAATCAGTGTCGTTTCCTCTTTCTCAAATTCTGCAGCCTTTCAAATCCACCTGAGAAGCATGGGTATGCCACTTTATAAAGTGTTTAGAGAGTCATGGACAAAAACATACCAAATCTTGAGATTTCTTTTAAGGTTATTTTTTTTTTAACATTTATTTATTTTTGGGACAGAGAGAGACAGAGCATGAACGGGGGAGGGGCAGAGAGAGAGGGAGACACAGAATCGGAAACAGGCTCCAGGCTCTGAGCCATCAGCCCAGAGCCGGACGCAGGGCTCGACCTCACGGACCACGAGATCATGACCTGGCTGAAGTCGGACGCTTAACCGACTGCACCACCCAGGCGCCCCTCTTTTAAGGTTATTTTTAATGAACTGGGACTGGTTCATACATTGGAATACATCGTGCATGAGAAATATAAGTGATTCAGTGAATGAGTTCTGTGGCTCTGAACTCTCCACTGAGACCCAACTTTGACTCTCTGACTTTTCAGTGAGGGTGTTTCTTTGGCTCAAAGAATCTATGTGTTATTTTATTTTTTCAGAAAGCTGATTTTAATCCTAACATAAACCTCCCCTTCAAATATAATGACTAACTCAGGTGTGGATTTATCTCGTTTCCCTTTACTTATGAGCTTTCTAAGTCCTAGTTTACAGTTCATGTTAAACAATAAGTCCACATGAGGAAGGGCCTGAGTTAATCCACAAAGCATAGTCAATGCATGACTACCACTAGCTGAAATTGTCACTCTCAAGCCTTCTCTAATTAGTGGTGCACTCTAAAAATCTTTTATAGTGATGTCCTCTGGAACACAGAGTGACAGAAATAAAACAAAACCCATAACAAAAGAAAACAAATAAAATAAAATTTTAAAATAAAATTAATCTTTAGAAGGGAGATTGTCTTTGTTTACTTCCTGAGATTTAATTCTAATTATGGATCCCAGAACACATTCTGAATTATTATGGTGAAGCTTGACTATCACTAATTCCCTATGCTTCCAATTGGCGGCGGTGGGGGGGGGGGGGAGGGAGGAGGAAGAAAAATTTAATTAGCTCTGAAGTTTGAGGATTCTCAAAACAAGCACTATTTCCATGCCACTTCCCTGCACTTTCTCTCACAGATGATGCATGTAATTGCTAATATTTCTCGCATGATGCGTGAACGTGTTTGGCAGCCATCACCATGGAGCTGAGTTCCGTGAGTTTTCATAAGGCACATATGTTCAGAAGGTGCTCTGATGGGGCACAGGACACAGCAGCTCAGATCTGTAGCCCGTAGTCTTCCACAAGAACACGCTGTGTTCAGAGGAATGATTCTCAAAGTTTCTAATTGGAAAGTGATCTTTTTAAATTGCTTGAAGCTCTTAATTTCAGTTCCACTGAGAACTCTCCTGTCCGCTTTCTGTCTGGGTTTTAACATGCAGTGTCTGCTTGCATGAGTGGGTCTGTTTCCCCACTGGAATATGCATCTACACTTCTTCCTTATCATTTTTTAATTGCTCTGCTACCTCCTACTTTCTCATTAAGCTGTGTATTCCACATTGGTCTATGTCAGTATTGTCTGACATAGATTGTATATTCTTTTTTTTAATTTATTTTTAATTTATTTTTTTAATGTTTATTTATTTTTGAGAGAGACAGAGAGAGAATGCAAGTGGGTTAGGGACAGAGAGAGAGGGAGACACAGAATCCAAAACAGGCTCTAGGCTCCGAGCTGTCAGCACAGAGCTTGATGCGGGGCTCGAACTCACAAGCCTCAAGATCATGACCTGAGCCAAAGTCGGATGCTCAACCGACTGAGCCACCAAGGCGCCCCTTAAAACTTTTTTAGTGTTTATTTATTTTGGAGGGAGAGAGAGACAGAGCCGAGCAAGGGAGGGGCAGAGAGAGAGGGAGACACGGAATCCGAAGCAGGTTCCAGGCTCCAAGCTGTCAGTACAGAGCCCAAAGCGGGGCTCGAACTCACAAACTGTGAGATTGTGAGCTGAGCTTAAGTCGGATGCTCAACTGAGTGAGCCACCCAGGTGCCCCAATTGTATATTCTTCTAAGAGCTATGAACTGCTTTTGCCTCTTTCCTTCCTGAATTTTTTTTCATTTTCTGTTTACGGCATGAACCATACAGTAATAAGAAAACAAAAGAAAAATAAGTTGTGTGTTCTCATTACAACAAACCAGTTATTTTTGTTCTGTTTCTTTCTAGTTTTGATCCCACATGTAGAAGTTAACTGTACTACTGAAGGACAGATTATTTTATATTCTACTTGAAGCATTATCATAAAGGTTTTCTCATGTTGTTACCTCGCCATCATCCTCATCACCATTTGTTTCATTGAGTTGACACATGGCCATATATTTAGATATTTTCAATTGCTGGACATTTAATGTTGCAGGATTTCTTTGTTCTTCTAGCTTGCGCCTTTCCTTTCTAATTACTTCACTGGGACAGGTCACTAACTGAATTGCTTGAAGATTTTCATGCTTTTTAGGTTCTATGCTATGTTTTGTTTGTGTTTGTTTTTAGCACAATGTCATTTATAAGAAGGCACTTTGTCAATGTCTTGGGATGAAGTGATGATAAGGAAGCCTATTTTGGAAGCAGTCTTCTTCTGTGATATTATTGTTGGGATTCCGATGATGTCTTTTAGTGAAGTAGTGAGAGTAAAGCAGCCACTGAGTCTTGGGGAGCTTGTCAAATCACTGGCTCGTAAAAGGCCGTTTTGAAACTCATTTGTCAAGCCCACTGTAATGTATACTGAAATTATTCCTAGTGACTAACGATGTATTCTTAACAGTATTCAAAAGCTATTTTAAAACCTGCTTTGGTCTCCTGTATATGATTCCAAATATCATTTGAAAGTTTTCTTTTATGTCTTGCCCAAATCTCAATCTGCTGTGGAAAATCATTTTCAAGAATTGTAGTCTTAACTTGCAATTATGTATAGCCACATTTCTTCTGCATAGAGAATAGAGGCATTGCCCATTCTGCTGTGATCCTGAGTGATCTGCTGGGTTTTGAGTTGGGCCTGGCGGAGAGTGAAAGCAACACATCTCTGTAGAGTTAAGAGATGTGTTTGAAGGTGTGATCTTTGATACCACTCCAGGGTGGGTCCTCTCTCTCAACCTCTGTTTGGTTCCACTTGTCCCAAGGAGAGGACTTACTGTGTATACCACTGATGCTTTCTGTGATCGTTGACCATTGTTATCCCATTCCAATCAGACACTTCGAAAATCTGCTGAACAAATTTAAAGAGCCGTGGGTAGTTACGAATTTGTACTGGGTGAGGTGATGATAGTATATGACGCCTTGCTCTGAAGCCCATACTCAGCATTTGGAAGTGATAAACCTTTTATTAATATGCTCATTCTCAACAACTACCCAGCCTTCATTTCTTTTTTACTTTCCTCTATGTCCTTTTCTTTTTATTTTTCTACCTCTTTGTCTCTTTTCTGATGTTTCAAATGTTGTCCCCCCGCCTCTTTTTTTTTTCCATTCCATGCCTCTTCTTCTTCTTCTTCTTCTAGGTCAACCCGCCCCACTGTTTCATCTTTAGAACTCCCTTCTTTCTTGGTTTCTGCCATTCTTAATTCCTTTCTTGTTCCATTGGGAAAATAGGCTTTAAATTTTGAGTGTGCTGAGGGAATGCCATTTTATAGTGAAAAACTACAGGATTCAGGGACTGCATTTGTGGCTTATGGATGAAGAGAGGCTGCAGGAGCTAGTGCTTATGGGGGTGATTTAAGGGTGATGGCTCAGTTTCTCAGGTGGACTTGATTATGTTGTGGGACAGCTGGATTTCAGCTTGATTTTGACCTCTCCTTGCCATGTAATTAACAGTGTGCCAGCCACAGATCATAAAGTAAGTGCAGCTCAATGAATAATACCATGTACTGGTGCCTAAAGTTTGTCTTACCCAGGGGACCCAGTGGGCATGGGCTATGCCTGGATGTCTAGCCAGGAGTGACATTTAAACTGAATTGCCTGATGCTGGGTGATGAGAGCTCTGACATGCATCCCCAGACAGCTGCTCAATGCAGATGGCTAATGAGCTCTGAAGCTGCAGGCTGACGTGTCCAGGAGCCTAGGGGCAAGCTGACCCTTTTCTCTTTAGGCACAGCATCTGTGTTGGCTGTTTGGAAATAATCAGAAGACATTTTAACTTGTTTTCTAGCCAAAGCTTGGGGCACTCAATTTTTGGTGATTAAACTAGACTTCTAAATGGATTTCCTCTAACCCTGAACTCCTTGGACGGAGATTCATGTCATGAAGTAGGTTTGCTTCCCTTGATGAGTGTTGCAGTGAATTCAATCCTTCTCATGGCATTGTGTTGTATATTGATTAACAGAAAATTAGCTGAATGCCAGGCACATTCATAGAAAAAAAGAAGTGGGGGGTTATTAATCATGGAATGGATAACTCATTTACCTGAGACACATAAAGTAGATTCAGATATAATGGGGAGGGTACAGGGCAGAAAATTCACACACACACACCCACTTCTCCCCACCCCACACACATACACACGCTAATCATGGTTTCATTTACTAACTGAGGAATTTGGTAAGGTAGCTCAGACATATTCAGTGGATAAATATGTAAATAGTCTTCCAATAATCACTAAGGTATTATTTCGAACACAAGCCAGTTGACTTTAGTTTCACCAGAAGTTGGGCAGATATGGCCAAGTAGTCAATCAGTAATCATTGGAATTCCTAGAGTCTGAGGGAGCCACTGCTACTGTGACTTATCTTTGTCCAACCTCATGAAAGCCAACAGAGCCAGCGCTGTCTGTGTTGCACATTTGGGTTTGGGCTAGTGGTCCTGAGTGGGGCTCAAAGGAGAGAGGCAGACCCTTTAAAAGGAAAACATTTGGGGCGCCTGGGTGGCTCAGTCAGTTAAGTGTCTGACTTCGGCTCAGGTCATGATCTCGTGGTCCATGAGTTCAAGCCCCGCGTCAGGCTCTGTGCTGTCTGCTCAGAGCCTGGAGCCTGTTTCAGATTCTGTGTCTCCCTCTCTCTGACCCTCCCCCGTTCATGCTCTGTCTCTCTCTGTCTCAAAAATAAATAAACGTTAAGAAAAAATTAAAAAAAAAAAAAATAAAATAAAATAAAATAAAAGGAAAACATTCCTTTTCTCTTCTCTAAATAAGTTTTGAGTTTAACAAACTGACATAAAAGAAGACATTCACCTTGGGTTTATGCTTCATGCCCAGGAGGAGGGAGGAGAAGCCCTGATGGGAGAGGATGGGCAACCTGGGCTGTCCTGAATTCCCTACAGATTCATTTATTTAATCATCCACTCAGAAGCAGCAGCATGCGAGAGGAGCTATTTGAACTTTTGCAATTTAGCTTCACTAGTTACCTTTGAAAATTTTTATTTAAGTGTAATTGACATGTAATGTCCTATTAGTTTTAGCTGTACATTATCGTGATTTGATATTTCTTTAAAAATATTTTTTTAATGTTTATTTTTGAGAGAGGGAGAGAGAGAGAGAGTGAGAGAGGCAGAGAGAGGGAGACACAATCCCAAGCAGGCTCCAGGCTCTGAGCTGTCAGCACAGAGCCCACAGCATGGCTCAAACCCATGAACCGCGAGATCATGACCTGAGCTGAAGTTGGACACAACCGACTGAGCCACCCAGGTGCCCTATGATTTATTTCTATACATTGCAAAATGGCCCCCTTGGTAAGACCACCTGTCATCATATCAAGTTACTATAATATTATTGACCATATTCCTCATGCTGTACTTTACATCCCAATGACTTATTTATTTTGTAACTGGAAATTTTTACTTCTTAGTCCTCTTCACTTATATTGCCTAACCCTTCCCCCTTGGTAACCAGCATTTTGTTTCTGTATCTGTGCGTCTGTTTGTATTTTTTTTTTTTTAGATTCTACATATAAGTGAAGTCATATGGCATTTGTCTTTGTCCGACTTAATTTACTCAGCATAATATCTTCTGAGTCCATCTCTATTGATGCAAATGGCAAGATCTCATTCTTTTTTATGGCTTAGTAACATTCCAGTGTGTGTACGTATAGTGTGTGTATATGTGTGTGTGTGTGTATGCATGTGTATGTATATATATGTACGTGTGTGTATATATATGTGTATATATATAGATGCATATGTATGTGTGTGTATATATATATATACACACACATATATATATATGCACATCACATCTTTTTTATTCTTCATCTGTCAGTAGACACTTAGGTTGCTTCTATGTCTTGGCTATTATAAATAATACTGCAATTTACTTTGAAATAATTCTAGAAGCAAATTTTTCTAACATTCCTTCCATTGCTTCCTTCCGTCAAAGAGGACTGTCATGAATTGGCCCCTAATTCCTCAGTGGTCTCCGTTCTTGGATTCTCCAATGATGACATGGGTTCAAAGGGGGGGCACAGAAAGAGATAGATGCTCTCCCATGCACCCATACCTGCCAGGTCTGAAAATAGGGGGATATTACTGTAGTCACTAGATCTAATTTCAAAAAGTATATCTCTGGAATTAAATGAGTTTGCCTTAAATTCTGAACAGTTGCAGATGATGTAATCTTTCGAGATATTTTATTAGGAAGATTAAATTAAGATACAGGAAATGCTATTTCACATTTCATTGGAATGAAAGTCAAGTCTTGTGAAAGTTGTTTACTATAACAGAAGGTTGTTGGGCATCTGTTTCGACTCAGTTTTCTCATTGTTTCAAGATCTGTGTTCTTGCTGCCCTCTCTCTACTCCTTGCACACTAGAAGATCCAATCTGCTAGGAGCTTGCTGAGATGAGTAAGGGCCCTCTGCCAGTTGTGGGAAATTTGGACTCAATGAAAGTAGTCAGTGAAAACCTCTGTTTGCTGTATCAAGCATGTGGTACTTAAATGCATGCATGGAGCCTATTTATTTAGCTCCAGCATTGTAACTAAGATGTCAGTTTTCCTTCTCGGCATAGCATATACATGTACTAATTTGATGGTAATTGAGTAGTTGACTTGAGTTCTATTTCTGGTATTGTTGGTGATGTGCCCTCCATCTGAGATGAGTTTTTTGGCTGCTGTAGACTCTAAAATTCCAATCAAGGCTGTTAGTACCTTCTGATAGCAGACTAACTCTTCACTTTACATTAATGTCACACCAAATCTTACCTTTTCTTAACTTAGCCGATGAAGTCCATGAAAAGATAGGGAGAATGATAGACTGATATTGGCGTGTGGTATTTTGGATAGGGGTATGGGGAGGAAACAAAATGAGGGATGCATTGAAATGTTTTTTGTAGCCTTTCTTAGTAAAAGGAAATGCTGAGAAAACATTTCCTAGATATTGAGAGTAAAATTCTTTTCTGAAATATCCTAAGTGGCTCTGAAGAGGATTTCAGTATGAAATGACGTCTTTTTTTTTTTTTTTTAATGAAAGCACAGACAATTCTCTCTCCACCCTCAACCCTTTACAGAATTTCAGAGGAGAGGAGAAATAGAAATGAAGTTGACAAGAGAAGCCATCTAAAATTAAAACTCTCCATATGGAATTGCTTTTTCTTTTCCTGTAGATATTGTACTTACTCTAAGTCCTAGAGACTCTGTTCCATCTTTGAGAATTTTCTTACAAGTTGGTCGTCCGAGCCTCTGTTAACTCCTAGCTTCTATCATCGTGCACAATCTGTATCTTTTAAGTGGTGAAAATATGTTCTTCTAAATGACAAGTTTTTTATTTTAAGAACATCTTTTCTAACTTTACTTATGTATTGAATAGATGATAGTACAACATTCAAAAGTTACAAAAGGTAAAAAAAAAAAATTGTAAAAAATGTTCCTTTCATCCCTTTCCTCCATCCTCTGTTTTCCCTTCCCCAGAGGCAAATAAATCCTATTCCCATTTTCTTTGTTTGTTTATTTTTAGTCTTTGGTTCGGAGGCCATTGTGTCTAGGACCTAATGGGGTATAAGTAGCTCTTTATACTAGATGTGCTTTATTGGTTCCCATCAATTTAAAATGTATTAGAAGAGAGGATAAGGCCTGGTTGTAATAATAAACTAATGGATCATATTTAGCTACTCACATAAGTTTACCTAGAAATCTCATAGGTAATTCTTCTTGCTGCTGTACCTACATTTATCTGTCCGTATTTCACTGTCCAAGATGCCATTGATCAGTAGACATACATTTTATGTATAACTAAAAAAGAAAAAAAAACCCTAGGCAATTAACTATTACTCAATATTCCCTATTATTTCAGAATTTAAAAAAATATTATGTTTATTGAAAGAGCCATGCTAGACTTGATGATACACAGATGCTTATTGTTGAACACTCTTGTCAGCACATAAAAAGAAAATACCAGGGGGGTTCCTGGGTAGTTCAGCTGGTTAAGCTTCCAACTCTTGGGGCGCCTGGGTGGCACAGTCAGTTGAGCGTCTGACTTCAGCCAGGTCACGATCTCGTGGTCCCTGAGTTCGAGCCCCGCGTCAGGCTCTGGGCTGATGGCTCAAGCCTGGAGCCTGTTTCCGATTCTGTGTCTCCCTCTCTCTCTGCCCCTCCCCCGTTCATGCTCTGTCTCTCTCTGTCCCAAAAATAAATAAAGTTGGAAAAAAAATTTTTAAAAAGCTTCCAACTCTTGATATTGGCTCAGGTCATGATCTCAAAGTTGTGGGTTCAAGCCCCACGTTGGGCTCCATGCCAAGTGTGGAACCTACTTGGGATTCTCTCTCTCTCTCTCTCTCTCTCTCTCTCTGCCCCTCCCCATTCAAGCTCTGTCTCTGTGTCTCTTAAAATAAATAAATAAACATTAAAAAAAAAGAAAATACAGGGAAGTAAATTAAGTAAGTTTGATTCCTGAAACTTGCCCACCTTCTTTGAATCACTTTTGACTCAACTCTTCATTGTCTGTATTTTTCCACACAATTTGTCCTATGTGCCATCAAGAGCCTTGGCAATTCAGTTTAAAAAGAATGAAAAGCTTTTGGTGCTGAGCTCTTAAGACACCCTCCTTCTGTAATTTTGTAGAGTCAACACACTTCTGATTATCACTGGGCTGGAAATGTATTGAAGTAGGCCTGGCTCTCCCCATCCCCTGTACTCCCCACAACCATTTGGTGCTTGGGATTGAAAAGCATACTAACATTGTCTCCAGGTTTATTCTAGACCCTGATACCCATTCTGCTAGTGTGGTGCTTGCGTTTTTAGTATTCACACCATGCAAAGAAAATTACTTCATAACTGCTGTCTGATCGAGAGCAATTCAAAGATGCCACTGACTGTGAAATTCTACCCAAATTGAAAACTGTTAATATGTGAAAAAAAAGTGCATCTTAGAATTAATGGAAGATGGTAATATTAATTTTAATCTTATTAATTAAAAATAAAATTTCTAGAATTTTTAATCTTTCATGTGAAAAGTATCTCTAAAATGTGGACTTTTGTAGTGCTCATAAATCAATATCCTAAGTCAGAAGTACTAAGCTTTGAGATTGTGAAATATCTGAGATTCTTAAGTGTGAAACTCCCCTTCCTTAGTATGCTCACAAATAATGAGAATACGTTCCTTTTTCAAAACACCTGAAATGAGACAGTTTGAATATTTAAGTGGCAGTTTAAAAAATCTTTTTTTTTCCCCCTAATGAGTCAACTATCTATTTTTACTCTAAGAAATCCAAAAATCAGATTTAAGGGTGATCTTCCAATTGAAAAGGGGAACAACAAAAAAATCTGTATTTGCAGCTCAGCTTGTCTTAAGTCATAGCTGTTTTTTCCTTTCTTTTAAATGTGTAATATTATAGCCTACATATTACTAAGAGAAATTATTCAAAACTTGGAAATAAGGCAAAAATGTGATGTTGAAGCGGTCAAAATAGTAATAATAGCAATAATAATAATAATAATAATAATAATAATAGGCCTGACCAAGGACTATTTAATCTTCTAGGAGAACACCCTTATATTTGACTTGGTTATTTACTGCTGTTAGAGCCCAGACACTGGGAAATGATACATTAATGTCTAGATTTGTAGCTGGTAGAGCTGTCCACTAGGAAAGCTAACCCCAAATGTTGAAATGTTCTATAAGACGTTAACCAGTTTTGTAGGTAACCTAGCAATCTTACACTAAAATTATTCTTGAAAATGCTGCAAACCCCTTCCCCCTCAATGCTCTTTGAAGCAGCTTTCTCACCCTGCTGCTTTCTTCATTATGGTGCTGAAGAAATCTTGACACATGGTTAGTCTATATTTTTCTAAGAGTCCTGTTTTTAATTTTCTGAAAATTTTACTTCATCAAGACTTAAATCTCCCAAATGAAACAGAAGTTATTGCCAGTTACAGTGATGTATATTTGTGTATTTACAAGTGTGCTCAGTAAGTAGTCCGTAGCCACCTGAAGGCGTGATAATGCATGTTTACCCTGTTCAAAAGTAGATTGCTGAGACCATGCATGAGTTAGCCTTTATCCAGTGGTTCCAATGTGATTAGCAAATGATTGTATTCGTGTGGATGAAAAAGCTTCAGGAGCTGGAGCTGGGCTTGTGTAAGGAATTATGGGATTTCAGCCAGAGCTGGGATTATATACAGAATGGTGAGCAGCATTCCGGGAAAGCAGCCTAGGGGCGCAGCAGTGCCCACAGACAAAGATGCTGGGGTTTCCTCTATTAGAACCAGGAGAGGGGTCTCCTCAGCTCTCATCCATGTGTGTAGTGATTCCCTGGAGTTATCACCTTTGTCCTTCGGGGAGTTATCAGACATTAAATTCACTTATTTTGGGTCCCCCCCCCAGTTATTCTTTTATTATCTCTCTCCTTCCTCCCTCAGTCCCATTTTTCTCCTTTTCTCCTTTTCTTCTGTTTGCCTCCTTATCCGTTAACAAATGCTCCCTCTATTGAAATGGTGTGGAAGATGACATCATGTTTAACTGGATATATGTTCATTTGATTACTTCAGGGTTTTCTAGAATGCCCTGGTGGCAGCCTTCACAGCAGATGCCAATCAGTGAAACACACACACACATCAGTGAAGACAAAATTTCCTATGTATTTGAGTATTGCATTGATCACCTATTTGGTATCCCTAAGCCATTATGAGGCAACAGAATACTCAAAGTGCAAGGCTGCATTATCTTATATAACTTAGCACCTGGAAGTCAGGTAAAATGTTGCTGAATGTACAAATGAGTGAAAAATGAGAAAAGCTATTGACTCTTCTTTGCCAGAAGTCCTTATAAATAGAACACATTACCATCCAGTAGGAGACTGAAAATTTCCATGCTTGAATGCAAGAAAATGGAGAAGGTCAAATATCCTCCAGCATCTTTTGGGAACATTTTAATTCTTTAGTTAGTTGACGTCTGATCCAGGGGCAGGGGGATGGCTTAGCAGTGTCAGTAAGATGGGCTCTTTAGCACAATGCTGGCAAGATCGAGAACTAAGTGTGGGCTGAGAGTAGTGCAGGGAATCAGAACCATGGAACCAGTGAGAAAGCCAGACTTCAATTAGTGATGGCTAATACCTAAGAACTCAAGGTCAGTCAATGTCCTCAGGGCAACCAGGCCTACAATAAAGACTAGGATTTCTGAACTTGAAGCTCTGGCAGAAGGTAGCAGAGGACATTGATGCCACTCTCAATGGAAAGTGAATAACTCCCAGGTGCCATTTCCCTGGAGCTTACCTGGTGCAAGGCTCTTTTCAAGGCGTTTTCTATATGTTATCTCATTTGAGCTTCATACCAGGCCACTGAAGGAGGCAATACCTATACCGTCACAGGTGAAGAAGTGGGTTTTAGAAAGGTGACATTTCTTTTCTTGTTTATTTTTATTGTTTTAATGTTTTATTACTTATTTTTGAGAGAGATAGAGAGACAGAGTACAAGCGGGGGAGGGGCATAGAGCAAGGGAGACACAGAATCCAAAGCAGGCTCCAGGCTCTGAGCTGTTAGCACAGAGACCGATGCAGGGCTGGAACCCATAAGCCCTGACCTGAGCCAAAGATCATGACCTGAGCGGAAGTTGGGTGCTTAACCGACCGAGTCACCCAGGTGCTCTGGTGACATTTCTCTTCTAAGAACATCAGCTAATGTTGAAGATTGCATTGGAATTTGGGTTAGTCTCTCCAAGTCTGAGCTGCTTATCCCCATGCTTTGCTGCCCCCTACGTATGCTTGTTCAGCCCTATGTGGTTAGTCAGGCTCTTTCCTGATAGAGTGCTACTGGGCATGAAGGACCAGAGTCTTTCCCATCTGTGCAGAGCCAGGTCGGGGGGGAGCATCTGGAGGCCATTTATAGGCCCCATGAACATCATGGGCACAAGAACCAGGCAGTCTTTTCTCCCAGTACTGTTCTCCAGGGTGGGCGTCTCTGGGATCTTTTAGGGGAAGGGGTGGCTGTACTTCCTTTGAGCTATTCCTTCATTTTTCCCTTCCCACCCCCTACACACAGGGTCACTGAGGGAGGTACTACCTCTGCCAGCTTACAGATGAAGAATGAGTGCTTTGTGAATGAGCAGACCCATTTTGCTCCCTCTGCATGGTGTCTGACATGTGAGAAGTCGGCAAAACTCCTTCATGTCGGAAAAAAAATGATCCTTGACTGCAAAATGGGGAATAGGAGAGCAAATCAGGCTCTTTTGGAGACAAGGGAGGATTTTATAGAAATATGTTCAGAATGGTTTTACAAAAACTACCCATATACACACTGAGTCTGTTCAAGAAAGATTCATTTGTGCAGGATTGAAATGTTCCTATTAATATTCCTTATCTGAGAAAAACAGAGGAGTCTACTGAATTTCACGAAAAGGTAATACAAAAACTGATATCTGAGGGTCTTCTTTAATTCTGTGCTTCCTCTTTCGTTGTTGAGGATATATTTCAGTTCTCCTTCACATGCCAGCATACAGCAGGGGAAAAAGATAGCATAATCAGTATAAAAGTAATACCAGACGCAAGCATCCATTTGCATTTCTGGCAACAACTACGTTTGATCTTACATTGTATTATTCCATAATATTTAAGGTGCAGAGCCCTAAAGTGATTAACCTACTTTCATTTGCTGGGGTCAAATAAGATTAATAAAACGCAGACTTTCTAAATTTAACTTTTAATTATGGGATATTTTGATGAGAGAAAAACAGCAAAATCTAAAAGGCATTTGTGTCCACACACACACCACTTAGATTTAACAGCTTCTAACATTTTGCTGTGGTTTCTTTGAACATCTTTATTTTGGGAGGGGGACTCTTGAGAAGACAAGAAATTACAGATTCACTTGACATCCAACCCTCTTCCTGTCTGTCCCTCTTCCATCTCTCCCTTGTCTTGTCAGGGTGCAAATGTGTATTATTTCCCTGCATATTTTTGTACTCTGAGAAAATGGTTGTGGGTATTTTGAGTGAAATTTTCTTCACAAATAGCATTTAGTGATAACAGCGTCAGTTTAAAGCCATGTATCTATTTTTTAAGTTATTTTTCTGGGAGGTATTATTCCCAAAGTACCCAGTTATTAGAGGAAGTTGAAGTTCGTAAAATAACTACCAAAAAATAAGTTAGACTTTAAGGAGTTAGTTCCAGTTTCTCCTACCCTCCCCCTTGGAGAACCTTGCAGATGTATGTATGTGTGTGTATGTGTGTAGGGAGGGGCTTCCAGATAAGGTTCCTGGAGCACATTAGGCTCACAAGGACAGACAAGAGCTTTTATTTTTTTTACTTTATTTTATTTTTTTAAGACAGTAGTTTTTAATTCTGTCTAATCTGTTTGCTAAGGTTAGGGGCAACTTGGTATTCACATGCTATTTACCTAACATTTCCAATAGTCCTCATCCTCTTACAGAGTTTATTGCCTCTCTGGTTGGTAATGGTGTCGAATTCCTATTTATCAGGTCCTTATTCTCAGGAATGAGAAAGTCACAGTCACTCCACAGATGAGCAGGTTTATAGGGGCGAAACCAGACCAAAGGGTGGCCTGCATTTGTACTGGCTATGATGAGTGACACCCAGGAGGAGAGATAATTCCTCCCTGGTATTTGCTGATTTCATAGAAGAAGGAGGTGTGGCCCAAGATGCACATTTATGTTTATTTAAAAATTTAATTTCAGTACTGATTTTTAAACCAAAACTGTGTAACACCTTTGATCTTTTTAACCTCAGCTCCAGCTAGTTCCTTTTGGAACTATTCTCTAAAATAAGGAGCCTCTCTTTTCAAGAACTTTCAAGATCACTGGGGGTGAATGCATCTGTTTAGCTCAATTGTTACTAGGTTGAACCATGTTCAATACCATTTTTGTAGGTCAAAAATGGTTGGATGTCAGTTTAACACAATAAGTTTGGGGAACCCTAAACATTTACAGGTCAGAGAACTTTAGAGCTGATAAATTTCATCAAGATAATATAGTTGTCCAACTGCCAACATTTATAAGTGATCACCTGCGGCTGGCCTAGGATTGTCCAGTTGGTGGTAAAGTGACTAGTACAGTCCCCTAACAAACTGTGAGGTGTGGTGTGAACTGTCAGGCTCTAGCTGGTGCTGGCTTAATAGGGTCGGGATAAATGAGGTGGGTCCTTTAAGCCCAGAGAACTATACCCTGGCAGGGCCGGCATATTGAGGAAACACCCTGAAATGGCCCAAGTTCAAGAGGCCTCAGGACCTGAGATTGCCCCTGGTTTTGAGAATTTGGATCAGACAGGACCTATTCCTGGCTTCTTCCATCTGAATGAAACCCTTCTCATCTCACAGTGTCTGAAATGCTGTTTGTGGATCTAGGCCATACACGTACCTGCATAGGGCTTACTTGGGCAGGTGGAGCTGAGCCTTTCTGCCCAGTGCATCCCTCTGGCATACCTGGATACTGATCTACGGGGAAAGCTTCAGCAGAGAGTTTTCAGCAGGGTCCAAGGACAAGAATTCAAACTGTTTCTCATGTTCTTCTGCATAATGACCTCTGTTCCCTTTTGCTAGAGAATAGTGGGCACACCTCTAATCAAATATAAGTAAAAATCAATGCATTTTCATTAGAGAAAATAAGAAAAATATTGACAGGTAGAAAAAATATTCCATCTTCCCACTACCACAAATAATTACTATTAGTACTTAGGTAAATTTCCTTCCAGTTTTTAGAAGCATTTAAAAAAATTCCTAATTACATGCTAAGTCTATATCTTGATATTGCTAATGTATATATACTGTATGTGTATATATAGAGAGAGAATACAGAGAGAGTATTCTAGATAAAATACACATTGCCAAGGAATATATACAACTGTAGAAATTTTACACAGACTACAATATATATTTTATATTCTTATTTTTTACACTTACAATAACTAAGTCTCTGTGAACACAATTTTTAAGGGCTGTGTGGTATTTTATCAAGTGATTCTTTTTTACCATTGTGTAGTTATCCATTTCTCCTTTTAGAATACTGGTTAAGAACATGAGTTCTGGAGGCACCTGGGTGGCTTGGTGGTTGAGCATCAGACTCTTGATTTCAGCTCAGGTCGTGATCCCAGGGTCGTGGAATCAAGCCCCACATTGGGTTCCACACTGAGGTGGAGCCTGTTTCAGATTCTTTCTCTCTCTCTCTCTCTCTCTCTCTCTCTCTCTCCCTCCCTCCCTCCCTCCCTCCCTCCCTCCCTCCCTCTGCCCCTCTCCCCTGCTGGAGTGCTTTCTCTCTAAAAGAAAAAAAAACATGACTGGACTATTGGGTACAAATCCTAGCAAGATGGTTGTATGTACATGGCAAGATACTTAACATCACTATGCTTCTGTTTCTTCACTTTTAAAGTGGGCATAAGAATTCTACTTATTCTGTTGCGGAAAAGAGACCATAGTCTTCCAAATTTTAAAGCCAGACTTTGCCATTTATGAGAGCTGCATCAAAGAGAGGAAGAACACGTACCAGCCACAATCCAGGTTCCTAACAGATGAAAATTGCAGGCAGGCTTCTATATCCGAGTATATCAAAGGCCCACTGCAAGGTTTGTCTGTGGTTAGGAGGGGAGAAGGGCCCAAAGACACTAGGGTGGGGCATTGAGTCATGAGTTTAAGACTACTGAAAACATTCTTTTCAACATAATAGAATTTGTCCTTGGGAATCTTGAAAATAATTAACCATATTTATCCAGGTAAGTAAAGCATGGAACATTTACAAAGGAGCCATGGTGCTGTCTAGGGAGCAAAAACATTTACATTTATTTTTTAGTTGAGCTTTTTAACTTTTGTTAAGAAGGAGGGACTGATTTTCTTAACTCAAAGGGTTGCCTTGAGGACAAAATGCATAGAATAGGGGTAGGCTAAGTCTTTTTGTAAAAGGCCAGGTAGGAAATATTTTAGGCTTTGCAGGCCATATTCAAAAGCAGCCACAGAATATGTAAGTAAATGAACATGGCTGTGTTCCAACAAAGCTTGCTTTATGTGTTGAAACTTGAATTTCATGTAATTTTCACATGTCATGATTATTATTCCTCTTTTGATTAAAAACAAGATTCAAAACTTCCTTTAAACTCACAACCGTGCAAATGTAAGTGGCAGCATGTGGAGGTTCCTCAAAAAATTGAAAATAGAACTACCCTACGACCCAGCAATAGCACTACTGGGAATTTACCCAAGGGATATAGGAGTGCTGATGCACAGGGGCACATCTATCACAATGTTTATAGCAGTACTCTCAACAATAGCCAAATTATGGAGAGAGCCTAAATGTCCATCAACTGATGAATGGATAAAGAAGATGTGGTTTATATATATAATGGAATGCTACTTTGCAATGAGAAAGAATGAAATCATGCCATTTTCAGCAACGTGGATAGAATTGAAAGGTATTATACTGAGTGAAATAAGTCAGAGAAGGGCAGATATCATATGTTTTCACTCATATGTGGATCTTGAGAAACTAAACAGAAGACATAGGGGAATGGAGGAGGGGAAATAGTTATAGAGAGGGAGGGAGGCAAACCACAAGAGACTCTTAAATACAGAGAACAAACTGAGGGTTGATGGGGGAGTGGGTGAGGGGAAAATGGGTGATGGGCATGGAGGGCACTTGTTGGGATGAGCACTTTGTGTTGTAGGTAAGCGATGAACCACGAGAATCTACCCCCAAAACCGAGAGCACATGTACACACTGTATGCTAGCCAATTTGACAATAAATTATATTTAAAATAAACAAACAAACAAATAAATAAATAAATATTAAAAAAAAAAAAAAAAGTAAGGGGTGGACCCAATTTGGCCCCTGGGCTGTCATAACCTCTGGCTCCGTATAGCCCTTAGCACCCACTAAGTAAGTACTGTGTGTGTTAGCTGCTGCCCCCACAATTAGAGTTGTTATCACCACCATCACCATCTCTATTCTAGGGCTGTGCAGTGCTGGCCCTGAAGGAGGCTAGGGTGGCAGCATACAGCCCTTGCCTCCCTTTGACCTCCTGGGAATCCGTCTGTAGCAGCTGTGGCTTCATCAGCACTTGGCTCCATCATGGCAAAGAGCTGCCTTCCAAAGGCTGCTTGGAGAGTTGTGCTGGAATCCAGGGAAACAGGCTTCCTGACCGATGAGCTAGGGCTGCTCTGGGGCTGTGGTAGCACACGTTCTGTGTCCTCTGGTGGACCTTTCCCCTGTGCTCTTCCTGGGTGAAGAGGAGAGATAGAGAAACCCGCTCTACGTGGCTGGTGCTAGTTCATGCCCTGTTTTAAAGCGACAAAGGAGAAGAGAAAAGGGGGTTCTGAACAAAGTGGTAAAAAAAAAAAATGAGCCGGAATTGGAGGGAAGAACCAGTAGGGAGTCACTAGTGTGAGCCACGGTGCTTGGATTGTTCAGAATCCTGTGTGCTCAGCTCCATAGAAAAATTGCAGATATCTTTATAAACCTTGACAGCATTACTTCATTATTCATGAAGGCTTTTTTTTTAAAACCATAACCAGCTTCATTTTAAAGGAAATTTATTCTCAAGGCATTTTTAATTGAGTTTTTATGGTAATTCTTTGTGTTGACTGTTGAATCAACATTCCAAATAAACTATTCACGCTTATCCTTTTATTCAGCGAGTCTCGACTCTGCCTGTTCAAAATGATGAAGTGAGAGGAAACCCAGATTTTTCTGAATTGTACACATGGCAGTGCATGGCTTTTTCTGACCTCTTAAGAGTCATTTTTAACTAAGTAAATTTGCATTAAATCCTGAATTTTTGGTGTGATCTTCCATTGTGTGCACGTATGGGTTTATTTATGAGTGTGTATGTACATGTGTGTGTGTGTATGTGTGTATTTCAAAAAATGTGTATTGTAAAGACTTTGGATAACTCCTGAGATGGAAACTTTTTGAAGGCAAGTAGTATTTCATTTCATTTATTTATTATTATTATTTTTAAAAATTGTTTTATTTTAAGGGGCACCTGGGTGGCTCAGTTGGTTAAGCATCGAACTCTTGATTTTGGCTCAGGTCATGATTTCACGGTTCACAAGTTAGAGCCCCACGTCAGGCTCTGTGCTGACAGTGTGAGGTCTGCTTGGGATTCTCTCTCTCTCTCCCTGTCTCTTTCTGCCCCTCCCCCACTTGCGCTCTCTGTCTCTCTCAAAAATGAGTAAAGAAACAAAAATTATTTTAATTCAAGTATAGTCAACAAACAGTGTTATATTAGTTTTAGGTGTACAACAGAGATATTCAAAGACCATTTCATTTTAAATCCATCTTTGGATGAAGCAGATCATGTCAGGCCCCTCGTGCCTTGCATAGTCATAGATGCCAATGTTATTTGATGAGAGGGAGAATGAAGCAGGGGCTGTGAGGCATCGGGAGGTCCTTGTCTACAATCCTCTGACCTTTGGTTGTCCCTACAGCACTCTTCCTGTACACTCAGCCCTTGTCTCAGTATTTCTAAGGACAGGAACTTCTCAGCTAATCCTGTTTTCTTTTAGCTGCACAGAATAATATTCATCCTTCAGATGCCTGCAGACAGAGGTAATAGTTCAACCCACAATGCCCATCCCACCTCCAACACCACGCCACACAACCCTTTCTCTTCTCCCCGTGCTAAATATCTGAAGTCTCCCCCACCCCCCAACCTTTCTGATATGCCTTATGTTTAGACATTTTTGCTTTTCTCTGGCCACTTTTCTATGCACAGTTTCCCATGTGTCAGGAGCTGGCTCGCTGTGTGTGTGCTAGAAGTGTGTGCCTATGTGCCAGATGTGCCCTGACTTGGGCCCAGTCTGTGCAACCTCCTTTGTTCTTCTTGTTGTGCTCCTTTTGTGGGTTAATGAAACCCAGTTTGTGAGATACTTCTGACTGCCATGGGAAATTGACTCTTCTTGGACTTACTGCCAAATCTAACTCCTCGTTCATGGTAATATCAATGGTCTTGAGCTCTCCTAGGATTCAGAACAGTTCCCGGGAGGGGGCACGTTTAGTGGTTTCAGGTGGTCCTAGAGCTCAGTTGAATCAGGGTCCATCATCGGAAAGATGAGGGTGGCCTTCTCAAACCAGGGGAAGTGGCCAGGTTGAAGGGCAGAAGGGCAGGAGGCAGCAGGTCAGGGAACAGAGTGACAGAGGGCAGCAGAGGTATTAGAGAGGGTAGGTAAGGAGAAGAGAATGTGCAGCTGAAAGGGAGTTACAGTGGGGAAGCGAGGTAGTTCAGGATCTGCTGTCCTGAACTCTTAGCATCTTACTGGGTGTTTCTTCCATGCAGATCTTTTGTGTTTTACTTAAAAGAATAAAATTTTAATGATGAGGAGCTGGACTCTGATGAATTATTCATAAGCCAGATTTCCCTCATACTGTAGATATGTGCTTGAATTAAAAAAAAAAAATTACAGGACTTTACATTTTTGTGATTAAACTTCTCGCTAATGGGGCCTATCTTCCTATTCTCCAAAGACCTTTCGAAGCTAAATAGGAAAAAAAGCTACAGAACTGAAGTGGTGACTCTGCCACTTACTAGCCATGATCTTGCATAACTCAGGAGTTCTGACCCTCATCTGTAGGAAAAGCTGGGTAACGTTGACCTCATTCATTATACTTCCCTCGCTGGGTAGTCAGGAAGATTAAATGAAATCCCACATTTGGAGTGCCTGGCGTGATGCCCACCAGTACCAGTCCCAGCTGGTCACAGTTATTTTTCTGCTCCTCAGCGTATTTGCCATCTTGCCCACTTGTAAGGCAGATTTGATAGGGCGTCTTCTCTGTATTCGTCCCAACTATTGAGAATTTAATGGAGAGAGACCAGGGCCAGGATCCATAGATTTCTAGAAGCTGCTTCTAACTTTTTGGAACATTTGTTTATGTTGGGGGTCACAAAGTCAGATGCTGTTGAGAGCCTCCTTAGATAAATATGTGAAGTAGTCAAGTGATAGAGCTGTGGGGCCTCCATGACCCCCCTCCCCCCACCAGAGCAGGCATTTCAATAAAGTCTCTGCCTAACCAAACACTTGGTACAGGGAATCCAGGTTCTAAGTCCATTGGCCAGTGGATATAAGTTCCTCAAACACTCTTTCTTGCATTGGGTTACTGTGACTTTAGAGCAGTGGTTCTCAAAATATGGCCTAGCAACCATTAGCAATGCTTGGGACCTTCTATGAATGCAAATTCTCGGGCCTCACCCCAGACGTATTGAATCAGCAACGGGGGCAAGGGATGGGCAGCAATCTGTTTGAACAGACCCTCTAGGAGATTCTGATCATTCTCAAATTTGAGACCCACTGATTTAGGAACATGCTCTCAACCCTGGCTGGACATTGGAATCATCTGGGGAGCTTTAAAAATCTAGTTGCTTTGTTCCTACCCACAGAGTTTCTCATTTAACCCACTTGGGGTACAGCCTGGATGTCAGGATTTTTCATCAGGTGTGTCCAGGGTTGATAACTGCACTTCTAGGGAGCCTGTTGTGAGGCTCCTGGATGAGAGGTGAGGAGTGGGAGGCAAGTGGTTTGATAGACCTCCCAAGTAATCTGCTGTACTAGTCAGATTACTTGCAGACCATGACCTTAAACTACCAGCCACACAAAATATCCTTGAGATGGCTTTTTGTAGACTGAATATTCACTCAATGTGATTTGTCTTAAAGGTTGCTTTTAATGCTATATTTGTTCAGCAAACGTAGACACTCGTATAGCACAAATATTAACTCCTAAATTCTCAAAGGCTTTCCCACGATATGCCATCTGGCAAGTATTATTGTAATCATCTCTTTATTATCCACACTAATGAAGGACTAGCATGGCATTGGTAATTGAAAAACACAGATCATTTAAAAATCATTCAGGCTGGTGCCAGCCCTGCTTCCCCAACCAGAAGCATTTGGGAGTAGAAAATATTGACTGATGACAGTTCCCTACCCCCCTGTGGAGGTACCGTTGCATTTTATTTTAGTTAGAAATTTGAGCAATAGAAGAAGCAAGAGGCTTCTAAATTATAATTACTTTTTTCTGAATAAAGGAGTCTGTTTTCTCAATGAGAAGCCAAAGCACAGAACAGATAAGCATTGAGTATATTTAAAATGCATTGTACTTTGGAACTAGTGGGTTCAAAGTGTGCTGTAGAAGAAGTTGCATGGGATTTGAGGAATCATTGGATCTGGATTCTAGATCTTATTCTGCTGTATTGCCTGTGTTATTTGAAATGAGCCACTTCAGCCACTGGCGGGGCTCGATGTGTGGTCCCCATCCAGCAGCATCTGCATCACCTGGGAATTTGTTTGAAGATTCAGATTCTCAGACCCACTCCAACCCTTCTGAATCAGAGACTCTGGGTGAGACCTGGAATTGGTGCTTTAACAAGCCTTCCAGGAGATTTGAATGGCTGCTCAAGTTTGAGCATCGTTGCTCTCCACCAGGGCTCAGTTTTCTCATCTATAAAATAATGCTACCAGCCCAGATAATATTTGAAGTCCATTCCAGCTCTCCACTGGCCCTGGTGTATGGCCTGGAACAGGTTGGAAGATTCTCTGTCTTAGACCTGGAACCTTTCCTTGGATGTGTGAATCAAATAATTCAGCCAAAAACCTGGCATGGGGGTAACAGAAGAGAACCAGATCTCTGGGAACTCTGTACCCAAACACCCCATAGAATGCTCACTATAAAGTAAACTGTGCTTTCTTCAACTGGTTGGTACCATTTTCCCAAAGTGAAAATTCCTGGTGCTTTGGAAGGGGAGGCAGACACTACTCCTTTTTCTGGGGGCCGAGAGCTGTCTGATGTGATTCACGGAGCAGCGCTTCTACAGGAACTAACAAATGGCATCTCAGAAGGATGTACAGAGGTACACAGGCTTTGCAGTAAAACAAGGGAAAATTTCAAGCTATTTATCAAAGCTCTTGCAGCTTCCATTTCAAGACAGGTGGAAAAAACTAACATGGAACAAGAAAAGAAAATAAATCTGTATCCAGAGCACCTCATAAATAAGAAAGGAGTTAGGGGAACTGTTGGCCTTGCTAGATTCTCAGAGTATTTTTGTCACAGTTTAGAAAGCTTTCAAATGTTTTGGCAGTATAATTCTTATACTTTTTTCATTATCAACATTCATGATTGTAGAGTCATTTCATTGGCTATTAAAACCAAAAGAGAAAAAGGAAACAAGCATTTCAAGGAGAGGGAAACTGAGAAAATGATACCTGCAGTTAAGAGAGAAAGAGAGAGAAAGAATGAGCGAGCACTTAGTTCACCCATAAATACAATTTTTTTTTCATCTAAAATACAGTGATGCTTTATAATTTAGGGCAAGTCAGAGGAAATAAAAGGCAATTTTCTAATTGGCTTTTGTTTAGTAAGAGCCTATTTGTGGGAGACAATAGGGCATGGTTTATTGAGCATGAGAGACTTGGGTCTGTTATGTCTGGGAGGGATAGACAAATTATAGCTTTTATTAAAAAGGATGGATCACAGGCTGGCCCACTTTGCCTGAGTGAATAATTTGATTGAGGAGGACTGAAGTAGTTGAGGACCTGCATTGGTCATCTTTGTGAAATCCCTACTGGTGTCCAGTGGACCAATGATGTGGCACTAAAATCCTGGTTAAAAGCCTGTACTTGGAGTTCGGATTCTGGCCCAGCCACACACTGGCTCTGAAACATAGGGTAAGCCACTCATGCTCAGCTTGTTTCCTTGTCTTTCAAAGCAAGATAATAATAGAACCTACTTTGTGGGAGTTTTGCGAGGAATCGAGTTAGCATATGCAGGGTCCTTTACATAATGCCTGATACGTAGCAGGCATTATTTTACTGGGACTGTTTGTGAAATAGCTGTATGTTTCTTTAAAAGAATCCTAAAAATAAACTCACTGTTTCTTAACTGTAAGACCTCTTGAGAGCAGCAGTGCTGTATCTGATACCCTCAGTGTGATTGATAGGAGGCTTCGAGAGGATGCTGGGATCACAATTCAAACAAGACTGATGACCCTTGAGCCGTGGGGACCTTCTGCCTGGACAGCTTCACTGACATAGCTTTGGGGGGTTGTTCGAACTGGATTCAGAGGAGCTAATTTTCGTCATTTGATTTCCTTTTCCTGTGTTTATTTTTGGAATGGACTCAGACCAATGCTAGAAATAGGTCTGAAGTAAATGTCATGTTTTCCTCTCATATTTGGCATACTCTCCTTTGTTGGCCAGACCGTGTTCATGGCAGCTAATATTGATTAGCCTACATTTTTCTCAAATAAACTTTTTTCAGGCTATGTAAAGTCTAAATGCTAGCAGTACCAAAATAAATGCATTCAACTTATAAACCAGTGGTAGAGAACAAAGTAGGAACAAAGTAGGAACAAAAGCATGCTGAGACATATTGTCCAAACAAGACATCGCCTGCTCTGCCAAATCAAAGCTGTGAGGCCCTGGGCAAGTTTCTCATCTCATCTGAGTGGCAGTGGCCCATCCATACAGTGGGGCTAATAATAATGCCTGTTGCCTGTTTATTAGATAATCCATGTGAAACACAAACTAGTGCTAACCCTCAGAAATTACTTGGCCGATACCAACATTTTAAATGTTATTTCTGTCTATGAAAATCTAATGTATCAAAGTCAAAATGATAAATTTATGTAGGTTTACATGAAGATAAAAAATGTCATCCTACTTGATTATTTGGAGCTGGGCTGGTGGTACTTTGGTCTTGAGAAGAGAAACCAGACTTCTGGTGGTTGGTGAAATCTGCTGAAGAATTAACCTGATCAAACATTTTGTTTTAACCACAGAATCATGTCAACCCTGCCATGGACTTTACCCAGACCCCTCCTGGGATGTTAGCCCTGGACAATATGCTGTACTTTGCCAAGCACCACCAGGATGCCTACATCCGGGTAAGCATGTAGCACCTTTTAGTTGATGTAGGTCTCCTACTGACTTTGAATTTCAGACTTACAGATATGGAGTGGGTTACCTTTAGATGTGTGTCTCCAGTCTTTTGCCTTTCATCACTCAGTAAGTATTAAAATTAAATGAAATCACTAGGGGCCCTGAAATCAGGATTTTTAACTTTTAAATGTTCTCACATAATGACATCTAAAAAAAAAACACACAATAGTTACCGAAAAACGATGTCTTATATAGTTCAGCAGTGAATTATGACAAAAATTCTTAGACTTAAATAACAATAAATAGAAATGAACCGTCTACTCCAAACTTGCACAATCCCAACTTTAGCAAAGATCCCTTAGGCTTATTCTGCTTTTTGAAAAAGAGACCAAGGATTCTCTCTGGTTCTGTTTCCGTTCAATCCAAGGCTGGAGACACAATAAGATAAACAAAAAGAAAGAAAAGAATGGGAGAGATGGGGAGGGAAAAGAAATGCCTTCTCTCCTATTTCTTAACAAACTAGTGAAACTCCAGCTACCAGGAGAAACTCCTTTGTGGGTGAGGCATAAGGAAGCTAGAAGATGCCACCTGCTGAGTGGGCAGTGCAGGTGTGGGAAGGGCTAAATGTGAAAGAACAGGAGCCTAGGGACAGTGACATAGGGCTGCTCCACTGGATGCACTGTTTGTGCTGACACCTATCCCCTGTCCTCAGGAGAGGAGTCCAGATTCAGCGACAGGGAGGCATCCTCATCCAAGGCTGAGATGGGGGAAGATATGAATAAATGTGACAAGAGAATTGGTGAATAGTTAAAATTATGATTAGATCTCAGCTTAGAAAATTTTTGATGAGTGAATTGCTTAATGCAGAAAGAATAAGGCTGACACTAGAATAAGATGAGTCTTTACTCTGACATTCTGTGTTGGATCCCTCTTGATGGGACTGGCTTTCAGGAGACCGGGGTTCAAGACCTGGCATTATCTAGTGATGTAAATGTGGGCAGTTCCTTTTGTCTAGGCTCAAAGTTCTTCCCCAAACAAGGGAGTGCTACTCCCCCAAGGGGCATTTGGAAATGTGTGTGTGGATTTCAATGCTAGTTACTATGTCAATGGGGTATGACTGGCCAAAACCTATAATACATGGGACAGTCCGCACAGTGAAAAATTGTTCTACCCAGTAGCAGCCCCCTTGAAAAAAGTCATGCCAGGTTCTGAGTTCCCTGTAGGCACTATATTTTAACTTTATGTGTTTTTCTATATATGCAGTTTGACAAGCTTTGATTTATACTGAAATATTCTTTATAATATGATTATGTAAAAGATGTTATGCATTCCTGTGAAAGGTTTGGGATCAGGTGCTTGGTCAGAAATGCAGTCCTTCATAGGAAAATTATTTGCTCATGGAAGTTTAATTTGGCTTATGTGTGTATATATTTATTGCACAGATTCCTTACTAGGAATATAATCTGTACTCACAGTAAATAAATTAATATTTTTGAGGTGCCATATAGTATAGCCTTGGAGAGTTGAGTGTGAAAAGGAGAAGCCAAATAGAAGTTGAATTTAGCATTAACTGATTAATGATTGTAGATGAATGTTTCTAAAGTTAGAGTATATTGATGCTGAGTGCACAGGAAGCCTATGTCTCATGAAAAGTGATTTAATGTTTGAAGCCCATTTTCCTCAATGCAGTCTCTAAACTCTTACAAGTAAACTTAATACGTGGCAATCTGAAAGAACTTTACATCTGATAGGGACTTAAAAGAAAAACCTATTTGTAAAGAAAAATGTGGCCCTTTTTGTCCACATCCCCTTTTCTTTACTGATTAGACAATGTCTATATCTGATAATATCTATATTTATACTTCTATAACTAAGATGTCTGTTATTTTCTCAGAAGTGTCACTTTCCTGATATCATCTGACTTTGGGTCATTAAGTCCTTATTGGAAAGCTAAAGCTATTTGCATGAATGACTGGGGCTAGGGGATCGTATAAAGGCCCAGGACTTCTGCAAGGAAGTTTTGGGGGTGACTATGAAAAAAGTTATCATAATGATAGTGAAATAATAGTATAGATGGTAGAAATAGTCATCTTAGACAGCTAACTAAATTTTGATCTATGAGTTGAATGGTCTCTTCTGAAATACAGAAATAGATTCTTTTTAAAAATAAGTTTATATTTTGATAAAAATTTGCTTTGTTTTTGGCCAGGTAAATCTCCTGTCTGAATACAATTATTCACTTATTATTTATATCTTTCATTCATTAAACTCTTATTCTGTACCTGAATATAGCCTCACCATTCACTTGCTAGTCTGATTTACAGTTGAGATTTTTAAAAGGAATTGTAACACACACATACACACACACACATACAGGCGCATACATATGTATTTCCTCTTCGCCCTTGACACGCCCCCCTCCAGCTATCATGTTTCCTCAGACACTATGTATTTGTATTTTTATGAGTTGTCTTCTTGCCCTCTGTTCTAATCATCTGCCACTCAATTTGAATACTTTGCACCTTTTCAATGAGGCTTCCACTCATCACTTTCTAGAAACTGTTCTCCTGCCAAATGTAGGACAGCTCCCCCTTCCTCCATTTCATCTGTCCTTCTATTGACACTGGACACTGTTTACCATTGATCAGTTCTTTCTTTTTGCCTGGAGCCAGTATTGTCTGTCTTGGTTCTCTCCTTGTCCATTTCTCTTAGTATCTCTGGTAGCTTTCTCTCCCTCTGCCTGTCCATCTAATGTACATAATCCCAAGAACTCAACTGTAGACCTTTTTTCTTCTCAGTGACTCAGTCTGCACATGTTTACTGAGTAACTATCAAATGCCCAGCGAGGAGCTAGGTGATGGGGATCCTCAAGGAACATGTCACTCATGAGTCTTGTCGTTGAAGAGTTTACTGTCTAGAGATGGAGAGGCGGGGTGAAGAGTTAAATACCAGGCACTTTCTGAGCTACTTAGAATGTATTTTGATTGGAAAGGGAGGGGATACAGAGGAGAGTCACCAACACAGATGTGGGGGTAAAGTCTGGAAAGGTTCCTGGAGGATGTGGCTTCTGCACTAAGACCACTTGGATAATGCAGTTAATCAGGTGAAGGTCAGAGGGCATGGAGAGCAAGTCTGAGTGGAGGGAAACGTGTAAACAAGCATGTAAAGGTGTGTGCCTTTTTTAGGGAACCAAAAATAGTATAGTATGGCTAAAACAGAGTGGTTAATACGATATGGTTTGAGACACATGTGGGCTAGTTCATTAGGGACCCTAATTAAGGTGGGTATTAAGGTGTATTAAGGTGTTTATGCCGTATTAAGGTGTTTGTTTGGGCTTTAGCCTGAAGGAATTGAAGAATTTCTGAAGTGTTTTAAGTAAAGATGATGTAAGTTAATTTTAGAAAAATCATCTTATTGCCAGAAAACCAATGTGAGAAATCAAGACTAGAGACAAAAATAAAAATTGGGAGTGATTTGAACTAAGGTAGTGACAGTGGCACTGGGGAGAAGCAGTTTGAGTGAATTATTTTGGAGCTAAAATAAACTGGACTTTCTCTGAGGAAGAGGAAGAAGAAGAGAAAGATGATTGGCATGAGTGAATGGAAGGAAGGTAGTGCCATTAATGAGACAGAGAGTGCAGATCTGTAGGGGTAGTCATTTGGAGATGCCCAGACCCTTATATGCATGTAGGACATCTGTCCAGCTGGATGTGTCTAGTAGGCAATGAGGTATGGGCAGGAGAGCTCAAACCCGTGTAGACGCCACATTCTGTATATTCTACATCCTTAAGCTTGATCATTCCCTTTAATTTGTTCATCTAGATTGTTGCCATATTATCTCAGTGGCCTTCCAGCTGAAATCTGGTATCTTTGTACCCATCTTCTATGCCAGCTTCTAGGATAACCTTTCTAAACAGAGTTCAGGACACTTTGGGTACTACCCCTGCCCCACAAGCCTACCTCTTGTGGTACCAGGAACATAGTAGATTTTTAATAGTTTCTTGTTAATTGAGTAAGGAATTTCTCTAGTTTTTATTTAAATGGTCTCTTGCCAAGGATTAATTCATTTTTATCACCTGAGAATCATGGGCGTTGTTCCTTTTAGCAATTACATAAAAGTATAATTTCACAACTTGGCTTTATTAATGGGCAACCTGGTTTCTTGTGTATTATTTAAATATACTTTGTAAGTGTGTACTAATGGAAGCATTGGATGAATTACCCCACACTTGAATTACCCCACACTTGGACAGGCACAGAACACAAGGAAGAATTGCAAATCTGAGCATCCCACTATGCCTGGAGTAAAATATGGAGGCATAGAATGATTTCAGACTTCTGGGTCTTATTTTCCCTGGGCATAATTGCTTTTACCTTTTCTGGAGATGCTTCATGACCCAGTTCTCCCCACCACAGCTCTCTCTCTCTGAGAGGTAGGGGGTAGCACTTGGCTCCCTCCTATGATCCTGCTGTCATTTTTTCACAGACAGGATAATGGTATAAAACTGAATGTGTTTGCTTTTTGTTGTTGTTTTGTTTTGCTTTTTATCCCCTCCCTGGAGTAGCAAATCTAAATACCTTGGAAGAAAGAAAATTAGTGACTCCATTGGAAATAAAACTTTTGGACTTATATATTCTTTTATTTAATTATTTATTGGGAGCTAGTGGGAAACCCCAAAATGACTTGGTTTTACATTTGGTTCAAGACTCATGCTGGCTATTGTGGGAGCCAAGACTGAGCCACAAAGCAGGAAATGATGATGAGGAAACCTCAGGCCTCCAAAACATGTAATGGCCAGGTCTGAGGAAGAAGTAGGATCATCAAAAATACTAAGACATGCTGCAACTAAAGGAAAGAGTGGTTTCAGTTCAGTCTTGCATGGTCCCATTTGTCATCCCATTTAATCCGAGTAAATGTGTACCTAAAGTGGATTGGGTAGCATATAAGACATGTTCCATAGATTAGCTCAGTTTTCAAGAAAAGCCTATGGGGTAAGCATTGTTAACCACTGTTTTATAGATTCAGGAACTGGGATCTAGAGAGGTGCAGAGTTCCATTGGTTAGGTCAAATAGCCAATATTAAGGGAAACTTAAACTTAGGTCTTTGGCCTTCAAGTTTCAGGCATTTTCCAGTCTGAAGTTTCTTGTCTCTGGGCTTGGGGTGTGGTGGACACAAGAAAGCTATTCTTGAAGTGGAGGAAAAGAGGACAGTCTAAGACAAATGATTAGAAGACACAGAAAGTTGGTGATGCCATTAAGGAAGTGTTTGTATTTATTTAGGGTCTTCCTAGATCTAGTATAATCAGAAAGTCCCCCTTAAAAGTAAGAGAGGATACATTACTTTATGTTTAACTACAAAGTTTGTATACAGCATCACATTGTCTTTATTAAATTGTAAATCCTTTGAAAACTAAGGCTTTTTCCTATATGTTGTCATATTACTGAATATTTGACTGAGCCTCAAATGATGGTATTTAAAGGAATAAATGAGCCTGGCAAAGGTATCACTGTAGAGCTTTCCAGATTTCAGATGTGGTTGTAAGTTTCAGTCTAGTGACATGAGAAGTGACATTTAGAAGATCAGGGGAACTTCAGAACCTATTGTCAGTCATCTGTCTCCCTCTTGGCATTACAGCCAGACAGACGCGTGCTGTGCATTAATCCCAGGCCCTAAAGACGTCAGATAAGCTATTTAAATGTGCAACAATAAAAGCCAAATGCATGCAAATGAGATATTTCTGTTATTGCTTCCATTTTTTTCATAGGAAAAAAATTCACACAAAAAAGAAAAACAGCCCATCTTCTTAGATGCTAAAAAGCATCTAACTAAAGGAAGAGAAATTTCTTTTAACATTTACATTTATTCATTCACTGACTCATTCAGGAAATATTATCAAACACCTACCATCTGCCATCGTGGTGCCATGCACAGTGGATGTGGTGGTCAACGAAAAAGGCAAAGTCTAGTTCTTAGATATCAGAAAATAGAATAGCAAGCAAACGGAGAGTAGAGATTGTTTTATCGTGTTTTCTTATTCTTCTCCCCCTTGGGGTTTTTCTTGTTTCCTTCTGGACTTTTAGATGTGATCTATCCTGGGCCCATCTACCAAGTCCCAGAACCTTTACTTGATAGTTCTTTGCAGTTTTCCACAATATACTGAGCAGGTAAACATTTCACCATTTTATATAAATTATCATACTGGTTAACCACATCAGAATCACTTAGGACTTGCTTTCTTTCCCAGTGACCTACTTTTCAGCAAAGGCACTACTTGTTAGAGAAATAGTCTGGTGTTGGGTCACTGTGGACTAGAACAAACCCGACCCCTCTTGTATGTTTTCTTTAGTGTGTTGTTTGTCATAAATAAAATGTTTTCTTAAGGAAGCTGTTACGCAACTAACACAGAATTTATAAAATCTTGAGGCTTCTAGTAACAAAATTACGAGTGGACACTAGAAACTACTTGTTCTTTATGTACCCTACAATTCTTGCCTCAACATCCCTCATAATTTATGATGAGCATCTCATCCAATTAGAATATGTTTGCACACTGGGTGATGATGCTAGAAGATAATGGATTTCCTGAAGTAGGGGGGTAGGAATAGAAATCCCTTTAAAAATAAGATTAATTACAATGGTTTCATGCGGTTTTGAGCCTGGGCATATGTATGTTTCTAATATTATACCAAATCAGAGCAGAAATATTTATATGTCAAGTAAATTTGATTATGGGAAAAGATGGATATTTGTCCTTCAGAATTATTTTCTCAAGCTTCTTTTATTACAGCCATTTTTTTTTAACAGATGAAAAATGTAACGTGTATTTACACTATTCCAAAACCTTTAAATGGATTCTTCTTCCTCATGATACATACAAAGTAAATAATACTTTGAAAAAAATGTTGGGAGAAATATTGGTTTAGACCCTACCTCACCACTGAGACGGAGGTCTGGGTGTAGAGGCAGTACTGATAAGAAAATGCTCTGAGATGACCTCGTATAAGAAAAGCTACCATTTTTGAAACCTTTACATATTTGGAGTACTTAACATACATTATTTGTAATCTTCCCTTTAGTCCTCCCCGAGTTGGGAAGATAAGGTGACCCCTGTACCCTCTTCTTCCAATATATAGATCTCTCTGTCTGCTGAGACACAAAGCCACGTTGGGGAAACTGCTTTTGACTTCTCTCTCCTGCGTGAGAGGGTACTTGGAATAGCAAACACAGAGCTTGCCATGAGCTGACAACTATGCCAGGCACATTTATTCATCCTTCACAACACCTCTGTGAGGTCAGCACTGTTGTTATTTCTATTTTACAAATGAGGAAACTGACACACAGAGAAGTTAGGTTGTTTGCCCGAGATCACCCAGCTAAGAAGATGCCAGAGCTGAATATAAAGCCAAGTAGTCTGCTTCTAGTGGCCTTTAGAGGTTTATAGATTCATATAGGGTTCACAGCTACAGTTCAGATGAGCCTGTGGATGTGTTTGCTCAACCGGCACAGTATTTTTAAAGGGAAGAGAATTTGAATTGCCTGTAGGCAGGGCATGCATTCCCTCTTCAAATAGCCACGAGCCCCAGAACTCTATTCTTTTCCACCTGGCTGCTTCATGCATTCTAGTTATCTGCCTTGTACTGAGGGACTTGAGTTAGTGATCACTGATACTGGTGGTCTGCAGTGACCCTTGTGAAGTTCTGAATACATTATTGGCGCACAATAGGTGCTCAAACCACTTTATTTGCTTTTTCCCTTTCCCAGTCCATAAAGTTGTGTTTGATTAATGTCCCATCTCTCTCTTGCTGAGAATAAAGGACTTAAATTTCAACCTCCCAAGGGCAGGCAAAAGGAATAGGCATGTTTCTCAAATTCTCCAGTTGTAAATTTTAAGGAAAAAAAAGTCATCAGATCTTATTATAAATATACTAGACCAGTGTTTTTGGGGGCTCTAAGCATGGTCAGCCCTCCTCACTGTATGTCAGCTTCTTGGTGCCCACCAGCCAGCATTGAAAGAGAATGGGGACCGAGTATCCTACATGCACTAAGGCAGAGTGCTGATGGAGGCAATGCTGAGTCTTGAAAATAAATTAAGGAACTTTTAACATTTCAAGGGGGAAATTGGCAGTTTCCCAAGCGACATAATTACAGGACAGTGTGTAATGTGTAATTAAACTTAACTATGAAGCAAATGATTGGAATAAAGCTTGGTGGCACATCATTTTTTTTGTTCCCACAGTGCTGACAGATCCTCCCCTCCCCTTGTCCCTGAAATGGCTTTAGCAGCAATTGCTCCTAATTTTTTTTAAATGAAATTATATGTTGCCAGTTAAATACACAGTTTCATGTAAAGGAACCTTTTTTTTTATTTGAATGACGTTTTCCTTCTAGGTGATCTGGAGCACAGAATCACTTTGGAATAACAAGGACCCCAAGGCACAGCCTTGGTGAGACTTTAAAATGACTCTTTGTCTAATAATTCATTTACATACTTTATCCTTTGCTCTTATTTTTATTCTTTCTTTGACTAAGGTCCACAGCCTGGAGGCTTATTTTCATGTAGTTTTTTCATGTTATAAAAATAGTGGCATTAATTTCATTGATTGTGAATAACCAAGCTGTTACTGCCAGTCAGGACCCCTTGAGAGAGTGAATATATGTGATTAGATTTAGTAATTGCACTGGAAGGCAGAGTTTCTGACTTCCAAAGTCAATGATTTGAACGGGATGCTTCAGGAGTTAGCATGAGATCATTGTTCAACATGGGCTTGGTTTTGTCTCAGAAGACCCATCATCTGAGGGAGGGCGGGCAGGTTCCACATATATTAACTGCTGGGTATAACAGTATATGCATTCTGTGTTCACACCACCTGAGTTCTTTTGTTACTGGATTCAGTAGGTCTAAAGCATGATAAATATCTATTTCATTCTCCTTTGCTACCAGCCCAAGCTGGGTATTAGGTTCAGAATTTTTTTATTTAACTATATTTGAAGGTTTTTCTGGTTTGTATTTACTTTTAAAAAGCAGTAGGACTTTATTTTTTTTTTAATGCAGTAGGACTTTAAAACACAGTGATGGATTGCTTGAAAAAAAAAACGTTGAAACCAAGCTATATAATGAACTCTATGGAGTTGACACACTGCACACCTAAGCCCAGTGTGAATTACAAGATTAGAAACTAGGGACAGCCTCATGTTTACCAGTGAAGTCCTCAGCCAACAGTCATTGTTCTGATGTCTCTATCTTAGACTCAGTAATACCTTCACATTCTTTCTCCCAACTGGCTCTCCCTCAGTCCACATTATCCATTTTAATGTCTCACTATGCTAAACAAATAAATATTTATTGAGTACCTACTCTGTGACCAGCTGCCTCCTTTCTGCTGTCATTAACCACACTTCCATCTTTGATGACACATTTTTCTGCCTTCACTGTGCAGAGCTCAGTAGCTGCTGTGCTGGGAGTTTGCTGTTGTTTCTTCCCTTTTTTGCACTCATTGCTGCACCATGTTGCAGTGCAGAAGTTCCAGGGGTTGCAGCTCATTTATTTCTGTTTTTTTAAGAGGGAAAGTTTTCTGGGAATCCTCTCTTTTTTGTGTGCATAGACTTGGAAGGTGTTATAGGTCTCATTGGCTTTTTAAATAATAGACTTTATATTTTAGAGCAGTTTTAAGTTTACAGAAAAATTGAGCAGAAGGTAAAGAAGTTTCCCAGGTATCCCCTGCCCCCCCCCCCCCCAACCCCCGTACACACAGTGCCTTTAGTTACATTTGATAAGCCAATGTCCTGCAACCTTGCTATAATTGCTTATTGGTTCCAGGACTTGTTTGTTGAGTCTTTGGAGTTTTCTATATAAATAATCATGTTATCTGTGTACAGTTTTACTTCTTCCTTCCCAGTCTGTATACTTTTTATGCCCTTTTCTTATCTTATTGCATTACTTAGGACATGTAGCCTTGATTCTGATCTTAGGGGGAAAGACTCAAGTTTTTCAGCATTACGTATGATGTTAGCTGTAGATTTTTTATAGATGTTCTTTATTAAGTTGACGAAGTTCCCCATCAGTATTAGTTTTCTAGGGCTGCCATAACAAAGGACCATGGACTGGGTGTCTCAAACAACAGAAATCTATCCCTTGAGATTCCTGGAGGACAGAAATCTGAGATCAAGGTGTCAGCAGGACTGGTTTCTTCTAAGATCTTCTTCTTGGTTTGTAGATGTTTGACTTCTCCCTGTATCTTCACATGGTCTTCTTTTTGTCTGTGTCTATGTCATATATAAGGACACCAGTCATATTGGATTAAGACCCACTGTAATGACCTCATTTTTGTCTTAATTACCTATTTTATTTAAATGCCCTATCTCCAAATGTAGTCATATTCTGAGGTACTAGGGTTAGGACTTCAATAAGTGAATTTGGAAGCACACAATTCAGCCCATAACACCCTCTATTCCTAGTTTGCTGAGAGGTTTTTTTTTTTATCATGAATGGATGTTGGATTTTGTGAAATGCTTTTTCTATGTACATTAATATTATCATATGATTTTTCTTTCTTTGCTGTGATGTTACATTAATTCATTCTTGAACCAATCCTGCATATCTGGAATAAATCCTATTTAATTATAGAGTATAATTCTTGGGTTCTATTTGATAATATTTTGTTAAGCTTTTTATATCTGTGTTCATGAGAGGTGTTGGTGTGTAGTTTTCCTTTCTCATAATGCCTTTGGATTTGGTTTAGAGTAATGTCCTCATAGAATGGATTAGGAACTTTCCTCTTCCTCTATTTTCTGGAACAGATTATAGAGAATTGGTATTATTTCTTCTTTAAATGTTTAGTAGAATTCACCAATGAAACCATCTGGGCCTGGTGCTTTCAGTTTTAGAAGGTTACTAATTATTGATTCAAATCCTTTAATAGATATAGGCCTATTCAGATTATTTATGTCTCCTTCTGTCTTTAGAGGAATTGGGCTCTTTCATCTAAGTTATCAAATTTGTGGGCATAGGGTTGTTTATAAGATTATTATTTTTTACTGTCATTGGATCTATAATGATGGCTCCTCTTTCATTTTTGATGCTGATAAGTTATCTTTTCTCTTTTTTTTCTTGGTTAGCCTGGCTATAGTTTTATCATTTTAATTGATCTTTTCAAAGAACCACCTTTTGGCTTCATTGATTTTTCTCTGTTGATTTGCAGTTTTCAGTTTCATTGATTTCTGCTCTAATTCTTATTACTTCTTTCTTCCACTTACATTACATTTAATTTGTTCTTTTCTAGTTTCTTAAAGTGGAAGCTTAGATTATTGATTTTACATCTTTCTTCTTTTATAATTTATGTATTGAATGCTATAATTTTCCCTCTAAGAATTGGTTTTGCTATATCCCACAAATTTCCAAAAGCTGTATTTTAATTTTCATTCAGTTTAAAATATTTTCAAAAAAAAATTAGGCTTTTTCTTTAAGTCTTGTGTTATTTAGATGAGTGCTGTTTAATCTCCAAATATTCTGGGGTTTTCCAGCTATCTTTTGGTTATTGATTTCTAGTTTAATTCTATTGTGGTCTGAGAGCATACTTTGTGTAATTTCTATTCTTTTTTCTGTGAATATGTGTCTAATGGCCTGGAATATGGTCTATCTTGTGAATCTTTCATGTGAGTCTGAGAAGAATGTGTATTCTGCTGTTGTTGGATGATGTATTCTATGCATGCCAATTAGATCCAGTTGATTAATGGTACTGTTCATTTCAACTATATACTTAATGATTATCTGCCTGCTGTATCTATCAATTACCAAAATATAGATATTCAAGTCTCTGAGTATAGTAGCTGATTTGTCTATATTTTCTTGCAGTTTTATTAGTTTTTGCCCTACATAACTCAATGCTCTGTGGTTAGGAGGTGCATATATTTAAGGATTAGTATGTCTTCTTAGTTGACCTCGTTGTCATTACCTAATGTGTCTCTTTTCTCTCTGACAATTTTCCTTGCTTTGAAGTTTGCTCAGAAAGTGTAAAATTAATATAGTTAATCCATTTTTCTTTTGATTCATGTTACCATGTGTGGGGTGCTCCAGTCGAATTGGGGCTACCAAATGTGGGGTGTCCCAATTGGGTGGGAGCCAGCAGCATAGGGGGTGAAAAAATTCACCCAAGGCAGAACAAAAGAGAAGTTTATTGAATATACCCCAAGGGAGCAGCGGTAGGACAGCAAAGGAGAGACTGCTGCAACCAAGAGGTGGTGAGGGGCCACAGTTATAGGGCAGAGTAAGGAAGAATGGGAATGTATGGAGTTTTCCCTTTTGTGGTAATCTTAAGAACTGTGCCTGGTGTAATTGGTCAGTTAGGGCCTGTGGCTGTTTCAAGGTGGGTCCCTAAATGAGTCTGTTGGTATTGCCTGTTTGCATTCAGCTTGCAACCAGTGAGCTGGTTGCTGTGGGCCCTTTTACCTTACTCAGCTTTTCCTTGCTCAGGTTTGTTGCCTGAAAGCAGCCTCTATACCAAGATATGTCTTTCTCCATGTCTCTACTTTTACACTAAATGTATCTTTATATTTAGAGTGGATTTCTTAGTGGACAGTGTTTAGTTGGGCCTTGATTTTTATTCACCCTGACAGTCTCTGTTTTTTAATTGGTGTGTTTGATTATTCACATTTAAATTTTTTTTTTTTTTCAACGTTTATTTATTTTTGGGACAGAGAGAGACAGAGCATGAACGGGGGAGGGGCAGAGAGAGGGAGACACAGAATCGGAAACAGGCTCCAGGCTCTGAGCCATCAGCCCAGAGCCCGACGCGGGGCTCGAACTCACGGACCGCGAGATCGTGACCTGGCTGAAGTCGGACGCTTAACCGACTGAGCCACCCAGGCGCCCCATGATTATTCACATTTAAAGAAATTGTTGATATAATTGGATTAATATTTACCATATTTATTTCTGTTTTCTGTTTGTTGCCTTTTCCTTCATGTGTGCATGTGTGTGTATTTTCTTTTGTCTTTCACTCTTATTTCTACCTTATCTGGCTTTAATTGAGCATTTTATGATTCCATTTCTCTCTTCCCTTGGTATATTAATCATACTCCTTTTAAAGAATTTTAATTGCTGCCCTAGAGTTTGTAATATACATTTACAACTAATCTTAGTTCACCTGGAAATAATATAATACCACTTCACAGGTAGTGCAGGTACGTTAGATAAGTTAAAATTTTAAAAATATTTTATTTTACTTTCATCTATTTCTTCTCTAATGTTCATTCTTTCCCAATAAAGATTTAAGTTTCTGAAAATTTTCTTTTAATATTTCTTGCCAGACAGGTCTACTGGTGACAAATTCTCTATGTTTTGTTTGTCTGACAAAGTCTTTATTCCTCCTATCTTTCAAGGATTATTTCTTTGGACACAGAATTCTGTGCTTTTTTTTTTTTTCCCCAACACTTTAAATATTTCACTCATTCTCTTCCTGATTGCATGATTTTTGAAGAAAAGTTTGATGTGATTCTTATCCTTGTTCTCTGTTAGTAATGTGTTTTCTCCCTACCTGTAGCTTCTTTCAAGGTTTTCTTTGTCTTTGGTTTCCTGTAGTTTGAATATAATATGCCTAGGTGTAGGTTTTTTTTTTTTTTTTTTTTTTTTTGGTATCTATACAGCTTGTTGATCTCTGAGTTTCCTGGATATGTGCTTTGGTGTCTTTCATTAATTTTGGAAAACGCTTAGCCATGTTTACGTCAGATATTTCTTCTGTTACCTTCTCTCCTCCTTCTCCTCCTGGTATTCTCATCACATGATTGTTACAACTTTTGTTGTACACAATTCTTGGATATTCTGTTCTATTTTTTAAAATTCTTTTTTCTTTTTAAATCCACCAAACCATGCTAATTCTATAGAGTTAGGAGATGTTGCTGGAGACACAGGCAGGAGCAGATCATGAAAGACCTTACATGCTTTGCTAAGTAGTTTACATAATTCAACAGAACATTTCTGCATTTGTCTGCTTTACATATTGTACTTCTGTGTGAAGATATCATGTAGATACAGGGTCTACTTCTAAAACTGCTATAGACAATGGCAATGACTGAGGAACTTTGAGGCAGAGAATGATGTGGTCTGATTTGCCTTTAAGAAAGAACAGGCTGGTAGAGGCATAGAGCATGAATTGGTGGTATCTGTAACTAGAGGCAGAGTAATTGCAATGGTCCAGATGAGAGATGAAGAGGTTTGGTGTAGAGCCCTGCAGCAGGAATGGATTTGAGATGGAGAATTCCTTTTTCTTTTCAGCTTAGGAAGTTTGTATTACCCTGTGCTTAACTCACTGGTTCTTTCCTCGTCCCTGGCGAGTAAATTAATGAGCCCATCAAAGACATTCTTTATTTCTTTTACAGTGGATTTTATTTCCAGTATTTCCTTTTGATTATTTCTTAGTGTTTCCATATCTCTGCTTACCTTGCCCATCTGTTCTTGCCTGTTGTCCACTTTTTCTATTAAGAGACTTTAGCATGTTAATCATAGTTATTTTTAATTCCTGCTCTGAAAAGCTCCAAATCTTTACCATATCTGTGTCTGACTCAAATGTTTTATTTGTCTCTTTGGATTGCGTTTTTTTTCCTTTTAGCATTTCTTGTAATTTTTTTATTGAAAGCTGGATATGATGTATTGGGCAACGTGAACTGAGGTAAATATGCCTTTGGTGTGAGATTTTGTTTATCTAGTTAGGAATTATCTGTGTTTATGTTTGCTGTAGATGTGGTGTCAGAGGCTGAATTTCCTTTGGTGTCCTTATTTTTGTCTGTTTTGTTGTCTTTGTTTTTCCTTAGAGACTCGTCCAAAAATAGGGTCTGGAGGCTTGTAGTTTTTTACCTGTGATCTTGTGCTCTTCTGCTATTATACAGGAGCCCTGTTTATATGATGGTAAAATATAGGGAGAAGGGAAGTGTCCTATAGTCCTGTGATTAGGTCTTATTTTTTTATTTTTTTACTTTTTTAATGAGCCCATGTCCTTGTACTGTCACCTTCACATGTCCTTCTCAGTTCTCTTCTCCTCTTTTAGATGAGACAAGAGGGCTAAACATGGCTATGATCTGGTATTTCCCTTCCTTCCCTGAGATTGGTTAGGCTCTGGTGAAATCCAGATAGTTTAGGCTCTGGTAAAATAGTTTCCCTTGAGGGCAGGCCACTGTTAAAGAGAATGGAATGCTCTGAGCTTAGTCCAAAATGCTTACTTTTTCCCTCCCCCTCTTTGAAGCAAGAGAGTATTTTTCTCTGATCTTCATCTTGAAAACAGGGTAGAGCTCCTAGAGGTATAACTCATGAAAGTGTGGGGACTCCCTGAAGTCTGAGCCCCCAGGAGTTTTTCCCTCTTAAGGCACCTCTAGTCTCTTGCAATGTCAGTTACCTTTTGAGTGTTCCCAGTAGGCTCCAGCATTGGCTTCTGCTCCTAGTAAGCCGTTTCTCTAGTTTTGAGGGTGACAGTTTACCCTGTGACCTCAATTCTCTGATGGAACTAAGAAGAGGTGTTGATTTCTAGTTTCTTCAGCCTTTTTTCTTGCTGTGAGTATGGGAGTGACAACTTCCAAGCTTTTTACATGTTAGACAGGGAACCAGAAATCCCCTCCTTGGTTTTTTATTAAGAAAAAACAAAATGAAACAAAACATAGCCCACAATTTTGTTTCATTGCTGGATATTCCTGTACTCAGTTGTTCTTTTCCTACAAATTTCCTTCTGGGATCTACTTTCTTCAGGGGTTAAACTTGGCTAACTGTACTCAGAACATTAATATTTAAATGTTTCATGACACTGAGTATGGGTCGCCACAATAGACCTTCCAGTTACTCTCAAACCTCTGGCTCAGAGGATTGCTCTTCATTTCATTAAGACTCTGTTGCCATTAACCTCCATCAGCAAATTCTGTTGACTCTACCTAAAAAATCCAGAGCCCCATCTCTTTTCCTACCCCTACCTCCTTTATAATAATCCAATTCATTAAATATCTCTCTTGTAATATTGTATTAGTCTCCTGATTGGTTCTTCCTGCTTTCACCCTTGTTCCTCTTGTCTGTTCTCAACACGGTGGCCAGAATATTAGGAAACCAGAACAATCCTTTGAAACATTTTTCTCTTCATGTCACTTGTCTGCTCAAAATTTTCCAATGGCTCTCATCTCACTCAGTACAATCCAGAGTCATTGTCATGGCCCCAAAGGCTGTATGATAGTCTGCCTGTCTCTCTTTATGTCCATCTCTTCCTTGCTCACTCCAGCCTCAGAGACCTCCTTTGTATTAGTCTCCTTGAGCTGCCATAACAAAATATCACAGACTGCCTGGCTTAAACAATAGAAATTTAATTTTCTCAGAGTTCTGGAGGCTGGAAGTGTGAGATCACGATGCCAGCAAGGATGGTTTCTTCTCTGGCCTCTCTCCCTGGCTTGCAGACAGCTGCCTTCTTGCTGTGTCTTCACATGGTCATCCTGCTGTACTGTACCTTACATTGCTGGTGTCTCTTCCTCTTCTTACAAGGGCACCAGTGGTACTGAATTAGAGCTGCTCTCTAATTGCCTCATTTTAACTTAGTTGCCCCTTTAAAGGCTTTTATCTCCCAATACAGTCATGCTCTAAGGTACTGAGGGCTAGAACTTCAACAAATGAATTCTGGGGGGACACAGTTCAGTCCATAGCATCCTGTTGACCTTGAACATACCAGATGTACTCTAGCCTCTGGGCATTGTACTAGCTGCTTCCTCTCCTGGGAATCTGCTCCCCAGTTAGCCCTCTAGGTTCCTTCCTCATTTCCTCTAGACTTGGGGTGGCCTTTGCTCACCACCAAATATTAAGTAGTAATATCATCTTTTTTGCTCCCTGTCCACTCATCCCCCCTTTGTTTTTCTCTAAATGTAATTCTTGTTTATATACTCCAAATTTACCTTTGTGTTTATTTCCTACTCCATGAGGGGAGATACTATGTGTTTGTCTCCGCTCTGCCCCAGTGCCTAGAGTAGTGGCGGTCACACAGAAAGCACTCAGCACATATCTGTTAAATGAGTGCCTAAATCACTTGTGTACTGGTGTTCTGCCTTCTGGCTGGGATTGCCAGTTACTCCAAGGTAGGAAGCCATGGAAATAGGTTTCCATCTGGAACATGCTATAACCTTCCTGGTTGTAGCTATCCTCTGGCCTTTGTCCATCCTGGAATGGAAACAAAATTAGTGGTTATACTGGTGTGCCTCAAAAAGCCCTTGCTCCAGATATGCTGATGTTTATACTTGGGTGCATCACTGCTGACTTTTGTTTTTAAGTTGTATTCATTATGACCAGAGTCCAGCTAGTATTAGCAACTTGCCTACCAAATCAGAAGGCATTTCGTATTAGTATAATAAAATTTAGGTGTTAATGTTCCCAAATGCCCCATTGTATTTGATGAAAATAAGTTTTTCCCTTAGGAACCATGCAATACACCTGGTATACCCAAGAGTGTTTGACATGTCAGGTAATTTTATTTTTACATTGACCTTAGTTTTATCAACTTTTCCCCTGCATTAGTAAAACCCAAGACTCCAAAATATAGTGTAAAATCATAAATAATAGACCATATTTTCTTGTATTTTATAAAGCAATTAAAACACTGTAGTAATAGATATAACAGCCCTAAAACTTCTCACAGACTGGTTTAGTAAATGTTATTCTGTATAAGGGTGCTTATACTTTATACTTGGAGGCTTTTAGAATACAAGGCTCCAATGTAGATCATTCATACCTGCCTATAAATTCGCCGTTACCAAGATGAGGGAAGCTAGCTTGGCTGACTTTTTAGTTCTTGAATGGTGATGCTCCTGTACCACAGGATCTTTGTACTTGCTCTTCCCGCTGACTCAGCCCCTCTTTTCTCCACCCTTCCCCCTTAACTTAACTTCCATTTAGTCTTTAGGACTTCATCCTTAAGGCTCCTCTTTTACTGATTATTTTTCCTTGCTATTTCTTTTACAACACTTATTCAGTTTGAAATTGTATAATCATATGTTTTATTATTTGATCATTATCTTTTTTGTCCTTTGCCCTCACTCCCTAGCCTTGGACCATTTAAATTATTTGTTAAGTGAATAATGAAAGATTTGGTATGTTGAATCCCTGACCAGCGTCATTCCCCTTTTTTCCCCTCAGAAGTCTTTCATGGCCAGGGCGCCTGGGAGGCTCAGTCGGTTGAGTGTCTGACTTCGGCTCAGGTCATGATCTCACAGTTCGTGGGTTCGAGCCCCTTGTCGGGAGGGCTCTGTGCTGACAGCTGAGCCTCGAGCCTGCTTTGGATTCTGTCTCTCCCTCTTTCTCTGCCCCTTCCCTGCTCACGCTCAGTCTCTCTGTCTCTCTCTCTCTCTCTCTTTCTCAAAAATAAATAAACATTAAAAAAATTAAAAAAAAAAAAAAAGAGAAATCTTTCATGGCTATAGTGATATGTGTCAGAGGACCAAAACTGAAGGCAGACTTGGAAGAAATCTGTCTTTCAGTGAGCTGGTGGGATCATCTAAATGGCATAGTTTGTTAGGACTGATGAGCTGCATGGTGTTAAGCCTCACATAAAGTGTTACTTATGAAAGCCATAAGATGTGTATGCTACGTGAATAGACAGGAGTTCTGTATGAGAATATGACTAAGAAGACCAAAATTTAGTTAACTGTTTTGGCCGTGGGGTCAGTTCTGCTGAAAACTTGGTAGTTTGGGGCTACAGTCTGTATATGGTGGGAACAAATAAAAGGTAAATATTGAGTAATGAATATGTGCCAAGGGCTGTTATGAATATTTTATATGTATTACCTCATTCAATTCTTCCAACTCTGTAGGTTGTCCCATCTTGCAGATGAGGACTCTGAGGCTCAGAGATGTGAAGTCACTTGTTCATTGTTATAAATAGTAAAATGCAGACTGGGAAGTTGGACCAGACAGTTCTGGGGTAATAACTTTTTAGTACTCTACATTTAATTCAGTGGTATGCTAGTAAATAAGCTTAAAAAGAAGACAAAACAAAACAGATTTGCCAATGTCTATGGTGTAAATATTTCCACTGTAACTGATTTCCAGCTACTGATAGTTTCTGGCTTGCAATTTTTTAAAGTTAAACAATTGCTGATTAGCTTGTTTTAGCACACCATGCATTCAATCCCTCTGATGCTTTCACCTTCACATCTATTATCTCCATTTGCTTTTCTCACAATATGATGAACTATGTGGAGTTAGTGGGGTTAACCTAAGTGTCCTCATCTTTTCAATGGGTGGATACCATGTCAAGTTCCCAGCGTCAATAAGTGATGGAGTTGATTGAGGGGCACTCTCTCTCTTACTGACTCACTTTTGGCTCTACATATGAACAACCTCTTCTGTTATTAGCATCATCCTTCAGAATAGGACATTTGTTACAAATCAGTGAACATGCACTGACACATCATAATTACTCAAAATCCATAGCTTACATTAAAGTTCACTCTTGGTGTTGTGCATTCTATGGGCTTGGACAAATACATAGTGACCTGTATCTACCTTTATGGTATTATATATTTTCACTGCCCTAAAAATTCCCTGTGCTCTGCCTGTTCATCCCTCACCACCATACACAACCCCTGGCAGCCACAGATCTCTTTGCTGTCTCCATAGTTTTCCTTTCCTAGAAGGTCATGTAATTGGAATTGTACAGAATGTAGCCTTTTCAGATTGGCTTCTTTCACTTAGTAAAATGCATTTAAGTTTCTCCCATGTCTTTTTGTAGCTTGGTAGCTCATGTCTTTTTAGTGCTGAATAACATTGCATCATCTGGACTTACTGGTTTATTTACCCATTCACCTACTGAAGGACTTCTTGGCTGCTTCCAAGTTTGGGCAATTATGAATAAAGCTGCAATAAACATCATAGTGCAGGTTTTTGTGTGCACGTAAGTTCTCAGCTTCTTTGGGTAAATACTAAGGAGTCCTACTGCTGGATTGTATGTTGGTAGTATGTTTCCATTAAAGAGTCTTCCGAAGTGATCACACCATTTTGCATTCCCATCAGCAAAGACTGAGAGTTCCCGTTGCTCCACATCCTCACCAGCATTTGGTTGTCATTTGTGGATTTTGCTGGTGAAATGACTTTAAAAGGGAACTCTCTTCCATTTAAATGGAGTGTTAAATGACACAAGCTTCTTGGATGATGGGTTGTCAGTATATTTTAAATGGCAAAAATACTGAGATCTTTTGACTTAACACGTCCATTTCTAGAAATTTACATAAAGGAAATGATTTTGTAAATAAATATAAAAAATGCTTCACAGGGATGTTGATCATTAGGCTTGGGTAAGTGCAGAAGAGAGGATGTTGGGGTAGAGGGAGGGGTCAGGACCCAAGAATGTGAGTGAAGGGGCAGAGCTCAGCACCTGTGCAAACGGAAATACTATAGCAAGACAGCTGTTTCTCTTTGCCCTGGCAGCCTTATGTACCTTAGGATTTGTATCTTTTTTTTTAAATAAGGAAAATATTCTGAAATGAAGGAAAAAGTAAAGTCTTTTTTGGATAAAACAACTGTGAGATAATTGATCTTTCTGATATTTAAATACTTATGCTATGTATTGTGTTGGCTGCTTGGACACAAGAATAGCCATCCTCTCTGTGGTATCCAGTGTGTGCCTTGTACGGCATAAGAGGGGCTTGGTCCCTTCCAGAGGGCAATGTTGGGCTGGTCAAGGTTTCTTCCTGGGAAAACTACAAGCATTGCTTTGGCTTGCCTTACTCTCTTCCCCTCTCTATCCCTATCTTCAGAGATCTTTGTCTATTATAGAGTAATTAAGAGAAATCTCATTAATCTCAGTATAAAGGAATATTTTTGAGTGTCTTATTTTCCATTTCTCATGTCTTACCTGAAAACACCATAAAATCAACAGAGAGGCCAGGCATCAGGTAGGGAAAATGGGGCTCATACTGAGGGCCTGTTTCCAGCTAGAACAGGGGACTTGCAATCAGAATCAGTACCCAAAATGCACAGAGGAAAAGGAGGGCCTGCCAGGGGCATCAGCACCTAGGAAACACAAATAGGTTTTGCTTTCAGTACTTCAACATGGGATGCCAGCCCAGCATGGGAGGGTTGCCCCTCCTCTGCCCCAGAGCACCCCTGCAGGATTCCCTGGTGATGGGAGAGTAAGGAGTGGAGCCAGCACACCCTTGCAGGGTATCTGCAGGGAACGTCTTTTGCTGTGGAAGCTGGCTCCCTGTCATCTCATACATTTTTTCCTGCTGGTTCTCACTCACAGTATTTACAGGAAAGCATTTATAGCAAATACTTGCCAAGTGTTTTCCATAAACACAACTAAGGACATTTTTCACACATTCCAACAGCTCTGTAAATGTTTGTTTTCATAGCGCACAACAAAGGTGAGTATAGTTTCCCTAAACAGGCCTTGGAAAATGTGACCTTCCGCCCAGTGAGGATTTGCATCTGTGTTGGTCCTTCACTGTGGCCGCACCTCCCTGGGGACACATCAGGCACTTTCAGTAGGCTCAGAGTTTCTAAATGAGTTGTCCTCCACCACTTGGATTCCATATGTGGTGAAGTGCTCCATCCGTGGAGTAGCTTCTGGGTCCTGAGCACCCTCACGAGGAAGGAATGGGTGAGGTTAGAGGCTGCTGGGAGCATCACAGAGGTCACTGCCACTGATAAAGTCCACAGGGAAATATGGATGGAAGACATAAGATGATTGTGTCTCAGTGAAGATGCATGTGAATGTACAGAAAAAAATGACATTTTTCGTGTTAAAACCAAGCAAGTTGATGCTCGCAGGAAGGACAGAGATGCCTACTGGATCCTTGGTGGGCATTGCCAGCCCAACTAGAGGCCAGATCTTTATCGTGTAGTGTCCATTCACTTGCTTAGTAGCCGTCTCATTAATAGGCTCTTAGTTCATGTGTGATTTTGCTCCACTGTTAGGGATTCACAGGTGATTGAGATGTGGTTCTACCTGCTAGGGAAAATAAGACACATATACTTTGCCACAATTTGGGGCAAGAAAGAATTGCTGTAAGAAAGATACAGTAGATAAAGGGCTGTGGGGTTTTAGAGGAAGGAGTTGCATAAGGTTTTATGACGAAAGTGACACCGAGTTGGGTCCAAAGGAGAAGGGAAATTTAGACAAATGCTGAAGGGAAAAGGGGGGGTAGGGTGGAATGGTATCAGGGGGAGCAATTTCTAAAGAAGGAAATCACATCTGGACCCACCTCTGCAGAAGAGCTACCCACATCTGCACCCTCCTCTGAAGGACAGCTGCCCCCACAGAAGATATCTGTCCTTTAACAGAAGTAGCCAAGATTTTGGGATGCTTATATAGAATAAGATATAATGAGATGAATTCCATTTAAAAAGCTAGATATAATAAAAGAAAGATTTCTTTTTTCACATGCCCTTAATTCAAGTAAAGCAACGTATGGACTAATTTCTTAATTGAGTTTCAATAAATAATTGTCCCATTGTAGCTATTTTAATATGCATATAATCAGAAAATCAACATTTTCTGTTTGACAATGTTTCTAAAAAGTCCGATTAATTGTCCAGAAGAAGGTGATGGGAAATAAATAGTTCTCTCTCCTCACCTTTCCATCCCTGCAAGTCCTTTCTCTCAAACCAGAGTGAATTTATAAATCTATGAGCTAAGTGAGAAAATGATGTGTGATCTGATTTACAGGGATTCATTTTATGACTAGCTCTCCTGGAATGTGTTTGTTTAGTAAAGTGAGTTATGTCCAAATATGTTTCAGACAATGTATGTGGAGCATAACTTAGCTTTAAGACTGCAATAGCTGTTAAGGCAGTAGTGACAATTTCTCAGTAAGAAATCAGGCTTGAGAAATGTCAAGCCTAATTTTTCATCCCACGGTGACTGTCAGACAATGCCAGCATCTCGGTGTCTTTGCATTCCATTGAAGGAGATGGAAGGCATTTGTATGCAGTAATGTAATGTTGAATGAGTCAAAATTCTGCCCTGTGATCTTGTGATTTATTGCTAATACTGCCCAAGATGCACAGGGGCTTCTCTGCCTTCATTCAGCATCCATTTCCCAGTTGCAATTAATCTTTATTACATTCCATACCTCCCCTCTGGTCTGGAATGTTAAAAAGATTGCTCAGGAGAGAGCCTGGAATCAGCTTCTTCTCCTTCAAGGCTCTCCCCCTCTGTGAAGTTGACTCTGCTTGCCCATTGCATCTCATGTGCACCTTCGTTCCAGGAAGTAATACTTTCTTGTAAGAAATGCAAACAGTATAGAAGTAGATAAAAGAGGTACATAGCAAGTGAAAGCCTATCCAACTCTACAAATCCCATCCCCTTGCGTCTTCCAAAGAGAATGCAAGCCCTTAAAGATGGTGTTTTGTTTATATATGTATTTTTAGCATCTAACAAGTTACTTAGCAATAATAAATGCTTGAAGAAATACTTTTTGAATGAATGAATGAGTGAATGAATGAATGAATGAATGAACGAACAAACCAAAGGGTGTGGAAGAGAGTGGAGGAGAATTTATATGTATGACAGACCTGGGAAGTATAGTACTTTGCTTTCCAAAATGTGGGCCTTGGACTGGCAGCATCAGCATCCTCTGATGAAATGCAGGATCTCAGGCTGAACTCAGTCTATTGAATCTGATTCTATATTTAAAAAAATTTTAATGTTTATTCATTTTTGAGAGACGGGGGAGAGAGCACGAGCAGGGGAGGGGCAGAGAGAGAGGGAGACACAGAATCCGAAGCAGGCTCGAACCCACAAACCGAGAAACATGACCTGAGCCGAAGTTGGTTGCTTAACCGACTGAGCCACCCAGATTCTATATTTTAATAAGATCTTTAGGTGATCCATGAGTGCTTTAAAGTTTGAGAAGACCTACAGTAGTATGTGTCTGAAAATAATGATGACGAGAGCTTTCACGAATAAATGCAAGGAAGTGCATGTGATTTGCATGTAAGCAGTGTCCAGTGGATCCCCTTCCCATCAGTGGATCCTGAGGGCTTTGTATGTACTTCATGCTTTACTCCCCTCACAGATCCCATGTGGCTGTCATTGAGCGTCCTCTAGAACTATCACCCTGGGCTATTTCTGAACCTCTAGTGCCTCCATCTGGTCAGTCCTAAACCCCAGCAGGGAAATAGAAATATTTTTTGCCACCCAAGAAACAGTTCAGACCACAGCGCAGCAGTCACGAGGCTTGCCTGAAGATGCCCGGCACGTCACATTTAACTACTACACGGCAGACACATCACTCAAGCGCCAAGGCATGGTTTCCTCATCCGTAACAAGTAGTCCTGCTTCAGTGGCTTGTGGGGACCAAATGAGGTAAACACTTGACAGTTTGCACAAGATAATCAGTCCATCTGTATTCACTTTTTTTAAAAAAATTGAGGTGAAATGTCACATAACATAAAATAAAGCATTTCAAAGTGAACTATTCAGTGACATTTAGTACATTCACATGTTGTGCAAACACTACCTCTATGTAGTTGCAAGACATTAATTATAATCATCCCAAAAGGAAACCCTGCATCGATTAAGCTATTGCTCCTCATTTCTTCTCCCTGTAGCCCCAGGCAACTGCCAATCTGCACCCTCTATGGATTTTAACTCATTAATGATAGTTTTCATTAGTCACAGCAATAAAATAAAATAAAATAAAATAAAATAAAATAAAATAAAATAAAATAAAATAAAATAAAATAAAATAAAAACAATCAGATTTATTTCCTTCATCTACTCTCCTTGCTTTTCATGTGTTTAAAAACAGGAGGTTCGCTAATGATGGAAAATGAGAATATAGATGTGACATAACTTTAAATCATTGGCTCATAAAGTGTAGTCCCAAACTGGCAGCATCCACGCTATCTGGCAAATTGTTAGAAATGTAGATTCTTGTGTCCACCCCAGGACAACTGAATCATAACTCGGAAGCTGGGGCCCAGCAATCTGTGTTTTTAATAAGCTTCCAGATGATTCTAACACAAGCTCAAGTTACAGAACCGCTGCCTTAAGTAAACAAGATGTTACCTCTTCGAGCGCGTCACGCTGCCCATCCTTGGGCCCTGGAGCGCATGTCCTGGTCTAAGAGAGGAGGTCTTCTAGCTCAGTTTCTGTGATGCGGGCATCAGCGGGGGAATCACTCCTGCTATCCTCTGGCCCTTGGAAGAGTCAACAGAGCTGATGTCTCGGCTTCCCTCGGTGACATCGGGGTCACCATGCAGGCATACACCCACGTCATCCCTGCTGTTACTTCGTCTTTCCGTCTTTGTGCTGCCCAACCCCACACTGGGAGGGAGGACTTTTCAGCAGATCATAGCTGTGATTGCTTGGTGTGTTTCACACATATATCAAAGTGCAGGCAGTGCTTCTTTTTGGTTGATTAATGTTCAATTCGAGGTCTATTATGAACCTCCAGGCTTTAATTACTACACCATTACCCAGTCAATTCCTTGCCATTTTATATTTATGGCTTTTATTATGCCTCTGTATGTGCAGTTGCCTAATTTTATTCTGGAAGGATTTCACCTCATTAACTGGGTTTTATACCATTCTTCTCATTTGTCCAGATTGTTATTTATCTTGGTTCCCTGTGTGCACTTTCTTACTTTTTTTGCCCACTAATCTGACCTCTTATACATTCCTTTTCTCCTTTTCCTGGGACGCATTGTTCCTTTGCCCTTGGCAACTACTCTTTAAGTGTTTGCAAATTCTGCTATGGGTGTTCTATGCCCTGGTCACACTCTTATCTCAGTCATTCCAATGCAGCTGCGTGGTGTCATCAGTCTTGTCCAATGGCCTGGAGGTCTGCTCTTTAGCCCTGGATGTGGACGTACCACGGACAGCTTTATTATCAGATTTATTTCTTCTTCCACCTAGCTTCTATATGTGCAATTCAAAGATGTGTGGATGGAGGTTTTTTCTTTTTTTTTTTAAGAGTATGCTGCTAAAAATAATTTTGAAATGTTCTCTGAAATGCTTTGTAACACATTCTCCGTCAATCCCTCTAGTGTCTCAGAGGAATCTAAGGTTTGGTTTACTTGCTCATGTATTTTCTTAGGTTCCACCCCAGACCTGCTGAATCAAACTCTGAGGGACTGGCCTTCTAGTCTCTATCTACCAAGCCTGTGGGGATGATTCAGATGCCTCCTCAGGTTTGAGATGCTGAAAGAACCTTAGGGAACCCATCCAAGTCAAGAAATAATATTTGTTCTATCCGAGTCCTTACTTTGACAAAAAACAAAGATTAATAATCTCGGTAGCAGTTTTGTTTTGTTTTCTGGTGTGTGTGTGTGTGTGTGTGTGTGTGTGTGTGTGTGTGTGTGTGTTTCAACAGTTTTGCCCTAGAATGATAAGAATATTTCAGTGAAGCAAGTAGTAACACCCTGGAACCAGAGCTCATGTAATTATGTATAGCAATGGTAGATCAGTTGTCTCTATCATTGAGTGTGTGGGAGGTCTCAGGCACTAAGGTATCTTTACCATCACTTTTTTCCATTAATCTTTACAACCTTTGTGGAGAGGTATTCCTCCAAGGTTAAGGAATGTGCATAAAGTCACCAGGTCTGTTAGAGGTAGATCCAGGAAAATCATTTCTGTCTGTAGTCGTAATGCTATCTGCTCATCTGTTACCATGGTAAGGACTTTCTTGATCAAAACTTTGTTACTATTTCAACCTCTCCTTTTTCATTAGGAACAGGGGTAATGTGTTTTGAGAGGAATCAGTAATTAGGAACGTGTGTTCTGGTGTCAGGCCACCTAAGTTCCTGAGCAACGTCTGTTTGTTTCTGTGCTGCGTGACCTCGGGAAAATTACACACCATCTTCTTGCTTCAGTTTCTCCATCTTTAAAGTGGGATAGTTCAGTATTTCTGTCATGTGGTAGTATATGTACCTTAAATGAGACAGTCAATGTAAGTGCTTAGAACAAGGCCTAGGAAATAAATGCTCTCAATAAACATTAGCTCCTGTTTATCTTTCTCTGTTTTCTTGTCTTGCACCTTTAAAGCTATCTCTTTAAGGTCCATTCTCTCTGTGGCCTCACTTCCCTTATCTGTAAAATGGGGGCAGTGGATCAGGTAGACGAGCAGCTGGGATTCAGATTTGCTCGGGTTTGTTTTCCTCTTTGGCATACTTTCGGTAATGTTCCTTACTCTCTGCCCATTTGAAATCATCTTATTGGGGTTTGGCATATTTGTTGGGTTTTATGGACTTGCTCAAAATTCATGATCACAATTAAGTTCTTGGGTAGCCCCCTTGAGGCAGCTCAATGTACTTTCAAGTGCTTCTCTCTGGGTTTCTGGGACCAATCGCCATTAGCACCTGGTACCATTAGCACCAAGGGGGAACACAGGAAAAGTGTTCCCTTGTGGCCGCCAAGTCACCACGAGAGAACCTCAAACTGGGCTTACACTTTTATTTTATTTTATTTTTTTAAATTTTCAAAAAACTTTTTTTGAATGTTTATTTTTGAGAGAGATAGAGTACAAGCAGGGAAGGGGCAGAGAGAGAGAGGGAGACACAGAACTGGAAGCAGTCTCTAGGCTCAGCCATCAGCACAGAGCCTGACACGGGGCTCGAACTCATGGTCTGTGAGATCATAACCTGAGCCAAAGTTAGATGCTCAATGGACTGAGCCACCCAGGTGCCCCAAGCTGGGCTTATACTTTAACCTCAGAAGAGGTCTGGATCTTGGTGATGTGTTCTAAGTGCTAACTCTTCATTCATGATCCTGTTACTAATGTGAATTATTTCTGTGCTGCAGAGGGAACCTCATGGATACAAATAAGGTTTTTTGTTTTATTCATTGGTTTAATATGAGAGAAGATTGGAATTTCTTGTGGTGGGTTAGGAGATAAGTTTTAACAGAGCCTACAAGGTTGACAAGACTCTGGAGACAAGTGTCCTGTGGTGGCCGTGACAGTTTAATATTGGGACTGCATTGCCCAAAGTGTCAGGCCATGACTTATTCTTCAGGGTCCTTGCTCATTCCTGCCCTTGTATCACCCCGTATCCCTGTGGGAGACTCCTGCTGAAATAGGAGCACATGGGGCTTCCTGCCGGCATCTTGGGTGTAAGCAGGTGAGGACACTTTTATAAGGTTCTCGTGCTAAAAGGATGTGAGCGCCTCTGGCTTACTTTCAGATGTCCCCCACAGAGCCAGCCTCACTGAAGTCATGATTTTGGTTTAGTTGCTGGTAAAGGCATTGTGTGAAAGGGGTCACACAGGAATAGGAAGAGGGGGGACAGTGAAGAGATAATAAACAACAACTGGGTCAAGTCTGTTTTAGGCACTTTGCCTTTGTCTTGTGATTTAATTTGCACAGAAGTCCTGGGAACTGAGTTTTTTATAACTTCTGTATGTTTCAGAAAGAGGTGGAATGCCTTGTGCAAGTTAAACTAGTTTTGCCAATGCTTCCCGTAGCTTTGTGTCAGAATTGGGACAAGACAGACAATCCCTCCTCTTTGGAGAGAACACATTACAAGTTCACACCCTGTCCTTGGCGGCCTGTGAAGAGGCCACTGTGCCGTGTCTGACTCCCAGAGCCAAAGCAGCATATGAAAGAAGACTTCATAGATGAGAGGTGGTGGAAGAAGCCGTCAAGGCTCTCACTCCAGGGCTGGAGTGGGAAGACTGAATGGATTGGCCTTGCCCTAGAAGTAGAGAGCTCAGCAGAAAGTAGAGGAAAATGTGTCCAGGACAAGCAGATGAATAAGTCAGCAATGTGATTGATATCGAGGCTAAGAGGGCCAGGATGGCCCCAGGAGCAAGAAGGAGTGGGTGTTAGAGTGTGGCTGGCCTTGTATTCAGAGCTTAAATGCCCAAGCCAAAAAGGTTCATGATCTGAACCACTGGAGAAGAAGAAATGCAGAACACTCAGAGGACTATTCAGAATTTAGGGAGGGAAAACCTGGAGGCTATTCCATGCAGCCTCAGTCACTCACTTTGAGCAATTGTTACTGATCTTCACGGGATAAATGAGATAAGAGAGAACCTTATAGTTTTGTCTAGAAGGAGCTGGGATTTATAGACCCACTTCAGTGAGATACAAGAAATTGATCAAAGTTACTTCACCACTTTAGTCATGAAATCCATTGAGGTTTATGGTAATATGTATGTGACGACCATTTTCACAGGAAGAGATTTGGAAATCGAAGACTTAAAAATGGAGTTCTATGACTGACTTGGGCTAGCTCCATGCTTTAAGCAAGCCAACTCTTCGCCTTGTTGCCAGTACTTTTTTAAGAGTCTAATTGTAATACCTGCCTTATCAGTCTTACAGACTTGTTGGGGGATCAGTTGATAGAAGTTATGTATATATACCCTGAAAACCTGAAAGTATTTAAAAAACATTTTATACTTAATATGGCACAAGTATCCACTGTTTTATTTTACGAGACATGCAGACAGTTAAAACTTCTTTTGGGGTATGATGTATTCTACAATGAGTGATAATAACAGGTTTTTGTGCTCCATCTATCATGGCTTCTGTTCCAGTATGTTTGCTCTTAAAACTAGAGTGAGGAAAACATAAACATGGAAAATAGACCTTGATATTTCCAAATGGAACTTTTCAAAATGATGTCTTAGGTGAGCATGGTTAATACCAGAATGCTGAACATAGGTAGAACAGCAAGGTAAATGTTTTTATTTTAATTTATTTTATTTTTTAATTTTTTTAATGTTTATTTATTTTTGAGAGAGAGAGAGAGAAAGAGAGGGCACAAGCAGGGGAGGGGCAGACTGAAGCAGGCTCCAGGCTCTGAGCTGTCAACACAGAGCCCGATGCAGGGCTCAAACTCCTAAACTGCAAAATCATGACCTGAGCCAAAGTTGGATACTTAACCAACTGAGCCACCCAGGCGCCCCAAATGTTTTTTTTAAGTTACTGTCTAGTTTAAGAATTATCTTTCACTATAGTAATATATTATTAGTAACATTCACGATCATAGACTTCTCTGAATATTTCCGTCGGAATATTGACCCTAAAAAGCACACAGGTAACTTTAAAAATTACTGTCTGCCTTGTCTAAAGAAACCACTCCAGAAGGAGGTTTATTTTTCTTTAGGTGGGTAAATATGATAAGATGGATGGTACATTAAAGAATAAAGAGAAGGGCTTCTCAAAGCTGATTTACATATTGATTACTTAAATTACTCCTTAATTTAGTGCCTGCTAATAAACAGTGCCTTGGAAATGTTTCCGGAACATTTATTGGCTGCAGTAATTCTATCTCCGGTGTATGCAGATCACATCCTCATTAAATATTGATGTGCTCATGAAATGTTAATAGAATGTTAATGTGAAATGCAGGGGGATCTCCTCAGTGGGAGCTGGGACTGGCTGAAAACTACCTGTCTTCTTTTCTTTATGTTCTGTCTTCTTCTTGCTCTGTTGTTTCCATTAATTCCCCCATCATCAGGAGGTTTGGATTTGCTCCTTAATATATGTGTAGCCGTCCCAGATACAACATTTTTAAAAGATAAAGATTTACTGATTGATGGGAATTTAGTTGTTCTCCCCTCCTGCTTCCATGAATTGGAATTCCTGGTTAGAACTAGAATGAATTCCTCTAAAAGGAGAAGGGTGATTCAGGATTAAACTAATGAGTCTTTGTGCTCAGCAGATTGTGGAGAAGAGATTGTGAAGAGGGAATGAGGCTTTCAAAGACTCGAGCACCGGTCCTTCCTTGCTTGACTGCAGAAGGGATTTAGTTGGAGTTTACGTTCAGCTTTCTCAGAGAAAGAACAATCAACTCATAACATGTGTTTCCCTAAAGACACTGCAAGGAAGAATTTTTGTCATAAATCTCAAGGACAATAAAGGTTATGCTCATGATGATATTCAGTACATAATTATTTATGTGAGCATATGTTCCAAATGGTTGAAAAGCCTCAGTAAACAGTACGGTTCATCAACTTCTTGGACAATCGTGAGGGGGGTAAAGCGATAATGGCGAAGGCTGTGAGAACTGCTTGTGGCACAACAAATGCAGGAGGGGATTGAAGACACAGACTATGTTGTGACTATGGTTGGGTTTTAAGGCAGTCCTGGCAGGAATCTCCCCAAACAGTTGATTTGTTAGTGGGGTACTGTCAGTGCATATAATAAGATGCGTATATATGTGTGTTTTGGTGTCTGTGCAGAAAATAATCGGAGCACATTCTTGTTAAAATCCTACTCCTTTGGTTCTAAGCAATGCACCTGATATTGAACTCCCTCACATCACTTTGCTGTTTGGAACCCTGTCCATATCAATAAGATAGCACTTTCACTTACTTTTCTTTCTTCCCGCTTTTCTTCTCTCCTTTCTTCTTCCATCCTTTCAAATATTCTTTCTTTTATCTCACTTTCCTAAAAGCCTTCCCCTCTTTGTCCTCTTCATTCCTTGTCTGCCTCTCCTTACCTTTCTATGATCACATGCCGGGTGCCCCATGCACACTCAGTCTGAGCTGCCCTAATCTCTGCCAGGGATGCTGCCCAGGCCTCCCTTTCTTTCTTACTCCCTCTTATCCCTTCTCTGCACTCAGATCTTTTCCAAACAAATCAGGCCATGTCACTCGTCTGCCTAAACCTTGTGATTAGCATCTCAGGATCTTGGAGTGACACCCCACCCAGCCCTGGGGCAGAGGTCTTGGCTCACCTCTATGCTCCCCAGGTTTGTTTTCCCCCTTTCCAGCTCCTGGAACCCCAAATGCTTCTTTGGGCAAGCCCAGACCCCTCCACATTATAGACCAGGCAGTCTGCTGGCCTGGCCCAAACACATCCTACTCATCTACTCAGGGGCACCGTCCTTGATATCTACACCTGGGATAGTCTTCCTCCCAGACCTCGACTTGGCAAGCTCTTTCTCATCCCCAATTCCCAGCAGTCACTCAGTTATCTAAACTCTCCTCTGCAGGCCTTCCCCATTGCTCTTTAACACCTCAACCTGTTATTTTTTTTCCCCCATAACACTTGTGATAAACTAATTACCTATTGTTTTTATCTGTCTTCCTCAATTAGAATGAATGTTCAATGAGGTCAGAGCCCTGGTCTATCTTGTTCTCTACTTTGCGGGGCTTCTTCCTAGTCGATAATTACCATTATTGATTGAATGAATAAAACACTATTTCTGCCACTGAAGATTTTGTAGCCTAAGGGGTAAAACAACATAGGTCGGTGCACAGCGTTGATGTAGACTGGGAGACACCCACCTGCTCAGGATGTCGTGTAGCTCTTGAGGAGGTACCAGGCAACTATATCTGAGATGCTCCAGAGATGGATAAAGTGGTTATTCCTTTTGTTGACACATGAATTTGAAGTTTAGTGACTTTGAAATAGAGTTTTCTTGCTTTGTTTTTACTTTTGTCCAATCCCTGTATACACACTCCCTTAATTATGGTAGGAACATTTCAAAGTGTCTTAAAGATAGAGGAGAATTATTAGACCAACCAAAGAGTTTTCAGAGGAAGTTTTGAGGAAATAAACTATAAGGACAGGGAATCAGGACTTTCGGCAAGATGGCGGCTTAGGAGGACGCTGGGCTCACCGCACGTCCTGCTGATCACTTAGATTCCATCTACACCTGCCTAAATAACCCAGAAAACCGCGAGAGGATTAGCAGAACGGAGTCGCCGGAGCCAAACGCAGACGAGAGGCCCACGGAAGAGGGTAGGAAGGGCTGCGAGGCGGTGCGCGCTCCACGGACTGGCGGGAGGGAGCCGGGGCGGAGGGGCGGCTCGCCGGCCAAGCAGAGCCCCCGAGTCTGGCTGGCAAAAGCGGAGGGGCCGGGCGGACTGTGTTCCGACAGCAAGCACGACTTAGCGTCTGGGAGGTCATAAGTTAACAGCTCTGCTCGGAAAGCGGGAAGGCTGGAGGACAAAGGGAGGGAGAGCTGCTGAGCCCCCTGACAACAGAGCTCAGTTTGGTGGGGAACAAAGGCGCTCGCCAGCGCCATCTCCCCCGCCCATCCCCCAGCCGAAATCCCAAAGAGAACCGGTTCCTGCCAGGGAACTTGCTCGCTCCGCGCAAACACCCAACTCTGCGCTTCTGCGGAGCCAAACCTCCCGCAGCGGATCTGACTCCCTCCCGCTGCCACAGGGCCCCTCCTGAAGTGGATCACCTAAGGAGAAGCGATCTAAGCCTGCCCCTCCTGCCCCCGTGCACCTTGCCTACCCACCCCAGCTAATACGCCAGATCCCCAGCATCACAAGCCTGGCAGGGTGCAAGTAGCCCAGACGAGCCACACCACCCCACAGTGAATCCCGCCCCTAGGAGAGGGGAAGAGAAGGCACACACCAGTCTGACTGTGGCCCCAGCGGTGGGCTGGGAGCAGACATCAGGTCTGACTGCGGCCCCGCCCACCAACTCCAGTTATACACCACAGCACAGGGGAAGAGCCCTGCAGGACCTCACCACGCCAGGGACTATCCAAAATGACCAAGCGGAAGAACTCCCCTCAGAAGAATCTCCAGGAAATAACAACAGCTAATGAGCTGATCAAAAAGGATTTAAATAATATAACAGAAAGTGAATTTAGAATAATAGTCATAAAATTAATCGTTGGGCTTGAAAACAGTATACAGGACAGCAGAGAATCTCTTGCTACAGAGATCAAGGGACTAAGGAACAGTCACGAGGAGCTGAAAAATGCTTTAAACGAAATGCATAACAAAATGGAAACCACCACAGCTCGGCTTGAAGAGGCAGAGGAGAGAATAGGTGAACTAGAAGATAAAGTTATGGAAAAAGAGGAAGCTGAGAAAAAGAGAGATAAAAAAATCCAGGAGTATGAGGGGAAAATTAGAGAACTAAGTGATGCACTAAAGAGAAATAATATACGCATAATTGGTATCCCAGAGGAGGAAGAGAGAGGGAAAGGTGCTGAAGGGGTACTTGAAGAAATAATAGCTGAGAACTTCCCTGAACTGGGGAAGGAAAAAGGCATTGAAATCCAAGAGGCACAGAGAACTCCCTTCAGACGTAACTTGAATCGATCTTCTGCACGACATATCATAGTGAAACTGGCAAAATACAAGGATAAAGAGAAAATTCTGAAAGCAGCAAGGGGTAAACGTGCCCTCACATATAAAGGGAGACCTATAAGACTCGTGACTGATCTCTCTTTTGAAACTTGGCAGGCCAGAAAGAATTGGCACGAGATTTTCAGGGTGCTAGACAGAAAAAATACGCAGCCGAGAATCCTTTATCCAGCAAGTCTGTCATTTAGAATAGAAGGAGAGATAAAGGTCTTCCCGAACAAACAAAAACTGAAGGAATTTGTCACCACTAAACCAGCCCTACAAGAGATCCTAAGGGGGACCCTGTGAGACAAAGTCCCAGAGACATCACTACAAGCATAAAACATACAAACATCACAATGACTCTAAACCCGTATCTTTCTATAATAACACTGAATGTAAATGGATTAAATGCGCCAACCAAAAGACATAGGGTATCAGAATGGATAAAAAAACAAGACCCATCTATTTGCTGTCTACAAGAGACTCATTTTAGACCTGAGGACACCTTTAGATTGAGAGTGAGGGGATGGAGAACTATTTATCATGCTACTGGAAGCCAAAAAAAAGCTGGAGTAGCCATACTTATATCAGACAAACTAGACTTTAAATTAAAGGCTGTAACAAGAGATGAAGAAGGACATTATATAATAGTTACAGGGTCTATCCATCAGGAAGAGCTAACAATTATAAATGTCTATGCGCCGAACACCGGAGCCCCCAAATATATAAAACAATTACTCATAAACATAAGCAACCTTATTGATAAGAATGTGGTAATTGCAGGGGACTTTAACACCCCACTTACAGAAATGGATAGATCATCTAGACACATGGTCAATAAAGAAACAAGGGCCCTGAATGACACATTGGATAAGATGGACTTGACAGATATATTTAGAACTCTGCATCCCAAAGCAACAGAATATACTTTCTTCTCGAGTGCACATGGAACATTCTCCAAGATAGATCATATACTGGGTCACAAAACAGCCCTTCATAAGTTTACAAGAATTGAAATTATACCATGCTTACTTTCAGACCACAATGCTATGAAGCTTGAAATCAACCACAGAAAAAAGTCTGGAAAACCTCCAAAAGCATGGAGGTTAAAGAACACCCTACTAACGAATGAGTGGGTCAACCAGGCAATTAGAGAAGAAATTAAAAAATATATGGAAACAAACGAAAATGAAAATACAACAATCCAAACGCTTTGGGACGCAGCAAAGGCAGTCCTGAGAGGAAAATACATTGCCATCCAGTCCTATCTCAAGAAACAAGAAAAATCCCAAATACAAACTCTAACAGCACACCTAAAGGAACTAGAGGCAGAACAGCAAAGGCAGCCTAAACCTAGCAGAAGAAGAGAAATAATAAAGATCAGAGCAGAAATAAACAATATAGAAACTAAAAAAACTGTAGAGCAGATCAACGAAACCAAGAGTTGGTTTTTTGAAAAAATAAACAAAATTGACAAACCTCTAGCCAGGCTTCTCAAAAAGAAAAGGGAGATGACCCAAATAGATAAAATCATGAATGAAAATGGAATTATTACAACCAATCCCTCAGAGATACAAGCAATTATCAGGGAATACTATGAAAAATTATATGCCAACAAACTGGACAACCTGGAAGAAATGGACAAATTCCTGAACACCCACACGCTTCCAAAACTCAATCAGGAGGAAATAGAAAGCTTGAACAGATCCATAACCAGCGAAGAAATTGAATCGGTTATCAAAAATCTCCCAACAAATAAGAGTCCAGGACCAGATGGCTTCCCAGGGGAGTTCTACCAGACGTTTAAAGCAGAGATAATACCTATCCTTCTCAAGCTATTCCAAGAAATAGAAAGGGAAGGAAAACTTCCAGACTCATTCTATGAAGCCAGTATTACTTTGATTCCTAAACCAGACAGAGACCCAGTAAAAAAAGAGAACTACAGGCCAATATCCCTGATGAATATGGATGCAAAAATTCTCAATAAGATACTAGCAAATCGAATTCAACGGCATATAAAAAGAATTATTCACCATGATCAAGTGGGATTCATTCCTGGGATGCAGGGCTGGTTCAACATTCGCAAATCAATCAACGTGATACATCACATTAACAAAAAAAAAGAGAAGAACCATATGATCCTGTCAATCGATGCAGAAAAGGCCTTCGACAAAATCCAGCACCCTTTCTTAACAAAAACCCTTGAGAAAGTCGGGATAGAAGGAACATACTTAAAGATCATAAAAGCCATTTATGAAAAGCCCACAGCTAACATCATCCTCAACGGGGAAAAACTGAGAGCTTTTTCCCTGAGATCAGGAACACGACAAGGATGCCCACTCTCACCGCTGCTGTTTAACATAGTGCTGGAAGTTCTAGCATCAGCAATCAGACAACAAAAGGAAATCAAAGGCATCAAAATTGGCAAAGATGAAGTCAAGCTTTCGCTTTTTGCAATGACATGATATTATACATGGAAAATCCGATAGACTCCACCAAAAGTCTGCTAGAACTGATACATGAATTCAGCAAAGTTGCAGGATACAAAATCAATGTACAGAAATCAATTGCATTCTTATACACTAACAATGAAGCAACAGAAAGACAAATAAAGAAACTGATCCCATTCACAATTGCACCAAGAAGCATAAAATACCTAGGAATAAATCTAACCAAAGATGTAAAGGATCTGTATGCTGAAAATTATAGAAAGCTTATGAAGGAAATTGAAGAAGATTTAAAGAAATGGAAAGACATTCCCTGCTCATGGATTGGAAAAATAAATATTGTCAAAATGTCAATACTACCCAAAGCTATCTACACATTCAATGCAATCCCAATCAAAATTGCACCAGCATTCTTCTCGAAACTAGAACAAGCAATCCTAAAATTCATATGGAACCACAAAAGGCCCCGAATAGCCAAAGGAATTTTGAAGAAGAAGACCAAAGCAGGAGGCATCACAATCCCAGACTTTAGCCTCTACTACAAAGCTGTCATCATCAAGACAGCATGGTATTGGCACCAGAACAGACACATAGACCAATGGAATAGAATAGAAACCCCAGAACTAGACCCACAAACGTATGGCCAACTCATCTTTGACAAAGCAGGAAAGAACATCCAATGGAAAAAAGACAGCCTCTTTAACAAATGGTGCTGGGAGAATTGGACAGCAACATGCAGAAGGTTGAAACTAGACCACTTTCTCACACCATTCACAAAAATAAACTCAAAATGGATAAAGGACCTAAATGTGAGACAGGAAACCATCAAAACCTTAGAGGAGAAAGCAGGAAAAGACCTCTCTGACCTCAGCCGTAGCAATCTCTTACTCGACACATCCCCAAAGGCAAGGGAATTAAAAGCAAAAGTGAATTACTGGGACCTTATGAAGATAAAAAGCTTCTGCACAGCAAAGGAAACAACCAACAAAACTCAAAGGCAACCAACGGAATGGGAAAAGATATTCGCAAATGACATATCGGACAAAGGGCTAGTATCCAAAATCTATAAAGAGCTCACCAAACTCCACACCCGAAAAACAAATAACCCAGTGAAGAAATGGGCAGAAAACATGAATAGACACTTCTCTAAAGAAGACATCCGGATGGCCAACAGGCACATGAAAAGATGTTCAGCGTCGCTCCTTATCAGGGAAATACAAATCAAAACCACACTCAGGTATCACCTCACGCCAGTCAGAATGGCCAAAATGAACAAATCAGGAGACTATAGATGCTGGAGAGGATGTGGAGAAACGGGAACCCTCTTGCACTGTTGGTGGGAATGCAAATTGGTGCAGCCGCTCTGGAAAGCAGTGTGGAGGTTCCTCAGAAAATTAAAAATAGACCTACCCTATGACCCAGCAATAGCACTGCTAGGAATTTATCCAAGGGATACAGGAGTACTGATGCATAGGGCCACTTGTACCCCAATGTTCATAGCAGCACTCTCAACAATAGCCAAATTATGGAAAGAGCCTAAATGTCCATCAACTGATGAATGGATAAAGAAATTGTGGTTTATATACACAATGGAATATTACGTGGCAATGAGAAAAAATGAAATATGGCCTTTTGTAGCAACGTGGATGGAACTGGAGAGTGTGATGCTAAGTGAAATAAGCCATACAGAGAAAGACAGATACCATATGGTTTCACTCTTATGTGGATCCTGAGAAACTTACCAGGAACCCATGGGGGAGGGGAAGGAAAAAAAAAAAAAAAGAGGTTAGAGTGGGAGACAGCCAAAGCATAAGAGACTGTTAAAAACCGAGAACTGAGGGTTGATGGAGGGTGGGAGGGAGGGGAGGGTGGGTGATGGGTATTGAGGAGGGCACCTTTTAGGATGAGCACTGGGTGTTGTATGGAAACCAATTCGTCAATAAATTTCATAAAAAATAAAAAAAAAACAAAAACAAAAACAAAAAAATAAAAAAAATAAAAAAAAATTAAAAAAAAAATAAATAAAAAAAAAATAATAATAAATAAAATAAAAAAATAAAAAAAAAAAAAAGGACAGGGAATCAGCTTTTCTGCAGGAGCAAAGGTTCCCAGGGCTCTCCTATGGCCTTTCCTCTCTGCTTTCCTTTGCATTTGTGTTTGCTTTTCATTAAAAAAATTTTTTGTAACATTTATTTATTTTTTGAGAGACAGAATTGGGGAGGGGCAGAGAGAGAGGGAGACACAGACTCCAAAGCAGGCTCCAGGCTCTGAGCTGTCAGCACAGAGTCTGATGCAGGGCTTGAACCCACGAATTGCGAGATCATGACCTGAGCTGAAGTCGGATGCCTAACCGACTGAGCTGCCCAGGTGCCACCCCGCCGCCAAATTTTTTTTTATTACAGGTTCGCATTCAGGTAGCTCCTGTGCTCACATAACTTGTGGACTGTCAGCACAGTTGGGCCAGTTTTTTTCCCCTTTTGTATGATAAGTCTCAGGGACAAGCTCTGGTTGGTTCCTTTTGTGTCACATGTCCCTTAGGCAATATGGGGGGTGAGAGCCTAAGAACATAAGAACCTCTGTGGGCAGATAGGGGGAATTAAAGGGTGCCTGGGTGGCTCGGTTGGTTAAGTGTTAGACTTTGGCTCAGGTCATGACCTCCTGTCTCATGGGTTCGAGTCCTGTGTCAGGCTCTCTGCTATCAACACAGAGCCCACTTTGGATCCTTTGTTCCCCTCTCTCTGCCCCCCTCCCAGTGGTTTCTCTCTCTCTCTCTCTCTCTCTCTCTCTCTCTCTCTCTCTCTCTCAAAATAAATAAATAAACTTAAAAAATTTAAAAAAAAATAATAAAATGTAGGAGTTGAAGGCCCAGAAGAGCTGCTATTCACCAGGAAAGGGAAGACTGAGGGGAGAGAGCATGGTCTTATCACTTCAGTAAAAGGTCTTTCTTGTCCTGTTTTGAAAACCTCTCCATCCATAGGCACTTCTGTGTGAGTGGAAACCAGCAAGCAAAATCTACTCTGACAGGGTGGAAAGTTTTAGGAGATTTGGAAACCATGTGAGTTTTAGGCACTATATACTGAGTATATGCTTAGAGTACAATTGTGTTTTGGCCCCAACCCTTTGTTTGGCAATCTGGGGTGGATCTGTTTCTGTTACCACAGAGCCAACATTATTTTTCAGGTTTTTTTTTTAATGTTTATTTTTTATTTTTGAGAGAGAGATAGACCAAGCGTGCAAACAGGGGAGGGGCAGAGACAGAGGGAGACACAGAATCTGAAGCAGGCTCCAGGCTCTGAGCCTCAGCATAGAGCCCAACGCGGGGCTCAAACTCGCGAACCTGAACTGAAGTTGGATGCTTACTCAACTGAGCCACCCAGGCGCCCCATCTTAGAACCAACATTTCAACATTTTCTACAAACTGGCTTCCCTTACTTACCTGTTCCCTTTCCACTTGCAGATTGTGCTTGAGAACAGTAGCCGGGAGGATAAGCATGAATGTCCCTTTGGCCGCAGCAGCATAGAGCTGACCAAGATGCTGTGTGAGATCTTGAAAGTGGGCGAGCTGCGTAAGTAACACTTGTTTCCCACATGGGCATGATGCTTGGCAGGGACCCCACTTCCAGGGTTGTGCCTGGACCTATGCAAAGAATTCCCAAGGTGCTGCCAGCGGTCCATGGGCATCCCTGTGGACCCAGCATTCTTTGGATCAGGCTTCCAGTGCATGTATTTCTGCACGTCTGTCTTGGAAATACACATTATTGTTATCTACAAGTGGAAAAATTTGCAGGTATGATGGCTGAATTTCAAATGTTATTGAATGAGTATATATTAAAATAGTCCTGCATTTAGTAATCTGTTAAGGAAAAAGATCTATGGATTTCTTTTTTAAAATTCTTGTTTTTAACCTACCAGTAGATTATTTTCTTTTCTTTCTTTTGAAACAATTTTTCTCTGTAAAGAAAAATTGAACACTTTAATAAAATCTTCCTCTCCCAATATCTCACTTGTTTAGAATACTTTCTCTAAGACAGAAGGAATTATAGAAGAAAATGGGTAGCTGATCATGACAAATGTGGTCAGAGATATGCTCATTGCTTTTTTTCTTATTTATATTACAAAATTTAGGAGAGGACACCCAGAAAAAGCAGGTATGATAATTTTCCTGCCTTTTGCTCACTGGTGTAATTTGGGTTTAACCTGTTAAGATGAGTCTGATTTAACCTGGCTTGCAGTCATTGTCAACATTTAGCCTCCTTAAAGTGGCTGAGTTCCATTCCCTCCAATATCTCTAGAGCTGACACACATATAAATCTTCCCTTGTAGGCTTAATAACATGGGCGCCAGAGAAGACTGTTTATACGAGAGGAATGTTGGATGTTTGGTATTTGTTGTGAAAGCATAAATATTCAGTTACCTGCTTGAGAGTTTAAAATAATGGTCTGAGATGATTAATGGAAAGGAATCCAATGATTAAATTGGAAAGGAGGTTATGCTTTATTTACATTGTAAAAACCGACTATAGGTACTATTCAGGTAAACTAGAAAATTGAGAGCTTAGGGAGGAAAAACGAGGAATTTAAGTCTGTTCGACCAAGCACAGCAAATATTATCATCCTCCAGTGTGGGTGGATGGGGGAAAGAGGCTGAAATTGACGTGAAACTTCCATGAAAGTTCTTTACTTATGAGCCCAAACTAGGTCATCTGTGCATTAGAAGAGTAGTAGCCTGACCGAGAGATTTCTGTGTCACTCTGCTCAGGTTCACTGTTCACCAAGGTTAACATTTCAGTTTACCTGGATCCTTTTTTTGTTTTAAAGTTTATTTATTTATTTTCAGAGGGGGAAGGGGCAGAGAGAGAGGGAGAGACAGTTCCAAGCAGGTTTGTGCTGTCAGCACAGAGCCTGATGTAGGACTAGCACTCAAGAACCACGAGATCACGACCTGAGCTGAAACCAAGAGTCGCATGCTTAACCAACTGAGCCACCCAGGCGCCCCTATTTACCTGGATCCTTGACCCGAGTTATCCTTCCTACTCTCCATCAGACTAACTTGTTGAGATTTATGTCTGCTGCCTAGCTTACTGTTTATTCAGTTGAAGGATTAAAGTCCTGAGTCAAGCAGATCCTACTGAATTCCTTATCCTGACAGTGGTGACTGTTTCATATTTATCTCAATTTTATGGGGGGCGCTGCAGGAAGTCACTTGCTAAGAAGCATTGCAAGACCTGCTAAGATTTTCAGAAACTGGACAACAGTCATGCTCTGTCTTGTTGGTGCTTGCTTTGTCTAGGTTATCACCCCACATTGCCCCTTTCCCTATGGCCTGCTTTGGCCAGTTCTCACCTTCATGGCAGTAGAAAGTGTATAGAGTGTATTCTTCTGTGCTTCACTACTATATCCAGCCTATGCTCTTCATTTGACAACTGACCCATATCTATCGTGCTAAAAGTTGACACAGAACAGAGATACAGAGGAGCAGAGGGAGGGAGGATGCTGGGAGTGAAGGGGAGCTGGGTTCTGTCTCTGCCACTTAGGATCCTCATGGCCTTGGGTAATGTCCTCACAAACTTCACCATGCTCTTACACCTCCACATTTTCCCCAGAAGTAGATTGGTAGTATTTGGGGTGATGATTTGACTAGTTGTGTTCATTTTGGCCTGGGCACAGACAGGTACACGGGGAATAGAGCGTATTCAGCCTAGGGAGACCAACTTGGAAAAGATGGCCAAGTTAGACAGTGTGTGGGCAAATATGGATCTGATTTGGACTTTCATCCATGTCAGTGTGACTCTATTTGGTGGTCAGCAGCGGGGGACCATGGTGGCAGGAGTCTGAGCAGACGGTTCTGCTCAGGTGAGTGTCAGCTCTGTGCTTTGCGGTGGGGGTGGAGCCAGGGGTAGAGACACAGACTAGGAACTGACCCCTGGCTGGTGCAGAGCAGCTCTGCAAGACTTTTGAGGACCTGACATCAAGCCAGGAACTAGGACAGAACTCCATTCCTAGGGACTGAGATAAAGAGTGGGGATGAAGGTAAATACCTTGAGGATCCCTGGGGGTGTTCCAGGTGCTGCTGTACATTATTCCATATCTCACCTTCTGCTGCAGAGAAGGTTCCAGCCTTCTTCAATGACTCATTTAGTACCTGGTCTGGCCCATCTCTGCAGCGAAGTTGGACTAGGTTACTAGGGCCTGGTATACCAATGGCAAGCTCCCTTCATCCAAGATGACAGATGCATTTATTCATCTGTTTAATCAAAATCTATTGATTACTTACAATGTGCCAAGGACTGTGATTGAACACTGCAGATACAAAGGTGAACCACTTATGATCCCTGTCCTCCAGAAGCTTGCCCTTGAGAAATTTTTGGGACTGGTATCTTCTATTCTTAGTTATAAATGATTGCATATTTATTTTAAATGCCCATTGTCTATTCTAAAGTAGAATTTTGCCAATGTTCTGATAGTTTGAGGTTTTAGGTTGGCCTATTGCTTGCCCTGCAAACGTCTTTCTGGACATTTTTCAAGGCTTATGGAGGATTCCACATTTCTGAAGTCTACATGCCCAAATGAGATGTTTTCAGCTCATAAAATATTAAAGGATTCCTACATTCTGATTGAGTGCTAGACATCAAATGATGAAACACCCTTTGGTAAGAGGAAAATTGCTTTTTAATGGATTGCCTTTTGCCCATTGCCATAGTAAATAAGTTGCTAATATGGAAAACAAATCTGAGTGCACCCTGATGTTGAGGGAAATATCTGTTTTTCTTCTGGGGAAAATTAGTTTCACATACAAATCCATCTTCCTTTGGTTTCAATGTGTCTGCTTTTCTCTGTTTCTAAGTTCATGGTTCTTCTCATATTTGTGTTAATAATTGATCTGGAAGATCATGGTTGTACTAGATCTATAAGCAAGTGCAGAGATCAAAGAAGTTCCACTTAAAGATCTAACTGATTGAGAAAAAAGACATATACAAGAGTAGAAAGATTCAATTTTCTACAAATGCTTTGTTTTTTGATTTAACTTACAGTCTGATGAAATCCACTTCTGAAATACTGGTTATATTTTGATGTCCAAAGCAAACATACTAATATTCAATTAAATTAGTGATACCAAGTATTTATGCAGTTTTTTTAAGATTGCTTTTTAAAAAGCACTATTTCTGCTTCCCAATTACTAACATTGCAAGAGGTGAATGTTTAATAGTGTGGTATAAAAACCAATATCTGATCATTTATATGCTTAAAGCACTTTATCAGGGTTATTTAGTTGAAGCCCCATAACACCCCCAGTAGTTAATCAAGATCAATAGCATCGATGTTTATTAATGAAGAGAAGACATAGACTTACTGCATATTGTCTGGGGTCACTGGGCTCAAATCAGTGCTCAGGAAGCCCAAAGAATAGTATAGAAAGAAGCAGAAAAGTAGAATGGTTGCATTTTGGCATCTGGATGACCCATCTTTGAATCACAGCTCTGCTACTAATTTCACGCCTTGGGCATGTTTCTTCCTCTGTTCTGAGCTTCAGATTCCTTATCTCTAAAATAAAGCAATACCTGCTGCACACAGTTAGTTGTTGGGAAGATTAAATAAAATAATGGGCACTGCTTTAGTTGCAAGATAGATGATTTTTTTGCAAGTGATAGAATCTCAACTTTCCATAAGCAGACTGCAGGTTAAGTGACAGAAGGAGAATGCTCTGACTTAAGTAATAGCTGGAACCAGAATCTGGAGCAATGACTCTTGTTTCTTCACTCTTCACATTCTGTCTAAAATTATTCTTTGTAACCTGCTTGGTTCATGAGTCACTTTTGAGAGCAACACACTTGTTTTTTCCCTTAGTTTCAATCTTAAAAATCACAAAGAAGAATACCAATGGACCTGGAGGTGGCCACAGATCCTCATTGGGCTGGGTTGTATAATTGGCAGTTCCAGTTAGAAGAACAGGACTGGAGTAGAGTGAAGAGCAAGTCTTGATAAGAAGAGGTGTATTTGTGTGTGTGCAGTGGGTAAGGGTGTGGGGAAGTGGGAGGTGGTGCACTAACAGAAGAAGGGAGTCATCTCACAGACAATACAAAGATATTTGCTATAGATGTGAAGTCCTAGGCAGATACCAGCTCTTAACTGGGGCTAAAAAATGGTAACTGTTGTGTTATTATAGCACTGTCCCCCAAAACAGTAAGTTGTTGAGAGATACAAGGAAACCTTGAGTTTTACACAATAGGTTAATTACTTATCTTTGGGATATGTAGCCCCTGATCCAGTTATATTCCAATATCAAGTAGGGCTAGGATATTTCTTTCCGTCTCTCATTAATTCATTCATTCATTCATGATACATAGGGCTTCTTCTCTATACAGGATCTAATCCCTGATGACATGGACACAGAGTGCACACTCCATTCTCAAGCAGCCCACATTCTGACTGGGGAGTCCTTCATATAAACAAATAATTAGAAAGCACACTGTTATTTAGAACATTACATTTAAGTTACACTAATATCACTAGGAGGCAGTGGTTGGTTCTTTCTGTCCATAGGAAGCTAGACAGGCTAAGAAAGGGAGAATCTTGGGAGGTTTGACACAGAAAAGGAGATACTTGGGTATGTGGAATCACAGAGATGAGAATACCCAGGTAAGCACAGGTGTGTGTATGGTGGGCATCAGCTGTTAAAAATTCCAGGCAGTGAGATGTAGGTGAAAAGACTTGGAGGGTCAGAGAATTCTAGTTCTATGTGGCTAAGGCAGGGGGGGCTTGAGGGAGCAAGCAAATGGAGGAGATGCTGACGGAAAAAGCAAGAGTTAGATCATAAAGATTTGCCATGCAGAAGAGCTTGGACTTTACCATGTAGGCAGTGAGAACCGATAGAAGGATTTTTAATCAGAAAAAAATGCCCTAGTCCTAGGCATCCGATTCTAGGATTAGATTTTGTCTTCTGGCTGTGACAAGAACTTGTGAGTACAGGGCCAGTATCAGGGACAAGGTTACTTCAGCCCAGCTAGTATAGCAGTGAGGAGGCTTTTCAGCTTCAAGTATTAGAAATCCCAACTCAAAATGGCCTGTGTAAGAAGAACCTGTATTGAATATCATAATTGCAGAGTTGAGTAAGTCCTAGAGATGGTTAACTGTTCAGTAATCTCATCAAGGACCCAGGTTCTTTCTACCTTTTGGTTCTGTCATCCTTGACGTACAAAATTTGTCTTTAGGCAGGTAGCAAAATGGCAGCTGCCATCACGTGATCCAGGGGAAAAGAATCTGTCTCTTCTAGTGAGTCTCTTTTAGACTTGTGGAAATGTTTCCAAAAGTTCTTCAGCAAACTCTCACATCTCATCGGCTGACACTGTGGCCTGTGCCTACCCGAGTCATTGATAAGGGGAACAGGAACAATCATTAGCTGTCCTGAGACAAGGTATGAAGCCAGCCTTCCTTGAGTATATGACCACAGGATGGTAGATAGCTAAAGAAAATAGGGAAAATAGCTACTTGCAACCCTTAATTGTGTCTCTTTACTTTCAAAACTCTCCTCTGCATTTTCCTTACTGCTGCAAAAAACTGTAACAAATTGAAGTCAGATTACAGCCCTCTGTCATTTTGCCTTCACTGGGAATTGGGGAATGCATTAGTATTTTTTTTAATGTAGCAATATCAAAGGTTGTGGGAAAATGGTAATTGAGGTTTGATTATAATGTATTTCATTTTTCATCACTAAGATGCTAGGGCTCCACTACCTTACTTTCCTTTCAGCAAATGTATATTTTTCACCTCCTCAATTATGCTTTTGTATGTGGGTTATTCTCAGGTGTATTTTGAAGGGCAGAATGGACACATACATTTGTGATTCAGGTTCTCATATTTCCCTGAAATAGTTTTTCCATCTTCACCTGTGTGACCATATATAATTAGATTAAAACTTAATAACTGCTTCTCTGCTTTGAAAAAACAAGAACGAAATGTACATCACATGCTATGGAAATATTCAGCATCTCCTTACTTTGTCTTTCAGTGACGATATTTATTACAACACACCAGTGGTGCTGAGTGAAGCACCTTGTATAATTCATCACCCAGACACCTCTGCTTTAGCAAGTAAAAATAACACAGATGAGCAATCTGAAGGACTCTTTGGAGTACAGCAGCAATTAGAATAGACTCTTAACTCTGGGACATTGGTGTTTTCGTACTTTGAGAAGTACCATCCATCACTTTGATTCTTAGAACATTCTGGCTAAAGAAAACTCAAGAAAAGTAGTTTTTTAACAATTAAGCCTCTTAAGGGCCTTTCTTTAGCCCTCTTAATACTAGCTTATTCTTAAGCTCCCTGGAAAGTTGAAGCTTCTCAGACCTTGACTCTGTCTTGAATCTTCATTTTTCTATTTCTGCTTTCATATGATACTTCCACCTGCAGCTTAACGTAAAAACAAACAAAAATAAATACAATAAGTGTTCAAGGCCTGAGCCCATTACTTAGAAAGTTTTATCTACTTTTGGCCCAAATTAAAAATGTCAAAGGAGAACGTATAAGAGTCAGTCGAGAGTAGTTGTTTACAATAATTATAGAACTGATCTCAGGATTTGTAATAGCATTATTACAAGGCAGGAGGATTTAATGTAAGATTCTTGTATTCAGAATCAGAAGCACGTGGCAATTGGCGCAGCTGATACAAGTAAGGGATTTTGTCAAGATGGTCAGCCACCTTGCTCCTTTGTCTCCCATTTGTAACCTGGGAAAACTCTCATCATCATCATTATCATCACCACCACCACTGCCATCATCATCATTATCATCTCAGAACTAGATGAAGAAATATAAGTTAAAGTGTTTTGCTAAATGTAAAGTGCCAAAAGTTTCACATTTTTTGCTAAATGTGAAATACCCTATTTGTGAAGGAGACAACAACAGAAATATGCAGATTTAGAGACACCGAGGTGTATCTCCTCCTGTAGCAAAGTCAACTCTGTGCATTTAGTGGCTGCCTTAGAACTTGAAATTCTGTGGTTACTTGGTGGTGTTTCAGGAGGCAGTACTTGTGGGTACTTCTAAAATCTCAAGGTAATTCTTACCTCCTTCGGAAGAGATTGCTGCGAGAAATTAAACTCGGTAGTTTAAAAGACCATCTCAAGCACATCCCAATTATAAATGGATGAAAATAACTTATATTCATCATAGGCATTTTTAGGGCTTGCTCTTTTTTGGTTTATTTCTGAGAAGATATGTAGCTGGAAACAATCAGCATCCATTTCTGTTGTCTCTTAGGTTATAGATTGAGGGGTGAGCCTGGTAGGTTTGCCCAACCTCATGATGAAGAGAGACAGACACAGACGTGTTGAAAGAACACAGATGCCCACTGTCTTCCCTCCCACCTTAGAGATACTTGTCTACCAGGTTCATGTACAACATCGGGGTTGAGTGACCATTCTGATTCCTCCTGACTCTCTGCTGGGGAGGGCACCACATTCTCCTGGAAACTCCCATAGCACTTTACTGGTGCCTCTCTGTTATACTTTCTTCTGTTTACTAATACTTTTTTTCCTTTAATTCCTAAAAATTGAGGTAGTTTATAGTAAAGTATAAAGATAATTTCAAAATAAATAAGTGGTAAAAGCAAAGGCAAGTAAAAATTATAATTAAAATGGATTATGAATGTTTGCAAAGAGCATGTTATAAAGGCCTTAGTATTTACTAGTGGTAGACTTTGAATTTGGCTCAAAGATTTGTCTCAGGGAAGCAGGAGGAGCTCAGTAATAGAAAACAGATGTGGGACGCCAGGGTGGCTCAGTTGGTTAAGCATCCAACTTCTGCTCAGGTCATGATCTCACAGTTTGTGAGTTCGAGCCCCATGTTGGACTCTGTGCTGACAGCTCGGGGCTCAGAGCCTACTTCCAGTTCTGTGTCTCCCCCTCTCTCTACTCCTCCCCCACTCATGCTCTCTCTGTCTCTCTCTCTCAAGAATGAATAAACATTAAAAATAATAAAATAAAGAAAACACATGAGTACACATCTCACATGAAGAAACTCAGTGTGTAAACCCAAATGCTAATTTCAGTTAAGGCTAAAATAGTATTTGATAACATTTAATATCATTTGTTAATGATGATGGAATAGACAACTTCTTAGCATTATTTTTTTTCTAAGCTACCGTAAAGCAGCAAGCCAACATATATTTAAAATGGTGATAACAAAACAGCTTTCCCATTAAAAACTGGAACTAAAAGTAGGGTGCTATGGAGTGCTAACATTCACCAGTAGTATCTCTCCTTGATCTGGAAGACACAAATAGAGGTATAGTTCATTGATAGAAACAAAGTATTTTAAATTATAGACAATAAAACTATCCAGAAATCCATGAAGAAGCAAAGAACAAGCTGTTAGAATTCATGTAGCTACATGGTGGGTAACAAAAATTGGTAGCAGTTCCATATGTCAGCAGTAATTAGTTAATCATAAAACGGATAAAAAGGGTTCTTTTTAACTGTGGTAATACAAATGTAAACTACCTCAGAATAACACTAACAGAAAACATCTTGGACTTGTGTGAAGAAAACTATAAGACTTCACTAAGATACATAAGTTGTAAATTAATAAATAAGCAAAGGTTTTATCCCTGGTAGGAAAACATTAATATTGCAATAAAGATGTGAGCTCCTCCAAATCAGTGTAGGCTCACATATCCTTCCAACGTACTAACAGAAACTGGGATGAGAACTCTACAGAATGACTGTAGGGTTCATTTGGAAGAATAAGGAGGGAAATTGGTAAGGAAGGACTGATGTGGTCAGCAGTAAGTGAATGGACATAAAAATACATTTCCTTTTGGGACACCTGAGTGGCTCAGTCGGTTGAACATCTGACTTCAGCTCAGGTTATGATCTCCCAACTCGTCAGTTAAAAAAAAGAAACACATTAGAGTAACAGGATCCCAATAGATGAAAGATGCCATTAGTATGAACAGCACCTTCACTCCTCATCTGTGAAATCAGTCTAGTATTAAAGTTACTAATCTCACTTCAAAAACGTAAGGTGTAACACCGTCTCTCGCTAGTTCCACACCCTGGACTTGGACCCACAGGCTCTTCTTTATCTGAAGCAATAATCTAATCAGCCTCCTCAGCACTTATCATAAGATTGAGATGTACCAGGCCATGAGTGTAAAGGTCCTAGCATGCTATAAAAGTAGAATAGTAAGTAATGAGCATGAAATGAGAAAGTGTAAGCAGAATGCAGAAAGATGCCAACAGATGGTAAAGTAGAGTAAAGTCGACCCCAAAGAGAAAGGAATTAGAATAACAGCAATCAGGATGCGGGACTGCACCGACATGATGGTGAATTTCTATTCTGTAAGGTTTTTAAGATCAAAACATACAATAGTAAATCAAACACAAATACACACAAAACCGAGAAGCAATGCTCACAGCTTTGGTCTTTAACTCACTTCCCGCAGAGGTGTTTTCCCCTGAGGGAGTCCCCAGAGGTTGAGAGAGTAGCAGAGGACAGAAAGGTCGAGATGCCTTTTACAGCCTCTCATCCTTAACCTCAGGCCTTTGGATGGAGAGATTTTCCTGGCTGTTGGAATACATAACAGGGTAGATGCCAATGGAGTCTCTCAGCCCTGAGCACTTGAACTTCAGTCAATAACCACTTGCTGATTTAGGGACACCTGGGTGGCTCAGTCGGCTGAGTGTCTGACTCTTGATTTTGGCCCAGGTTGTGATCTCAGGGTCTTAGGATCTCAGTATCGTGGGGTTGAGCCCCATAGTATGGAACCTCCTTAATTAAGATTGTCTCCCTCTCTCAAAACAAAACAAAACAAAACAAAACAAAACAAAACAAAACAAAACCACTTGCTGATTTAAAGATCAGTAGAGGGGGGCGCCTGGGTGGCGCAGTCGGTTAAGCGTCCGACTTCAGCCAGGTCACGATCTCGCGGTCCGTGAGTTTGAGCCCCGCGTCGGGCTCTGGGCTGATGGCTCAGAGCCTGGAGCCTGTTTCTGATTCTGTGTCTCCCTCTCTCTCTGCCCCTCCCCCGTTCGTGCTCTGTCTCTCTCTGTCCCCCCAAAAATAAATAAACGTTGAAAAAACAAATTAAAAAAAAAAAGATCAGTAGAGGGGCGCCTGGGTGGTGCAGTCGGTTAAACGTCCGACTTCAGCCAGGTCACGATCTCGCGGTTCGTGAGTTCGAGCCCCGCGTCGGGCTCTGGGCTGATGGCTCAGAGCCTGGAGCCTGTTTCCGATTCTGTGTCTCCCTCTCTCTCTGCCCCTCCCCCGTTCATGCTCTATCTCTCTCTGTCCCAAAAATAAATAAACGTTAAAGATCAGTAGAAAGAATTTATTTTTTTAAAATGAAAATGACCACTGCCACTTATTTATTAGATGCTTTCTACCTGGCAGGCAATATTGAAGGCAATACTCTGTCAACCCTTCCAACATCTCCATTTACAAACGAAGTGCCTGGGACTCTGGGAGAGGTTAAGTAGATTGAGGCCACACAGGCATTAGGTACAGTTCCCTTTTGTGGGATAATGTTGTTCCCTTTACTTGGAACTATTGCACAATGCTGCAAACCACTGCTCTCATGTTTTTAAAATGTCTTGTCTTCCTCACAGACTGTAAGCTCCTTGAGCACTAGACTCAGAGTGAATTCATCTCCCATCTCACCCTGTAGTCCAGGTATTTACATACAGTCTGCAGTTAATAAGTATTTATTTCATGAATGGAGTAGCTTTCTATTTGCTTGAGGGTTAGTTCCAAAAATATTTTTCAGACATCACTAAATTTTTTATGAACTTTCTGCTTTACCCTGAAACTTCTCAAACACCATCGTTTTAAAATTTTCTAATAAAGTAAGAATGAGTTCTACAAAGGGGTGCCTCCTCATTCCTCCCCCTTCTCTTCCTCCTCAGGATAATTTAGTGAGAAGGCCTACTGAGTCCAAATTTGAATTAGAAAATATCAACACTACAGTATGTTCCCCAAAGAGGAAAAAATTTTCTATTTTCAATCTTGTGTTTCAGAACACACAGCTGTGTGACTTCCTAATTTATTGTATTCCCAACTGCCTCCAGACAGCTCTCCATTGCTGCTTCTTTCCTACCCACCCCCTGGATGTGGGAAATGGGACAAATTTTAACCAGTCCAGAATGAGGATGCAGAGAAGCCAGTGGACTGCTCCTCCAAAGATGCCTGTTGCCCAAGCAGGTGCACCTAGCAGCTAGAACCTGAAGGGAGCCAGGTTTCCTGGGATGGCTGCTGGGGGCTAGGAAGTAAGCTGTCAGCTCCTTGGAGACTAATGCCAGCTGCCTGTGTGCTTCCCTGGAGTGTGGTCATTCCCCTGCCTCTAGGGAGCAGGACACAGCTTTGGATCCCAGCAATCAAGCGCAATGTGGCTTCCCTTAATTTGGCTTTCCAAGGGTTTGGCCACGAGAACAGATTGCAGCTGTGGCCTGAGCATCTTTAGAAGTATGAATCATTTTTTTTTCTGAAGAAGCTATTTTGAGCTTTATAATTGCATATTTCATGTTGTTTTTTCATAGAGTAAGGAGAATGACTTGCATTTTTTTTAATAGAATTCTGCTGGTTTCTTTGCTGTTGTGTCTTGTATAATCTGGGCCAGTGATTTCTGAACTTGGCTGTGCATCGGACTCATTTGAGGGAGCTTCTGGGGAATATAATTTCCTGCCATGGAATCCAGAAATCAGTATATTTAATCAACTCTCCAGTTCATTCCTAGGCAGCTGGCTGGTCTCTCCTAAGTTTGGGGATCTCTGTTGAACTCCTTTATGGTAATTTGGATCGTGGTTAAATGGATATTTTTATGGGGTGGTAAGAGCTCTAAACTGGGCCTTAGAAGGTGCAGATTTTTTTTTTCAATATATGAAGTTTATTGTCAAATTGGTTTCCATACAACACCCAGTGCTCATCCCAAAAGGTGTCCTCCTCATTACCCATCACCCACCCTCCCCTCCCTCCCTCCCACCCCCATCAGCCCTCAGTTTGTTCTCAGTTTTTAAGAGTCTCTTATGCTTTGGCTCTCTTCCACTCTAACCTCTTTTTTTTTCCTTCCCCTCCCCCATGGGTTTCTGTTAAGTTTCTCAGGATCCACATAAGAGTGAAACCATATGGTATCTGTCTTTCTCTGTATGGCTTGTTTCACTTAGCATCACACTCTCCAGTTCCATCCACGTTGCTACAAAGGGCCATATTTCATTCTTTCTCATTGCCATGTAGTACTCCATTGTGTATATAAACCACAATTTCTTTATCCATTCATCAGTTGATGGACATTTAGGCTCTTTCCATAATTTGGCTATTGTTGAGAGTGCTGCTATAAACATTGGGGTACAAGTGCCCCTATGCATCAGTACTCCTGTATCCTAGAAGGTGCAGATTCTAATTCTGGCTCCCTTACTGACCAGCTCTAAGCTCTAGACAAGCCTCTTCTCCTGTATGGTCCTTAGTTTCCTCTGGCGTAAAACAGTTCTTGCCCAGGTGGCCACCAGCTCCAGAGCTGCTGTGTTAAGCAAAGACCTTTTTATGGACCCAGTATAGTGACCGTAACCACTAAATAAGTTGCCTGAAACTTTGCCATCATCAGTTCTGGAGTGACGTGGTGGTATTGGATTCTGTACAAAAGAAATAAATGCCCAAAGACCTTGATGTGAGGGGTTCCTAGTGACAAGGCAACCTTGCAGCATGGACAGAGGCTTTGTTGTCTGCCGTACAAATATGACTGCTCTCACTTTTTAAGTGTAAAGTTTAGTTTAATGTGCTTTTCCCACTCCGAATTCTTTCCTCTTTTGAAATATCAACTTTATTGCCAGCAAAGAGTTCTTTGAGAAGAATTAAACCTTAATTTTGCCAGAACAGATAAAGGAAATGGCAAAAAGGAAAAAAAAAAAAACCATTCCTCTGACTTCATTCTTCCCTGCCTAGCAGATTTCACACTGTCGTTTCCCACCTTGATTTTCTCAGCTGGGTTTGGTGGCTCTTGCCTCTCCATGCTGTGGTGGGGCTGTTGGCTGAAGCAGCAGCATTGTCCCATCACTTGGGAACAGGAGAGCTTAAATAATCCTGAAAGTTGGAAGAAGAACCAAGCCTAAATCCAAATGCTGCTTAACATTTCTGCAAGTCATATCTATACCCCGAGAAACACAGCCCTAATGCTTCTTTGGCTTTTATTGGCTATGTAATGATTTGAGGAATCGCTTTGTACTGGAGCCCAGAAGAATCCAACCAGAGTCCACACTTCATTTCCCATCCCAACCTGCCTAGGTCAGAACTAATCCTGCTGCTTCTCTGTGTCATTAATGTTGTCAGAGAAAAACCTCAAATTTAAGGCCTCGTGGGTTGACTATTCTAATCATTTAAAAATGCTTGTTTTGGATTAAGAGTTTACCTTAAGGCCTATGCGTTAACAAATGTTCCTATTCGATTGTATTCTAAAAATAAGCTAATATCATCCATACCATTTTGTAACCTGATTCTTTTCACTTAATGTGCTGCAGACCTCTTTCTTTTCAGTAAATTTATTCACTTGTAGTTTATCCAAACTTTCAGTAGTTGAATAGTATTTCATTTCATATGCATGTGGCCATATTGTGGATATGGATATAAATAGCATCCCGTTTTATGAAAGTATGGGTCTCTTATTAACAGATATTTACATTGCTTACAAATTTTTGTTTCTATAAAGGGCACCTGGATGAACATTTGCTCAGTAAATACACTTAATTAACATCTTTGTACTAGGTCTATAGCAGTGAAATAAAACAGAACACCATCTCTTTCCCTAAGTCTCATATATTTATTTTACTTGGAAAGAAACAGACAATAAAGAAATAAGTATATCTCTGCTACATGGTGGAAAAATGCAATGAAGAAAAATCACAACAGGGAGGATGCATGGCATTGCCTGACTGAAAAGACTGTGTTGATCACAAACATATGAATGTAGTGAGGGACTGGGCTGAGACAGTGTCTGGACAAGAGTTTTCCCAAAAGAGGGAACAGCAGTAGAAAGGTCCTGAGGCAAGAGTATCTAGCATGGGAAACGAAGAGGAAGGAGGCCAATGTGACAAGAGCAGAGAGAACTAGGGTGGGGGTAGCAGGAGATAAAAGTAGGGGTGGAGAGTGGAAACATTCTGCCATTGTAACAAAGTTAGCTTTTACTGTTAGTGAAAAGAGATGCCATGTGATGAACTGAGCATACAGGTGACATTATATAACTTACAATTTGAAATAATTATTTGGATGATCTATGGACATTAGACTATAACGGAGAACAAGTTAACACCCTCTGCTACAGCAAGTTGAGAGGTAATAGTGGCTGGAACCAGGGTGTTAACAGTAGACTGAAAAGTGGTTGGATTCCAGATATATTTTAAAGGTAGAGAGAGCCAACAGGATTTTCTTAACAGATTGGATGTGGGTGGGAAAGAAAAAAAAAAAAGAAGAGTCAAGGATGGACAGCTAAAAGCATCGACTTGTCAGTGAGATTGATGGAGAGCATAGAAGACCAATGGTTTTGTTTTGGTTATGTTTATTTTGAGATGCCTTTTAGACATCCAAGCGGAGATGTTGATTTTGTAGTTGGATATATATGTGTAGAATTCAGGGGAGGGTTCTGAGCCCGAGATTTAACATTGGACATCATCAACAGAGAGTCAATATTTACAGTTGAGATTGGAGAGCATCCACGACTCCAGGATTCAGCCCTGAAACACCCCAAAAGTTACTTGTTAGGGAGAAGAGGAATGGTAACGATGTAAGAAGAAAATCAAGAGAAATTTCAACTACAGGTAGACAGATTGACAGATGAAATGCTGCAGATTGTGGGATTGAATGAGGACTGAGGGTTGATCATTGATTTTAGCAACATGGAGCTCAGAGGCGATCTGAGCAAGAGCAGTTTCACTGGGGTGGTGGGAAAAGAGCCTGGCTAGATGGGTTAACGGCTAGTGACGGTGCAGGGATTAGGGCCGTGAACACAGAGGAGTGCTACCTGGCATGGTCTGCAGTGTGCTACAAGGGAGGTAGTGTGGTCAGCTTTCCAAAACCTTTGTAGCAGTTCGACATGGCCATGGCATTTAAGCCCATGAATGTTTTTTTAGGGATTCAGTTTTATTTTATTTTTCAAGAGTGTGTGTTTCCAAAAAACAGATTAGAAGTGAAAACAAACTGGTCCTTCACTTCATAGTTTGAGAGGTACTGGTGTAGATGGCTATTTAAAGGGGTTTTACTTTAGAGTGGAGTAAAAACCTAAGGTGGAAGCTACAGGGAAGTTACAGGCAAGTGAGATTTTTTTTTAAATGGTGGTAGAAGCTATAGCATGTGCTCATAGGAATGATTCAATAGAGAGGGAGAAAGTGATGATGAAGGAGACCTATATCTCTGCTACATCTTTGCCTATACCTTTAATCATAATTTCCTTAGTGAAATGCCTACCAACGGATCCTGAATCAAACAGTATTTGGCTTTTGTGTTTTTGTAATCCAGTGTAGTATATGTGCCTTGTTGGAATATTTTTAAGCGTGGAGAAGCAAAACTAATAATCATCCATTATCTTATCACCAAGATAGACTGGTATTTTTTCCATAAAATGAGATTAAATTATATTGTTTTTAATATTCTATTCTTTCCATTTAATATATTGGGACTATATTCCTACAACAGTAAGTATATACTTATATCATTATTTAATGCCTCTTTAATATTTCATTGTATGGATCAACCATCATTATTTTGACCAGGCTCTTATTACAAGATATTTTGGGATGTTTCCATTTTTAGTGAAAATAGCACTGCGATGAACATCTTTGTAATTCCATCTGACTATTTCCTCAGCATTAATTGTTGGAAGGCAAAGTTCTGTGTCAAATGGTGTGATATTTTAAAGCTTTTTATTCCTTTACAGTTTACCTCTAGAAAGGCTGAAGCATCTACACCCCCACTGAGCAGGCATGTGGATTTAGGGACAAGGTTTAGCACAATTTTTTTGAACTACTGAAAAAATTGGGGGTTGAGGAAGAAACCTGAGATGGTGAGATTTGGGTGATGATACATAGGGAAACATTCAGACAGGTAAACACATATCTAATAGATAACAGACATGACAGAGATTGATAAAGCTAGATATGATCTGTATTTATCTATACCACAGTCACATTATGACTTTCATGAGCCCTAGGTACTTTGCTTTCATGAACTCCTTCCTCTGTAAAACTGTATAAAAATTTATATTTTTTACTACATTATTATAAAGATGAATATTATCCAGGCTGGATTCATTATTATATGTTCATTATTATCCTATTTATGTTTCTCTTCTAATTTTAAAAGTGATTAGGATGAAAACATTTTATGGGCTTCTAAAGTAATTCCATGCCCTCAGAACTATACCTGCCCTGCCCCATGGACAGGGTCAGCCCAGATTACACTGCTTTATGCTTTTAATATTTCTTTCTTTCTTTTTTATTTTTTAATGTTTATTTTTGAGAGAGAGACAGAGATATTGGGGGAAGGGCAGAGAGAGAGGGAGATACAGAATCTGAAGCAAGCTCCAGGCTCCAAGATGTCAGCACAGAGCCTGATGCAGGGCTCGAACCCACGAACCATGAGATCGTAACCTGAGCCGAAGTCGGACACTTAACCGACTAAGCCACTCAGGCTCCCCTATGCTTTTAATATTTCTAATAATAGATATTACTTAGGACCAAAAAATAAAAGAGAAAAGTATGAGACTAAATTTGTAAATATTCATGGTCCCTACTAGGTTTCTGTATTTTTTTTCCACAAAGGGAGGAGATCTCTTCCTCTTTTCTCTTATATTCATCCCATTTCCTTCCTAGCAGTGGACTGTAATAGAAGACCTGGATCCTGCTCTTAAAAAAAAAAAAAAAAAAAAAAAGTAAGAGGAAAAGTAAAATCTAACCAGCTTCCCTCCCAAACTTGCTTCTACTCCTGATCTCTGGTGTCACCATTCACCCAGTTGTTCACCCTGAGACTTGATACCATCCTTGGTCAGAGACTCACATCCATAGCTGGTCAGTGATGCAAGTCCTATCCAGTAAGCACCTAAAGGTATATGTGTGTGTGTGTGTGTGTGTGTGTGTGTTTTCTGAGATATAATTTGACATATAACTTTGTATTAGTTCTAGGTGTGCAAATGTAATGATTTGGGAAGGGAGCTGATATATGTTCATATTGTGAAATGATTACCAGAATAAGTTTAGTTAACATCCAGCACCTCATATAGTTCTAAATTTCTACATGTTGTGATAAGAACTTTTATGACCTACTCTCTTAGCAACTTTCCAATATACAGTACAATATTGTTGATGATAGTCACCATGCTCGACACTACACCCCCCAGAAAGTTTGCACCTTTTGACCACTAAAGATTTCTTCTGTGTCCTGATTGTTCTGTTTCCACTGCCATTACCCTCCTCTACACCATCGTGGTGCTGCCTCCACACTTGCGCCTCTAATCCATCCCTGCTCCACCCTGTAACCTGGGCTTTATCTAAGGCATAAATCAGATTGGTTTAATCCCGTTCATTAAAATAAGATGGCTTTTGTAGGCGTCTGTTTTCTTTCAAAGTCCAAATTTCTTTTGACCATACTCACGCTCCAGAAATTGCAACACGGTGTACTTTCTGTTTTCTCTTGACCTTTATATACACTGGCTCTTCATTCTAGAACACCCATCCCCCATTGCTTTGTGTCCCCACCTCAGACACACTCTTTGGCCCCCACTCCCTGAAAACACCCTTCCACTGGGCTGAGCTTGACCCCATTGAGGCACATCTCACACTAGATGGAAATTACTTGTCTGTATTTGCACATTTTCTCCCTCCAGCTCCATCTGCTTCAAAATTAGTGTCAGTTCCATCCAGATTCTTGTGTAAGGTTTTCCGTCAATCAACATGGGTTAGAAGCATGTAGAGGGCACATGGGTGGCAGCAAAATATAGGACTGGATGTAATTCAAGTTTTTAAATGTTTATTTATTTTGAGAGAGAAGGAGAGAGAGAGTAGGGGAGGAGCAGAGAGAGAATCCCAAGCAAGCTCTGCACTGTCAACACGATCTCTTGATCTCATGAAGCATGAGATCAGGACCTGAGCTGAAATCAGGAGTTTGATGCTCAACTAACTGAGCCACTCCAGCGCTCCAGGACAGTTTTGTTATAAAGTTGAATCCATTGTCTCTGGGGTTACAATTTGGACAGTTGTCAATAAACTGTCTCATTCGGGTCAAGCAATGCCATGTGGGATGACAGAAGGCAGTGGGACAGGTCTCAGCCACAGTGTGGGACATACAGGAAGAGCTCAGCATGTTTGTCACCATCATCCTGATGGCACTGGCATTGGGAATCCAGCCTACCAGGGTGGGCTGCCTGCTGGGTGGTGGAGCAGCCTCAGGGCCACATGTGTTACTGTCAGTCAGACAGAGGTCAGAAATCAGCAGGTGAATGAATCCTCTGGTTGCTAGACTTTCAAGCTCTTTGTCTCTTTATGTGATGGGGGCCCAAGTTTCTTTGATGCTCTTGGCCTTGAGGAAAAATCAGAATCACAGCTCTTGACACTTACTGAGCTAGAGGTTTGGGTTTTCAGGAAACAAATGATGAGGAAGCAAAGAAAAACAAAAAATCAGACAAACCCAAACTACATCTAATCCTCTGTCTTTGGGCCCATTTTGCTTTTCTGTTAGAACATTGGTCATCATAGCTGGTTAGATGGTAAGAAAAGGACCCTGGGACCTTTTTTTTTCTTTTTCTGGCATCTTTTTTCTTAATGCACCAGTTCCTGTGCCAGGTGGTTGCCTACATTTATGCTTAAGAAAATAACATTTCTTTTGTTCTTGAATGTTCCTTGTGAGTCATGACCTTGAGTCATATGACTTCTCACTTGGAATAGTTCATGAGATGTGGTTGTAGGTATTTTATGTCAAGAAAGAAGAGAAAAATATGTATCTGGAAGGAGGCAGTCAAATGGATTACTCTCTTGAAGTAATTGCAAATAGTGACTCATCAGGGGTAATGAAGTCACTTTAGTGAATTTTGAATAGTGTTTTAAAAAATGGAAGAAAATAATGTTTAGAGTGCCTCACAAGTAGCAAAGATAAGTGCTTTGTTAGATCAGTTTTACATTCATCTGCATGTGTACTGGGATGCAATACGAAGTATGTCTCATGCTGTAGGTCACAGCTCAAAAAATTTGAAAGCCACCACCCCCTGCCTGACAATTAACTCCAAAATTCCCTACTCAATAGAGTGTTGTATGTTTTTGAATTAATGTCTACATCACACATTTTTTGATTCAAACACGTTATTCTGTCAGAGTTTATCTTAAGGGATGAGTTGCCTGCCACTCAATCATACAAGTGAAGTTGATTATCATCCATAGACATCTCCTGCATGATTCCTGCTCACATCTTTTCTCTTGGTACTGCTCCTGGCTCTTTGTGATATCCCTGAATTTTCAGGTTTATTCCTCTTAGAAGGGCTTCTTTATAGATTAGAAAATGAGAATTGTATATGTGACATCTCCTGTGTATACATAAGAGGGAGCCACAAGACATGTCTTTAAATGAAAGGACAGTGTCAGTGCTTTGTGCCAAAAATGACTGGTGCCTTAAAACAGCTTTTTTTGTTTATGATTTATTTCAGTGTTTTTCCAGTGTTGTGTCTGAAAGAGAATATATTCTGTTTCAAATAATTCCAAATGGAAAGCCATCAACCACCATTTATGTAAAAGCCCGTATCTGAAACCCAAGCAGAAATGTCTGGTTCAGTGATAAATGCCCTTCATTCCTCCTGGGCCTCCTTCACACACAGTTGAGGGAACGTGAATGAGAATAAGTGGGGCATGAGAAAGCAATTTCCAGGCCCTGACTAACAAGAAAATCACTGAATGGTCATTCTGTCCCATGCAAGCCTAGGACTGTGGAAAACCCGCTATTGGGGCCTTTAAACAATCTTGCCTGTCTGCTCTTTTGACCTTATGCCCCTAAACTCCCACAACCAGCTTGCATTTTGTTTAGATATAGGCCATTTGCAGCTCCCTAAACAAGTCAGACTACCTCCATTGTGCCTTGGTTCCTTGGCACTTTCTCTGTCAACTGATTTTGGTCTAATACCAACCTGTCTTCTGTGGCCCAGGTGACTGCCACAAAACCTTTGGGGACCCTCTCTACTAATCTGAATTCAGTGTGCTTCTATTGATCACCTGTCATACCATACCACCTGCCACATACCAAGAACAGTACTCAAATATGATAGCAACTTACAGAATTATTAGATATCTCCTGAGCGTCTGTGATGTCTCACATCTTGTTCCAGGCACTGGGACTTTGCTGATCTGTTGAAGATAATCTCAAAGTCAGCTGTAGAATTATCTTTATGTTCCTCATTAGCTTATATTCTAGCAACAAACAAAAGATGAATAAGGCTATTTTCCCTCATAGTAATCCTTTGATTTCTATCACTGTTTAGACAAGTGATATTTTATACCAAATATTTTATTTTGAAATTTACTTTATAAGTTTTAGAAAGGATCAGCATTTTAATTTTTTTAAGTAAATGATCACATAATAATTGCCCTTGACTTTTTTCCTGCCATTCCTCTACCAAAAAAAAAAAAAAAATCACATTGAAACCAGCATCATATCACATATACATGTGATATGATATATAAATAATTGCCCTTGATTTTTTTCTGTCATTTCTCTACTAAAAAAAATCACATGAAGCCAGTGTCTTATAATTTAAGATTATAAAATTATATTTAAAATTATAGATCTTATAATTTAAGATTATAAAATCAGTACATTAAAAATAATCTTCTTTTAAAAAAGTGCACATCCGTTTTTGAAGTTTTACAAAATGGGAGAGATTTTCAGGAATAAAATTAAAGCCACTCACTATTCTGTATCCTGAGATAACAGCTATAGTCACAGTGATAGGTTTTCTTCTACCCTCAACTGTATCTGTATTTGTATCCTCAGATTATCTCTATTATACTTATGTTTGCATTTACATGTATATAGAAAAAATGTGGATCATATTGCCTCTATAGTTCAGAGTTCTCTTTTTCTCTTCTCCCAAAATGGTCATATCTATAACATCTTTATATATCTTAAATTATCTTACAATATATTCTTTGATGACTAAGTATCATTCCATTGTGTAGATCTATCATAATTTATGACATAGAAGTTTATTTTTATATGCTGAAGTTTTTCCTAACTTTTACTATTATAAACACCTCTGGGATGGATGATTATTCTTGTAGATAAATCTTTTATTCATCTTTAATCTTTTATTTAGAGTAAATTGCTAGAAGTTAAGTTGCTAGTCACATCCACCCTTAAGCTCTGGATACCTATTGCCCAACTATTCTCTGAAAAGGTCATTTCAGTGTGTATGTCCCTCAACCAAATGTGAGAGAGTACCTGTTTACCATACTAAGGACTGTCATAAAAAGAACAAGACTAAGTAAGAAACCAAGAAAATTCTTAATTCGAGAGTTCAAAATGTTGTCTTATTCTTGGCTGTTTTATGAGAAATTAACAGCTTTTGACGTATATACTGGCCATTTACATTTTGTTTATCAGTTCTATTCTAATTACATGAGAATTGCACATTCCTTATGTGGTATGAATAGGAGAAAACTATGACACTATAGTGTGGCATGTGATTTTTATACAGGGATTTGCAGTATTGATTCTTTGAAGTAATCAGCATGGGTGATTCTAATTTGGAAAATATATAGGGTCATGATTTTACTTACATATTTCAGGCTATTTTAAAAGCATTAATATCGAGGAGCTATACACTGACTTGTATTCTGAAGTAATAGCATATTAGGTTGTGAGGACCCAATTCCTATTTTCAGAGGGAACCCTTTGCAAAAAAGTCCCTTTTTTAGGCATTTCATCACTTTGGGGAGCACTGTTCTCTTTATTGAGTTGCCAAAAGACTATAGCATAGTTGGGGTAGTATTTAATTTTTTTAAGTGTTAGATTCTTTTTTATTTAATACATTTATTAAAAGAATAGCACATGGGGGCACCTGGGTGGCTCAGTCAGTTGAGCGTCTGACTCTTGATTTCGACTCAGGTGATAATCTCACGGTTTGTAGGTTCAAGCCCCATGTGGGGCTCTAAGGTGACAGTGCAGAGCCTTCTTGGGATTCTCTTTCACCCTCTGTCTCCCCCCTTTCCCTTCCCCACTTGCACTCTCTCTCAAAATAAACTAAAAAAAAAGAGAGTAGCACATGATACTGTATTTTATGTAAGACATTTAAAATAAAAAGAATACTTCTCTCCATCTTCGACTTGTTTCTTTTTGAGTCCCAGCTCCTTTGATTTGATGGGCTCTCCTAGTCCTTTTTAACTGCATGTGCTAATGTGTTGTGTGTGTGTGTGTGTGTGTGTGTGTGTGTGTAATATTATAGAACTCATTATTTTTAATGGCTAGATAGTATTTTAGAGCAATGCCTGATCTAAAATAATTCTTTAAATGTGAGTGCAAACAGTGTTAGGTTTACCTACAGGGAATTTTGTTTATTTTAATCTATTGGAGGAAGTGAAGGGTCCAGGAGATGACTTTTTGGCTAATGTTAGTAGAGAAGACATGGTAGACTGAGTTTCTTTTAAGTTATGCCAAATAATGGAAGATGATGCCAAACTTAATTATCCTCTATACTTGATAAATTTATCTAACTTAAGGAGACTAATTAAATTTGGGGAGGGGAGTAATAAACTGAATGTGCACCATCAAGGAGCAAGGTCCCTTGAAAGTCTGTCTAGGAGAGTTGAATCAAAACATCCCAGATCAATTTATGTTCTTGAACAATTGTCCCACTCAAAACTCTGAAATACAATTATGAAATCCCTTGGTAGTTTCTTCTTGAGAGCGTGAGGCCAACTTTAGGAAAAGAGACATTTTTTTCCTAGGATTGGAGGCGTGGTGAGGAATAGGAGGTGTGTATGTGTGGATGAGAGGCATGAATGAGCTATTCTCTTCTATCTGCCATTCATGTAAATGGAATTATACAGCATGTAGCCTTTTGTGTCTGGCTTCTTTCACTCCACATAATGTTTTTGAGAGTCATCCAGGTTGTCACATACTGTTTCAGTACCAAGTAAGCTTCAGTTTATTTTCCTTTTTCCCTTCTTTATTTAAGGCAGGTTTATTGAGATATAATTAGCATAGTAAAGTTCACTCTTTTTAGATATACACTTCTTTAGTTTTGAAAAACATGTGTAGTCATTTAACCACCACCACAATCAGGATATAGGCAATTTCCGTCTCTCCAAAAAGTTTCTTTGTGATAATTTGTTTTGTCTTTGATCAGTAGCTCTCAGCTAGTAGAGAATGGGGAGGACGTAGTGATGGTAAATCTAACTCTACTAACGTAAACCTCCAGTAATCTTATATATTCAGCTTTTAGTCTTACACAGCTATTCCTTGGTGAAAGTGTCCCTCTACCCCCTTGTGAATCATACAGAGAGGAATATCACAGTAGAGAAAATATTGCATTTGTTTTGATTTTGTTTTTTTCCACTGGATTACCATACTTGGCTTAATCCAGGTGTGGTAGTTCCACAGGATGGGCCAGAACCCCTCCCTGACAACAAAGTAAAACTGATGTCCATCATTCTGAAATTCATCATATCATCTTTAACTAGCAGTCAATAATGGCCAAATTCCTTGTTCAAGAAAGCAAGGGATCATAAATGACAACATGAGGGTAAACCTACCTCATTTGCTAATCATTGTTCCTGATTGACAGATATTATCCAAGCTTGATACTTAAATACACATTCTGAATATTACACACACACACACACACACACACACACACACACACACAGGCCCACAAGTTCACAGATGTCAGTAGAAGTTAACAAGGCATGTGGTTTTCAGTGAACTAAGCAAGTTGATAAATAAGAGGTCTTAACCCTCTGCTACAAATGAAAAAAAAAAGAAAAGATACCATCTTTAAAGAGTTTTTCTCAGCCTACTGTATCCTCTTTAAGTCTGTTTATGGCACTCCCACAAGATATGGAAGGCTCTTGAAGCACTAAAGAACGGTGTGACTTCAGTGGCATGGCCCCTTCTGCCGTCACTGCCACAAAAGTAGGGGTAATGAGGATAGAAAATGGCACGGTTGTAGTGTCCTCTCTCTTACCTGCTTTGATTGCAATCTTCTCACCCCCTGGAGGAATAGCTTCCATGTCTAATCGGATGAGGTGAAGAAAAGAAAATTGCATTTATTTTAAGCTTAAAGTTTAGCCAGATGGGAGCCAGCTTAAGTTCCGTGTGAATGTAATTTGATTTTTCCCCATTGCACCAGCCCATGTTGAGTTGCCTCTGACAACTGATAAAATTCACATTTCCAAGCAAATCTCGGATTTAGATATAAATATGCAGAGTGAGCACACAAATTAACTCATGTTCTCAAAGTTAAAAAGGGTGAAATCGGACTAACTTCACATAAGGAAAATTTCAACTTAATGCTGGTGAAACGGAGCAAAATAGAATATAACCCATAATTAGACTACAGAATTCTTTCAATTCATAATTTTTAACAGAATGAGTAGGAACATTCTAGCAAAGTTGATTACTAAGTCTGAGACCCATTTTCTCATTAACTTTTGGTGTAACATTGGAGTGGGTTCCATTTGAGATAATTTCCCAAAGATTGACCTAAAAATGCTTGTTATGAAATAAATTTGGGAAACATTATGAGATGTGAAACATTAGAGATTTTAGCACCTATTAGCAGTTCACATTTTTTTGCTGTGCTAAGGCACAGTGTGAGCATTTCTCTTCTAAGAAATTTCTTCATTTCATGCTTGCAGCTCTTAGACCTTCCGCTTTTAGTTAGCTCTCATTCTGGATTTCTATCCTGTCTCCGAGGTGAAGGGGCTCGGAAGTGATGGAGTGCAATTTGGTTTTTCATTATCAGTCTGATTGAGATTTAACTTTATAACTCCAATGGTTTGGATCTAGAAACATATTTTTTTTTTCTTTTAGATAGATCAGCCTTAGGAACAGACTTGCAAGATATGGATAAAGCAAGCTTTTATATGCTTGAGAGGGAATGAGATAGAGTTTCACCTCTACAGCTGGGAGCTACCTAACTACACAGCCCATCTTGTGTCACCACAGCTTTAATTTAGGGTACACCTGGAGGATGGATGAGGCCTGTGAACTTTCATATGTGTCAGAGTGGAATAGGTGACCCACATTCAGCTTCTCTTTGGTACAATGGTATGTGCCAGTGCAACCTGTGGTCTGTTATTACCTCTTGGTCTCTTCTCTTAGCCTCATATTTTGTCTTGAATATTCAAATGCAAATATTTTGGGTACCTCCGTAATGCTAAATTTGGTACTCCCATAACATCAGGCAGAGGTTGAACTATTTTATTTATGAGTGAGAATAACCTGCCTAGAGTTCATATTTCAAACTCATCCTTTTGAGATTTGTGAATGAATCCAATCCAAGGAGAGCTTTCAAGAACACATTTATCAGCCATGTAACCTTCATTTTCAGGAAACTTTTTAACCTTCACAGTGTTAGTAATGGAAGAAAATTCTGCCATTTTCTTTTTAAATTTTAGGTGAGTTTTCAAGATGGTCTAGACTAACAGTTTCTATTTCTGGATTTGTAATTTTCTGATTCCTGAGTTAATAGAGATAACCTAGAAGCAAAGATGTTTTAATATTTTAACAATCTAAAGCCATTTCTGAAATTATCTCCTTTTTGACATTTTTTTCTTAAACAAAAATGCCTTTTTTTTCCTGGTGGTGAAACAGGCTCCTATACATAAAAGAAAAATTAGAAAATGAAAAAAAAAAAAAAACCATATCACCCAAATAGCCATTGCTAATGTACTTTGTGGTTCTCCCAGCCTTTGGTGCATGTATTTAGAAATTTTGTATCCCAGCATGCAGCAGACTTTCTTTAAGTTGTTAAGATGTCCTGCACACTTATGTGGGCTGGATGGTCTTTTTCACATTGATTATTCATGTTTTGTTCAGTTGATGGGGCACTTTAGCAACATTTGATCGAAATATTTCCTTCTGAAGCATCATATGTGCAGGTCAGTGCCTGGGCTGTCTGTTGCCCCTCAGTAATTGGTAACATCCATATATTTAAGACTTTTATTTTAAAAATGAATGAATGGGTTTCTTCTTTTATTTATTACTATTTTTTAATGTTAATTTATTTTTGAGAGAAAGAGATAGAGTGTGAGCAGGCGAGGGGCAGAGAGAGAGGGATATGGAATTTGAAGTGGGCTCCAAGCTCTGAGCTGTCAGCACAGAGTTCAGTGCAGGGCTTGAACTCACGAACCATGAGATCATCACCTGAGCTAAAGTCAGATGCTTAACCTACTGTGCCACCCAGGTGCCCCAGTGAATGAGTGTCCATAGGATACAGGGATCCCAGTTTTTATTGGGTCCTGTTTAAATTCTAGCAAGGTTTTCTTCATAACTACTTGTGCAAAATTGTTTCTGCCCCTAAAATTGCTCAGATAAAGAATTTATTCCCAAGTCCTTTTTATTGGCATCTTTGTTCAATCAGTTGAAAATCTTATAGGTTATTGCAGCTTACTTGTTCTTCTTAACTGGGTAATGCAAATGGATTTCCAAGTAGCAAGTCACAAATATGTTACCCTCTAGCTTTTTAATTTTTTTATTTTTAAGGGTTTTTATTTATTTTTTGAGAGAGCGTGAGCAGGGAGGGGAAAGAGAGAGAAGGACAGAGGATACAAAGCGGGCTCCATGATGACAGGGTGACAGCAGCAAGCCCTATCTGGGGCTCGAACTCATGAAGTGTGAGATCACGACCTGAGCTGAAGTCAGACGCTCAACTGACAGAGCTACCCAGGCGTGCCCCCCCTCCAGTTTATTTTTAAAATTAATTTTCTTCTGCCCTAAAACTGGTATGAGCCCTTGAGTCCAGTTTTCTCTGTATCAGTGGCTCTTTGAGGCACTTAAAAGCCTACTGACTTGAAGCTACAATGCCTTCTCAGGGAATGACCCCAGAAGACCTGCGTACTGGATGCTACAGAACACCCTGGTGTTTGCAGCCAGAGAACCTGCATTTGTTCCTGGAGACCCACTTTGTGCCAAGGAAGATTCCATATTGTCTAGTTCTTGCCGCTGCCCTCAAATTGCTGCATAGACTCAGAAGAGTTGGGCCCCACACCTAAGCATAAATGTTTATATTAATGGACATGCCACATCCAGTGGTAACCACAAAGCTCAGTACCCTATGGCTTTGGCTCGAACTCTTCCTTAGTGATTTACAAGATTGACTGTTCCTTCTTCCCATGTAGCCTAATGCTGTTTGAGGCAGACAGCATTCTTATTCTTGATTTGTTCCCCCTGTCTACCAGGATTATTGTGTTTTCACTGTCAAAACAGATACATGATCAGGTCAGAGAACACAGAGGAAAAGCCTGTGCTAGAGATAATAAATTGGGAGTCATTGCCATATGAGTTGGTGTTAAAGTCACAGTACCAGTTAAGATTGTCTTGAGAGAATTTAAAGCAGGACAAGCAGGAGTCCAGGCTATAACACTGTGGAAAACCTTCATTTAGGAGCCTCATAGAGGGAGCAGAGGAGCATGTGATGGGGAGGCTGGAAGGGGAAGGGCAGAACCAGAAACACAGAAGCACCAGAGGATACTGCTAAGAAGTAGGTCAGAAGAGGACTGAGATGTGTGTGGGGGACATTAGAGATCTTAACCAGAGCAGCTTCCATAGAGAAACAGAGCTAGAAGGCAGAGAAGGGTGTGCATAGAGTGGAGGAGAGATTTGGACTTGGAGAAGCCCAGAGGGAAACAGCTCCTTCTAGGTGCCTAGCCAGAGGGCAATGGGGGGGGGGGAGGAAGGGGAGGGTGAATCCTGGGAAGTTATTTGTTTTGTTTTTGTTTGTGATGGTCTTTGGGTTTTTGTTTGTTTAAAGATGAGAGAAATTACAACGTATGTCAATGATGTGCTGGAGCCAATTATTAAATTTTCAGCAAGTTTGGTAACTGGTTGTTAAACAATTGTGAGTTTAAAATTGGCCACAATAGGACTGCGTACATCAGAGAAACTAACAAAGACAAATAAGCCTCTCAACACCAAGAGCTAGTGGTTAAACAGTTATCAACATACCTCTGGAGATACCTGAATATAGATAGACAGGATCTGCTAGGGAGGAGAGAGAGGAGATGCTGATGGGGCCTGGTCTTTGAGGATGGAGAAGGAGATGGAATCCAACTCTCTATGGAGAAATTGGCTTTTAAAAGCAGGAAGGATATGACCTCCATTTTGATGGAACCCAAGAAAAGAGGACGAGAGAAGAGAAAACTGAGGCTTTAAGAACAGCAGTAATTATCAAAGCTAACATTTCCTTGTGCCTGTTGTGTGCCAGACACTTTTCCGCGTGCTTTGCCTGGATTATCTCCTGTAACAGCCACACGCCGAGGCAGGTATTATCGTTAGGTCTTCATAGATGAGAAGTCTGAGGCACAGAGAGGTGAAGTAGTCTGCCAGACCTAAGAGCATTTGTATCAAGGAGCCAGGATTTGAACTCAGCGGTCTGCTGCCCCAGCCCTTGTGCGTGGCCTCTGTACTCTCTAGTACCTCCCGGAGAATATGGAGATTCTGTAGCAGGAAGTTGACACAAGTTCTCTGCTGATTGCCTTTGTTTTCTCTCTGAAGAATGTGGAGACATCCATAACCCCTCAGAGTGAGGGGAGCTAATAAGAAACATTTAAGGAAAGTAGGAAATACGTAAAATGACATGGCCTGTGGACGAGCAGGCTTTCTAGAGAAGGCTGGCTGTGTAGTGAGGCAATCAGTGGGATCTTATACCTTCAGTCACCTCAGCTATTCTGGGTAGGCACAGAGAAAGTGGCCTGCAGGGCTCCTCCGCGGTTAGGCTTATGACACAGGGATAGAAAAGGAGATGGGAAGGACAGAGGAGTTTAGGGACTTGGAAGATAGAACATGATTGTAGTAATGCACTGTGGACACAGGATGGGAGTAAGAGAATATGGAGGTGGGAGGGGGCTGCTGGACTTGAGGTTTTGAGGAGGTTGAAGAACTATAGCAGTTGAACTAATTGGGGAGGTAAGAAAGGAGGCTACGTGAGCATTGAAATTTATTGATACTGGTTGTTACAGCACACATCCTTCCTCAGTATTTTCAGTTCAGGTATAGTTGTAGAAGGGAATCGCAAACGTGGAATGGGAGTGAGTTACTGAAGATGAGGCAGGCCAAAGGCCATATGTGTGGACCTTAAGTAGTCCAGGGTAAAGGCAGAAGTTGTGATGGAAAGAAGGGCTGTGATCCTGGTTCTAGAATATGTATTATTAAATAACTTGTCATTTAACATCTTTTAATGAATAACATTTGAATATTGCTGATGTTAATTGACAGTTTTGAGGGTCAGTTGCTATACTAATTTATTGTGTTTATCAGGGAAGGGTACAATCAGGCTCTGTCCAGGTGTGAACATCATCAATTGGATTGACAATCACATGATACTTGAAACCTTAACTTTGATACAAGTGTCAGATCCCTGCCCCCTTTTCTCTCTTGAGCTTTCACTGAAACCTGAAGAGAATTGGCATTCATAAGTAATAGTAGGTTACAGTGTCCTTACTGGCTGGATGAAATAAAATCACATTCCAAGCCTTGGTGTGTAGGGAAAAGGTGTCTGTTTATTCTCTTTGATCCCTCTGGAATTCCAGGGCTCACACCCACTATACAGTCACCTGGTGGGGTGGTGCCAGTGGAAGGAAACATTTCTCTCCCTGTAGCGAGTTACTGACATGAGTGTTGTTTGCTGTGGACCTCATCTTGAGAAAACTGTGCTGCTTTGTTAATGCAAACCTCGACCTAACTGTGAGTTCCCTTGCTTAGGGGCAGTGTTTCCTTGTGCTCCAAGTGGGACTTAATTTACAAGGTCCAGGAAGCGAGCTGCAGTTGCTATGGGAACAGTAACTGAATTTCCTTCCTTTAGTACACTTAACACATCAACAATGATGCTATAGTGGTATAGGTACATCTTCCTTTCCCCCACTCTGAGGTCCTTTTCCTTTTTAGATGGATTATTGTTAAGCAAAGGAGAAGGAGGAGTTAATTTCACAGACCTCCCTGATTACTTACCTGATTAGTGTGTCATCATATTCACCCGGCCGGTTGTTCTCATGGTAGTCCCATGTTCAAAGGTTGTGTGTGTCTACACTCAACTTCCCACCTTCAGTTTGTGCTAGTTTTGACAGGCTTTCTAATGTCATGGAGGCTCTCACAGTGAGGGAGAGAAAAATGTTGTTTATCCTCATACCCCTGGTGCCCAGCCTATTGCCCCAAATAGAGTAATTGCTTATTGAACTTAACATGGCTTTGTGTACTATGGTAAGTTGTGTTCATTCACATTTCATCTTGACCGCCATGCATCATTTCTTCAGTAAAATTGAAAGACCTTTTGGGTTAGATATCTCGAAGCACATCGAGTGTGATTGTCAGAGAAGTACTTGCATTGCATTTCGAGGCCACATAATCTTTAGCCCAACATTTGCATATTAATGGATAATTGTAAAACATTATGTAAATTATACATGGTGGTGAATATATTATCAAATCAAATGGCCTTTAGGGGTAATTACAGGATGTGCTGTGTCAACCAGGACGCTGCAGGTTGAATGCTGAGCACTTTCCATAGAATGAAATATAACCTGGCTAGGGTTTATTTCTGTCCAAAGTCATGGGTTGTCTTTCAGTGTGATTGTTCCTTTTGTTAGATGATGAATCTAACACTTGTGGTGATATTAGTCACAGAATATTAGGGATTAAAAGAATAAAATCCTGACTGAAATACATTAGACTGTGGAAACTTTTAAGGTTGGTAATTAATCTTCAATATTTGAGTCACAGAGAAAGTCCCATGAGTATTTATGTCTTTCATTGTACTTACTCTAACATACTTTCTTTTTTTTTTATTTCTTATAAAATAATTCATGCTCATAGTAAAATGCAGCAGACAATGCAACCTCCTCAAATTAGCCCACTGCCAAACTACTCCATTCATTTATTGACTGCTTACATGTGCCCTCCTTGGAGATCACTGTCTGACTTACCACTCTCTTCTCCTTTAGTCTAACTTGGTGTCTGTTTTGTATATCCCAGTAAGAAAGTATTGTAGTAGGAGGGAAGGGAAAGGAAGGGAAGGGAAGGGAAGGGAAGGGAAGGGAAGGGAAGGGAAGGGAAGGGAAGGAAGGAGGGAGGGAGGAAGGATGGAAGGAAGGAAGGAGGCAGGGAGGGACACAAAGAGGAAAGGAGAGATGGAGGAATGGGGGGTGGGGGGAGGAAGAAATTTGGGCTAATAAGTGCTACCACCGTGGTACTGAATTCTGGGCAGCCCTAGTCATTTCTTCCACCATTTCATAGTAAGAATGAAACAAGGTTTCTCTCTAGAACATGCCTCTCCATAAAGGAGATCAATGAATTCTGGCTGTATCTAGTGCTTTGAAGGGAGGCTACCTGTCTATAAATCTCTCCCGTAGTAAACTGTAGGTAGCAGACCAACTGTCCTTTATCACCATTCAAGTTCTCTTTCTTTCTAATCCCTAAGACCCTATCCTACTTGATCTCCATGCAAAATGACCTTCCACCCCCATTATTCTACATATTTCAGAGTTTTCTGTTCTGTTAATCAGTGACGACTGAAGGTAAAACATTTTATCCTAAAAGAAGCCTGATATTATGGCAGGTATCTACCTTCCCAAACCAAAATACAAACAATAAACAAATTTAGAAGATCAAAACCTATTGATGACCAAAATAGTCATTCGGATGTATACTTGCAAATCTGTGTTTTTGTTGGAGGAGCCTCTGAGATCACAAACCTGTGTGTGAGTGTTCCTCTCCTTTTCTGTGCTTCCTTAGGCCCCAGACCATCATCACATTGGACTGGAATCAGGTGACTTGGGGCTTTAATCCAAAATTTTGACACATTAATTGATTTACTCAGTTTACTTTTACTTTATAAGTAAAGCCAGTGATCTAATATTACATAATAGTAAAACTCAAAAGAATTGTTGACTGAAGTTTTTGTATTTTGGTCAATTGTCCTAAAATTTTGTAGGCCCATTTCTTTTTTTTTTTTTTTTAATTTTTTTTTTCAACGTTTATTTATTTTTGGGACAGAGAGAGACAAAGCATGAACGGGGGAGGGTCAGAGAGAGAGGGAGACACAGAATCGGAAACAGGCTCCAGGCTCTGAGCCATCAGCCCAGAACCTGACACGGGGCTCGAACTCATGGACCGCGAGATCGTGACCTGGCTGAAGTCGGACGCTTAACCGACTGCGCCACCCAGGCGCCCCTGTAGGCCCATTTCTAACTAGACACAGAGAAAGGAGCTTTGCCCCATTAAGAGATACTTCTGTTGCTTTTTTAGCAGCAGAATTTGAGTTAGATGGTTAAATGCCCCCCCTTGGCTTCTTGCTGAATCTGTGACCTTGGACAAATATCTACACTAACCCTTCCATCCTGGCCTTTAGAAGCATGGGACATGATTCCCACTCATAGGACTGACGTAAAGGTCAAAGGAGATCAAAGATAAGAACCCCTAACAGAGGGCCTAATCCATAGTAGGTGTTCAATACATGTTTTCTCTTGTGCATGTTGTCCTTGTTTCCTTCCTCTTCTTGTGATATCACAGAAACTTCCAGAAGTAATAATTACCAAAACTAAAATGCCAACAGGCAGTGAGGTCTAAGTCTGTACCTGCCATTGGGTAAGTCATGTATTCATCATCCATTTGCCTTTTCTCCATTTCCATCTCAGATTGGTAATTTGGAGCCATTGGGAACTAATGAGAAAATGAAAGGCATTGTTATCATTATTGCTCTGGTGCTGTGAGGTCTCATGTGGGAAAATTTGAGAGAGGAAAAGGATAATAAAGAAAGAAAAAGGAAAAAGAATCCTGCTCAGTATTAAGCTGTGCTATCTAGGGCCTCCTTCATATGACTTCAAAGCCACATTTTCTTAAGTGGGTGTTAAAGGTTTAATCTCCTTGCCAGTTAGAAATAATTCCTAATGATTAACATAATAGTGAATCATTTTTTGGCTCTGTGAGATACCATTGATGGCAACACTGGAAAGCAGTGAAACGCAGAAATGGCCTCTGCCTTACAATGAAAGAGGAAAATATAACAGCTAATTAACAGGCTATAGAACATTTTCTACTACTGTATACTAAAAGTTTGACACACATGCTATTGGTTTTCAACAAGGCTAAGTTATCCAATTTTTCTGGTGTTCCATATGCAGAGAGCTGCTACACCGGCCCTAAGCTCACTTTTCTGCTTTGAAATCATTTTAACCTGACACTCATGACAGATGCTGTAAAGAATGGAGGCATGCCAGGCTCCCTGATTTACAGAACATCTGTATGTAAAAGTCCCCTAACTGATGTGGTAATTGTTCTGGGCAAATCAGAATTAGCCCCCTTCAGTTCATTAAGAAAAGTCATAAATGTGAGAGCACAGAGGGGTGTTAATAAGGTAAAGGAGCTGTCTCAGGGTGGTTTGCTGGACACTGGAAAAGAGTCTAGCATCTAGCTCTCATCTGAGACTATAACTACAGGAAACCTCAGGAGCCTCAGGTGGCCCTGGTGGGAAATCTCAAGCCAACAGGATACCTCATGGATAGCGGTACTATGCCTGAAGGGCATTGGCCCCTCCCATGACCCCCAGAAAGAAGGATCCTACCATGGATTTCAGAAATCCTTTTTCAGTATGGGTGAACTCAGACCACCAACTCTAGACTTTCCAAAGAGTTTGCAATCTTTGAGGAATCCTTCAAGCAAGTATTTTTGGATGTGGATATTATCCATGTGGAATCTAGGGCCTCTTGGTTTTCTAGAAGTATCTTCATACCGTACTCAATACCTAGAGGCTGTCCTGGTCTTGGGAAGCCACTCTAGAGGTCCCTGTACTGAGATTCTCTGAAAGATTCTCCAGTGAAAGGTGTTTAGTCCTCGTTGAACCTGTGGGAGTTGTCTATTGACTCGTGTGCAACACAGAATCACTTCCCATCACCTCCTCTGGTTAGTCTAATGAAAGCTTGGTAAGATTCCTTTTCCTCACTTTCTTCCCTGATGCAGTATGGATGCCTGGCCACCCTCGCCAGTGTGGCAGCAAAGTGCGGGGTGCAGTGTAGGAGTGCCCTTAAGGGCAAGAGAGAGAACAGTTGCTACATGGCTCCTCACCTTTCAGGTTTTTAAAGTGAATTTTAAAATGTACAATGCAACTGTGATGAATGAGCTAAATCTTTCCCACAAGAATGGAAGATTTAAAAAAAATTATTTTTTTTTAACTCTGTTGCTTTGACTTGAGTGGTATATCCTGAAGAATTTAACGTTTGCATGAAACCAGCCCCACAGAATCAAAGAAAGTGAAAGCAAGTAGGGATCTGATCATAGCATAAAGGAGTACAAAGAACTCTGGACTGAGGACTCTGAACAGAATTTTCACTGTTCAGCAGCCAGTGATATATGCTATAATGTATGTTTGTGCATGTTAGTATAAAGTTGTCCTCTGTCTTATAGCACAGAAGGACTAATCTTTTTTCTGTATTTGTGCCCTGACAACTTCTTTAGGGTTTAAAATGTCTTGCTCTTTATTAAATGTTGGTGATAACAGTAGAGGACTTTTTCAATGGTTTTACTTGACACAATGGGAAGTTTATAACATTATGCCAGTTCCCAAATTTAAAAGAAAATGTTTGCTACTCTGTAAAGGCCCAAAATAGAGAACATTAATTAGCAGAACTGCCAGCAACCACTTCCCACCAAACTCAGCTCTTTAGATGAAGCTCAGAAATGTGAAGACATGTGCCCTTCCTTATAGATACATGTTCAGCTCTTTGAGAGAGCGTGTGTGTGTGTGTGTGTGTGTGTGTGTGTGTGTGTGCACATATACACTCATGTACATCAAAAGCTTAAACTAACCTCTCCTCTTCTGATAATGTTCTAAATATTCCTGGCTGAGGGGGTATTACTGAGCTGGCTAGAGCTTCTATATTTTGGAGACATTGTAAAGGAGGAATGATGAAGGCCTTGTAAGAAATAAAAGTCATGAAAGAATCTCTTCTGTAGACAATTTCATGAGCGCCTCATCGCTTTGGGAGAGCTTGACTTCTGTGTCCAAATGGTTTTACCATTTTCTGTCTAGAATAACAGATGGCAGGATATCTACTGTATGAAGAACAATCCAGGTGAAAGTCACTAAAAGAGTCAGTCTCTTTCTAGCCCTTTATTTTCTTTAATCCTAAAAATGTAGACATTTGTACAAATAGTTGTTAAAATTTTTTTTCAAAAGCATGACAGATCTGCCCCATGATATCATTGATTTTAACCTTAAATCAAAGCCAGGATGCAAAACCCACTGAAGAATGTATAAAAGGAATAAAGTAATGTAAAAACTGCCATTGGTGGGCACCTGGGTGGCTCAGTCAGTTAAGCATCAGACTCTTGATTTCAGCTCAGGTCACAGTCTCACAGTTCATGAGATTGAGCCCCACATTTGGCTCTGTGCTGCTTAGGATTCTCTCTCTCCTCTTCCTCCTCCTCCTCCTCCTCCTCCTCCTCCTCTCTCTACCCCTCCCTCTCTCTCAAAATAAATAAATAAACATTTAAAAACCTGCCATTAATAATAAAATTTCCCTCAAAACTACCGTAATTCATGTCTGTCTTGCTACATGTTTGCCTCAATCCATATAGCAATCATTTATTAATCAGCCTACTTATTCTTCTCGCTGTATTTTATCTAATAAACTGAAAATGTAGTACTAATATTTTTGAGTACTTACCATGTGTTAGATATTTTCTAAGAATTTTTAAGCCTATTACCTTATTTAATACTTAGTCATCCCATGACTATCTTAATCTCATTTTAGAGATGAGAGAATTTATTCACAAGTCCAGTGACCAGCACAAGATTGCACAGCTAAAAGGGTCCAGGTAATAAATGAAACTCAGGACTCTGGCTCTAAGCTATTGCCCTTCATACTGGATTCCATCATCTTGGCCCTGAGTGTATCATTTCATTTCCCCTCCTACCTTCCCCACCACCACAGACACACCCACACAGAGTCAAAAGAAGCTACTTTGATGGTGGGCAATTCCATCTGTTAGTCCTAGAATACCTTTCCTCTTAGTGTCTAGTGGGGTCCCACCTTTGGTGCCTTATAACCCAAGTAGGGTGGGTAATCAAATCTACTTGCTTAGAAAGAAACAGAGGCAAATGGATATTTCTTTCATTTTCCATGTCATCCCTCTCATATTTAAAACTTGCCAGATTAAATAGACCAAATCTGTGCTAGGGATATCCTTTTTGTTTTCTAACAGGCACAGACATTCCATCCAGTGGACCATGGTTGGGCTTAAGCTTTTTCACGGGAACTGTGCTTGGTCTGATCAAGGTGGTTGCAGTAGGAATTCTGAAAGTGTAGCGCTGTCAGAATTAGTCATCTCATGAATGGATGCATGAAAAGCAGACCCCACCTAGTGCTTCTATCAAGAGAGTCACTTAGAAGAAACCACAACTGTTGTTGCTTTTTAATCTCTGCATATCTTTACTCTTGGGTACACTGACCTCATAAAGAACTGGCTGGGGATCTATAGTCAATAAATATAGCTTGTATTTGTAAATCATCTTTCCTCTAAAATGAAAGAATTACTCCACAAATTTTACTAAAATTAAAATACTTCCTGAAATTTTAGTGAGGGAGGCAAGACTATTGTAAATCATAAGTTCTTTTTGGGTAGGATTGTGTCTTTACATATATCTTGTACTTCTCAAAGCACCAATGTTTGTTAAATGTTTTGTGACTGTTTCCTAACTAAGATCAATGCTAAATATTAATGAATTACATGAAATGAAACGTGAAAATCCAGCGCACCTTCTGTGATAGCCACAGTGTATTGCTGGGTACTGACCATCTGTACGTGTGCCATTCATGTGGCCAGTAGTAATTATGGTGCCCCCTAGAATTGGGCACCACTCAGCCATATACAGTAGTGTAGTTGTGGGCACAGCAGGAGCCATGACTAATAAAACTTAACATAGATGTGGTATGCAGGTGCATTCCCCAGACAGCTTCTAATCAAACACTCAGGAGACAGAACCTATGAGAGATTCTACCTACTGAAGGGCTGGAGCTAACACCGGGTTGAACACTGATATATTTAAGCTGGTTGGGGAAGTTCCTGGAAGATAGTGACCATGCTTTGTTGGTTCTTGGGAGAGTATCTTGGCAGTGAGTCTGCAGGGGAAGGGTAGGTATCTTGACAGCTTGATTCTAGGCTTAAACATATAACCTGAAATTCTTAAATTTATCTAATAATGGGCCTAGGGGTCTTTGTCTGGCTCCTGCTATAGTATCAATTGCCAAAACTTGAACAAGTTGAGGTTCAGAGAGGGAACTCTGCCCCAATTTCCGTACCTAGTAAGTTATAGAAATGGAGTTCACCCAAATCTTTAAAGCCCGTTTTCTTTGTAGTATGCTTTGCTGCTTCTAGTTTGAACAAGTTTTTTTTTTTTCTATAGACATTTCAGCTCTTTGTTTCTTGTTATCATCTCTGTGTATTTGTCCACTGGCCACAGAAACCATTTTCTCATATTCATTTTGATGTTCAGTATTTACATTGAGGGATGAGTTGCAACTGTTTTTTGACATGGCTGACAGGGAGACACAGGTATCATGGGGGAGCTAAATGATAAGCTTCTTAGAAATCTGTTTCCTGGGTGATGGAATATACTCAGCTCTATTGTTTGTAAGCAGTAGCATTATTGCTAGGACAAGAAATGCAATACATATGCTAATATGTGCATGAATGGTTGGAAAGATGTTTGAACCCAAGAAGCTTGTCTGTTTCACATTTACAAGCAATGGAAATTGAAAAATTTTTAGCAGGTTTTCAATGAAGATGGGAGAGGTGCCAGAAACTGGAGATTGCTACATAGTGGTGCGTTCCTATGAATTATCATAGGCATGCATACTATTTGCAAGGGCTTGGATAAAATTATTGTGAATCTTGAAATCCTATGATTGTATAAGGTATAGGTTATACAGATCCCCCAGATACATGAGCATAGTCTGAGTAAACAGAAATTCTTAAATTTAATTTGAATTAAGATGATACAGGAAGCTAAAATTGTATTTCTTTTCACAGTATCTCTTTAGATTTCCTTAAAGTATATAATAAAATATCAGTATATTTTGCCTGTTATAAGTATCCCCAAGGTAAAAGTAGCCCTTTAACTTTATATATTACTTTATTATAGCACAAATCACTTTCTTTATTACAGTGAAGTTCTTGTGCCTATAACCAATTCCATATTCTTCACAGATATTTGAAAACAGAGGCCAATTCTTGTACATCTGCATGGCAGGCAGGTAATCAGTATCTGCTGAGGGACTGAGGGTGAATGGTATCATTTTCACAATCTTTAAAAGTAGATTCTGAAAACTATTATCACTGATAAACAATTTTAAATGGATTATTCAAAACAGTAGTGTTTGGTTTTAGAAGATAAAGTAATAAATACTTTGAGAAGTTTGGGGTTCCCTAGATTTAATTTCCACCAAAAACCACTTTCTTTTCTGTCATAAATGTTAACATGATAAATTAGAGGTGCCCTAAATATAGTGTATCTAGTTTGTAACATGAGGGCATGTTTTAAGAATTTCTTAGAATCATTTTCTTGGAGGAAACAGAGTCTATCCTTGGCTGTATCTTTTTAAGGATTTGAATCTATAATCTGAATGAAGGCATGCAAATTATACTCATCAGACTTTTTAGAATACTCAAATTAAGAGAAGCATTTCATAATTAAAGATTTTTAAATGTCATAATAGGCTGAAAACTTGGGACAAATATCAAAATTAATGGAACTTTTATAAAATTCTACACTTGTATTTAAAAAAATCAGTTGCACAAGTTTAAAACTGAGGTGACTTTGATCAATAACTCTGGGCAAAGGGCCTGAGCATTTCAGTTGATGACACTGTCAGTCTAATTCCATGGCAAATGGTTGTTAAGTAAAACCAGTGCAGTCTCAGACTACACTTACAGAAATAGAGTTTCCAGATCCAAGGAGGGAGTTAAAAGTCTCATGATAAATATACTTTCCTCAGACATGCCTGGAATACTAGGAATCATTCTAGGACACATATTTTAAGGAGGTCTTTGGCAAGCCAGGAGCATATATAGAGAAGTAAGTAATGATGTCTTTAAGCAACAATTGAAGAAATGGGGTATGATTAGCCTCAAGTCGAGAAAGCTAAGAAGAGACACATTAACTTTCTTCAAGTATTTCAAAGATTGTCAAGTGGGAAGGTATTTGATGTACTGCATACAACTCTAGAGGGTAGACTAGGACCAACATGTGTGGAAGTTTCAGGAAACTAGACAACAGGTTTTTGTTTGTTTTAAACACATGAAATTTTACAACAATGTTGTGAGGCACTGCTCCTGGCCAACCAAAGTTACATGCCAATCTTTCATGGATGTTACTAATTAAGAAATTTCTAAAAATGGATTTCCCCCATGTCTGGAAATGCAAATTCTTAGACTATTCTAACAAATGTACCTCCAAAAATAGAAAAACAAAGAGATGTATTATTTCTACCTGATACTCGCCCCACTCCGAGACATCTGTTGAACATTCCTTAAACCACATACTGGTACCAGGCTTTCTCTGTGGAGGAGACTAGATTGCCATCCTTAGGGAATCTTGATATTCAGGGCCTGTGGTTGCCACTCTCCTTGGTGCTAAATGTAGGCTTGGGCCTTTTGGGCCTCCTCCCAGACTAAGATTTGCTGGTGTTTTGTATTGCTTTGTTTTTGTTTCGGTTTTTGTTTTACTTATCTCTACCCTGCTGCAATTCAGATCGCAACTCTTGCCTATTGATTTGCCTTCATATTATGGCTCCATACCATTTGGATTATATCCCTACATCAAGATTTTTTATCATTTTGCCTGCCTTTTTTAAATCTGGCACCCAGCCTGCCTTGACCCCAATCCACTGACCTGTCAAGAAAGATGAGTTATGGAAGAGATTTGAAATTTGAAGTTTGGAAGAGCTTTAGTAGGTGAAACATGACTTTCATATATCTTTCTTATTAAGCATTTACATTTCCAATCAGTTGAAAACTCATGGTATATATATATATATATATATATATATATATATATATATATATATAATGATTCTTAGACATAGACATGAAGGCAAATATTAGACAAGGTGGGTATCTGGTTGAAGAAGAGAGTCTTAAGGGTATGATGAGGCCACTGATGAACTAGACATAAAAATGGGAATTTTTAACTTACAATTTGGTTTCTCTCATACATATAAAGCACTGTTCCTGGTAGCTGCAGATATCAGTTCTTTACACTACCATGGCTTTGCATGGAAATGAAAAGCTTTTAGTAAAGGTCACCACATGATAACTAGAAGAACCACACTGACAGGACATCTTGACGATAGAAGCAGAGATCTGATAAACTTGGGCTTTACAGAACAGTCATGCTCTGCAGATGAGAAGACACTGTTGGAATAGCATGGAAAAGTCTTCTATCCTTCTGTTGGGTCTCACCAGACATAGAGAACTTGATGGGAGCATTGTTCCCTGTAGACCCAGGGAGCTAAGATTGAGCTCAAATGAGAGAATCTTGGAAACCGAAACTTAAGAGGAAAAGGAAACACTAATGGAAAAGAAGAATATGATGCATAATGGAAGGAAAAGCCTGAAAATCTCTTATATTTAATGATAATTAACTTGTATAAAAACTTGTACAGAAGCCAAACCACTTAAGGTTCATAAATTATATAGCCAGATTTTAATGGTAAAATTCCTTGAGGAAAGGATTCATTCAAAGTTCACTATTTATAATTTATAAAATATTGCGTACCCAGTTATGCAATTAGTAAATGCTTTCCATGATACCTGTGATTTTGGTTGAAAGAGAAGATCCCCTTTAAATTAAGGGGGAAAATAGAAACATGATTTGGGAAATACAACAAATGAAACAGTTAATCCTCAAGATTCATCCAGTGAGGTTTTGTGATTAAATAATATTTCATATAAAGAACTTTGAGGGTGAAAGAATCTACACTTTTTCATAATTTAGGCCAATCTTTTAGTAGCTGGTCAAATTCAAGGGCAAGTTTATTAGTTTTAGAAAAATTATACAAATTGGGAAGAGCCACTAAAGAGGCAGCCCATTTATTGAATAATTCTCTTTGAAAGTTTTTTTTTTTCTTGAATAAAATATTCTCTAGAGCTAAGGTGTCCCAGTATCCACTTGAAAAGCCCTTATTCTCATATATTACCCAATATGATAAACAAATAGAAAGGCCCATTTCTCATCATCTCCTCCACCCCTTATTTTTCAACACCACAGTTGTTTCAGACATTTTGGTGCTACTTATATCCACTCAGAAAGAAAGCAGTATTTGATCCAGTGCTACGTAATAGCCAGAGGAGGAAGGAAGCTGAACATGTCCAAGAAAGAATTCCTATGGGAAATTCCACGTTGATGGCAGGGCACCCTGCCTGAAACCCTTAGAGTAAAGTAGGCCCTCCACATGTGCTGTCTCCTGTGGTTAAATTGTCTCCCTAGCAGCAGTTAACCTCAGTTGGAGCAGGTTAAATATCAGCAACAAATGTTGGACTTTCTTCCACTGAAACACAGATGAGACTGTTATGAAAGCACTTAAAGTTAGCCTCTGAACATGGCTTCTACATCTATCAAACAGAGGTCATATCAGCTACCTCACAGAGTTGCTCTAAGGCATTTGGGTCATTGTAGGGGCACAATAACTATTGGGGTTTTTTCCACCTTTTTCTCAAAGCTCTGTTAAGCAGTATTAAAAAAGAAAATTAACAAAGTAAGTTCTTTTTAAATGTTTGTTTGTTTGTTTGTTTGTTTGTTTGTTTAGAGAGAAAGAGAGCAAGCCAGGAAGGGATGGGGAGAGAGGGAAAGGGAATCCCAAGCAGGCTCCTCACTGTCAGCGGAGAGCCCGACAAGGGCTCGATCTCACGAACTGTGGGATCATGACCTGATTTGAAATCAAGAGTTGGATGGTTAACTGAGTGAACCACCCAGGCGCCCCCAAACTAAGTTTTTCTTTTTGCCAAACACCTAAGTATCATTTGTCCCTGAAAGTCTTACATCTTCATACTAAGTAAAGTCTATTATGGATCCATCTCCTCCTGAGGGGAGGCTCCACAGGGTGGCTTACTTTGAATACCATGATTGAATATGACAAATAGGGCTGCTGACAAAGCTCTTGGCTTATCCAGTTGTCCTAGAGGAATAAAACACATACTCCCAGGAGAAAGCCAACTTGGAGAGGCAAGTGTTGACTGTCTGATGTAATTCTAAATTGAAAATTTATAAGGAAAACAAGATCTTTTTCAGTGGTCAAAATGATAGAAGGTGGAAAAATAAGAGGATAATGTAAAGTAACTGTAATAGGTATGAGGTTTCATTTGGTGGTGATGAAAGTGTTCTAAAATTATATAATGATGATTGCACAACTCAATGCGCCAAAAACACATTGAATTTCACACTTAAATAGGTGAGTTTTATGTAATGTAAACTATATCTCAGTAAGCTGTTCATTTTTTTTGAGGGGTGAAAAAGTGATATTCTCCAACAGCATAGGCACTGAGGACAAGAAGGCTTGGGTTCAGATCCCTATGACTTTATGGTAAATAGTTGGGTGGCCCTGGGTGAGTTATTTAATGAGCCTGCACCTCAGTTTCCTCATCTCTCAAGTAGAGATAAGAAGACCTCCTTCTGGAGTGTCGTGAGGATAACTGAGATAATGTATGTAAAACGTCTTCCAGAATGCTTAACTTATTTTTTTTTAATTTTTTTAACGTTTATTTATTTTTGGGACAGAGAGAGACAGAGCATGAACGGGCGAGGGGCAGAGAGAGAGGGAGACACAGAATCGGAAACAGGCTCCAGGCTCTGAGCCATCAGCCCAGAGCCCGATGCGGGGCTCGAACTCATGGACCGCGAGATCGTGACCTGAGCTGAAGTCGGACGCTTAACCGACTGAGCCACCCAGGCGCCCCCAGAATGCTTAACTTAGAGAAAGTCCTCAGCAATGCCAGTCATCGGGCATGGGGGAATTTGCTGGTACTGACAGTGTGAATAGAAGTAGGTCTTCAGTGTGAAAGTTCAGAGCCTATAAGAAGTCTTTATGAGAGAAAATTTAACCATCCCATTTGAGGATATATTTCTTTCCCCAAAACTATATTAAGGAAAATTGAGTCCATTTTATTCCTTCAATAAGCCCTTCTTCATTCACCCTTTCTCTGAGCTGACCTGGAAAATCAGCTAATTCACTTATACAAGTATGTGATTAGAAATCAGACAAAATCTGTAAGCTCTTCAAGGAAAGCAGGACCTTTAATATCCCCCCCCCAACCCCCCAACCTGATTTCCTTTACAATGAGAAAGCTGAGTTGCACAAAGGAAAAGGCATTGAACAGGTCCTGTATCTTAGTTAGTATTAAAGGGCCACCAACTGAATCCTTCTGCAGCAGACTGGTCTTTTTTCATGGGAGGGTGATGCAGGCAAAAGAGAATCCTTGCTGGAAAGCTGAACCAGGGACTTTGTGGGGAGATGGCCCTGAGAGTCCCAGAGCAACACTGGCAGTTCTCAGGCTGCAGGAAACCTGCCTATCCCCCCAACTTAGATCCTGTATTTATTTCTCCAGTTCACTCAATATACACGTAATAAGTGCCAGCTTTGTCCAAAGTAGAACAGTAAGTGCTTACTGTTTATCCCTGAACAAGGCAAATGTGGTGTTCTCTGTCTTAAAAGCGGACATTCTGGTGGGAAGATCAAGAAAAAACAAGTTAAAGAGAAATTAAATAATTACAAATTGTACCAAGTTATGAATAAATCAAAGGGCTAAAAAAGAGAACAGCAAGCAAGTGCTTGCTTTCCCAGTGGGTCTGTCTGGCCACATCACATCACTAGAATAGCCCTTTCCATCCATTTCCACATCTGTGAAAGGGAAAAAAAGATGCCCACATCACGAAATGTAACCCAAGCCCATTCAGTGAATGCACAATATTCTGGCTCAACTGGTCTTTGATTTATCTTTAATTATCCAGATAGGTTACTGCTTAGGCTCTGTCTTAAAGAAGACAGTGGCTACATGAGTCCAAAGAGAGACAACTCATTGAAAGTAATTTGAATATATTACAGAACTTAGATAGGAATCGCTGTGATGATTAGCTCATGGAATATTTTTAAACATGTGTTCAGGCTAAGTCCTTCCACCACAACTTTCAAATGTAAGTACTTTTACTTATTTCTTTGTTTTGTGAGCTGGATGGGGAGCTGATCCCAAGACAACAGCTTCTGCTCTCTAATAAACAGAGACAAGAATCTTTTTCAGCATTTCAGATAACAGAATAGTCATAATAATTGTGCAAATACACAGGAAAAAATGTTTTTCGTTTGCTGTCTTATAAAATAATTAAAATCAGCTTCTACAAATAGAAAGAGATTATTTTTTTATAATTTAAGGAAATGTATTTTGTGAGTGTATAATGTATAATAAAGTAGGTTTTCCACTAGATGTTAATGACTAAATCAGTGGCTTCAAGTAGAGTTGGTTTTGCACCCCAGGGCATATTTGGTAATGTCAGGAAACATTTTTGTTTGTCACAACTGGTGGGGAGTGCTGCTGGCATCATAGGAATAGAGAGGCCAGGGATACTGCTAAAAAATCCCTCAATGCAGAGGACAGCCCCTTCTCAACACAAAATTATGTAACCCCAAAAGTCAGTAGTACTGAGGTTGAGAAACCCTTGCCTTAATCAGTAAAACTTGTTATCATAAATTTTAGGATGTGAATATTTAGTTCTCCAAGGTGAAAGCCATAATTTTTGATAAAGTATAATGATTTTTCAGATAAACTGCCATAGTAAATATTTAACACGGTGAGTTCTAGTTTGATCAAAGAAAACAAGTTTCTCTTATTTTAAGATACCTTTTTTTTAACATTTATTTATTTTTGAGACAGAGAGAGACAGAGCATGAACGGGGGAGGGTCAGAGAGAGAGGGAGACACAGAATCTGAAACAGGCTCCAGGCTCTGAGCTGTCAGCCCAGAGCCCGATGCGGGGCTCGAACTCACAGACCTCGAGATCATGACCTGAGCCAAAGTTGGACGCCCAACCGACTGAGCCACCCAGGCGCCCCTAAGATACCTTTTTTAAAAAAATCACTATTCCCTTCCTGGGAACACTTACCCAGTAGTGTCAGCCGAATGCAGACAGTGACAAACAGATAACTTCAAATTCAAGTATTAAAGTTCGTATGCTTTAACTTGGGGAAGTTCCTCAAACTCATCACAGGGTATGTTTATTTGCAAGTTAAGCAGAATTCAGATATGTTTATGGTGGCAGGTATGGTTATGCATATGGCACTTAACTAGAATAGACCCCATGACCTAGTCATGGGGGAAGAGTTTGCAGCTGTGGTGCAGCCAGAATCTTCTTATTGAGACAGATCCTTGAATGCTGATGCATTCATTGATCCCATAGGGAGCAAGTGACACTGAGGTGGCTGCATCTACTCATTGGGTATTTGTTCTCCTCCTTATCCCCTGTAATGCCTCAAGTGACCACAGGCCAAAATGGGCCCCACTTAACTGGGGCCAGGCTGGTGTTCCTGTTCATTACTGAGGCTTAGACCCGTTTTCGTGATCAGCCCCGCTCTCTCGGTGGTGTTTTAAAGCTCGTACAAGCTACCAAAAGTCGGATATGTATAGAGAAGAAATTCTGTAGCACGCAGGTACCCTGATTAATGAGCTGTTTCTGTATGTAACAAGCTATTTTGTTCAGTTAGGCTATAAAATGCAATGCCAGGTCATTTGTATTCAACATACATGTTTTGCAGACAAATTGCTAGAGGCTGGGGACAGAAGGGTGAGCCAGCCCTAGCCCTGCCCTTCTAGATATTTATTCACTTATATGACTCAAAGCTTTTTTTTTTTCTCCTTTGCAAGTTAAAGAAATACCAACATCAACTACTGAAGAGGAATTGTGCAGACTCTTTTTTAAGGGTTATGTTTGATTGTTCCTAAGCCATAATTTCTTTATATGGGAATCTGTGACTTATAAACACAAAAGAAGAATTTCCGTTTCATTATAAGCAAACAGTGAGCTCTCCCCAGCATTTCCCAATCTCTTCCACAAACTGAAAGGATCTTGAAAACCCCTTTGTGCCTTGTACTGGAATTGTTTAGAGAGTTCCCAGGTTCCCTTTAAAAAAATCAGAAAGCAAATTTATATCAGCTGTTATGTTGCTCCAGAAATTCCCTTGATCTCTCAAAGATCTCCCTTCTCTATCTATCAAAATCTCATGCAAGGTACATATTGTTGCTTTCACCTTGATCTCTCCATGAGTTTCAGATTGTTAGGGTTAACTTTAGCAGACATGTGCCTTGGTCTTTGATTTGTCTCATGCTTTGATTTTTTGTTTTGTCTTGTTTTCATCATTCTCATTCTCCCATTTGATTCATCAATGATTATAAACTATCAAAACATCAAACCTAAACTTCTGCTCTAATGAGAGCAGACACACTAGGGTTCTTTCCTCGGCCGATCTAAAGCCTGGAGGGCAGCCCCAAGTGGGATGCTCACAGTGCTGTCATTCTCCAACAAGAAGGTGGCTGGTCAGAGGCCTGGGACCCTTTATTCTCTCATTAGTTAGTGCTAATACTTTGGGATTCCTTGTGTGAAAAATATAAAGAAGGCTTGATGTTTCTGGTAGAATCATCTGAGATGGTTCTGACTTCTAACAAATACTACTATATATGTATAGAAAACATTTTTCTCCCTTTCAAAGGCTGACCTTGAGTTAGTCTGTTGAAATTGTGTATAATTGCTGGGCAGTTGTACATAGTCTATAATTTAAAAAGGGGACAGGTAAAATATATGTTTTAGGTGACAGCGAAAGATCAGCTGGCTCTCAGCTTACTTATGTTCAGGAAGCAGGGAAGTGGTATGAAGGCATAGGTGGACACCATGAGTATAAATTGAGGATTGATTTAGAGTTTGGCAAGATGTTTCTGCAGGCTTTATCCACAGAAGGCTGCCTCTACTGTAACAATGTGGCTCCAGGGCCAGCAGGGTGGAGGAGAGGTCATGAGGCCTGCAGGGAGCAGACAGCTTCACGTGGGTTGGAAGGTTTTATTTCGCCTCTCAAAGCCTCAGTTTTCTTCATCTCAAAATAAAGATAATTCTAAACCTCACAGTAGCTACCTAATGTGTGATAATGTGTGGGGATATCCTTTGTTAACTCTGAAGTATTGCATAAAATATACTCTTTATCATGGAAATATAGACTATTCTGTAATTTTAGACTATCTTAGGGAATTTAGGATAAGCAAGACTTTATTGAACTATTTTCCTTTTCTCTTAATTCCTTTGTGGAATGAGGCAATGCATAAATATATAAATAACTTCCTCCTCCCAAGTTCAAATAAGAGGTATTTTTAAGATTTAATAGAGAATAAAGGACAGGGAAATTGCTGTAGAGCAAAAGCAGTCAGTGAAGGGAAAAAAGCATTTAAAAAAAGCTTTTGAACTATTATGATTTGAAAAAAATATGTACCATCTTATCAAAATAGAGAAGTTTTTTTGTAATGATGATATGTCAGAAGTTTGGGGCAATAAGTAGAGAATGCAAAACCTTAGCTTCTTGTACCACTATTTTTTTTTAACAAACTGTATCTTTTAGTACAGTGTTAAATTTACAGAAAAATGAAAAGATAGTACAAGGAGTTTCCATATACTCTGCTCCCAGATTTTGCTCTTATCTTAGTATGATACATTTGTTACCATGAATAATAGTACTATTAACTAAAGTGCATACTTTCTTCATATTTCCTTGGTTTTGACTTAATATTCTTTCACGAACCTACCCCAGACACCATTTTATATTCTGTCATTGAGTTATACTCTAGTAAGTCCAGAATGTAGTCCTAGGTTCTAAGGGTCTCTTATTGATCATCCTTGTAAAGCATTCAGAGCCTAATAATGAGCGAGTAACATTACTTCCATTCCAGAGCTCAGCTGTATAACCACTTTATCTGAGCAAAACATAGGCAAAACCTATTATGGGCATTTAAAAATAGCCTGGAACAGCCTCAGTAAATTACAGAGTGTCAACCATGTTCATGAACATCACTTCTCGCATTACTTCTCTAATTCATACTTACTTATTTTTTACACACATTTCTAACACCTTTTGTACCATAGAATGTTTTGAAGCTTTCAAAATGAGTCCACTACTCATAAACAGCTGAAGGTTACTTAAAATCCTAGAATAAATCTCAGTCAGGAGACCCAGAAGATAGTGTGGATGAAAGTGTTATTCTTTTAACGATTTTAGAAGCTTTTGAATTCAGCATCATGATGAGTAAAAGCGCCTATGATCATGATAATAAGAATGTATAAGTGTTCAAGGATGTGGATAGTGAAACTCAATGTCTAAATCTAGGCTCTGCTTATCTCACAGGAACTTTTCTAGAACTTTCTGTGGAGTATACAGATGAACTATAAATCATCTTTTAAAAGCTAGAAGTAATCAAACAACTCACTAATTGAGACTTACTATTTCACCTGAGAGGCGGTACCACCCCTCCCAACCCCCACCTCACTGGTTATTCCAAGCATCCCCAGTCAACCTGAGAGACAGGAATGGCCATTACAATCATTGTCCTTGTTTGTTAGTAAGCACACTCACCATCAGGCAGGTTAGAGAAAAGTTGTAAGGACACTGAGACAGAGCTCTTTCCTGTCCATGCCTCACTGAGGATTTTCACATCTGCTCCAAAATAGCTATTTGCTGTATCACAAACAAAACAAAAGCAAAACAAAATACAAGCAAATGCCTGTTTATTGTAATTATTTAAAAAATAAATGAGTTGGTTGTAGCACTTTTCCCTTATAAATGTATACAAACATCCCATGCTTCTCCCCTCTGCCCATGTCCAATGCGTATAAAAAAGACTACTCATTATTTCTAGCCCCTTTTTGGGCAGTGGGGATAACATCACTGTAATAAAGTGACAGAAGAACACATCTCACAAACCTCAAAAATGAGAACCCTGTTGGGGCGCCAGGGTGGCTCAGTCGGTTAAGCCTCTGACTTTGGCTTAAGTCATGATCTTACGGTTCGTGAGTTCGGGCTCTGTGCTGATAGCCTGGAACCTAGAGCCTGCTTCTGATTCTGTGTCCCCTCTCTCTCTGCCCCTCCCCTGCTCACTCTGTCTCTGTCTCTGTCTTTCTGTCTCTCTCTCTCACTCTCTCTCTCTCTCAAAAATAAATAAACATTAAAAAAAAATGAGAACGCTGAATTCTTTCTCTGGAGCTGGCAGCACATCTGGCCTTTGGCCTGGCCCCTTCCCCACTGGTTTCCTCTCCTTCGTGTGACTGTTCTATTGCCACGAGTTCTGTACACACACAGAACTCACATCAGTCCCCTGGCTGCATGTTAGAATAACTAGGGAGCTTTTAAATCATGTTCTGGCTCAGGCTCTGATTGTTTAATTTAGAGCATCTGGGGTAGACTCAGACCTCAGCAGTTTTTTTTTGTAAATGGGTATATTGAGATACAATTTATACAGAGTGGAGTTTACCCTTTTTGTGTGTATAGTTCTTTGAATTTTGAGACACACACACACACACACACACACACACACACACACACACAGAGTCATGCAGCCAATACCACAATCAAAACATAGATTATTTGTAACACCCCCCAAACTCCACTGTGCCCTTATAGTCAACCTCTCCCCCTACCCCATCCTGGAGACTGTTTATCTGTTTTTTGTGGCATCAGTATTTTTTAAACATAGGTGATTCTTGTCTGCAGCCAAGGTTGAGAACTGTGGTCAGTAGAGCTGCCAGGCAGCCTTTAATAAAATTCAGGGACACAGGGGAGGAAGGCTGCAGTGTCTTGTCAATACATTCAGGAAATCCATCAGTTTATCTCATAACTAGACTTCCTTTATGACTATTAGCTGAGAGAAGACTGGTCTGTTGCTTGTGTTTGTTGTGGTTGTGTCTTTGTTTTAGTCGTGGTCTGAAGAGAGACAGGAATGGAGTGACTGGGGAGCTCTGAGACTTTGCCCAGGGGAGGCAGACCACCCATTCCTGCCCCGGTGCAGTTTTTGGTCGCCACACACACACACACACACACACACACACACACACAGTTCTTTCTAGGTATCTGCACTGTTCTCAGCACTGTGGACACAACAGTAGGCTGCATATACAATGTCCCTGCTTGAATGAGGCTTACTGCAAGTGGGTGGAGATAGGCAATCAGCAAATAAAAACCTACACAAGGAAGAAAATGTCATGTTGTCTTACAAAATGCTGTGCACAGAACTGAATGGGGTGATCTTATAGAGGCTACTTTAGACTGGGTATGAATGTGAAGAGGTCATATTGTTAAGCCGGGACCTGAATGTCACAAGGAAAGCAGCCATGCAGAGTTAAGGAATGTTCCAGGCCAAGGAAACAGCTAGTGTAAAGACCTTATAGTTGGAAATGAAATTCGTGGGTGTTGGGACAGCAGGAGGTCAAAGTGTCTAGATGTAGGGGCAAGGGAGGGGCAGTGGAGATGAGGTGGGAGAGGTGGACAGAGGGCAGAGCTCCTGGGGCTTCATAGAATGACATCTAAGTAGATTTCATTCTCTGTGCAATAGGCATGTGATTTAAAGCAGGAAATCACACGTTGTAATGCGTTTTAAAACCTCACTTTGAGTGCCATGTGGAGAATGCATTATAGCAGGTGGAGTGGGGATGAATGGAATTGAGGAAGACTAGTTAAGAGACTGGTGAGGTGAGACGACAGTGGTTTCCTTACCATGGGGACAGAGAACAGTGGCCCCACTGATGCTAGAGACGTGTGAGAAGTGACCCCTCCAGATTTACAGTGGATCGGGTGTGGAGTGCCAGGGGAAGTGCAGAAGTCTCAGATTGTGGAATTGAACTTCTGATCTCTTGTGGTAGATTTCCACTGGCCTCTCCCCATATAACCTGAATCTTTATTATAGCTTGCTGAGCCCAAAGATGTTAAGCTCTAACCCAAACCTGACATCACCAATGTGGCAACTGGGTAGGTCAGCTTGAGTGACATGCTCCTGCAGATTAACCCAGGGAAGAGAGAGATCAGGCTGTGAATGAGAAAAATCAGTACCAAGAAGTAGGAATGGGGTTAACAGGGAAGCTTTTGATTAATTACTACAATACTGCCTTAAACAAACCAGGTTTTACAAAAAGATCTGGCTCTGCATATACATTTACAGTGAAATGCAGAATAAAATGTGAAAATTAAAAGCACCTGTGAACGCATAATTCTCCTGAGAAAAACAGAGCTATTGAAACCACATGAAAGAAGGTACCTACGTGATGAAACATAAAACATGAACGTCTTTATTTTCAAAAGTGTAATTAGCCACAAGTATTTCATCAAGATAGCAAAGAGAATGAAGAACACCTAGGACCACATTGGGTAACTCGAAGGACAGCAGCTCAGTTCAGTGCACCTGTGTGGTGGTTTCTCTGCCATATTGACCTGTGTGCTCTTGTGGGCAAGGTCATCACTGTGCATAGCTTGATACTCACATTTTTACTCCCCTTTCTTTGGCCAGTATTTCAGGAGTTGTGACTTCATTCTTGTTCGCTGCATTTCTTTTAAACTTATGTCAAAAACTCATCCTTTTTGTCTCCTTGGTAGTACTTTTCAAACAATGACTCCATCCTGCTTCAAACTCCCTCACTCTGGCTGAGAATTTCTGGGAGAAATTGGAATATATATATAACTATCTATATAGAACATTCAACCAGGAAGGTCATTGCCTACCTTGCTGATCAACTGTGAGCTCTTGAGTTATCATTGGAACAGCATTGTTATATATATATATATATATATATATATATATATATATATATACCTTATATATTTCAGGTGCCTATAGCCCATCCACTATAAATAAAGCTCCATGGCTATAAAATGACAAATGGCGGGGCACCTGTGTGGCTCAGTTGGTTGAGCGTCTGACGATCCCACGGTTCACGAGTTCGAGCCCTATGTTGGGCTTTGCACTGACAGTGCCAAGCCTACTTGGGATTCTCTGTCTCCCTCCCTCTCTCTTCCCCTTCCCTGCTCGCACACGGGCTCTCTCTCTCTCTCCCTCCCCCTCTCAAAAATAAATAAATATTTAAAAAATGACAAATGGTAACAATATTTGCATTGTCCCTTTTCCCTAAGGACATTATACGGACAGCCAAGGTGGTGCAATGATGGAACTGAGTGTTATTTTTCTTTATTCCTTTCCTATAAGGAATGTTAACATCACCTATTATATATGCTACACTTTTCTTTCATCTCCCCAGCTTCCTATCCCCAATTAACTTTCAGACTTATATAGCATTTTGATGATACACCTATAAGGGAGGCACAACACCTATTTCTCACACCTACCATATATATCTTTTTAAATGTTTATTTATTTTGGGAGAGAGCCAGTGTGAGAGGCAGAGGGACAAAGAGAGAGGGAAGAAGAATCCCAAAAAGACTGCACCATCAGCACAGAGCCTAATGTGGGGCTTGATCCCACAAACTGTGAGATTATGACCTGAGCTGAAACAAAGAGTCAGATGCTAGACCGACTGAGCCACCCAGGCACTCCTTACACCCACCATATTTTGGCTGATGGGGTGGGCTTTATAATGTCCCATCCCTCCTTCTCTGGTAGAGAAATGCACTAACTGGCGGTAACATGATGTGAGAAACATTCACTACTTTAAGTTTGATACTGGCTTCTTTTGTTCTAGGGCCCACTATAAATGGAGTCATTTCTTCGGGAGGAGGAGAGATTTGCTGCTCTTAGAGTGTTGTACATCACATTAGGCACATACTCATAACAGCCAGATGCTCTAGTGTTTATATTTCTGCGATTTTTGTGTCAGTCAAATGTTATCGTCATACTAATACTAGATCTTCCCATGGGAATTCACTTCTGTTGGTCATGGATTCGAAGACCTAACATGCAAAAACTCTGTTCAGTATCACAACTACTTTTGTCTTGAAAAAAGTCACCCGTTTAACCTGTGCCAAAGGGAGTACTCATGAGTAAAATGATCTCAAACTCTTTCTATTCAGCTTTAGTTTTACGCTCTGAGAATGGTTTTGTCTGATAGTAGATGTCTAGGCTGAACATCCATCTTTCTAATAATCCATCTTTCTAATATTTCACCGTCCAATATGTTAGCTACTAGCCATGTGTGGCTATTTAAATTTGAATTAAGTAGAAATAAATAAAATTTAAAAATTCATTTCCTTAGGCATCCTAGCCACATTCCACACACACACACACACACACACACACACACACGCGCGCGCGCGCGCACACACACACACACACATTTCCATTATCACAGGAAGCTCTGCTAGGCAGCGTTATAATGTAACATCTTTCCTAAGTAAAATGAAAATTTTAAGTCATTGCATTTTTAATTATCCTGGATTGGAGCCTACATTTTCTCTTAAACCATCATTATGTTGATCATATAGAGAGAGTAGATCAAAGAAACCATTTTATCTCAGACCGCGGCATGTCATGATCTTCCATCTTATGCTCTGAAAATATGTGACGCCACCCATGTTGTGAGCCTGTGTGTGCCCATGTGAGTGTTCTTACAAATGAAGTCACATCTATTTATAGCAGTAGTGATTTGTTTCTTTAAATATGACACAGAACTTTTTCTAATCCTTTGAATATGTTTTTTAAAAAAAGAAAATTTGAGTTTCCTGAGTTTGGGAAAGTAATATTAGAAAGAAAACATGTAAGCAAGAAAAAAACTTGTCATATCTTTTCATGTCCAGCCTCCGTTGCTAAGAATTCAAGGTGTAGGTGATGCTTAGAATATTTAGAAAAAGTAACAACTTCGATGGTAAGAAATAAGATGAGACTGGAAAGTCTATCCCAAAATATTGTGAACATCCTTTGGGTTACTGTCATGGGCTTAGTTCATTGGTTTCACAAGGTTTGTACTAACATAAGAGAAGTTGTCCTGTGAAACCAGGGCACACCTGGGAGTAGTTCCGGGGACATGAGTCAGCACAGGCAGGTCACAGACCTAAAGCATCCAAGGGCAGGATGAACCTGGGGCTGAGGCACATTGTGTCCCAGGAGACGAGAGCCAAGCAGGCAGGAGAAAAGGCAAGAATGTTATAAGCAAGGAAGACTTTGGAACTGATGGGAAGGGAAGTGCAAGGGTGCATGTAAAGCTGGATGTTCCCCAGCAATTGTTGCCAAGCCTCATAGCCTCACGCTCATTTCCTTTGGCTTCCACTGAGGTGTCTGTGTGGTTCCCTGATTGAAAAGCACAGGGCCATGCAGGACAGTTAAGGGATATATCTTTTGGGGATCTGGTGGATGATGGACAGAGCAGATGGGTGCACTCAAGCATTGTGTCTGTTAAGTCAGAGCTGTCATCTCTGAAAACTTTTGATTGCAGTCTCTAATCAGTGTCTTTCAAATAGGTTGACTTTTCCATAATTCCTACAGTTCTTTTTATTCCATATTTAACACTTAAGGGTGTCAGCTGCCCAATTAACTGTATGCTGAAGCCATAGATTAGTGTATCTGTGAACACTATGATATCATTCAGTCAAGATGAGATGATGTCTTGAAGCAAAAACAAAAAGCCCTTTGAAAATGGCCTGTCTGGTTAGTAAGGGTTTATATTCTGTAAGAAAAACACTCAGAAGTTTGGAATATAATAGCGTTAGAGAGAGAGAAGTGAAGAGAAGAGAAGAGAAGAGAAGAGAAGAGAAGAGAAGAGAAGAGAAGAGAAGAGAAATATCTACAGATCCAGATTTTAAATGTTATCCCCACTGACATTTATTTTCATGCACTTAGAGAGCAACCCAACCTTGACTTCTGATTTCTCGAACTTGGTTTTGGGTTGGTGAGGGAGATGGGCCAGTGACCGATTTCTGTGGGTTCCGTCACAGATTGTTTTTTTTTGCCTCAGCTCATTTCCCCTCCTTCCTTCTCCCTCTGTCTGAATTTTCTCCAGAATAAAGATGGCCTTGCTTGTCTTTGTCACATTCCTTTGCCAGAGGCTGCAGGCCTGCGTCCAGTCTGCTCAAGCCCTTCATGGCCCGGCTCTTGGCACTGCCTGCTGAGTCCTCACCACGGGAGATGGCTTTGTCTTCCTAGGTAGTAGCCCAGTTATGTTCCAGTCTCCTTGGCTATAGGGGTTAGTGGACAGAATTGGCCAGAACCCAGTGAAAGAATGGCTGATCAGGTGTTTGGCCTAATTGGAAAGGGAAAATGCAAACATAAATATCAACCGGAATAAAAACAAAAGCTTTTAAGGTTAATGAAAATAATAGTAAAACATGTGTGACTCCCCCACTTAATGCACAGGAACTGTTGGCATCAGACCTATCCCCATGAGAAACCTCTTCATCACAGATTTTCTTTTCTTAAAACATTAAATGGCATATGTTACTCTCTTTACACAAGAGAATTGCCATTTTGTTTGCCGTGAGATTGACTGGTGGATGTAGAAAATTCCAGCAATAAACTTTCAAGTCCTCATTTTATTATTTTGTTAGAAGCTTACCTTTTGTTCAGTAATAACCTCCTTGGTATTTCTCACTAGCGAAGTCCTCACTCCTCCCCATTTTACCGCCTTCTTTCCTCTACCCCACCTCCCATTTACACTGGCCACTTTATTCTCCTATGATTTCTGCAAACTCAGGCTCTCAGAGTGATCCTTGTTTCTTTCATCTTCTCATCCACGTTCAATTTATCAAAAATCTGATTTGAATATTTCTCTCACAGACGTCCAAACCCTGGTTATATCACTTCCAGGTTACTGGATCCTTTCCAGAAGCTTCCCTCCAACCCCAGTCTTGCACCTATTTTGAAAAAGAGGGAACAATTCCACAGCCAAAATGCATGGCTCTTTTTTGTGAACTTTCTTCTGATTTTTAATAATTCCTAGAACTCAGCTCAATTACCACATGTGATACCGGAACATCTTTGAAGATACTTTTTATACATTTTCTTCTTTGATTTTCTCAGCTGCGCGAGGTTGTGAGAAATTAAGTAATTCACCCAGAAAACATATGTCTGTTCCGTGTTGGAAAGTGGACCACTACTTAAGTCTGATTTCTTTCTTTTGCACAGTGCTGCAGTCTAATTCAGAGATTTACTCACTGTTTACACCCTTTCTTCATCTTCTGTTGTCTTTATTCTGCACCACTGAATGTTCTGGATCACCTAGCCCTTTGCAGCTGCCTTCGGCATTGGATAGTTTTTCTCTCAGTGTCCTCTGTGTGTCCTTTTCTTGGCTTTTGGAGAATCAATTCTGATTATCTTGGATGTGGATGTTCATACCTGATCATGGGACAAATTGCTTTGCAATTCCGTTTCATGTTCTGTATTCTGATAGAAACCCCTATCATCAAAGACACTGCATTTGCCTCATATCCTCATAGATTCAACATACCCCTACCTTCTGGGAACGGACATCCGGGCCTTGGCTATGGCATGCTGACCTGTTTGAAAGTTATAATCTAGTGTCTGGTATTTTTCCTCCCAAACACATGTTCTAGACATTGTTTTTGCTTCATTTTCACCCAACATTCATGATAACAAAGCTCTATTTTCATAAGAGCACTTTTCTCCTAAAAAATCCTAAGTGATGTGAACATTATCCATCTTTGCAGTGTGCCTCTGAGGTAAGTGGGTGGCAGTATTTTTATCGCTTTCTATTAAAGCCGAGGCAGAATTCACTGCACCAGGATCCCCTGGAAAGCAGAGTGATCTGGACTCAGTGAGTCTCTGCTCTGTTTCATTTATTGGCCACCATAAACCTACTCCTGGTAGAACTGTGCATAGAAGCATCTTTGCAGGCAGACTTATATGCATGCATTTAAATGGCTTCCAAGAGACGTTGATTATGGAATTTGGAGTCTGAATGTAAGTGGAATTTGAAATGAGCCTGACTGGGAAATTGTTCTGAAAGAAAAACACATTCAGAACTATGAATTAGATTCTACCCATCCTAAAGTCCAATTCAAATGCCAATTTCTGTAAGAAAATAAACCCATCGTTTCCCTGGATTTTTTCATAACCCTTTGCATGTTCTCCCTTGGTGGTATTTAAGTCACTGTACTTAATTCTGCTGCTCCTCTGTGCAGAGTCTGTGCCTGATTCACCTCTGCAAACAGCCACTCAAAATTTTTTTCTGGAGTGACAACAAAAGAATTAACCTCTATAGTGTATCACCATTGTGGAGCCTAAAAATTCTTCCAGCGGCAGCTCTGGAGTGCCCTAGGTGACATGAAGAAGATGGCACCCATCTGACGGTCCTCTCACTTTGCTTCATGTTCACTACTTGACCACTGATGATGCTGGAGAATGCCTCTGTCCTTGGCTGAGTATCCGAGTATCATAACCAAGGAAAGAATGTCCAGCCAGCCGTTTATCAACAGCAGCTCTCGGAGACCAGCTTCAGGAGCCAAACCTGCAGGGTGTTGTGCAGTGTCTGCACCTCCTTTGAGTGTTCCTGCTCCCCATCGATGACAGGGCAGAGCAAGGCTGGCCAGCTACTGGCCTCTCGGGAGTAGTTGGAGCTTTAGACATGCCAGGTCGTCAGAGTATCTGCTGCTCTGATGAAAGGCACTTCAAGCAGAGCCGCTTGTTAAAAATAAATAATGCCAATTCCCAAGCTGCCCCTGGCTCTCTTAGATGTTTCTAAGAGGTGCCAAGGCAGCCCACAAAACATCAGTAATGAAAAGGAAGGGAGAGCAAGTTCTTTTTGTCATAACAGTGAACTGTGAGTCATGTCTCCTAACTCATCGAGAACATACAAAGGAAGCCAATCAGTGGGGGTGCACCCTAATAGGATGTTTCTCCAGTGACTCAGGCAGGCCTGGAATGAGGAGCAGCCCGAATCAAGCCAAACAAGTATATTTTTAAATCTGGGAGGGCGCGTTTCCTGGTACAATCTGATGATGAGTCCTACACACTTACATGCTTATTTTAGCACAGCCACTGAAATGTGTGGGCATGGTCTCCACAGAGCCTGCTCCTGTGGTCATGTTTTGTTTTGTCAGTGGGGATGCATGTTTAGTGGTTAGCAGCCACTGGCAAGAATAGATTGCAGTGCAAAACTTCAGTGTAAGGAGATGAAGAATTTTTGAATGTTGTGACTTCAGCAACTTCGTGCCATCAAACAAGAACCACTTTACAATGAACCATGCATTCCACAAGCATTTTTTTGAAGACGGAAGTACTGAGGATACAAAGACAGAGAAGGCAGGGTCCTGAGTCTCCAGATTCTTAGGATTCCTATGGGGAGACACAAAAGCACACAGAATTGGGAACTTGGCAGAGGGTGAGATGGAGACCCTTAGAAGTGTCAGCCAGTAGGTAATAGTAATAAAAGCATTCCATAGAGGAGCTAACAACTGCATTGGATCTTAAAGACCTACACGACTTACCACTAAGAAGGGGAATGAGCTGAGGAAGGGTGTTGAAGTCCTACATTAAATCATATGCTCAAGTCTGGAAGTCTTGCAAATGGTGTATTTGAGCTTTTTTGTCCTTTTATTTTGTTCTCAAAATTTTGAGATTGTTTTCTCCCTCTCCTCATAAATGCATTCTGGAAGTTTTATTTTTAAAAGCTTGCTCTGAAATTGGCTGATTCAGAGCTAGGCAGGGTCCACATTTATTAAGGATTTTGGACTTTATCTGAGAGATTTTAAGCAGAATGGCTTAATTATTTTCACTATGAAAAGCACTGATAAAACTAAACTCTTGTTGTTGCTATATCTGTGTCTTGCCGTGGCTGTAGTTAGATTTGAACAACCTCCTTATGAAGGCCAGTGAGGAAAACAGATGCATCTTGACGGTGGGAGACCATTTTGAAGCCTTTTGTCCTAACCTAGGAGAGCAGCGATGAGCACCTGAGCCAAGAGAAGTGGCAGGGAAAGGAAAGGAGGAAATATGTTTAGGATATGAAGGGGAGTGAGAGAGAAGCCAAGGCTGACCTGGATAGCCAAGTAGATTCATACCTGAGGTGGGAAACCCAGTAAGTCTGGATATTGAGTTCCGTTTGGTCATTTTGAGTTTGAGGTGACTAAGGGACATCCAGGTAGACCATGTCCAGCAAGGAGCTGGTTGTCCAGAGCTCTGGGGGACTACCTGAGCTTGAAATGGAGATTTGGCAGCTGTGAGCATGGAAGTTGCAAGACTAGATGAGTTTTCCTAGGGCAAGAGTGAAGAGAGAGGAGAAGAGAAAGATGAGAACAGAACCTTGGGTAGAAAGGAAACCCGAAAACAAAGAACAAGACTATGAAGGAGACAAGAGAGTACAGTGAGATTGGGAAGAGCATATAAGTAGTGTTAGTGAACTGTTGTCATTCTGTTTTTCCCTCTAAAGTCTTGATGGCTGTTGGATAATTTTGAAGGCATTCATGAGGAATCCACTTGCATGTATACACACTAGATATAATGTCTTTCTTAGTAGGAAATATGGTGTCATATTGGGTATCTTATGGTACGTTCCAGTGACCATACGTGGTGTCCCGGTCATTTGTATGTGTAAGAGAATAGCCCTAATAACAGAAATGGTCTCTGTTTTTAGAGAATTGGAAAATTTTTATAAAATGGAAGTTCCTGAGTACATTTACCAGGGGAGAAGGAGAGAATGCTTTCAAACTCTGAAGAACAAAATTGAATGACCAAAAATTAAAATAAAATAGCTGTCTACAAAAAATGAGAATTAAAGTGAGAGCATTAACTGTTATATCATGTAGAAGGAAGGTCTGAGAATTTCCATCAGAATCTTCCTACTGGGGTGAAAAGCACCTTAATTTTAGTCTTATCCTTATTTGGGTTTTTCATTAAGATGTGTCCTTATCTAAAATGACCTCTTTTTGGTGAGGGTTTAAAAAGAAAGAGAGAGATTGAGAAAGATGATGGCCAAGAAGCTGGAGGCCAAAATAACTCTTACTGAATTTGGTTTAAGGCGAATTCAACTGGAGCAAAGTCTGCAATTGCATAACAATCACCCAAAAATATGCTAGGACTATATCGTATATATTGCAGGGGTTAATTATCATTTTATATCAGCAAGGCAGGGTAGGAGGAGGGGGAGTAGCAGATATTCAGTATAAGAAGAACTTAGATAATTAATGAAGGGTTAAAATGTATCATCACCCATCAGTTTAGGACTGAATTCTTCGGAAACACACATTCCTAAGGTAGAATCTATGCATGCATCCATCCCATTGGTCCAGGAACAAGAAACTAATGTTGGGACACCTGGATGGCTCAGTCGGTTAGGCGTCCGACTCTTGGTTTCAGCTCAGGTCATGATCTTGTGTTTTATGAGTTCGAGTCCCACATCGGGCTCTGCACTGACAGTGCAGGATTCTCTCCCCCTCTTTCTCTGCCCCTTCCCTACTTGTGTGCACTTTCTCTCTCAAAATAAATAAATAAACTTAAAAAAAATTTTTTAAATCAAACAATGTTCAATTCACTGGAATACCAATTAGTCCACAATGCTGTGTAGGATGAAAAAAATAGTCTCATTAAAGCAGTAACAAGAGCTTCAACCTAATTCTATTAGTGCTTTTTAATAGTAAAATAGTTTTTATCAACTGCAAAACTGGGAGCATTCTGGGAGCATTCCTAGTGAATGTGCCACATGCTACTCAAATTTATGTTTCAAGATACCACCAAGACACTGACAGCTGGTTTTTTGTTTGTTTGTTTGTTTGTTTGCTTATGAGTTTCTTTCTGTGAAATAAAGAGATTCAATCCTAACATAATCTTTTTTTGAAAAAAATCAGAGTGGGTGGGATTTTTTAAATGAGTAGATTTGATATAATTTGGCTCTTTATTGATGAGAGATTCTTTTTTTTTAATTTTTTTTAATGTTTATTTATTTTTGAGACAGAGAGAGACAGAGCATGAACGGGGGAGGGTCAGAGAGAGAAGGAGACACAGAATCTGTAGCAGGCTCCAGGCTCCGAGCTGTCAGCACAGAGCCCGATGCGGGGCTCGAACTCATGGACCGCGAGATCATGACCTGAGCTGAAGTCAGCCGCTTAACCGACTGAACCACCCAGGCACCCCGATTGAGAGAGATTCTAAGATCTGATATACCTGGGGTAGTCATGGATCTGTGTGTGATCCGTCAGGGTCAGAGGGGCCCAGCGGCCTTAGATTGTGAATAAGAATTTATTATGTAAATTCTTATATAACCGTGTAATGGTTAGGACCGCAGCAGCAGCAACTACGTAGGTAAAAAGCTACCGGGGCAAGGAGACCTCTGAGTGAGTACACTGGTTATGCATATATTTGGTTCAGAGCATAGCTTCTGTAGGCTGATTGCCTCCTGCAAGCACATTCTGGCTGTGTGACTCAGACAAAGTCACTTAGCCTCTCTGTGCATTGGTTTTCTCACCTGTGAAATAGAGATGAAAATTGAACCTGGCTCACACTTAATTTTCATATAATTAAATCATTTTATAATTTTAAAGCACTGAGAATGGTGGCTGGTATATATGAAGCACTATATAATTGTTTGATGACAAAAAAAGATTGGTCTGACTAGCTTTATTTCTTAATCTTTCAGGATTTTAGCCTTTCATTAAAAAAGATAAATTTTGTATCTTCTTTATCAGGATAAGGATCTATTAAGCCAATGAGTAAATCGATGCCCATGAAATTAAGAGTCTACAAATTGTTGATTTCCCCCCAGCACTAAAGTGTAACATTTCAATGGGAATACATGTCTGCTATAGATAAATTGGCAAAAGGAATACCATCTTATACCAACTGTAAGAATCGCATATCCAAAAATTATCTTAGTTAGCAATAGCAAATCTTCATTAAAATGGTGGGTCTGAGAAGAAGGAAATGGAATCAAATTTATTTTTAAATCACAGTAAAGAGGAATTCTAGGAAGTATTCACTTTCTGCTTTAAAAATCTTCCATTGGAGGGTAATTGCTGCCCAGTGAGTGACAGGACAAGGACTCTGGACCCAAACGCTTGTTAAACCCTGGCTGTACCTCCTGTAAGCTCTGTGAGCCAAGCCATGTCACTCGTCTGGGCCTCAAGTTTTCTCATCTGTACAGTGGGGATGATAGTAGCTGCACCAACCTCATGGAATTGTTATGATAATTAAATGAGCAAATACCTGCCAGTAGCTTACAACAGCTCTTGGCACATGCTCACTGCAGTATTCTCAAGTAAGTAACACCCTGTTCTAGGCTGCTCACCTTCTGATTTGCTGAAGCAGATTCCCCAGGTGTCTTGTTATTCAGATTATGTCCTTTTCAAGTTTTCCAGCCAGCTGTTTCTGGTTTGGTATTTAATGCTTTTTCCTTTTGTTTCCTCTTTTTTGGTAAATCTCAGTCAAGTGCCTGTGTGAAGTTTGACCTTTTCCTAAATTATTAGCACAGTGCTTGAGGATGTGCTTCTTAGGGCCTGGTGTTCTGTTCATACACTGAGGGCTTCTCTGTCCCTCCACACAGGCCTGCCCACATAATCCTGGGCAAGAGAGAGATGTGCTTTTTATCATGCTTTCTTTTTTAAGAGGACCGAATGGAACTATATACAGGCAAAAATATTAGGGACTTAACTCTGGTTTTGCTCACTGATATAAATCTCCATCTTCTCAGATCCCACATTGGCAAAAGCATGATTGTCAGTGGATTATTCCCTTAATATCCCCCGTATCTCCCTTAATTCCACCACCCAGGGTGAACGCATTGTTAACACTGTTAGGCAATCCTTGAGGCCTTATGTTCCTTGTGACAGAGTCCCAAAAGGGCCCAAGACAAGCACTGGACCTGGTGTTCCTGGTCTGAATGGGTGTGTGGTAAATGAGGCGGGATGGGAATGGCAAGGGCAAACCCCCTGCCAGGGCCTCGGTGCTGGCTGTTGATCTGCAGAGGAAGGTTACATCTCTGTAGTTTAGGAACGTCATCAGATTTGGTTTTCTTCCCCGTTGAATTTGTGTAATTAATTTGCCTTCTTTATATGGTTCCTTATTGTTCTCCTAAGAGAACACCTATGCTTGGGTTTCAGAAAATTGGGGGAGAGAAGGAGGAGGACTGGGTCCTTTTGCGGGTCTGACAGTTTTAAAGCAGAGAGGGAAGCCTGAGTGGAGCCTTCCAAGTGCCCTTATCACAGCACAAGTGCTGAGATGTGTGTTGTACAAAAGTCGGGGACATCCCTCATCCTGTTCTTTAAGCAGTGCATGAAGTGGGACATAATGGAAACCATAGGGAAGAAAAGCATGTCACTGGAGGCACAAGGGGAGGGACGTGCAGGTAGGTGTTAGTGGGAGGCTGGCCATGTGGGAATGCAGAAATTACTAGACGTTCCTGTTTCTGCAGCAGTCAGGAGGGGGAATCCACCAGGTGGAGAAAACTGAAGGTCTGTAGAGGCACAAGGGAAGGGGCAGACTGGCAAGGCTTGAGTGAAGTGCCCTTAGCAAAGGGATGGGCTTTGGAGGACAACTCCATGGGCTCCATGAAGAGAAAACTCCAAAATTTAACACGTAGAAATACAAGCAGGGGTGGTTAACTTGATAAAGAGGTAGAAACTGTGCTTGATTTTAGGCTTCCTTCAGAGGCCAGAGAAAAGTTAGAGGCAGGGAAGTAGGGTCAGGCTGACAAGTGCTGAATGACTTGCTAAAGCAAGTGCATTTTATGTGAAGAGCTACAGGTGGTCTCTGAGATCTTAAGGAGAGTCATTTACTGAGCAACAGAGAGCAGAAAGAATGGTATGAGGAGCAAGCCCTGGCATGTCCCCTTCCCTTAACTTCGCATTTAATGAATTCAGGATTGCTTATTTTCGGCCCCTTTTGCCAGCTCTCTGGCTCTAGCAAAGGCTCTGAGCCTCAGGTCAAGGTATAATTCGTGGTCACGCAATGGCGTGCCCGCTTCTTGCTGGACTTTCAGTGAGGCATATCCTAGCTGCTCCTGAATCTGCCTCTATCCCAGCATAACCTTTGAGTGCCCATCTCACATGGTTGGACAGGCAATTATTTATATCCATGCTAAATTTGCTGTATGACAGTCTCTTAATGTGCCGCTTCTCAGAATAATTTTCCTTATAAAGGAAGTTTTAACAAAGGCAGGCAGAAATTTGCTTTTTGAATATGTTCTTCTTTGCCCTGCCCTGGATTATTGACCATTCAACCAGAATTTTCCTACTTCCCAACCCTCCACTGCACCACCCCCCCACAATGCCGCAGCCACACCATCCCCAGAAAAGTAGGTAAAATATATTTAGCAAGGTAAGTATGCTTTGCCCTTGGTTTTTGCATCGCTAACTCACACCACAAACTTGATACTCCTTCCCAGAGAATTCATTTTTTTTCTCCTCTTTTTTTTTCCTTTTTGGCCCAAGAAGAAAACCCTTTCTTAGACCTGTACGTGGATCCAGAAATGATTATTTTGCCAACAGATAAAGAGATAAGGTGTCAAGGACCCAGGTTCCCTTTTCCTGAATGTCTTAGTTGTTTCAGCCAGAGGACAAAGGAAATGTGCATGCAGAGCATATCAGCAAGACGATTTTTTAATTATAAGCAAACTTCCACGGGTCACTTAGCTTGCTCTTATCAGAAATCTTAATTTAATGGAATTTCTGTGCATTTTTTCTTTTTGTTAAATGTCTCTCAAGATGAGGGTGGTACTGCTGCTCTATGACTTTCCACGGGAACTGAGTACCTTCACGAAGGCAAGTTAAAATAAGATTTTAAAATAAATAAGAGGGACGCCTGGGTGGCTCAGTCAGTTGAGCGTCCGAATTCAGCTCAGGTCATGATCTCATGGTTTGTGGGTTCGGGCCCCGGGTTGGACTCTGTGCTGACGGTTTGGAGCCTGGAGCCTGCTTCAGGTTCTGTGTCTCCCTCTCTCTGCCCCTCCCTCTCCTCGCACCCTTCTCTCTCTCTGTCTCTCAAAAAAAATTTTTTTTAATTAAAAATAAATAAGATTTCACCGCAAGCTAACCCTTGTATTCAATTCAACATTTGGAGGGGAGAATTACACATCAAAATTGTATTCTGCACGAGGTTTTATGATTAACATTTGTTGAGTGCTTATTATATGACAGGCACTGTGCTAAGTGTTTTATGGGAATCCTCTCACTATGTCTTCACCCAGTTCTACAAACTATGAGTTACTGTTATTGTCATCATAATAAAGGACTCAAAGACATTAAAGAGCTTGGTTGAGATACACAGTGAAGGTGCAGAGGGAGAATTTTAGCCCTAGTCCTAACTCCACAACTGACATTCCTAGCCACTTTAGCTCTAAAGTTCTTATCTGGTTTACCATTTGTCCTTAATGCACTAAAATATCAAGTAAGTAGATTCCAGAATAACAGCACCCACAAAGTACCTGAATTTTAATTCCATCAAAAAGAGAAAAAATAGAGTAAGAAAAGAGAAGGGAAGGCATTACTTCATCACTCTGAGTCTCCAATGCTGAGGTCTTCAATGAAGTCTCCAAAGAATTAGCTGATCTGTTTCCTGCCTGCTCCTTCAGCCTCATCTTTTATTCATCTATCCTTGCTTATGTGGTCAAGGTCACACAGATAATGAGTGGCAGAGCCAGGATCCAAGCTTAGACAGATGGGCTCTAGCACTATGTTCTTAACCACCTTGCTAGTTGAATGGATGGATAACAGGTGGACATGGACATATGGATGGACAGAAGGAAGGAAGGGAGGGAGGGAGGGAGGGAGGGAGGAAGGAAGGAAGGAAGGAGGGAAGGAGGGAAGGAAGGAAGGAAAGAGCAAGGAAGGAAGATTTGTGAATGAGTGAGTGAATGAAGGAACCAACCAAACCTGTGATAGCTTTTCGGCACCTGCAGTACTCTTCACTGAGGTCAGGATCTTCATTTGCAAAACAGCAAGCATATACTTACCTATCCAACAGGTGACATTATACTGAAGTCTGGGTGTAGAGAGATGTACCTGACCAACTTCAGAAGCTAATACCACTTTAGGTAGTTGGACTAGGATGCCTAAACAGACAGGTTATATGCTTTTTTATCCAGTTAGTCAACCTGGCTAGTAAAGTGCCAAATCCCTGGTTCCAGAGATGGTGAGTAGGGCAAACACAGCACTACTTTTGAGAAGCCCATCTAAGTTATCTGCAGTAGTTTTATCATCTAAAATGTTATTGTCCCTTTTTGATCACCTAGAAAGCTCACATTCTATTTTTTAAAGTTAACTTTTTATGAGCGTAACTTAAATGCATAGAAGTGTTCAAATCCTAAAAGCACAGCACAGCTCAATGAATTTTCCAACTACCAACTAACTAGCTAGTTAGCTAATTTCTATCTAGATCAAGATAGAGAGTATTATACAACCATCAGAGACCCTTCTGGGTTGCCCCCCCCCCCGATTTTTATCTGGAAAAATAACCTGTTTCCACTACCATAGGTGAATTTTGCCTGTTTTGAGCTTTAGATAAACAGGATCATATAGTATGTTCTCTTTTGTAATGTTCAACATTATGTTTTCGTTCATGTTATTATGGATAGTATAATTTTTAAAAAATCATTTCTTTGTGGTAAATATGCTGCTGTAGGAATAAGCTATCATTTATCTAATCTCTTGGATGGACATTTGGGTTGTTTCAAGTTTAGGGCTATAGCAAATAGTGCTGCTCTGAAATTTCATGTACATTTCTTTTGGGGCACATATGTATGCATTTCTATTGTATGCATTTCTATTATATGTTTGGGGAGAATTGCTGTGTCATAGAGTATGAAATTTTACCTCTGCTAAATATTATTAAGCTGGTTTTTAAAGTGGTTGAGCCACTTTATGCTTGCATCAACACTCTATGAGAATTCCTCTTGTTCCACATTTGTATCCACACCTAGTATTTTCTACCTTTTCATTGTAGCCCTTCTGGTGGATGTTTGAAAGTTTATTTATTTATATTTACATTTTCCTGATGACTGAAAAAGCTGAGCACTTTTTCATATGTTCATTGGCCACTTAGATACCCTATTGCATGGAGTGCCTGTTTACATTTTGTCCATTTCTCAATGTCTTTTTCATACTGACTTACACAGGTATTTATATATCATGGATACCAGGTCTTTGTTAGATAATGTTGAAAATGTTCTCCTGTGGTTGCCATCCTACTATATCTTTTGATAAATAGAAGTCCTTGGTTTTAATATAATCCAATCAAACATTTTCATTCAGATTAATGATTTTTTGGTCCAGTTTAAGAAAACTTTGGTCACCTCAAGGTCATGAATGTATTTTATATTATGTAGAAGATTCATTGTCTTTCCTTTCACATTCAGAACTGTAATCCACTTAGAGTTGATTGTTGTAGATAGTGTGAGGTAGGGAATCATAATTTTTTTTTCCAGATGCATATACAATTGGCCCAGCAAAAGCTTTTGAAAATCCACTACAGTGTCCCCTTTTTCATAAATCTAGTGTCTGTATATACAGGCCTGTATCTGAACTCACTGTTCTATTCCATTTTTCTGTTTTTCCATCCATAGACTAACATCAAGCTGTTTTAATTACTGTAGCTTTATAATGTCTTTGCATCTGAAAGTATAATTTCTCCAAATTGGTCATTTTAGCTACATACAATAATAATTATTTTGCTATTAAATCTGGTAACAACTGGCATTCATTAAGTGCTCATTTTATCCCAGTTAATATATGAATCATGTATCACTCTACATTTAATTCTTGCAAAAATCGGATGAGATAGGAGGCATTGTCTTTCTTATAATGAGGAAATTGGGGTTCAGAGGTAGTAGAAGTTGATCAAGGTCATGTTACTATTAAGCAGTGACACCAAGTTTTGCACCGGCCAACCTCGCTCCAGAATTTCTGCTTTTTTATTACCACACACTGCGTTGCCTGGAAGGACTTGGGTCCTTCTTGCTGAATTGGCCGCCTTTTGGTGCTAGAGTCTGATTTTCAGCCCTAACACTACAGTCAGTTATTTTTTTTTTCCTCTCTCCATGTCCTTAAAAAAAGCCCATAGGGAAAATGAACAATGAAGCATTGGATTAGCTACAGTGTGGATTTCATACTATTTTTAGGCATGATAGAGGAGAGAAAAGAATATCTAGAGTTCTGTTAAACCAGGCTTCAGGAGCTGGAAAGAGCTGAGCGGGTTTCAAGCCTCTGATCCCCTGTCCTGAAATAGGTGGGGTGTTAGCTTCTATATTGGTGGAACTCAGCAGCAGTTGGGGAACTTCAAATTCTTTGCCCTTACTCTCCTTTGTTCACTTCTCCCTCCTACAAAAGGTTCTGAACTTTCAACATCTTCCCACACAGTACCAAAGCCCCAAAACCAAGCCATTACAGAATACCAGGTCTAAAAATAGAAAACTCAAAGGCTACAAGGGTAAGAATTTCTACAAAGGTATAAAGGTAGAAGTATACATTTGCATCTGAGAATTCATAAATATATTATCTAGACTGACCCTAGAGCCACAAATAGGTCTGATTTGAATTTTCATGCTGCAGATAGCTAGTAAGATTGTATAACTGCTCTGGCAGTTTTGAGGTATTAAACGCTTTTGTGTGTATATGATTTATCCCTTTCTTCCTGCAGCTCACAATTTTAAAACAAAATGCATTTTGTGTTAAGCCAGAGCTTATTTCTTTTTTGGTAAAAATAATCAGAATTTGCCTAGTGCTTCCCGAATCTGTGTCCCTCTAGTACCCGCAAATGGATCCACATAACAAGGGTCATAGACAGCATGGAACAGAGCTTTTTGGCATCTCAAAAATTATATTTATCTTACAAAACTCCTATGAAATAGCAGAAATTTTGTGCATTTGCCTGTGTTGTCTTGCCATTCTATCTTCAGTCAGGTAATTTTCTTATGTAATGGTCTGCATTAGGTGATATTAATAGGTCTGAAAGGGTATTAAAACATCTAACAATTTTCTTATGAAAAAAGAGTTAAGTACTAGCTCATCAAACATTTCTGAAGCCTAGCAAATGTCATTTTGATGCTTTAACACCCTAAATGAAATGTGTAGCCATCCTGTCATTCAAGGAAATAATAATTTAGGAAATAATTGTAAGTTCAGTGCAGGTGCAGTCTGCAAGGTGTATAATTGTTGTTGGGCATTAGGGAGTTGAAAATACATTATCTGGTGTGTGTGTGTGTGTGTGTGTGTGTGTGTGTGTGTGTGTGAGTGTACGTGTAGTTTTAGAATTTTAGACTTGGCAGGAATTTTACCAGCCCATTTCATTCACAGGTAAAAACTGTGGAACCCAGGGAGCTAACATGACCTTCTGGAGGTTACAAGTAGCACTAAAACCCATCCTCTGTACTCATCTTCATTGTTTACTTCCTGTTCAGTGGTAGCCCTTGACCTCTGACACTCCAGTGACAATACGCACCTCATCTCACATTATCCAGCGGAAAATAGGAACAAATCTACTTTGAAAGGCAAAGTGTGACAAAAGTGTGTACAGCATTCTTATTTTTATTTTTAAAACTTACGTGCATGGATTATAGCTGCTGTCAAAGCTGGCCTATTTATAAGTGAATTAGATGTCAGCGAATTAATAAGAACCCATTTTACCCTCAGCCCTGAAAATACCTTAATATTCCAGAGTTAAAAGACCATTAAGTTGATTCTTTTTTACAAAGTAGAATCTCATTGTGTTAAAAATAGTGTGCTTGAAAACAATTTGGTTTTTAAAAAGTCTTACTATTTTTGGCTCATTGAAAGTTTCTCTCTAAATTTCATTTATAAAAGCATTGCCTAGTAGCTAAATATTTTTTTCTTTAGTGTTTTTATTTAAAAGAACAACAGAATAAGCCTCACCCTCTGTGTTTTGTTTGTTTGTTTGTTTAAATCTCTGAATGAAGAACTCTATTCTGGAGACTCAGGCCATCCCTATATGCTGATGCAAGCCCCCACTTCTCAGTGGGATGGCCTGGCCCAGGGTCCACGTGATATCCGATAAGCATCATCGTTCTTTTGGTTCACCCCTGCACTGACCTTGCCTCTTATAGTCACTGTTTCCACTGAATCCTCACAGCAAACTAATGGAGTTTATACCGTTGTTGCCCCGGTGAACAGATAAAAAGACTGAGGTATGGCCAGGTGAAATGACTTGCCCAGGTGACTCAGCAATAGTGAAGAAACCAGGATTGGAACCTAGGTCTGCTCCCAGCGTCTTCACCCCCTTTCTGCCTTGGTGAACTCTGGGCAACCCGATGTGCCTTTCTCACTGCTCTTAATGACAAGAAAGGAAAGCAGATCAGGCAACCTGGATGGGTTTTTCCTGCCTGATAATCCTCGGTCTTGAATATCTGCAATTTGAACATTTTAGAAGAAAAACATATGAATACTTAATGCTTTATCCTTACCTCTCATACTGGAATACCCTTAAACAAGGAGTCATGAATCCCAAAATACATCAGAATCTTTTCCTCGTTCCCTGTATGACATGTCAAGGAACAAATTGTTTTTGATTTATTTTTATTGAAGTGCAGTTGACACACACAATATTATATTAATTTCAGATGTACAACGTAGTGATTCAACATTTATACACATTGCAAAGTGATCACTGTGATAAATCTAGCTACCATCTGTCACCATACAAAGTTGTGACATACTATTAACTGTATGCCCTATGATGTACGTTGCATCCCCTAGCCTTATTTATTTTATAGTTGAGAGCTGTTTGTCCATTCCTCACTGCAAGGGATGAGTCTTTTCAAGGGGTGTAGGATGGGGGCGCCTGGGTGGCTCTGTTGGTTGAGCATCCGACTTTGGCTAAGGTCATGGTCTCAAAGTTTGTGAGTTCAAACCCCACATCAGGCTTGTTGCTGTTAGCGCAGAGCCCACTTCGGGTCCTCTGTCCCCCTCTCTATGCCGCTCCCCTGCTTGCACTGTCTCTCTTTCAAAAATAAATATACATTAAAAATTAAAAAAAAATAAGTATTAGATGATGACAAGCCCGTGTCTTCTTGTGGAGGATGCAAACACTGTCTCTGGTGAGAGAATGCTGGGTTTGATTCTAAGCCCTGTCACTGCAAGTTACATAATTTCACTGCTCTCACTTTTCTCCTCTGTGAAATATGGGTGATAACAGTGACCTTGTTGTTATTGAGGAGTCAGAGTTAGGACAAGTAAAACTCTTACAACAATAGCCAGCACATAACTTTAAAAAAATTTTTTAATGTTTTTATTTATTTTTGAGAGACAGAGCATGAGTGGGGGAGGGGCAGAGAGAGAGGGAAACAGAATCAGAAGCAGGTTTTAGGCTCTGAGCTGTCAGCACAGAGCCTGACACGGGGCTTGAATTCATGGACCACGAGATCATGACCTGAGCCAAAGTCGGACACTTAACCAACTGAGCCACCCAGGCACCCCTGGCCAGCACATAACTTTAGGTAATTGCTGGCAAGTGCCCTTCTTCTATTTCTGCTCTTCGAATCCCCTTTATCCCCCCATGATATATCCATTTAAGTTGTGTTTTCCAGTGCTGCCATTCCTAACTAGGAGCACAGACATGACTGCTAGTCAGTCTGGAGAATCACTCCTGCAGGGAATGTGTTCTGATGCTAACTTGATCCTGCTGTTAGCAATGGCTGTCTTGTCTCAGTGTTCTTAGTCACTTAGGCCTGTGGTTTCAAAACACAAAAGAATAAAATAGAGTACTTTCCCCAGGATCCTTACTGTGTGGCTTCCATTCGCCCAGCCTCCACCACTTGCCTCTTCCTTCCTCCCTCGCTGGAATGGAGAGGGAATTGTGCCCTAATGCATTGACTTCAGGGGTGTGGCCCTCTGCCTGGGGACAATTTCACTGTTTCCTGTACTTGTTTTTTTTTCTTTTTAATGTTTTTTTATTTATTTTTGAGGTGGGGGGAGGAGGGTCAGAGAGAGGGAGAGAGACAATCCCAAGCAGGCTCAACGCTGTCAGTGCTGAGCCTCATATTGGGCTTGAACCCATGAATCACAAGATCATGACCTGAGCCTAAATCAAGAGCAGGGCTTTTAACCTCTGAGCCACCCAGGCGCCCCTCCTGTACTATTTAATGAGCATTAGCAGCATTTTTTATATTACCAGCTTAAAAGAACCTATGAGACTTGCATATTATTTGGAGGTTTGAAGTAGAGGATGGAAACTTAGACTTACTGTGTGTCAAGGCCCAGCCTCTGCCAGACACTTCACCCTCTATAGCCCTAGGAGGTAACTAGTAGCATGTTTATCTTACTGATGAGGAAGCCAAGGAGAGAGATGCTTGTATCACCAACCCTAATGAGAATTCAAATCAGTGCTTACCTGATTCGGAAATTTATATTCTTTTCATAATACAACCCAGTGGGAAAGAGTCAGGTGCTATTTTTCTCTGGAGACAGTGTTGATTGGCCAGTGTTGATGGGTGCATATACACTCAGCATGTGACATTTCAGCTTTAGGATCTGAACTTCCCACTTGATTTTGACCTAATCAACAAGAATGATTGGTTGGCCCCAACCCCTCCCTATCAATAGGATCCCAAAGACCATTCACCAGATTTTTCTTCTTCCCTTCCTTATCTCCTAGAAATGTTAAAGTCTTTAAGAAGCCATATACTGCAATGATAATGATGACAAAAATAATACTTAATAGCCATTGTTTACTAAACCTATCTATGTGCTAGGTATCTTATCACATATTTTATAAACATAATCTAATTTGATGGTTATAAATCTTATAAGGTCATATATTTTACAGATTCAGGGAGTTTCGTTGTCTGAGGCTACATAGTATGCTAGGGAGCATCAAATCTGTTCTTTGAATGTAGTTCTGTTTGACTGTAACCATTATACCATCCTGCCTCCTCATTCTTACTTTCTCCTTTCTCCCCAGCCTCTGGTAATCTTGAGCATGTGTTCTCTTATGCTAATATCCGTGTGCTTGCATGAGTTTAGGTTTCCACATCAGTAATTTCATGTGTCTAAGAGTAATAGAAAGCCTGGAAACAGTGACTTAAACAAATCATATACAAGGAATTCCTTAGGAGTTCAATTCAGGATTGATATGGTGATTCCACAGTGCCATCAGGAGCTCCTTCTAATTGTCTACTCTAAGGCATAGCCTTCATTTTTGTGCTGGACATGAAGTTGTGTTCTGAACCTGAAGAAGTTGAGGTGTGAAGGCAGAGGAAAAATGAACAAGCCAGTCAAGTGTCCTTCCTCTTGTAAAGGTCTTTCCTGGAAAATCTACCCAGCACTTTCCCTGTATCTATCATTGGTTGTGATTGGGACATAATGGTCACTCTTAAGAGAGACTAGAAATTGTACTGTTTTTTAGGTGGGTGCATTGTTGCAATGAACAAATTTGGGGTTTGTTAACATGGAACCCAACCTGTTAATTTCTTGAAGTAGGTCAAATAAATTCATCCACTGTGACTCTTCCCCAGGGACTGACTATCTAGGGGAAACTTGGTGTGTTCCAGAGGCTGAGAATATCTTGAGAAGATGAAAGAGTTGGTTGACTAAAAGCTAGAACCAGGTAGACTATGTCGTGTATTCAAGAGAGTTGTCAGGGGGCACCTGAGTGGCTCAGTCAATTGAGCGTCTGACTTCGACTCAGGTCATGATCTCACCGTTCATGGGTTTGAGCCCCATGTCGGGCTCTGTGCTGACAGCTCAGAGCCTGGAGCCTGCTTCAGATTCTATTTCTCCCTCTCTGCCCCTCCCTGCTCATACTCTGTCTCAAAAATAAACATTAAAAAAAATTTAAAAAAAAAGACTTGTCAGGAGTGCAGCTTGACCTGACCGAGGGAAAAGAAAGGTAAGATCTAGAAGAGGAGTGTGACCCAGTGATTTGAATCCAACTCTACTTGGATCAGGACTAGTAGGAAGAAAGCAGAGGAATCCTAGACTCTAAATATACTCTAAGCATTAATAGTTAAGGTGATGCTACTTGTAAGATTTTACTTCATAAATATCTTCTCTGGATATAAAAGCAGTACTTTAATATTTGTATTGCTGGGGGAGGCACAATAGAGGAAGAGTTAACTGGGAAACAGAATGAGAAAATGAGAACAACAGACAATGATGGGCTTTGATTATGGCAGTTGGAATCCCAGCTCCACCACTTGCAAGCCTTGTGACCTGTGACCTTGGACAAGTCACCTAACCTTTCTAACTCTTTCTTTCTTTTTTCTCTTCCCCATCCATCTAACTCTATTTCTAATTTAAAGAAAAAAGAAATTGATAATATCTTCCTCATGTGCTTGTTGTAGCAACTAACAACAATGTAGACCTAGTGCCTGACATATGGCTGTGGCAGTGGTATGGCTGTTGTCTGGCAGTGGCTGTTGTTGGTACTGTCACATTGCTAGATGTTGTCCATCAGCAGGTGCTGGCTGTACACTTGCTGTGAGTCCCACTGGACTGGGAGGTCAGGATCCTGGTTTCTGTTGAAGGAGCAGTGCAAGAAGATCTGGGAGAGTGGGTGGAGAAGTTAATTTTCAAAGCAGCAGTCATAAGGAAGTGGCCTGAGCTCTTGTCAAGTAATGCAGGAAGCCTGCTGGGTCAACTAAACTGCAGGTTTCAAATGCTCATTTAGGGCCACCTAAAGAAAGCTCATGATGGAAGGTGTAATTTCTCCAAGATTTACCTTCCTTATATATAAAATGAGGATAACCATCATGCCTACCTACCAGGTTGTTGGGAGGGGAATACCAGTAGAGCTCCCGGTGCATTATATGCACCCAATAAATATTCTTTATTATTAATGACGTTCCTTCCCTCCCTCTTCACCTAAGCAAGTGCAGGGTTTGTTGGTCTCAGTTTTGTTTGGTTATCTCAGCTTCAGTAATCCCATAAAAACTTTAACTAGGGCATAAAGTACAAACATAATCGCACTGGGTCCAAAAGATACTGTGATAATGTGATTAATAATGAGTACTTGGATGGCAGTAGTATTTCAGAGTGCTTCTGTGGACTTGTAAATTCCATTGGCTTCAGTGCTTGGGAAAGTGAGACTGACAGCTCATTGCCCAGGGCAACAAACACACAATCCACCTGTGTTTACATTCCAAGTTCTTCAAATAGCTTTGTGTCCCAGGTCAGAACTTCACTTTTGCCATTTTTCTGCCAGTAACACAGGCTGGGGGTTGGGGTGACATATGTTCTTGCTGCTGATTTCTCAGATGTGAACAGGCTTGACTAGAAGCTGGGGGGAAATCAAAGAACAACCCATGTTCCTGGAAATGATACGCTGGCACAACATTCTTTATCATCACCACCACCTTGCTCCATGTTGGTGACAACTTTTATCCTTTCAAAGCACTTGCCCATGAGTCATGTCATTTGATCTCTCTGAAACCGGTGGAGAAGGACAAGGAGATTTCATTTCCATTTTTTTAGTTAAGAAAATCAAGGCTCATGGGGTGCCTGGGTGGCTCAGTTGGGTAAGCCTCAGACACTTGATCTCAGCTCAGGTCATGACCTCACTCACGGTTGGTGAGATGGAGCCCTGAATTGGGCTCCACGCTGACGGCTCGGAAGCCTGCTTAGAACTCTCTTTCTCCCTCTCTCTCTGCCCCTCCCCTGCTTGCCGAGAGTTCTCTCTCTTTCTCTCTCAAAATAAATAAATAAACATTAAAAAGAAAAGAAAAGAAAATTGAGGCTCAGGAAGTGGCTTGCTCCTGATTGGCATGGGCTGGACTTAAACCCACATCTTCTTCTGCCCTCAGACCCAAACCTTTTCTACATGACTACAAGTTGCTGCTAGCCTGTGCCCTTACCTTGTCTGGAATAAAATAGCCTCTGTGTAGCTTTATATCTACCCTTATAGAGGTCTGGAATCCACTAAGATAGAGGAGCTTGGGACATAAGAGCTTGTGGCCTTGCCAGGGCAGAGTATGTTTGCTTAGGTTTGATTAGGGTTCAATTGCTGGGCCTGCACCGGAGGATTCTCTCCAAGCAGAATCAACCACATGGCAGGCACAGGGCTTTCCACAAGTACAGAAGGTCTTTGCTGTAAGCCCTGTTCATGCCCTGCAGCCATTCCTCTCCCGGGCTTCTAGGGCTTGAAATTCTACCATTTGGAACCCTGAAGACTAATTGGCATTTAAAGAGATTCTGATTAAAATAGGAACTATTTCGCTATACATAACAGCTTATATTTAAAAAAAAAACTTATGGTACTGTTTTTGGGGGGAATCACAAAATCTGGCTCTTTCTAGTGTCCTCATCCATAAGGCATGAACCATAAGAGGCATTGTAAAGATCAAGTGAGATGTATGTAAAAGGACTACAAAAATGTAAGCTTGACAGTTAGCAGGGAAGAAGGGAGTGGCTGCGGTACTGTTCTGGGAAGAAGGAGAGAAATAGGCACAGCTCGAGCTCAGAGCACTGGGTCTGATGTGCAGAAACCCTGCAACGGGGAGGCAGGAAGGCAGTCTGGCTGATTTCACGGTTTGGTCCAGGACTGGACCATTCACGGCCTTCAGAGCCATTTGGGTTGCTTTGACCTCCAGCCATCTGTGTCTGGAAATGTAAAACAAATGGTTAATGGCATCAGATGGTATATGATCTTAAATGTCCCCCTGCTTACTGCCATAAGAGGGAAAAGAGCCCCCTGGAGAAATAATCGAGGATGCTATTTTCAAAATTGCAATTAATTGTGTGCTTGGGAAAGCTCATCCTCTGCCAGTTATTCTGGTGAGAAAGGAGAAATTAAGAGTGATGGAGCTATGACTGAAGGCAGTTTGAATCATCTTTATAACGTCAAAAAGGCAGATACAGAGCCCATATTCAACACCAGGGATCCTGGAAAAAAAGCTATAAGTTCATGTCTTAGGGTGGGTTAGGAGCTGACTTCCTTCAATCAAAATATGTCCCTTGGGATAGGTCTGACCGTCTGACCTTCAACTTCACAGTTGCCCATGGACACTATCATTAGGTTTCTTTTTCAAAATGCCTTACTTCCACCGTGGCTTGAGCCAAACGTGCCTCCCATCATCTCTCTTTGGGACACCCACATGTGGCTGTGTTCTCTCATTTCACTCTGCAAACTTTCTCTTATTTCCCTTCTCTTTCTTCCAGCTAGTGAGACCTGCAACGACTTCCACCCAATGTTCTTCACCCATGACAGATCCTTTGAGGAGTTTTTCTGCATCTGTATCCAGCTCCTGAATAAGACATGGAAGGAAATGAGGGCAACTTCTGAAGACTTCAACAAGGTAAGGTGAATCTGAGGCAGAGGCAGCTTCCTTTGTCTCCCAAGGAGCCTCACCTTTGTATGGTTCCTTAACTGTGTGTGGAAGGCAGATCAGGAGAATGGGGACAACTGTGATTTTTAGGTTGCCTTGTAAATGAAAAAAGGAAGACATACCTGTATAGATGGGAAGCTTGTGTTGGCGATGTTCTCATCTCTCTAGGGATAAGCCTGGAGCAGTTTTGTTCCTTTTGACTAACTAAACTGGAGTCACCAGCAGAGACCCTTTCTTGAAAAATATTATCTAGAGTAACTTATTCCGGCATGAGTCCACATGCCTTGTTATTGCAACACCCATCGGATGCCTCTCTCTCCCCTTGTGCAGTGGCTGTTGGAGAAAGAATGAGATCAGGAAGGCGGCTCTTTCTAGGTAACTTGGTTTCTTTGTGGATTATGGATGTGTTGAGATAATCTGCCCTTTGCTGTGTCAAAAAGAGTTTTTACTAAAATGCAAAATCTCTTTCAGGGAGTTTAGTAAATTTATATGGAACATTTTTTTAGTTTGCAGAAAGCATTTGATTCTTTGAACAGACGTCTTCTTTGGTTTTCTATAAGAGTGTAAATTTCCCATTTCTGTTTGTGAGTGAATGTTGGGTACCAAGAAGAGTGTTGACCAACTTAGAGAAGGCAGAAGTATCATGTAAACTTTTCACGATAAACAATATCTTTATCCTTAGATAAAGGCCTTGTTAACAGTAATCACATCGCTAATGATAACTGATGGTTGAGACAGGTGTATTCAGGACAGGTATATTGGGAGAGGTCTTCAGTACTTTTAATTTGCTACTGTTTATGGATCTGGGTTTGCTTGGCTCCATCACCCATACCTGCTGACCTGGTACTGGGCATGTAAGTGTTGTTGCTAAGAGTCGAAGGGTCTGACCTCACCATCATCCTATGGGGACTTCATAGCTTGTGCTTGGGGCATAATATAATGTCAGAATTCCAACTGTGCTTCATGTTCTTATTGGTCTTTACCTCCCTGTCACCTTTCCTCTGAACTCACAGCCCATCCTTCTTTACCACCATGTTTCTGGTTTGTGGCACCTGGAACTGATAGCAGTTGAAAACAAAGGAAACCATGAAGAGGAAATGATACTCTTTGCTGAGCCTCAGTTAGGTTCTAACCTGACTGTCCCCATCAGCATAATGATCTCACCTGCAGTTGTAGCAGACAAATGCCATTCTATCTTGGTCACCTTGGGCCATCTATTTAATCCATTGAAATAGGCACCAGTGACATGGAGAGCCCTGATGCGTAAGCTACAACTGGAGCTGCCAAGGGTCTCAGCAGCGATGCACAGGCACAGGTATGATTGAAGAAGGGAGGTGAAGGAGAGAAACCCAGTAATTCTGTAGCCTCTTGAGTGTACTTCACTTGATTAGGAGGGACGTGGCAATTCAGGTACAAATCATCCTCTGGAAAGAGGAATGAAGGAGCAGGGAGACGTTCGTACAAATCAAGCCAAAAAAAAAAAAAAGAGAGAGAGAGTTAAAAAGTCTCTGAAATGGCCAAGGCTACTCTGCCCCTGGATCAGAGCAACTCTTCATGTACTACAGTGTTTCTGAAAGCCATCTGGTCTTCAGCTTCTATGTTCATGGGCCACCTGTCCCTTCAGGAGAAGGGAATCCACTGGCTGGCCTGTGTTCTGGCATCAGGTGTCTGCTTGCTTGCTTTTTCTTTTTTTTTTTAAGTTTATTTTTGAGAGGGGGACAGAGCAGGAGCAGAAGAGGGGCAAAGAGAGAGGGAGAAAGCGAATCCCAAACAGGCTCCATGCTGTCGGTGCAGAGCCCAACACAGGGCTCCATCTCAGGAACCATTAGATAATGACCTAAGCCAAAATCAAGAGTTGGACCCCGGCATCCTGTCTGTCTGCTTTCTGAGAGGATTTCATTCACTCTGCTTCTTCTGAATTACAGAAATTGGCATTTATGTCAATGATAATGATGTATATATTATTGTTGTTGACATATGCACAGATGAGATATTTGGAAAATATTACCAAATTTCTGCAGAGGAATCACTCAAGACGGTTAGCACTTAGATGCTTAAATCCTACAGAACATGTAGTTTACAAAATGGAGCCCCAAGAATACATTGTTGGCAAAGGTGACCAGAAGCCTCTGTCTTTAGGAAGTGAGCATGGCTCTCAGGTCCCTGTGGTTCATCGTGGCCATGTGCTTGGGTCAGTGGTAATGATATCCTGCCTGTGCAGGGTGAGGTCCCTGACGTGTCAACTCTGCAACTTTTTATAGTTAACTTATATGGCTGTAAAAACTGTCTTCAGCAAGATGTCTTCAGCAGGTTTGGGGGATAGTGTTTCATCGTGGCCCTAGTGCCATCTTTTTGCATCATCTGCCGATCGTAGATGTTCAGTGTCACATATGTGCTGCCAAGTAGTGATGGCGGTTTATGGCTGCGAGTAGGCAGCTGGAAGCCTGAGAGCCAGAGGGTCTCATCCTATGCACACATATCCATTGGTCAAGAGTGAATACCAGTGATGGAAATGACCAGGGATCTAAATTTTCCATATTAAATGTTTTTGCTATGGTTGCTTTTTTCTTTTTAGTGTTACACATGCCTTAGTTTTGTAAACAGAAGAGTGTATCAGTTAATGTACTCTTTTGTCATGTGTGTACTAGTTTTCTATGGTTGCTGCAACAAATTGCTATGGACCTCATAGTTTAAACAATACAAATGTACTATCTTATGTATAGTTCCATAGGACAGAAGCCAGAAGTGGGATTCATGGGTTAAAATTAAGGAGTCAGCAGAGCTGTGTTCCTTTCTGGCTGCTCTGGGGGCGGGGGAGGGGGGGGAATCCATCTAGTGTTTTCCATGTTCTAGAAGCCAACCTGCATTCCTTGGCTGGTTGCCCTTTTTATCTTCAAAGCCAGCCAACCACAGGTCCTATCCTTCCCACATCACACCTCATCACTCTGATCCCTCTTTGGCTTGGATCTTTCACTCTTATGGACCCCTGTGATTACATTGTACCACCTGGGTAATCCAGGATAATCTTCCCTATTTTAAGGTCAGCTGATTAGGAACTTCAGTTCCATCTGCAACCTGAATTCCCCTTTGCCATGTAAAGTAACATGTTCACAGATTCTAGGGATTGGAACATGGACATCAGTGTGGGGCAGGGGGATATTTTTCTGCCTACCATAATATATGTTTAATTTGTAGGTATATTAAATTTGTATCTGTATTTATGCATATCAATTTAAAATATTGAAACATGGACGGATGAGCTTTTTGTTGTTGTTGTTCTATTAGCTGGTAGACCAGCATAATACCAGTCAGAGTTCTGCTAGTGGTTGCTCAAGTACAGATTTAACTATGTCCCTTTTCTTTTATGTCTCTGTTCTGCTTCTACCAGCCTTGTGAAAAAAGATGGGCTCTGTATGAGGGCCTCTAGGTCAGTGTCTTCCTGATTTTTTTCCTGCTGCTTGTCTATCAACCACTGCTCTACTTTGCCAAATAATAAGTTGGAAAAGAGAGAAGGCTGAAATTTTAATCAATTCACCTTTCTTCTTGCTATTAATTTTGTAGCAGAAGCTATTGAATTTAGGAACACACATGGATTTGGGGTTATTGGTAGGTTTAATGCTTTCCTTGTTTCCAAAGATTCCCCAAATGTGAATTCTGAATATCTTAAAAGAGCCCTTCATGAGACACACTTTCTTTTGAACTTTCTTGGCCACCATCTCAGACTGTTGCCACTTTGAACAGAGGCATGGATGGCGGATTTGCTTGTCGACCTGTGACCCCCAGTTCTGTAAGGACTTAGCTATCTGCCTTCTTTAGCTCATTACTGGAGAAACAGTATTCCTCAATCCAAAATTCTGATTTTACAAACAATACCGGATTCCAGCAGATGCAGGAATTTCTCCTACAACCCACCTTGCTTGGGACACTAGTTTATAGATATCTCATGCTTAGTGGTTACTGCTTCTGCTGGAAGCAAATGTTTGGAAAAGCATCACTCTTCTTGCTGCTCCAGACTTGGGAAGCAGAAGATGGGATGTTTTTTATTTATATGAAAGAAGTAGAATTAGAGAGTGATTAAAATATTTATGGTTTGAAAAGTACTTTCTTTCAGTTTCCTAATATAGCAGTCCCTGCAGAATAATCCATTGATTCAGGCCATTGAGTTTGTATTCTGTTTTTGCCTTTTGTTACCAATATTTTAGAGCATGCATTGTTCATTTTTATGGGCATTAGAGAAGAGCTCAAAATGCAGCTGAATATCTCGGCACACAAGTGCCCCATAATCATTTCATTGAAGCCCTCATTTTTTAAGCAGAGTAGGAAAGAAGACAATAAGTGATTTGGGTAGTTCAGGTCTGGGAATCTTATTTAAAGCATTTGTTGCCGACCATGCCACTTTAAAAATTCTAACAAGAGTATAATACACTTCAAAATTGATATTTATGTGTAGCAGTGTTTTTCAGCCTTGCCTGAACATTAGAATCACCTGCAGGGCTTTTGAAACTTCTGTTATCCCAGTGCCCAATTGCACAACATAACAATTACATCTTTGGGGTGGGGCCAAAGCTCTCATGAAGATTTTTCATTAAGGTGGATTTGATCGCTAAAGGTGAATCACATCTGTGGAATGACCATTAGTGGATACATGTAACACAAATCACCAACTAGTACATATTGTATACATCGATGAAGTAGTATGCCCATTGGTTTGTAAGACCTGGTTGTGCTACTCAGGAGCTCTATGCCTGAAAATAAAAAGGCCAGGGGGTGGGAGGAGGCAGGAATACCAGTATCCCATTGCCCTCTCTTGTGGTGCTATCATACTAAATTGAAGTATTAAATGTAAAAATGCTTCAAGGAAGTAAAATGTCATATGCAGTTGTATTCTTTTGATATGTAATAAGATAAATCCTGTCTATGAGAAATGAACAAATTGTCCTTTTCAAAAGAAAATGGGTTTTTTTGGCCATTATGTTAAACAAACAAAGAAGGAAACAATGAGAAAAGTGAAGCTGCGTATGTGCCACAGATTGAGTTCTGAATGGAATGAATGGCATGAAGTTCATTTAACTTTGGCAGAAATAGGGTTTAAACTGAAAATCTCATGGATTTGGGCAGAAACAATTTCGGTCCCTTAGTTTTCCATGTGACAGGCCGTGAGCAGCAGGCTAAAACTCAGGTTTCACAAAGATCAGGTGTTTAATAGCTGGAGAGAGTTAAGGCCTCTCTAGCCATTACCTAGCAGCCCAGACCTCTCTGGGGATGTCTGCACCTTCTAGATACCATCCAAATATTTGTTCATGGCATTGGGGTTACTTTAGATGTTATCCAAATCAGCACTAAAAATGAGATCAAATGACTTTGCCATGCTTTCAAATTGCCAAAATGGAAGAAATTAATGATTTGAAAAATGCAGTCACTCTAGAGCAAAAGCACTATTTTAAAACTTTACCCAGCAGCATAATATGCAAAGCACATGCGATAGAGGTTAGGATCTCAGGCTTGCAGATGAGAAATCACCCCTTAAAATAGGAGAGGCTGTGCACAGAGAGAACCCAGGGCCTTCAGACAAAGCCGCAGCTGCCCCTGGCTAGGCTACGAGCTCCGTCTGAGTCAGTGGGAGAAAATCTCAATTAGGAAGGATTGGAGAGCACAACAGAGGAAACATCCTGGGAAGTCCTCTGGAAGATTATCCATGGAAAATAGCCACTAACTAGTCACATCTAATGGATTACGGTGTGGTGTAGAAAAGGGATTGTTTGAAAGCTTAAAGGCAGTGATGGCATGAATAAGAAAGGGAAGTATGTTCACTCCCCGAACTGTTTCCAGTTTACTGACTTTCTGTGCATGCTTTTCAGGGGGCAATTATATATTCAGGAGTCCCCTTCCTAGGCCAGCTCAACTTCATAGTGGTGCAGACAGCGCTCTTGTTGGTTAGCTAAGCTGGCCTAGGGAATGAAAGGTGGTCTGTAACTCTCGCCATGAATAAACATGAATACCCTCATTTGCATGAGGCAGGTGACTGTAAAATATCTTGGAGCAAGTTGTGAAAGGAGGCTTTGTGCATCCGTGCCCAGGGGAAGCTGGGGAGGACTCGGAGTTGTTTATCTTCATTAGAATTCTATCTAGGGCTGCTGTTATTGATCTGAACCAGGCCTGGGCTAGCTAATAAAGTAGGTGTATGTTTTAATTGAAACATGAATATTTAAGTAGAGGAGAATTCTTTTAAAGGGCCCTGATGTACAAGGAGGCTATCCATTTTTCAGCTGTCTAGGCCATTTACAAGTATTTATTCAAAAAGCTTCTCGTGTTTCACAAAGGTCTTTAAGGTTTGACACAAAGGAAATCGTACTTCCTGTAGAAGCAAATGCATTATATGAATAGATTTATTTTTTCCTTTGAGGCTTCCTGGTGGGTAGGTAGCAGAAGTTTTGAGAGTGTGTGTGTGTGTGTGTGTGTGTGTGTGTGCGCACTTAAATGAATGCTTTTAAGTTATTCACTTAAGGTAGTGTTACTCTTTTTTATGGAATTTGCCACTTCCATTTGGACAGTAATCAAGATATGTCTTCTACTGTCCTCATCAATATGAACTGTGCTGTCTAGAGGCAGCAGGAAGATTGAGAAAGAGACCAAGTAAGATTTTTTTGCTCCTCCAAGAACCAAATTTCTCCCTCTGGGGGCACGATTCCCTGACCCATTGAGAATGCAAGGTTGGAGAGGAGAGAACCAAGGCTGAATGCAGCTGGAGTATCTGGTGGCAATCCTGGCCAAGTGGCTCCCCACTGGCAGTGTGTTCTTGAGAATGTCCTTTAGGCCTAGATTCCTTCTCATCTTTAAACTGGCAGTAGCAAAAATAACAATAACGACAATAGTAATAATAACAATGATATTTCCCCAAATCACAGTGAAGATGAGGCCCTTAAAGCTTGGCTTTGTAAATTGGCCCATACAAATGGGACCATGTGCTGGTCTCAACAGTCATAACCTAAATTGACAGTCATTTGCACTTGGTTGTGTACTATAGTTGGCCTGCTTTGATTTTCCAAGGTAGTTTGTTCAAATACCTATAAATACAGATTTTTCCATACCTCTGTGTGAAAATCCATTGAACTTTGGTTTGGATGCAAAAGGAGATGTTGACTGCAATGAGGACAGATTCCTGAGCAAGGAGGAAGTCCTCTCTGTGTGTTTCTGATCACAAGGGATGCCCCTCCCCAGCCTGCCCACAGATACCCTGCAAGTGACTGAGGAGCTTAGCCAAATCTCAGAGGCACAGCACACTTGTCATTCTCTCCCCAGCCAGCTGCATAGCCTTGTGCAAGGGATTCAGCCCTGTGAGCTCCAGATTGCTCATCTGTGAGATGAGAATGGGAAATCACTGCCCCTAGGCGGGCTCTGAGCTCTCTGGACCACATCGGGCAGATAAACTACTTGGCTCAGTCTGGCCTGAAGCAACCACTAGGTGACACGTGTTTCTAGATGCCTCTGAAAAGGAAAAGGATAGTTATGGCAACACTAATAGCAGACATTTCCAGAAAAAAAAAAAAGCTTTTCCTGTGGATTTAGTGATTAAGGTAATAGAATACCCATCCCACCATATTGTCCTCGTGGTCCCAGCTGCACAGGGTCTGTATGACTTTTATGAGAAATGTGAGAGTGTTCATAAAGTGGTCCATTTCTAGGGATTGTCCCAGGTCGTGCCATTAATAGCCCAGGGTATCTCCTTCTGAAGGGGTTATATCCTGAGTCATCCAGAAAGAGTTAGATTTTGTTGACTTTGTTTATGTAATTTCCCTAAGAAATGGTTAAACTGTTTAAAATTTGTTCAAGAATCAACTGTTAGGTTTAGTTGGCTGAAACATTGCTAATGTGTTTTTCTTTCTTGATGTTCTCTTTCTTAACGTTAACTGGAGCATTTATAAAAATGATAATTACCATGATTGAGTCTGTGAGTAATTTTGGATAAGCCTGACAATAGTAAATCTACATCTTAGAGGTTCCTTTAGGTGCAAGGTCTAGCTTTGAGTTCTCCTAGTTTCCAGTCTTCCTGGAGTCAGTGTCTCTTTATAGGTATAACATGTGCTAAACTGACACTTGCTAATTAGGAGACAAAAAAATTTATAGGTTCTTCCACTGGACAGCAGTAAGATACATGAGTCCCTTGGTTCATCTGCAGATCATCTCTGAACATGAAAATAATAGTGACTCTAAGTTAACTGCTCTACGTAACTCTGCTCAACGACTTCTGAAACTTCTCTCCCTTTTGTTAACTACACTTTGGGGTGCTGAATGAATTGTTAACTGGTTCCTATGACCTGGATTCCATATTCCATTGTGGATTGTGTTAGGGATTTGATAATGGCACAGAAATCATTTTATTAGTATATGTCCAATTAAAAAGAAGTTACCTACATTTTAAGTAAGGCATAATGAGATTTAGGCATTTTAAATTAAAGGGCAGGTAGGAATCAGAGTTGGACAGCTAAGAAGAGTACCATTAGATGCAAATCTCTCATGAAATATGAGTCCTCCTTGATTTAAAAGAAAATATTTATCTTGTAATTGCAAAGAAGGTGAGTGTTTATATGTAATATGGGAGTTGAGAACACAGTTCTACAAAGGGATGTTTCCTAAGGTAGAACAGAAGATCGTAAAGGTACTGTCATTTACATGCTCTTTTTGCCAACTCACGGTGCCAGAGGTTAGGAAGAGGCAAGGGATGGAAGGCAAAGAGGTGCCCTAGATAAGATGAGACAGGGAGTCAGAACAAGAGAGTGGTGTCAGAAGCCGTTTGTTAAGACTCCAGTATAAGAGCTGGGAGAAGTTGAAGATCCCAAGTGAAATTTCTAAGTATCTCCTGCAGAAATACCAGATCTAAGGGGTCAGAAGTTTTAAAATAGAGTTAATTATTTAAATGTGTACAATTCGCCTGCTGATTTAAATTGCTTATATGTCTATGCAGGGTTTTCAAAACCATGCTTTTATATCTGAGCAGCAGTGAATGATGGGTCAAGCAGTCCACTTTTATTTTACCAAATAGAAACTAAAACCCTCACCTGCTGATTCAACGCCAGATGCTAGCTGCTCTCTCCATGTCCAGCATAGAGCTAAGCCACCAGGTCAAACAGGTCAAAAGCAGGAACAAAGGGGGAGAGGAACAAACAGGTCAAAAGCAGGAACAAAGGAAGAGGGTACCAAAGCAAGACTAAATTTGTTATAGGAAGAAAAGTAAACATGAATACTTGAATCAGAGAGATGAGAACTCTAAACTGCTAGTTTCTTCTTCTCCTCTCCTTACCTTTCCCCTTCCTTTTATTATTTCTGTGTTTTCCACACAGTTCTGTTGAAATTAAAAATAATAGTAGGTGCTCAGTGAAACTATGTGGGAAGAAGTCATTTAGATAGGTAGTTAAGTCAGATATTGTTCCCGCACTAGGTGTACATCTTCCTTGGGGAAGTTCTCAAGCCAGCCGCTGTCACTTGTGCCAACGACATACTCAGATGACCCTCAAGTGATCCCCTTGCTTTTGCCCTAATAATACCATTACCTTAGAACTTAACCACCGTGAACTGCAGTTGTCTATTTAATAGTCTTCTTGAGAGCAGTTCCTTGCTTTTTCTGTATTCTCAGGATCTACTCAGTGCCTCGGATGTAGACAGTATTCAGTGTTACTATCCCACAACCATCATACACATAGCATGGCCACATTAGTGTTCCATATCTTGGTAAATAGTGTCACTATTTCACCTACACTTCAAATGCTGTGTATTCTTTCAACAAATACTACTTTGTGTCCACAACACAGAAGGCATGGTGCTAGGCACTGGGAATACAGAGGTGAACTAGATAGGTGGTTTCTGACTTCCTGGGGCTGGCAATCTAATGAGTTTCTATTTGGAAGTTTATGGACAAGTTCCTCTTGGTGAAGCCAATTGGTGGCCAAAGCCGCTACAATAACTAAGGTCCTCTGCCTTCTCATCATTGCCTTAGCTCAGATATTCCTCTTTTCTCCAAATCTGATAGATGGGATGTCTGCTTGCAGTCCTTTACTGATCCATAGGGGTGATATATATCTATACATCCTTGCCACAGTCTGATGGGGAGTGAATCGCATTTCCCCTACCCTTTAACTTTTCACATTGGCCAGTGAAATGATCACAAATATGAAGCAAGCAGAGGCCTGAATATTGCATGTGTGGTTGGCATGGGCTCTTGCACTTCTGCCTTCATCATGATATGAAGTATACTCCCTGGGCAGCCACTCCTCCTTCAGTGTAGGTCTCAGAATGAGGCATATGAGTACAGTTTCCCCAATCATCCCATAGAATTACAGCTTAAAACTATAACCTTGGCTGATCTATAGAACTGTGAGTATGAGAAGAAATTCTTAGCTATTGGTATTATTTGTTACACATACTGTGGCAGTAGCTGACTGAGACACCAGCTATTGCAGTAACTTATCTTCCAGCTTTGAAACCTTCCTACTTTCTAAATGTCCTCCAACATGGATCTGACTATATCATTCTTGCTTTTAATCCATCATGGCTGTCCATTACCTGCCTCATAAATTTTCATGGCCTTAGCAAGATGTTTAGATATCTCTTTAATTAACCTAATGTACTTTTCTTGCTTTGTCCTCATATCTTCACGTTGCACCTGCTCTAAGCTCTGTGATATTCTGAACTGCCCACAGTTCCTTGTGTATGCCATGGTACTTTCATATTGCGGATATGTACTCACCCTCATTCCTTCTGCCACCCTTCCCTCATCTGCTTGTTGAAATTCTGTTTTAGGAATTTACACATTGCCACCTCAGGGATACCACCTTGGATGATTACCATCTCCTTTTCATTCAGAATGAAATTCTGTCACTCTGCCCCCATGACATGGAAGCGTGAACTTCTTTTGGAAAATATCTTCCAGCTATATAGTAGTAGTTATTTAGTTACAAACTTACCTTTCTAAATTAAGTCAATATAGCATTGAGAGCAATAACTATAACTTTAAATCCTAATATTCTCCAGGTATTTTTGAAATAGTATCTGCCCAATTACTTTGGGTTGAATGTTGAATGAATAAGTGGCCAGAAATGTTTAATTCACACATTATTTAAAACAGTCCACCTAGCCAATAAGATGAATTAATTTACACTGTTTTAATATGGAATGGTCACTCTTGTTCAATTCCTGGAGACCATAGGTACTAAGTATTCTGCAGTTCTACCAAGTAAAGAATTTTCTTACCCCAAATGCCAGTAGGCCTTCCTGAGAAACATTTCTAGATCCTTCAGTCAGATCCTCTTCTTCAGATGCCAATACTTGGAGGGATTATAAAATTATTTTGCCATTTCATTATTTTTTAAAATGTTTTATTTATTTATTTTTGAGCAAACAGGGGAGGGGCAGAAAGAGAGGGAGACAGGAGACAAAGAATCCCAAGCAGGCTCCGCACTGTCAGTGCAGAATCTGACACAGAGCTCGAACCCACGAACCAGGAGATCATGACCTGAACCAAAATCAAGAGTCAGATGCTTAAGCAACTGAGCCACCCAGGCAACCTGCCATTCCTTTCTTAACAAAAGTGGTAGTAATTATTTTTCCACCTATGTAGCTTTATATAAGGTGAATGAGATCCTCAAAGACATTGAACAGTCACAAAATAAACTGAATTTCTTTTTTCCAAGGAGAGTGGTTAGAGCCCCTAGTTAAAAAAAGAAATCCCTCTGTACCACATACGGTGGCCGTTTGGGGAGTACTCTGTTTCCCACTAGTCTTATTTCCAGGCCAGTAGGGAAAATAACGTCAATAATGGTGCTCATCCTTTCACAGGATGGCTGCTGAGAGACCTTCAGTGCAGAAGACAAACGTGCCTGCTGGCAGGTCCACCCATTTAGGTGACTGCATACCCGGCAGACATGTACCTGTGTAGCAGTCATGTTAAATAGTAAATCTGAGCTCCCCGTGTCATTCACAAAAAATTGTCTTTTGTATTTTACCTTTATCTCCCAAAGTTCTCTTAAATTAGTAAAAAAAAAAAATACATTTCCCAAGAGTGTCGTAAGAGTAGGAAGATTTGGTTCTTGCCACAGTGATTATGTGTTTTAGGTGCTGGAGGCAGTCAGCTCCTGAGAGCGTTTCTGGTCCCAATTTCCTTATTTCTCTTTCACATTTCCGTTTGCGTGGCTTGGCTGGATCTGAGGTGTGTGGCATATGGCTTTTTGCTGCTTGAGCTGCCACAGAAGTGAATGTCACTGGCATATAATGCCAGATTTCCATTTTGTGAATCACAGAGCCATGAGATTCTGTCCGAAAGCTCCCAGGCCACTAGGAGTCCTTCAAGCAGAAGTAGAAAAGGGTAAGACCCATGCCTCAGAGATACTGTTCCTATTACAGTGTGTCGATCATGATAAAAAGTGCATATAAAATGGAGATGCTCTTGCTCTCGAGTGTGTTGGAAAAAGCTGCTTGGCTTGTTGACTTCTTTTATTGTGGTCAGGGGAATGGGCGATCCTGGCTTTTTGCTTCCAAGCCTTAACTAAGCACACACTGGTCAGTCAGGGATGTAGAGTTGGTTTTGAATTTTTTCAGATAGATAAGAATTCACTTGTGCACATACCAGAAAAATAAGACTGTGAGTAGAAGATATCAGTAGTTTTTGGATGCAGTTTACCAGCATTTTGTATTCATTGAATTTTCAAGTTGCAAAACGCTTTAGGACAGAGTTGGATGATAATGAGGAACCGAAGCTGCCACAGACACAGCCTGAGCCTCGGCTCCCCACCTTCACCCCTCACTCCACATCCCTCCCTACCCCCTCCCTCCCCAACTGCCTCCTGTGCCTGAGGAATCAAGAGAAGGACTTGGAAATTCACAAAGAAGAATAAGTTCAATCAATAAGTTCAGTACACTCAGTCAATAGATTCAGTAAGTCAGGAGCATTGACCCTGGACTCAAGGACTGGGCTTCAGACCCGAGCTCCATTATTTCCTTGCTGGGTGACCTTGGGCACATTAATATCCTTACCCCCTTTTTTCAGCCTTTTCATCTGTGAAATATGGAATTTAATATATGCTGTTGTGAGGGTTAAATGAGCCAGTATTAGGATGATAATATGAAATGGACAATACTTGATCCATTTCTGAATTGGAAAATTAAATATTCTTTATGGTTCATCTTAGTATATATAAAGCACTTGGGCCATTTCCACGAAGAAAAGTACAAGAAGGATGGCATAATGCTCCAGACGAGCTGTGGGGAGGCGTGGATTCTGTTCCAGCTCTGCCTCGAGCTGACCACACAACCCTGGGCTCTTGTCCCTCATCTGCCCTCACCACACCCCCCCTTTTTTTTCCTGGACGAAGATGTTCCTGGAAGCCACTGAGGTGGAGGCCTTTGAATTCCTCCTTTGAATTTTCTCTCTTCTCATCTTCTCTGGGCTACCACTTGATCAATTAATACAGTCTGGTCCTTATATCATCAATCTTGTCCTCTTGATGCTGTCTTCTTACCAGCATATAAATGTACTCACATCTCCTGCATTTGAAAAAACAAATAACACCTTCTTGATCTTCCATCCAGCCCTCACTCCAAGCCATATTTCCTCACATACTTGCCTCAGTTTGCCATCTCTTGTTTTCACGTCTCAGTAATTTACTCATCCACTGCAACCTGTCTTCTGCCCTCCTAAAAATATAACTAAAGCAGAAGAAGAGCGATAAGACTCTAAAAGGCACTAATTTATACTGTCAATACTTGAAAACCTCTTTAGCCACAAAAGCCATTGGTTTTGACGAAGTCAAGAATGGCCTCTGGTGGACATTTTAAAATCTGTCTTGTTTGCCTTCTTTGCAGCCCTTGATTCTCTCCTTCTTAAACAACATCTTCCTGTGGCTTTGCAAATAAACACAACACACACACACACACACACACACACACACACACACACACAAAATAGATACATGATATGCTATCTATATTAAAGGAAGAAATAAGATAATAATCATAGTTCCAGTTACAGTGATATTTTTAGAAAAAAAATTAAAAGGTAACTAAAATATATAACTAAGCTCAAGAAAAGAAACCTGCCTCTAAAATGCACTAATACGTATTTTGAATATTCAAAAACCTCTTCAGCCACAAAAGACATGATTTCTAAGAGACAAGTGGAGATTGAGAGGAATTGTTGAGTTGTTCTAATTTAAGACTGGAAAGAAGTCACATTGTTATGACTCCCTGCTCTGATGAGAAAGATAGACATCAAAAAATTTGTAAAAATAAATCTTTTATCCCTTACATTTTTATGCTTATTGGCATCCTCCTTTCCTCCCCCTCAATTTTGTCTCTTCAACCTAAAAAGCTACCCAAATCTCTCCTATCCATAAAAATTTTTTTTCACCCCCGTTCCTCTTTCAAGTTCTTACCCAATCTCTTTCCTTCCCTGCACTGCCAAATTTTCCAAGAGAGAATGCTGTCTCCACTTGCCTGCCTCCTCCACTCACTGTGGTCTGATGCTCACCCACGCCCACCCACTAAAACTGCTTTATTTAGGTCAGCAGTTACCTCCCGAGTGTCAGGTCTCTTCCCAGTGCTCATCCTGCTCCGTCTCCCTGAAGCACTGTGTGCCCTGCCTGTGCTTCCTAGAATCCGGTCTATTCCCTGACTCCTGAGGCACCACTGCCACTTCTCACTGACCCTTCAACTTGCCCATTTCTCAAGTCCTTCTCATTTCTCTCCCACCTCCTCCCCTCCACCCACAGTGTCTCATCTTCAACCATCCTTCAACTCCAGGAGATGCATGGCATCTCACCTCATCTCTTAGACGTGGAACTCTGAGTGATTCCTGGCTTCCTATCCTCTCCTGCCAGGTCCCCACATCCTGTGGATCCAACCGTGTATAAGAAGGAGCCATCTGGCTTTTACTGTTATGGCCCTGTTTCCTGACACCGTCATCTCTTACATGGACTCTGTCTGTCCTTTTATTGTTTTCCCTGAATCCGGACTCAGCCCATGTGTAAGTTCTCTTCCCCCTACCAGAAACACCTTTCTAGAATACAATTCTTCTCATAATGCATCCACACTCAAAAACCTTTGCCTCCCTCTTCTCAAGCATGGTAACTGAACCTTTTCATTCTATTGCGAACCACTTTTACAAACAAAATGCCTACTGAACTCTTCAACACACCCCTACTAACCTCTAATTAATCATATTGATGGCTCCCTGAGCATACCTTGTACTTCCAAGTCTCTGTTCTCACCCATGTTCCCTCGCAAGGAAGACCCTTCTCCCTTTGGTTGAAATTCTGCCCATCCTTCAATGTCCAGCTCATGGGCCCTGTGGAACCCCTCCATGGAAGCAGAATTAACTGTTTCCTCTCAGGCACACTTTCTTTTTACCTCTCTTGTAGCACTTTAACGCACTCAGCCATACGTTGAGTTTGAAAACTTATTTTAGCAAATTAGCCTGCTAAAATGGGTCCCTGGCCCACCTCATGGCTGTTTTGAGACAATACTGCAGAATCTTAGACAAACCCATTGAAAACCATGGTCATAGACTTAGTTATCCACACTCTATCACTCTTATTCCTCAGAACAAGGACAAATTCTTCCTCACCCCTCTACCCCAGGGTGCCTACCAAAAAAATTATATACGTGCTCAACACATGTGACCTGGATTGAATCTTTACCCAGCCATTAATGGAGAAAAGAAAGAAGATAATAATGTCTTTCTTTTTACTAAGCTGATAGTGTTTTAAAAGGAAAAATCACATTCTAGAACAAACTTTGTAAATTATACAACAAATTTAGGCCATAAGTGAAGGGCATTGTGTGGCTAAGGTATGGCAGGAGAAGTGATTCTTCAGTGTGATGATTTCTTTTAGGACCAGGAAAAAAGAATAAGGCATTTCCAGAAGACAGAGAGAAAAAAAAGGGAATTGTGTATATGTGTGTGTGTGTGTGTGTGTGTGTGTGTGTCTTAAAAACACTTTTAGATTTTGTTGTGGTGGCATTTACTTCCTGACAAAAGCTGACTGATGTTTCATGCTGGCATGTACTCCTGCACATAGACCAGGGGCTGAGATGCTTGAAGAAACTTTCACATCTCAGACCAAGCTGTGGCTGGGCCTGGGACAACCAGCTTCTGGTTGTTTGTGAAGTTAATTACCCCTCTCTGCCCCTCCCTTGTTTATATGGGGCAGGAGACCCTGGAGCTCCTTCGATAAAAAGGAACAGAAGACTTGCCATCCACAGTGACATTAAAGGGCCCCTTGCTACCACTTTGCTGGTAGAAACCTTGACATTTCAATAGAATTTTAAGAAAGCTATTAGGACAAAGTGCATTTGGGAAATTCACCAACAATTGATGACTTCATTTACAAAGTCACGCAATACAATGTGGCTGTTTAGAATCATAGATGTTCTGGGGAGAAAAAGAAAGTTATGTATGTAGATGTTCATTTCATTATTATTTATAACAGCAAGAAAATGGAAAATAACCCACAACTCAGCAAAGAGGATATGATAAATTCATTTATGGGCACATTTATTAATATGTTAAATTTTTCAGTCATTGAAAATGACATATGTGAATGATATCTAAATATAAGAAAATATTTTTTATATTATATTAAATGTGGGGGAGCAAAACGTAAAATTTTATCTTACTAAATACAAATAAAAACTAATATGCTTTTAAAAAAATATTTGTTTATTTTTATTTTAGAAAGAGAGCGTGCACAAGTTGGGGAGGGGGAAGAGGGGGATAGTGAGAGAGAGAATCTTCAGCAAGCCCCATTCTCAGCACGGAGCGCAACATAGGGCTTAATCCCACGACCCTGAGATCACAACCTGAGCTGAAATCAAAAGTCCGACGCTTAACTGGCTGAGCCACCCAGGTGGTCCCAAAACTAAGAAGTTTTAGACCTTCTTTTAACAATGGTTTCTTCTGCGTGATGTGATTAATTATAATTTTTTTCTTTTTTATGTGATTTTTAACTTTATTTATTTTGAGAGAGAGAGAGAGAGAGAGAGAGAGAGAGAGAGAGAGAGAGCGCACAAGCAGGGGAGGGATAGAGAGAGAGGGAGAGAGAGAGAATCCCAAGAAGGCTTTGCATTGTCAGCACATAGCCTGATGGGGGGCTCAGACTCACAAACCACAAGATCATGACCTGAGCCAAAGTTAAACATCAGACTCTTGACTGCTTAATTGACTAAGCCACCCAGGCGCCCCCCTCTTTTATTATGTTTTTAACAGTATACATTTTCTCTACTGAGCATGCATGTTCTTACAGTCATAGTTTTAAAAAAATTTTTAAAATACTGGGATGAAGAATGGTCACCAAGTTCCAAATCTGGTATGATTAGTAGTTCTGGTCTGGAGGGAATTCTTTGATCTCAACACCCCATGTTATAAAGTCAGGCTAAATTTTGTTTATTCTTCCTTGAAATAAAGCATGGGTTTAAGCCAGCTGTACTAGCTCAGTCAGTGTCCTGTACTTTATCCTGAAGTTGATTGGTACAAAGATCAAAAGCCCTCTGAGGCTCTATTCAAGGAAGACTCATTAACTGGAAGGGAGTAGTGAACAGATGTGACATCCTTGAAAAAAGGAACCAGATAACAGACAGGGCTGGGCCCTGCACCTGGACTGCCTATAAAATGGGTTGATAGGGGGTGGGGGGAAGGGGAGGGTGGGTGATGGGCATTGAAGAGGGCACCTGTTGGGATGAGCACTGGGTGTTGTATGGAAACCAATTTGACAATAAATTTCATATTTAAAAAAAATAATAAAAAGATAAAACTGTGAAAAAAAAAGAATATAAATAAGTAAATACATACATACATACATACATACATACATACATAAAATGGGTTTCCGAAAGGGAGTTTTCAGATGCGCTTCCCAGCGCATGCTTTTCCCTCTCAGGCTAGGGATTGCAGGGCTGGGAGGAGGGAGGAATGGGAGACATAAGAGATGATTCACTGAGTTGTTTTCAAAGCTATCCTTGTCTCCTAACTTTATCCATGATGGTGGGTAGAATGACCGACAAGTGCTCAGAAGGCTTTTGTAACTTCCATAAGTATAAAGGTTTGCAATAAGCTTTTGTATTTTTGGCTAAGGCATCAGAGATCCCTAGAGATAGTATTCCTGGTGTTGTGTTAATATCTGACTCTTAGGAATTCGCAGTATTGGGGATAGCTCTCCAAAGAGATAATTATGAAATAACATGACACGTGCAATAGCAAAAGTCCAATGCAACTGTATGGAAGTAATTCAGAGGAGGGAATTCCTTACTTTGGAAGACTTTAATGTATGAATAGAAACTTACCAGGTGAGCAGAACAGAGTTCACTAGGAAACAAACAAACAAACAAACAAACAAACAAAACCATGAAATTTAAGAAGTACATGAAGAGAAAACTTAGTAAGTGGTGCTTTATTACTTTCAAGATATTAAGGCTGCATTCTTGGATTCCCGAGACTTGAAAAGAACATGAAGCAACATGTGAAAAGCACATTATTGGCACTTCCTAAACATTAATTGAATGACTGGAGGCCAATTCCGTACTTCCAAACTGAACTTTTTGGGTAAAATATATTTTTTTCGGTATATGCAAAGAACCGCTGCAATGTCTAACACACAATAGATCCCCCCAAATATAAGCAGCAGCATGGCATCTAACACACAATAGACCCCCCCGCCAAAATATAAGCAGCAGCACTTTTTCATGGTGGAAGCTGTGTGATTATTGGAAGTATTTTGCTCCACAATTCTCATGCCTGTCACTGTGTCGAGAAAATTGTAGGCAATGCATTTCGGAAATCATGTTTCATATTTGCCTTGGGATGACTTGGAAGAGGAGCATTTTTGCATGTAAATGGATTGGTTACTGCCTTTTGGGGGCAATTTTTATTTATATTATCAAGTTAACTCCTTCCTACAGTTTGCTAGCTTAAAGATACAGGCAAGCACTGAGCAATAAAATAAAATTATATTTTTGTGTGAATTTAATTGCTGCACAAATTAGGTTTCAGGGCTCATTGTTTGTGAGAGTTGGGAATAGCCTGTCAATATCATTTGTCTAGAGGTTATGGTTCACATTTCAAAGCTTCATTTAATTGGAAGTACAATAGAGAGCAATTTGAAGTGGTCTGGCTCTTACAAGCTGAAGGATTTGAAGAAATGAGTTGAAGAACAGACCTGTCCTTGTGGTGACAATGCTGGTTTGCCAGGAGCAGACATAGTCCGAGTGGGTTTTCTTAGGGAGGTGCTGGGTTGTTGCTGATACTCATTGAAACTCTGGGCACATAGTTGAGATGTGACTGACTGGCTCTGCTAGGGTCAACTTCCTTTTTTTTAATGATTTTAATTTTTTTATGTTTATTTTTTAGAGAGAGAGAAACAGAGCATGAGTAGGGGAGGGGCAGAGAGAGAGAGGGAGACACAGAATCTGAAGCAGGCTCCAGGCTCTGAGCTGTCAGCACAGAGCCCAAGACGGGGCTCAAACCCACGAACAGTGAGATCATGACCTGCGCTGAAGTCGGATGCTTAACCAACTGAGCCACCCAGGCGCCCCCAGAGTCAACTTCTTTACCAATGGATAATGTAAAAATAACTGGTTTAAACAGGACTTGCCATGGAATCCCATATGGTGATCGCCTCTGGTCCTGTGGGTGTCCTCACCTTGTGGCTCCATATCTGGGCCCATTCAGACCTGTTCGGCCCCCTTTCAAGCCCTCAAACTCATTCTGCTCTGCCTCTCTCCCCTTTCATACCTCAGAGCGTGACCCTCAGGAACTGACTCCCTATATCTCTGGAACCCCCATTTCCTACATCCTTGCCTGGATGTACTGCATCTACTCATCTTGATCTTGGTTCTCTCTTGCACAGCAAACCCTCCATTCTTCCCCCTCTTCTCTGGCTTGCCCTGTTCTGTTGCAATATAATCCCTGTTGTAACAAGAGACCGGGACCACAGATTATCCGTGAATCTGTGAGCAGAAAGAGCAGAGAAAGGAACGGCATTGAATGTTAACTATTTTATAAAACATAGATTTAATCTCTACCAACTGCTGTGAAATTGGTTCTCTTATTGAGAATATCAGAAACTAATTTTTTTTTCTCGAAAGGTAGATTACTTGTGTGTGAAATTGATATGTGTTTCAGAATTGAAAGAGGTTTACTCATGCGTTAGATCTGGAAACCAAGAAGAATGTGATAACAGCCCCGAAGCTTCCCTTTTCCTGATGGTGAAGAAGCTGTTTCTCACTTTGTGTCACCTAAAGAATACCCTGCCTTTGGCTTAGTAGCTTTTTGCCACCATATTGCCAGTGGACATGCTTGGCAAAGCTGAGTTAAGGATTTTGGCATTTTCATTTTTCCTTTTGGCATGATTTTTCATCAGCCTGCATTTCTGGAATGCCTTTCCCTGGTATATTTGGAAAATTCAAGCTGGCAAGATGATAAGCTTTCAGAATTTCACCAACTATTCCTTTGAAGGCACTCCAGAATTATAAGAGATGCATGATATTGGGCCTTGCTCTTCTGGCCTCCGTGTTGTTCTCAGGTCAGCCCACCCCATTTGCCCAACTTTAATCACACCTCAAGGACTTCCAAACCTCAACTCTCCAACCCTATGAATGCCAGTCATGGTCACACATCAGAGGTCAGCGTCTGAAAGAGGAAAGAATAGAAGATCTACTCATAGACATGTTTGCATTTTGTAGATCTGGTTTTATTTTGGTGTTTGTAGGTCTTGTTTATATTTTAGGCATTTTGAAGAGAATACAAAAATGGCCAAGTCCAGGGAAATAAACCTACTCCTATTAATGTCTCATGAATATGAGTTACAAAATGGAACTCTCCCTTAGGATGCTATTGGAATCATCCCAGCTGCTCCAGCAACTTGCTTGTAGGAGCTCTGAGCCTGTGGTGTAGTAAACTGCTTGTGGTACTTCACAGACACCTGAGTTTGAATCCTGAGTTGCACCCTTACTGGATGGTGACTGTAGATGCACTACTTAAAAGTTGTAGGTCCCAGTTTCCCTTTTTGGAAAATGGGCATTTTTAATGGTATTGGCCCATCATAAGCACTGCATATACATTTGCTATTATTTCTCTCATCCTCCCACAGATGTCAGCACTGTATCACTGTATCATACAATCTTTAGCATCCAGGGACCTAAAGATAGAGTGCCATTAAGCAGACTTGGTAAGTTCTGCTTATGGTCATCTCCCAATAAGGGTGAGGGAAAGAGAAGCATCTACCTTTTTGTATGAGGATTTTTCTATGGAATATTGTTATGATTATCTCCCCATGGGGATAAAAGGATACGTAAAAGGTATTCTGGCCATGTTTAGTTGAAGTTTTGCATATGTTTTCATTTTAAAATGCATCATGTAAAAAAAAAAATCAGAGATAACGATCTACTAGTTAACCCAACTAACTAAAGAAATACATCTCTTGAATAAAATAAAACAGTTGAACTGAGCTGGTAGTAATTATACTTCTGACCTATTAGGGCAGAGTCACTACTTCTGACCTCACATCCTTGGAAGATATGATCTGGATTGGTCTGCACTGGGCCTGTTTGTGTTCGGGGTGGAAGTAAAGTCAGAGTGTGTGTGTGTGTGTGTGTGTGTGTGTATGCTCATGTATGTGCATATTTGCATATATGGTCAGGAGAGGGGATATGCCTTAAGAAGGCTAAGAAGTAAGGGTGCCTGCGTGGCTCAGTCGGTTGAGTATCCGACTTTGGCTCAGGTCATGATCTCGTGGTTTGTGAGTTTGAGCCCCATGTCGGGCTTTGTGCTGACAGCTCAGAGCCAGGAGCCTGCTTTGGATCCCGTGTCTCCCTCTCTCTGCCCCTCTCCTGCTCACACTCTGTCTTTCTCCGTCCCTCAATAAGAAATTAATGTTAAAAAATTTTTTAATAAAAAAAGGAAGGCTAAGATGTACTTAGAGGTAAGCCTTCAACAATATACACCCTACTTCTTCAGAAGTTTTTTGAGGCTCAATGTGATCCTCATGACCTCCTTAAGAATCAGTTGACCAAAGAAAAAATGGGATTCAGTGTAGCCATGTCATGAACTAAGGAAGTCATCACCATCACATCTATTGCCAGTGATGAACATGCATCCTGATGAAATGAAGGTGCAGATTGTGGAAATAATGTTTGGGACCAGGAGTTGGAAAATGGAAGGATTTGCTATTAGTGCCACCTCCCATAGCCCAGTACATGGAATCCCCTTCAGCTCCTTTTTAAATACTCCTTGTAAATGGTGTTCATTTTAGTTAAGACTGGTAGGTAAACTAAGAGAAATTTAGCCAGCTAGTTTAGAAATCATTCTACAGCAGTCACTATATTTTCTGACCCCCAAATACAAATCACCCAGCAATTCTTTTTTGATTTGTGAATTTATTTAAAAAGCACTACAAAGGTATGTGAACTATACACTAAATTTGCTAATAATAATTGTAAATGGTACTAGCAAATACCTAGCAAGCACGGAACAGAGAATACAGGCTATAATGTGGGGGTTGAAATGGAGAGATTTCTTCTGATTTTTATCCAGATGCCCAGGGATGATTTCCCCCTCCCCTATTTCCCAGGTTTTGATGCTTTGATTCCCTTCTACTATCTGTGCACAGCACATGATAAATACGAAGGTGTTTAGAAGCTTGATGACATGCCACCAACAGTACATTTTGAGCCTCTGTAGTGCAGGTCCATTACACTTCGTACCAATTCTTGGGTGCTTGTTCAGGTATAAACCAATTAACTAAATGTAGGTTTCTCTTTCTTGAGGTTCATCGGCAGCTCTGAGGCTTGTGTAGACTCTTTCATTGCCCAGTCTAGAAAGGAAAGAATACACAGCAGTGACCAAATTAACTGATAGTCTGTGATCTCAGCAACACAACTACTGGACAAGGTTCTAGGGAAAAATTCTTTGCAAGTTTCTCCAAAGACCATGTGGCTGTTTGGTATAAAGTGACCCCTTATGGAAACGTAGATGAGGCTGCTTATCTTTCAGAACTAAAACCGTGACTAGCTTGGTGAACCAGAGATCCTGCGTACTTGCTTTTGAATAGAAGAGGAGGGTTGGAACAGACTCAAAGAAATATTCTGTCCACCTTGCAGTTTGTCTTCAAAGTGAATTTTCTGGGAAAAAAATTACCCAAAGAAAACTTACAACCTTCCTTAGTGTCCACAGTACTACATGACCTACCTGTCTTGTTGCTAGTATCTCTACCTCACTGGTGAATCTGGTCTTTAAGAACTTCCATGTTCTGGGGCGTCTGAGTGGCTCTGTCAGTGAAGTGTCCAACTTTGGCTCATGAATATCATGGTTCGTGGGTTTGAGCCCCGCATCAGACTCTCTGTCAGACTCTGACAGCTCAGAGCCTGGAGCCTGCTTCAGATTCTATGTCTCCCTCTCTCTGCCCCTCCCCAGCTCATGTTCTGTTCTCTCTCAAAAATAAATAATAAAAATTTAAAAAATGATAACTCCCATGTTCTTTCTTCTTATACGTACTCCTAGAAGCTATTGAGCTATGTATGCTCAGTACCCACTGTGCTATGGTACCCACACTCAACTCGAGAGTTTGCAGTCAATCAAAGGGAGGTAAACTTGGCTTAATAGAGCTGCATCCTTTGGGATGGCTTACAGTAGTGAAACACCCTTGCCCCCATTCTCAAAAAATTAAAAAAAAACTTTCTCCATTTTATACATTGAAGATTAATTAATTTCCTTTATGCAAATGTCTCTTAGGAGTGATTCTCAAGCTGTGGCGTGAATGAGAATCCCCTGGAGAACTTGGAGAAATGTTCCTAGACTCCATTCCCTGAGATTCTGGTTTAGGAGGGTTGCGGACAGATCCCAGTAATCTTTATTTTGAGGAGAATCCCAAATGGTTCTGACACAGGTAGTCCCTGTAGATCACACTACAGCTGGAGCTAGAATTCCTTGGTTCAGAATCCCAGCTCTGCCACATTTTATCTTGGTAAACTAGGTCAAGTTATTTAACCTCCTATGCCTCAGTTTCCACCTTCTGTATAATAGGGATAATAATAATACCTCACAGAGTTTTTGTGAGGATTAAATCAGTTAATTCATATAAAGTGCTTAGTATGCTATCTGGACTCTTAATTGCTCAATGAATGTTAGGTAGATCAGGCCAACAAATTATGGATGCCTTGAAATAGATTATTTTATAAATTGAATTGTATAGGTATTTTGGGGGACAAGGAATCATTTTAATGGAGTCGTACAATGGTTTGTCATTGCTAACAGGATAAGAAACAATCTCCTTAATGTGATTGTCTAGGACCCTACAGGTCTGGCCTTTGCTTGCCATCCAGGCTCATCTCACTCCATCCTTTCAGTCATTCTCACTGCAGTCAGCTGCATTTGGCTTCTTTCAGGTTTTCAAAGAGGACACACTCCCTCCTAGGCAGTGTGCATCTAGACAGGCCCTTCACATGTGCCATTCCTTATGTCTGAGACACTATTCCCCTCACTTTTAATTCAACTTTTACTCTTCCTTTAGATCTTAGCTCAAGTATCTCTTCCTCTGAGATACTTTTCCTAACCTCACTAGGTTAAATCTTTTCCTTTGTGCTCTCCTTCATATCCCATATAAAAGTTATACTTTCATATTTGTTTTGCCTCCTCTAGTAAAGTTATTTTGCCATAGGGCAAAAACCATGCCAGTTAGTTTTGTCACTAGCACAGTGCTTGGCACATAAACACTCACTGTGTACGGTGGAATAATTGATTACATTTGCTTGAGGGAAGACCAGGTTGGAATGACATGTTTCTGTATTTAAAAAGTGGTGATTTGAACAGTCTCAGGAGGGTGACAGTGCAAGGGGTAGGTGTCCTCATGGTAGAGGAGAGTAGGCAGAACAGGTTAGGGATGTTCCAGAAAGGTAGTCAAAAAACCCCAAGATATCCACTGCCCTGGAGGGTGGAGATCGTCTGGACAATGCTGAGAAAGATGGCCAGAGTTGGATTTGGGTGCCAGAGAGTCAGTACATGGATGAGAATTCCTTCCCAAGATCGCAAGGGCAAAAAGACAAAATGGAAAACCAGGATTCGGATTCTTGAAGGATTCTCTAACTTATGCCAGAATCATAGCCTTCTTTGACACTTGACATCTTCAGTCAGTCTTTGTACAGAGTTGAAGGCTTCCACAGACACACAGATGAAATTATCACCCTCTCAGTCCCCTCTTGGGTCTGACCTGGCCGGCCATGCAGCCATTTATTGCTCAGTGGTGGCCCCTGCTGTTAATGAGAAAGATAGCACATCCAGAGTCCGACATTAACTCTGGTCATGTAACTAGCAGAATTTGGAGAAAACAGGAGAGGAGTCAGGGGAGATGTAAATGGACTGAGGAAATCCCCAAGGAGACCCCCACTGTTCAGGGTGCCTTGTGAGTTGCTAGGGCAAGAGAAGAAGCTAAGCCTAAAGATTTTGTGCTTAAAAATCTTCTATAAGCTTCTCAGGTTAATTGCTTCTCAGTTTAATTCACAGTGCCCCCTGAGAAATGCCATTGCAAACTTTTATTTGGAGCCTTTCAGGGCCATTAGATGACAAATATTTTTAAAGAGCCCCACTAACTCTTTAGGTTAACTTCTAGTAAATTTTAGTTAGGGGTGGAGACACAGTATTTATGCTCGTTTACATCCCGAATAGGAATCAGAGTATAGATCCTTCCGTAAGAATCCTGCTGGGATGCACTCCTGTGTACACACATTTCTGGGCATGTGAGCACCTCTGGCATGTGTGTGCTATGTGTACAAAGTAAGGCAGTTACATGAAATTTCTGGACAAAAACTGAATGTGAAGACAAGAAGAGAGAAAGCAAACTAACAATCAAATAAAAGTAGGGAGAGGGGGAGAGATGAGATTGCAGTTGATTATGGGTCTGGCAGCAGATGTTCTACACGAATCCAACTCGCTGCAGCCAGTCTGTTTCCATGGCAACAGAATCAGTAATTATTGAGCCCAGGCGCTCCCCCCTCCTTTCTTGCAACAAGGTGGAGGCTGATGAATATGAACTATCTCTAGCCCATCACCAGCTCTTTCTTTTTCTTCTTCTTCCTCTTTTTCTTCCTTTTTTTTTTTAAAGTCCTTTATGGGAAAAGTGGAGGTATTGAGGAATACCGAGAAGAGGAGCTATGTAATACATATTGATGAAAGAGCATAGGGCACTAAAATTGAAATGAAGCTATTATTTTTTCTCTTGTGATACTATAAGAGAAAAGCTCTTCCTAGAAAAGCCGATGATCTCTGAAGATGCTAAATAAATGAGCAGGAGTTTCCCTGAAATGGAGGCTCCCTTTGATTGGCTGATCTTTCTGCGATTCCTGCCAATCGGAGCACCCCTGGGCTCCAGCTCCATAAACATAAGCAAAGCTACATGCTTATTCTTCTGGACTCGAAGTGTGTAGCATTCAAAGGTGTGCGGCAGGTCTCCATTCACATGGCTCAACTGGAAACCTATTTCATGAACAAGCTTACTCAGGAACCATCTGGTATTCCAGCACATTGTTCTTCTAGGGGACGACTCTAAGTCATTTGGTGGCGGCTTAGCAGCAGTATTGTAGTTGGGAAAGATGGACTTACGGGAGCTTGGTGAGTAAACCTCAGTCTTACACATCTGTCCGCCGGTATTAGCAGCGTGAGCTAAAATGCAGCTTTGTCCTATTGTCTGCCGAGAAAACTATGAATTGGAACAAGCACATGGAAGAACAGGCGTTCTGGGGTTCCCGTGATGTGTGAGCTTCTGTATTCCAAAGCCTGCATGCATTGCTTGGGTATGATTGGATTTGTAGTTGACTGTGTATTATACTGGAACATTGGTCTGTCTAGTAAGGATAAGGATTAGTGTGAGGAGTGGAGTTTTGCTTTATCTCCCTAGGTATAGATCCAGTTCAAAAGAAGGTGTTTTTAAAACTAAATTAAGCGGAGTCAACCCTGTGCATTGCTGGGAAGAGAGAGAAAGGTGCAGGCACGGAACTGAGCGGTGAGCTGCTTGACCGTGTTACTGGTGTTTGCATTGTGAAGAGAGATGTTATTACAATGGTCTGTCAAACACTTCTTAAGACCCCCAACCACAAAAGGAAGCATCTCTTCTGCACGCACTGCTGATCTCAGCTTGGAAGTGTGCAACTGAGCTAGGTCATGCCCCTCACTTCTTTCATGAAACCAGTCTTTAAATCAAAATATGTTCTCTCGCTTTTTGAAAATTAATTTCAAAGATGAGTTGAAGTGCAGACAGAGAGATTTTAGCTGTCAAAAACCATGCTTCAAAATGACTCTGTTTTGAATCCCTTTAAACCCCCGAAAACCAGAGAGGGTTTGCAAAGTTATATTCAAGGATTGGCTCTTTGCCAGGGAAGGGATGCTCTGAGCTATTGCTTTGCTCCCTGGGGTTTAATTTTATGACCCTGGTGATGAAATTCTCGATTTCTTTGGGTAGAAGCAGGAAAAATGAGAAAGCAGTGCTGTAAACAGGCAATGGAGGGGCAGTATGGGGAGGGGGAAACTCTTTGCTTTTAGAGAGCCTTCTAGCTGCAAACTTAAAAAATATATGTAGCAAGACAGAACTCAAACACAGTGTAGGATTCCAGAGGAACTATAATCTTTCTGAACATGGAGAGGAGAAGCATCACTTTTGGCGTGGGTGCAGAGAGCGGGGGCTGAACTTGGGGTTTCCATCTCTGCCTGAGAACCTCTCCTCAGCGTCTCTGCTGGTTTTGAGGCTTCATCATTGTTACTTTGTTTTAAATGTAATTTCCTATCTTATGTGCCAGAAAAACAGGCATACCGCATGTCTTCTATTTACAGTTCACTTGGGTTCAAACAACAGAGAGGAAAAGAGGATAAATCATTATCATCTGGCTCAAAAATATATGCACATGAAATAGTTGAACATGGGAAATCTTATTGGCTTGTCCTTTATAACAATGTCCTTTTGATCGAAGAGAGTGTTACAGGTCTTCATGTGGCTGTAGAATGGAATTGGCTGTGTCCTAAATGTGATCTGTGATGAGCGAGTAAAGAAACAAAAGAGCTAGGAAGGTTTTGCCTCCAGAAGACCCAAAAGCAGGGCAAGGGTAGTTGGAAGAGACTTGCTCTTGTGACCTGATACCACAGGAGGAGATGGCCAAGTTTTCTCACTGTGAGTAACAGTCACAGCTAGGAGAAACCTGGTAACTTGACGAGGTCAAAGACCTGTTTGCTAGCTGAAGGCCCCTCTGGAATGTAGGCTGTCCTTTGATCCCAAGAGGCTCGAGATGGTGTACCAAATTGAGAATTCCACCTGATCAGAGGCAAGTGTGTGCACGTAAAGTCTCCCTATTACATGTCGTTCCTTGGCACACCTGGATGCATGTATAATTTTGAGCAAGTCTGGTTGCTAGTGGATGTGCATTAAGTGATGTCATTTCATTAGAATGGCCCTCCATCCTCTTTTGGTCTCTTTTCTCCCAAAGTAGCGTCACTTACATGAGTGAGGTACTGGCACCTGTTGGCAAGAGTGAGAGAAGAAACAGCCTTTTATGGAAGCAGTAAAAATGTTTTGTTTTTTTTTTAAAACTAAGAGTAGTTATTAACCTATTTTTGGATCGTGGAAGTCCAAGAATTTGAAAGCTATGAAACTCTCCTCTTGCCCTAAGAAAATACATCAATGCATAATCACATAATACTCTGATGACAGCCCATTTCAGGGTCATGTAGGATCTTTGTCCTGGGTGAATAGCCAAGAATTTATTATACCCTCAAGTTTATTATCTCCTTTTTGAGAAGGGGCCACTAAATCCCGCCATAGCCCTGTGCCAATCAACTGCTGACTTATGCAGTGGCTTCAGTAACTGGTGAGGTCCTGTGCATTCTAAGTTAGAATGGTTAAGGTTTAAATTAAGAAGTCTTGGAAATAATTCTAGATCTAGATTTTCTCACTTCTCAGCTTGCAGTGTTGGTGTAACTAGGATCACTGGGCTTGAAATGAACATGCCCTTTCAAATACCAGAATTAACTGCAGTCTTGTACCTGTTCTGTTCACTCCTGAAGAAGAAAGCTTCTCCGTACTGCCTCTTAATGCCATTTGTAAGATGTAGGACATATTATAAACATAAATGTAAGGATAAGTAAAAATGAATTCCCTCAGATTTTCAAGTGACCGTCAGACTTGCCTCATACGTCAAAGTAAACATAAACATGTTAAATCCAATCCCTGAAATCCAGCACTGAGAGTTCGAAGGGTAGAATCCTTCATTTCTCCTCTCAAGTGGAATAAAATCAATCACAGCAGGAAAAGCTAACCTGCCTTGAGCATTTACTGTGTGCCAGACACTGTTCAATACAATTTATGTAGACGTAACAACTCGCTGAATCTTTACAACCGCCCCAAAAGGATGCCTTTTATACCTATTTTCTAGATGAAGAAATGGACTCTCCAAAATATTGAGGAACTTGACCATGTTTACAAAGCTAGGAACTGGCAAGGGGTTTGTGTTTTCACACATGTTGATTTACTTGTTTGCTGCATCCATGGATGGAAGGAGTGTGAATGGACAGGGGAAGGAGGTCTCCTCGGCTGTCTGTGTAGTGGAACCAGGCCACACGGAATTGAATTCAACAATCATTGTGTTAATTAAAGTCGAATTAGAAAGGCATTTTATGGTGGTTGGGTGAATTATATATAGTACCATTTAGGAAAAGATGTTTGAGTAAAACCTTGTCACCAAAATGTCCCATTTGTTTATCCCCTTGTGTTATTGTATGATGTGCTACCTTATTCTGAGGAGCATTTATTTGACTAATGAGAACTAGGCCAGTTTTTACATGAGACCAGCTCCTCCTGGGCCATCTGCAAGAGGTGGAAGGTCATCAGTTCTATGGCTGCCCTTTGCTCACATTTGCCAGGAATGATTTGCAATTGCCATAGCAACAGTGAGGGTCATGAAGGGTCAGAAACAACAGTGCAGCTGGTTTGGGGGGTGCGTCACCCACAGTGGATGTGGGAATCACCAGGGCTACCATGTTTTCTGAAGACCTTGTGAATAGGCCAAGCTCAGAAAGAGATTTTAGGTAGGTCCAGAGGATATACATTGATGGAACAACTGGAAACTTAGAAGTTTAGGCCTGAAAATCTTTGAATGTGACATAGTTTTCAAACCAAGTCGCTCAGAGTTGGGGGCATTGACAGGACTGGGGCAGTGTGGAACCAGGGTGGGAGGCAAGTGAGTCCTCCACTCCCACTTCAGAGCATCTCCATTTCTATCTGGTTTTTTTAAAATGTTTATTTTTGAGAGAGAGAGAGAGAGAGAGAGAGAGAGAGAGACAGACAGAACGTGAGTGGGGAAGGGGTAGAGAGAAAGAGAGAGGCACAGTATCCAAAGCAGGCTCCAGGCTCTCCAGCACAAAGCCCTATGTGGGGCTCAAACTCACAGACTGTGAGATCATGACCTGAGCTGAAGTCGGCTACTTAACCAACTGAGCCACCCAGGCGCCCTCCCAATTTTTTTTTATTATTATTATTATGTTTGTTTATTTTGAGAGGGGGGGGGGAGGGAGGGACAGAGAGGGAGGGAGACACAGAATCCGAAGCAATGCTCTAGGCTCTGAACTGTCAGCACAGAGCCCATCGCAGGGCTCGAACCCATGAGTGTGAGATGATGACCTGAGTTGAAGTCGGACACTCAACCGACTGAGCCACCCAGGCGCCCCTCCATTTCTATCTGTTTTACCAACCAGCCTTTCCATGGGAGACTTACTAATGAAAATGAAGGGGAAGGAGTTAGGCCACGAGAAGGAAGAGGAAAAACTATTGATGTCCTAAAATATCCAGTTTGACATATACAGAAATAGCAGACCAGAGCATATAAGCAAGATCACATTGCTAGATGGAAAAGGAATCTGTAGGGGTCTTAGTAGCAGGTTTTAAAAACGGATTATTTGCTATGCATGCCTGATATTATGCACTTTCTACTATTAACACTAGGTATGTGAATGTGTAAAAGACAATTTCAATAGCTATTCAAAAAAATAATGCCCTACAGGGATAATATGGCAGATTTCTTTCTAGATCAGCACTGTCTAGTGGAAATATAATGCAAGTTATGTATGTAATTTCCATTTTTTTAGTAATCACATTTAAAAAGTAAAAAAAAAAAGTGGGTCTACAAATTTTAATAATATATGTATTTAACCCAGTATGCCCAAAATATTTGAACATGCAACTACAAAATTATTAACAAAATATTTATATTCAGTTTATGTTAAGTCTTTGAAATCCAACATATAATTTATACGTACAGCACAACTCAGTTTGGATACTGAATTTTCACAGGAAATCTGTTTTTAGATTTCACAAAATGTATAGTTAAAAAAGTAGAGTCACATACCAAACGTGTTTAGAACATACATGAAAGTTTTTCAATAGCTGAAGCTAGCTAAAATTGAATAAACTTTGTAACTCAATTGTGCAGTCCTCCTAGCCACGTATTTCAAGGTTTCTGTAGCCATGTGTGGTTAGTGATTATTCTGCTAGACAGTATAGTGCTGGATTCTCAAAGAACCCTGCTGATGCAACAGGCCGGTGACTTCTCTCACTACCTCATCCTGCCATGGCACTGTCATCTCTCTTACCTCCATGAAGTATCCGCAAGCACTTGTTGCTCAGGCAACAGAGAGAGGCACAGAACATTAGCATTCCCAAACTTGTTTACTTTTGCCCTTAACCATTGTACATAGAAAACTCAACATGTAGCTAAATCTTGGTTTTTCCATTACTCTGTTAGGCAAGAGGGAATTAAAAGGTGTGCCATTTCCTATTGCGGAAAGTTAGCATCCACCTTCTGTGGCATTTTTCTGTCCCCAGATATTGTGGCCTTGCCATTCACTGTACTTTGGGCCCCCACCTTCAACTCAGTATGTTCAGAAGACACGGGTTTAGTTTTAATAATAAGCTACGCAAACCTTGATTGAGAAGATAACTCTGCTGCAAACATTATTCTTTATGAAGACAAGTATAAATTGAGGGTAAGGGATGATTTAATTGCTGTCATCTTATTCAATTCTCCAAATTTTGTTTAGTTGGAAAATATTGACTAAGTAGTTCTTACAGTTAATTTGGTCTTAAAACCCTTACCTTCAACATCATATGCTATTCTATTTATCCACTCCCCAAGGTTGTTGTTTTCTTTTCTTTTAATGTAAAACCAATTATGAGAATGTAATCAACCTTTTAAGTAAACTAGATCAAAATCATGCTGCAAAGCCTTCTTAGAGGCATCTGGTCCCAGCCTCCTAGAGATGTCCTGACATTGATAATTTCAGCCAAATCTGCAAGTAGAAGTGATAAAGCTCCCTCTAGGCTTGGTCTTCTTGTTGAGGTTTTGTTTTTTTTGTTGTTGTTTTTTTTTTAATGTTTATTTATGTTTGAGGGACAGAGACAGAGGACGGGCTAGGGAGGGGCAGAAAGAGGGAAACAGAGGATCCTAAGCGGGCTCTGCGCTAACAGCAGAGAGCCCGATGTGGGGCTTGAACTCACAACCTGCAAGATCATAACCTGAGCCAAAATCGGATGCTTAACCAACTGAGCCACCCAGATGCCCCTAAGCTTGGTCCTCTTAAACATTCAGTTAATAAAAAGGTCTTTTAGAAATCTCACAAAACATTGAGAAAGGTGGGGAAAATCCATGTAGTTCAATATGACCTCTAATGTCAGTGATGCCTTCTGGTCCAATTATACTTGTTTCCTATGTGTTGGACAGAATTCCCAAGGAGGATGCCTTGTGCACATATGTACTCAACAAATATGTGTTGGATTAAATTGTGTGGCCCCTTTACAACTTATTTCTCTTCATGGCAGGACTTTATCATCTTTGCTGAGGCAACACTGACAGACCAAGTAGATTAAACCACAGGCAGGGTTGAATCCAAGAGCGAGATGACTTGTTTTGTGAATCTGCTGATGTTTGGCCAAGCAAAAGACTGTCATGAGTGGAAAGAAGTGCTGTGGGATTTCAGTGAGCACAGAGACACTGGGAAATAGCTTTATATTGCATTGGTGAAATCAGCATTACAGTAATTGTCTTTGCATTACCACAGGATTTTGAAGTCCACTAATTTGGTAGCTAATTTAAATCTATGATATTCTAGAAATTCAGGACTAGAAAAGTACTTGTATAGATGACAGAGCAGTAATCTAGAATCTAAGACTTTGAATTATTGTGTATAGTTTAGCAACTAAATTTTATAAGTAATTTAACCTTTATGCTCCACAGCACCTACACATGGGTAAAGACAAGTTTAGACCTGGTGATTTCCAAGATCAAGCTTCCAAACAATCTATTCTCTAGGGCCCATATTTCATTGATCATATCAGTCTTTCCCACTGTACCCAGATGGAGCCTCAGAATCCTTCTTAACACAGCACCAAGTCAGCCACTACCAAGCAGTCAGAATTGGCTTACAGCTGAAACTGATTTTTCATCCCTCTCCTATGTCCTTTTCTCAGCTCTGCATTGTGCAAGACTTTGAAAAGGAACATACAGGGAATTATCAGTATGCAGGGTTTCGGGGATAATGGAACGACAGTTCTTTACTCATCTTCTTGCTCAGCTGTTCCATGGAGGTGTTGCCATCTGACAAGGAGGGCTGCAGCCTGGCACTTTGGGAGCTCACTTTTCCTTTCCTTTGAGCTATAAGTGATGAGAGACCTGTCAAGGAGAGCAGTTCACTGGCATCATTCCCAGACCTGGAAGCATAATGAAATAAAGTTTCATTCTGACTTGGTTGGAATTTTTATAGCTGAACATTTGAGATAGCATCTGGGGCAGTTCTAACATCCACTTGCCTGGTTGGAATGAAGCACCCATCAGCTAATGGACTCAGGCCTTCATACTGGCAGCCCATACTGATAGACTTGCCCTTTGGGCAAATCATTTCTAAGTAGAGCCAGCCAGGCCACAGGTCCCAGCAGCTGAGATGGAGCTCACTTAATGTCTAATGGACCAACAATGTACAATATGCATTACAGAAGCTTTATCATATACAAAGAGTGATATCAAAGCAAGAACTGGTCTGAAAGCCACCAACACTGCTACTGCACATAGATCTAGACTACTTAATGTTAAGGGTTTAATCCAAGGCTTGGGCTCTGGGGATGTTATGTTGGTACGGTCCATTGGCACTCTTTCTAGTGCTCACACCCTTCCAGCTTTAGAGAACAGTTGGGGTCAATGGGAAAAAGTCCTCATTCTGGATTCCATAAGCCAGGCTCAAACATCTCTGCAGAGTAGACCCAAGAAGCTTTGTAAAAACCACCTTATGGGAGATTCTTCTCTCTTCCCTTAAAATTTCTTAAGGACTAGGTAGATGACTACTTAACCTCTCTGAAGCTTAGTTTCCTCATCTGTAAAAATGGAAGGGGCTTTTTTTAACAAGGCTGTGGATGAATGAAAATTAAACTATGGTGTCTGCATAAGTGATTAGTGCACCATAATGCACTATGCAAGGAGAAAATAGTATAATTATGTTCCTTGGGTAGAAGCCATTTACTTTTTGTATCTTGCAGAATGTCTAGCTCAGCTCTTTGGCTGTGGAAGAATCTCTAATTGGGCAACCAGAGTGCTAGGAGGGCACATGCTGTCTGCTCTCAGATTACTCTCCTGGATCCTCAGAGACTACCCCAGCCCTGCTGGCATTGGAGGCCACCCAGAGAGTACAGACCACTGCCCTTAGAACAAAGCCTGAGCTTAGTCACTAATAAGATTTAGATCTTGCCATATTACCTTTCCAATCTTTATAATCCTTTTTTGTCATGTACAAAATATAGATAATATCTACCCCATCATGTACATAAAAATGTCTAGAGAACAAAAAAATTATCATATCCCATATGCTCTGTGGACTGTGCATAAGGTAATACATAAGGTATTACTATTATTATTTCAAATCTAATATCTCTTAACAATTCAACCTTGTTTATAGAGGAAGAATCATTGGAAACATGTTTCTGGAGCCAGAGTCCCAGAAGCTCCAGGATAGTGATATATGTTTTCCTGATTTTGGAAGCCAGTCAAGTTCAAACGATATTGTGCTTCTTGGCAGGTCCCTTGTGGCATTCAGGAAGGCTGTGACCTGTCATAGATAAATGGTGGCTTTTACATTTGTTAAATCAAGATGTTCTTGGTTTCTGCATATGGCCCACAAATCTTTCTGGATTTCCGGGTTTTAGCCATCCTGCCCCAACTCTGTCTTTCTTCTTCATGAAGACATAATAAAGCATTGGAAAACATGCTTGGTTTTGGTTCATCCATATGGAGGTTCCTAGCCACTTCTTGGTAGCTTTATTCTCTGCCTCCTCCCCCGTAGCCATGCACTTTACACCCTTGGATTATGTATTCTGTCAAAAAGAAGAAAGGGTGATGTCTTCCTTTGTTGCATCTGGTTATCTATTTACTATAAACCAATCACTTCCCAGATCTTAAAGAAACTGGAGTCCAGGGATGGCAAATAGATTCCTTCTGGTGACAACTTAGGTACTTGAGTGGTGGCAGCGTGGGGCCCTCATCTGGGGCCAGGGGGCCCTTGGGTGGGGAGGGAAGGGTGACAGGGTACAGTTACCTTATTACAAGTGAAGAGAGTAAGGCTTAGAGAAATTAGTCAACTTGTTAATATGTCTGTCAACAAGGGACAACATTTATATTTCCTTGCTCTCTCAATTTAGTCAACAACCACTATTTGTCCAATGCCTGTGTATCAGTTCTAGGCCTTGATATTATCTATGAACATAAATAATCTGTAAACATTAATGGATTAACCTGAATGGAAGCTTATTTTTCATGCAATCATTAGCCTCAAAGTTGCCTAGAATATTGAGGCTATGATAATAAAATTCCCAACAAACTAGTTATTTATACAAGTTGACCTTTGAACAATGCAGGTTTGAATCCACTTATAAGTGGATTTTTTATAATACAGTACCATAAATGTATTTTCTCTTCCTTGTGATTTCCTTAATAACATTTTCTTTCCTCCAGCTTATTTATTGTAAGAATACAGTATATAACACATATAATGTATGAAATATGTGTTAATTGACTATGTTATCAGTAAGGCTATTAGTAGTTAAGTTTTGTGGGGAGTCAAAATTATATGCAGGTTTTCAACCATGTTGACGCCTCTAACCCCCACATTGTTCAAGGGTCAACTGTATTCACTCATTTGTGCGTTCCCTTATGCGTTCATTTTCCTGCCCATTTACATAAAGAATAAATCCCCACTTTTCAAAACTTGGAGTTTTGTAAGACTTCTTTGAAAACAACTTGAAAGTAACTGATAAAAAACAAATTGGCCAGTAACTGTCCTTGATTTTTGCCTTTATTCCCCTTGATCTGCTACTTTATATGGCCTTGCTGGCACAGAGGTGAAAATGAACAATGAAGAAAAATTGAACCCTAAAAGCAAACTCAAGAGCCATACACTATCCTACTTTTGCAAAGCAACCTAGAAGATGAAACGTAGGTGAACGGAAAATTTTCCATTTAACCAAAGGTTTCTGAACTGTTAGAATTGTCAAGGGAGAGAGAATTGGCAATTATGGAAAAGCTGCTGTAATTTCATGTCACCTGGGGAGAGGTGGTGCTGTAAGAAGCAGTGGGTGAGAAAATGTCTTAGTCCTCTGAGCACCGTAGTAACAATAATCATAATAATGTGTGTGGCACTGTCTGTCTCTCCCATCCCTGGTGTAGTTGTATGGACTCACCCTCGGTCACCTGCTTCAAGGCCAGAGCAATGTCAGAGTCACTTGTCTGATGGTTATGAGAATTGTGCCTTCTATGCACGAGGCACTTTACACATGCATAGGTTCTTTTAATGGAATTTTCCAAACCTTTTTTTTTTAATCGTTATTCTTAACGTAGATATTATTTTGAAATTACTACTTGCAGCGGGCCATCAAGGTACAATTTTTTCCTGGTTTTATTGCAAAATAATTGATGTACATCACCATATAAGTTTACAGAGTACAGCATGATGGTTTGGTTTACATATATTGTGAAATGATTACCACGATAGATTTAGTTAACATCCGTTATCTCATAGATACAATAAAAATAAAAGAAAAAAATTCTCCTCGGATGAGAACACTTACGATTGACTTTCTTGACTCTCCTATACACTGCACAGCAGGTTACTTGTGTCATCATGTTGTGCATCACACACTAGTATTGATTTATCTTGTGACTAGAAGTTTGTACCTCATACCACCTTCCTCCAGTTCCCCTTCCCTCCAACCCCCACCTCTGGTAACCACTAACCCGATCTCTCTCTCTCTTTTTTTTTAATGAGTTTGGTATTTTGTTGTTGTTTGTTTGTTTAGATTCCAGATATAAGTAAGATCATACACTATGTGTGTCTGTCTACCTTAGGTCACTTAGCATAATGGCTTAAAGGTCCATCCATGTCACAAATGATAAGATTTCCTCGTTTTTTTATGGCTGAATAATATTTATTGTACATATATACCATCCCTTCTTAGGATACAAGTTTTTATCAAAGAGTGCATCCCCCAGTCTCACAGGACAGAAAGCAGGATTCAGGGAGGCTTTAATGCCAATTGTCAGTCTCCGTCCTTTTTCCTAACACATTTCCTTACAGCATTCAGAGCAATTAAAAGGCATTGTATCCCCTTTTACAGATAAGGAAACAGATGTGAAGAAGTTAGCTTATTATCCTTCCAGTAAGTGGTAGAGTGGAATTCAAATCCAGGTCTGTCTGATTCACAAGCCCATGTTCCTTCTACTGACGTCTAATACTTTCATTTCAGTCATACCACCTGTATATTGATTTATAACCAATGCATTAGAAAAGTAGTCTCCATTGTGGGGTGCTCACTCCCCTAAGGGGCATGAAGACTCTTCAAGGGAAAGGCAGGTGTGACTAGTTTTAAGGTAATCCATTTCCATATTCTCAGTTTCCACATGTACCTTAAAACAGACCATCTTGAGATGGCACCTGTGACCCTCCCAGCAGCCTGCTCCCTCTTGATGAAAGAAAGGCCTCCTTTCACCTCCATTAGGTCCTACAATGGTGTGTGGCCCAAAGCATGGAAACCTTCTCTGAGAGCCAGAGACATGTGTCAGTTCCCTTAAATAAAGATCCATAAAATGGGTTCCCATCTCAATGAGAGATGGAGTCCCAATAAAATCTTTCTCTTTGGGCTTAATAATCATCAACATTTGTAATATGTTTATTCTAATTAGTTTATATTAATAATTGTACTGTTAAACTCAATGCGGAAGAATATTTTTATTATAGCCCTCTGTTCACAGAGAATATATTTTAAATTAAATTTTGGTATATATATGTTTTTCTTTCAGAGAAGTATAGTAGTATGATTAAGAGTTGAATTTTAAGCATAACATTCTATCATGATAAAATTGTATCAGTAGAATTGAGGTAGAATGGGAAAAATGGAGGGGGAGGTGCCTGGGTGGCTCAGACGGTCGAGCTTGTGACTTCGGGTCAGGTCATGATCTCGCAATCCTGGATTCGAGCCCTGCATCAGACCCTGTGCTGACAGCTCAGAGCCTGGAGTCTGCTTTGGATTCTGTGTCTCCCTCTCTCTCTGCCCCTCCCCTGTGCGCATGCTGTCTCTCAAAAAATAAAATAAAACATTAAAAAAAAAAGAATGGGAAAAGTGGGAAGTGGAATGGGAATTTGAGTTCTAAGACAGAGGGTGGCAGTGACCCATGGGCCACATCCAGTCTGCTGCCCATTCTTGTATATAAAATGTACTGCAGCACAGCCATGCCTATTCATCTACGTATTGTTTAGGACTGCTTTTGTGCTCCAGTGGCATTGTTGAGTAGCTATGACAGAGACTGCTTGGAAAGCTTAAAATAGTATTTGGCCTTTTACATAGAAAGTTTGAGGACCTGTTATTAAAGGAGAAAAATGATGTAAAATCTCCAACTATTAAAGAAGAGTTTTTTCATGTATGTTTAAGTGAGTAATTATGGGTATAAAGTCCCTGATGTATGAATATCCAAGGATACATTTAAAAGAGTGATGTAATGGTTTTATTTTTTTACAACAATATTTTATACACTGAAAATTATATTCTTTGCAGCTATTTCAATTGTGATAAAAAAAAGTCCAGCCATCAACTTAAAAATGTGTACATAGAGGGGGGTACATAGATTTTTTTCAAAACAGAGAATTAAGAGACCACTGCCCTTAAAGACAGGATCAAGGGTGTAACTTTCCATAATTTAAGGCTATCGTATGATGGATGGGAGCTTGTCTTTTTTTATATGGAGCAAATCGAGCCCCATGTGAATACCTCAGCCTTCACTCCAGCTGATCTTCCACAACCTTGATGGGTACCTGATGGAAATGTTGGAGTTTAACAGGACGATGTCAAACAGCAGTCTCTAAAATGTCTGGGCTGTCTTAACGATCAGAAAAATCCTTTGCAAGTCCCTGTATTGGCCCTTCTATTGGCCAACTAGGAGGAAGAAAGAACAGCAATGCCATTCCAGGAGGTAGAGGCTGGGCTTTTTAGGATGTACCTGTAGAATTGATGAGAGCCTATGCTGTCCTCCAAACACACTGATGGTGGATTGCACCACACAGATGGATGTTTAAACCCGCTTAGCAACCTTGATGCATGCTTTGGGTTGAATTCCGTCTTCCTCCAGAAATGAGATACTGGTCTTAATCATCAATACTTCAGGCTATGACCTTGTTTGGAGACTGGGTCTTTACAGTGGTAATCAAATTAAAGTGAAGTCATTAGAATAGGCCCTAATCTGTTTGTGTCCCTATAAAAAGAAGAAATTTGGACCCACGGAAAGACATACTTTAAGAAAATGAAAAGGCACAGCGTGACTCAGTCAGTTAAGCATCCAGCTGCAATTCAGGTCACAATCTCGCAGTTTGTGGGTTCGAGCCCTGCGTCAGGTTCTGTACTGACAGCTTGGAGCCTGGAGCCTGCTTTGGATTCTGTGTGTGTCTCTCTCTCTCTGCTCCTCCCCCACTCACTCTCTGTCTCTCTCTCTCTCAAAAATAAATCAACATTAAAAATTAAAAAAATAATAAAAGACATAGGGAGAAGACGGATACCTACAGGCCAAAGCTAAAGGACTGGGACAAATACCTCCCTCACAGCCCTCAGGAGGAGCCAACCCTGTAGACATTTTGGTTTCATACTTCTGACCTCCAACACTAGGAGGCAGTAAGTTTCTGTTGTTTAAGCTGGACCCAGGCTGTGGTACCATATACTCAAAAGCATAGCTTCTCTTAACGGACTTTCCAAAGCTCAGTGATTTTTATGTTTAGCTATGTTTTGAAATTATTACATGACATGGTCCATCAGAACACAACTACTTTTTTTTTTCAGGATGCATCTAAAGACCGAGAACTGGAACCAGGGAGACTTTGATCCTGGCCCCTAGTCTCCTTCCTTCCCCTTAGAGCAGTTCAGCAGAGCAGTTAAGATCAAAAGCTCTGGAGCCAGAGCTCTTGGGTTTAAATTTTACTAGCTATGTGACTTTGGGGCCTGTATGGCCTCACTTGTTAAATGGAAGAATAACAGCACCTGCCTTGTAAGGTTATTGTGGGACCTACTGAGTTAATAACATATAAAACTCAGTGCTTGGTGCATAGTAATTGTTCAACAATAAAATATTCATTGTATTATTGGAGGACCAAAAAGAACAGCCTCTGCCTAAGATCTACCCAGACCCATGAATCACCTAGCAAGTACTACCCACATGTTCCCCTAAAATTCTTAAATCCTTGTTTGTGGAATTGCCATATAAATGTTAGAAGGGTTTTTTATTTTAATTCTTAGATTGTCTTTTCTCTTGTGTTATCCTGTCTTATTCTTACAAAGTCTCATATTTGAGAATAGCTAGCATGCTTTATTAATCCTTTAAAAAGTATCTGCTCCAGTACCAGTTGGCAGTTAGATTTCATCAGTCACTCGAGATTATGGATTAACTCACTGATCTTTTTACCCTTCGAGCTAATTAGCCTTTGGACAAATACAGCTAGTCACAGAAGCCAAACACAGCTGACCAAACACATTTCAAAGAGTAAATTTGGTGGGTAAATAATGCCAAGCTTAGATCTCTCAGTAATATTGCTTTTCTGAGTCACTGGAATCTCGATGATCTTTCCTTCTGAGCCAGAGTTGGAAGTGAGGTGTTTACAACCCTTCGAAGCAAAAGGGAAAATGTGACTAATTAAACTGGCTATCTCCTCCCTACTTAACCCCCACCACCACCATTTAAGATGATTCTTTCTCTGATGTTCTCTAATAACTGGCCCAGTTTGACTTTAAATGACTTAAGCATATCCTTTGGGACCCTTGTTTAACGACAAGGGAGACTTTCCTAGATCCCCAGCTGAAATGTAATTTTACTTACTTTAATTTAATTATCACTACCTGCCAAGACTTTGTCACACCTCCTTAAATCACCTTAAACAGTTCATGCCTCACCTTGGTGCTAAGGCCTGTTAAGTACTTGTAGATAATTTCATATCCTCTTAGACAATGTTTGGTGAAACTCAGTATTTTTAGACCTTTCATTCTTTGCTAAATAAGACCTCTCCAAGTAGTCTCCTGTTAGTTGAAATTATTCTTACACTGTAATAGGCACAACCTCACCAATGAATTGTAAGGGAATTGCAGGGGGAGTCTTTCCCTGGGGCCAACCATCCCCTTGGTAACAGCAGCTGGATTGGTGTGCCTATCCTGGTGTCCCGCTCTATTGGGCAGGCTCCTGGTCTCCTCTAATGTCTCCTTGCATGGGCAGTCTTACGCTGTGCATCCATGATCTTCTGAGTGATCACTGCTTCTTCCCCATGCCACAGGGCAGATTTCTGGAGGAAAAGGGATTCCAGATTGAATGTCACTTCTGACATTGCACAACCACATACCTGCTCATTAGGGTTTCATTTTCATTCATGCATTCAAGAAAACAGAAAACAGGAAATGGTTTAGCTCTTTTTTTCAGAAGAGTAGAAGTGTAGTTGTTTTGCATTGTCATCAATATCCATTGACAAAAAACATTTGTGACGTGAATACTAAATGCCTAGCACTGTGCTTTGGTAAATAGGAAGAATCCAAAGAGAATATAATCTAGACTTTGCTCTCAGGGATCTTAGAAAACAGTGAAAAGCTTATAAGACAGTAAACAATATTGAATAGCATTATCTGGTTAATAACAGAATTGTAAGCTTCAAGTGAACCACTATTCCTAGGCCACTATTCTGTAACTAGTTCGTTTGAAAAAATATCCCATGGTGAAGAGCACCATATGTTACACTTGCGTGGGCTTTCCCAAACCAAGATATCGTGTCTGATACCAAGTGGCATCTGTCTAAATGAATTATGATAATACGAGTTTATTATACAGAATTAACTGTATATGTATTTGAAAAGGAAAAATGACCAATAAACATTTCTCAGTGAACAAAGAAGGTAGTAGGATACACAGAATATGATCCATGGGGTGTGTGTGTGCACTTGTATGTTTTGAGTGTCTGAATAGATTTGTGTGTGTTTGCATATATGTGGGAAAATGAATAATAAATTAATACAACAATGGGTAACTCTGGAAAATGAGGCTGGGGAAACCAGAAAGAGGACCATTATTTTTAATATGATATTCTCCTATAACTATTTTTACTGAAAATTTTATATTCATATTTATCTATTTTTAAATAATTTTTTAAGTTTATTTTTATTTATTTTGAGAGGGAAAGATAGAGAGCAAGTGGGGGATGGTTGGAGGGAGAGGGAGGCAGAATCCCAAGCAGGCTTCTTGCTGTCAGTGCAGAACCCAACACGTGGCTCTAACTCTCGAACTGAGAGACCATGACCCGAGCCAAATTTAAGAGTTAGTCACCTAGCCAACTGAGCCACCCAGGCGCCCCTATATTTATCTATTTTTAATTTAACCATGATAATGGATTCTTAAAATATATTGATAAAATATTAATAAAAATTAAAATGCCATACAATATTATAATATAGGAAAGTGTGTATGTTCTTGACTTTAATTATTGGAGAAAAACAGTTTAGAATTTGTTTCGTAAATACTAAGAGCATTGATTCTCATCCTGTGGTGATTCTTACCTGTTGATTCTTTTAAAATTGAAACACCAGCCCCAGAACTACCCCAATTTTATAAAACAGAATTTCAAGTGAGGTTTAGTTAAGTGTACTTAAAAACAACACACACACACCTTGCCACCACCACTTCCCTAGGTGGTTCTGATGCCCCAAGTTGAAGTACAGAACTAGAGAGGAAATGAAAGATGACAAAAACTGTCCATTGTGTCCATGAACATACTAGGCTACACCTGTGAGAAGATAATAATTTTAAATTGGATTGAAAAACAATATACAATCATGTTCTACTCACCAAATAACCACCCAAGTAAACGATAGAAAAAAATTTAAAATGAGAAATGTAACGCACAAATGGGGGAGAAAAAGAAAATAGGAATGGCAATATAAACATCATAGAAGAAATTAAGCCAAAAATCTTTATATGGGAAGGAGAATCATTTCATAGATAAAGCATCCAAACTGAAAGACAATGAGGGCAGTCATGAATCTTTATTCACAACATATCAGTATCACCAAAATAAGAAGAAAGAACTAGAAATACAAGAAGAAATGGACAAAAATATAGCTTTGAGAAAACATCATTGCATTATTTTTCTATTTCAAATGAAACCTATAAAATGTTTTAATAATATAATTAATAAGTGTTAACCAATAGGTACATATTGAATTGGCATCTTCCGCTGAAAGTATGCCTTCTTTTCCAAGTACCCATGGAACTTTAAAATAAATGTGTCACTTACATGACCAAAAGTCCTTAATACATTCTTAAAGGAGCAGTCTTGTAAATAACTACTGAATCAAAGAGAAAATCAAAACTACTGTTAGAGACTATTTAGAAAATGATGACCGTGAAAACATGGCATGACAAAACTTACAAGATACAGGCAAAGCTGTCCTCAAATGGGAGACCCCTAAAAATCATTATTTTACAAGTGTTATTTGATAGAAAGAAGAAAAAATGAAGTAAGGATTTAAATTAAGTTAGAAAATAAAAATAAAAGAGCACCTGGATGGCCCCAGCAATTGAATCTGACTCTTGATTTTGGCTCATGTCATGATCTCACAGTTCGCAAGTTCAAGCCCTGCATCAGGCTCTGAGTTGACAATGCAGAGCCTGCTTTGGGATTATTTGTCTCCCTCTCTCTCTTCCCCTTCCCCACCTGCTCTTTCTTTCTCAAAAATAAATAAGTAAACATTAAAAAAAGAAAGAAAATAAAAATCAAAGAACAAATAAGGCAAGAGGAAAGGTATAATAAAAATAATAAACTAGGAAACAGAAAAATAATGGAATCTTAAAGTGAATCCAAGAACTACTTCTATTAAATAACTAATAACCATTGTCAATTTTGTCAAAGAAAATATGGAGGAAGCATGAATTAATAAATTTATAATTGAAAATGATATTAAAATAGGCATAGAGATGACTAAAATAATATTGATGAATTTGATGGGTGGCAATATGTCAATATACTGGAAAAGCTCAGTATGTACCCACACACACAGACATGCACAAACAAAATAATTATAAGCCACTATGTATGCATATTTGGGAAATAACATACAGATTGCTAGCAAAGCAAATTCTATTACTTTGTTGGTTGAGATATATATTTGTGTGATCTTCCTGAAAATTGCAATGTGTATTAAGAACTTAAAATTTTATATGATCCTTGACCCTCTTATTCTAAATCAGTAGTTTATCATAAGGAAATCAGAAATGTGGAAAAAATTTCTTTAATAGGAGACAGTTTAAGAAGACTAATATCATGGGAGTATGCTGATATTACTGTTTGTGTGGGAAAATGCAAATATAGAATGATTTCATCTAGAAAAAAACATGTAATTATGAACTGAAATAACTCTGGAAGACTGCACTACAATGTTAATAACACTCATCTTTTGAGTGTAGGGTTCACAGGTGATCTTTATCTTCTATGTATTTTGGGGTACTTTCATTCTTCAATGAGATTGCAATATTTTGTAATTAGACCATAAAATTACTAAATTAAAAGGAGAAATTTTAATGTAAAATCATAGGAAAACATTTAATAGGAAAAGCACATACAAAAAGCATGATGTTCATAGCCTATCAAAACTGAGAATGCCACAAAACCCTCAATGTTCAGTGAGTAGTTAGTATACTTTTCCATTGCCTGGAAGAGGTTATGTATGAGAGGTGGAGGGAGAAGGTACTAGTGAGGACATGTTCTTCCAAAACCTGAGGTCTTTGGTATCACCAGTGATAGTGAGGGTGCGCTTAGCACCCTCCCTTTACCAGATACATAAAGTTTGGTCAACACTCCCCCTAGTGGCAATTTAACAAATCTCCTAAAATAACTTGCCCAAAGAGCCAGGGCTGAAAACTGATGTCAGCCTCAGTTAATTGAGGCACTTGTCAATGAAACATAATGCTGGGCTCCACCTCAAGAGTATGGCTCAGAAATATGTATTCCTTTTGTTAACAAGCAGCCTAGTTGATTAAGATATTCAAGTGTGGAATCTATTGACCTAGATCATATATTCCTGAATGTTGTAGAAAAGAGAGGCAATGTGAGAAGAAAGAAATTCTTGTAACCTAACCTAGTATTAATTTCCAAAAAAGAATAGAGGTCAGAGGTGTTTGTATTAATTTCCTACAGTGAACACTTGTGAGAACACTAGCTTCTGCTTTTATTCCTTATGCTATCTACAAATATATGGGAGTGTAAGTTACAAACAAATGGGTTATACCTGGTTATTGTTGCTTTATTATTCTCCATTCGTCTTTCTAGACATCTTCCACACCTTAGATTTTCTCTCCAGTTTCTAGACAGCCAAACCATTTGGAACAGCTCACCGATTTAATCAACATGCTGCTTATCATGTTTTCCAGATGGTTAATGGGTCTCTTAAATAAAACTGGCCCTAATTCTAACTGGTGCTTCTATTCTGATCCCTTTTGTAGAATAGTTTGTTTCATGGCCAAACTTTCTTTTCGTTATTTCTCTGTGGTCTTTGGTGATCCTTTTTTACCACTTCTTTGTTCAGAACTGTCAAATGGCACATTAATTCAATCCACTAATGTTCATTGTACACACAGGGGAGAGGAGACTTGTTCATATTAATATCAATATGCTTCCCAAATCATTTATCATTTACATATAAAGTTTTAGAGAATAGGTTTGTCATCATTATTGATTGACAGAGGAGAGAGAGAGCCTTCTTGTGGAACCACAGACTGGTGGTTCCCATTGCTGTGTCTGCTTCAAGAAGGAGTGTTCTTGTCATATGAAACAGCACTATTTGGGGAGCAGTGTATATGGATCGAGTTTTCAGGAGTCTTACTTGAAAATCCTGTGGTCTTAATATTCAGTGCTGTGCAAAGGATTCCAAATATAAATAACCTTTGAGCTGACCCACAGATTTAGGTCTGATTCCCATTTCACAAATGGTTTCCAAAGTATACAGTTAGGTTGTATAAAAGTGACATTAAAAGTCATGTTGGCAAAATGCCATTATGGCATGACTTCTGCAATAATGAATGTCTGAAAGTAGTCAAGATAATGTAAGATTTGAATGGGGTTGCATTCTGAAAGGAAGGCAGCCAGAGGTCCTGAGAATTAATGGAGGAGCTGCAGAAAAAAAAATATGGCTCTATTACACCAAGCATTTTCTTCTTTTCCTTTCTATTGCCTGACTGAAATGATTTGGCAGAGTTTAAAAATAAATGAGCTGTATTCATTTTTCCTTCAGAGCTTTGCTTTGAAGGCATTCTGTAAGGAAAAAAAAGAAAGAAAAACTAACACAGACAGTATGGGGGGGATCAAGACATGAAAATGTAAGGATTCTATCCGACAGTATCTATTTAATAGCTCAGTACTCCTTATGTGGATAGATATGCCTGCTTCCAATTAAGATCGTATCACATAGGCAAATGCGATGCTTCAAAGAGGTGCTAATGATCTACTAGGTAGTGCAGAGGAAATGTTGTTCTGAATGGGCTTCAGCATTTGAGCCTTTTCACTGTCATCTGTACATGGCACAGGCAGTGACTGGGATTAGGTTTCTTACAGCAACTGGATCTCAATTTTCAGTGCTAACTAGAGGCAGGATTCTTTTGCAGGCATATCATTTGTGTTAACCATTGCTTTCCACACTTTATTTTAGCCACAGAACCCTTATTTTCAACAGAGTGGACCCTTACATGTAAACACATGAAAGTGCAACTCTATGATGGAAACCAGGTTGCACATCTCAGAGATTCCCTGCCCCACCCCTGCCCCTGAGCTTTTATTCCAGTGCCTCTCCCACTTCTCCCCATGGCAGGGCTTGAAAATAGTCTTCTGGGAGAAAAAACAAGATTTCTTCTCCACAATCTCTAGGGGTGGGGAGAAATGCTTTTAATTATTCATTCATTTTTTTGATGGGACAAGTGTGTATTCAATGCCTGTGATAAGTCAGGCCCTCTTCTAGGCACCGGGGATGGAGCAGTGAATAGGAAAGATCAACAGCCTGCTCTCAGGGAGGCAGCAAGGGAGACAGTGGGGCATCCAGGACATGTCTGGTGCTATGGAGAAGATAAGGAAGGAGGGACAAGGAGAGGGGTCCTGGTGAGAAAGTCAACAGGGAGAATGGTAACGTCTGTCCAAGAAACCTGGGTGCTGAGGAAGAGTGGCCATATCCAGAGCTTGGGAGTGTTTCAGGCGAAGAAAGCCCCTGAAATCCCTAAGGCAGGAGTATTCAAGTCACATTCAGTGTCGCAGAGAGGATGTGGGAGTTTTGGTGGCTGTGGGAGAGGTCAGAGGTAAGCGAACTCCTTTACAAGATGTGTAGTAAGCCATGATGGAAGTTCCATTTTTACATTTTATTTTAAATTCATTTTCAACCATGGTTTAATTATTTACTTTTAAACTACTTGTGATTAAGCTCTTTATATTTTTATTCCACCAACTTCCAAGATGGCTTTGAGTTAATTCACATACATGATGCCCTAATACTGGTCCATTCAAATAAAAGCTCAAGACCATGTAGCAGGTGAATGAAGTAATAGATAGTGGGATTGAGAATTAAAAAGGTAGTTCTGTGTTCCATCAGAATGAGGGCAAAAGAAAAAAAGAAAGAAAGAATGATGGCTTATGTAATTCTGTTTAGTTAAAAGGTAAGGCTATATCTGTTCTTAAGGGAAGAAACTTCTAAAATAAATTCTAAACATGATGTATTCCATTGGGCATATACAAGAAACATCAATAATTCCCTTTATGAATATTGAATACCTAATACATGCAAACTGTTGACACTGTAGGGAATATAAACCTTAATCAAACAAATTCTGCCTTCCAGGGGCTTGTAGTTTAATGCGGTATGTAACAAACGTACACAAGTAACTATACTACAAGGCAGGAGATATAAATCTTACTTTTTGGAGTACCTAGAAATGGGCATAACAGTTATAACATGAAAACATGACTGGAAGCATTTAAGGGATAGAAGAAAGAGTTAAAGTAACCAGTCAGGCTTATAGCTTTTCCATAATCCAAGGATTTCCCATGCAGTGCCCAGGGCAGAGTCTTCAGGCTGTCTTCCTCCGCTGTCTCCTCTCATAGGCAGGTGCTGGTCCTCATTCAGTCCAAAGGTGATTCTTTGTCAGGAGCCTGAGGCAGGTGTTCTGCCTTGCTAATTTAGAGACATCCATACTTTGGATGTCCAATGTGTATGTGACCAATTGGCTTTGTTACAAAAATTAAGTGAAATTAGAAACTGTAGGCATCATAAAAAGAAAAAAAAAAGATGCCTATAAACCACCTGTCCAGAGGGATACTTTGTTGATATTTTCGTCTATGTCCTCTCAGACACTTTTCTATGAATGTGGATAGGGAGAGAATCACACCATCCAAACCATTCTGTGGCCCCCTTTTCTAGCCTCCTTAAACTTCAAGACATGCAATTATTGATATCATTAGTAATTGCCTCATGGCACTGTGGTGTCTAATTGCATCATAGATTACTTAACCAATTTTCTGGAGTTGATACTTAACTTGTCCCCAATTTTTCACCACTAGAATCAATACTGAGATGAACATTCCTTGAAATACATTTTTTCACACTTTCCAATTTTCTGTAGTACTTTTCTAGAAGTGGAGACAACAGTGATTTTTGGTAACTGTCCTACTTCTAACCGAGTCACACAAATACCCAAAGCTTTTGCTTAAGACTTTTTTACTCACTGGCTCTAACAACAGACAATGCTAAGCTATCCTTTATACAGAACTGGGTGGGGGGAGGCAGGCTTCAAAGCACCGAACATGTCCCTGAATTTTAGATTGTCATTTGTTATTCCTTTCTTCCCACTTCAACCCCACTGATTGCTTTAAATCAATAACCTAAGCCAGAGCATGGATGGCATCCAATTAGTTACCAAACTCCTTAAGTTCTGCCTCCTAAAAAGTGTCCTGAATCTGTATGCCACCATCCTCCAACTTAGGCCATGACCAATAACCCTGGGTCCCTATAGAGTTTCCTACATGCTCTTATCTTATTGGGTTTGGCTCACCCTCTAATCCATCTTTCATATTTCATTTTAATGTAAATCTGATGATGCCAGCGCTCTGCCTCGAACTTTGCAATGACTCCATATCGCTTTCTAGATTAAATTCAAACTCACGGCTTGGCATACAGGCCTTTATTTCTGGATCAAGTCACCTGGACTGAGTCCTGAGAATCTATATGTTTTAAACCTTCCCTCTGATTTCAGTGGAAGCAGCCCGGCCCTTCACAAGTCCCGAGATGGGCACTTAGGAAGTGCTGGTCTGCTTGGAACCCATTCCAGAGCAGAGGCCAGCTGCAGCTAGGAATTTCCCTCAGCCACAGCTTAAAATGACCCAGCACACTGTGATTATTTTAGGAAAAATTTCAAAAGCATTCTACCAAAGAGCAACATGTTTGCAAGTATAGATTAGAAAATCATTTCCATTTAGGAAGCCTAATTACTTAAGTGACAATTTTTAAGCTATGAAAGCTTTTCCTGCTGAGTCAGGATTTTCTACTCGAGGCTAATGCAAAGCAGGTAGTTGAAATTAAAGACTGGCCCCAGATACTACCACGTGCTTGACTGTATCAAAGTTCAGAGCATCAAGTATTGCTCTATGGGACAGAAGGGCAGGAGGAGATTTTGTTTAGATCTTATTAAAGCACTGTGTTAAACTTTTTTTTTTTCAACATTTATTTTTTATTTTTGGGACAGAGAGAGACAGAGCATGAACGGGGGAGGGGCAGAGAGAGAGGGAGACACAGAATCGGAAACAGGCTCCAGGCTCTGAGCCATCAGCCCAGAGCCCGACGCGGGGCTCGAACTCACAGACCGCGAGATCGTGACCTGGCTGAAGTCGGATGCTTAACTGACTGCGCCACCCAGGCGCCCCAAACTTTGTTTTTTTCAATGAAGACATTTAAATTTTAGGTTCCTTAGAAAAATACTTAGAAGCCATTTGGTTCTTTGTATTTCTAATAGGAAAGGGTATTCATATCATCAAATTGTTAAAAAAAAAGAAAACAAAAAAATTTTTGAGAAGTTCTGTGTTTCCCTGGGATTAATGGTGAAGTTTAAAAAAAAAAAAACTACATTTGTGAAACTGAAGACAATATTACAATAATAGTGGGCTATTTTATCTCATCTTTTGCTAATCCTTAAGGAGTTTGATGGACTAAAATCCCTAATTTTCATAGCAGGTAATGTGAATACCCATTGTTAATATGATCATTAATATCATTAATATTACTCCTGAAAGATGCAGAGTTGGGATTTAAAACAATTTTGGTTACTTTTCTTTTCGTCTCCTCCACTAAAATGTAATTTTCACAAAGCCAGAGTCTTTGTCTTGTTCACAATGTGTCTGCAGCCCTGGTTCATGGTAGGCATGGACTAAATATCTACTGAGTTATGTTTGCATGCCAAAGAATGAAGATTTTGTGTAGCATACTCCTCTGAGGAGATATGAGGAGAGAGAAGTTTGATCCTCAACCTGAAGGGAGCTTATAATAGTACAGAATACCTTTTCTTCAAATCTGATTTATCAAATTATTATCATGCTGTGTACATTGCAGCTTGATTCTCAGTAGAAAGTCTATTTTGTCTTCTTCTGTATCTATTATCTATCCTATTTTATCACCCTTGTAACACATTGTCAATACATATATTCTGAAATTGTCATCAATTTACTTTATATGTATGTGGTAGGGGTAACATCCTCACAACACATTCCCTGATCTCCAGATAGGTCAATAGATTAAAAAATCATTTTCAAAACGATAGGCAAGAAATTGCAGGAGACACTAAGCTAGATAATCTATATCAGTGTTATTCAAAATGCTGGTCAGCAAGCTCTTTATAACTGATCTGCAACAGGAGCTTGTACTAAAATAAAATGCAAATCAATTGTGTCATTGAGTACAGTTTAGTTCAGTTCATATCTTTTTCCTGATAAGACTTTCTCAATGAAGGAAGCAGGGTGTTGACGTTCATTCTCATGCAAGCTCTTTATCTTGTTCTGGACAGCTCTAAAACAGTTTGTTGGCTTGCACTACCACACATTGAATAGCACTGGTCTCCATCAACATCTTGCTTACTTAAAAAAAATCTCCAACCTGCCTCTTAAAAGCATCATTTTCAGTTTGTTAAATGGTTATTTCTTTAATAAATACTTATATAATAATAATGAATAGAAATCACATAATTATTTAGATAGATAATGTTATGTCAAGTAGTAGCAATGCTATGGAAAAAAAATTAAACAAGGTTAAGGGTTAGAGAAGGATAGGAGCTGCTTTTTTGGTCAGAGTGCTCATGGATGGTTTCTGTGAGGAGATGACACTGAGAAGAGAAAGCTTCATAATGATAGCTGGGAAAGAGCATTCCAGGAAGAGAGAAGAGTAAACTCAAAGGGCTTGAGGTGGGAATAAGTTTGGTGTGTTTAAAAACAGCAAGGCAGGGGCACCTAGGGTGGCTCAGTCAGTTAAGCATCCTGACTTCAACTCAGGTCATGATCTCATGGTTCGTGATTTCGAGCCCCCACATCAGGCTCACTGTTGTCAGTGCAGAGCCCACTTTGGATCCCCTATCCCCTTCACTCTCTGCCTCCCCCCTCCCTCAAATAAATAAACATTAAAAAAAAACCCAGCAGGACAGTTTGCCTGGAGGGAAAGAAGGAGAGTGGTAGGAGAATGGGTCACAAGAGCCAACCAGGTGTCAGACTTTGCAGGGCCTGATAGGCCATGGTTAGCACCTTGGCTTTTGTTCTGAGTGAGACTGGGAACTTTTGGAGGGTTGTGAGCAAAGGAGTGACATATGACGGGTTTTAAAGGGTCACTGTGACTGCTGGGGAGTAAGGGTGAAATGAAGCAGATGAGAAGGCTGTTGCTTGCTGCAGATTAGCCAAGGGCTGACTGATGGCTTAGACAAAGGGTTGGGAAGGGTTGGGGATGGGAAAGAGCAGTCATGTTCTGAATTTGTTTTCAAGGCAGAGCCAACAGTATGATTCTGGGTTTTGATGGCACCATTTACAGAGATGAGGAACACTTGGGAGGAACAGACTGAGACAAGGGAAGAAGAAAGAGTTGAGTTTGGACCTGTTGGATGTGAGATGCCTGATAAACTTAAAAGTACAGATGTGGAGCGGCATTGCAATAGATGCATCTGAATCCAAGGAAGAGATGTAATTTGGGAGTTGTCCACACATTGACGGCACTAGATCAGATCATCTAGTGAGTGAGTAAAGACATAAAAGAGGTCCAAAGACCAAACCCATGGCACTCTAACAGCTAGAGGTAGGGAAGATGATGAAAAATTCAGTAAAGGAGATGGAGAAATAAATACTGGAGGGTAGGAAGTATACAAACAACAACAAAAAGGTGATATTATGAATACCGGGAGAAGAAAGACATTCTTAGAAAGAGGCAGTAATCATCTGTTTCAAATGCTATCGTAAAGTAAAGACTATACATTATCTATCAGATTGGGTCTAATGGAGGTCACTGCCCATGATTAGAGCAGTTTCAGCTCTAATTCGCTGCCTGATTAAAGAAGTTACCTTGTGATTGGTTTTAGTTTCTTAGTGAAATGAGAATCAAAGTTACTTGATGAAAACTGAGGAAGTAGGGGTGGGCCCCAAAGGTTTGCTAATGGAGGAGAAGCTGTGAAGAGTGAATCAACTGGGGAAATAACAGCAAGATTGCCAAACAGAACTAAGAACTCATTTGTTAGTTAAGGCCATAAGTTTAAGATGAGCACCACTGTATGCTTTTCTCCAGCCACGTTCAGGTGAGTGGAGGCAGAGAACAAGATTTAAGGGAAATCAGCGTTTTGCTAGGCAAACATAATGCAGGAAGAGGTTCTAGGGCTTTGAGAGTGAATGTAAGGGATAGTATCACTGTGAAAGGTAGTTCAGGGGAGTATAATGGTTGAGATCATTGAATTGAGGTGACCATGGAACTAGGAGACTAGAGGTTGGGTGGATATTGAAATTACTAAGAATGATAACAGAATGATGGCAAAGATAAAGAAGGTAAGAAAATCTTCAATAAATTGTGGATATGACCAGGAGGAGAGCTAATAGCATAAGGAGAGATAGCGGGTACTACAGTCTGATGGCAGGCAACTCAGGGGAATTGGGCGGGACTTAAGCAGTAGAAAAGACAGTGGTCTGGAAGCAGCAACAAAGAGCAGGAAGGACAACCTTATCCAGTCTCCAAAATCAGTGGTATCAAGTGTGGGACAAAAAACTTGACAAGACTTTAAGAGAAACTTTCAAAAGAAAGTCAGCCAAATTTCCATCAGGGCAGGAAAGAGAAACAAATGCTTGGAGAAGATACAGGAGAATTTACTGATGACAGACAATGAGTTTCAGAGGATGCACTAGAAAGATTTGGAGATGGGGGCAGGGGTGGCCAGAGCTTCAAGCATTTTAAGGAGAACCTTTGGGAATGTAGATCTGTGAGAGTCTTGGTGATGGAGGATGAGCTGGAGTCCTGGGTGTGTGCTCATGACTGAGGTATACAGGCTGATTTGGTGGAGTCTTAGAGACAGTGGGATACTCAATACTAAAAGTTGTTACTTGTTGGGACTGGTCTCTTTGGTGGTTCTCATGGTGAGGTGGAAGAACTGGATCGGAGAGAATGGAAATTGCACCAGAAGGCGGGGGCATTGTTGAGGACTCCTTGGATACAAAGGAGAGTAGTCTGTCAGGGGCTGTAGAGCCCTAGGGCTTTAGCCTCAATCTTGTCAAGGTGTCAAGGACAGCCTCAAAGTTTCCAAAAACCATACTCCTTCAATTGTCATTAACTTCTCTAGATAGGAAAATTGTCATTTAGTGATTGAAGTCTTTGCCTGAATGTATTTCAGAATTACTAGGTTGGTTGAATGCTTCAACAAATATTATTTTCATGGAGAGCACTTCAAATTTACATTGGAAAAGAGCTGGTGCTATTCCTCTCCACAGAAATGAGGCTGACAGCACCTAAATAGCTTTGGCTATCTCTTGGGGAGATCACAGTTGGTGGGAAATCGACAACATTACCATGGAACATAACTTGGAAATGATATTTTTCTTTGCTCACCACTAGGCATTTTGGTCTTAGGAAATGCAGATTACCCAAGAAGTAATTTATGTGTAAGAACAATGGGCACTTACTTCAAATAATGATTTCTTGCCATCTTTTCCTGCATTATAATCAAATCTATAGACTGCTTATTATTTACCTATTATAAGTTCAGCTTTCTTGCTTTTCCTGTTTCAAAGTAGTCATTGAAAAATTGCCCAACTGATGATTTTTTTGTAGGGAAAACATATTTTTGATGATAGTCTTTCCAACAACTGCTATAAAGCTTTGTCACTACAGGCTGTTGCAAGATGGCCTCACTTGGTAGTCTTAAAGTCTAATTAGTTTTCTTATACGCCTGGGTGCATTTCTGAGCTGTAAAATAAAACTCATTGGATAAAGTGACCTTTTTTCCTACATGCAGTCTACCCGATTTCAGAACTGTCCTTTACAAACCTATAATACATTGATTGATCTGATGGCATTTGGGTCTAAAATTACTTCTTAGATATAGAAGAGAACATGATCTTGTTTTGGAAGTTTCTGACTTAATTATTTTCCTTCAAAAAAAAGAAGGCAAATTCAGAATTTGAAGAGAATTATAGGTTTTTTATTTAGCCTATTCCTCAATCAAAATGTTTATGGCCTTAAGGACACTCTAGACAAGAGAAATTTTTAGAAAGGAAATAGATATTGAGATAGATAAATTTGGATCAGGCACCTATTTATGTGTCAAGTACTGACTAAGAGGGAGATATAAAAATGAAAAAGGATCTCATCTCAAGTATTAAATGGTTTAGCAGTGGAGACAAACACATAAACCAATAACTGTTGAGTTCCATTAGACTTAAGTAAGGGGTGTGGGGTCCTCATAAGGGAGGAAAGAAAATAGGTAGGTGTTGGAGGGTGAGGAGCTGGGAACCTACCAAGAACAGAAGATATTTGAATTAGACTTTGGAAGATAATTAAGAATTTGCCAAACATTTTGGACAGGAGTGGAGTAGGGGTCATCTGAGAGGGAATTCAGAGAGGAGACAACAGCCTGAGCAAAAGATGAAGGCATGAATAGGATAGCTTTTGCGACCCTCAGGGGTCAGCAAGGGGCCTCTGACAGAGATTCCTGGCTCCCTACCTTTGACAGCTTTAGAGAAAATAAAAAGATGTATACATGTTTCTAAAATATTATGGAAAACACTCACTTTTATTTGTTACCTGGAGACTTTTAGAAGTGAACTGAAATGATATGAAATTGGGTAATTTTTCTACAATGAATCTAAATAATTCATTTGGTGGGTGCTTTCATAAAGGAAGGCTTTGCACCTACTCAGTGCATTGTTCTACTTGGGAATTTGTTCTTAAGAAGGGATTCTCCATCTTTTGGTGAATGGGAACCAGGGGCATAGTGATGAGAATTATGAAAGATGAGGTGGTGTAGAGAAAGAATAAGAGTTCAAGTAGAGGAGGAGTGTTTATTTCCTAGTGGGAACAGTTATGAGCCGGATGGCCCTAAAGTCACCTGACCTCCTGGAGTTCATGCCTTCCTCTGTAGAGGGACAACTGGTATGTTGTTCTGAGACATATTACAGCATGTATGGGGTAACAGGAAAGCCCTTTAGCACAACAGCCTTGAGAGTTGGTGGTGATACTAATCTCTCAGTTGTAAACTTGGCTTTGTTAAGGCTCTAGGGTCATAAATTATAGGATGAACCTAGAGAATGGTTCTCAAACTTTGGGGATGTCCCCAAACATTTCTAACCTAGTATATTTGTAAAAACATCAAATCTTAGGAACCTCCTCCAGAATTTCCAATCCAGTAGGACTGAATAGGGACGTAGCTTAGGAATCTGCTTTTTAAACAAATAGCCCATGTGATTCCAAAGAAAGTAATCCAAGGAGACCATTTTTAGAGAAACTGTCTTAAAAAATCTTAAAAGATAGATGCATCCAGCAAAATGGGGCCAGAAAGTGCCCAGCCTATTAACAAAGCCTTGGGTCCTTACCTTCTGAGAGAAGGTAAGGTACTCTGTTGAACTTCTGCAGATCCTCTTTGACCAAGGTGTCCTAGCTTAAGTTTGCCTGGCTACCTTGAGCCAAATCAAGAAAGTGATGACCTTTTTGAAGCACAGTGATTGTGTTTGGAGTGAGGATTGAAGAGCACAGGCTGTGGCCCTCAGGCAACTGCAGCTCTTGCCCTAATCCTTCTTGGGGCTGCATTGTCCCCTGCTGAGTATCAGTCTGCCTTCTGGAGGTGCCCCTCCTTCCTCTGCCTCTCCACCAGCCCTTCCCCAAGGGCATCTGCCATCAGGAAGGTACTCTAAGCATTTGGCCTGAACCCTCATTTTGATACTCAGCAGTTCTGTGACTTCCATCAGCTCATTTACGTTCCCAGTGTCCATTTCTCAACCATAAATGAGGATGATATAACCTAGCTTGCAGCACTGCTAGCTAGGAGATGCAATGAGATGTGCTTAATGCTCCCTGTGAACCTGCTGTGTGGGCTCCGCCATCCAGACCATGATGGGCTTGTGCCTCACAGCAACTTGTGTGTTTACGCTCTTCTGAGCAACAACAATGTGACAAGGCTGCCTAGGAGTCCGAGCAAGGTTCCGAGCTTTAGGCATGGAGTCAAGAGCAGAAAACGGCTCTAAAATTTTCACCTGAAGTCTGTTGGCTTCTGAATAAAGATGATAATTTGGGGTGTTGCTATTTGAGTATAGCTGACACACAGTGTTACACTGGATTCAGGTACAGAGCATAGTGATTGGACCAATCTATATGTTTTGGTCAGCTCGCAAGTGTAGCTACTATCCGGCACCATACAACGCTATTACAGTACCATTGACTGTATTCCCTGTACTGTGCCTTTTATTCCTGTGACTATACATTCCATAATAGCCTGTACCTCCCATTCCTCTTCACCTATCTTGCCCATCCCCCACCCCCACTCCCCTCTGGCAACCATCAGTTTGTTCTCTGTATTTATAGGTCTGATTCTGCTTTTTGTTTATTCATTTGTTTCGTTTTTTAGATTCCACACGTAAGTCAAATCATATGATATTTGTCTTTCACTAACTTATTTCATTTAGCATAATACCCTCTGGGTTCATCTATGTTGTCACAAATGGCAAGATTGCATCCTTTTTTTTATGGCTGCATGATATTCCCCTGTGTGTATATGTGTGTGTGTGTGTCTGTGTATGTGCGTGCACATGCGTGCATGAACATGTATGATGTCTTTATCCATTCTTCTATCAGTGGAATCTTGGGTTGCCTCCATATCTTGGCCATTGTAAATAATGCTGTGGTAAACATAAGGGTGCATGTATCTTTTCAAATTAGTGTTTTCATTTTCTTTGGGTAAATACCTAGTAGTGGAATTATTGGATCATGTGGTAGTTCCATTTTTAATTTTAGGGAGAACCCCTAAACTATTTCTATAATGGCTGCACCAATTTGCATTCCCACTAACAGTGCATGAAGTTTCCTTTTTCTCTACATACTCACCAACACTTGTTATTTCTTGGTTTTTTAATACTACCCATACTGACTGGTGTAAGGTGTTTCTCATTGTGGTTTTAAATTGTATTTCCCTATTGACTAGTAACACTGAGTGTCTTTTCATGTGTTTTTTGGCCATAAAGTTGGTAATTTTGGATTAAAACATTTAATTTTCAGGGCGCCTAGGTGGCTCAGTTGGTTAAGCGTCCGACTTTGGCTCAGGTCACGATCTCGTGGTCCATGAGTTTGAGCCCCATGTCGGGCTCTGTGCTGACAGCTCAGAGACTGGAAACTGCTTCGGATTCTGTGTCTCCCTCTCTCTCTGCCCCTCTTGCCGCACTGTGTCTCTCTCTCTCTCAAAACAATTTAAAAAAAACATTTAATTCTCCTTTTTTCCAAAATTCTCCTTGAAGTGACAAAACACGTATACACATATATGTGCGTATGTGTACGTACACACACACACACACACACACCCTACATACTATACCAGTCCTGGAGCAAGAAATAGGGCACCCCAGTCATTTGTTTGGCAACATCCAACATATACACCCATGAGGTGCCAGACTCTCAGTGGGCCCGTGTTGTATAGGCTAAAATTAGACATAATCTACATGTTCAGCAATAGGAGCAAAGTTAAATAAATAGAAAACTGTGCTTTCCTTAAAGATGGTGGTGTGTTAGCATATTTATTTATATAGAAAAGGTATTTATTTGTTATATGTAAAAGGTTTTAATACACATTATACAATATTATACTAAAACTATTATAAAAATTTCTAGAGAGATATGCATCAAAATTTTTAACAGTGCTTTTTGGGGATAGGATTGGAGATCATTTTTTAAAATATTGTTTATTTATTCTTTCTAACTTAATTAGATTGAATTTAATACACTAGCGTAATAAATATATCTAACAAATTGAAACAGTTGGGGCTTTCAGACATTAACTTCAGAGTTAAAAAATATTTGTGCAGCTAATTTGAGGCTTTTGTATGATGCCCATCTTTATGTCAAGAAGGCAGTATCTTCTTCCATTGGACACCCTGTCCTCATTATACTGAAATGTCATGAGAGTCTTACCATCTTCCTGTGGGTCCCCTAAGCTGTACTGTGGGGGTAACAAGGAGATTTGTCTCCTCCAAGAACAGAAGGAACAGAAGCAACTTTGGTACTCCTATGCTCCTATGCTGTCTGTATTAATTTCTTCCCCATCTATTCACACACCAGTAGAATTTCTCTTATGTAAGTGGACCTCTCTCGAGGCTCTCTGTGATAGAAAAGAATGTGTTGTCTTCTCTCTCTCTCTCTCTCTCTCTCTCTCTCTCTCTCTCTCTTTAAGAATACCATCACAATCCCCACTTTCCTTCTATTCATTTTCATAACTGAGTCTAGAGTGATTGCTTTCTCTTTGAACCTTGCTTGAAAGTGCCTCAGCTCCTTTACAACAGCCCCTGTAACCTAGGGACCTCGAAGGTGAGAGCGATGATATGGAGGTGCTGTCTTATTAATCAAACGTTTCCTCTGTGCTGGGCATTAATCATATAAACCTGCACAGCTGGATAAGATTCATTAGTGTCATCTTTCACTGCTCTTGTCTACCCATTCTGCTCACTGTCTGCGGCATTCATTAAAATTCCACTGACACTTTGGTGGCCAGCGCCATCACTCTCTCTTACCTCCCGTGGCCAGGTGCTGTGTTTGACTCCCTGGGGACACGAAAGATCACTAAGAGGTTACCGAGCAGAACATTTAATTAAAGGCCCTCTGATGGCCTCTTTGACTGATTTCCTTTCAAATCTGCCCAGATCCTCTGGGAACTTCTTCTCAGGATCCGTGTTCTACACTGAGCCAGATGGCAGCCCCCAGGGGTAGAGACGGTCCTTGGCATGAGACTGAGCATCTGTATGTTGTGGGTTTGCCAGTAAGACACACCTGTTCACCAGTCACTACCCCTCATCTGGGGACACCCTTCTGGTGCCCAGACTCTCCTCCCTGGTTCCTAACCATTTCCTTCTTCAATCCACTTTCTAACTTCTATATATGGGTCTTTGCATTCAGACTCCCTTGCTCCGCCTTTAAATCCCCCCTTTATTTAGTTATTCTTTCAACAAATACATATTGAGCACGTTCTATGTGCCAGACCCTGCACCAATCCCTGTGGACACGATGCTGAACCAAAGAGTAATGGTTCTCACCCCGTGGAGTTCACATTTTAGCAGGGGAGACAAGCAAAAACAAAACAAAGGAGTAAACAAGGCAAAATGGTCTCAAGTGTAAGAAGTGCCATGAAGTAAACAAAAAAGGGGCAGAGACAGAATCGCTAGGGCTGGCAAGCCTTAGTTTGAAGAGCGTGCTTGGAGAAAGCTGTGCTTCCTAGACCAGCACCAGCAGCAGCACCTGCAAACCTATCAGAAATGCAGATTCTCAGACTGTTCCCCTTTCCCCTGAATCAGAGACTCTCGGGGGGGGGGGGGGGGGGAAGCAGCAGTCTGTGCTTTAACAAGCCCTCCAGATGATTCTGATGCCCACTCATGTTTGAGAATGACCAATTTAGGTTGCAACTACATGATGGGAAGGAAGTAGCCATATGAAAGTGTGGAAGAGAGTAAACTGGAAGAGAGGGCAGAAGACTCAAGACAAGAAAAAGAGCTGGGCTTACTCAAGGAAGAGAAACCAAGACTGCTTTGGCCAGAGAGAAGTGAGGGGGAAAATGGCAGAAGATGATGTTAGTATCATGAGCAGGGTCAAATCATGCCAGTTCTTATATCAGGGGAAGGGGTTTGGACTTTAGCTTAGTTAAAAAGAGAAAGCACTGAAGCATTTAAAGCAATACCATGCACCGATCTGAATTACTTTTAAGATGATCTCCATTGCTGAAACCAGAGCAGGTTAGAATGGCTTCAGAGTGGGATTGGGGAGACCAGTTAGGAGGCTGATACATTGGTGCAAGCAGTAGATGATGGTGGCCTGGGCTAAGGTGGTAGCCATAGAGATAGAGGTAAGAAAGTAATTCCAAGGTATATTTCAGAGAAGTTCAAAAGGATTCGTTGATAGGGGTGCCTGGGTGGCTCAGTCAGTTGGGCCTCCAACTTTGGCTCAGGTTATGATCTCATGGTTCATGGGTTCGAGCTCTGCATCAGGCTGGCTGCTGTCAGCACAGAGCCCACTTTGGATCCTCTGTCCCCCTCTTTCTGTCCCTCCCCTGCTCATTCATATTCTTTTTCTTTCTTTCTTTCTTTCTTTCTTTCTTTCTTTCTTTCTTTCTCTCTCTCTCTCTCTCTCTCTCTCTCTCCCTCTCTCTCTCTCTCTCTCTCTCTCTCTCTCAAAAATATTAAAACATTAGGGGCACCCGGGTGGCTCAGTCAGTTAGGCATCTAACTTCAGCTCAGGTCACAATGTCACTGTTCGTGAGTTCGAGCCCCGCGTTGGGCTCTGTGCTGAGAGCTCAGAGCCTGAAGCCTGCTTTGATTCTGTGTCTCCCTCTCTCTCTACCCCTCCCCCACTAATGCTATGTCTCTATCTCTCAAAAATAAAAAAATAGATACTTAAAAAAAAGACTCATTGATGGTCTGAGTATAGGTGGAGAGCAACTATGGAGTGGGGAGGGTTCACAGCTCTTGCCTGTTTCTGTCTTAAGTATCTGGGTAGATAAAAGTGTTAATTACTGCTCTGAAGAGGCAACGGGGCAGGCATGCCTTCTTGGCCTTTATCTCAGACTCTCCATAACGTGTTTGGCAGGCATCTTACTGCCAACTGCATCAGGAAACCTATCCTTAGCTTGATTCACAGTTTACCTCCTCAGTCCAATCCAGACCCCCAAGACAGGTCCATTTTACTGATCTTCACAAGGGCTCTATCGCTTCCACACAAGGTCTTGCGTGCATGAAGGTTTCAGGAATACCTAAATGACTGTGCCTGTGTGTAAAGCAGTGTCCCTTTCAGAAAAGAGTTGAGTCAGTCCCTGGCCCTGTTTAGAGGTGCATATTTGTTATCTTCACTTTAGGAAGGAGAAAAGAAGTAGAGAGAAGAGAAATAAATTGTATGGATCCACGAAGCAGAGACAGCCCTAGAATCTAGTAGGCCTTGAACCAAAAGAAGCAGAAGATCAGAGTGGCCAAGGGCAAAGGTGGAAATTAAAGAAATCTGTGGCTCAGTGGTGAGTGACCCTTTGCTCAGTCACCCACCATGAAGAGGGAACTGCAGGAGGGAATAGGAAGGAAAACAGATTTTGAAATTCTTTGCATCTCCTGCAGAGAAGGTGGGCTGGTTACATAAAAAGCTGCTTGTGGGCTGCTCAATTCCCGAGTCTTGCTCATGAGGCAAAAGGAATCATTACCTCCTCTCCCATACCTGTGAACAATGAGCATGTCAGTCATTCCAACCAGTCAGGGGTCAAACCTCCAATTGTCCACGCACCTTATTGCTTGTGTACCACGAAGTGCACCTTGCCTCACATTTAACATGTGTGGAATGTGCAGGTGGCTGCATCTTCTAGATTTCAACCCTGACAAAGATGGTGAGATATAGGGCATGGGGATGAGGCAGATGTAAAGAAGATGCAAAGGAGCACAGAGAGAATCGAGAGCTTGCTAACTCTGGCCAAAAGAGCCATGACCTAACAAGCTGGGAGGTTGATCCAGCAGAATCAGCTTACACAGGAGGTCTTTGGGAATTTGCTTAAGAAATATGTTTACATTGTCTATGCGATTGGCACTTAAGGCCCATGGTTCTCAAACTGGTGCAAGAATTTACCACAGGGGGCACTTAGCAACGTCTAGAGACAGTTTTGTCACAGTTGGGTGGGTGAGCAAGGGTACTGCCAGCAACTAGCAGGGAGAGGCAAAGGATGCTACTAAACATCCTGCAGTGCACAGGACAGCCTCCACAACATAGAATTATATGGACCAAAATGTTGGTAGTGCTGAGGTTGAGAAACCCTGGGCTAGGCCATGTGAGGAGAACAGGATAAGAAAGCATGGTCTGGTGGCTGTCACCGAAGAGGATGTGGCCATCCACACTAGGAAAGGTATGTCAGCTGGTCTGTCATTAGAGAAACAAGATGAGGAAATTCAGTGAAATCCCAACTATAATTTCAGCTCTCATCTGAGTCTCCCTGGCTATAAACAAACATTTAATGCCTTCTATCTGGGTTCAAGGTACCAGGTAAGGTGAAGTAGGAGTGTTCAGGGCTGTGACAGGCAGAGAAGTCAGAGGTAAGAAGCCCAGCCCATTTATGGAGAGTCTAGTAAGCCATGTTGGAAATCCTTTATTTCTCATCTTCATGGTAGAACCTTTGTAAGGATAAAATGATAGTATATGCAAAGTGCCTTTACCTGGCTGACATGCTAACCAGATGCTGAAGCTTCTCCTTGCTCCAGAATTTAGCTGAAGGAGCCCAGCCTCTTCTGCCCACAGTTATGTGAATTTGGATCCCACATATTGCCTTAGTTTTCCTCACCTTCCCCATCAGTGCACAGAAACAAATCCCCCTCCCCCTTCCCTATCTCACTAATTTTAAGGACATGTTCCTTTAAAGTATTCCTAAGCTGCTCTAAGATAAGTTTTCCTGTAAAATCAAGATCCTATTCATTCTAGTTGTGCTTTTCACCACTTTTTACTACTTGTATTCAATTTGCATTAATTGAGTTTCTATTGCATGCTAGGAGCTGTCATAGATGCTGGGGAAATTAAGTCAAACATCACATAACCCCCTGCTTGACTGTGTTTATCATGGACAAGGGTTTGCTCATATTCTGTCACTTGAACCCTACCTTCATGAATTGTCATATTGTGTAACTGATATACCTGGGTTACATCCTGTAGGAGGATAGTCAGCCAAAAGAATCTAGGGGGTGTGAGGGCACTTATGGGACATTCCAGGTAGAGGCGGGTGGTTTCCTCATGGCCTTCCAGGTCACTGGTCAGAATTTGAGTAGGTGAGGGGCAAGAATGCAGTTATAGAGGTGAGGCAGGTCAGCTTAGAAAGGGCCTTGTATAAACTACTGTAGAGTTTGGGCTTTGTCCCAAGGTTCCTGAAGATTACAGAAATGATTTAAGCCAAAGAGAGACATGATCAGAATTGTGCCTTTAAAAGAGAACTCTTGAATTGAAAAGTCCAAGAATCCTAGAGGAGAGACCAGTTTAGGAGGTGATTGCCTAATCCAAGCAGGAGATGATAAAGGGCCTGAATGAAAGTAGTGGCCAAAATTGGGAACTGGGTCAATAGATGTTTATTGGAATCAGCAGATTTGGGTGATTCATTGGATGGAATTGAGAGGGAGCTGGAGAATGAGAAATTCAGGATGACTTCTTAGCAGATATTGGAACCTCCAACTTAGAAAATATGGGAGTAAGAGCAAATCAGGATTTGGGCGAAAGAGTTGAGTTCAGTTTCTGAGCTAGCTGTGAAGTGCTTCAGTTCCACATCCAAATGGAAACAATCTCTTACTCAAAGCTAGAGAGCCTAATGAGCAAAGGTGAGTGAGAGGGTCTGAAGATACAACATTGGTGTCTCAAGCGTGAGCTGAAATTGCAAGACATTTTATTTTGGTGATGAGATCACTACCATCTGAGGATGATTAGAGAGGTAGACGAGATGGCTGTCTTCAGTGGAAAATGGAGGACCCTAATGGTTTCAGAAGGAAGGTGTTGGCTTTTATGGAAAACCATACAACCCCCATCCCTACTATAGATCTCAGTCGTCCCTTGGAAGGCAGGGAGCAACACATATACGCACACCTTTACACATGCACACACACTGACACAACACACACGACATAGAGCTTGTTGCAGGAAAGGTCATTCTGCTTTTGACCAAGAGTGGCTTTGAAGCTTCAACTGCAAAGAGGTGATAGAATTCCACTTTTTTGTCCTGACAACCCTTTATCTTCACAGCATAGCAGGAGGGTCCAGTGGCCACTTGGACGACAGATGCACTTTCCCTGTTAAGCATTAATACTGTTCATTCTCCTACCTACCGGAGGGAGTGTAACCCTCGTAGCTACCTCACACCTCTCTTCCTGGTGATGGAAATTTCCATTATTGACGGAGAAACAGCAGGCTAATAGCACAGATGAATTGTAAATTTTGACAGCCCCGACAGGTAAATATTGGCTTTGCACAAACAAGTTTCTATAAATAACCTGTCTGCTGTAGAAACTCCACAGATGGCAGCAAGGCTGCCCAAGCGTTGATTTTCCCAGGGCGCTCGGTGCAGGAAAGCACAGCTGTCAGCTTTGCTGTTCTCGATGCGAGCTCAGGCCGCCTCTGCTGTGCCTGCAGCCTGTCCCGATCCTATCCTCCTTTGGCAGGCAGAGGCAGGGACAGACAGAGATCAGTCATGTCAGTAACCTGCCTTCAGTGCCTTTCATGCCAGCATTGTAAAGGGATTCTTAAAGACATTCTTAAAAATGTCACTTCAGGTTTTGCACTCAAAAGTGGGGATTTGTCTGATATGGGGATTTGGATGGCCCCTTGTGATTAAAATTGGTCCTATTGAAAAGAAAATCAATTGAAATGAGACATGTAGCCACTCTGCACTGTGTACCATGTGGTTGCATTGCTAAAAATAGCATTGTCAAGGGCTCTGGGCAGATGTTGGGCTATTGTCTATGGGCACACCATGGACACTGACCTGAAGGGGAATTGCACAGTGGGGAGCCATTCACACCAGCAAGTCCTCTTGCTGGGGAAATTTGCCCAGTTACCATCTCACCCCATCCAGAGAGCCAACGAGAATGTAGTGAGCCACCATTAGAAAAATATGGAGCCGTTCTTATTTCTCAAATGTTGAGCTAAGGGCCCATAGCTGGAATAATTCTGACTGAAGTGATGGCATTCTATACGATCATTCTAGGGATGCCCAGAAAGCTTAGTGCTAAATTAAATGCTCTGTCATTATGGCTGAATTCTAGTTTGGAGAAGGAGGGAACTCTAGTTCCCTTTCTCCCTGATGTTGATTTACTTCTGCTTCTTATTTCCTTGGGCTAATTGATTTAGTGCATTTTATTGTAAGCCCCTTTAAACTCTTCTGGATGTAGACAAGGTAAAAATCAGAGAAGGTGAATCACATGATTCTAGAAGGTGTCTAAAATAACAATAGTAATAAAAATAATAATATTTTTTTCCTCCTACAAAGGCTTGGAGAAAACAAGTGATGATAATAGACATTGTGCAATAGACAATTTGTAGATAGAAAATTAAGAGGAAAAATATGGAGAAGTGCAGTAGAAAATAACATGTGAATAATGAAGTAATCAGGTGTCATACCCAAAACAGAGTTTTCTGTAGTGTTTTGTTTTTTTTTTTTTAGCCTTATCCCAAGAGAGGAGAGCAAAGCAGACATGGGTCAGCAGTCATTAGAAAATATAGCATGTGTTTGCCGTGCTCTGTATTCACAGAGTGAATTCCAGACTTTTTATTCCTGCTCCTAAGCAACTGATCTCCTTTGCTTTTCTGGTGGGGTTACCTTCTAGTTATAAATCTATGTTCAGAAGGAGTACTCATTTTTTAGGGTTTGGAGCTTTGGATTTTTTCTCTGGTTCTGTCTCTATGCATGATGTCTATGGCTTTTTTTGTGATGTTTATTAATTTATTTTGAGAGAGACTGAGCATGAGCGAGGGAAGCGCAGAGAGAGAGAGGGAGAGAAAGAATCCCAAGCAGCCTCTGTGCCTTCGGCCAACAAAGAGCCGAACCAGGGCTCAGTCTCACAAACCATGAGATCATGAGTCACATGCTTAACCAACTGAGCCACCCAGGTGCCCATCTATGTTTTTAATAATGGCTATGAATACCATGAGTTGGGCTGTGTCCATGCCTTCTACTTCCCAAGCACTCTATAAAGTGCCTGGCATCCAGCACGCAACAGATCAATGTTGGTAGAGTAGAGTAGACAACAGTGAGCTCTGGTTATTAGAGGAATCTAATTTCCATATTGGGGGAGAGACCAGAAGAATCTTTCATGGGTAAAATTACTGTTTGATATTCAGTAGTATTGTTGAGCAAGATGCTTGGCATAGAAAATAATGAGTCATCTTCCACTAAATCTGTAAGAAGGATGGAGCATATAATACAGTAGCTTTGTAATCAGGCAGACTAAATTTTGAATTATGCACTCCTTCGTGTGAACTGGTGGACTCTGGCCAAACTATCAAGTCTCTTTGAATCTTGGCTTCTCTGTTTTTAAAAAATACAGGCTAATAATCGAATTCTCAGAATTGTGGCATCCAAGATGCAGCATAATGTTGCCGTTGCAAGCAGGGATGCTGGAACCACATTGCTAGGTCGACATTCTGGCTCTGCCATTTAGTAGCTGAGTGATCTGTAGAAAATCCCTTACCTTTTCTGTCCCTCGGTGTCTTTACTTTTAAAATGGAGAGAGTTGCTGTGAGGAGTAAATAATATATGTAAAGTGTTCAGAACAGTGGGGCATATAAGTATTCAGTGTGTGCCTATGACAGTATCAGGTGGCCCTGAGAAGGGGCGCCCTGCCTCGCATGCTCTTTTCCTCCATCTCACTCGCTCACTCTCCTCCTGCTTTTCTGAACAATTTCTTGATCATTTTATTAATCGTGAAACCAGCCGCACTATTGTCATCTTCATAAAGGATTGCACAGCTATTATCTAGTACACATGGCCTCGCTAAGAGGGGAACGTGTCAGCTTCCACATAAATCCAGGAAGGAAGCCTCTGAGGCCCCGGGAGAGAGAAGGGAGGGTGTTGTTACACAGAGCTGGAGTTGGGGTTTTCTTCCTTTTTTGTTGTTATGAAAGTATGTTAACTGAAAAATAAAGTACAAAGTATTCTAAAAACCAAAGTAATGCACATTTATCCAGTAAGGGGTGAGTGAACTATTGGGAGGCATATGATACACTTCATTTATTCAAGATGTTGATAGATACTTCATTCATTTTTTTATTCAAACTGTCTTAGGTAACAATTGTACAGTGGGTCCCTATGCCAGGTGCTGGGGACAGAAATAGGAGCACAACTGTCTTTGCCCCCATCCCCCCACCAAAACTCCAATCAACTTGGCAATGTCAACTAATGAAATTTGAGAGCACAAGAAATTAGACAAGATCTGTTCATGAATGATGATCCAGAATACCAAAAGGAAGATTATAGAAAAGGAGAAGGCAGTTAGCTTTAAGTTAGGACGAGTGTAGTACCTTAGCTGGAGCAGAGCATAACAGAGGATGTGGCAAAGGGAAGATTGAGTTAATATAAATGCCAGTGTTAATTTGAAATTTTAAGAATTAGAGAAAAAAATAAGTGATTATGAATGGGCACAGTGGGAGGACTTCATGAGTGTGTTTCATTCCCATTTGTCTATTCATTCCCCTCGAACCAGGTAGTCACTGGTGTCCCCACTATACAAATGAAGAAACTGGAGCTCAGAGAGAATTAAGGGATAGCACTCATAGGGAACACCTCTAAGATGGGAATCCGGGCTCTCCAGGTGGCTGCAGTCCCTATCACAGTACACTATCCTGCTATGCCAACTTACTACAATTGTGATCTGAAGGTGGTTGGTCATGATGATTTATCAATGCAAGACAACTCTGGGATTTCTCAGTGGCATCTTATAGCAACCACTGTTTTTTCTTCTGGCTCCTAGAGCATCTTTTCCCCTCCTTCTTGGGAGCATCTTATCAGTTGTATAACAACTCTTGGGCGTCCTTTACCGTGTGTTCCTTTTCTAGCAAGTATTCATCATAGATTTTTTTTTCACAGAGGCTAAAAACTATCCTGGCTGAGGCAGTAAACCTCCTAATTAGCATGCAATGCCATGTATGCTCTCACATTATAATTCCTTCTGGCTAAAACACAGTGGACTCACCATCAAAGTAAGCACTTCCTTTAAGAGGAATAAACCATGCCATTTTTCCAGATTTACTCCTTCATGGTGTAAATCTGTGGCTTTCCTGTAACCAAGAAAATCCATTGTCTGTGGCAAAGAAAATTCCCTCTCCGTATCTCTCCAGAAATCCTCATCACACATCCTAAGCTTTCTTAGATGGTAGTGGCACCACCCTGCCTCCTGAGACTAAGAAAGCGCCACTTTTGAGCCTTAGCACAATTTGAGGACTGTCACTTGTAATCACTTCATGTTTCTATTTCAAGGGTTGTTGACTGATGTTTTGGCAAAATGATTTTGTTTCTTCCAGATATTATAGCTGAGGGGTCTTAGAAGTAACATGCAGCTGCACTTCCTGGTAGAAGATGGGGGATTTTCTAGACACAGTAGAGGAGGGGGCTACTTAGTGAATCAGAGTTGGGTATGGCTCAGTGACCTCTGCGATTTTAAGTGACCTTAAAAATCTCTCTCTCTAAATATCTATTGATGAGATGATGAATGTATAATCCATTGGCTTTATGTAAATTGTAGATAACTGTTTATTTTAATTTGTTTAACTTGTTCACTGGAATTACCCAGTGCCAAACTAAGGTGATGCTAGCTTTCTAACACTAATGTGAATCCACGGCAACTGGTGTTGAACAGGGAGGCTTAGGAAATGAACAGGGAGGCTTAGGAAACAGAATTCAAGTCCTGCCACCTCCCAGTGGTACAATCTTAGATAGGTTGGTTAATATTGCTGAGCTTCAATTTGCTCATCTGTGAAAAGGAGAGGAATAAGGCCCCACCTCACAGGGTGTTATAAAAGTAAGGTAAGGGTGTTTTGTAGAGTGAATGCAGTGCCTTCCAAATGGAGAAGATGAGTTAAATTCTTTGGAAGTTCATGTTTGATCATCTACCCGGAAGTAATCACAGGACTGGAAGCCACAGACATTTTTCCCTAGGTTTCCAGATTGCCTAAATGGATTTGGGGTTTGGCATGATATTTTAATGACTCTTAGGACATGCCATGCCAATCCCTCAATTTCCAAGGTGAAATGGAAAATTATTAGGTATTATGCCAGAGGATAAAAAGTCTTATATGCCCATATAGGTTTATGATATCCTAGGTGTAATATGTTGGATAGATTTAACTTGTATATGCTACTATGTGTAGTGAACCTCCAAGAGGGAGATATAAGAAATGAAGTTTCTCAAAACTACATCACAGAATTCTTTCCTTCTTCTACTTCTTTTCTTTCCCTACGCAGCATGCCATGGAACTAGTGCTACCCAGGGCATACTCTGAAAAGTGAACCAAGGAATTCTAAAGGGACTGCCCTCAGCTCTTTACACCTGTAGTAGTAGAAAGGCATGGTGTCAGAGATAATGCCAAATACCAAAGCATGTATAAAGTACAAATATGTGACTTCTGAATATACCATATAGTAAGCGAAGGTGATAGGAGGAGTAGGCTCTTTTCCCACATGGTCTCTGTTTAGCTGATATTTCAGAAATCAATTTATTTTTTCTAGAGCCAGTGTGGATAAGAGTAATGGAATATATCCCAAGAGTGTATTTATTGTATAATTGGAAACTAACTTGGAGTTTAGTTTACATTGGTTAAGGATATTTCATAAAACAGCTGAGGGCAAGTGCCACCTCCTTCATGGAGCTTCTCTCAATCCTCCAGTTAGAAGTTGCCCTTTCTTCCTCTCAACCTGTCACCAACTTTACCTGTGCCTCTCTTGTGCATTTATAATTTTCCACCTCACACTAGAGCTAATTGTGTACATGGATTATCTCCCCTGCTGATGAAGAAACTCCCCTTGTGGAGTGCTTCTTAGAGCCTCACAATGTCTAGCAAAGAGTTTGCATGTGCTAGATACTCAGATGATTGACTTGATGAGAGAGTTTCTCATATTTCCCTAAGATTATTTTAATTAGTTATTAGTTAGCTAATATTTATTGAACATCTATGTGCTAAGCACTTTGCATTTATTATTTCACTTAATATTCACAACAAAACTCTGAGGTAGATACCTTTTCCCTTCAGTATATAAATAAAAAACTGAGGCTGTAAGAAATCATAAATAACCTGTACCAGTACTCCAAACTATGGGTATTGCTTCCCAAACCTGTGCTGCAGATCATTAAGCATTGCCCTGTCTGGGGCTAAAGAATAGACAAATCCTCACAATCCAAAAGAGCAGCCTCAGAAATACCTTTGCACTTCCCCATTATCCATTAAGTTCCAGTGTAGAGATAATCACACCCAGAAATGAAAGACTTATAGGCCAACAGCCAATTCCTTTTCCTCCTACAGTTTGAGTGTGGAAGGTCCCCTTTGGCCTGTTCTGTCTGAGGTTGGCTTTCACCAGATTTGCCCTGCTGTGACTATAAGCCCTTGTTAAGTTTGGGTTAATTGCCAATTTAGGCAGTATTCTCCTTTAGAAAGTCCCTCCAGAGAGAATGGCCTCAGAACTGGGAAATGGTTGTCTATTTGCTCTCCACTTGTCCAGCTGCTAATGGGGTTAGGAGGATGCCAACAACATATGCCACTCCAGATTCTTCTCATTTAAAAAGTCTTGATGATTTCCACACCCAGTGACTTTCAGCCTATTGCCACCCATGGGGTCAGGATGTCAAACTAACCAGTATTTATTTGGCACATGACACATGTAAGATAGGATGTCACTGTGAACTCATTCCCAGTCATCTTGATTCTTCTTCCTTTTTGCTTTTGCTAGGGCCATACAGTATGGGGAATAGAATAGGAGATTTGAGTTCTCACTCCAGATCAGATGCCACCCTACACTTGCTGCAGGCAAGCCACTTGGTCCCTCTGGCCCCTAGTCTCCTCAGCTAAAAGCAGGATGGCTGTCACCCTTCCTGCTCTCTTCTTCTTAGCCTGACTTTCTCAGAATGGGAGCATCTTCCCAGGGATAGAGTTTATCTGGACTCTGAATGGGGATGGGTACCGTTTTATGCATATGGCTTTCTAGAACCATTGCAGTACACTGATATGTTTTATTTACTACTTCATTTCTGAGAATGTTCAGAAAATGCAATTCTTTTTAAGTTAGTAGAATCAAAACCTAAATCCAAATTGGAGTGGGATTTACACTCTAAAGACTTCTACCTGCAGAAGGTGAAATGCCCAGAGATGGCAGTTACAGCCATTCTAAGCTGCTTCCCTTTCCCCACACACACCTGACTAGGTTAGGTCTAGTGTTCTGTCTCTGGTAAGTGGCCGAGTCTTTGACCTAGATATGATATGGCCAGGAAGTCAACAAAGTCCTTTCTGAGACTCATGCCCAATGTATAATCATACCCACAGGAGATGATTTATAGGTCGTTTTCCATTTTTTAAGTAGCTTTAAAAATTAGACAGGTAAACACATGTTCCTTTTGTTTTATTGACAATATCTATGATGTTTTGAATCAGTAGAATTTTTTTTAAAAATGGACATCACTGAACAAAGCAAACAAGTATTCCCTCCCTCATGGAACTTACATTCTAGATAGCCATTGATGACAACTAAGACAAAAAAGCAGAATTTGCCTATCCAAAAAATATAGCATCCAAAATGAAGCAACTGCATAAAGTCTCTCTCAGTCCATGCACCTGGACCTGGCAGCTGATTAGCTAATTAAAAAAACCATGAAAATGGTTATGGTTAATCATAACATGATATGTGTGTACCCTCAATGTTTTATTTTGACTTAAAGCATATAAACACATATTCACTCACCAATTTTTTCATACAAGACCAAAGCATTTCTTAGGTTTGCCAGTTGGAGTTTTTAATGACCAATAAACCATACCTAAAAGTCACCATCTGCAATTTTCAGTTCCAGTTTACTTAAAATGGAGTGAGATCTTGAAGGCACTTAGGAAGCAATCTAAGTACAGAGTCTTCCAGTCTTTGGGGTTGACCCACCCACACCTGGTTTGCCAACAGTTTTGATTTTGTTTTAGCAAATTTTTTTATCCAATGTTCCAAAGCATGCAACTTAGAGCATTTTCTTTTCACACTTACATTTCATCAGTGTATATAATCTGCAACCAAATTATGTAATTACACGAATAAGGCAACCGGCAGAAACAGGTTTGAAAACAGACTCCAAAAGCTCACATCTCAACTGGTGGAAGCAGAAGCACAGGGGCACAGCCTGCAGTCTCAGCTTGGGTGTCTGTCACCATATTTTACAGAAAGGATGGAGAACATTTCTTAAGCTGGCAAATCAGTTGTGTGGCCGTCATTCAAGAGAACTCCTAGTGTACTCCGAATGTGGCGGTAAGCACCCATGATTTGCATTCCCTAGAACAGTGTTTCTCAGCCTAAGTGCTGTGGAACCCTAGTGGTTCTTTGGGGGTGACTAAAGATCATAAGAGAGAGTTGGCAGCAGGTCTGAAGGTCCCCAAATCCTTAAACTGTAGGCACTACACTTTTATCTATTTTTATACATCTGTATACTTTGATTTTGATTTTGTTCTTTAAGACTTGGAGATTGGTAATACCTTTAAATAAAGGGATACTGGGATGCTTTTAGAGAGAGAATGTTAAACTTTTAGCTGTCTGGAATGAGCTATCATAGGTAGAGGATATCTGATACCATTTGTAAGTCTTTTAGAAAGATAGGTGATTTAAAATGTGTGGTTTCCACCTGATTTGTTAGTAATTCTGAACAGACACTGTTTTTATTTCCTGGAGCTGCCATAACAAAATACCACAAAACAAGTGACTTAAAACAGCAGAAATTTAATATCTCACAGTTCTGAAGCCTAGAAGTCCAAAATCAAAGTGTTGACAGGGCCATGCCCCTAAAACCTACTCTGAAAATCTTCTGAAACCTATAGGGAAATCCCTCCTTTCCTCTTGGTGGTTTGTTGGCAATCCTTGGTGTTCCTTTCTTGCAGGTATATTACACCAACCTCTGCCTTTATCATCACACGACATTCTTTCTCCTTGTGTGTCTGTGCCTTCACATTGCCATCTCCTCCTAAGAAAACGAGTTATATTGAATTAGTATGACCTCGTCTTAACTCATTATATTTGCAGTGATCCTATTTCCAAGTAGGGTCACATTCTGAGGTACTGGCTTTAGGACTTTAACATATTTTGGAGGGGGACACAATTCAACTCATAACAGGCATTAAGGGTCCTCTGGATATAGTTCTTTCTGCCCCCAGCACCCTCAATTTCTAGAAACGGCCGATGAGTGGAACAAAACTTCTCAACATTTATAATGCTGGAAATGTCCCTGTGCTTGAATAAAACTGAAATAGATCCTCTGGGAGAATCCCTTAATTGAGATGAGGCAGTGTACCCAGAAAAGATACCACAGTGAAAGGAGCTATCATGTCTTGAGTGCTTACTCTGTACTGAGTTCTATGCTAAGTGCAACACATCTCTTCTTTTATTTTTTATTTATCTTCCCCCAAATTATAATAGCTATCTCTATTATTTTATATACTTTAATTTTCAAGTAACAGAAAACTTAACGATTATTATCTTTAACAAGAAGAAAAATGGCTCATATAACTAGAAGGTAGAAATACTGTAGACTTCAGGGCTGGCTTAATCCAGGGGCTTCAGCTCATTTTTCTACAATTTTGGGGGCCCTACCCTCCTCTGTGTAGCAGCTTTCTTGATGTATGTTGCATACCACATCATCCCGTGAAAGAGAGAGGAGTCACTTTAGGATATGACCCCAGAAGAAGCAAGAACATTCATAGACCCAGTCTTCCCTCTGCTTATCTCCTTGCCTTGAATTTGAGCACACACCCAGTTCTGAACCATATGCTATACAAAAAAAGGGGGAGGTTATACTCAGACCAATCAGATCCACATCTGGGTTGGGGGGGTCCACATTGACTCAGGCTCAGGGACTGCCCAGAGGATAGACAGACATGTGAATAAAAGTAGGAAGAAGAGGGAAGGCAACTGTTAGGTAAGCCACCAACAATTGCCCACCTCAGCAGACCCCGGGTACAGATAAAATATCTCAGATTTATGGAAGTTAATCCTTTCCAAAATCACACCGCTCGTGAGTGAGTATTCGGCTAACAGCACCAAATGTCTCTGAATGTCATTTAGCATGCTACCACCAATTCTCTTATAGGAGGGACAAAGCATTTCCTTTGCTTTTTGGAGTCACTGCCTACTCTCTGCTTCTAAGAAACTTCATTCCACACCCTTGACCATGTACCTCCTAATAAGAGCACCAAGAGCCTCATTATGCAGAATGAGTGAAAAATGCTGCTGAGGTCTTGAGTGTCAAGAGAGAAATAGGAGGGCTTGTACTGGGTGGGGTGGGGAGTGGATTCCCAACTCGTAGATGGCCTCAGTAGGACCACTGAATTGTTAGCCACATTTTTCTGCTTTAATGCACTATGATCAAGATATTAGGCAGGCTGGCTCACTAAAAATATCAGAGAGAGAGAAGGAGAGTACTCCCTACAACTTTGTAGTTAGGCTAGTTGGGTACTGTTTTAGAAGAGACAAGGCGATACCTGAATAACCCCTCAGGAGAAACTTGCCATGGGGGTGTTTACTGTGATTGAACAGAACAGGAAACTCCTAGGTAGAAGGATGGAAACTTTTCTTGTATGCCCAGCCTCTCACCCCAATGATGAGAAATGTGGAAAGAGTTTCTTCACACTCAGACCTTGGGGACAACCTGAATTTTTGGCTCTAACCCTTACTTGAACTACTTCTGTGAATTTTATTTAGAATTTGTCTGGCCCTGACTATTTGAAATTTTTTCTAGTGTCTCCAGGCTCCAGTGGAGGGTCGCCAAATTGAAAAGTTTTTCGAAGACGTTTTCTCTTGTGAGCATCTGTATTGTCAAGGAGAAAAAAATTATTTTGCCCTTTATTAATCTTCATGCTAATTGTTTCTTTTTCATCTCCTAATCATCAAAAGCACATGTTCATTTCCATTTCAATCATTTCAATTACTTGTATCCAAAGCAGAAACAATCCCAATGTCATTAATTTTGTGTACTGCCCAAAAGCAACCAGCTCCCCGCCTTCCCTAGCCACACCCAAAAGTTCTCCTCCTCTTTGGAAGGCACTCCCTCCAGGTTGGGTTTCATATGTATGTGCAGTAAGAGGGATGTAGTGTGAATGCCGTTAAGCCGGTGCCCTTCCCCACCTGCAATTTCTAATGCAAAGACAGATATCCACTCCTCAGACCACTCTGGGAAAGTATTTTAGCAGCCTGGGTCCTACTGTGTAGGTTGGGGGAAGGGCCGAATTAAATTTGCACATAATAAACCTGATTTGCAGAATGCCAGAAATGTGACTTGCCACCTGAGTTATCCTCAGTTCTCCACATTTTTGTCCCTTGCTGTGCTGGCCCAGTCTCTGTAAGACCTTGCTCCCTACAAATTTCCTCTAAGAGTGAGGCCTGACCTCAACCCAGCTCCCTTGACTTCAGTCCCACAGGGCTCTCACCAGCCCCTTACTCAACCCAAAGCATCTTGGATCCAGCCTGGAGAGCTAGATCAACATATTTCAAACATGTCCACAGCCAAACCCTTCTTTAAAAATAAAAAGACTAGGAGGCTCAGTAAGTAATAGAGATAAAAGCAACGCTGTTCCCACTCAAATGGGAGGGGACAACTTGAGCTCTTGGCCCTTGGTCCTTCAGGTAGAATCTCTCACCTCTTTGAACACAGTGTAGAAACCACAGACCTGAAAGCACGAGATCACTGCTTGCCTAGCTAGGGCCCTCAGGTCCCCCTGCATTCTGCTCCCCAGCTCCCTGCCCTCTCTGCCTAGCAGTTAGAGACCCCAAACCTCCCCAAGTTAATGTGCCTGGAAGAGTTTCATGGAACTGCCCTTCTTCCCATAGAGATCTAGCCCTTGCATGCAGAAGAGCTTTGCCCCTATCCTACTGCCCTGGTTCTGGACCTCTCTCCTCCCAAAGACTTGTATTGCTCACTATAGCTCCTCCAAGCCCAGAACATTTTTCACAGAAAGCTTTTGAAAGTGTGTCTGGATAGACAAGCTTGCGTCATTGTTGCTCATATCATTGTGATTTCACCACTAAATCTCACCTTAGAGTGTTGGTGAGAACCCATGTTCCAGGAAAAGAGCATAGAGTTAGGGTCCTCCCAGCTCTTTAACTAGAAAATGCCTGATGTTCCTAGAAAAAAAAGTGACTAGTCATTCCTGTCTGGGGTGCCATGAACCAAATAGATTAGTGTCCATGAAAATGCTACAGTTGCACCCTGTTCCTATAAAGTTTTAGCTACACAAAATCTGTGGCACTGTGAATAGTCCCATATAAGCAAGTGTAGAGTACATTCACTCCCAGCCTGCAGCCATAAGTGGCATAAAAAGTCATTTGCAGCCACACATGCTCTGAGCTGCTTTGAGGCAGGAATTAACTGAGCCAAATGAACACCTCAGTGTGTCTCTATCAGTGTAGCCCCTCTCTGGGTAGCTGTGAAGAGCAAGACTGATTCTTCTTGTCCTTTCAAGGCCAATCCAAACAAAAATCCTGAGCCCTGGCTGGAGCACCAACTCTGGGAAGGCTTCTCTCCATCCACCATCTCTGCTGCACGCAGTAAGAACCCTGAGGCATCACACAGGCATTTCCCATTCATCTGCCAAGTCAACAAACATTTACAGAGCCTTTTCTGTGCTGGCCACCAAGCTTGATATTGGGCACTGAAAGGCAAATGCATCACAGAGGAAAGTGTTATCAAGTTACTCAGAAGGCTGAAGAGTTATGTGGAATCTTCATCTTCGAAACATCCAAGAGATTGTTGGATGTTTGAGACCTAGAGGAAAGAACACAATGAGCTCTTGTCCTTGCTCTCTAACTCTAGTCTCTTTATCTTCTCAGCCCATTTTTTCACCCCAGTCAACAAAAACATATGCCCGTAGAACTTTCCAGCTGTGTTTCACTTAGTATTTTCTGTAGCACTCTGTTCCTCCCACCACTTACCCCTACAAAAGTAATCGTAGACCACCCTCTTCTAAATTACAAAGTTTTTCAATTAACAGGGTCTGAATTAATGACATTTTTTATTCCACGCATTTCAAGATTCCATTAGAAGTATATAGACTTCTCAATCCTGACACACTTTTTTCACCTTTTTTCATCCGTGAATCTGGAAGTGACAGGAGGGCATTAAGCATATTGCTGCCTTTTAGCATTTACCACCCAGTCCTTGAATTGATTTTCACTCATCTCCCAGTTAATCAGAGATCTCCTTGAGGGAGGAAAAGAAGGAAACTAATACTTCTAGTTAAAGATATGAAGCCAAGAGCTGTGTGTAAATTCTGTCTCATGCATCGACAGGGGCCATGTTTCATTAAACTGTGTCTAATAGTGCCTTGCCTGCCTCCTAACACACACACCAATAAATGTTTAACGAATCAATGAATGAGATTTACCTTCTAAAGAGCAGGTCATCTTATGTCTCAGTGTGTGTTTGCCACCTGAGCCCATGCAATTTCTTATATTTAGTATCTGGTTACCTGAAACAATACCTTGTACTATACAGAGCTTTCTGATTGTCAATTTACATGCTTAAAGAGAGACACATATACACAAAAGTCCCTGGCACATAAAATTTGCTCAATTACTATCTGATACCTACAGATGGTCATTAAAAGAATTCTATGAGTGAGGTAATGCCATTCTCCTTTTCATGGAGGTAATTCTGTGTGTGCCCAAGGTCACACAGCTCAAGTTTTCAATCTATGTTTAAGTTACACACATTGAGGACCTTACCGTGTGTTGGGTGCTGTCCATGTGTTTATAATTTAATCCTACAACTCTCTAGAGTCTATATTAGTGTTGTGATTGCGGAGATTATGAAACTGAGGCCTTGAGCAGATAAATTAGTTTTATTTAAGGCCACGAGTTCATACATGACAGGCCCCTTTCCCGAGAGCACTCAGTATAACTCAAGTAGCCAGTCCCAGTCCTAGGAGATTTACCCTCTTGAAAGAATCCCCCCAAAATCTGCCTTCTATGTTCTAAGGGAAGCGCTTTTATTTCCAAATGTGAACCCATCTTTCTTACTATAAGTTGATTGGTACTCAATAGTGTGATCACGGCCAAAGTTTCCATCTTATAAATTCTGCATTCTTTAAGACCCAATGTATCAACTGTAAAATTGATGCTAATGGATCAAGTGCAGTAGGAAAGCCAGAAACTCATTTCCATTCTGACTTTTTAAAAGAACTAATAACATGATAAAGATGAAGTTGGAGAGAAAGAAACTAAAAGTACTCATAATCTCACCTCACAAGTAAGTCTGTGTGAAAAGTCACTGAATTTGTCTGCATGCCCTCATTGTGCAGAAGTAGAGGAGGCAAACCTTTACCACTCTAGAGAGCACACTCTGGCCTCTTTTTATATTTATTTATTTATTTATTTATTTATTTACTTACTTACTTACTTATTTGCACTTGCCTGATTGGAAAACAGCTGAAATTGCAAATATGACATGGTTGGAATAATAGACCTTCTCATCGAGAGCGGAACACAGAGCCAAGTTTACTTAAAGTATGTAGCTGAGCATGCTCTGTAGAAGATGATTTTATCTTATTTTAGGGGGTATTTCAATTATGGCTTACTCTTATAAGGAGCAGTGCCTCAGAACCCAGGAGTGACTAACGGAGAACAGTGTGTGGCTGGGGAGATTTCCCACTAACTGCAACTCAGCAAATTAAAGGCATAAGTAATTTTAATGACAGCGTAAGAGAAATGAACCTTCAAAGGTTAGGAAATTTTAGCTTTAACTTGGGGGAATTGCACACAGGTAGGCTTTAAATTCTTTTTATCTTAAAAAAGCACATTCTAAAATATTATAATATATGCATGTGGAATAAAATTTATTGAATCTGTAATTTGGAAGCAAAATATAGCTTTTGAATTTCCCAACATTGGCCTGCTATTTATATTATTAACAGAACTTCCTTGGGCCCCAAATAGCCCACTTAGCATTTTTAGACACATCCGGGGCCATGGCTACTCCTTGGTCAATGGCAGCTGGCCTGTGGGTTGGGACACCCTGCACAACAGGATGGACAGTTCCGTTACAATACAGAGAGAGTGCTCATGGCTCCTCACCCACTGGATGTGTTTCCCATCTCTCTTTGCATTGGGTTGACCAGTTTTCACAGCAGGGATGCTACCTAATGAGCAACATAATCCCCAGGCATAATTTAGGCCCTTGTGGAGTTGCATTATTCCATTAGGCCACTTGGATCTCATGGAGGAGCAGACTATTCATTTTCTCAATTGCTCCTGAAGGGGTATGCAAAGCTGATGAACCTCCTTACTTACACTTTGGGAGTAACTCATTGACCAGGCAAGCATTGGCCTGCGTCCAGGGAACTCACTGGGAAACAGTATTTTTCAAGTTCATTTGGAGGCCAATACAATGGATATGGCTATCATAGACTTTACTGTTTAATATTTTACTACACCCTGCCAGCTACCTTTATATTTTTCTGCTATAATGACTTTCAGACTTACCTGTTTTTTTTTTAATTTTTTTTCAACGTTTATTTATTTTTGGGACAGAGAGAGACACAGCATGAATGGGGGAGGGGCAGAGAGAGAGGGAGACACAGAATCGGAAGCAGGCTCCAAGCTCTGAGCCATCAGCCCAGAGCCTGACTCGGGGCTCGACCTCACGGACCGCAAGATGGTGACCTGGCTGAAGTCGGACGCCTAACCGACTGCGCCACCCAGGCGCCCCGTGAGACTTACCTGTTTTAAATCCATCAGCTGATTGAACGATTCATTGTTCACTTATTCAACAAGTATTTACTGAGTGCCAACCATTCAGAGCTGGGCCACACTGAATATGAAACTAGAGGACTTTGAAGTTTGCCTAATAAAGGTTTGGAGGGTGATTCTGAGAGTCATAGTATGTTTGCCCATTAAGAAATAGTTATATGACAGTTTAATTCCAACCTAGAGTGAGAAAGTTTCTAACTAGTACCTTGCTATGTAGTCCCCTTCCTTCATAAAACTAAGATGCCAGAGGCAGGAGGCCCAACAGAAGAAGAGAACCTAGGAAATTAAGAAGGTATAACAGCATCTACTCATTCACCCACACAGGAGGGCAGGCAAGGCTCAGTGGTATGGCAGTAAAGAGTATGTGCTTTGCTGTCTCCTGTGTCCTCTATTTGGTTCCCAGTCTGATACTTACTAGCAATGTGACCTCGAGTAAAGCTCTTACCATCTCTCAATTGCCCTTTCTTGGTAATGTGGCGATAACATCTCCACTACTAGGACAGGTACAGCACTTAGCTCAGTGGCTGGCCAGACAAAACCTTCCATGAAAGTGGCTATACTGCCTTGCTCTCAGTCAGTGTGGCCCTTCTAGTCCATGGTCCATGACTGTGCATCTGCAAGTGTACATACTCACTCTGCAGCTCTGTTTGTATCAGATGTACAGAATGTATACTTTGGAATGTTCTTGCCATTATGAAAAGATGTACAGAATGTTCACTTTGGAACATTCTTGCCATTCACATTCAATCTAGTAGAAAAAGGCTCCTACTTGCTCTGCAGGCGCTGTCTCATTCCTGGAGTCTCTCCAGACAGCCCCATGGGTGGGATGACTGACTGAATCTTAGACCATAGTTAATATTTACCATGTGGACTGGGAATGGGGTTGGGAGGATGGCTGGCCAACTCTTTGGAGGCAAGTGTTATTAACTAGGCAGTGGGAACCAAGCAGGGCTGGAAATAGATTGTCGACATTATCTTTTTGTTGCAGGGTGTTGCCGCTCCTACTGCTTTTCTTGTCAGTGCTTCCTGGATTGAGGGGGGGGAGGGAATGGCAAAATATACTGTTTTTATCAGAGGCTCAACTTGTCAAATATAGAATGCTGTTTGTGTGTCGCTGGTGCTGTTTTTATTGCCTTCTGCATCTGATTTACAGATGGTTCTTTTTGACTGGTTACACTAAATGATTTGCTTAAAGTCCTATTGAATGGAAGGGGAAGGGGAAGCATTACTGTCAAAGCCCTGGAGTCCACAGGATAGGAGGTAGAAGGAGATTCAGAGTGTCTTGAAATAATCCTATTCTTGGATAGGAAGCGCAGGTGACGAAAGACAGCCAGCTTTCTGTTTTCTGGGGCAGAGGGAAGACACAGTTATGAATCCTGGAGTTAATCCTGAAGCCTCACCTGAACCAAAGGAGCTTATCTGCTTGGTTAACAAGTGGCAAAAAATGGAACTTTAAAACCTTCTTTTTCCTGATTTGCCTTTTGAGCTTTTCAGAGATTTACCAACACCCAAGAAAAGTGATGAAACAAAGAGATGAAGCTTGGGTTTTGTATTAATCAGAGGTTGATTGGCATGCCTTATTTAGGTCAAATTCAAGTCTGGCTTCCCAGAAGAGCTGAGAGACCAGTCACCTACTTCCTGCTATTTGAACCCCCAAATCTCTCTTCCTTGAGCCTATTACAATAGCTGAAATGACAGTCTTTAAAAGTAACCAATTTCTTTAAGCATTAAACAGCCCATGGGCCTCTGTCCATCACTCATACTCAACTGTCATCTAATTCTTCAGGTTTGAATTCTTGAGTTATACTAATGGTGTGGAAGGAAGGGCCATGTGTTTTGCAAAACAAAACAAAACAAACAACAACAAAAAACTAAACAGCTTGGTACTGTCTCCCGAAAATAAGACTGGATGTGGTACCATAGTGGGGGGTTCTCGATTCTGGGCCACTTTATGTACCATAAGCTTTTAGCTCTGTCACTCCAGCCTCAGGCTTTGTGTAATCCTGGTCAAGAGTAAGATGTGGCAGACTGCAGATAAAGGAAAGAGGCTGATCACATTGATACACTGGGGAATGACAGGGCACTCATAAATACAGATTGCTTCATTCACAGAATATTTACTGCCCCATATCTGGGGTTGCATTTGGGTGTCTTGGTGCTGGGAGCAAGAAAAGCCATCTCTGTTCTTTACTCAAGTCACACTCAAACAGAAATGTGCAAAATGATGCCTTGATGATACATGTGAGAAAGTTTGGACTCAGCTTTCTCAAAATCGTACAACGAAAAAGGTCAGTTTAGGATTTGGACATAGCTCTGCCTGACTCCAGTTTCCATGCATGCCCTCCTGCACCACCCTGCTTCCCTCTTAGACCTCAGAAATCACTCTGAAACTCCCAAATTTCAGCTATCTATCAGGGGTTACAACTGGTGATTTTAAGTGTTTAGTAAATCTTGCTAGTTGTGGGTCCCTCTCACAGATAAAACATGGAAACTCATTTTAAAAGATAAGCAACAGCAGCACCCACCCCACCTGTGAGACTTGGAGCCTGTTCCAAGGATGCCACATCCATCCATTGGCATTACCTATAGTCCTGTGTCTCTCCCATTGACTGGACCGTGGGTTTTGGTTACCAAAAGTGCCAAGAGCCTGGACATGCTATTTGGAAGCTTCATCTAGCAGGAGTCACTCATATTCTTTATGGAGCCAAAATCCACTTCAAGTGAAATGGAACAGCAATTCCCATAGCCTTAAGGAGGGTGAACAAAGACAGGAGGAGCATAGATGCACAGAATGTATCAGTCATTCGTTTGTCATTTTCCAAGTCCTGGTCCACTCGTGTGGTTGGTTGGTTGGTTGGTTGGCTGGTTGGTTGGTTGGTTTGATGGAAAATTGAGTGTACCTTTTGCATGTTCCTAGATACTTCAACAAAAATAGTGGAGTGAATCTAGGAAAATCAGTAGATTAATTAGGATATACAGGGATTTATTTTTCTCCAGTGTGTGTGGAATTAGGACAAAGTTAACTTAAAAACCAGGAAACACAATAAATTATGGGATTCCATTGCATTAGATATATAGAAAAGTATAAATCATAAAAGTCTATAGGAATTTGAACATAATAGTTTGGGAACTAGAAGGACAGGTCTCTGGGCTTCAGAAACTCACGTATGAGATGAAGCACCAAGAGTAGAGTAGACATATGGCTCCTGCTTGCCCCTCTGTGTATTGGGAACGCACATGAATGCAATCCCCCAGGGAGTAAGCACAGGCCTTGAGTACTGTGTTTCTTCTCCATCTCCTCCTTCCTCACAGGAGGGGAGAGGCAGGAGGGGGAAAGGTTTAGTCATGTGAGGTTTAAGTGCAATCCCGACTAAAGGTCAGAGCTAAAAAAGGCAAAGACCCGAGATCCCAGCCTCAGTGTGAGTGAGTCATTTCCCCCATGGGACTCTGAGGGACCATGCAAAGGGCCTCTAAACCTACCACACATAAGACAAAAGGAAAACTTGTCCACTCAAGTTTGAAAATTCACGGCCATACACTCCAGAGAGAGGGTGTGTGACCTTGAGCAAGTCACTCCCTGCCCATACAAGGTTCTTCAGCTGAGATGAGGGGCAGGCCTGGGTCTTAGCCCTGCCCTCCTGTGAGACAGCCTGCCATTGTCCTGATGACAGTGAATTGTGCTGACACTACACAGCAGGGGAGAAATGAGGACGGAGTCTCCGTCACGAATTCAGAGTTCTTCCCTCCCTCCACCTCCTTGCCTTGGGCAGCTGGGATCTTCCTTACATAACATGGTCAGGAAAAGGAGGGCAGGAAGGTAAAAATATTACCCAGAAGTTGTGGCCAAGCCAGTACCACGCTGGGTTCCGGAGATGGAAGAAGATGAAGGGGACTCGGAGGGAAATGGGAAGGAACAGAGCACACGTAAAATCAAGATTGATTCCTCTGGCCTGGGGCATTCATCTGTATTTGGTCCTCTGTGTGACTGCTGGGTCTACCCTTGGAAAAGAGGCCGTGGGGGTGGGCTGGAGGGGGGAACACATCCATCACCATTGTTCAGAGTGTTTAATTTCCCAGAGACTGTCATTAAACAAATTTCTGCCCTAGTCTGGCAGCCTTCACAGACATTTGTTGGAAGAAAATTACGAGGATGTGATTTGTCTGAGGTAATAGCCAGGCTAGGCTCTGGATTCTTAATGGCACATAGACCTTTTGCCTTCAAAAAAAATTGCCTGTTAGGAAATTCATTTTCTGCCCTATCTTTGCAATCAGAGTCAGAGGGGTTGGGGCAAAGTGGCATAGACAACTTGCTGGGTTTTCAGGCCTGGAATTAGAGCCCAGGAACATTGCAATGAGTAGGGGCAGTATAGGGATCAGATGCTAGGGACTGAATGATAGGGTGGAAGGGATTCTGGACATTAGGAAGGACGGCTTTCCTGGAAGTTTCTGGCTGTTACCTGCCAGGAATAGCATCCTTTCATAAATTAAGGTCTTATCATTTGCTGCAGCAGCCAGCCTAGAGAGGCCAGGCGAGGCTCGGCACAGGGATCTGAGGGGCAGGGAGCTGTGGAGAGATTGCAAAGCTGCTGTCTCCAGCCTTTGGAAATGTTCAAGCGCTGAGAGAGTCATGAAAAAATGATCGCTCTGTTTGTTCCTTGAAGTATAAAAATGGTTTTATTTTTAGACATTACGGTGTTTTTTAAAAAAAAAATCTACTGGCAGTTGTCTTCAGATGCAGCCGTGGAAAGTAGAATAACGCTGCCAAGGATGGGCACAGGCAAAAGCTTTGTAAGGTATCAGGGTTTTCTCAGCTTCAGCACTACTGACATTTGGGGCTGGATAATTCTTTGTTGAGGGAGCTGCCCTGTGTATCCTAAGATGTTTATTTAGCAGTGCCCTTGGATGCCAGTAGCACCCACACCTCTAGTTGGGATGACCAAACATGGCCAAATGTTTCCTTGGTGGGGGTGGGGGGTGGCAAAATTATCTGAAGTTGCCCAGAAAACAGTCTTTCCCATAGCCCTGCATTCAGTTTTTCTTCAGTGAACGGTTGATCCCCCAGACCACTGGTCTCCCTTGTGCCCACTTTCCTTCTGGTTGTCCACCGCCACCCTCACCCCTGAGGGAGCACTCCCCACCCCTTCCCACACATTCTCTGATTGCCTCCCTAAGATAAAACACATTCCACCCTCCTTCTATCTCCCCCAACATGCAGTAAGTTTAATGCCTGCTACTTGTCATGAAACGTTTGCATTGTATTTACCAACTATATGTCCTTTAAGTAGAAGTTTGCCAAATGTGCTGCTTCTGCAGGAGAAAACACATTTCCACTCAGTATTTCCATTTGGTTTTGTTTACGTGTGTTTTTTCAGGCAATGCCAAGAGGACATATTCATCCTGAGATCTCTGTGGTTCTGTTCTTTGTACAGTGTTAGGTTTCTTTTATACCTCCAGTTATCTAAGGCCCCAGAATGCGAGCATGGAGACATGCTCTGCCAGAGGGAGGACCCCACTTTCAAAGCACCTACATATAAGATGGTGGTGATTTGTACTGAGTGGGCACAGCCTCCATCCCGTGCACTTGCACCCAGATTACCCAGATTCAACACACCTCCAAGGAATAAAGAAAGGCATTTGTCCTAGAAAAGATGAGCTAAACCATGAGGTCAAGGCCAGGGCTGTTGGGCAACAGTCTAAGATCTAAATGTTTTAATAAGATCCAAACTTAGGATTTGAAGTTGAGTCTGGCTGAAATAGGTAGCATTTAGAAGAGTGACAGTCCTAACACACAACTTGGTGGCCCTGTCACTCCTTGTGTAGAGCTCTTTGGTGGTTCCTGCAGGAGGACTCCAATCTCCTTGGCCTGGAACATAAGGTTTCTGTGATTTGCCCATATAAGCCTCATTGCCAGTCTCCCCTCTGACCAACTCCCTCACTCTCTGTGTTCCACTATACACAACTATTTCCAGTTTTCCCAATGTGCCAGGCTATTTCATACCTTTGCCTGGACTGTCTCTCTCTTCTCTCAACCTGGACAATTCCTTCTCATCATTCTTGACCTACCTCAAACATCTTATCTGTGGTGCTACATCACTGCCTAATAAACTGTGATATATTATGGTTCTTCTCATGACATATTCAAATTATATACGATTTTTTTCTAATTTCCAAAACTCAGCACAAAGTAGGCACTCCCTGAATGTAAGTGAATGAATTAATGTATGATCCCAGTCCCATAGAAGTCATTTAAGATTTGTTATTCTTGAGAGGGTTTTTTTTTTTTAAAGCATTCATTTTAGAACTTCAGTTCTAAATTCTAGCAGGTGCTTGAAAATTCCAGATTTCCCACCAAACCTCTTCCTCTTTGGAAATCCCAGCCAATTCTAAACCCATAGGCCAGGCCCTTTGCTGCTGTGTACCCAACCACCACATGGGTTTTTAATCATGGTTTACCTCTATGTGTGGTTTGGGCACTGTTTTCCCTAAAATGAAATTGGGTTTCCTTTCTACCCTTTTTTTTCCTACATGAAGATATAATATTGACATACAGGGTTTTTCTGCAAGATGTGAGCTGGTTTCAGAAGGAATTTTACTTGTTAAGTTAACAAACCCATAAATACTGTAAGTTGTATTCTGTCCCATGAATTTGACTCATCTCTGTTTCTTCTCATTCATTAATTAATTGGCATCTAGTGGATGCAGAAAACAAAAAGAGTTCTACCACCAGGGAGACCACAGTCCAGTGAGATAACTATTTTATGTAATATCTCCACTGTCCAGGGAACATGCTCCCATAATCATGTGCTGGGAATAGGGAAAGCCTATTGGAGGGAGAGACAGCTTGCAGGAAGGTCCAGACGGACAGCACAGAGGAGGGACTGGGCTGGGAAAGGTGAGGTCCTTGGATGCCTGTGGCATGCCCCTCTCCATATCAGTTCTTCTCATTCATCCTCCTTGACTACTTTAATCATGGTTATTCTTACTCATTATCACCTGTAAGGAAGGCAGCAGGTATGAGAGGCTCTGTGAGCACTTTCTATAGGAAATGTGTCATTAGGATGAAGTTTTAAGCTGACGCTTGCCATTTTTTTTAAACTATCATGAAAGATGAATGTGAAATGGAGGTACTCAGACCTTAATTCCTGCTGGCAGCCAAGTGCAGCAGCCAGAGTGGAAGCTCATATCATTGTCTGGAATTCAGCCACCCTTTCATTTCCCCTTGAGACTTCCCAACAGAAGCAAGTTAATCGTTGAGTCATATTCACTTATAAGATGGAGGTTTTCATATTTTTCTTTGTCTTCCTTGTTTCCCTTCTCTTTCCTTTCTCTGTCAAATCATGTTTGTGAAGGTTTCTTAATTTTAGAGAGAAAAGATCCCAGATATACCATGTACTTCAATTTAAAAAAAAAAAAAGATGTCATGGGGATCATTTCATGATGTATAAAAATATAGAATGACTATTATGTACACCTGAAACTAATGGGATATTGTATGTCAATTTTGCTTCAATTTAAAAAATCCCAGAATCCAAGAATAAAACTGTGTATAATGACAAATTAACCAAAATGAGAAAAATGACAAATAATCTGTGGGCTGAAAATTTCCCAAAAGCCAGGAATAAATAAAATGTCTCTTAAAGTGCTTAGTGGAGGAGGCTGATAAAAGAATCTCAATTATCTGTTGTTTTTTCTTCAGTCTGTGATATCTGATTTTAAAAGGGAAAAATAGTTTAAAAAAAAACCTTAAGGATATGAAGCAAGATAATAAATAGAAGCTCATGAACTTCTGTGAATTTCCAGGTAGAAAGAAAATGTATTCGTAGTAAAACAGCCAGTGTATCTGTAGATTTTCTTTCAAGAATAGCATCACTTACCTTAGCCTCCTCTCTTTTATAAAAGTTAAATTGCTTCACTTGTACAATTGGATGCCTGGCCACGTACCTACTAGTGTTGGAACTGTTAACTGTTTTACTGTAAGTAAATATCATACTTCGTTTCCCTTAAATCTGCCTCATTCCAATAAGGGAACAGAAAAAAATCATCAAGAAGCAAATATGTAGAATTCTAAGTGTTTTATGGAGAATGGGGAAAGTTCCCCAAGAAACAGAAGGAAATCCAATCCAGACGGTGTCAAGTAAGCCTATGTAGAGAAGTTCTCCCACCGTTTGGAATGGTCTCATCTTACCTGGGCACTTTCTAATAGCTAAAGCCCAGCAAATGCCCTAGAGATTGATATCCTTCTTCAGAGCATTTTCTCAAGAGATACAAAACGCTGAAAGATAAATGACTGCCATAAATCTGGGGCGTTTGCAATGTATCTGCTGTGGTCTGAATGCTTGTGCCCCCCTCCCCAAATAATATGTTGAAGGCTTAACCCTCATAGGTGATGGTATTAGGAGATGGGAAGTTGGGGTGCTTTGCCCTCATGGAATTAGTATTCTTATAAAAGAGAGCCTACAGAGATCTCTAACCCCTTCTGTCACCTGAGGACACAGTGAAAAAAATTCCAGCTTTGAACCAGAAAGAGTGCCTTCATGCAACCATGCTAACACCCTGATGTTGGACTTTCAGCCTCCAGATTGTGAGAAATAAATTTCTGTTAGTGTCTGTATACTACCCAGTCCATGGTATTTTGTCACAACAGTTCAAACAGACTAAGATGGACTCCTATCTGGACTCTTTGTCCACTGAAGAACATTTTGGGAAAGTTTCTGTATTGAAAATAAGGGGTTCTAGAGAATGCAATTAATAGTTATTGAATGGCTGCAGTATATCAACAATTGTTCTTGACTCTTGAGCCAGGTGCAAGAAAAAGATCCTCATCTAGCCATCAAGGAAGATGAGGAAGAGAGTACTAGTAGTAATAATAATACAAATAATAACAATAAATATTATTAATAATAATAATACAGGGTAGGGTAATATTATTTCCATTTTATTGTGGAAGTATTGAGGCCAAGAAAGGTTAAGTAACTTGACAAGGCCACATGGCTAGTAAGTGGCAGAGCTAAGTTCTACAGGAAGAAGGTCTGATCCAGTGGGCCAGCTCTTGACCACAAGCCACACCACTTCTCAAGGACATAGACATTGAAATAAATCATCTAAATGTGCTCATAGAGGCCTACAGAGAAAGCTTTGGATGTACACTGAATAGAGTGACTAGTCAGGGAGTCAAATGGGGTGACATTTCAAGAGAGGCAAAATGGTCAATCTAACAGCAAAAGGTAAAATGGCAGAAAACAACATGGAAAATTTTGTTCTTAAATTTCCATTTTGAAGGGTGATTTAACATTACCAGATTAAAAAACACTTTTATGCATAAAACCACAGTAATCTAATGATATTCATTAAAAGATGTGCACATATATATGCAGGAATTTCATTATGTAGGTATGTAAATTAATGTATTGGGTGAGAGATTATGTTTTAGGATACAAACCAAGCACTAGGTTATGAATTAAATTTTAAAGAACTACATAGTTTTGGACATTGTTTTAATATCCACACATCAGCTGAGTGGGAAAACATGAACCTTCAGAGTTATATGAGGTCAGTATCTCTCTCCAGAGGCAGTGCCAGGTGACGGTTGCCTGCACTGGGCAACAGTCCAACTACCCAATCAATCTGAAACTCATTCGGAAATGAAGAGTGACACATCTTATTCACTCCATCATTTATTTTCATGGACTCACTGACTTGTAATCAACAAATATTTTTTGAGTAAGTTCAAAACCTTATATGTTGGCTCTGGAATGGCTTGGCCGAAGGTGTGGGATCTGGGTCTTCCAGGCCAGGCTAGAAGATAAAGTCTAAGGCTGGCCCTTGGAGGAGAAAGCTATTAGACATTAGTCAGGGCTTGTATGCCCAAAGGGAAGAACCAAGCATTTTGATCATATCACTGTTGATGTCACATGGGATAGGAGGATTTTGACCCCGTGGAGGGTTTCCAGTAATGACACAGTTTAGTTCTGAATGGTCCACAGAATCTACGATACCAGTTTCAGACATTGTCTGGAGATTTAGTGATGTTAGGAGCTAGGACTCCGAGGAAAGGTAGTTGCAAATGGTTAGATGGGTTGTCCCATTACAGCCAGGCTGGCAGTAGAGTGGGTTCAGGAGCGTTCATTCTCCTGAGAGCTTTGGATTGCAAAACTCTTTCACAGAAGCTCAGCCTGTATCACAGAGTGTAGACTTAAGAGCTGGAGCTCCGTGAGCACTGGGGGGCCAGAGCTTTCATCAGAAGACGAGATACTGGGTTTGTGGCAACACACAGAGCAGCAAGCAGCCTAACTTCCATATTTCCCAGGCCCACACTGTTCCATGCACTCTCCCTTCATTGTCTGATTCTCACAGCAACCCAGCAGGATTGATGTCATTGTCCCATTTCACAGATAAAGAGGCAGAGACTCAGCCAGTAGGTGACAGAGTCAGGTTTCAAACCCTGGGTTAGCAGACTCCAAAGCCCACATTTTTCCTGTTTTACTAAATGCTGCTTCTCTAAAGCCTGTCATGGCCTCACACACTGGTGAGGGAGATTGGTTCAGGGATTTATTGGTGATAGCCTTAAGGCTCCAAGGTTCCAGCCTACATCTGAGCAGCACTGGAAAAGTCAGGGACTCCATGGTGCTGAATGCCGTGGGAAATAAAATAGAAATGAATGATTGCCCTCCTCAGTACTAACCAAATGCTGACTTCCATGAAGCGCATAGTGACATCCAACTGAACCATCCTCAGTACATCCTCACTACTTGATTTTAGCCCAGGTGTTGGCTGAATGACTAAATGAATGAGTGAAGGCACATTGGCTTGCTCTTATAGATTAGCTTTCTTGCTACAGATAAACCGAAGGAAAAAAATATTTTCCCATACCCCCTAAAGCGAGTCTACTTTGTTTTGTGGGAGGTAGCAATTTATAGACCTATCTACACATTATTTTCTAAAACTCAAGTATTTTGGAAGAGCAGATGGAGTACCATACTGTATACTCTAGTCATATATTTTGAAATACATTTCTTTTTGAGCAATTTGGTTCTGCTTTATTTAGCAAAAGCCGTTGAAGGTTTTAAAAGCAATGATGCAAAAGACATGAGTGGCTGAGATCACAGTGGACAGACCCTCAGGCATAATGCCAATGCTTTTCAAATTCTGCTCTGCAAACCCCAGCCCTGGCCCCCATTGCCTCCCACCCTTAGAGACGCCAATCCACTTTGTCCTGGAGGAGGGAGTGGAGCCTGGTCATCTGTATTTTTAAAAAATCTTCTGGGTGATTCTGATGTGCACCCAGGTTTGAGAAACAAACCTGGTTTCTTATATCTCATTTTCTTGATACCTTTATTTCCACCTATTAAATTACTAGAGAAACAAAGGAAAGACAGTTTCATTCCTTTTATATCTTCTGAGAGTCATGGCGGAAGCAAATAGGTGTTGAGCACCCCCTACTTAGCCAGGAGATTTGGTTATGAATTTCACTTAATATTTACAGAACTCAACAAAATTTAAAGAATCATTTGGCCCTCTTCAGTTCATAGCTTGTTATTGTCATAAGTCCCTGAAAAACTTTCCCCTTATTTTCCTCTTTACCCCTGCTTCCCATACCCACTCCCCTTCCCCAAAAGAGAGATACCTAAATATGCCAGCACTAACATGTGCAGGTGTCCTTATAAAATGTATCTTATTGTGTTTGTATGTGCATATTGGTCATTCACATAAATGATAAATATATAATATAAATAGACTATTAAAAAGTAAGAATTTTTCTTATTTTTTGCTCAACATTGTTTTCAGATATATCCCTATTGCTGTGTAGACTTCTGACATTTGCATAGTATTTCATTGTCTGCATTCACTCCATTTTATTTGTATCCTTCCCAGTTGATATATCCCCATGCTACCTCCAGATCCCCACTATCACAAAAAATTCTGCAACTAACATCCTCATTTGTGATCCTTGGGGACCTGTGTGAGAATGATTTCTGGGATGTGTGCCCAGGAGTTGGATCTCAGAGTCATATGATATACACATATTTAATTTCAGATTGTTTTCCTAAATGGAAACAGTACATGAGAGTTCTCATCTCCCTACAGCCCCACCAACATTTGGTATGAACCATCTTTTAAATTCTGGTCATTCTGATAGCTCAGAGTCATTGTTGTTTTAATTTTTCTACCTTGGATTACTAGTGAGTTTGAGCATGCTTTTTACCTATATGGATTTTCCCTTCTGTGAATTGCCTTTTCATGTCCTTTATCCACTTTTCAATTTCTTATTTATATTTGAAACATTAATCCCCTGTCAGCTTGAGCTGCTGCAATACTTAACTCCCAGTTAGTTATTTGATAACTGACCAGTAATTTCTATATCTGAATAAAAATCCTTACTACCTAACATGGGCAAATCCAACAATTTTCCATCTTACAGGAAGTGATTTTAGGATCTCTTTTATGAAATACTTCCCCACTTAGAATAAGTATTATGATTTCCATTTATGTAGACAAGGAAACAGGATCCCAGTGACTTGTTGTACGTTGTCACACCATCAGTAGCATGATTGGAAACAATCATTAGCTATTAATACATTAAATCATGGTATTCACAGCAGTTTTAAAGCCATCAACTATTGTTTGCAATCGAAACAAGCAATCTTTCAAAATTTGCAACCTACAGCTTCTCTCCATCAGATTTCACAGAATTTTCCTTTCTGCCCTGAAATTCTTGCAAAGTGTCTCCAATTGCATTACAACTAGTCGTAATTACAGCTTTGGCCTTCATTAAGCTAATTACTACTTGTACTCATATTGAGCCATTTCACTCAAGTAATACCGTAAGCCAGTCCTTTCTCTGTGCTGTCTCTGCCTTTTCTAGGGAAACACAGGGCTGACATCAGAGTTCTGTCTCTCCTTAGAGCAGGGCATTTCCAGCTGTCTTTCTCCAAGGATCCCTGAGGTACAGCTCAAGTGTCTCACAGGCCACGAGAGGAATGGTTGGAGGAAGTTGGGGACTGGAAGGTGGCTGAGCACAGACTCCCCCACCCCCACCCCTCCCCCTGCCATTTAACCCAGACAGGCTTTGCCTTTATTTGTTGTGTGTACTGGGTGATATGTAAGATCTGCTTGAAAAAGGATTCTTCTGCTAAAAGGGGCAGTGGGGGTGTGGGGGGAGAAGCAGTGCCTTGGAGAGCTGGACTACTTAATATAAACTGATACATTTTCATCTCTCGGCTTGTGTCACATTTATATAGTGCGTTACATTTTGAAAAACACTTTAACATGATCTGAAATTATAAAACCCCTTAAGGTAGGTATATTTAAACAGCTGCAGCAAAATTTTCCCACAATTGAAGCTCCATATTGCGGTACCCGTTCATTCTAGCAGGCAGGCTGAAGGGCCATATGTCAAGAGATTATCACCAGCTTGGGTAGAAGGTAGAGCTAGATGATCTCTAATCTCTGTGTTTGTGCAGAGATGTTATATCTGGAAATGATGAGAGAAGAAAGCAACATCAGAAGAATGACCTGCGGTAAGCCTCTTGTCTGTTGGGGGAGGAACATTTATTGACCTCCTGCCACACTCTGGTCTCTGTGCTGGGTGCCTACGGCCACCCTGGGAGGGAGGTATTATTGTATCCATTTCAAAGGAGACGAAACTGAACCATGTTAGGTTAAGTTGGAAAAGCTTATAGCCCAGAGTTCTCCAGCTCCCAAATCAGGACTCTTGCCACTGCAGAAGAATGCCCCCACAGAAGCATTGCATCTTTTTTAAAAAATTAGCCTCCCCAAACTTTATGTAAGCAGTTATTATTTTTGGAAAGAAGTTCTTCATAAGTAGTTCTGCATCGCGCCAGGCATCATATTCATGTCCCCATGCTCTCCCTCCTTCCCTCCCTCAGGTCCTTACCTCCTGCTTTTGGATCAAGCCGCATAATCTGTCATTTATAGCTGCATTCAGCCTCCTTACTGAGGAGGTCACTTGCCATGACTCAGCTGTTAGCATCTTTCCTGCTTTGATTTCCTGGGTTTCCAACACAAGCTCGTGCTATTTTCGGTTTTGCCTCAGATAGGAAGATTGGAAAACAGCAGTCCGGCCTTCTGGCTCTCCAAGTTGTTGATTTGATTTGGCTTTCTCTCTTCATTCATGAATTCTTTCTGTGCTGCAAGCTGAGGAGGGTTGCATGTTTGAAATATTCTTCTCTCTTCTCAGAGGGTGCACATCTGGGACACAAACGGGGGCCGAATGTGGTGTCAGCTTTGGTTAGCTTTGGTTTCGCTCTTCCAATGAAAATCTCTCAAACCATGAAATCGGTCTTTCCCCTCCTGTTTCCTAAAGAAAAGAATAAACATGTAGAATAATATTGCTGAGTATTTTTACTTCAAATAGGCATATTTAACCTTAGCCCTTTATTATTAGGGCAAATAGTTGAAGAAACTGTGCTCTGTTAAGTTAAAGCTGTCTGATTTCACAACTTGAACTTCTGGAATCTTGTATTTTACACTAGGAGGCCATTTATACCAATATCTCTGACCATTCTAAAACCATGGAGGATGAGAATGTACCCTTATGTGTATAGCACCTTACAGTTGATGAAGTGTTTTCATACGTGTTCTCTATTTTAACTTAATTACTCTATGGGTTAGGTTTTATCATCCCTATTTCACATAAGCAAATTCAGATGCAAAAAGCCTTGAACTTTACAATAAGGCATTTTGCTTTATTATAAAGCAAAACTGCTTTATTATTAAGGTGACTCAGCAGAGCCACCTAGACTTAGCACATGCAAGTCATTAGCTTCTGTTTCTAGAAACAGTGCTGCATGGATGGAGAGATAATGTTGACTCTGGGAGAACTAATCCATAAGAAAAGTTGAGGTAATAACACTGAAATGGCACTCAGCTGGCTGACCCGTAGGTCTGAATATCAGCGGGGCACAACTCATGGAATCAAGCAGGGTTTTCTATTCTCCAGGTAAAAAGTCAGGGCCTTTATTTGTGAACTGTTTTTCTTCCTACCCTTTCCTTTAAGGATAGCTCTCCGCCTCTAGCTGCTGTTGGACAAGCCCCCAGAACAGCCAGGATGCTTTTAGGATACCCCAACCAGAAGAAATGAATATCCTACCCATTGTCAGTAGACTAGGCAATATTTTAGGTATCGGGGAAAGCATGATTCACAGGAAGTGTCCTTGCCCAAAGAATATAACCATATGGTGGAGGGTGGAGGGGATGTTGGCTTAAATTAAGTCTTTTGATACAATAAGATCGAGCTGTGATGGGGTGACAATTGTACCTGAGTGAAGGATGAGCACTTAGCCTGTTAAAGAGGGGCAGTTCAAAAAGAGAACTCAGCATAATCGAACCAGAACATTACCAGTAACTCAGGTTTTCTAGAAGGCAGCATCTGAACTGAGAAATGGTAGGCAATGAGACCAGAAGACACAGGCAGAGGCCCAGTGATGGAGAACGTTGTTTACATTATTGAGAAGTTTGGTTTTTGTGCTGCTGAGCACCTGAATCCACAGGGGTCACATTTGTGGCCAGCTCATCACACCGTCATCTGTGGAGAAGGGATGGCAGGAGTTGAACACGGAGGGAGGGAGATAAGCTAAGAGGCTTCTGAAGAGTCCAGATAAGGGACGTTGAGCCTCAACTAGCATAGGAAGGAGGGGTGGAAGGAAAAAGGCAAAACACAAAAACATGGAGAAGGTAGAGTCATAACTTGACGATTAGACACAGAGTGTGAGAAAGGAAAATGTGTCCAAGATGACTTCATTATTTTTGGTCCAAAGGAGGATACTAATAAACTCTTACAGAGAATGTTTCAGGAAGGACATTTTAAAAGGAAGATAATAAGTTGAGCTTTAGAATGTTGAATGAGAAGTGCTTATGGGACACTTCTAGAAGAAAATATTCCATAGACAAAGCCATTTGTAGCTCAAGGCTAGAAATGCAGATTCTGCTTTGGTTTCCATCATTCTTTTTCTCACCCTACCTCTTTAAATCAGTGGCTCTTATGGACTTCATCATGACCAACTCTGAGAATCTGAGGAAAGCAGCAGATTCACTGGGAGTGGGAAAACACATATGTCTCATGTCATGTTCATGAGACATGGCACACAATTTCAGGTAATTCAAAGAACTCCAAGTTAATAATCTTTGCCTTAAATAGGACCTGAAGCTTTAAAATTCCATGCAAATCTCTGAGCTCCCAAGTCATATATTAGGAGATTTTCAAGGGTCCTCTGCTGCTGTGGTGTGATTGGAGGAGTCCAGTTACAACCATGTGGTTTATTATCAACACAAGTCAATAGCAGATCAGCCAAGGACAGCAGTACCCAGAAACTGTAGCACACAGGCTCATTTTAACTTTTCCATATGCTACTTAGTATCTTCTTATTATGGCCCCATTCTTTGCCTGTGTCATAGAATCCTCCCCAGATTCTCCTCCAAGGCAGAGTTGATAGAACACGTGTTCAGATTCCGTTACCATTTACTAACGTGCATGCAGTCTTTCTTGTTACAATTTGTTGTCATAGAGTAGGGATCCTACTGTGAGGACAACCAAGCTCCATCTTCCACTGTATCCTCTGCTCAAGTTGGTCAGATTCTACCTGTGTCCAGAACTTAAGTCACTTTTCATCTTTACGATAAACATTGTGCAGTTTTCACCTCTATATTTTGACTGTTTTTCTACAAGCTCTGTACAAGTTCCCCTGAAATAAACTTGTTCATGCATTTTATTCTCCCAGTGAACCTTGTTGGCATTCCTTTTCTCTAATGCAACAGTCTTTCACGTTAACAGAGTCCCCCAGACAAATACAAAGGTGTAATGAAGTATCTTCTCATTTAGTATTTGTTGAGTACTTGCTATGTACTAGGTCTCCATTGAGGAATCCAGTCTAATGAATGAGGCAAATATGGATTTATAAATTACACACAGTGTGATCACTGTGTTAGTAGAGGTGTGGGACCCAGGATGTCAAATAGTGCAGGCTGTACTATCCCTTGTGTGACGCAGGTACTCAGCCCTTTTTCAGTGAGCATTTGTTGTACCCCTCCTGAGCGGCTGCAAGGCGCTGTGGAGGTAAATACTCAGACAAAAAAATCTTGAACTTGAGAAACTTTCACAGCTTAGCAAAGATAGACAAAAAAAAAAAGCTCCAATGGAAGCTAGATGTGATACAGGCCATAAATGTAAAGAAAAGCAAAGCAAAGTGGAAACAGCGTTTCCTGAATACCTAGTATGTATCAGGAATTATTTTAGGTACTTTCATTTACATTGTCTACTTGCATATTCCAAATCATGTTTTAAAGTAAGTCTTATCCCTATTTTACATAGGAGGAAATTAAGGCTCAGAGATGATAAGCAAGTTACCATAGATCTCCTTATTTCCACTCTATATAGCTAAAGAAGCTTAGGAAATACATCAAAACAATGAAGTGAGGAAGAATATGACCTACTTTAGTCACCACCTCATGCTCCAATTTTCTCTTAACTTCATCTGTCTCTTTCTCCCTTCCCATTATGGTTAAGTATATACCCTGGAACATCCTTAGGGTTTGTCCCTTACCAGCTACAACTATTATTAATATCCTGATAGTTTTAAAAAAAATCCCTCTGGATGTGGTTCAGCAACTGTCCCCTGTCTTCCTCCCATGAGTTACCCAATCCCTGGTAGCATTAATATTAGATATAATTAAGTGTGCTGCCTTTATAGGGTGATCGTCCATGGGCATGCCATCTTTTTTATAAAGCAGGAACATTTTTTAATAAGACATAGACATGGCCAGCATCTTTTCTTATAATTCAGGGCCTCTCATGTCCTTTTAAAAAAATTTTTTAATGTTTATTTTTGAGAGACAGAGCATGAGCAGGAGGGAGGGTCAGAGAGAGAGGGAGACACAGAATCTGAAGCAGGCTCCAGGCTCTGAACTGTCAGCACAGAGCCTGACACGGGGCTCAAACCCATGAACCAGAAGATCACGACCTGAGCCAAAGTCAGGCGCTTAACCAACTGAACCGCCCAGGCACCCCCTCTCTCATATCCTTTTTAACAAAACTAACAAACCCACACTTTTGGTTTCCTTTACTGGATGGGAATTATTACAGCTCAGCTACATTTATCCAGTATCATAGAAATTGCTGAATATACTCCCTAAATGACCCAAATCTTATCCCCCTTTCAATTTAACACTTTAAATAAACGCCAGCAAGCTTCAGCGCTTTGGCAAATTACTGTATGTCTGAAACAATTTGGATATCAGTATTTGTCACACAACCTTCCTAGGTGTGACATCTAAAGCAATAGCCACTTAGCTTACTTGCATTCTCTGTGTGGTATTTACCCAATAGTCATCACTCATGTGTGTTCATTAGGTCTTGGGGTGATGAGCCAAGCCACTGTATTCTCAGCTGGACCTGGAGCCTGTTTAGTTTGGCACTGATTAATGATGTGTGGGGAGTGAGCAGTTTGCAGAGACATCGTAGAAACCTAGTTACCCAAAGACAAATAGCTGGAAGTTGTCTGATGGGAGCATGAGAGGTGGGTTCTTGAGAAACGGGAGTCATTTAGAAACACCAGTGTGACTTTTGGTTACCCTAACTAGAGAAGGGACAGGTTCCATAGTAGATGATGCTTTGGGGTGTTATTTCTTGATACACACCCCAGCATAAGGTGTGAGGCACGCTACTGATGTGCCTATCCAGCTACAACCTTTCTCTGTTCCTTGGTTCTCACCATTTGTAGACTGGGCTTACAGAGCCTGACTGCTTCCCAGTCACCTTCAAACAAAATGTAGGTGTCTCAGTAAAGTATCTTGCAACATTCCTTTTGAAGATCTTATGCTAAACGAGCAAGCACTTATAGCTTTACTTTTTTTTTTTAACCAAATCAATCTTACACTGGAAAAACAATGCTTTGAGTGTAGTAATATTAAGTGTAAGATAAATAATATTTATCTTGGCTTACGTACTTCCTATCTCTTGTTTTTCCTTCTCGTTCCATTCACCTCTTGCACCATGTGGGTTTGGCATCCATTCTTTACTCAAATTTTCTCCTTTTTGCCTCTTTCTGTTCTTTGAGTGGGGCAATGAGGAGAGACATGTTGATATTGAAGTTATAGAGAAAATGTCTTAGCTCTAATTGGGTTGCTGTCCTTCTTGTGGCATGCCAACAGCTGGCACAACACATTTTTTTGTAGTCCTTTCCAAAATAGACTCTTTCTCCCTATTACTGACAGGGAACTGATGGAAAACATATATAAAGTTCCCTTGGCAACTCCCAGCCAGAGACTTTATGAATACCTATTTCCTGAAGATAACCCATTGTTTAGAGGACTTTTTTTTTCACCAGCCCATCCAGAATGCTCAATTCAAAAGTTACAAGGATGCCTTTATTCATTGGGGATGTGGAGAAAAAACAGAGAAGTAGGAGGGTGTGCCCAGGGTTACACAGGAGGCAGCACAAGAAGAAAGATGCAAAGCCCAGTAAGCACCAGGTGTTCTGGCTTAATTATTAATCTTTGACTTTATCACGGAGTTCTTCTTCTCAAGATCTTAAATTTTCACCACTTCCTGCAAAATTCAGTTCAAACAAATTCTTCTTGGCAGTTACAGGCCTCCATAGTCTGATCCTGACCCATCTTCCACTCTATCCTACCCCCTTGCTAAGTGAATAAGCATAAACAATAACTATCATTTATATCTGGTCCTGTAAAAGTTGCTTGATAAATATTCTTTTAATCCTTGTATCACGTTGCAAAGTCTATACTATAATTTCCAGTTTATTGGGGGAGCTCAGGCTTAGAAAGTTTCAAAAACTTACCCCAGAACACATAGATGGCGGAAGTGAGAGCCAAGATTCAAACCCAGTTCTGCCTGACTCCAGTGCTTGCTGCTTTCCTTTGACCTTCCTTAAATTCAAAGTGATCTTGAGCAATTGCCTTTTTTTTTTTGGAGAGACAGAGAGAGAGAGAGCATGCATATGCACATGAGCTGAGAATGGAAGGAGGCAAGGGAGAGAGATACTCTTAACCAGGCTCCACACTTAGAACAGAGCCCATTGCAGGACTAGATCCCACAACCCTGGGATCATGACCTGAGCCGAAATCAAGAGTCAGATCCTTAACTGACAGAGCCACCCAGGCACCCCAAGCAGTTGCCTTTTTATTGATGGAGAGAGCCCTAACCCCCCTCACTCTTCTTTTCAGACCTAAATCATACCCCCATCCTGCAGAACTCCACCCAGGACCTACTTTATTCCTACAATGTTTTCTAATCCCCCAACTGGAAACTGTCTCCCTTCCTTTGAACCACAGAGTACGTGGGAATGATCATTTGACATCATGCCTCAGAGCAAATCACATGAAGCAGGTAGAAGTCAGGAGCTTTGGGTTCAAATCCCTGCTCTGCCAGTGTGATTTTTATTAAATCACTTAATTCTCTCTTAGCATGTGCTGCAACCTGACCTCTAAAGTCCCATCCAGGCAAAAATTCTAAGATTCTGAAGTTGTATTTTATATAGAATTTCTTGTATGCTTTGAGTCCTATACTTCTTTGTATTCACTAGTCATTCGTTCGTTTATGTACTGAGCATTGATATTTCAGCCTTGATCTCGGAAGCACCATAATCTTCTAGAGGCCTCACCTCCACTTTTGGGCTTAAGTCCCCGAGGGCAAGGACTTTGCTTTTTTTTTTTTTATATACCCAAAGCAGATAAAACAGAAGGAAAAGTCTCTTTGACAAGATGAGATCCCAGAAAAAGAAGTTTGCACAAATACCAGTAAGCACCATGTAACATTTGCAGTCTCACAGTGTTTTCAGCTTCTCCTCAATCCTTGTGCACCTGTACATACAAGCCTGATGTTACCAACCTGCCCCACCCCCCAAAGAATGGTTATCAGTTAATTTAAGTCACCATATTTCAACTTTGGTTTCAAAGGACTATCATCTTCTATACCACATTTAGTGACACTTGTCCCCTTTGGCTCCTGCAGGTCCTAGACATTTGTGTTAGCAGATGGCAGTTCTGCTTATCCCATCAGCAGACACCATTCTGGAAAGTAGATGACGTCTTCCTCCCCGCAAACCCTCAGCAAATTCCTCAGACCGCATTTTTCATTTGTCAGATGTTCATGCTGATTCCCAGACGCCCTTACGACAATAATAATAAATGTAAAACTCTCACCTGGATTTTCTTTCTAAACACTTTCCTAGTGTGCTTGCTACTTGAGCACTTCCTAGGTACAAGGAGCTATGTGTTAACTTGCTACTCTTTTCCCTGACATAGTGTGGTAGCATTTGCCAACTATAGGTAAAAGTTGCAAACATCTTTTCATTCAACTCTCATATTCTGAAATCAACTGCATCTTGGTATTTCCACTTTAATAATTTAAAACATAGGCTTTCTAAACTCAGAACTTGGATTCAAATCTCTCCCCTGTTGGGACACCTGGGTGGCTCAGTCGATTGGGCGTCCGACTTCAGCTCAGGTCATGATCTCACAGTTCATGGGTTCAAGCCCCGTGTCGGGCTCTGTGCTGACAGCTCAGAGCCTGGAGCCTGCTTCGGATTCTGTGTCTCCCTCCCTCTGTGTCCCTCCCCTGCTCGTTCTTTGTCACTCTCTGTCTCTCAAAAATAAATAAACATTAACAAAAATTTTTTTTAATCTCTCCCCTGTCAGTTACCAGTGTAAATTCTCTAAGTCTCAATTTTGGGAACTGAAAGAAATGGAGGGTCCCTCTTCAGCAGGATTGTTGTCAGGATACAATGAGAGGAAAGATACCAAGCTTAGAGTCCTGTACGTCCACTGAGTAAAGTGCCAGAAGGTGCTAAGGGCCGCCATTCCATCCCCTCTGATAGATAAAAGGTGCTTTGTGAGCACACATCCCATTTGATTCTTATGACTGCGCCTAATTAGGTGAGACAGAGAGTGGATATTAAATTTGTTTTCAGTTTAGGAGTGTTTTCTGCTTTAAGAATGGGATGCCTGGTGAGATCCAACATAACATGCGTACATTTCTTAAGTGAGAAATTGAGAACTGTCATAGGTGTAGTTTAATGTGCTTTTGTTTTTTGAAGCTTCCTTTGCTTGTACCACTTTGCACGATTCATGCCTTTTTCCCTTCTTTCACACTTTCTTTTTAAAAAAGGAACAGAACAGAACATTGACTCTCCAATATACCTGAACCCTAATACATTACATTGTATTCTTTTAGACATCATTTCATTTGTTTTTATTAAATAAGGAACAAGTGGATTTATAGAAACTGATGTTAGTTCTAAAAAATCCTCAGTGAATTTCACCCTAATTAAAATGCTAATTAATTTCACCATAAACATTGCCATGTTTATGGCAATTTCCATAAACATTGGTCATAGAAAATTTTTCCAGAGTTATAAAATCATGGAAATTTGAAAAGAAAGAAAAAGGTGATTGTGTTTAACATCAGGTCTATAATTAGGAGGTCTATAACTAGGAGACCCCTGTCTGCCCACTGTTTCACCATGTCAATAAATACATGTCAGCTCTGAGTGTTTGACACTGTTCTAGGACCAATGATTAGGTCCTTACTGCAGACAGTATATCATTTTCAGAGGTGTTAGTATTGGTTTTGATTGCCAAGATAGTGAGTTAGATAGAAAGTCTGTGTAGTTATTGAACAACTTTCACAGGTACATAAAATTGAACACAGGTCCAGGCCCTAAAACGCCTAGGGTTAGTCTTCAAAGAAATTGGGCATTGGGACTTTTAAGATACTCTGATCCAAGGTTACTGAACAGTTGAATATGTTAGATAAGAGTAACGGTTGCTTATCCACATTGATTTCTTCGGAGATGGAGGGTGAGTGCCACCAAGAATGCCTAATTCAACTGGTTGTTGGTGGTTGCCTGCAGGCAGAGTCTGGGTCCAGCAGAAAATAAAGTGCCCTGATAGATTAGTGATGCCCACCACTGACCTGGGAGAGAGCAATGATGGTATATATGCCGCACTATTACCTTCTACGAGGTTTTCTCCAAAGGATGCATAGGTAGGGCAAGGGACCACATTCGGGCGAAGCGTGGCAGATGCAGTGGATTGGGGAAACCACGGGAACAGCTGTGTTCATCCAACTGTGAGAGATAATAGCAAATGGGCAAAAAGGAAGAGGAAATGAGTGGAGAAACACAGGAGCCATTTCAGATCTTCCTTGGGCTCATTGGCTCCAAACCACCAAGTGACTGTTGGGATTTTACAGAATCAGAGCAGTCTGGGCTGTTTTAATTGTCTGAATTTTGTGCTGTGGTGGTTGACAGGTTCTCCTTTAAAGACAATAAATGGCTCACAATTACTTTAGTTTAGAAAGTGCTCCTCTGCCCTGGGACACTGTAATAACCAGCCATGGAAAAGAAAAGGCCTGGGGATTTATGAGGTGTCCCAATTTACAACCATCTGGGAAAAATACAGCAGGACGTTGGTATAGCAGTGTGTTAACCAGAGTTAATCTATCATTGCTACTGTTATAAACCCTCTCTTTCCTTCTGCTTAAAACTATCACAGGGATTCATCCCTGGCCTTCACAAAGACGCACCAGAAATCATTTTTTTAAAGCACGTAACTCAGAAATATAGTCTGGTTGACCTTCGCTTTACTGGACTGAGTGGGAAATTTTCCAGGTATGCAGGATTTTAAAATCCACTAGTGATACAAAGATAAATGAGGTATAGTCTCTTCTTTCTGAAGGCTCAAGGTGTCCTACTGGGAGACCAGTAGTGAATGCATAATTTCAATACACTCTAAGAGGTGCCATTGTTGAAACAATAGGGTAAGAATAGAAACACATTTGTATGCACAAAAACCAGTGGTATGCTTAATAATCACTTTGTTTTCCCTGCCCCCAAATTATATTGTTAGCCCATACCTACAATAGAACTTATTAAAGTCCAACATTATTATTTATTTGCACACCTTCTTCCCCCTAAGAGGAAGTTTTGCAAGGTGGGCACTGGGTCTGGTTTTGTATTCCCAGCACTTCACCCCGAGTTTAGCCTGTATTAAGTGCCTAATAAATGTTAGCTGAGAAAGTACAGGATGCTTCTAAAGATTTTAATGCCACAAATTGACAATTCATTAGGTAAAATTTAGAAAGTAAAAATATATTTACTCCTAATATATTCTGTTGATGATTCAGAACACTCCTTCCCCATATATATTACAGAGTATAGACAATGGGTGCTGCTAAATTTTAAGTTCCCACTGTGTGGCTGTTTCCACTGCCCCATCTGTCTGCTGAGGAGCACCCACCAACACTTCATTTTGATGGCACTGTCCTCCCAGAGGGACTTGATGAAGCAATAATTCTGGTTTCCCTGGGGTCCATCAGCCTTGCCTGATGGCAGAGCTGGTTTATAGGATCCAGACCTCGCTTTTCCCACTCTGTATCACTTGTGGTCTTGCCTGAGCAGTCTGCTTATGAAAAGTTTATTGAATATCCCTTCCAGAGGGGCAGGCTGTCCCATTTCATTTGTCACTATTTAACAGTTTATGCAGAACATGCTGGGAAATCTCAACGCGCAGAACTTCTGGCCTCACCTCCATGTGAGACGGTAGATGTTTCATTTCTTTCCAAATGGCAACTAATTTCAGAGTAGTCTGAGGCTAATTTATCAGTGTCCACCAATACCCCCCTTCTCCATCTTCCTTTAGCCCTATTCAGTCACTCTACATATATTTATGAAACTGATCCTGGCACACAGAGATGAATTGAGTAAAATCCCACCATCCACAGAGGTTGAGACACTCTAAGGTAGATCAACACGTGAGCAGACATTACCATTCACTCCTTTCCTTCACACCTTACATTACAATGAATGAGTGAAGAAGGAACAGTGAGTCCATCTCAGATTTATTGGTAAGAGCCCATAATGTTTAAAGGGCTAACTATGGATGCCATTTATCCATAAACAAGGACAGTTGAGAATTGCTTATCATTTAGCACTGTGTATTTTAGCCTCATGATTGTGTGACTTCAAAAAGGAAAATCCTTTGAGGCTCAGTTACTTTTTCAATGGAGTTCCTCCTCTGCTTTGGGGGACCTCTCCGAAGAGTCATTCCACAAGTGCTACCACCACCACTCTTAGCCATGGCTGCAGGAGCACAACACCTCAGTAGCAACTCCAGCTTGGGAGACTTTCCCACTGGGAAGATCATTCTTTGTAACATGCAGAAGATTTGCCAAAGACTTTGCTTTCAACATCTATGCTTGACAAAGTATGGCTAACTTTAGTGATCGAGCAATAGTCAACCAATAGTAGTATAAGTATTAAAAGAAAAACTAACCATTTCCCCCAACCCTATTAGAAAAGAGTTTCTCAACTTTTGTAAGAAAACCAGCCCCATTTGTTTCTGCCTCTTTCCCCATGCATGGTCACATGTTTTGACTGACTTGTTTGACATGTTGTTTATTCAAAGCTGTAGATTAAATGTCACCCACTAATGTGATTTGCTCAGACTGCTTGCCTGAGGCTGACTCCATCAGACACTGGTGAAAATAGCTCCCTCTTGTCAACCAGGGCCTTCAATTAGCTGACCAGCAAGTCTGCCCTGATTACTATATTAATTTGGCTCCCTATTTTCAGTAGAGAAAGGAAGTTTGGTCATATCGCTATTTGCCTCTCAATTGCTGTCCCTTCAAGGGCAGGCTGTGGAGAGAAGGTAGTGATCCTAAACCTCACCTTTGTTTCTCCTCTTTTGAACTGGCTTCCTGCAGATGCTGAAGAAAGTGAGAAATGTGTTGCTTCTATATTCATTGTTCTTCAACAGACCCAGCAGTAATTGATTTTAAGATGAATTCCTGGTTGAAAGATTTATTTTTTTACTGGCCATAAAGATACCTTAAGCCTTAAGTAAAATGCCTTCTCATGAAGAACAGGACAGCTGTTAGTGCCTTGTGTTGTAGTCTTTGGAATGTGAAATCGCCCAGTTAGCACCTGCACGGAAGCATGGAGTCAGGCATTGTATAATGAGCTATTTGGGAGACTAACACCAAGGCCCTCAGAGTTCTCAATTTGGATTATGATCAGATTCTCAGGATGCTTGAAGCTTCCTGAACATCTCTCTGTCTCCTGCCATCCAATTCCTATTTTATTAGTGGCTAAAAATCAGAGGAAGCTCACAAAGCAAGGGAACAGTGCTGGGCAGCTAGCTTCCCTTTCTAACTGCTCCAGGGCCATCTTCTTTGCTCTCAGGGCATGTTTGAAAAGTCACCTTTCATACTGTATCTAATACTAGTTGTCCCTCAGGTTCCCCAGGCCCGTGTCGACACTACCGGCTGCAGGTTGCCTACTCAGGTTGGCACGCAGGCTGCTGCCCTGTGTCTGGGAACATTGATGCTAACTGCTACCCAAGGAATTGTGGGCCCATTGGGAACACTGTGGTTGCCCTTGCTAAAGGGGTCCCTCAGCAGCACTTGATCCTAGTAGGCAGATGCCCACACCACAGTGGCTCTGGCTGCCTCAGTGATAAGCAGCCCAGGCACAGTGGTCTGGTTCCTGAGTAAAGGTGGCCTCTCAAAGCATGCTCAGAGCCAGCATGGTCCCCTGACCCTGTCTCTGACTGTCCTAGATGAGAACACTCATCCTGTTCACACTGTGGCTAATATCTGAAGACCAAGCATTGGGGGAACTACAGGCAGTAGCAAGCCGAGGTCTTGGTTCCTCATCTGTAAGTTGCATTGGGCACGTGAAGGAGGGAAGAGGCCTGTCCCTTCTCTCTTTCCCCTGGAAGGGAAGCAGTCATCACTCCTTCCTGTCTTCTTGTGCCTCCTCATTTAGACCAGTAGATCTCAAGCCCAGCCACACACTAGCATCCCCTGTGGGGCTTTGAAAAATATGCCCAGTGTCTGGAACCTATTCCAGACCAAATGAATCAGAATCTCTGGGGGTGAGGCCAGGCAAAAGTCTGCTTTAAATTCTATTTTAGAGTTAGAGTTGGGAATTGCTGATTTTTAAAGCTATTTATTTCTTTTAATCACTTGATGGGTCCATTCTACCTATAAATAGGTAGACATTTTCTCAGTTACTACTATGTGAGTGGATTGTGCAGACCCTGGATATGCATTAATTAATGAAGGACACTGTTCATGATGTTACATAGTATGATCCCATGATGGGAGAATGGGGGAACCAGCACCGACATGAGGGAAGGGCAGCAGGTCAGAGAAGGATTTTATAGACTTGAAGAATGAGCAGGTATTAGGAGGATTTTAGTCACAGGTGAAAGCAAGAACACAAATGAGGGCACAGGGGTGAAGTTCGAGGCACTGAAAGGATCTCAGTGTGACTAGATCATGGGGTGTGAGGGGTGAAGCCAAGAAGGAGGCATCTGCTAGAGCGGGAGTTGGAAGGCAACCACGTGTGCCCACATGGCCACACTAGAGAGGCTGGTCATCCACAAGCAGTGCTGAACCACTGTAGGTTCTAAGCAGGTAAATGATATGATCAGACTTGCATTTTGGAAACAATCTAGCCTCTGTGGGCAGGGTCTGAAGGGGACAGAGGTAAAATCAGAGGCTTTTAGGTAAATCAGGACAGGTAATGATGGGCCAGAGGCCCAAGGAGGAGTTAGTGAAAATGACATGGAGTAGACCAAAGGAACAGGTATTCAAGAAGCAAGTCGACAGCACAACACCCTTAAAAGTGTAATCCTCAGAGCCAAATTCTCAACTTCCAAGCCCAGGTAGTTCCATTATTTTTATCATTGCTTCATAGTTTTCCATCACTCACCAAAGACATAATGCAAGTCAGAGTTGCATTTCGGTCACAAGTACAGATGGATGACCCCCAAAGAGCAGGCCTTGGCTGTCAGGCAGTTTATACTCCAGGCTCTATCTTGAGAGGAGTCAAACCAGGGGAAGGTTTTGGTCTGCAGTGAACTGTCCTTTTTCTCAGCTCTTGGGTACATATCTTGGCCTTTGATGTAATGCACAACAAGCCTAACCTGTGTGGGGTTCAGAAATTCTGTCTTAGGGAAGAAGAGTTACAGTGACCTCACTCCTCACATCACACATAGCACTGGCCTTCGGCTCTGAATGAAGTCATCATCAGCCCCTCAGACAGATATCCTAGGAGTTGAGAGCTCAGAGGACTGTTAGAGACCCACTGGAGAAACAGAGACAGCAAGGGAGAAGCTAAGCTAAATGACTTGCTGATTCTCATTATGACCGCCTGCCAAGGTTCAGCCATGTCCATTGTGAAATGAGAAGGAGCTTTTTTGCATTTATTATTGCATTTGATTCATGAATAAAATGTTTCAAATTCATCTTGCATAATTGAGGATACATGATGAAATCAAGAGGGGCTGGAGGTTGCACACCAGCTAAGCTGATCCTCTGTGATTTCAGAACAGTTTCTGGCCATTTACATTAAGCCTGACCCCACAGGGCCCTTCATTAGGGGACTGCATTGGTCAAACCTCAGCAGGACATGTGGCAGGATGGAGCAAGGACAGGAAAAAGTATCTTCGAGGCTCTGAAACCATTCAGGGGGACAATTGAGAACACTGTTTTCAAGAAAACAAAAACTTAAATATTGGAATCAGTTCTGTTCAGTGCAACTTAAATATAATCTTGAACTGCCCTCCATGCATTCTAAACACCCTGTGCCATCATGAAGGGGTCTTCATACCGCAAGGACTATTTTATTTTTTGGATGAGCTGTCTTGAGGACTAAGATTCACAGGAAACCTCCTAATGATGGGGATAGTGTTTAGGGATCAATGCTCAGCATCTCCTAATCCTGACTAAAGTTGGTCACCTCCACTTTCTAGATAAGGAAACAGGTTCAGAGAAGCTGAGTGATTCATTCACCTAGTTCAGCATATCATGGAGCCAGACTTTGAAATGAGCATGGCCTATCTGTAAAGCCAGGTGTTTTTCCTCTATACCAGGGGTTGCCAAATTGCTGCCTACAGACCAAATCTAGCTCACCACCTGTTTTTTAAATCAGGTTTTATTGGAACAGAGCCACACTCATTTATTTACTTCTTGTCTGCAGCCAGTTTCACACTGCCAAGGCAGAGCTAAGTAGTTGCAGCAGACAAAATATGGCCCTTGCCAGAAATTTGCCAACCTCTGCTCTGTGCCCATACTGCCCCGGAATAAATACAGAAAACCTAAATGCTTCTCCTTGGGCCCAGAAAGCATTTTTAATTTTTCTCTCCCCTTCATTTAAAAAAATTTTTTTTTAACATTTTTATTTATTTTTGGGACAGAGAGAGACAGAGCATGAACAGGGGAGGGGCAGAGAGAGAGGGAGACACAGAATCGGAAACAGGCTCCAGGCTCTGAGCCATCAGCCCAGAGCCCGACGCGGGGCTCGAACTCCCGGACGGCGAGATCGTGACCTGGCTGAAGTCGGACGCTTAACCGACTGCGCCACCCAGGCGCCCCTCTCCCCTTCATTTAATACATTTGAGACCATTCAGCAAAAAGTCTCATTTGCGGGGACTAGCCTAGGCAGTCCACTCCCCAGCCGTGGCAAAACTACAAAGTAAAACCATTTTTAGTTTCCAGAAGGTGTCCTAATTTTAAAGACCTCTAGGGGCTGGAGTGGGGGGGGGGGGGGTGGGGGGGGGATTGAAAGCCTGCATCTAGGTCAATATTTGTCCCTGCCTAGAATGTCATCAGTTTTTACCCTAACTTCTAGCACTTTTTCTGGGCAAGGCCTCTTCTCCCCACATCCTAAACTTGGAGATTAGCCCTTCAAAGTGATCCCTGGTCTCTGGGAAGTTATTCTGCCTGTATATGAGCAGTGAGACCCCTCTCCAGGCAGAATCCTTGCAATTTTTTGGTCCTTATGAATCTTCAGTCATTTTGTTTTATGTAAGGAACATTCTTAGGAAGAAAAATGGTCCAGTCCTAAAGCCTGGCAATGACAGTTCTCCCACATGACTCATTTTTAAGCTGGACTGTGTTGACATCTGTCTTCTCTGAGACAGCCTTTTCTCTTCATTATGAAGATAAATCCATTTAATGGGTCACTACTGATTGGGTAGATTGTACATTTTTGTAAGTGCTGACTCCCTCCTTTAGTGATAATGCCCAACAGTGGCTTTTTTAGAAATTCTCTACTCTTCACAGACCAGCCTTTTCCAACTCAGCCTGGGAAAGGAAGCCCAAAACGATCTCTCAAACCCTAAGACAGCATTTCAAAACCACAGACTTTACTTTTTAGACTTTGTAAAAGTGCACTTTGAAAACCATGTTAACAGTCTTATAACTGTGTTAAGGATGTATTTGTTTAATTCTACAGATAAAATGTGGGAGCCTAAGAATCTTTGGCATTAAACATATCAACCATTATTACAGTCTGCAAGATACTGTGTTAAGTACTAGGGACCACAATACAAATAAGGAACAGTACCTGCCCTCTAGGGATTTACAGTCTAGTTGGAGAAAGGTACACCAGTAACTGATTTATCTCCTTTAATGGGATATGGCACGAATTGCCATTGATGCCACACTGAAGGCTGAGAAGTGGGGCTAAATGTTTGCTGAGACCAAGCTTCTCACATTTAGTGAGTGCTGGAATCATTTGGAGGAGCTATTGAGAAACCCTGATTGCAGAGTGCTACTCCTTGAGTTTCTGATTCAGTAGATCTGGGGTGAGTCTGAGAAGTTGCATTTCCAGCAAGTTCCCAAATGATACAGATGTGGTCTCGGAACACTCTTTCAAGGATATTTTACTGTAGGAGAAACCTCTGATATAAGTCATTTCATTCTCAGAAGGCAAGGGAGCATGACATCATATTTGTTGTGTATCTAGTATGTTCTATTTGGTGTATTGAAATAATCTCTTATTTCGATTTTACAATAACCCTATGAACTCTGAACTATTATTTCCACTTTATAGTGAGCTGACTAAGGCTTGGGAAGGGAAACTCATGTCTGGTCCAAGGTACCATAAATGGTATGAGGCTTTATCTAAAGAACAACACCTTGAAAAATTCTAAATGATTAGTATTTATGGTTTACGAATGAGAAAACTGAGTCTGGGAGAGATAGACTGTCTTCGAAAAAGTCACAGCCTGGCTTCACAGTTGTGTATTATGAGAAGTAAGGGAGATGATTCCTTTTCAGAAATACCAAATAAAAGCTGTGCTATCTAATTAACAATAGGTTTACAATCTATTGGAAATATGTATGAACCAACCCCCCCAACAATGGAGTCTCAAATCTTTAGACACTTCACTTCCTGTTTCTTCTTCCCCTCTCCATTTCGTGGGCTTATTTTTGTGGGCTTTGCAATGAGCATGAGGGAAGGACTGAAAGTCTCTGTCCCTGAAAGTCACCTCAGGGAATATACACTTGTTTCCATCAGACTATTTTTGGTCTTACATGGGCATAGACAATATCCGGGTAAGGCTATAACCTCTAGTACTCAGCCAATGAGGAGCCAAGGGAGGGACTTGCATGCTAGGAGATAAATTGTCTGCTGTAATTGTCCTGAGTGTGCATGTCTGTCAGTCCCCCATTTTTGCAAGAATGTTGATTAAAGCCTCGCTTCACTGTGCTCTGAATCTCCGTGTCCCTCCTTTGATTGGGTCTGTGGGCTTATTTCTAACATGTATGTTGGGCCCTAAAGGCTAAGAAGCCATCCTGCAACCAGTAGCATCCATTTGCTGAAAGCTGTAATATGGACTCCAAAAGCATATTTTGTCTAATGGCTGACCCATGCACTCCCACCCTCCAGCCTTTGCTCTTGCTGGTACCTCTTCCTGGACTTCCTGCCCCTCTTCTTCCCTCAGTAACTCCCATCCATCCTTTAAGTCCTAGCCACAGTTATGTCTCGGCCTTGCAGACTTTCTGACTTCCTTCCTCACCCCAGTGGCAACAGGGATAATGGCTCTTTAGTAATGTTTCCCCAGACCCCTCTCCAAGCAGAATCTCTCCCAATTTTTGTATGCGTCCCAACATACTTTATAGTATTGAATTTCATCACACAGCCCCCAAATCCCCTGGTGACTTATCATTAATTATAGAAAAAAATCCAAATTTTTCATTCTAACCAACAAAACCACCCACTGTCTGGCCCAGCCTGACTTTCAGGCTTACCCCACAGCCCTAACTCACTTTTCCAACTAAATGAAGCCACCATACACTCCTCCCCACCCAGGGATGTCTTCTTCTCTCTCCAAGCGTTGGCTCATGCTGTTTCTTCCACCATTAATGGTAGCTCCTTCTCTGCTTCTCATCATGTCCACATCTGGTCTCTCCTCAAGCCCCAGCCAAAGTCCTGGTGCTGTGCTGTCAGCCCATCAGCACTTGAGAGGGACCAAGTATTTGAGGAATGAATGTCTTGCCCTCACTTCACTGTGACATTACTTCCTCCCTTGGAGGAGGCAAGTATGTACATGTCTTATCCACTTTCCCAGACTGGGTGCTCATTCGACACAAGTCTTCAGATGTCTCACTTACGGTGCCTTGCACATTGTTGGTGCTTGAAAAACAGTTGTTGAATGAACGGATGAATAATGCTGGATGAAGATTGTGGGTATAAAGGTGTGGTCAAATTGGTGATTAGACTAGGAGCACAGGGAGGCTCAGGAGATCTGGGAATAAAACACAGGAGCGCATTTCAATGTACAACAGGAGCACAGTTGGATTACCAGCATGTTTGATTCTAGTTAGGGTTCCCCAGCCCTTAACACCATTAACCCAACCTTCCAAGGAGCCCAAAGGTTTTCTCCATTTGAGGTACATGTGTCTTATGGAACTGCCACTGCTTTTGTAACATGTGACATTATCACAGAGAACATGTGCCGGAAAAATTCCAGAAACACACCACAGGCACAGTTTGACCTTGATGAAATAATCGGTCAATAGCAGTAAGTGAATGCAGATTCTAAAAGCATGTTTTGTTTGCTGTCTGTGGCAAAGCATATTCTGTAATTAAGAAGTTTTAAGTTCATTGATTTGCTAATGCCTCTGCTACACCATCTGTGGGTTTTCCAAACAATGATAAAAAGTTTGATATTTTCCGAAGAAGACAGAGTCAAACGTGGTGGTTGTGAATGTCTTGATTTAAATTGCACACATAGAGCATTCTGGAGACTTAACATTATTAATTGTAGCCTTTGTGGAAAGTATTTTGCAAAGGAATAGAGAAATATTTGATTTATTTAACTATTTTGTCTCTTTAAAAAAATCAATGACATTTTTCACTGGGGTCATTTTCCTTGGCACACAGAGTGACCATAGAACTTCTCAGGGCTGGTGCCAAGCAAAACTGTGAAGTAAATCAGAGAAAGCCAGTCTTTGTCTTCCCTAACCTCTGTTCTATGCTATATACATACCAACCACTTGCACCCCTTTTCCTGGAGCCAGGTGCCCCTTGGCTTATCCTTATCTTTTTTCTTATCCTATCAACCTACTCTTAGGAAATGGTATGTGTTTTCTTTTAAACTGAAGCATAAGTGATTGTTGGGAATTTAAAAGATTGTACCACTTATGGATTCTTACATCTAGCAAAAGATCAAAGTCTTAAGCTAGAGGAATTGAAACTCTTAACAGTAGATTTTAAGCATAAGATTGAAGTAGGAGCTGAAGAATTTCCCAGACCACCGTAAGGGATTATCATCATTTCCATGCAAAGGTACAACCATGTGCATATAAATGAGGATGATTTTTAAAACATATTTCTTATTAAAGCACCTTTGTTGTTTCTATCCAGCTTCCTTCTCCTACTTTTCCCCAGTCTGGGCAACCTCCAACCCATAAGCTGGTATTCCTCTTTGACTTCATTATATGTATTCATTGAGATCTTAAGTTGTAAGTGACAAGAATTCCATTCAAATGGGGAAAAAAAAGGTTCATGTGACAAAACCAGCAAATGTCAGGATTGAATTAACATTATGGTTGAATATAATTTAACCATTAGCACATTCTCTCTCTCTCACACACACACACATACACACACACACACACACACACACACACACACACCTTTCGTCTGTCTAATTTGAACGAAATCAGTCTTAATATCTCCCACTCTTCCTGCATGTTAAGGGACAGTGTTGCAGTTGTCAATTTTAGGAGAAAAGAGCATGCTTCAGTTCTGCTTCACATCAAGTCAGAAGTCTGGCAAGGATGCTGATTGGTCAATTGAGGTCACATGACCGCTTAGTAGTGTAATCATTGTGTCTAATCATATGTGGTCTGGTGACTGTCATCTCTGTGACAGCCTCTTAAGAAATGCAAAAAGTAGGAGAATCCCCTGGCCCTCTTTCCTTATCTATAAAATTAGGGAAGTGGAGATGTGTCTAAAACTTCCCCAGCTTTAACCTGATTCTATTTAAAAACTGCTTCTTCATTTTTGGTATTCTAATCGCTCTTAGTCTCTCTTACATGTCCTCTACCTCCCACATGAGGGTCAAATAACTCTGGGAGATGATAATTATCTCCTTGGTTTGACTCTGAGTTTCTCTAAATGGGGAAGGGGACAGACAGCTCCTGTGATGCCCCTCTCGTGAAACAGCAAACTGTTATAGTTCAACCTTGACCAAATTTAACCACCATTTATGCCACATAATATAAGATGGTCACAATTTTCAAAATTTGTCAAGCATCCCAAATTTAGCATTTTTCTTGAGTAAAAAAAGCAGCAGATCAGGTGGAAGGTCAACTGGAAATTTTCCTTTATTCCATTATGCTGGGGGCATGAAACGATGCTTATGTAACTGGCTCCAATTCAGATGCAGCCCAGGCTCAAAGGGGTTAATTAGGTGTCATGTTCAGGTTATTCATCTCTTCCCGCAGCATTGAACACCCACTCTTCCTGCAAAACCCATATAATGTCTGCTCTGAAATGCCTCCCTGTCTGCCACCAGAGACCACCAGTCTGTCTTCTCTATCACATCCACACTTCTATTGTAACAATTATTGCCTGTGTCCAATGTCTAGCTCTTATTACACTGTTAGTTCACAGAAGGCAAGGGACATACCTTATTCATCTTTGAATTCCTAGTGCCTCACCCAGTATAGACACATGATAAGTATTCAGGGATGTTTGTTGTATTGACTTTGTAAGTAATGCTTCTCATGCAACTTTGTAATAATTGCTTCAAATCAATATTTTCTGCTTTATGGTAAGCTGGTAACCAGTGGAGTTAGACTGCATGACCCAGCCATGGTCCTAGAAACATTCATGAATCAGAGTCCAAAAGGATGAGAATAAACTGAGGGTTGATGGGGAGTGGGAGGGAAGGGTGGGTGGGTGATGGGCATTGAGGAGGGCACCTGTTGAGATGAGCACTGGGTGTTGTATGGAAACCAATTTGACAATAAATTTCATATTTAAAAAAAAGGACAGTTGCCTTCATGTCTTTAAACCACTGCTGTCACCAGTAACCACCCCTCCCCTTCATAGGGCAGCTGTGGCACACAGGGCCTCTGTGGTGCCTACGGGATAAAGCAGATTCATGAGTACATGACAGAGATCTGTCATCCTCCAAGTTTTCTTCTGTAGTTTCCTGAAATTTCCTGCCATTTTGTGATAAGACACTGCCTCCCAGAAAGTCCTCCTGAAAATGCAAATATGTTACCTAATGGAGGTTCTTCTCATTGTGAACTTGGGTTCCTAAATGTCAGAAGCATATAAGGAAAAGTGAGGGTTGATATCACTTGAAAAATAGATAGATTTGTTTTTATTCCTGTCACCTATGACTCATCTTCTCTTCAGTTCAGCCATTTTCAATTGACTAAAGGAAAATATGCCTGACCTGGAATCCCTGGAACATGGGGGCACTGAAAGCAGTGGGTCAGCAGATGAGTAAAGAGTAAGGACACCTGGCATACCTGAGGTAGGGGACTCATGTCATTGGGGTCACCTGACTTCTACTGGGAAGCCCCCAGGTTTTCCTGAAGGCCAGTTTAGTTCCACTATCAAGGAGGATATGCTACCTCCCAGTGTCCTCTAGACCCCTGCAGGTCACTGAACGGGTCCTTATGTGGACAGGACAGCTATAAGAGAGACATATATTTGGAGAAAGAAACCTGAGCAGATTGCTTAGCAACCCACACCATCAAAAAGCTCAGCAAGTACATGGAGCTGTTAAGTGTTTAGAGGACGTTTTAGCTGCGTAGTATTTTCTAAGGCGGTGAGATTCTCCCATCACCTAGCACTCAGGCACATTTGGAAGTTCAGGTTTGCCACAATCTTTTCCATGCTGTAAAACTGTTACCTCTATTACAATAAAACTTCATGAAAATGTCATCTTGGTGTAGGACTAGTCAGTGAGCAATTACCAAGTACCTATCATGCATCACTTATTCAACAAAGAACTGATTAGAAGCCATAAGGAATATACTGGGATCACATTCATAGTGATGAAGGCACACACATGGCACCCCAGGGCTGTTCACCATCAAGTGCCTGCTGTATGCACCATACTGGACTGCTTGGTGCCATTGAACTCAACTAGATATGTGTAGCCTTGGATAAGTCCTCCATCATTCAGTCTCAGTTTCTTCATCTTTAAAGGAGTGGTAATAACACCTATTCTGCTGGATTGGAAGGAAGATTAAATGAGATGATGAATAAAAAATGTGTCTGGCACAAAATCTAGCATATAATTGAGTTGCATTTGTGATTTTTTTCATATTTTTAAGTTACCTATTGACCCCAAGGATGGTGGCATGATTGGCAGTGTAGTAGAGTGTTCACACCATAGGGTTCAAATCCCAAATCATCCACCACCAACCAGTCAGAGGATTTTGAACTGGTTACTTAATATTTCAAAGCTTTAGTTTCTTTATATCTAAGTAGAATGATGATCACATCTAACTCATAAATTTGAGTGGATTAAGAGAGAGAACATATATAATGCACCAGCATAGTATCTGGCCATAGTAACTACCTTGTCAATGGTAACAATTGTTTATTTGCAGTAGAGGATACAAAAAGAAGCAGGGAGATTACTGCAAGTGTCTTGGATGCCTCTGTGTTCTCTAGTCTTTCCCTGCTTTATAAATTCTGATGAAGATGAATCCACATTAATGGAGGCAATGTTTAATTGCCTCCTTGTGGGCTGGATAGCACATTACCATATTCTTTTTTCTTGAGGCTTCCAGTGGGATATGTCTGTTCTATTTAATAGACTTCTTTTTTTTTTTTTTTTTTTTTTTTTGTGCCTGGCTCAAGAAGGCACGTGTGCATTTTCAAATCCCTCATTTGTATGAACACTCAGGCCTTAACTACATGGGGAAAGCATTCTGGGAGGGGTGAGTGTGGGTATCGTTTCATGTTTATTTGAACCGGTGCCAACCAAACTTCCACAGTTGATTGTGTCTCAGTGATTTTCTTCCAGAAAAAATAATGGTAATGCAGAGTCCTTGCTGCCACTTGGACTTCTTTTGCTTTTCAAGTTTGCATTGTCTGTGGTGTTGGCTTCAGCACAGACGTGTAATATATCGAGCAAATGGACCACTCCTCCCGGCCAGGCCTCTTATCCCCAACCCCAAGTTAGTCCATCCGTCTCCTTCCTTGTGGTTCTACAGGTACAAGACAAAGTTGAAGATGTACATCATGGTAGTCTACTCTTGGAAAAGCTCAAGGTTTGGGCAGAGAGTGCAAGTTAATGAGGCAGGGAGGTAGGGAGCCATTATCTCTGAAAGATTTTTTCCAATGGGCAAGGACGGCCCCCAGGAAAATTATGGTCTTCCTTTCATCTACAGGTAATGCAGGTGGTGAAGGAGCAGGTTATGAGAGCTCTCACAACCAAGCCTAGCTCCCTGGATCAGTTCAAGTGCAAACTGCAGAACCTGAGCTACACCGAGATCCTGAAAATCCGCCAGTCTGAGAGGATGAACCAGGAAGATTTCCAGTCTCGCCCGATTTTGTAAGTAACCGCTGTCCTCTGTCTCCTCGCAGGCTCTGACCCAACACTTCTGGTCTGAAGGCCTGTCGTGGGCTGTGTCGTGAGATCCTTACAGAAGGCCAACAAAAGACACTCCAGGCAATGTCAGTTGGGTTCCTCAAGTCTCAGCAGCTCCCTGAGGAAGGAAGGCTAGGCAGGGCCGGCTGAGGGGAAGGCGGGCACAGTGCTGGCAGCAGGACCGAAACCAGGAAGTGGCCTGGTGACTGACGAGTTCTCTGAGAATTCATAGTCAAAAAGTGGGGGGAACCTTTCCTAACACCCGGGACAAAATATTTTTGCCTGTGTAGCTATTCTCGGTACGTCCCTTTGATTGACAAGAGCAAGGGCCACTGATAATCCAGGCAATATGAACACTGAAGTCCTGGGTGGAAGACACAGATTGAGAGGAAGAGAGAGATCCACTTCTCCCTGCCCCCTCAGCTTTGCCTCGTGGCAGAGCATCGTGCATCACCTGCTTGCCCATCAGCCTGCAGGCCTGAGAAGGAGAGGAAGCAGGCCCTCTCGTTATAGGACTTTGCAGCACCAGTTGCTGTTTCACATACCTCTATCTTGGGGATGCTCTGCACCTCCAACACAGAGACTGTTTTGTTTTGGGGATTTTTTTTTTGATTCATCTTTTCTTAGAACTGGCCTATTGATCTTCCCTTGTCTTTTTCTAAGAGCCAGGTCAGTTTTGTTACCCTTATAATTTATACAGAAGCAAACAGGATAAAAGGCAGGGAGTGGTAAGGAAAGTGATATTTATTCTCATTCTTCCTGCAGAAGACTGGACATAGCTTCTTCTGAACTTTTGGTGAAGCAAACCTACAGTATAGGTGTCATTATGACATTAACCCTCTCGGTCTCTGTCTCTTATCCTTTTTCTTTCTACCCCTCTTTCTGTCTTTTACTCTTAAATATTTGGCCTTTTTAATGCTTGGCAGTTTGCAAAGCAGCCCCTCCCGCTATTTCATTTCCTCACATCCATATGAAGTAGGTAGATCTTACTCCCATTCAAGGAGCAGGTATAGACCAGAGAGGTGAGGAGCCAGGACTTGAACTCCAGCCCACTGATCCCTCAACCAATGCTCTGTCCACCCCATTAGAGCTCCTTTGCAAAGTGCAAGACTAAGATGAGGTTTAAGAAAGTTCACAGGTCACGGTGCCTGGGTGGCTCAGTTGGTTGAGTGTCTGACTTCAGCTCAGGTCATAATCTTGTGGTCTATGAGTTCACGCCCCCTGTGCTGACAGCTCAAAGCCTGGAACCTGCTTCAGATTCTGTGTCCCCCTCTCTCTCTGCCCCTCCCCCACTCACACTCTGTCTCTGCCTCTCAAAAATGAATAAACATTTAAAATTTTTTTAAGAAAAAGAAAGTTCACAGGTCTGAAAAGACAATAGCCAAGCTGTCTACTATGTGTTTATTTTCAGGCCCTAAGAAGCACGCTTAGAGGCTGTGGAGCGGAACTGCAGATGTTAGTGAGGGTGACATTAGGTGCAAGGGAGAGAAGCACTTCCTGAGGGTCTCTGGCTCTCATCATGAGACTTGAATCACACCTGCATTGAGCACCAGCCAGCTGTGCAATAGGCATTGCCAGGGCTTTGCCACTGGTCCTCAGACAGAGGGTCCAGCTAGTCCTACCAGAAAGAAAGCCCCTCACATAAATGATTGACCCCTCAGAGACACAGTTTCTTATTTGCAGAGGGGGACAATTCTGCCTCACCCCATCCCAGGGCCTACAGTCCTGAAATGTTGGATTTCATAAGGTTTGTTTCAGCGGATGTGTAAACACGAGGAAACTTATTTTTTGACACCAATTATTAAAGCCTAAAGGGAGACTTTAAGAGACTACTTCAGTTGAGGCCGAGGGATTCTAATTAATGTTTGACCATGACTTTATTCTAAGTAGAAATGTTAACCGCATGTGAAGTGTGAATCCCTTGCACCTGTTTTTGGCTTCATATCTTTATCTCCTGAGGCTCTGCCCGTGACATTCTGAAGTGTTCTCTTGATTACAAGAAGCTCTTATCTTTACATTTATTACATAAGGGGGAGCCATACAAATATAAAGGAAATCTTGGGTGTGTATGTAGCTTTGGCAGCATCATTTGGCCACAGGACTGAAAAGCACCGCAGCTCACTAGAGCTCTTGGTATAGTTGCAATAAGTCATGAAGACTTGTCAGAAACTATAGCAATTTAAGTGGGGTGGAGCCCATGAACCAGCCTGATCATTATCCTGGCCTCTGAGATGGGCAGTTGGCAGCCAGCCTCCTCCAGCTTCTCGTCCAGTGATGTTTTGTCTGTTGAGTGACCAACTAGACAAGAACTCAGTGTGGGATTGGAGGAAGCCTAAAAGCTGCCAAAATGGCTCAGAGAACAAACTCAAGTCAACAGAGAGAAAGTCAACACATGTATGATTGTTTGTATTCATTCATTAATTCACATAACAAATATGTATCAAATGACTCCTACCTTCTCAGCTCTGCCCAAGGTGATGGGGACAGGCAGAGAACCAGAGGCACTTGACCTCCCAGTGTCCAAGATTGTGAAACAGGGGTTGCAGGGTTAGCACAGACTGGGCTTGGTTGGAAGAAGCATGGGTAGGGGTTGTCATGAGAACATAGAGGAGACACATCTCACCCAAGCTCAGGAATTAGGATATTAGAAATTTAGAACTGAAAAGCACCTTCAAGGTCATCCAGTTTAAGCTTTTCATTTTGAGGACTGGGACAATGACTTACCTGGGGCTTGACTGAACCCCACTGGCCACACCCTCACCAGCCTCTTGACCCCCGTAGTGCGCCCCCCCCTCACCTGGCCACCTCTGTGACTATCGCACACAACACGGTGGCAAACCTAAGTGCCACAAAGATGCTTTGAGGCACACATCCCATTATTATAAAACGTTGATGTTTCCCGAGAAGAAAAATGCACACCCTGTATGAGCAATTATTGGGGGGGGGGGGATATTCAGTGGGGTGAAGAAGCTCTGTTCTATTTCTTAGCTCTTAACTCATTGTTTCAGAGAGGAGATATTTGTTTTTCTCCACTTAGCATGACTTTACAGGGACAATAAGTCCATCCACACAATTAATCCGAGTTAATGGATATAAAAAGCTTGAATAGTCCAAAAATAGGTCATTTAACACTACATTGGGGAGAAGAGAGGCAAGGATAAACACCAATGAAGCATAGTAGCAAAAGGTAGCAGATCCACACCCAGGCAGCTAACAGATCTGGAATCCGACTCCAAGGCCACCACCTACCAATATGGCTCTGTAGACAAGTTACGTAACCCATCCTGTTGTTAAGCCTGCTGTTGTTAATGTCTAAAAAGCAAGATGATTAAAGCGTATACATTGTTGCATCGTTATGTGCATGACCTAGTTCTTTAAAAGCATTTAGCATATGCCTGGCACATAATATCCACTAAGAGAAATGTTCACTCTTACCCATTAGCTGATAACCAGAATTGAACATGTGGTCACACTGTTGAAATGTAAATGATAAAACTGACACTATGAATGTCTTCGTATGTGCCTCCCCTGCCTTATCTCGGAAGGTACAGGAGAAGTATAGGTAAGAAAGAAAAAGTAAAATCAAACAGAGCCGCAAATAAGGCCAATGCCTATCCTGCATATCTGCCTCCTCACTAAAGACTGGCCACAAGCTTTGCTCAATGCTTTCTCTTAACCAGTGCCGGTAGAATGGTCTGGTCAGTTACACAATTCTCAGTGTTCAGTGCACTTGACAAATACTTATCAAACGGCTGCCACATGCTGTTCTATGTGTTGGTGATTCAGCAGTAAAGAGGACTCAATTCTCACCCTATCGTGATTGTATTGTTGTGGAGAGAAACAGACAATAAACACAGTAAATAAGATGATAGCATGTTAAAAGAGGATAAAGACCATGGGAATGGAGAGCTGGAAGTTTTAAACAATGTGGTCAGAGTAGATCCCTCTAGTTGGGATGGTAACATTTTAGTAAAGATGTTTAAGGGAGCAGGCTATGTGTGCATTTAGGAGAAGAATACAGCAGAGAGAACCAACAGTACAAAGGCCCTGAGGTAGGAGTAGGTCCGGGTGCTCAATAAAGAAGGCCAGAGTGGCTAGAAAAGAGTAAGCAAGGGGGAGAACAATAGGAAGTAAGACCAGAGAAGAGGCTGGAAGTTGATATGGAGGGCCTTGTTGGGGAGCCATTGGAGGGTTTTGAGCAGAAGATTGGCATGCTCTGACGTGGGTTTCTAAATGATCCCTCTTGCTTACTATATTGGGAATGGACTCCAGGGAGGCAAGTTTGGAAACAGAGAGATCAGTAAGGAAGTTACTTAAATAATCCAAGAACAAAATGATATAGATTAGATAGATTTTGAAGATAAGAAAGGTATTTCCTGATTGATTGGATGTGGGGTGTAAGAGAAAGAGAGGTGTTGAGGATGAGCTCAGGGTTTTGTTTGGGCTGAACAACTAAAGGATAGAGAGAGTGGAAGATGTTAGCACAGGGGGTCAGGAGTTCAGCTTTGGACCTGTCAAGTTTGAGGTGTCTGTGAGACATCCAAATAGGCAGTTGGATTGATGAATCTGGAGTTGAACGGAAAGGTCCAGGTTGGAAATACAAATTTGGGAAGTTGTCAGCATAAAGTTGCTATTTAAAGTCCTGAGTCTGTAATATAAAGAGCAGAGGAAGTTCAAAGACTGCATTTGGAGGCCCTCCAGTGTCAACACAGACAGATCAATTTCCATGAAACAGACACTGTCATTCAACCCACCCAAAGTCTTCACAGAGCCATGTTAGATCAGGGATCAGCAAAGCATAGATGGCTCTTGGGCCAAATCACAGTCACTCTCTGTTTCTGTAAATGCAGTTTCATTGGAACACAGCCACGTTCATGTGTTTACATACTGACGAGTGCTTTCACTCTGCTATGGCAGAGCTGAGTAGTTGCCAGACAGTGTATGGCCCATGGAGCCTGAAATATTTACTACCTGGCCTTTTACCGAAAAAGTGAGCCAACCTCTACTGCAGGTGAGCGCTGAGTAGCAGCTCGGTAGGGCAGACCACAGGTGCAGGGGGGCATCACACCAGTCTAGTGGTGCGTCTGTCTTCTGTATATGGTGCTAGCCTCACTGGACTCATACCTGGGATCCTCTTCCAGAAACATGCTGGACTTGGAATTGTCCTTCACACATTCATTTAACCTACCCCCTTTAATCATCCTTCCTGTATTTATTTACAAGGCCTTTAAATAGAATAAGAAGGATATCTATCAAAGCAAAGGCAGTGAACCCATGACCTTGGCCTCACTGACCCCAAGCTGAGAATTTCAAACCCCAAATCTAGCCCGTGGTGTTATTGCCTGGATTATTCTGAGGTCAAATCTCATCCACAGACACACCATGTAGGTTTTACCTATGTTTTCCTAATTTGAGTGAATTTTATAGCAACTGAGTCCCATTTGCACGGAAAGAAGAGGAAAATCACTTAGAAAACAGAAAAGTTGTCCCCTTTTTCTCATTGTCCAGGCATGTTTTGGAGGCCTTTGGGGTTCATAATAAGGAAAGGCTAACTCTTGCAGCAGCAGATTCACTCATTCCAGTGGTCTGTCTCCCGGGGCTGGTTCCATAATGGAATGTGTCATGATGAGCACATCTGGGGCTCACACTAAGATGTCATAAATCATCAACTAAAGTTACTCGGAAGTACTTTCACTTATTTCCTCCTTTTAGTCCTCTTCTCTGCATCTTTATCTCCTTTTTTTAATAATTGAGTTTTAGCCTACCGAAACTATTCTCTAAAGATACATCTTAACCTAAGAATCAAAGAAATTCCCAAACCCTCTCTCCAGTGATTTCTTCATCCCGCAGTACAGTCTTGTCCTCTCTGCCCCATCGCCCTGACTTGGAAGTCAGGAGCAGTGATTTATTGTTGTGTATGACTGCCCTGGCAATTCCCCCACCTTCTTCTCCCATTCAGAGCAGGGTTCATCAAAGCTGCAATATACTAAGTCCATTTTACAAAAGCTGAGCATTGATAATAAATAGCTTTAGTGATCTGAAAGCCTGAGATGAGACCCTGGAGGCCTGCACAGGAACAGCTTTACAAATATACCAAGCTGTATTATTAGGGATGAATCTCCATATTATGCTTTATAAATGCTCAATTGGAACAGTATCAAATGACAAGAGATTTGAAGCCATTTGAGTTTAAAATATGTATTAGCAGAGTGTACTGGCATACCCCATTAGATAATGGCCAGATCCTTTGATGTAACTTTTTAAATTTTTTTCTAAGTTTATTTATTTATTTTGAGAGGGACAGGGACAGCATAAGTGGGGAAGGGACAGAGAGAGAAGGAAAGAGAGAGAGAATCCCAAGCAGTCTCCACACTGTCAGTGCAGAGCCCTTTGTAGGGCTCAAACCCGTGAATTGTGAGATCATGACCTGAGCCATGACCAAGAGTCAGACACTTAACTGACTGAGCCACCCAGGCGCCCTGATGTAACTTGTTAATTCTCTTTTTCTCACATATAAATAGGAGCAGTTTGTATGCAGAAGATTTAAGTTTGTACCCCTATTCCACACTTAACCTCTGTGAACTGTTTCTCCACCTGTAGAATGGAAATACTGCCCATTTACTAATGACACTGATAAATATTCCCAAAACATGAGCTATTTTGAGAGAAAACAGGAAGGGGATGAGCTAAAATGGGACAGGACACTAGCTGCTCATAGCAGACACTTACCCAGAGTGAGTGCCTTCCCCACCCGTGAACCAAACACCGTGTGGAGACAGCTGGCCTACAGTCCAGAACAGGTCCAGAGTTAAAATTGAAGCTGACAGATATGTGAGCCTTGACTACAGTGAAATATGGCCACAAGGAGAGGTGGCCTGAGGAAAGGAGAGAACATTATCAAAGCAAATTCAGTAATACCTTGTGTTCCTGCCTGGTGCTTATAGAGCATTTTCACTCATACTGTGTCCCTTGTGAGCCACAGCAGTTTCCCAGAAAAGATTCTTATCCCCATTTTACAGATGGGAAAGCTGAGACCTACAGGAAAAATGAGTCATGGGCAGAGTTTAGGTTGAAACCCTAGTTTTCTGAGTTCTAGATCTATGTTCAAATCAATACTTCACCTCTACTGAGGGTTCTTCCTGCCCAGCATCAGCTAGAACAGCTCTAGCTTTACCAGACTCAAACACTAGGGTGCTACATAAAATTTCACATGATAAAAAAATTATGCTCTTTAAAGAAAGATTTAGAAGCCATTGTACTCTATTCTGATCTCTTTATGGCATAGTACATCTAAAACAACTTTATATTAGCCCTACACCAGATGCAAATAATCCTTAATTTATCCCATGATTATCCCAATCTCTGTAGGCTGGAGTCTGGGACGGTGTGTTTTTCCCATCTGTGAGACAGAACGGAATGCCTGTGGTTTGCCCAGGATATAGTGTTTGCTGTGGAATTAGTAATTACAGGACTGACCAGTAATGCTGTTTGGTTGGATCGTAGATGTAGTCTATGAGTTTACCTGCTGTAGGGGGAAAATGTGACCAAATATTTATTGTCTTAGCAGAGTCTAGTGAGTTTCTGCATGCATTTATATCTATGACTTGTGAAACGGAAGAAATTTCTCGGGAGACTTTGGTCTAGAAAAACGTCACTGAAGCGGCTGGTGCTTTTGTGGGTATTCTGTAAATGTCAGAGAATCTATAGTGTTGTTATAACAGATAACCCCATCCACTAACTCTTAATAAATAATTCTCTAAAGCACCAACTTGGGAGGTAGTGGGATGGTCGTGGAAAGATGCAACTTGCACTTCCCTGCCCCATCTGCCCATGATGATGCCTTTTCTTTTTCTTTTTGTTTCTTACTTTATTTTATTTTTATCTAAATTCAAGTTAGTTAACATATAGTATGGTATTGGTTTCAGGAGTAGAATTTAGTGATTCATCTCATATATATGATACCCAGTGCTTATCCCAGCAAACACCCTCCTAAATGCCCATCACCCATTTAGCCCATCCCCCACCAACTTCCCCTCTAACGACCCTTAGTTTGTTCTCTGTATTTAAGAGTCTCTTATGGTTTGCCTCCCTCTCTGTTTTTATTTTTTTTCCTTCCTCTATGTTCATCTGTTTTGTTTCTTCAATTTCACATATGAGTTAAATCATTTGATATGTCTTTCTCTGACTGACTTATTTTGCTTAGCATAATATACTCTAGTGTCAGGGCGCCTGGGTGGCGCAGTCAGTTAAGCGTCCGACTTCAGCTCAGGTCACGATCTCGTGGTGTGTGAGTTCGAGCCCCGCGTCAGGCTCTGGGCTGATGGCTCAGAGCCTGGAGCCTGTTTCCGATTCTGTGTCTCCCTCTCTCTCTGCCCCTCCCCCATTCATGCTCTGTCTCTCTCTGTCCCAAAAATAAATAAACGTTGAAAAAAAATTTTTTAAAAAAATAAAATAAAAAAATATACTCTAGTGTCATCCACATTGTTGCAAATGGCAAGATTTCATTCTTTTTTATCGTTGAGTAGTATTCCATTGTGTGTGTGTGTGTGTGTGTGTGTGTGTGTGTGCGCGCGCGCGTGCGCACGCGCCACATCTTCTTTATCCATTCACCAGTTGATAGACATTTAGGCTCTTTCCATACTTTGACTATTGTTGATGGCACTGCTCTAAACATTGGGGTGCATGTGCCCATTTGAATCAGTTTTTTGCATTCTTTGGATAAATACTTAGTAATGCAATTCCTGGATCATAGGGTGGTTCTATTTTTAATTTTTTGAGGAAGCTCCATACTATTTTCCAGAGTGGCTATGCCAGTTTGCATTCCCACCAAATGCAAAAGTGTTCCCCTTTCTCCACATTCTCACCAACGTATGTTGTTTCCTGAGTTGTTAATCTTAGTCATTCTGAGAGGTGTGAGGTGGTATCTCAGTTGGTTTTGATTTGTATTTCCCTGATGATGAGTGATGTCGAGCATCTTTTCATACATCTGTCAGCCATCTGGATATCTTCTTTGGAAAAGCATTTATTCATGTCTTCTGCCCATTTCTTCACTGGATTGTGTTTTGGGTGTCAAGTTTGGTAAGTTCTTTGTAGATTTTGGATACTAACCCTTTATCTGATATGTCCTTTGCAAATGTCTTCTCTCTGTCAGTTTCCTTTTAGTTTTGTTGATTGTTTCCTTTGCTGCGCAGTAGCTTTTTATCTTGATGAGGTCCCAATAGTTCATTTTTGTTTTTATTTCCCTTGCCTCCAGAGACATGTCTAGTAAGAAGTTGCTGCAACCGAGGTCAAAGAGGTTGTTGCCTGTTTTCTCCGCTGGGATTTTGGTGGCTTCCTGTCTTACATTTAGGTCTTTCATCCATTTTGAGTTTATTTTTGTATATGATGTAATAAGGTGGTCCAGGTTCATTCTTCTGCAAGTCACTATCCAGTTTTCCCAGCACCATTTGCTGAAGAGACTGTCTTTTTTCCATTGGATACTCTTTCCTGTTTTGTCAAAGATTAGTGGCCATACATTAATGGGTCCATTTCTGGGTTCTCCATTCTGTTCCACTGATCTATGTGTCTGTTTTTGTGCTAGTACCATACTGTCTTGATGATTACAGCTTTGTAATACAGGTTGAAGTCTGGAATTGTAATGTCTCCAGCTTTGGTTTTCTTTTTCAACATTACTTTGGCTATCTGGGGTCTTTTGTGGTTCCATACAAATTTTAGGATTGTTTGTTCTAGCTCTGTGAAAAATTCTGGTGTTATTTTGATAGGGATTGCACTGAATGTGTGGATTGCTTTGGGTAGTATAGACGTTTTAATAACATGTGTCCTTCCAATCTGTGAGCATGAAATGTTTTTCCATTTTTTTTGTGTCTTCTTCAGTTTCTTTCATAAACTTTCTATAGTTTTCAGGAGATAGATCTTTTACCTCTTTGGTTAGATTTATTCCTAGGTATCTTACAGTTTTGGTGCAATTGTAAATGAGATCAATTCCTTGATTTCTCTTTCTACTGCTTCATTATTGTTATATAGAAATGCAAAATGATTTCTGTATGTTGATTTTATATCCTGTGACTTTGCTGAATTCATGTATCAGTTCTAGCAGTTTTTTGGTCTAGTCTTTTAGTTTCCCACATAGAATATCATGTTGTCTGCAAAGAGTGAAAGTTTGACTTCTTCCTTGCCCATTTGTATGCCTTTTATTTTTTCTTGTTGTCTGATTGCTGAGGCTAGGACTTCCAATACTATGTTACACAACAGTGGTGAGAGTGGACATCCCTGTCGTGTTCCTGATCTTAAGGGGAAAACTCAGTTTTTCCCCATTGAGGATGATATTAGCTGTGGGTCTTTCATATGTGGCCTTTATGATGTTGAGATATGTTCCTTCTTTCCCTGCTTTCTTGAAGGTTTTTGTCAAGAAAGGATTCTGTATTTTGTCAAAAGCTTTTTCTGCATCTATTGAGCAGATCATGTGGTTCTTTTCCTTTCTTTTATTAATGTAGTGTATCACATTGATTGATTTGCACATATTGAACCAGCCCTGCAGCCCAGAAATAAATCCCATTTGATCATGGTGAATAATTCTTTTAATGTACTGTTGGATTCGATTTGCTAGTATCTTGTTGAGAATTTTTGCATCCATGTTCATCAGGGAAATTGGTCTGTAATTCTCCTTTTTAGTGAGGTCTTTGTCTGGTTTTGGAATCAAGCCTCATAGGATGACTTTGGAAGTTTTCCTTCCATTTCTACCTTTTGGAACAGCTTCAAAAGAATAGGTATTAACTCTTCTTTAAATGTTTGGTAAGCATTTAAAACCACGGAAAGCCCTTGGAAAGCCATGCCCATGATGTCCTTTCAACCAACCGCTGTTCTCAAGGCATGCTATGGAATATATGTTTGTCCTTCACAGGGAACTAAAGGAGAAGATTCAGCCAGAAATCTTGGAGCTGATCAAACAGCAACGCCTGAACCGCCTTGTGGAAGGGACCTGCTTTAGGAAACTCAACTGCCGACGGAGGCAAGGTACTGTGTTTGGGACCACTCCACCCTCAGCTAGGGTGAACCGTGGCCCACTCCATGGCGTATCACAGGGCACGGGTGCTAGTTTACAAGTAGGCTATGCAGCATTGTACTCAGAACAGGAATAGCAGTCCAGGTAAGATTTGACTACTCATGCATACCCAGAGAGAATCAAAGAATTACCAGAACACCCATGGAACTGTTGTTCAAGAACAACTAACATGTACTGAGCACTTACCATGTGCCAGGCTCTTATTTTAATGCATTTCATTCTCATGGTAACCATAGGTAATCCTGTGATTATGCCCAGTTCACAGATAAGGAAACTAAGGCACTGAGGAGTAAGTAACTTACTCAAGGAAGTAACTTGCTCAAAGAGCAACTTGCAGAAGAGCAAGGATTCATACTCCAGCAACCCTATGGCCCTTACTTTTAATGACTCACTCTGCTGTCAGGAGAGCTGGCACCTAGTGTTGGGTTTGATCTTGAAACTTTCAGCATGGATGGCCCTTATTTCCAAATCCCAATACTGATTCTCTTCTAGGTATAAATTACTTTATTTGGAGATGCAGGTAACAGTGAGCCCAGATGGGATAGAATCAGTTTTGATAATCTTGCAAGAAGAACTTCTATTGACAATTCTTGTAATAATTGTCTCAACGAATTTTAATCCAAAAATATCTTGTCAAAATGGGTGCCATTAGAGCAGTTCCAATAGGTGGGAAGCACTTCCAGCTGTTTTTAGGGAAGTGAAGTCCCACTATTTGCTTTCTTTTTCTTTTGACAGGCTGCTGACTGAAAAGTCAAAGTACTCCTATCATATTGTCCCACAAACAAACAGAAAGTAAAACTGGAAAATAAGATCTGGGGAGAGGTGAAGAGATTGAGGGACAGCCAGGAACAAGCATCAGAATTAACTGTTATACGAAGAACAGACACCAGTTACGACCCAGGAGAAACTCTGGCAGATATTTTTGAAACTCAGTGGATGTTCTGCTCAGACACAGAGCTCACCCACTAATGACAAACATTATTTCATGTTTTTGCTGAGCCCATCCTCCTGGCCGTTTACTTAAATGGCCTTTGTGCTGAATGTTGAGTAAATGCAAACTATTTCGAATATTACCATTAAAAATCATATTAAAGAACTTCCAATGGCGGAACTTCCTTGAGGAATGAAAATTCAGGTTGTTCCCAGAGATTAAAAAGCTATGGCAGTGAGCTTCAAAGGGGGCCTCAGGGGAGAGGACAATGGGCAGAATAAAAATAAGGGCTGAGATGCAGCTGGTGCTAAGAAAGTCTCACTTTGGGAGAGCAGTGGAAGAGGGCATTTCTTGCATTGACATCTTTCTCACCGTATTCCTTGCATTGGACATCTTCCTATTCCAGGAAGGTAATGTGGCATGGTGGTGAGGACAGGAGACCTGGAGCCAGATGAAATGGGCACAGTCCTGCCTCTTCCCCTGACCAGCTGCATGACTGTGGGCAGTTTCTCCATCTGAAATGGAGCTAACAAGGCCTGTATCCTGAAGTTAGCGTAAGGAGGGAGGGTGATCATGAATGTAGCTCTTAAACAAAAGATAGCTTCTACTCTTCGGGGAGATGGTGTAGGAAAAGAGCAATGAGCTGGTAGTGAGTAGACTTAATTCTAGGCTTCCCAACTCTAAGTAACCAGCTGGGTGCCTTTAGGCAGACACATGACCTCTCAGGGCTACAGTTTCTTATCTAATAAGTGAGAGAATAGGACTAGATGATCTCTTAGCCCAGTTAGCCAGAAAGTCAATTCCATGCCTGATCTCTTCATCACCTTTGAAAAACTCAATAGTGAGGACATATGCTCCCATAAGATGATTTATAAAGCTTTTATGTACTCAGCTTGGGCAAAGGACATAGAAGTGGGAGGAGGAGGGGAGAAGTGGCACATGGACACAAACCGTCCAATGCCTCCACTGATGTTCAGCTAGGATCCTCCAGAACTTAATTCAGAGAAGTCAACTTAACCTTCCAGTCTACTTTGCCATGAGTCTTCCCTTTTTAGGGTGAAATTATTCTAGTGGACTCTAGAATAATCCTGTTTCTAGATATAATAATGACAGTTTTTTGGCTAAAGAGGTGTTAGTCTGTTATCTGAAAATTTGTCCAGTTTTCTAAAAATGACTTACCTAATGAACGAAGAAATATTAGCACCTAGATTATAAATTCATTAGTTAAGCTCCCTAGGGAGCCTGCCCATCTGTGTTTAATATAAAATCATCCTTCTGGGTGCAGAAAGGAAGGCCTTTTGGTGTTTGGTAAATGGATTTAAGCACAAGATCCACATTCAGCACAAGATCCTAGTCTGATGACTAGGTCTGTGTGCTTAAAAGTAGGGATTCAAAGCAGACTGTGCTGAAATTGGTTTCCTATCATCCCATCAAAACAGTCCATTTAGATTTACACAGATTAATGAGGATATGATGTAAAATCATTTTAATCCTTTGAAAGAGGTATACTTCCACAGGAGCTCTCAGAGGGGAGCAGCCATGTGGCATCACAGCTTAAAGAGCAAACACGCAGTGAAGGAATGGCGGCTGCACTCCCTTGAAACTTGTCCAACAGTGATTTGGATATAGATGAATTGATTCAAGTATTAACTTTACAGGGGAAAATATGAAAGAGTTTTTTGTCCCACAAAACTGGAAAGTGGAGAAGCAGACAGAGTCCTTTACCGCACTGTTTGACCAGAAGACCTGCGTTAATACCTACCCATAATTCTACCTGCCTCAGTCACAGCTCTGCTACTTGGTTAGACTGATGTAGATATTCACAAATCTGGGTTTCCTGGAATTCTGACCACTTTAGAACCGCAGTAAATCATGTGAAACACATCAAGCTGTATTCTTGTGCCTGCTTCCCCACTCACTACCTGGGTAGTCTTGGGAAACCCGCTAGATCGCTCTACGTTCCTATTTCCTCATCTGTCAAAGGATGATGGTTTTACATCTAACAGTTATAAGGGTTAAATTAAATCCTGCATCTGTAGCACTCAGTGTAGTGTTTTACACATTGTCAAACATTCATTAGTGATAGTTATCATTAATTTTAGCTTGTAGATCCTCAGAATATAGGTTTTTAAACATAGATGGTAGATTGGCAATGGATATCACATGCCAACCTCACTCCATTCTCTTCCTACCACAGAGTATGGAAGACTCTTGTTCAGACTGCTTCACAATGAGATAGATTGCCTTGCTTCTGCAGGAGACAGTTCAGATGAAACTCCAGAGGTTGTTTATGTTAGGGCCATTATTTGCATCATGAGAATCTGCAGGATCAGAAACTGCTCCCTATTTGCCTTCGATTTCAGAGATAGAGATTAGGGGCTTTCAGAATCACTCATGTTGCATTGTCTTGCCAAGAGCCCAGGGCTACACATTGTTGTGTCATTTCAAGAAATGACAACATGAAACTTTTGCTTCTCATTGAAAACACTGTCCATTTTGTTGGCCAGCATCCCTTCTCTAAGTGCTAACATGACAAACTTAATTTGGAGCTCAGGAGTGACCAAAACATGTCCCCCCCCCCCAAGGAATTGGCAGACTTCCGCACTGCTGCCAAGGGTGATATACCTTATGTTGGTCTTTTAGCTCACCCAGAAAACCTAGCGGCAAGTGGTCTATTCATGCACAGAACCCCTGTAGGAGCAGGCTATTTCTTCCACTGTCCTTGATTGAAATTTTCTTTTAAGGCTTAATTAAGCCTTATCATAACTTGTTTTTCTAACAAAAAGGGGGAAATAAAAGCATATTTTCAAAGGAAGAAAATCCAATTGATTTTCAGGGACAGAGCACATTCCTGCAGATCAGAATAACAGATAATCATTGTTCTCGAAAGGTGGAGGGACCAGTAGTAGACAGGAGGGTTACCATTAACTGGAAGAACAGGAAGATACTAATATTTGTGAGCCAGATCTGTGAAAGGTGCATAAGTGGATATCTTATATATGTTTTACTCATATAATTATTAACATTACTTAACAAAAGAAGAACAGGGATCCCTAAGGTTCTTATAATTCGGCCAAGGCCACTTGGATGATGTGTGAGGGCCAGGTGCATAGCCCAAGTCTGTTTGATTCCAAAGTGCAGATTAGGCCAAACCATCTTTAAGAGGATTTGGGGCTCTGGAGTCATCTTCTGTTGTGAAAGGAGACAGCAATCTCCAGGGAGGCAGAATTCTGAATCAAAACACCTGTCTCTTTCTGGAGATTGGTGAAATGAGGAAGATTTGAAAAGCAGGATGACCTTTGTCTGTATCTATATTCATTGTCCTCCTTTACTAGACCAACAGAGGAATCTTGTATCTCATCACCATTTCCCTTTAAAATCATTGCTGAAGTCCCTCGTGTTTTGTGACTTGGAAAGCTTCAAGCCTAGGCAGGAGGAAGACCTGAACACATTGAACATGTTGCACATTTTAGGTTAACCTGAGAAAGCTCCAAAATCCTAAGGGAAGTGCTCTAAAAATGTATTCTAGTAAAGGCCACCTGCTTCCCAAACACAGGTCTCTCAGGATTCCCTGTGCCAGCAGTCACCTGCCAACTGGGGGCTTTGCACCCAAGGCAAAGATGTCACCCTGAGTCCATGCCAGAGCTGACCTGTGCCTCACTGAACTGCCCAGCATTTCACTTTCAACAGTGGTAGCTATTATTCGGCTTGCTCACCTCGCCTATGGTCCTACTGGCCAGCCCCAAACATGTCTCCAGCCTTGATGATGAAGATAGATGATCAGTCGTACTGTTGGATAAAGCTACCTATGGCTAACTTAATTGAAATTTAATAAAATTTAATTCTTCTTTTCTTATTATTGGATAAGGATCTGTGGAGTATTTCCATCATTACAGAAAGTTCTATCAAGCAGTGCTGCAAGAATTACAGTTGTCAGTGGTTATTAGCTCTGTAATGATCTATGTGACATTGGGAATAGCTTTAATCAGCCCTGGAGACCTTCTTAGCAGGCTTGTGAGCTCTGAAACCAGCTTTCGTCTCATCCTTCACACACACACACGCACACACACACACATGCACACGCATGCATGCACGCACACGCACACATACAGAGACAGACCAAGAAAATGAAGTATAAAATTGTCTCCAAATTGTCAGATTTTGAATTTGGGGAATGAAGAAATGGCTATTAATGTGCTAATACTCATAATTGACTGGAAGACCTCTATATTAACTCCTGTTTATTCTTTAAATGCTAGTAAACAATCTTTGATAATGTTCTCACTGCCTCCTGCTAATTGCTTCTAATGACATAATCCACTCATTCATTGCCCAGAGGGATTGAGGAACTAGTAACATCATGCTGGGCTTTGAAAAGAAATACACATTTTTCTTACCATTAAAGAAACTGCAAATCAAGCTGCTGCTGCCGGCTGACACTAAAATTGTGTCACGCCATGAGCCGGTGTGTTCGCTGCTCAGAGCTGGCAGCCCTGTTGTCCTTTACGGCAGCTCCACCTTTGAGACTGACACACACACATTATGATGCCTTGAAACCTTCCCAGAACTAATGACCCCAGCCTTTATCCTGAGGAAGATACTGGCACGGTATCCACCCATTTGTTTATGAGTCAAAACATCTTCCCCAAGCCAGTTCAGCCCCTCTTCCAATATTTTGTCATCCTTCCAAGATTTCCTGTTTGATGGGGAGCAACAGAGCAATCACTTAGGTCAGTGACGTACCGATCTTTTTGCTCTCTACCATTGCAGTAGGGGACTGAGAAAGAGGAACTTCTAGAGGATAGGAGGGGAGTTAGGCAGAGGAAGGAGGAAAACTAGAGGAGTGTGGTGTCCTAAAAGTCAAGAGAATTTAGGCCTCCTGGAAGGAGGACATTCTGTCAGTTGTGCACCAGCTATTGTTAAGGTGGGATTCTGGGTAGCCTTTTGTGTTCCTTTTAAGCAGATGTCAACGGCAACTTTGCAAAGATGGTTGCTTGGCCTTCAGGAACCCTGACAGACAGCCATGGGTCTCTCTTCGTTTCTGAATCGAAGCGTATGTTACACAAGAGACCTTCCCTGTCCCTGTTTTTCCTTGCAGTATGGCCAGAGTCCCTGAGTCCCTGTCCCTACTTCCCAAACCTGGGAAACAAGTGTTTCCACCATGTTTCTCTATTTGCCGCTAAGAACTAAGGGAGCCCGTTGCCCTGGAGCTTCTTAGCTTTGTCTCTCATTGTCTGCCTTTCACTCTAACAGTTTTTGTGCTGTACCTAATAGAGTGCTGCATGTTTTGTAGGCACTCTGCAAATATTCACTGGATAAGTAAACTTCCCTTGAAAGTATATGCAGCAAAAACTTTTGAAGTCTTACAAACGAACACAAGTTGTGCATTTTACTTCACAAGATATCTAGTTATACCACTTAAATTTTTTAACACTCACCAGTATATTAAGAATGAATGATCTTTGATCTTTGATTGCATCATACTGGCCCTTGGGCTTTAGGTTCCTACCATTACCCTTAGAGTTTATCTCAGCTTAAGAAGCCAGGGATCCCTGGAAAGAACCTGTTGGGACCTTATTCTAAATAAGACCTGTATATCCCAGTGCACAGCTAGCTCACTGACTCCTTGCTGGCTTTCTGTCACCCTTCAGTTGCTCACTTAGCTAAAAATCGCACCGCCAAGGTATCAGGGGAAGAAAGCTTCGTAGAAAATCTCTCCAGCTGGCTTTGGACAGTCACCGCAGGCTATGTAGGCAAGGTGAAAGTTCTCTTTGGGGAGGAGGAACCTCCACAGCCTGTCATTCAGGCCCCCCACCCCCTCACTATTGCTACTCACGGCCAAAGCATGGCCTGCTCCCTTGGAATTCACAGTTCTTATTGTGAATTACAAATCCGATTCCCAAATGTGTTCTTCATGGAAAATTGATGATTACATGTTTGCCTAATTGAAATGACTGTGAATTATTCAGGGAATAACTTTATTCTCTGCCTTTGAAATACTCTCCCAGGAAAATGACCTATGTTGTATGTATGGATATAATTTTGAAAATTGAGCAACGCCAGATGTTTCCCTAGCCAGCAAATAACTTTTCCTTTCCTCCCAGATTTTTCCAGCAGAGTTCAGATTCTTTGAAAAATGTGGATTGCCATATTATGAGTACATTCAAGAGTTCTCAAACCCTATTTATAGATGAGGAAGATAGGAATCCCAAAGGTGTTTTGCTTTTGTAGATCAAGTTGGGGCATTTTCTTTGTTCATTGTGTGGCTTTTAGTTCCATTTTTAAATCTTTCTTTTCTATTAAAAGAGTCCTAGTTAAAATATAAGCTTTGCAGTGAAGCCGATTTTAGATAGAAAAACCCTTTCTTTAAAATGTTGTGATAGCTTTCTAGTCAGAGCAGTTTCAAAGCAATACATGTTTGTAGGCACAGTAATGAGGTGACTTGACCAAGGCCACCATGTTTGCCAACTGCATCATTGCACAAAGGAGCTTACAGGTCATAGATGCTTTCAACATCATAGATGCTTTGTGCCTTAAGCATTTTGACCAAGTCCCCTTGGGTCCTCATTTATCAATTTAACCAACACCAACTGTGCAACCCCCATGTGCCAGGCACTGTGCCAAGGGATTGGGACAGTGCAATTATGAAGACAGTGGCTGTCATTAGAGAGCTCTGGCTTCACACTGTCCAGGCTCATGAGTATCCTGAGTCCTCTTCTTCCATCAGTCATTGTTAGCAGTACACCTGCGAGGGCAAGTTGCCTAGGGTTTGTGGTAAAGAAGGGGAAATACTAAGATGCTTAACATGGGGGCACTAATAATCAAAGAAGACACTGGGGCATCCAAGAGGATGAGGAGAGTTCCTTCAGCAGTAGTAATCAGAGAGGGCTTCCTGGAGGAGGAGGCATCTAAGCACAGCCTTGCTTGAGAGCTTCACAAAGATTGCTGTCACAATTTAAATTTCTTATCTATAAAAAGTGTTTTTGCCTCCCCCCTACCTCTCAGGCTTATTCATTTTTATTACCTTGGAACACAGAGGAGGTTAAGTTGAGGGAGTTATTTGTAAGTATGGTCCTAAGACCCTGGTCATGTCTAGTGCTTTATTTCTGTCTTAATTTTTTTTTTTTGAGTTTCAGGTGTACAATATAGTGATTCAGTACTTCGTATATTACAAAATGGTCACCACAGTAAGTGTAGTTACATGTGTCACCATACTCAGTTGTTACAATACTACTGATTGTTTTCCCTGTGCCATACATTATATCCCCATTCTTAATCATTTTATAAAGGGAAGACTGCACCTCTTAATCCCCTTCTAGTCATGTCTATTCAGAGGACTACACTCTAGGAATTAGAGAGGAGATGATTGTGAATATCCTCATTCTTTGGATAAATCCCTGAATCATTTAGGTTATTTCCTCATAAACTCCACCCCTTATGTGTATCACTGGCATCCTAAAAATCCATTTGTTGATTAATTTGCATGTATTAGCCCCAGGGGTGGGGGTTCGGTATAGCAACTAAGATGTGGCACAAGTAAATTACCTCAACAGTTTTAAAATCTCGGAGAGGGGGGCGCCTGGGTGGCGCAGTCGGTTAAGCGTCCAACTTCAGCCAGGTCACGATCTCGCAGTCCGTGAGTTCGAGCCCCGCGTCGGGCTCTGGGCTGATGGCTCAGAGCCTGGAGCCTGTTTCCGATTCTGTGTCTCCCTCTCTCTCTGCCCCTCCCCCGTTCATGCTCTGTCTCTCTCTGTCCCAAAAATAAATAAACGTTGAAAAAAAATTTAAAAAAAAAAAAAAAATCTCGGAGAGGAAAGTGGAAGCAGGGGAGTTCCAAGAAAGCTGCTTTTTCTACATTTCCCTCCCCACTTTTGCCAGACCTAAGAGGATAGGGAAGGATGCCCATAGTCATTATAAATACTGATGAAATGACGCTCTGGAAGCCACCACCGCAGAACACCTGCTGCCATTACGCCTGAAGGATTTAATAACCTCCCCAGTGGTTACCCAATGTATTTTAGTCAAGACAGTGCTAACTAAATATCAAAATCAAGAGGCCTATTGCCCAGGGCTCTAGAATTCCTTCCTTCCTGAAGACTTAAAATTTAGTGTTTATTTATTTTTGAGAGAGAGAGAGACAGAGACAGAGCATGAGTGGGGGATGGGCAGAGAGAGAGAAAGACACAGAATCCAAAGCAGCCTCCAGGCTCCGAGCTGTCAGCAGAGCCCGACGCGGGGCTCGAACTCACTGACTGCAAGATCGTGACCTGAGCTGAAGTCAGACACTTAACCGACTGAGCCACCCAGGCGCCCGGGATGTCGATACTTTTAGAAATCAGAATCACTTACCTTATAAATTTGTGTTTTTTTTTTCCCTTCAGACAAGTTTTGGTACTGTCGACTTTCACCCAACCACAAGGTTCTGCATTATGGAGACTTGGAAGAAAGTCCTCAGGGAGAAGTGCCCCACGATTCCTTGCAGGACAAATGTAAGTGGCTCTCCTGTGTAGGAGGACTGAGTTTGGGTTGTTTGTTTCTCTTCCTGGTCACAAAATAGCACACAAGAAAACTACCAGCCCAAATGAATCCACTGGATGTGTCTCATCTTGTCGTAAGTCCTGGCCTGAGCATTCTCGTCACGCACGAGACCCCAGTGGACTGGGGCTTCGGGACAGAAAAGGGGAGGACACAGAAGGAATGCTCACATATCTTTCCTGAAAAATGTAAAGCTGGGTTTCAGATGTCTACTTTCACACTACTCCTCCAGTTGCTGTTTTAAGGAGCAAAGACAACAGAAACCTGATTCTGTCGATTGCCTTTTTCTGATGACCCAGAATAATTTTCCATGAATCATGTACTTGATCCCTACCACATGTACTCATTATAGTTTAGTGTATCCCATGACTGTAATGCAGAGCTAATGGGAGACCCCAGGATGGCTAACCTGCTTCAGAGAAGTAACTCAGACATTTAGAACATTTATTTATATTTTTTAATGTTCATTTATTTTGAGAGAGAAAGAGGGCACACGTGTGTGTGAGACAGGAGGGGCAGAGAGAAAGAGAGGGAGAGAAAGAATCCCAGGCAGGCTCCACACTGTCAGCAGGGCTCAAACCCATGAACAATGAGATCATGACCTAAGCCAAAACCAAGAGTTGGTAGCTCAATCGACTGAGCCACCCAGGGGCCCCTGACACTTAGAACATTTATGATCAGTTACATTCTATCATCAGCTAAAATACATATCCCTGAAATACATATTATTTGTATTTATTTGCTGTTTCTGTACAATTCTATTTTAATGTGTATGTTTTTGAAGAGCCAGTAATTTGCCAGATTATTTTATCCCAACACCAAACCAGGGTCCAGGTTCTTAGACAGTATTAAGTGTGTGAATTAAACCAAGTATTATATAAACATTAAAATACATAAGGGTGATACATTCGTTTGGAAGAAAAATGAGATAAAATGAACATAACCTCAGAGGACATCCCAGTTAGAGAAATCAGAGTGGGAAAGAGTGAGAAAACAAATAAAGAACACTATTAAGTAGCCTTCAAAAGTTACACTGACCCTGCATAAGTCATCTCAGCAGGATGTCACAGACTGAATCCTTAGCCCCAAGCCCCAAAGTCTTTCCTCTCATCACCCCAGGGCCCAAGGAAGTCAGCTCTGTACTACCTTCCTTGCAGCCCATGGCCACCAAAGGCAAAAAGTAACCACAAGTGAGAAATTCCTGACACATTCAGAATCTGCGCTGACATATCAGGTGGACAACCTAGAACATTCTCTCTTCCTCCAGCTTAGAAATGGAACAGTCTAGTCTTTGTAGAGTCACTTAGCTCAGAAAGCAAGCTTGTTTGCTTTCATAGGAGCACTGCTTCTCTGGCCCACATTATTGGCCTCGCTAGTGGAAGGTGGAAGAAATCTGAAGCCCACAGCTACAGCGTCTGGGACAGTGTCTCTGCATTGGCAGCGTTCCAGGCCTCTGCCTATAATGAGGAACTTCCCTTCAAGTCTCAGAAAGCCTTCCCCATTCCACCATGGACAAGCCAGGCCAGTGGTTCTCAGAGTATGGTCCTTGACCCGTGAGCAGCATCTCCTGAAAATTTACTAGAAATACAGATTCTCCAGCCTCTTTTCCAGTCCTACTGAATCAGAAACTCTGAGGACAGGGATCGGCAACCTCTGTCTAAAACAGACTCTCCAGGCAGTTCTGATTGCACACTCAGAATGAGAACTGCTGAGCTGGTTACTGCCTGATAATCTTCGTGATGATTTCCCAAATTTGGCTTTACCAGTAAGTAAATATTGTAAAAGAACAACAAAAAAAAGTGATTTGACAGCGGGTTGCCAACTTTTCATTTTGGTAAAAAAAAGTCTAGTAAGAAATAAGATCTAACTAAAATTTAATATCCATTCCTTTCATTAAAAAAAGAAGGGGGAGGGGCTCTTAATCATGAAAAACAATAAGAAAGAGCTGAAAGACCTAATCTTGGAATATAGGACAGTTACTTCTACTAAATTAAATTAGCTTTATTAAAAACTCACAGCTTGGTCTTCATTTTCCTCTCTTTGCTGTTCACTGGTGAAAACTTACTGGTAAAACTTTGCTCGCGAACTTGGAACTGTCCAGAGGCCAGCAATTTGGAATCACTGCTACAGTGGGAAAATGAAGAGTTAATGGTGACTATTGCTCAAAGCAAACAGAAGTTTTTTGGGTTTTTTTTATGTTTATGTATTTATTTTTGAGAGGGAGAAAGAGTGAGAAAGAGAGAGAGAGAAAGCTACGGAGGGACAGAGAGAGAAAGGGAGACAGAGAATCCCAGGTAAGCTCCACACTGTCAGCACAGAGCCCAGCATGGGGCTCAAACTCACCAAACTGTGAGATCCTGACCTGAGCTGAAATCAAGAGTTGGGATGCTTAACCAACTGAGCCACCCCGGCATCCTGCTCTGTTCTATACACAGTCTACCACAGTCTCATTCTTCACCTGACCACGAAATAGGGAAAGTGGTCTGGGGAAAACACACACATACACACACACACACACACACACACACACACACTCAAACACATTTGCACACAGCATAATTCATTTTTTTTCCCACATGGACCAATGAATCAGCTTTCCCACTCACTGGACATATTATTTATTCCCGTAGTTATAGGGATATAATCCACTTCTCAACCCACATATAGGCATTTGATTGGCATTGTTTACAGGTGTTATATGCAGCACCCCCATTCTAGCTGTTTCTGTTGCTTAGGAAACTGGTAGCCCAGCTCCTAGAGAAGGTCAAGGGGTGGACATCTCCTGAACATTGTAGGGGCAGTTCCTGGGCTTGGCCACAAGCTGATGCCCCTACCCCCAGCTCTACCAAGGCCTGCACCCCCAGGAGCCCAGGGCAAAAGTAACCGGATATAAACCAGGAGTGCCAATGCCAGAGAGAACCAGCTTGCCAGGGTGTTCACAGAAGAGCAAGGTTAGAGCTGCAGATCTCTAAACGGCTTTTGGTAGTGGCCACAGAGTGATACTGGTCCTGGGAAAGGGTTACAATCGTCCATTCTGACAATGGCTCCAAAACTCTAGTCTTACCTTACCTTACCTCTGCAGCCTTTGAAATCCAGTACTTCGGAGTTCAAAAGAGTTTCTCCATTAACAGTCTATCCATTGAAAAATAAACCAGGAATGCATACTTGTATAGGTGTATGCATGCAGGGGTGTGTGTGTGTGTGTGTGTGTGTTCTTGAGATTATATCTGTAGGCACATGTTAGCCAAGTAGGGGGTGTATTCACGTAAATAAGTAAAATGAACCTGGTATGTGCTCGAGATGAGAAGCCCCATCTTGGGAAAGTAAAGTCTGCTGCTTCAGGCCTGGCACCTGGTTTGCCTTTAATTCCAATTCCATGGGCATTCTGCCCATCATCTTAGAGCCCTTAAAAGTCATAAACCTCATTCCACTAGAAAAATGAAATGTTCCTTTAATTAATTTCAAGTGCCTTGCTCTTGTCATGTACGATTGCCCTCTCTTGAGACCAAGGGGGAAATTGTCTTCCGCCCCTTGAGTTAATCAGTGCTGAATATTGAGATATTGATGAACCAAATAGTGTAATTGAATCTTCTTGATATAGAGAGTGCGAGTAAAGATTGAGGGCCTCTCCTTGGCTGTCTTTATCCCTGAAGGTTTAGGAAGTCTCTTCTCATATTACTTTTGTTTGGCAGGAGATATGGCCCTACATCTCTCCTGCTAAGTTTACAGGCTTGCATCACCCTCACCAGACACTAGACTCCATTGCTTTCCAGCTGTGCCCCAGGCCCCTCAGTGCCTCCCTTTGAAAGAATCTAGGCCAGAGCTTCTCACCCCCACATCCAAGGGGCCAGAAAGAAGGCTCACTCCCTTGCACAGGGCGATTAAGCCTATTACAGAGGGTGCGAGGGGCAGCTGAGACAGCAAAACAGAGTGGGCAATTTGGGTCACTGAAGCACAGTGAATACTTCAGGTCCCTTGATCTATAGAGACAATTTAACTTTGATTATTGGTAATGAGAATAATTGCGGACAACATTTATTGAGTGCTTACTATATGCCAGGCACTATGCTAAGAGCTCTACATAAATTACCCTCTCACCAACCTGGAGAGGTAGACATGATTGCCCTTGTTTTACAGTTAAGGAAACGGAGGTACAGAAAACGTGGCCGGGAAACAGAACAGAGATCTGATTGCAGCCATCCAATTCCATGGCCCAGGCTTTTCCCCACTACCTGTGCCGCCTCGATTAGAAGCCAACAATGATCCTGGCTCCTGCAATAGGACTTCATTCTTGGAGCAACCATATGAGTAGCTGATGCCATAGTTTCCACATTGCAGATGAGGAAGGTTAGGCTCCAAGAACTTAAGCCCAAAGTGGTACAACCAGTAGGTGGATCTAGAATTCAAAGCCAGTCTGATACCAAGGGCACAGCCCTTCCCACCACTCTGTGCTGCCAGGATAGAGATCAGATTCTTCATTGAACTGAACAGGGATAGGATCAGCCTGTCCCTCCTCTGAGCGTCACCACTCACCAGAGCGTCTATGGAGCTGTGTCTGCAGCAAGGGCTCATGGCTTACTAGCTACTTCCTGGGGTGGTTTCTGCCTCAATGTGGCTCTCAGTGGTGAAAGCTAAAACTATGTTGGTGGCCATATGTGCCTTTTCAATTGTATTTTTGTTTTGAATCACAATTACAGATCCTTCCACAGATATCAGCAGTTCAAGAGTTTCCTAGAGAGTCTGAAGTGATAACCACATCTGGGGCTCTGTTCAGCATGATTTGAAGATTCTGACAGCTTCCAAATGTAGGGAGTAGTCATGACCAAGCAAGGGAGGGTAGGGTGGAAGAAAAAAACAGTCCTAACTCTGTCCTCCACTAACTATGTGACATTGTATAATTTATTTCCTCTCTTGAGGCCTCAGTCTTCCCATTTGTAAAATGGTCGTATTGAATGAGATGATCTCAGTCCAGCTCAAACTGAGAAAAAAGGGCAGAAAGAAATGAGGCCATACCTCCAAAGATTTAGAGTGGACTGTTGGGTGCCAGCAGGGACCCTTTTGATTCCCATATCTCTGGGCACCCTTTCTTTATGCTGCTCCCACATAAAAATGCCTAATGGAAACACTAGCCTGACTTTGAAGTAATCAGGAGCCCGCTCCTGCCTCCTCAGAGTGTAGATTCAAGAGACGTGAGTCTGATTCTGCTCATGGGAATAGAAAGGACGGCATTCTAGCCTTCTGATGCCTAATCTTCCAATGCATCTAGAGACAAACTATGCAAAGAGCAACCTTTAAAAGCCATGCTGTATTTTTAGAATTTTGTGTTTCCTCTTAGCCATAATCCTGTGAGTAATATAGCAGCTTGTCTCCTTGACAGGGGACAATGCATATAAAAAACAGAATATGTACTGCCACAAGCACAGTAGAAAAGTGCCTTTTCTTCCCCGAAGCCTCCTCATTAGAGATTCTGAAGACTACTCCCACTGTAGACCTTTGTGTTACTCTTGTCCCGTTCCATATGATGGCTTTTCAAAGCCAAAGGGTAACTTAGTATTTATAGATTGTAGAAACTCTTTCTAGTTCGTTGACCATGTTATATATGATACAACAAAAGACTCTCTGCACAGTAACTGTGACTCAAACTCCATCTGAAGCTTGAGAAGGCTTTTGACTTAGGATGTTAACTCTTTCACAAATTCACTTCAGTGGCAGGTTTTCAACTGAAAAGTAAACACGGAGTCGACCCAACTTCCCAGAGGGCCCAAATGTCCACTCCTGGGGTAATGATTAGGCAACCCAATTGACCACTGAGGGGAAGAGGGCTGATCACTGGTTATAAAAAATGGATCTCAGAAGAACTGAAGTCAGTGGTTGTGGTCAAAAGTAGGTCCGGGAATTATAGAGACTGTCTTTAGGAAGATGCCAATTCAAAGGGGCCAAACAGAGACAGGAAAGACATCCCAGGTAAAGGATTCTGCCAGTGAAGATAGGCTGCATTGCTGACTTATGCTGTGGGAACAAGTGACTCTCCAGATCACAGTGGCTTATGATGCTAAGAGTATATTCTCATTCATGTTACGTGACTGACATGGGGTGTGAAAGTGCTGCCCCACATAGTCACTCAGGGACACAGGCCAGTGACTGCTCTGCCCTCCCACAGCTGTGCCATCTGGATGGAATATATGGCTTGTTCAGTTTCTGAAGAGATTCTGGTGGACAGTGACTTTTTACTGCCTCTGTCTAGAAGAGACTGGCATGCCGTTGCCTATCACATTTCACTGGCCAGACATAATCATGTGGCCCCACCTAACTGCAAAGGTTGCTGGGAAGTGTAATCTTCCATATATATGTCCAGAAAGGGAGGAAAGCCGGATACCACTCAGCACAAGTAATTTCTGCCGAAGGGATCTAGAATCAGGACTGCAGGATGAAGGAACAGACATGGCGGGACAGATAGCAGGGAGTATATGCAGAGATTCCTGGAAGAGTTGATCAAAACCCCACTTTTCTCTGGGGCTAAAGAAAGCTCTCGGGGATATCGACAGATTTGAACAAAGTCTTAGGAATTTTAGGGTACCTGAAAAATGTTAGCTTTTTAAAAGGCCTTCCTGTTGTATCATTTTGATATTCTATATATTTCATAATTTTGTCTTCGTCTAAATCTCTCCCCCACAACCCAATTCCCCAATAAAAGCAGGGGAATTTTAATTATGAAATCTCTCATCATCTTCTCCATTAAGGGAGTCTAAGGCATTCGTTACTTGAAGTTTCTGCAGATCCTAAGTGGGCCTCTAGATTCACAGTCCCTTGTGGGACTATAAGATTAGGGATTGGAGAGGGACAGGTGACTTCACAGTTTTTTAAGCTATGGTTCCAAACCATCCTACTGCCTTCCCTCTCTCAGGTGATCTTGACAAAAGTTTGAAATGCACAAACCCGTCTTTTATCTTCCTCCAAGTCCTGAGTAAGACATGAGATAACATCGTTTCATCTAACTGCATTATTCTCCAAGATAAATACTGGCTACCATCTCCCTATCAGAAAGGAATGTTCCCTTTATTTAATTGAGTTTACTTTCGTTGTCTGTAAAACAGAGATTACAAAAATCTGTCTCCCAGAGTTGTGAGAATTAACAAGGTGGTAGAGAGTGAGGATTTGGAGAGTGACTCTTCAGATTCAGATCAATTTTTTGTGGTAAGGTTGCTTCTCCTCATTATCCAAAACTCAGAAGCTAATAGCTTCTCAGAAGCAAAGCACTTGGCATTGTTCCTAACAAAAGGGGTCTTGCCTAATATCAGGATTAGCACCACTGGTATTATTATCATTATTATTACTACTGATTCTAGTACCATCACTTTTACATGACTGTGATAGCTTTTCTTAGGAATTTGTTTCACAAATGGGTATTTGTTTCACAAATTCTGGTCGTGAACATAGACTTTTTTCCCCAAGGATGCTTTTTAGCAGACTATTTTCCTTTCTGTCCCTGGGACCCTGCCTGACTCCTCTTTCTCTTTTTGCCTCTTTTTTTATTTCCTCTTTCTGCGGTAGTTTCTCAGAATGACAACTGTGCCCGCCAACTCAGTGCTCACTCCTGACTCTTTATTGACATCTCAGCTTTCACATGGTGTAGTTACTTTCATTTTCTCTTATGAATTGCAGTGCCGGTGGCAGATATCAAAGCGGTGGTGACGGGGAAGGACTGCCCTCATATGAAAGAGAAAGGTGCCCTTAAACAAAACAAGGTATGATTCCGAAATTATTGCAAATAGTTCTATCCACACCGTGCAGTCAGCAACTGTGGTGGGCCCAGCCCTGCTTTAGTAGCAATGCGTGTGTGCGTGTGTGTGCGTGTGTGTGTGCACGTGCGTGTGCTATTGCACATCACTTATTCCGCCCTCCTTCGTCCTTTCCTAATGCTTTTACATCTCTCAGCCTTATGATTTCACTGATCACTTTCTTTTTTTCTTCATGTTCTTTTTTTTTAATTTGAATCCAAGTTAGTTCACATATGGTGTAATAATGATTTCAGGAATAGAATTTAGTGATTCATCACTTATGTATATAACACCCAGTGCTCATCCCAACAAGTACCCTCCTTATTGCCCATCACCCATTTGGTTCATCCCCCCACCCAACACCCCCTCCAGCCACCCTCAGTTTGTGCTCTGTATTTAAGAGTCTTATGATTTGCCTTCCTCTCTGTTTTTATATTATTTTTTCTGCCCTTTCCCTATGTTCATCTGTTTTGTTTCTTAAATTTCACATATGAGTAAAATCATTTGATATTTGTCTTTCTCTGACTGACTTCACTTAGTATGCTACACTCTAGTTAGCATAATACACATCCATGTTACAAATGGCAAGGTTTTATTCTTTTTCATCGCCAAGTAATATTCCTGTGTGTGTGTGTGTGTGTGTGTGTGTGTGTGTGTGTACCACATTTTCTTTATCTATTCATTAGTTGATGGACATTTGGGCTCTTTCCATAATTTGGCTATTGTTGATAGTGCTGCTATAAACGTTGGGGTGCATATGCCCCTTCGAATCAGCACTCATGTATCCTTTAAATAATTACTGACTAGGGCGCCTGGGTGGCTCAGTCAGTTGAGCATCCAACTTCGGCTCAGGTCGTGATCTCACAGCTCGTGAGTTCAAGCCCTGTGTCAGGCTCTATGCTGAAAGCTCAGAGCCTGCAGCCTGCTTCAGTTTCTGTGCCTCCCTCTCTCTCTGCCCCAACCCACTCGCATTCTGTCTCTATCTCTCTCAAAAATAAATAAGCATCAAAAAATTTTTTTTAATAAATAAATAAATACTTAGTAGTGCAATTGCTGGGTTGTAGGGTAGTTCTATTTTTAATTTTTCAAAGAACCTCATCACTTCAAATCCCCACCACCTCTTCCATTTTCTCACTTCCTGTCCCCTTCCAACCGCAGGAATTGTCCCTTATTGTTGTCACCCAGCCCTCTCTCAAGCCTTCTCCACTCATCCCCATCCATTCTCAGGGCCTCCCCTAACTTCTCATTTATGTTCATGTTCTCCCTTCCCTGACTTCCTCCCCAACCTCTTTCATTTTCTTCTGCTGTCCTTACCTTCTTAGTATCTTCTCTGGAGTCTCTATGAAGCCTGGAAAAGGCAGAGACCAGATTATTCAAAATGTTTTAGAAAACTTAAGGGCCTGATAGCCTTCACCATCATGGAAAGTACTGTGAAATAACTGAAACCCATCTTAAAAGAGAAAACTTCCCCAAAGGTGAATACTGCTTAAATCTCCTTCATGTCACAATATTTTTCACCCTCCCCTCCTAGTTTACTAACCAACTGATCATCATAACAGACCATGTTCCATACTAGAGGGCATGGGGAGGAGGCATTATCTGAAAAGATGGAAGAATTTCCTTTGCCCTCAGTTTGGAAGTATTTGCCCTTGGAAGGGCCATCAGGGAACCAATTATTTGTTTCTCCCTCTCAGCATCTTGTAATACATAGTACCCATCCATGAACAAAATTATTCAGATTTATCTGGGTGCTCCAGCCACCTTGGCACCAAAAATACCACCCAGATCGATAGGTTTCTCCTTCATCGTCCATGTCTGTATCTAAGAGGAATGTAAAGCTTATACACATCTCCTTCTCAATCAGTGTTAAAGTGAACAATCTCTGCTTTGTAATTTCAAATGTTGTAAGACAAAGGGGAATCCAGGTCTGCATAGGATGACCCTGTCTATGATTAAGGAAAAACAAAAGTGCTGTGAAAGTACTATATAGGAAGATAAAGGGGAGCAGATACAACTAAGAAGGCCGATGGCAAGATCATTGTTTTTTAAGTTATATAAGTATTACTCACCTCAACTCTATGTGAATTCCTTCTTTGTCAAGCCTGTCACAACACCATCACTCAATTCCTTGACTGACAAGCGTAATGACATGAGGGTATATGCCTAAGAGTCTGTGGGTCATCCGTTACACCGCATTTCTCTCTTCTTCATGATATTGGGAAACAGGGGTTGTACTTCTCATCAGATTTCAGAGGAGCATCCTTAACTTTACCAGAAAACTAACTATACCAGCCTTCACGGTCTGCCTCCTTTACCCACTGAGATGCAGAACACAGTCTCAGGGAGCACTGGCTCCACTCGGTCCCATGGTTATATAACACTTGCCGCTGAGCAGGAAACAATGAGGGGAAATTGACAGCAACAAGAGTTTATAACCTAGAGAAGACCAGAAGAGGTGTAGTTGCTGGCAAAACAGAGTGCCAGGACTCATGGACTCTGAGTAGGGATAGAGAGAATTCTGTAAAATATGTGTGGAGAGATTGGTTTCAGTCCCAACATATAAAGTGCTTGGGAATTTTCACCCCTATCCTTATAGTAAAAAGAAATCGAATAAAGTGAAAATCCACAATTTTCTTGGACCTACCAGAGAACTGAGGTTGCAGGGCAAACCACCCCCCACCCCCGGAATCTGGAGAGTCCGGTATATCCAAAGAATCACAGCCAGATGTGCTCACCGGGAGCAAAATGCACCAGTGCTATAAATTGTAGGATCAGTTAAGTGACAATTCTGATTAATTGCTTTAAGCTGAGTGAGGGCTAGTGTGAGAGGGAGGAACTTGGGGTTTCAGTCTTCTGGGGGTCATACTTTCATGAGCTTTACCTCCAGGAATCCTAGAGATTCTTGCAGGGAAGAACTGAGAAGGACCACTCCTCATGTCTCTGGTGGGGGAAAGGGAAGAGTAATCGTAAAATATGCCAGAGCCTTCTTCATAACAAAGCCCTTTTTCCTATCTAGGTGAAGACAGTTTCTCCCATTTTACCCCATTTTAGCCTTTCTGCCTCAACTGTGGAGTTGGGCGTAGGGGAGAAACAGTCAACAGCAGTCAGAGCCTCAAGGAAATTGATAGGAAACTCTGCAGCCAAGAAAAAGGGGAGGGGTATGAGGGGAAAGGGAAGGCTATGCAACTTGAGAAGGAGACAGCCACAAGATATAGAGCCCCTAAAAGATGAGGACTTAAGTGGGAAATTATAGAAAACTGTCCCTCACCCTTGTCCTACCACCACACTAATAAGACTCCAAGATAATAATGTTGGATCAGGGCTGAAAGGTCTTCAAGGCATAAACTCTCTCTGAGGAGGAGTACTTAGGGAACCCCAAGTCAGTAGAGGAGACAAAAACAGGGACACTACAGGAATTTGAAGCCTCTGGCACTTATAGCTATAGCAAATGTTAAACATATCCCAATTCCTTGCCAGATCAACATAAATCATCACTCTAAAGGTCTATGTATCTTACTTCCTATTACCTGACACAACATGTCTAGATCTCAACCAAAAAATTATAGGAATGCCACAAAAAAAAAAAAAAAAAAAACAGCCCGAAGAAACAAAGCAATCATCCTCAGAACCAGACTCCATTATAACACAGATGCTGGAATTATCAGACAGAATTTTAAAATAACTAGGTTGGGGGAGCCTGGGTGGCTTAGTTGGGTAAGCGTCTAACTTCAGCTCAGGTCATGATCTCATGGTTCATGAGTTTGAGCTCCCTGTCAGGCTGACAGCTCAGAGCCTGGAGCCTATTTCAGAGTGTGTCTCCCTCTCTCTCTGTCTCTCTCTCTGTCTCTCTCTCTCTCTCTGCGCCTCCCCCACACATGCTCTGTGTCTCCCTCTCTCAAAATTAAATAAACATTAAAAAAATTAAAATGACTAGGTTATAAGTGTCATAGGCTCTAATGGAAAAAGTAGACAATCTGAAAAAACTGATGGGTAATTTAAGCAAAGAGATGGAAACTCTAGAAATGAATCAAAAGGAAAGACTATCAGTAAAAACACTGTAACAGAAGTGAAGAATGCTTCTAATAGGTTTATGAATAGACTTGACATGACCAGGGAAACTATTAGTGGCTTAAAGATGAGTCAACAGAAACTTCTAACCTGAAACTTAAAGAGGAAAAAAATGAAAACATTAGAACCCCAAAGAACTGAGGGACAATTGCAAAAGGTATAACATATGTGTAATTAGAATACCAGAAGAAAAAGAATGGAGCAAAAGAAATATTGAAAGAATGGCTAATGGAATCCAAAATTAATGACAGACATAAAATCACAAATCCAGGAAGTTTAGAGGACACTAAGCAGGATAACTACTCAAAAAGAAAAACAAAAACCACTTGGGCATGGAATATGCCAACTTCAGAAAACCAAAGACAAGGAACTGAAAGGAGAAATTCACAAATCCATGATTATATGGGGATTTCAACACCCCTCTGACAGTAACTGATAGATGAAGCAGACAGAAAATCAGTAAAGATATTGATGACCAGAAGAGCACCATCAGTCAACTTCATCTAATTAACATTAGTAGAAAATCCATCTGACAACAGCAGACTACACATTCTTCTCTAGCTCACAAGAGACATTTCACCAAGATAGACCAGATTCTGGGCCATAAAATATATCCTAACAAATTTAAAATAATAACAATCATACAAAGTATGTTCTCAGACCAGAGTGGAATTAAGCTAGAAATCAGTAACAGAAAGATAACTGGAAAATCTCCCCAAATATTTGGAAGTTTAAGAACACACTTCTAAATAACCCATAGTTCAAAGAAATCTCAAGGGAAATTACAAAATAAACTAAATAGAAATAAAATATAACTTATCAAAATGTGTGGGATGGGGCAAAAGCAGTGCTTAGAGGGAAAATTATAACATTAAATGCATATATATTAGAAAAGAAGTAAGATTTAAAATCAATAAATTTTCTACCTTAGGAAACTGGAGAAAAGCAATATAAGCCTAAAGCAAACAGAAGAAAAGAAATAATTAATATTAGAGTAGAAATCAATGAAACTGAAAACAGTAGAGAAAATCAACAAAGGCAAAACTTGGTTTTTAGAAGAGATTAATAAAATTTATAAACTTCCAGCCTGACTAACCAAGAAAAAATGAGAAAAGACACAAGTTACCAATATCAAAACAGGTGTGGGGATGATGGTCTCATTTGAGCATATGATATGTGTGGGTGATGTGGCCTTCCTGTGTCAGACTCCTCTCCCCTTAGAGGAGATCAACAAAACAAACTGAGTAAATGGCGTTTTCCAATCTATTTTGGGTTTTGGTTTTTGGTTTTTTTGTCATGGAACTCATGGAAAATTGAATGGATGGATGGATGGATGGATGGATGGATGGATGGATGGATGGATAAATGGGGCCCAGTGCTATAAACACATAGATAAATAGCCAGTAGAGGCTATTTCCTGGTATTCACTGGTCTAGATGTTCTGGTCACCACCAGCTCTTCCAGGCTACTTTGAGGGCTGAGACAGGCAGTATGTCTGCCAGCCTGGCTCTTTCATTGCATACACATGAAAATTGTTTGTCTTGCAACATCTATAGTGTTCATACACCCAGTTCATCAGGCAAAACATCAAAAGGCAAAGAGGAAGCTGTGGGTTCTGAGAATTGCCTTCCTCAATCCCACACACCCACACCCCTTCTCCTAGTACTCCACAGGGCTGTTGCTCCCTACCTCTGGGACTTCTGGTAGAAAAGGGGAGACCTGCAGCTTAAAAGGAGACCTGACCAAAATGTGTCCACAAGAGATCTGTCAGTACAAGGTAGAGGAAATAACTAAGGTGTGTTGCTGGCTCTTCAGACAGTTTTTCCAACTAGAGGGTAGGTTCTGACATTTCATGCCATGGGTCTTTTGGTTAGTTTAATCACTGAGCAAGACAAACTGAGAATTAGGGTCCATAAGGGAGACACTTCATTAATAGCAATATATTGGTAACTGACAGGACTTCTCACTCATTCAACATCTGAGATGTCAGGCACTGTCTAAGGTCCTGGGAATAGGAAAGGGAAAGGAACCAAACCTTTCCCTGAAGGCACAGGCACTTGTTCCTAGAGTCATTCACTCAGTCAGCATTGGATGCCAGTCAAGATGAGCTTTGAGCATAAGTAGTGAACATAGTCCCCAGAAGGAAGATCTGACCAGATATCATTGATATGGATAGGACTATCCTTGACATAGCAGAAGCTTCCCTCTCACCATGTCCTAGAATCCAGCTTTTATTTTTCCAATGTGATTCATGAACCTGAAATAAGAAGCAGATTATACTAGAAGCTAATGTTCTAACATCAGCTTGAAAACCCTGGTATTAACCCAAAAGCCCTTTACTGAGATTTACTTTATTCATCATTCATACTCATATGACATTGAGTATCTTCCTTGTACCATGCCAGTGCCAGGAGCTAGGAATTGAAAGATAAGCACAACCTGGCCCCTGGCCTTGGGTGTCTAGTAGATATAAAATTTATGTGCCAACATGCAATTATAATCCAATATTGTCTATGCCCCAGAACCTTTAAATACAGGGAGAGTCTGGGAGACTTGAAAAAGGCTCCCGGAGGAAATGGTATCTGAGCTGAGTTTTGAAAAGGAATTGTTCAGGGGTAGAAGCAAGAGGAAGACTTTCTAGGAGGAGGAGAGTATGTGAAAAGGCACAGGGGCTTTCCAATATATGAAAGAATATCCTCTGATTGAGAGACATTGAATTTACAGTATAGGATTGATAGAGACAGAGAGAAGAAAATGGGTGGGAGAACTATTGGCTGATAATGCTAAGATAGATTGGGGCCAGAAAGTTACAGCTGCCTGAAGAAGGCAGTATCCTCTATTATTATGTACTACATGAATGAGTAATTTTTGCCTTCTAAAATAGAAACTCAAACTCATAGAGATATAGATGAGCAGCAGTGTGTTACAGCTATGAAATCTACTGCTATGCCTATGGCCAATTTTAGCACACACACACATGCCAAGTTATACCCTATGTCTTTAATCAAAATGCTTTGCCCTCAAGACGACCTAGATACATGGTGGAGAACCAACACAGTTCAAGTGAATGCTGGGAAAGATGGCCAAATAAGGCATGTCATCCCAAAACAATAAAAGGAATGGCAGCCAACACTGGATACTGAAAATATGTTGTGTCAAACTCTACTCTTGTGTTCAGTCGGTCCATCATTTGACCCCTGGAAAATGGCAATCCTTAAAACAAAGTGCCATCCATGCCAGAATTTCTCTGAGCTCCCCTGACCTAGCATGTCTTATCACTGGTCTTAGGGCCCAGGAGTTGAGGATGGGGTCAGAGGCCCCAGGGCATGGGTTGGGGGGGAATCTTCAGTTTCTCCTGCCTCCCATATCCCCAGAATTCTCCCATCCCAGGACTTCCTTCACATGCTGAGAGATGTGAATTAATGGAATAGAAGATGAAAATAAGGAGCTCTTGAACATTGTTTTTCACTGAATTAAATCCAGAGGGCATAAAAGACCTTAGGTTGTGAATAGCAAAGCCCCAGAGCATCAGATGTCTGAGTGCCATGGAGCGTGATGAAACCCAAGAGGGGGACGTTCCCCAGACCCATGACCACCACTCTACCATCTCCTGGCACCTCTTTCCCTCACAGACAGTTTGGACATGTGGCAGCTTCTGGAGTGTTAGTCCAAGAGGTGGCATCGCTCCCAGCTCTGTAGCCTCTGTGCTTGAAGTGCTGAAGAGCTGACCTCCACCAATGACTCAATGACAACAAGCCAGAGACGTCAATAAAACTCATTACAGGCGATAGCAGCCTTTAATGCAGTCATGTGGTTCAGAGAATTAATTCCTCCCACCCCTCCTAGGCAGCTTTAGTGAAATGAAAGTGGGGATTGACATCGTCACGAATTTCCCATTTCCTGCCTGTGTTTATCAGCAATCTAGGTCATGACAACTCCGTTCATTCACTCACGTCCTCACTGGTTTATGCCTTAGGAGGGCAGAGCCTGAAGTTTGCAGGCCCCCTCCTTTCTCTTCCTTCTCTGTGCCTCTGCAGAACAGACGGTGTCACAAGGACAACCACACTGACACTCTGGCCTCAAGTGACTTTAGCACCTAGTCAAGCAGCTGCTTCTGGGCCCTGGTGGTGTTCACACTGGCTGTCATTTGCAAGGGGATGATTCACGTGACTGCCCTCAGCAGAGGACCGGTTGTCCAGCATCCGCCCAGAAATCTGTTTGTGAATTTCACCTTTTTCCAGTAACCTCTGAAGCTCACCTAGGGTGGCTGCCAGGCTGCCATATACTGACTGGTCGTTCACAAGCAAAGCCTATCCTCCCCTTTCTATCCAATCGCTCAAGCATGAGTCAGAGGGTTTTCCTGAATGTTACTAAAATTTGTAAAAAATCATTTATATCAATGTTCCTAATCTAAGAACAATTTTTTCATGAATATATGAGATCAGAGCTTATATTTTATTGAAAAAAAAAGTTTTAAGCTTCTTTGAAAGAAAAAATAATCCCAGCATCTTAACATGATTTTCATTTCACATAATTTGCCTCCAGTCTCTGTTCACAGGTAGACATTGTTCATTATTGTGATCAGCATGTAAATAACATTCATTTTTCTTGATTTTTGTCACATCAGATCAGTTCTTCATAATTATTATACTGAATGGCTGGCTAAATATAGTTCTCTGCTCATTTGTGGTTTCTTGTTTACCCAAAGTGGGGAGGACATTTATTTGGTTCTCATATTATGCTCTTACAGGTAATAATGTATACAGTTTTTGCTTGGTTATGAGAATTTTAGGAATAATCCCAGGAATGAGATCCCCAGTTCTTGATAAGGATTGCCTAAATGTTTTTTTTTTAAAAAGATAACACCAATTTATGATATCACTAGTAGGGCTCATGACAAACTAAAAGACCCAAGGGAGATGCCAAACTTAGTGGAAAAAATATTTTTGTTTCGTTTGGTGAGCTCTTTTTTGTTTCATTTTAATATTATTGACCTTCACTGGGCAGACCTGAATGGGGGCCTGAGAGAGAAGAAAGGAAAATGGGGATGGGGTAGTTATACAAAAGCTCCCATTCTTGACTTGGCATTCTTTCCTTCACTTGTCCCTACTTCAGGCAGGGTGAGGAGGCTGAAAGAGTGTGAGATACTGGTAGGTCTGGGCTCAGAACAAGAGCTGTTCCTTCTTCATGAGTCAGATACAGACAAACCTCACGAGAGCCCAAATAGCCGGATGGTTGACTTTGTCAGGAGAGGCATCCAGCTAATGCTAAGCCTTCAGAATTCACTTGGCAAGAACTCTTTAACCCATTTGAAATTCTGAAATCTGGTGGCGTTGACCTCATCTAGACAGATGAGGTCCATCTTCTTTCTGGGGCATTCTCACTGTGCATGAGTGGCCAAAGGCAAATCCTCTGATAGATGTTAGGCAGAGAGTGATGTGGAAAGATATGCCCTCCTGAGAAATTATGCAATATCTGTGTGTTATAACAATGTAGAGCACCAATGTGGATACACTTGGCCCTTCTCCAGATTAGGAGCTGGTAGGGTGTTGAGATGTGCCATGACTGTCATCTTGCAAAGATTGTATCCTGCTGACTGCTCAAACTAGTAGAATAATCATTGTGCCCAATACTGTACAGCACATAGAATTAAATTCTTAAGACATATATACATATTAGACATGACAGTGTCTCAGCCAAGGTCATACAGCTACAATGAAATGGCAGTGGTGTTTAGTCCTTGGCCCTTTGTTCTGACTCATAGCCTGCACTCAACAGGCACTCACCAATGAAGGAACCCGGGCATTCTGACACTGGGCCCTTGCTTCTCCGTTATACTCTGCAGTCTCTTTGGATAAAATTTAAGTTTTGTGTGGCCTTTGCTCTACAGTAGCTTAAGGAACAAAGGGCCTAAAGATAATGAGTTCACCCACAAGCCTCATGGGCTCCCATGTAGCTTTCAAGTTTTAGGAAGCTCAGACCCACATGGACATCTGTGTATTTGGGGTAATCAACGATAGAGCAGCCCTTAATCTGCTGGTTAGGGAAGAGTTTACTATTTCTCAAGGCCTCCCTGGACCTGGAAAGGAGATGCTGAAGAAACAAGAGTGGCATGGCTTTGGGGCTATATGGCTTTGGACAGTCATTTAACTTCTCCAAGCCCCTGCCATAAAAGAGAAATGATCCCACTTGTGCAAGGATTATCTTGAGAATTAAACGAGATGGTTCATGCAGGCTTCCCCTGAATAGAAGGAAAGTGTTGTGAACCTTGGGAAAAAAGGATGCTCCTTCCCCCCATCAGCCTCACTGACAAGCCCCTCTTGTGTGGGCTTATTCCACATTCAGTCCGCAACCATTTGTAACCGTGGAACGAATGTACCCATTCTTAACGTGGTACTTTCTCTCATCCCTTGCAGGAGGTGCTTGAACTTGCTTTCTCGATCTTGTATGACTCAAACTGCCAGCTGAACTTCATAGCTCCTGACAAACACGAGGTAAGGGTCTCAGTGGGGTTAATTTGTGAGAGAGTGTCACATTTTCTCTAGAAGAGCAAGCAAGAGAGAAATATTGGAAATAAATTTCATTTTTAAAAAAGCCTGCCTAAGAAAAATCATGAACAAAGGAACATCTTGTTGATTTGGAATAGAATGGAGACTTCTTTAAAAACTGCCCATTATAACCAATTCAACCTCTTACTAGCTCGACCAGTAGTTCATGGTAAAGAAAAAGAATGTACAAATGCTTCATACTCAGCAAGGACATAATTGTCGACTTGAAGAAGAATCAGCCCTGGTCAAGCGCTGGTTTTCACTGAGTATTTAATTTTTAGTCAGGATCTTCCCAAGATAAACGTGTCTCTCTTCTTTAAAACATTTGATGAAGTAGGTTTTCTACCATGTTTCTTTAAGTTATTTTAAGAGTTTTGGGCTGTCTCTGCTGTTGGAATTTTATTTTTGAGATGATTTTATTCCTTTTTGACATCTTGTTATATGTATAATTTGTTTCTCTTCTTGAAGCACGCTATCAGCTATATTTAAAATATTTAGCACAGATCTAGGAAAATGTATTTGTAAGGTGAAATAGCAGCTATGGTTGATTTAACTTGTTCTCTTGTAAACCAGAGCCCAATATTATGTTTGAAACTCTTATTTTTAGATGATACCATTCAAATTTTTGTTTTACATGCGGTTGCATAAACAGCTTTTAGAAAGGAAGAGAACATTTTAATGGAACCTGACTTTTGTTTCCCATCTCCCCTAGGAGACTCTGCTCATTTAGAAGTTATTCAGTATCTAGTTTTCACTGGTTTAAAGCTTTTGCATAAAATTGTACATCCCAAAGAGAGAGGAAAGATTAGATGCAAATCCTGCATTTAGAATGGTGCTTAAATGTAATTCTGTGTTACTTGACATTTAGTTTGCAAAAGGGTATGACTTTGTCTTCATCTTTCTGAAAATAGATACTGTGTCCTACCATTTCTCTTTTTAAACAAAATTGTGGTTATTCACAGGCCACCATATTTAAGACATATACAGCTTATACATAGTAGTATAGAAAACTGCTTTAAAATGTAGAAATGTGGATGTTATTTAAATCTCTGCAAGGCTGTTTTCTCCATTTTGCATTAATTCCAGATAAGGATAAATGTTCTGGGACTGCCAAATTTTATTTGTAACTGCCACATTTTATTGACATAGTGAGGAGAAAAATGCCATACACTTGTGAATACTTTTGCTGTCTTCAAATCTCTTTCATATGTATTACCTCATTTTATTTGCATCCTCGGTCAATAAAACAGAACATTCTATTACAGGTATCTTCATTTACCACATAAGGAGAGTGGTCTCCCAAAATCGAATACCTCAACATTAGTAAAAATGATAGTACTTACAACCAGTGTGGATTGCCCTGTGCCAGGCATCCTCTGTACTTCCCCTCACTTAATCTTCACATACCTCTGAAAGAAACAAACTGTGATTATGCCCATTCGATAAAGGAGGGAAGTGAGTCACAAAGAGGTTAAGAAAGTTGTCCAGAGTCAAACAAGTAGTACATAACAGAGCTAGAATTTAAACCACAGGACCCTTGCTCCAGAAACCCCGTCTCCCTGGCCCCTGCACTGTGTAGCCAGGAAGGTGGAGAGCAGGACCTGAACTCAGCTTCCTGCCAGTGCCTGTCACCAAGTGTCAGCAGTTAATCAACTCGGGGCCAATCTGGTCTCCCCTATACCTCCACCCACACCCAATTGCCCCCTCCAGATTCCTATCAAAGTAAATCCAATTATAGTGTTTATTTGCAAATATTCCTGTGTGCATCTCTGAAAATAGCATCCATTTGGAAACCTAACTACAATACCACTATTACACCTGACTTTTTTAGACATTTTGATACTACCATCTGTAGTCGGTTTTCAGATTTCTCCACTTGCCTCGTGTATGTATGTGTGTGTGTGAGTGTGTGTGTGTGTTTCTTTTATACTTTGTTCCGATCAGAATCCAAATAAGGTCCATGCATAGAAATTGATTAACTTGTTTCTTCAGTTTCTTTGAATCTGTAGGTTCCTCTCTTTCTCTCTATCTCCCTGTCTTATGAGCATCTGCTTTTGCTTTTTTTTTTTTCCTTTGCAATTTATTCATTGAAAAAAAAACAAGTCAGGGGCGCCTGGGTGGCTCAGTCGGTTGAGCGCCGACTTCGGCTCAGGTCACGATCTCGCGGTCCGTGAGTTCGAGCCCCACATCGGGCCCCTGTGCTGACAGCTCAGGGCCCGGAGACTGTTTCAGATTCTGTGTCTCCCTCTCTCTGGCCCTCCCCCATTCATGCTCTGTCTCTCTCTGTCTCAAAAATAAATAAACGTCAAAAAAAATTTAAAAGAAAAAAACAAGTCATCTGTCTGATAACCTTGCTGAGAGTCTAGATTTTGCTTTATTATAAGTATGTGTATTAGTTTGCTGTGGCCACTGTTGCAAAAGATTACCACAAATTTAGTGGCTTAAAACAACATAAATGTATTACCTTACAATTCTGGAGGTCAGAAGATGCACGTCTTTGGGGGCTAAAATCAAAGTATTGGCAGGCCTGAATTCCTTTATGGAGGGTCTAGGGGAAAATCTGCTTCCTTGCCCTTTCCACTTTGGGAGGCCACCAGCATTCCTTAGCCACAGCCTCCATTTGTCCATGGAGTTTGAGTCTCCATAGCACTTCATTCCAACCTCCTCCTTCTCTGTAGTCAGAACTCCCTCTCTCACTCACTCCTATTCTGTTTCCCTCTTCTATGTTTTAAGGACCCTTGTGATTACATTAGGCCCACCTGGACAATCTCAGATAACCTTTCTACTTGAAGATCAGCTGATTAGCAATTTTAATCCCCTTTGCTGTTTACCCCAACATCCTCACAGGCTCCAGGGATTAGGACATGTTTGCCCTTAAAAGGAGAGTTTATTCTGCCTACTGCAACCTGCACTGTTACTTCTCATGTTTATCTGTCTCCTGTGTTTCCTGTTCAGTGATAGTTAGAGGATTAATCTAATTCAGGCACAACTTTAAGCAACAGTGGTGTTGTATTTGATTGTCTATCTTTCAGAGATGTTAGCAACCATTGATGATTATTGCCTAGATCCTTGGACCCATTAGACATTGGAAAAGGTTAATATCTCAATTCTATCATTCCCTTCTCATTTATTAGTGGGGAAACTGGACCCATATTTGAGGTAATACAATTTACATATAATAGACAGGATAAATACTTGATTCCCGTTATTAGTCTTCAAAATAATTCCTCATCTTCCAAATGAGAACAATGAAGTGTTTTGGCGTTTGAGCATCATTATAAAGTAATGGATGTAAACATATCAGTGTTGTGTTTTTTTTTTTTAATTTTTTTTTCAACGTTTATTTTTGGGACAGAGAGAGACAGAGCATGAACGCGGGAGGGGCAGAGAGAGAGGGAGACACAGAATCGGAAACAGGCTCCAGGCTCTGAGCCATCAGCCCAGAGCCTGACGCGGGGCTCGACCTCACGGACCATGAGATCGTGACCTGGCTGAAGTCGGACGCTTAACCAACTGCGCCACCCAGGCGCCCCGCAAACATATCAGTGTTTTAATAGGTTGCAGTTATTATCATTATCAATGTCCAAATTGTCCTATCTAGAGAAAGTCGGAGCACCTTCTGGTTGACTTCTGTGTCCAATTGACATGACCCCAGATGTCTTTGACAACTTTTCAGTCATTTTGCTATGACAAAATATTCCAGGCTCCTCTTGCATGTTTTCTGCTTTCTCTCTTTGGAGTCTTGGTCCCTTTTTGGTAGAAAATGGTATTTAGCAACCAGAATCTGGGCATTAGGTATGCTTACTATTGCTTGGTTCATCATTATTTTTAGGTCTTTTTATGGGCAAAGCTAAGAGCTATGGTGTTTTTTAAAAGACAAAATACATTGTAAGTTCATCTTGATACTTCAAACTCAGATTCTGTACTACAGAGTTTTTATTTATTGGTTGATGTACTTTTTAATAAAATTTTCTGTGCCTGCTGCTTCTCAAAAGAAAGGCGCCACAGAAGTATTCCTGTGGGTTACATTAATCTGTACTAGGAAGCTAGCCAGGACTGGCATGGCTGTACAAAAAGCAGTAATCCCAGCACTTAGGGATTTACAGCGTTCGAGCTGGAAGGAGCCTTAGAGAGCATGGAGTTCAGTGGTACCAGTATCTGGAGGTATATCAGAATTCACTGGAAGTTTTTCTGAATAAAATTTACTTACCCAAGATATGCAAGTTCATGATCTCCAGGGTAGGACCTCAGTATCTATTTTTATCAAAGCTATTTATGTGGAAATGGATGTTTAGATGAGTTCAGAATCTATCTAAGGTATTACTGAGGACATTAATACTTCCAGAGATCTCCTAGCGCTCAACTGATATTTAGATGGGTTAAATGCTTTGGCAGAGATCACATAGCCAAGGCAAAGTTCTACAGTTCAGGGCTGCACTACTAAGACATACAACCTCATAATACAGCCATGGTGCTTCTCCTCAGCTGAGAAAGTGGTGCCATCGGTGGGCACCATGGTGAGACTTCCATATCACTGTGACTTAAGATTTGTAAAGTCCTTGCAGTCTTGTAGTACCTTTTATGTTGAGATATGTTATATTCCTCACCACAGCCCAGGTAACCACACTGCAAAGGACAAGCTAAGTAGGGTCTGGAATTGTCACTTGACTGAGTGAGGGCAGGACAAAGGGGAATCTAGAGCATGTTCTAGAAGGAAGACTAGTCTGACAGTAGGAGCAGAGCAATTGGTATCACAGAGATCCTCTGTAGGACTAGAATATCCTAAAAGGTGAGAAGAACACAGCATCCAGAATGCAGGCGGTTTTCTCAGATTCTGGCAGCAGAAGCTAGTCCTTCCACCAGGTATCATGGCTCTAATACCATGTCCCCAACTTACAGCCCCTGGGAGGGAAGCTGACAAGAACAAAGCAGGTCCTCAGATAAACAAGGGACAGTTTCTTCCCTCAAGGAGTTCACAGTCAACTGGAGAAACAAAGAGCATGGTTCCTTTTAATGAGAAAGGAAGAATAAAATTCTTAGTTCGGTGCTCTGGAGGGCCTTCCCAGAAAAGCCACGTCCCCAGGAACCAGGCTTCAGAGATATGGAGGAGAAAAGCTCTGGAAACTGAAGACTCAGGAAGAAGAGACAGACAGCCAACCCACCTCCCATGAAAATCACCCAATAATTTTAGCCATTTTGTCCACCAGACATTGGGCAGCGCTTTTGCTGAGAAATGCAAAGGTGGGACTACCTTTGGCTCCAGGGCAGGTGTAGACTGTCATAGTGAGTGTTAGGAATAACGTAGGAGAGGCAGAGATTAGCCACTAGACTAGGAACCATGCTTGTAGTCAGGAAAGAAGCAAGCTCAATGTAATGCCGAGCGCAGTAGTGTTGGAATATATTGTACCAAAAGCTTAAAATCAGACTCACTGGTGGGATGTTAGAGACGTCATGTTGCAAAGTCATGCAGATCCAAAATCCTCCTGCTATTATGTAAGAAGGCATTATTTGCATGGAAGCATGCAGACACTAGAGTCAGATTGCCTGGGTTCGAATCCCACTACCTGCTACCAAGTTACTCAGCCTCTCAGGGCCTTGGTTCCCTTGACTGCAAAACAGAGATGATAACAGAAGTGTCAACTCTATGAAATGATGATCTAGGCAAAGCACCTTCTCCAGAGCCTAGCACATGTTGAATAATCAGTGTTAACCATTGTTACTACACTTGTGATTGTTATCAGTAGTTACACTTGTCGCCTCCTTTTCCACCAGTACTGTATCTGGACAGATGGGCTGAATGCGCTGCTGGGGAAAGACATGATGAGTGAGCTGACCCGGAATGACTTGGACACCCTGCTCAGCATGGAAATCAAGCTCCGCCTCCTCGACCTGGAAAACATTCAGATCCCCGACGCACCTCCACCCATCCCCAAGGAGCCCAGCAACTATGACTTCGTCTATGACTGTAACTGAAGTGGCCGGGCCCAGAAGCACCCCCTCCAAAACTGGAAAATCTAGCTAATGGGAGAGAAGAATGAAAACACACCCACGCCTTGGAACCCTCTCGCGGTCAAGAGAAGCTGTGGGTCAACACTTTCTTTGGCCTCGCCTCTAGCCCCAGCGTTCTTCTGCCCCTACCTGGCATCCTGCTCACTGCCCTGATTCTGTTTCTAGACTCCATTGCTTTAGGTCACTTCCCATGCTACAGTCTACTGGTGGGAGCAGAGCAAAACCCACCGCCAATAAGAGATCCAAAGGACCCTTCCGTCCTATCCCCCATCAGGCACATCCTCCCTCCCCTGAATGTGCAAGCCGGCAGCTCCAGACTGCCCCCAAATCTGCCCGCCAGACGGAAGGGAGTGCCCCAGTGCTTGCGTCTGGAAGAAACAGCCTAGCTTCTCGAGAAGACCAAACACCACCTCCTCGTTCCCTTTCTCTCTAGAGTCCGCTCACACCACCAGTTCCGTGTGAATTGAAATCAGCTTCCAAATCCCTTCCCTCCTCCGTCCAGGCCTTTGCCTCGTGCTGTTCCTCTCTGGTCCCAAGAGCAGCAGCAGCAGCCTCCTCCTAGCTTTCGCCAGCACCGGGTCTCCCGGACACAGTCCCAGGTCCCATGCCCACTTCACATCTGCACTGTGACTGTGACCTACCTTCCTTCCTCGCCAGCTAGTCTTGAGTGTCCTCTCTCTGCCCCAGCCCACACCTGCCTTCTTCATGCCTCACACCCTTCCGGCCCCTTCGCTGAAAGCACAAATGGTGAAATCAGTTGTCGTCCCCATCTCTAATATACTAAACCTAATGCCTCTGTGGCAGGCGGCCCCTGTCTAAAGGTTTGGTGTTACCTTGTGCTGGGGGTTCTGCTGCAAACAGGCTCCACGGGATGGTCAAGCTGTCAGACATCCAAGTTTACATCACTGTAATTATTACAAGTATTGACAATTTGCAAGGGTTTGGGGTTGTTGTTGTTGTTTTTTTTTTTTTTGCTTTGTTTTTGTACAAAAGAGTCTAACATTTTTTTGCCAAACAGATATATATTTAATGAAAAGAAGAGATACATAAATGTGTGTACTTTCAAGGTTTTTTTTAATTATTATTTTAATCCTAAACATCTTCCTGAGAATAACATTCCCTTACACATGCTGTGGAATAAAATTAATTGTGATGAGTTGGGGAGCCTGTGTTTTGATTTGGTTAACTTAGGTGCTTGCTACTCGGTCATAAGCTTCACTTGTGAGCTTGTCAGAAATGTGGCATCTTTGGCCCCACCCCAGCCCTCAGAATCAGGTGATTCACGTCCCCCACTGGCTGAGGGGACTTAACCACTGCTATGTCACCATAGATTCTGAGCATCAATAAGGAATGTTATTTCTAAGAAGATCATCTCAACTGATATAGAAAATCAGACCCACTATGTGAAAATATGGCTATTTATGTTACACTGTTGCCTCCTGACCAGGACTTTTCCTCTTTTATTTTTTTCTTCCTTACCATTGTATAATGTATCGAACTGGCCAAATTCAACACATCATACTTTGAGGGAGCACATTTAGCTATGAAAAAGAATGCAAACCCATGGACCGGAAATAAATTAAGTCAAAACTAAATAAGCCTAACTATGAGTTAATAAGATATGGGTCAGAGCCCAGCAAAGGATTTTTCTGAGGTCAGTTTCCACTGGAGGTGTATCTGGATCATAAACTCCGAGGGCCGGAAGGGATGTCAGAAAGGTCCAAGCGTGCAAATTAAGCATGGTTGCAGCACAAGTCACTCTGGGCTTGCCGCAGAAGTGTTAGATGCCTTCAGGTCACTGCTCTTTACCATCATCAAGATGTGCAATTACAGACTGACTTGAGTTGAGATGACATGGTCCAGAGCCCTCCATAAATTGCAGGGGAAAAAAAGTCCTTTAGAATCCATAGTAATTCACAGGCGATTATGCTTCCCATCAGAACACTCACACCTGACTGTCAAGTAGATGCTTCCTTTGTCATTAAGCGTTAATGACGTTAACCCACCTGTCCTTCCTGTCAGGCACACTTATTGATCCAGCCATCATCATGATAAAATGATAAATATTAGGTAAAAGAAAGTAGACAGAGTCATACTATTTTTACTTTGAAGTTACCAGATCTGTCCTTGAAAGGGGAATTCTTTGGATCAAGGTATCTGAGGTCCTGACTCCAGGTTTAAGAGACTGATCTGTCCTAGAACGCTTGCTGGGAAGAACCAGCCCCTGTCTTTTTTGGCACTCTTGCTTTGGTACATTAAATAGAAACTAACCCTTTCTCGACTATGAAGAGAGCATTCTCCTAACTCTCCTTAGACCTTCTTCCTCTGCGGATGGATGAGATCCAGAGTATGACATCATTTTTTTCATTTTGCAACAATATGAAGCAGGGTTGCTGTCAATATTTGGACAGCTCATCTTGTGTGTCTTGACTGACAACGCTTCCCACACAGCAAGCCTTCCCCTCCAGCTCAGCCCCTGCGGCCCCAGGTTTCCAAGCCTGGATGGATGAATTGGCCAAAGCCAGGGAGGGGTAAAGTAGGAAGCCCAATTTTATCATCAGGTCTACACCGCATTCCCCAGTTCAGCTTTACCTGCAATAAAACTGGTCATTGCTGATATTTTAATTCCTGTCTAATTTTTTATTTAGAACCTAAAGCAGGAAGGATAATTAATTGGCCCCCTCAGACTCAACTACTTATAAGGGTAGAAAAACCTAACAGTCATTGCAAAGGAAAAGTACCAGACTAATGTTTCTTGAGTCTATTTGCAAATCCATCCTAAGCCATCTTCCAATTCTCAAATAAAGCATGTCCTACCACCTGCTCTTACAATGAACTCAGCAGGTATTCCAATGACATACATTCCTTTCATCCATTTTGTTATAGTTATGCGATATTTTACAATTAATACAAACCTTTAGCTTGAAGGAAATGAAATATCCATACCCTAATAAAAAAAAGTGCTTAGAGCTAAGCACTAGGAATATAACAAGAATAAGATATGTAAATCTAGAGTTTGCAAAAATAAGAACGAAATCTGTAAGATCAGAAATGTATAATCAAGCTAGTCAAATACAAAACAAATAATTGCAGCACAGTGTGACAAATAGTACTATATAAATATGTACAAAGTAGAGAACTAGAAAGGAGCTTGTGCTCAACACTTTTGATAATGGGATTAAGTAAAGCAAGAAAAGAATAGATATTTGAGTCTGGTCTCAAAAGAGAGCAGATGTTCCCCATGCAAGAGACAAACACTCCAGGCAGAGCAAAGTGTACAGGGCATGGAAGCGTGAAAACCCGTGACCGTTCACAAGCCATAAGTCACTAGGTATGACTGGTATGTAGGATGCATATGGGAGAGACTACTGCAGAGGAGTGAGACACAAATCATGAAAATCATGACATAGCTTGCAGGGGACTTTTACTTGAGGGCAAGAGAGCGCAGTCAGAGGAGGGATGTTGTCAGATATACCATTCGGAAATATCGCAATGACAAAACACCCAAGTAGGGGAAAGACAGGAGCAGGAGAAATTGAAAGCAGAGATGTTAGCAAAAAGTGAATGGAAATAGTCTCAAGCCAGAACCACTGTGCCCAGACTCCAGTACAGGCGATGGCAAAGAGGAGAGCAAAGGTATTGAAGAGGCAGGATAGCTGTCTCTGAAGTCATGGAGAGAAAAGAATGCAAAGGACTCATGGGCTTCTGGAATGAATAAGCAGATAATAGAGCTGTTTGGCTTTAAAATCAGGAAGAGAGGAGGAACAGGAGATTTTAGGAAATGATAAGAAGATGAGATCATAAACTGAGTTTGTTGGACTTCTCCAAACAAAGAAAGAAAATCTTGAGACAGTCATTTAACCACTGTGAGGCTGCTTACCTCATTAATAAAATGGAAATCTCATTACTTGAGAATACTGTGGATGGGGCGGCTAGAACCATCAGTGCTAAAGAAGTAAGTCCCTCTCCCTCCCCAGGTATGGCCTCCCCTTCCCTCCCACCCCTTTCTTTCCTTTGGTGTGAGCAAACCATCTCTAGTATAGCTCAAACAAAATGACGTGTTTCCACCAATGCAGCCTGCTTTCTGAGAAAGATAAAAGAGCGAAGGAGAGAAAGGAAGGAAAAATGGAAAATTGTAACATACTTCTTGAAATAAGGATTTCTGTAACTTGCCGTAAAACCACAATTTAAAATAAATTTGGGGGAAAGGAGGTATGGTATAATCCCATATGAAAATACAGTTCTACTCTAAATTTTTCTCTTAATGTAATTACATGTTTTCTGACATCGAAATGTAAAATGAACACTTCAAGTTAAGTAGGTTTTTTTAATTCACAAAAATAATTAGAACACAGCCAGATGAAGGAAGGAAATAATTCTACCAGAAACATCATGTAAAGAGAGTTGCCAACTTGAACGCTAAATCTGAATTTCCTCCTGGAAGCTGGTGTAAATAAGGAAGCCAACTGGGATGTATAGCTCTCATGTTCTTACTAAAAGGAAAAGTTTTATTCCATCACAAGAAAACAACCTTTCCCTGGCACCAAATTTTGGAGGAGACGTGCTATCAAAAGCACTTATCCCTTCAATAGACATCTCTTAGCAGGTGCTATTTGTCTGTCTTTCTGTTTTGCAGAAGAAACGGGTTGCCCCTACAGCCCCTTGAAAGATGGAAGCAAACAGGTGCCAGAGAAGGGACCATCTGGGTGCTGGAGGGGGTTTAGGGACAAAGTGATAGAAGAATCGGAAGAGGATCCTGGTAGTAGAGCAACTGAGGAAGGGTTGGACAAAGAAAGAGGTTTGGAAAGCATGGAGTGAAGCCATGGCCAGAAGAGGTGCTGGGCAGGAGGAGCAGGGTCCAGGAATCAAATTCCACAAGACTTCCTTTGGGCACTCTCTATGCACCAAGCACGCTGCAAAGGGATATAAAAATAAATGAGAAGTAGACTCTGCCTTCAAAAAGCTCATAGCCTGAAACGGGAAAGAGAGGCAAATGAATACAATCCCTGGCTAAGAAGACCATAATGTACAATATACTGAGCAAGCACTTGAAACAGGAACTGACTGCCCCCGCCCAGAGGAAGTGAGGTCTGGCATACTTGGGGGGGGGGGGCAGGAAACCACCAGGTGATAAGGGAAAGAAGGCCAAGCTCACTCCCTACTTGTCCTTTGAACCTCACTTTGCTCATCGCTTTCCCTGGGAATTATTCCCTAGGTCCCAAAGTCAGGGCTGGGGACTCCTCTGTGCTCCCACAGACACCTCTCCTTACCCTGTCACAACTGTTTGAGGCTTTCACTGCCTTCCCCACTAGCCAGGAGTTCAGTGAAGGAGGAACCAGGCTGATTGTTCTCACCACTCTTGTCCACTACCTTAGCACAGTGCCAGGCATCTAACTGGACTCCATCAATACTTTCTGAAATAATTGATAAAGGGCATTCCCGGAAGAGGTAAGAGTGCGAGGCCCTAGAAAGAGGAAACGTGTTATGGGTGGAACAGAGATGAGCATGGGAGAGAGAACAGTGGGAGACAAGCTTGGGAAAGAGGGTGACGGACCTTGAATGGCATGCTAAGCAGCTGCAAGTGTATCCTTTTATTTTTGTAAGTTTACTTATTTATTTAGAAAGAGGGAGAAAGACAACCAGGGGGGAGGGACAGAAGAGGATCTGATGTGGGCTCTGCACTGACAGCAGAGAGCTGGACATGGGGCTCAAACTCATGAACTGAGATCATGCACTGAGCCAAAGTTGGACACTCAACCGACTGAGCCACCCAGGGGCCCCATGTAAATGTATTCTGTATGTGAGCTGGGACCACTGACATATACACGTAGGAGAATTGGCAGGACCAGATTTGCATTTTGATATCACCACACTCATACCAGCAGCAGCACAAAACACAGTTTGAAGAAGTGTGGGTCTGGAGGCAGGGCAATCAGGCAGAACCTGTGTCAGAGGTGCTTCACTTTTCAGAAGGCTGACCATGCCAGTCAGTCAAATTTCTAGGATCAGACTGACTCCCACAGAGATTATAGACATGGGCACTGTAAGAGGTGAAGTTTAACCATCCTTGCAAGGACAGAAATAAAAGGCAAAAGAATACATTTTTGAAGTCTAATGTATAAATACAAAAATAGATGTAAGACCAAATCTTCCTCAGGCTACTGGAAAAAGCAAAATTTGGACAAATTGCTAGTTATAAGATACTCTGCCTTTAAAAAAAAGATAGGGAGTAATTGAAAATACAGAGATAGATAAGATATACCAGCAAATTCAGAGTCACAGTGGTGCACATGGGGAGAGAAGATGGCAAGGAAGGAGCAAATAAATGTCAGGCAAGTAAAATAGAAGATAAAAGGCTGTGGACAATGAAAGTTATTTTGTAATTCTCTTTGACACTGGTACAATTTGCTATGTTGATGTAACTGACAAGAATGTCTAATACCAAATAAAACTGTCCTGAAATGCACAAACCAAGACTATTATAAACACAAGAGAATTGATGAACACCATACTTTATGTAGAGACCTTAAATAATGGTATTAGGCTTTAACTAAGATGATTAACTGGATTCAGTAGATATTTCAATATATATAATCTACAATAAATGTACACTATTCAGATATCTGAGGAATACGTTCAAAATTAACTGTATAGTTGTCAGCAAAGAAAATCATTATAATGTAAGGCAGAAAGTAGGTATAAAGGATTTCCGGCTCCATGACAATATAGAACACATCCTCTCCCCAAAATTACTTTAAATGCAACAAAAAACTTGAATACAATAAAAACAAGGTTAAATGTATTTACTTTAGCTTGTATTAAAGAAAGAAATCCACAGGTGCCCACGATGAAGAGAGAACTGAAATCGGAAGCAATGAGCTGTGGCTAAGGGTGTTGATGCCTTGACAATGGTGTGGGCTCTCATGTCCAGGCGGGGTTGGATACCAGGGGTCATGTGCAAGCCAGATGAGTGATGGAACTGACCTCTTCCCATAAAAGCCAGGCTCCTGAGAGAGCTCTGTTGCAGGTTAGAAGGGGAAAGAAATCTATCCATTGGTACAGGACAACATGAGATCTTGAAACCTTCCGCCTGTGACTTATGTGATTTTAGGGTTCACGTTTATACTGCTTCTATGTGTTCTAGAATGCCCACTTGAAAGACTAACATAAAACATGGCCCTGGGCTGGTCAGAGCTGGACTCCTGGCAGACATAAATGAAAAGCTCTTCTGGGTATGACCCTCTATGAGCCAAGGGGGATTTCCATAGGAAAAGCAAATGCTATTAAAAAGTTGTGCTCAGAATCAAAGGTAAAACAACACTTGGAAGCCATCCATAGTAAGTGGAAGATTATAAACTAGAAATCGATTTCCAGTTAAAATGACAATCAAGAGTGAAAAAAAAAACTAATTTTTTTTGTCACAGGCAGATGATCTCTAAGAGTGAGAAGAAAACGGAAAGTGTTGGGGGCAAATCTAACAGCAAAGGGCTGTGTAAAAGTCAATAGTAACAACTAATTCAAGGTGTATTAAAACAACATGAAATTAAAATACAGAAAAAGAATATAATATAAAATTAAAGGGCATAATGTAACTGGAAACATTTTAATCTTTTATTTTTCAGTATTTTAGGAATACTGATCATCTTTAGGCTTTAAATCAATTCTGCATATTAGAAATTGAGGATTAACTATTGAAAATATTAGAAATGAAAATGTGTGACTTCCCTATCAATAGAAGAAAAATGTAATAAAGAAAACTAAGTCAATTCAATAATAAATAACAGAAGGAGCGCCCAAAAAATGAACGCTCCAATTGAAAAATGTGAAAAGGATATCAACAGGCAATTAACAAGATATAAGGTGAATGATGAGTATAGTAATGAAAAAATATTCACCGCCATACAAAGTGAAGAAATACACATTAAAATGAGATGCCTATTTGGCCTACTACATTGGCAAATGGCTATATGATTACATGTTCTTACTCTTAATATGTAAATGAGTCAATAAGAAAAACAGAATAACCCAACACAGAATAACCCAAAAGAAATGTGGGCTAACAATGGGAGTAAGTAAACCCTTAAAGAATCATGAATAGACACTGAAAAAAGAAAAAGTTCATGGTCACAAATAATTTTAAAAGGCATATTATTAATACCTTAAGACAGAATTTTGTCAACGAAATTTTTATACATTCAACGATGACAAATGATAATGAAACAGGCTTTCACAGTCTTCCCGGAGAAAAAATTTGGCAAATATATCTACAAAGTTTTCAAAATATGACTGACTCTGACCTTGTAATTCTCATCAAACAGAGCTGCTCTGTTTGTTTTGCTTTATCTGTTTTACACGCAAAGCTGCTGTGTATGATTTTGTTTTAAGAAGGGATTCCGGTGTTTAAAAATACAACTTTAAAACCTCAGGATTAAATAATTTATGCAACATCCATTTCTACCATGGCACATGACTGGTTCTCAAAACTATATGAAGTGTTTCATTAAAAGGAAAGATGTCAATAACCACTCTTCGTCAGGAACATACAAATCAAAACCACAATGAGTTACCACCTCACACCAGTCAGAATGACTAAAATTAACAACTCAGGAAACAACAGCCGTTGGTGAGGATGTGGAGAAAAGGAAACCCTATTGCACTGTTGGTGGGAATGCAAACTGGTGCAGCCGCTCTGGAAAACACTGTGGAAGTTGTGCAAAAAAATTAAAATAGAACTACCCTATGACCCAGCAATTGCACTACTAGGAATTTATCCAAAGGATACAAAAATGCTGATTTGAAGGGGCACAGGCACCCCAATGTTTATAGCAGTATCAACAATAGCCAAATTATAGAAGAAGCCCAAATCCCATTAACTGATGAATGGATAAAGAAGATGTGGTGTATATATATACATAAATACAAACATATATACATACATACACTACTTGGCAATGAAAAAGGATGAAATCTTGCCATTTGCAGCGTTGTGGAGGGTATTATACTACACGAAATAAGTCAAGCAGAGACAGGTATATAATTTCACTCATGTGGAATTTGAGAAACTTAACAGATGAACATAGGGGAAGAGAAGGAAAAATGAGATAAAAACACAGAGGGAGGCAAATCATAAGACTCTTAAATACAGAGAACAAACTGAGGGTTGCTGGAGGGGGTGGGGGAGTGGGTTAAATGGGTGATGGGCATTAAAGAGGGAACTTTTGGGGATGAACACTGGGTGTCATATGTAAAAGATGAATCGCTGGGTTCTACTCCTGAAGCCAAGACTACACTGTATGTTAAGTAACTTGAAAATAAAAAAATAAAAAGTAAATTTAAAAAACGTTAACTAAAAAAGTAGCTTATAGAATAGTAGGAGTAGATGTATTTTATTTTATTTTATTTTTTTAATTTACATCCAAATTAGTTAGCATATAGTGCAACAATGATTTCAGGAGTATATTCCTTAAGCACCCTACCCATTTAGCCCATCCTCCTTCCCACAACCCCTCCAGTAACCCTCTGTTTGTTCTCCATATTTAAGAGTCCCTTATGTTTTGTCTCCCTCCCTGTTTTTATATTATTTTTACTTCCCTTCCCTTATGTTCATCTGTTCTGTGTCTTAAAGTCATCATATGAGTGAAGTCATATGATATTTTTCTTTCTCTGACTGACTAGTTTCGCTTAGCATAATACCCCCTAGTTCCATCCACATAGTTGCAAATGGCAAGATTTCATGCTTTTTGATTGCCGGGTAATACTCCATTGTGTGTGTGTGTGTGTGTGTGTACACACCACATTTTCTTTATCCATTCATTAGTTGATGGACATTTGGGCTCTTTCCATACTTTGGCTATTGTTGATACTGCTGCCATAAACATTGGGATGCATGTGTCCCTTTGAAACAGCATCCCTGTATCCCTTGGATAAATACCTAGTAGTGCAATTGCAGGGTTGTAGGGTAGTTCTATTTTCTAATTTTTTGAGGATCCTCCATACTGTCTTCCAGAGTGGCTGCACCAGCTTGCATTCCCACCAGAAACGCAAAAGAGATCCTCTTTCTCTCCATACTCGCCAACATCTGTCGTTGTCTGAATTGTTAATGTTAGCCATTCTGACAAGTGTAAGGTGGTATCTCATTGTGGTTTTGATTTGTATTTCCCTGATGATGAGTGATGTGGAGCATTTTTTCATGTGTCTGTCCGCCATCTGGATGTCTTCTTTGGTGAAGTGTCTATTCATGTCTTTTGTCCATTTCTTCACTGGATTTTTTGCTTTTTTGGGTGTTGAGTTTGATAAGTTCTTTATCAAAGATACTAACCCTTTATCTGATATGTCCTTTTCAAATATCTTCTCCAATTCTGTTGGTTGCCTTTTTGTTTTGCTGATTGTTTCCTTCGCTCTGCAGAAGCTTTTTATTTTGATGTGGTCCGAATAGTTCATTTTTGCTTTTGTTTCCCTTGCCTCCAGAGACATGTTTTTGTGCCAGTACCATGCTGTCTTGATGATTACAGCTTTGTAGTATAGCTTGAAGTCCGGGATTGTGATGTCTCCTGTTTTTGTTTTCTTTTTCATGATTGCTTTGGCTATTCGGGGTCTTTTCTGGTTCCATACAAATTTTAGGATGATTTGTTCTAGCTCTGTGAAGAATGCTGGTGTTATTTTGATAGGGATTGCATTGAATATGTAAATTGCTTTGGGTAGTATCGACATTTTAACAATATTTGTTCTTCCTATCCAGGAGCATGGAATCTTTTTCCATTTTTTTGTGTCTTCTTCAATTTCTTTCATAAGCTTTCTATAGTTTTCAGTGTATAGATTTTTCACCTATTTGGTTAGATTTATTCCTAGGTATTTTATGGTTTTTTGTGCAACTGTAAATGGGATCAATTCCTTGATTTCTCTTTCTGTTGCTTCATTGTTGGTGTATAGGAATGAAACCGAGTTCTGTGCATTGATTTTATATCCTGTAACTTTGCTGAATTCATGAATCAATTCAGCAGTTTTTTGGTGGAATCTTTTCGGTTTTTCATATAGAGTATCATGTCATCTGCAAAGAGTGAAAGTCTGACCTCCTCCTGGCTGATTTGGATGCCTTTTATTTCTTTGTGTTGTCTGATTGCAGAGGCTAAGACTTCCAATACTATGTCAATAACAGTGGCGAGAGTGGACATCCCTGTCTTGTTCCTGACCTTAGGAGGTAAGCTCTCATTTTTTCCCCATTGAGGATGATATTAGCATTGGGTCTTTCATATATGGCTTTTATGATCTTGAGGTATGCTCCTTCTATCCCTACTTTCTTGAGGGTTTTTATCAAGAAAGGATGCTGTATTTTGTCAAATGCCTTCTCTGCACCTATTGAGAGCATCATATGGTTCTTGTCCTTTATTTTATTGATGTGATGAATCACATTGACTGTTTTGTGGATATTGAACCAGCCCTGCATCCCAGGGATAAATCCCACTTGGTCGTGGTGAATAATTTTTTTAATGTATTGTTGGATCCGGTTGGCTAATATCTTATTGAGGATTTTTGCATCCATGTTCATCAGGGAAATTGGTCTATAGTTCTCCTGTTTAAATTTTTTTTTCAACGTTTATTTATTTTTGGGACAGAGAGAGACAGAGCATGAACAGGGGAGGGGCAGAGAGAGAGGGAGACACAGAATCGGAAACAGGCTCCAGGCTCTGAGCCATCAGCCCAGAGCCTGACGCGGGGCTCGAACTCACGGACCGCGAGATCGTGACCTGGCTGAAGTCGGACGCCCAACCGACTGTGCCACCCAGGCGCCCCTATAGTTCTCCTTTTTAGTGGGTCCTTTGTCTGGTTTTGGAATCAAGGTAATGCTGGCCTCATAGAAAGTGTTTGGAAGTTTTCCTTCCATTTCTACTTTTTGAAACAGCTTCAAGAGAATAGGTGTTAACTCCTCCTTAAATGTTTAGTAGATAGAATTCCCCTGGAAAGCCATCTGGCCCTCGACTCTTGTTTTTTGGGAGATTTTTGATTACTAATTTGATTTCCTTACTGGTTATGGGTCTGTTCAAATTTTCTATTTCTTCCTGTTTCAGTTTTTTTTAACATTTATTTATTTTTGAGACAGAGAGAGACAGAGTGCAAGTGGGGGAGGGTCAGAGAGAGGGAGACACAGAATCTGAAACAGGCTCCAGGCTCTGAGCTGTCAGCACAGAGCCAGACGCGGGGCTCAAACTCACGGACTGCGAGATCATGACCTGAGCCGAAGTCAGCCACTTAACTGACTGAGCCACCCAGGCACCCCTCTTCCTGTTTCAGTTTTGGTAGTGTATATGTTTCTAGGAATTTGTCCATTTCTTCCAGATTGCCCATTTTATTGGCATATAATTGTTCATAATATTCTCTTATTATTGTTTTTATTTCTGCTGTGTTGGTTGTGATCTCTCCTCTTTCTTGATTTTATTTATTTGGGTACTTTCCTTTTTCTTTTTGATCAAACTGACTAGTGGTTTATTAATTTTGTTAATTATTTCAAAGAACCAGCTTCTGGTTTCATTGACCTGTTCTACTGTTTTTTGTTTTTTGGTTTTTGTTTTTTGCTTTCAATAGCATTAATTTCTACTCTAATCTTTATTATTTCCTGTCTTCTGCTGCTTTTGGGTTTTATTTGCTGTTTTTTTTTCCAGCTCTTTAAGGTGTAAGGTTAGGTTGTGTATCTGAGATCTTTCTTCCTTCTATAGGAAAGCCTGGATTCCTATATACTTTCCTCTTATGACTGCCTTTGCTGCATCCCAGAGGTTTTGGGTTGTGGTGTTATCATTTTCATTGGCTTCCAAGAACTTTTCAATTTACTCTTTAACTTCTTGGTTAGCTCATTCATTCTTTAGTAGGATGTTCTTTAGTCTCCAAATATTTGTTACCTTTCCAAATTTTTTCTTGTGGTTGATTTCAAGTTTCATAGTGTTGTGGTATGAAAATATGCATGGTATGATCTCAATCTTTTTGTACTTGTTGAGGGCTGATTTGTGTCCCAGTATATGGTCTATTCTGGAGAATGTTCCATGTGCACTGGAGAAGAATGTATATTCTGCTGCTTTAGGATGAAATGTTCTGAATATGTCTGTTAAGTCCATCTGCTCCAGTGTGTCATTCAAAGCCATTGTTTCCTTGTTGATTTTTTGATTAGATGATCTGTCCATTGCTGTGAGTGGGGTGTTGAAGTCTCCTACTACTATGGTATTCTTATCAATGAGTTTCTTTATGTTTGTGATTAATTGATTTATATATTTGGGTGTTTCCACATTTGGCGATAAATGTTTACAATTGTTAGGTCTTCTTGGTAGACAGACCCCTTAATTATGATATAATGCCCTTCTTCATCTCTTGATACAGTCTTTATATTAAAGTCTAGATTGTCTGATATAAGTATGGCTACTCTGGCTTTCTTTCGTTGATCATTAGCATGATAGATGGTTCTCCATCCCCTTACTTTCAATCTGAAAGTGTCTTTAGAGAAAGTGGGTCTCTTGTAAACAGCATGTAGATGGATCTTGTTTTCTTATCCATTCTGTTACCCTGTGTGTTTTGACTGGGGCATTTAGTCCATTGATGTTTAGAGTGAGTACTGAAAGATATGAATTTATTACCATTATGTTGCTTGTAGAGTTGGGAGTTTCTGTTGGTGTTCTCTGGTCCTTTCTAGTCTTTGTTGCTTTTGGTCTTTATTTATTTGTTTTGTTTTGTTTTGTTTTCCCTTCAGGGAGTCCCCCTCAAAATTTTTTGCAGGGCTGGTTTAGTGGTCACAAAATCCTTTAATTTTTGTTTGTCTGGGAAACTTTTTATCTCTCCTTCTATTTTGAATGACAGCCTTGCTGGATAAAGAATTCTTGGCTGCATATTTTTCTGATTCAGCACATTGACTATATCCTGCCACTCCTTTTGGCCTGCCAAGTTTCTGTGGATAGGTCTACTGCAAACCTGATGTGTCTTCCCTTGTAAGTTAAAGACTTTTTTTCCCTTGTTGCTTTCATGATTCTTTCCTTGCCTGAGTATATTGTGAATTTGACTATGATATGCCTTGTTGATGGTCGTTTTTTTGTTGAATATAATGGGAGTCCTCTGTGATTCCTGAATTGTTATGGCTGTGTCTTTCCCCAGGTTAGGAAAGTTTTCCGCTATCATTTGCTCACATAACCCTCCTACCCCTATTTCTCTCTTTTCCTTTTCTGGAACCCCTATGATTCTGATGTTGTTCCTTTTTAATGAGTCACTGATTTATCTAATTCTTAAATCATGCTCTTTTGCCTTAATCTCCCTCTTTTTTTTCCTGCTTCATTACTCTCCATAAGTTTGTCCTCTATACCACTGATTCTCTGTTCTGCCTCATCCATCCTCCCGCCGTGGCCTTCATTCGAGATTGAAGCTCAGTTATAGCATTTTTATATTTCATCCTGACTAGATTTTACCTCCTTTATCTCCACAGAAAGGGATTGTAATCTATTTTCAACTCCGGCTAGTATTCCTATTATCATGATTCTAAATTCTGGTTAAGACATCTTGCTTGTATCTGTGTTGGTTAAGTCCCTGACTGTCGTTTCTTCCTGCTCTTTCTTTTGGGGTGAATTCCTTCATTTTGTCATTTTGAAGGGAGAAAAGGAACTAATGAGTTAAAGAAAAATTAAAATAAAAAAAATTAAATTTAAAAAAATATTAAAATTAAAATATTAAAAACAAACACACACAAAAAATCTAATAAATGATGCTAGATCGTAGGTTGTTTTAGTCTGAGTGTTTAAAAGGGGTTGATAGATTAGAGAAAAAAGGGGAAAGGAAAAAAAAAGAAAAAGGATATCATTTGAAAATTTGAAAAAATGAATACACTGAAGTAGACTAAAATGAAATGATGGAAGTAAATTAGAATTTGGGAAAATGTACACAAAAGTAAAAAATATAGTAGAAAAAATAAAGAAAAATATTTTAATAAAAATGAATTTTTTTTCTGTATTTAAGAAAAAGAAAAGAAACAAAAAAGAGAAAAAAGAAAAAAAGAATAGATGGACCAGCGAACAGACTGAAATATGACTGAAATTACTTTGTTTTCCCCTAGTATTCAAACTATGAACTGCTTTATAGTCCATAAACTAAGCAGGTGGAGAGATTTGTGTTTCTGAAGAGTGAGGTTGGCACAGTTTGTCGGGGCTTAGTGTAACGACTCTGTTCTCCACTATGTGGCACTGCTTAGCTTACTGGGGTGGATTGTTGTGGTGCTTGTAGGTATGTGTGTGCATGCATGGGAGCGTTGAAAATGGCATCACCCAGCTACCCAGCCTCTGGTATCAGAACTCTGTTCTCCCAGATAGGCAATCACGCACCTGTCCTTTGTCTTTGGCCTCCACCCACTCCCCGCTTTTACACAGTCTGTGACAAAGCCCCAGGCAGCACCTCCCTCCTGAGTTTTGTCTCATATGTGGCTGGTTTTCCCAAACCCTTACTTCTGAGGGGCTGTGACTTTGACCCTTTCTGCCCCTCTGCAGAGGGTCTCACTGAACAATGGTCAGGTGCCAGCCACAGCCAGGAATGCTGGCAGGACCATGCTGCTGCCAATGCCCAGAGACTGTGGCCGGGTGCCAGCCCACCCCAGAAAAAGTTCCCAATATAGTGTAGCAGCAGCACTTCCTGGATCATGGAAAATCACAACACATATCTGGCACCAGGCTTCACCCTTAATGACCTGTTCCAGCACCAGCGAATGTGGTTGTTCTCCCAGGTCCACTGGGGCCTGCCTTTGGGGGACCCACACAGCCACTACTAGGTGTCCTCCCAGCAGGGGAACCAGCTCTCCCCGTGTGGCCTGAAGAACCCCAGACTCCACTCTGCTCCTGGGGATTCGCTCTTACCACCAGAGCACCGCCAGGTATGGAGCTGCGGCGTTTCAGATTCTGCGCTCCCCCTGTTTATGGTCTTAATGGAATTTATACCCTCTCCTTTCTCCTTTCTCCATTTCTCCCTTTTCAGTTCAGTCCCTGCAGCTGTTTCCACTTTTCTACTTTCTCTCCAGCTGCTTTTTAGGGGGGTGCTTTTCCCATATTCTTCCTCCCCACCCCACCCCCCCGTCTCCATCCTCTCTCTGCCCACAAAAGCGGCTCCCTGCCTCCCTGCAGCTTCTCCCTCCCCCAGTTTACCTCTCCGTGCCATGTACCTGCTGAGTTCTGTAGTTTAGGTTGTGCAGATTGTTGTGTGAATCCTCAGATCAATTTTCTAGGTGTGCAGGATGGTTTAGTGTTGGTCTGGCTATATTTAATGGATGCGACACACACTCAAAGAAAGGTGTATTTTATTTTTAAATGTAACTGTGTATATTAAATATGCTTAGAAAAGGATTTAGAAGAATATATACCAAGGTGTTTTTAATGGTTTTCTCTATTTGGATGGAATTCTGAGGATTTGTTTGCTTGTTTGTTTATTGCCAGGTCTGTTTCAGATTCTTTTTTTTTTTTTCAACGTTTATTTATTTTGGGGACAGAGAGAGACAGAGCTTGAACGGGGGAGGGGCAGAGAGAGAGGGAGACACAGAATCGGAAACAGGCTCCAGGCTCTGAGCCATCAGCCCAGAGCCCGACGCAGGGCTCAAACTCCCGGACCGCGAGATCGTGACCTGGCTGAAGTCGGACGCTTAACCGACTGCGCCACCCAGGCGCCCCTGTTTCAGATTCTTGTAATACATATGCCCTGCCTTTGAAATAAGAAAAACTTATTTTGCTTTTTTTTAATGTTTATTTATTTAGAGAGAGAGAGCAGGAGTGGGGAAGGGACAGAAAGAGAGAGGGGGAGAGAATTCCAAGCAGGCCCCTCACAATTAGTGCAGAGCTGAACTCAGGGCTCAAACTCACAAACTATTAGATCATTACCTGAGCCAAAGTCAGACGCTTAACTGACTGAGGCACCCGGGTGCCCCTTATCTGCCTATTTGGATGATGAGATTTAATGAGTCAAGTCATATCAGTAGTCATGAATCTAACCTACCATCCAAGTGTGGGAAGACCATCATCAAGCAAGCCTGTGCTGGAAAACTATAGTGCCTAGAACCCAAATGGTTACCAAAATGCCCCCTACTGATGCAGAAAAATCTGAACAGAGCAGTCTCTGTATCTGAGTACATTGTAAGACCCCTAGTGGGTGCCTGAAACTGCAGATAGTACCGAAACCTATTTACATGAAGTTTTTTCCTAGGTGTACATACCTACGGTAAAGTTTAATTTATCAGTTAGGCACCGTAAGAGATTAACAGCAACAACTAATACTAAAATAGAACAATTATAACAATACACTGCAAAAGTTATGTGAATGTGGCCCTCTCTCTCTCAAGGTATCATATACCATACTCATCCTTCTTTTTGTAAAATGACAAAATGCCTACGTGATGAGATGAAGGGAAGTGAATGATGCAGGCAGCAGCATGAAGCTACCACTTGACCTTCTGATGATATGTCAGAAAGAGGATCATCTGCTTCAGGACCACAGTTGAGCAGGGGTGCCTGAACCCCAGAAGGTGAAACCATGGATAATGGGAGACTACTGTACATATAAGAATAAAAGAACATTCATTACCTTTACTACCTTTCATTTAACATCCTGTGTGCACCGCTTAAGGCCATATGCATACATTCAATCCATCTTCTTCATGACAACTTTTAAATATTTGAAAATATCTGAAATATTCTGAATATTTGAAAACAGCTATTATAGTCCTTGTCAGTCTTCTCCTATTTCTTTTGACCCTTCCTATGTGACATAGTGCTATAGGTTGAATGTTTGTGTCCCCTAAAATTCATATGTTAAAAACATAGTGCCCAAGGAGATGGTATTAGAAGGTAGGGCTCTGGGAAGTGATTAGGTCATGAGGGTGAAACCCTCATGAATGGGATTTGTGTCCTTATAAAAGAGACCCCAGGTTGCAACTTCACCCATTTCCTCACGTGAGGATAGAGGGAGAAATCAGTGGTCTGGAACCCAGAAAAGAGCTTTCACCAGGACCTGACCATGCTGGCACCGTGACCTTGGACTTCCAATTTTCAGAACTGTCAGAAATAAATGTCTGTTGTTATAAACCACCCAGTATGTGGTATTTTGATATAACAGCCAGAAAAGAGTAAGACACATGGATTATAGGTCACCATCAATAAATACTCTAGTTTGATGGTGTTCCACTCAAAATATGTCACCTAAAACCAAACACATTTTGGGGCACCTGGGTGGCTCAGTCAGTTAGGTGTCCGACTTCAGCTCAGGTCATGATCTCACAGTCTGTGAGTTCAAGCCCTGCATCAGGCTCTGTACTGACAGCTCAGAGCCTAGAGCCTGCTTCCGATTCTGTGTCTCCCTCTCTCTCTGCCCCTCCCCTGCTCATGCTCTGTCTCTCTCTGTCTCAAAAATGAACAAAAAAAAATATTTAAAAAATCACATTTTTCTAAATGTGTTTTGACAGTCCAGTAAGTGAGACCTTACTTAATTTGCAGAATATTTTTGCATGATTAAAACTTAAGGATGGCACAAAAACAGACACATAGACCAATGGAATAGAATAGAAACCCCAGAACTAGACCCACAAACGTATGGCCAACTCATCTTTGACAAAGCAGGAAAGAACATCCAATGGAAAAAAGACAGCCTCTTTAACAAATGGTGCTGGGAGAACTGGACAGCAACATGCAGAAGGTTGAAACTAGACCACTTTCTCACACCATTCACAAAAATAAACTCAAAATGGATAAAGGACCTAAATGTGAGACAGGAAACCATCAAAACCTTAGAGGAGAAAGCAGAAAAAGACCTCTCTGACCTCAGCCGTAGCAATCTCTTACTCGACACATCCCCAAAGGCAAGGGAATTAAAAGCAAAAGTGAATTACTGGGACCTTATGAAGATAAAAAGCTTCTGCACAGCAAAGGAAACAACCAACAAAACTAAAAGGCAACCAACGGAATGGGAAAAGATATTCACAAATGACGTATCGGACAAAGGGCTAGTATCCAAAATCTATAAAGAGCTCACCAAACTCCACACCCGAAAAACAAATAACCCAGTGAAGAAATGGGCAGAAAACATGAATAGACACTTCTCTAAAGAAGACATCCGGATGGCCAACAGGCACATGAAAAGATGTTCAGCGTCGCTCCTTATCAGGGAAATACAAATCAAAACCACACTCAGGTATCACCTCACGCCAGTCAGAGTGGCCAAAATGAACAAATCAGGAGACTATAGATGCTGGAGAGGATGTGGAGAAACGGGAACCATCTTGCACTGTTGGTGGGAATGCAAATTGGTGCAGCCGCTCTGGAAAGCAGTGTGGAGGTTCCTCAGAAAATTAAAAATAGACCTACCCTATGACCCAGCAATAGCACTGCTAGGAATTTATCCAAGGGATACAGGAGTACTGATGCATAGGGCCACTTGTACCCCAATGTTCATAGCAGCACTCTCAACAATAGCCAAATTATGGAAAGAGCCTAAATGTCCATCAAGTGATGAATGCATAAAGAAATTGTGGTTTATATACACAATGGAGTACTACGTGGCAATGAGAAAAAATGAAATATGGCCTTTTGTAGCAACGTGGATGGAATTGGAGAGTGTGATGCTAAGTGAAATAAGCCATACAGAGAAAGACAGATACCATATGGTTTCACTCTTATGTGGATCCTGAGAAACTTAACAGGAACCCATGGGGGAGGGGAAGGAAAAAAAAAAAAGAGGTTAGAATGGGAGAGAGCCAAAGCATAAGAGACTGTTAAAAACTGAGAACAAACTGAGGGTTGATGGGGGGTGGGAGGGAGGAGAGGGTGGGTGAGGGGTATTGAGGAGGGCACCTTTTGGGATGAGCACTGGGTGTTGTATGGAAACCAATTTGTCAATAAATTTCATTAAAAAAAAATAAAAATAAATAAAATAAAATAAAACTTAAGGACACCAACTTCTTTTACTTTGTTTTCTTTTCATTTGAGTTTTTTTAATATGAAATTTATTGTCAAATTGGTTTCCATACAACACCCAGTGCTCATCCCAAAAGGTGCCCTCCTCAATACCCATCACCCACCCTCTCCTCCCTCCCACCCCCCATCAACCCTCAGTTTATTCTCAGTTTTTAACAGTCTCTTATGGTTTGGCTACCTCCCTCTCTAACCTTTTTTTTTTCCTTCCCCTCCCCCATGGGTTTCTGTTAAGTTTCTCAGGATCCACATAGGAGTGAAACCATATGGTATCCGTCTTTCTCTGTATGACTTATTTCACTTAGCATAACACTTTCCAGTTCCATCCACGTTGCTACAAAAGGCCATATTTCATTCTTTCTCATTGCCAAGTAGTATTCCATTGTGTATATAAACCACAATTTCTTTATCCATTCATCAGTTGATGGACATTTAGGCTCTTTCCATAATTTGGCTATTGTTGAGAGTGCTGCTATAAACATTGGGGTACAAGTGCCCCTATGCATCAGCACTCCTGTATCCCTTGGGCAAATTCCTAGCAGTGCTATTGCAGGTAATAGGGTAGATCTATTTTTAATTTTTTGAGGAACCTCCACACTGTTTTCCAGAGTGGATGAACCAGTTTGCATTCCCATCAACAGTGCAAGAGGGTTCCTGTTTCTCCACATCCTCGCCAGCATCTTTAGTCTCCTGATTTGTTCATTTTAGCCACTGACTGGCATGAGGTGATATCTCAGTGTGGTTTTGATTTGTATTTCCCTGATGAGGAGTGATGTTGAGCATCTTTTCATTTCCCTGTTGGTCATCTGGCTGTCTTCTTTAGAGAAGTGTCTGTTCATGTTTTCTGCCCATTTCTTCACTGGATTATTTGTTTTTCAGGTGTGGAGTTTGGTGAGCTCTTTATAGATTTTGGATACTAGCCCTTTGTCCAATATGTCATTTGCAAATATCTTTTCCCATTCCGTTGGTTGCCTTTTAGTTTTGTTGATTGTTTCCTTTGCAGTGCAGAATCTTTTTATCTTCATGAGGTCCCAATAGTTCATTTTTGCTTTTAATTCCCTTGCCTTTGGAGATATGTCAAGTAAGAAACTGCTGCAGCTGAGGCCAGAGAGGTTTTTTTCCTGCTTTCTCCTCTAGGGTTTTGATGGTTTCCTGTCTCACATTCAGGTCTTTTATCAATTTTGAGTTTATTTTTGTGAATATTGTAAGAGAGTGGTCTACTTTCATTCTTCTGCATGATGCTGTCCAGTTCTCCTAGCACCATTTGTTAAAGAGACTGTCTTTTTTCCGTTGGATATTCTTTCCTGCTTTGTCAAAGATTAGTTGGCCATACTTTTGTGCGTCTAATTCTGGAGTCTCTATTCTATTCCATTGGTCTATGTGTCTGTTTTTGTGCCAATGCCATGCTGGCTTGATGATTACAGCTTTGTAGTAGAGCCTAAAGTCTGGGATTGTGATGCCTCCCGCTTTGGTCTTCTTCTTCAAAATTTGGCTATTCGGGGCCTTTTGTGGTTCCATATGAATTTTAGGATTGCTTGTTCTAGTTTCGAGAAGAATGCTGGTGCAATTTTGATTGGGATTGCATTGAATGTATAGATAGCTTTGGGTAATATTGACATTTTAACAATATTTATTCTTCCAATCCATGAGCATGGACTGTTTTTCCATTTCTTTATATCTTCCTCAATTTCCTTCATAAGCTTTCTATAGTTTTCAGCATACAGATCTTTTACATCTTTGGTTAGGTTTATTCCTAGGTATTTTATGATTCTTCATGCAGTTGTGAATGGGATAAGTTTCTTTATTTGTCTTTGTGTTGCTTCATTGTTAGTGTATAAGAATGCAACTGATTTCTGGACATTGATTTTGTATCCTGCAACTTTGCTGAATTCATGTATCAGTTCTAGCAGACTTTTGGTGGAGTCTATCGGATTTTCCATGCATAATATCATGTCATCTGCAAAAAGTGAAGGCTTAACTTCATCTTTGCCAATTTTGATGCCTTTGATTTCCTTTTGTTGTCTGATTGCTGATGCTAGAACTTCCAACACCTTGTTAAACAACAGTGGTGAGGGTAGACATCCCTGTCATGTTCCTGTTCTCAGGGGGAAAGCTCTCAGTTTTTTCCCCATTGAGGGTGATATTAGCTGTGGGCTTTTCATAAATGGCTTTTATGATGTTTAAGTATGTTCCTTCTATCCTGACTTTCTCGAGGGCTTTTATTAAGAAAGGATGCTGAATTTTGTGAAATGCTTTTGCTGCATCGATTGATAGGATCATATGGTTCTTATCTTTTTTTGCATTAATGTGATGTATCACATTGATTGATTTGCATATGTTGAACCAGCCCTGTAGCCCAGGAATGAATCCCACTTTATCATGGTGAATAATTTTTTTTATATGCTGTTGAATTCGATTTGCTAGTATCTTATTGAGAATTTTTGCATCCATATTCATCAGGGATATTGGCCTGTAGTTCTCTTTTTTTACTGGGTCTCTTTCTGGTTTAGGAATCAAACTAATGCTGGCTTCATAGAATGAGTCTGGAAGTTTTCCTTCCCTTTCTATTTTTTTGGAACAGCTTGAGAAGGATAGATATTATCTCTGCTTTAAATGTCTGGTAGAATTCCCCAGGGAAGCCATATGGTCCTGGACTCTTATTTGTTGGGAGATTTTTGATAACTGATTCAATTTCTTCGCTGGTTATGGGTCCTTTCAAGTTTTCTATTTCTTCCTGTTTGAGTTTTGGAAGTGGGTGTGTGCTTAGGAATTTGTCCATTTCTTCCAGGTTGTCCATTTTGTTGGCATATAATTTTTCATAGTATTCCCTGATAATTGCTTGTATTTCTGAGGGATTGGTTGTAATAATTCCATTTTCATTCATGATTTTATCTATATGGGTCCTCTCTCTTTTCTTTTTGAGAAACCTGGCTAGAGGTTTATCAATTTTGTTTATTTTTTGAAAAAACCAATTCTTGGTTTCATTAATCTGCTCTGCAGTTTTTTTTAGATTCTATATTGTTTATTTCTGCTCTGATATTTATTATTTCTCTTCTTCTGCTGTGTTTGGGGTGTCTTTGCTGTTCTGCTTCTGTTTCCTTTAGGTGTGCTGTTAGACTTTGTATTTGGGATTTTTCTTGTTTCTTGAGATAGACCTGGATTGCAATGTATTTTCCTCTCAGGACTGCCTTTGCTGCATCCTAAAGCGTTTGGATTGTTGTATTTTCATCTTCATTTGTTTCCATATATTTTAAAATTTCTTCTCTAATTGCCTTGTTGACCCATTTATTCTTTAGTAGGGTGTTCTTTAGCCTCCATGCTTTTGGAGGTTTTCCAGACTTTTTCCTTGGTTGATTTCAAGTTTCGTAGCATTGTGGTCTGAAATAGTGCATGGTGTGATCTCAATTTTGTATACTTATGAAGGGCTGTTTTGTGACCCAGTATGTGATCTATCTTGGAGAATGTTCCATGTGCACTCGAGAAGAAAGTATATTCTGTTGCTTTGGGATGCAGAGTTCTAAATATATCTGTCAAGTCCATCTGATCCAATGTCTCATTCAGGGCCCTTGTTTCTTTATTGATCCTGTGTCTAGATGATCTATCCATTGTTGTAAGTGGAGTATTAAAGTCCCCTGCAATTACCACATTCTTATCAATAAGGTTGCTTATGTTTGTGAGTAATTATTTTATATATTTGGGGGCTCCTGTATTTGGTGCATAGACATTTATAATTGCTAGCTCTTCCTGATGTAATTACCCTATAATTATTGTATAATGCCCTCTTCATCTCTTGTTACAACCTTTAATTTAAAGTGTAGTTTATCTGATATAAGTATGGCTACTCCAGCCTTCTTTTGACTTCCAGTAGCATGATAGTTCTCCATCCCCTTACTTTCAGTCTGAAGGTGTCCTCAGGTCTAAAATGAGTCTCTTGTGGACAGAAAATAGATGGGTATTGTTTTTTTATCTATTCTGATACCCTATGTCTTTTAGTTGGAGCATTTAGTCCATTTACATTCAGTGTTATTACAGAAAAATATGGGTTTAGAGTCATTGTGATGTCTGTAGGTTTCATGCTTGTAGTGATGTCTCTGGTACTTTGTGGTCCTTGCAACATTTCACTCACAGAATCCCCCTTAGGATCTCTTGTCGGGCTGGTTTAGTGGTGATGAGTTCCTTCAGTTTTTGTTTGTTTGGGAAGACCTTTATCTCTCCTTCTATTCTGAATGACAGACTTGCTGGATAAAGGATTCTCAGCTGCATATTTTTTCTGTTCATCACATTGAAGATTTCCTGCCATTCCTTTCTGGCCTGCCAAGTTTCAGTAGATAGGTCTGCCACTAGTATTACTGGTCTCTCTTTATATGTTAGAGTGTGTTTATCCCTAGCTGCTTTCAGAATTTTCTCTTTATCCTTGTATTTTGCCAGTTTCACTATGATATATTGTGCAGAAGATCAATTCAAGTTATGTCTGAAGGGAATTCTCTGTGCCTCTTGGATTTCAATGCCTTTTTCCTTCCCCAGATCAGGGAAGTTCTCAAGTACGATTTGTTCAAGTACACCTTTAGCCCCTTTCTCTCTCTCTTCCTCTTCTGGAATTCCTATGTTATGGATATCGTTCCATTTGATTGCATTGCTTAGTTCTCTAATTCTCCCTTCATACTCCTGGATTTTTTTATCTCCCTTTTTCTCAGCTTCCTCTTTTTCCATAATTTTATCTTCTAATTCACCTATTCTCTCCTCTGCCTCTTCAATCCGAGCTGTGGTCTCCTCCATTTTATTTTGCACCTCATTTATAGCATATTTTAGCTCCTCCTATTTCTTAGTCCCTTGATCTCTGTCGCAATAGATTCTTTGCTGTCCTCTATACTTTTTTCAAGCCCAGTGATTAATTTTATGACTGTTATTCTAAATTCTTGTTCCTTTATATTGCTTAAATTGGTTTTGATCAATTCGTTAGCTGTCGCTACTTCCTGGAGTCTCTTTTGAGGAGAGTTCTTCCATTTCATTATTTTGAGTAGTTCCTGCTGTGGCTCCCAAATGCAGGGCACTTCCTCTGTGCCTTTCAGAGTAACTTGTGTTGGTGGGCGGGGCCACAGTCTGACCTGATGTCTGTCCCCAGCCCACCACTGGGGCCACAGTCAGACTGGTATGTACCTTATCTTCCCCTCTCCCAGGGGTAGGACTCACTGTGGAGTGGTGTGGCCCCTGTCTGAGCTGCTTGCACACTGCCAGGCTTGTGGTGCTGCTTTGATGGGATCTGTCATATTAGCCAGAGTGGATCCGCAAGGTGCACAGGGGCAGGAGGGGCAGGCTTAGCTAGCTTTGCCATTGGTAGTCCCCTGCAGGAGGGGCCCTGCAGCACCAGGAGGGAGGCAGACCTGTAGGAGGGATGGATCCACAGAAGCACAGTGTTGGGTGTTTGCATGGTGCAAGCAAGTTCAGTGATGGGAACTTGTTCCCTTTGGAATTTCGGCTGGGGGATGGGAGAGAGAAATGGCACCTGCCAGCACCTTTGTTCCCCTGCCGAGCTCTGTCCTTCTGTGGCTAAACAATTCTCCCTCCCAGCGTCCTCTCACCCTCCCGGCTCTCCGAGAGCAGAGCTGTTGACTTTTAACATTCCAGATGTTAAGTCCCGCTGGCTGTCAGAACTCACGGAGTCCAGCCCCTTCGCCCGTGCAAGTCAGACCTGGGGGGCTCTGCCTTGCCGGGCTGGCTGCCCTTCCATTGCCCTGGCTCCCTCCTGACAGTCCTTGTAGCACGCACTGCCTCTCCACCCTTCTTACCCTCTTCCATGGGCCTCTTGTCTATGCTTGGCTCCAGCGAGGCCATTCTCCTAGTCTTCCAGCAGTTTTCTAGGTTATTTAGGCAGATGTGGGTGGAATCTAAGTGATCAGCAGGACGAGGTGAGCCCAGTGCCCTCCTATGCCACCATCTTCCCACTCATGTCCTTCATTTGAGTTTTAGAACCGTGTAATACTATTGACCAAAGATTCTAAGAGATTTAGCAAGGTCTGATAATATGAAATATAATTTTTTAAAAAATGCACAAAATAGAAACCCAAAAATAATAATTCATGAGTGCTTTTCTAGCTAATCGTATGTGTGTTTTAGAGAGAGAGAGAGAAAAATCCCAGGTCTTGTGCAATGTCATGGTGGTAGAGTTGTTAAGAAAATATAAGCTTTGAGGGGTGCCTGGGTGGCACAGTCGGTTAAGCACCCGACTTCAGCCAGGTCACGATCTCTCGGTCCGTGAGTTCGAGCCCCGCGTTGGGCTCTGGGCTGATGGCTCGGAGCCTGGAGCCTGTTTCCGATTCTGTGTCTCCCTCTCTCTCTGCCCCTCCCCCGTTCATGCTCTGTCTCTCTCTGTCCCAAAAATAAATAAACGTTGAAAAAAAAAATTAAAAAAAAATCTTTAAAAAAAAAAAGAAAATATAAGCTTTGAAATCCTATGTCAAATTCCAGTTATAATGAGTGCTGACTGTGTGACTTATGGTAAATTATTTTCTGGTTTGTAAAACTTTCTTTATAAAATCCTTTTATAACAACTGTTGAAGGATTATATTAATTCATATTTATAAGTTTCGTAAGAAAGTATCTACAATATAGTAAATAGTCAAAATAGTAAATAATAAATACAGAAGACCTTTCAGACATCCACAGCAAACACATGTCTACACTGGGTCCCTTTGAGTTTGAGAATCAGGACACACTCCATTTTTCCTCCAAAGCTAGCTGCTGACCATATGGATCTCATAGTTAACTGTAACTTTCACACTCTTCTTCAAGAATTACTATGAAGCCTAATTTTCACTATTCAAATCTTACCCTTACCTTCCTCTGTGGTAGTGGTGGATACTGAATAAGTGGGCTAGACTCTGGATAGTATCTGGAAACCCAGGATCAGTGATCCAACCTGCAGGAAAAGAACTAAAAGTGGAAAATGAGTCAACATGCAGGAGTCAGGCATTGCCAGCAGACAGTGAAAGCAAGGAGCTAGGGGTTATTCCAAGAGGTGCCAAGGATAATGGGGTAATCTCTGTAACTTGCCTTCATTGGACATGAGAAATGTGGTGCCTGTATGATCCTGGCTGCCATTTACTCACCACCCAGTGGCAGACATTGTGCAAAATGCTTTCCATGCATTCATTGTGTCCCTTCCATCTCCAAGAGGTTGGTAGTGTTACTTATTTTCCAGATGAGAAGTCCAAAGCTCTGAGAATTTAGGTCACTCTCCAAGTTCACACAGTAAGGAAGGAGGTGAATCTGGGGCTGAGTGTGGTTTTCTCTGCCTCCATGGGCTCTACTAACTCAAAGGGATGGTTTTGGTGGACCTTCACACTCTGATACTCAAGCAATTTTTTTTTTATCCTAGTTGAACCTTCAGTTCTCCCTTCAGTGGGGGAAAGTGGGCAATCACATTTTGCTGATGGAATCCCTTACCTCCAAAACACTAGGCTTCTCTAGAAACCCCATGAACTGTGTGCTGTACCCCAGCCTGCTTGGGTGCTGCAGTCCCTGGTCCCTTAAGCCATGCCTTACCTGTTTAGCCTCACGTCTGAGCAAGTCTTCACAGCTGCCTCAGTTCTAGATCTTTCATCTGGAGTCTGTAATGCCTTACCCTGGTAATTAGTTGTAACAGAACTTCCTTACTGTTCTCAAAATACCCCCACAAACCTTTATTTATTTATCCTGGATCCACCAACTCTTCGCTTCTTGGCCTATCTCTCTCTTTTATATTTGCTCTTAGATAACTTCGTTAGCTACCTCCCCATTTTCTTTGGGGTCATCATGGTCCTTTAAAGCTGCCAGGATAGGTATTTATGAAGATTTTACTCCAAAATATATGCCCAGAACTTGTGAGGACGTGCTTCAAATGCAAAAGAAAAAAGTGAAGCTTCTGGGTGGCTCAGTTGGTTAAGCATCCAACTCTGGACTTAGGCTCAGGTCATGATTTCACAGTTCATGAGATGGAGCCCCACTATGGGCTCTGCATTGATAGCATGGAACCTGTGTAGGATTCTCTCTCTCTCCCCCTCTCTTTCTCTCTTCCCCTCCCCATGGTTGCACATGTTCATGCTCTCGCTCTAAAAATAAATGAATAAGCATTTAAAAAAATAACCCTTGCCCTATCATTAGGTGCCACTGAGTCATTCCCTCATGAAGAGGAGCATCCATGGCTTTTCCTGTAATCAGCTTTCTAGCACTTTCCCCATTTCAGACTAGTGGCTCTTTGAGAAAGAAGACCATTCCCTCTCAAGACCATATTTTTCATTTTCCTGTTTACGTTTGGAAAAGAGCAACATGCTATCACCACAGAATGCAAAGCAGAAGAGGGAGTAAGAGCCAGAATGGGAGTGGAGTTTCAGGCCTCAGCAGAGCCTGCTGTGGGGTAGTGTTTCTGTGCTGACCCATTTACCAGGTATGCACAGCCCTCCAAGAGCTAGTGCCCAGGGCTGACCTTGCCTCTGTGAAGAGAACGTCTGAGTCCCATCATTCCTTCTGCCCCATCTAGGGGCTGTCTCTTTCTAGCACCTACTATGAGCAAAGCGAGGAGCCATAAAGAGTCATATGTGCAATTTTGTTTGGCCTAAGTCATTTTAACATCTGTAAAGCAACCATGAATTCATCTATCACCAGATAAAGTCATTATTGAAGCAGCTGTTACCCAGACATGACTCCTAGCTGGGGCGGTGGGAGAGCAATTTATCTGTTAGCGGCAGCTTGCCAACATCTCACTTGCAATTTACAGAGAAGGAGAAATCCTCCGAATATAAGGTTCAGGCAGACATGTTTAAAATGGCTTTTTAAATTCTTTTTAAAAATAATATCTGTTGTTTTTCAATTTATAAAACACTTATAGAAAATTTGGAAAATTCAGAACCATGTACACAGGGGAAAATGATCTAATAAAGATATTGATTATTAATATTTTAATATATTCCCCTTCAAGGCATTTCTCTGTATACTAATAGATAGATAAATATATGATAGATAGATAGATAGATAGATACTGTATTATTGAGAATATGCCATATATTTATATGTGTTTGTACCTCCAACTGAGTGGAATCAGCCAGGGAAAATGAGTCTGTTCCTATCACTCTGCCCACAGTTTAGCCAAGTTTCCTTGGGGTCCCATACAGAAACTCTATTCATCTTTTTCTAGTGTTTGGCATCTTGTTTCATGTGGCCACTCCCCACAACTTCTGGAAAAGTCCCCTGGCCAGTCTGAGCACCTTCAACTTTTTATACGAGGATATCTCTTATGTTTCTCAGTGTCTGGTACTAGCTGATGGGAAGGCTAGCAAGTCAGTCCCATAAATCAAATCGGGAAAAGTCAATGGAAATTAGATGAATCAGGATATTAGAGAAATGTTAACAGAGCCCAACCTGAAGACCAAAGAGGAAAGAAATGCAGGCCAAGTCAGTCTGAAGTGTGATCTCCCCCACTTACACTCAATAATCAGAGAAATTCCATTTGAGTGTTTTTCCCAGTGCTCTTTCAAACCTTCTTCATGAGAAAGGAAGGTGTGTAAGGCACATTCCTTACCTTTGAGGAGCTCAGGGATAAGAATATATACCCTCCTCTAGGGCCAGGTTTCTCCACCTTGGCACTAAGGACACTCAGGGTCAGGTAATGCTTTGTTGTAGGGGGCTGTCCTGTGCTTTGTAGAATGATAGCAGCCTCCCTGGACTCTACCCACTAGATTCCAATAGTACTGCCCCCCCCCCCATCACCCCCAGCAAATTGCGACAACAAAAAAATGTCTCCAGATACTGCCAAATATCCCTTGTGGGGCAAAATTGCCCCCCCATTGTGAACCACTGAGCTAGATGTAGAGTTTGGGGACAGGGAGATACCCCCACTGCCTGCTGGCATCAAACAGAATGATCCTATTTGCAAATCATGAAAAAAAATGTCAACAGCAATGTCGTTAGGGACATCAGGGCCAAAGCACCCATAACCATGTGGATCTGGCAAGGAGAAAGGAAATAAAAATGGGTTCACATACCTTATTTATTTTAAACCTCTCAACAGTCCTTCGAGGTGCACCTTATTTCCCTCATTTTGAAGGTGAGAAAACTGAGGCTGAGCGGATAAGTAACTTGCCGGGAGATCACAGAGCTGGTAAACAGAGGGCTTCCCACCCTCCCCTGCTGTATCCAGCTAAGAGGTAAGAGTTCTTAGAGTTTGCACAAAGGAAAGCCTTATAAGCCTTATAAATCCTGGAGCATAAGGAGATGGGTCTGAACAGGGGTGGGCTTTAGCAACACCCAAAACTGACTGATTCCACAGAGAAGATATCACCCCTTCGAAATCCTCTGGTTTGTTAGAATCACTTTGTCAGCAAAACTGTCGTTGTAGTATTTTGTCTACTGATTGGGCCCTGCAATTAAGCCTCCCTTGATGAAGGCACGTTAAGGCTAATTTTAAATCTGATTACCGTCAGCACGACATCTATGTGAAGCTGTTTTTCAAACAAGTGACAGCGATTTTCCTGGGGATGCCAGTGTCAGAGGGTGTTGCCAGAAGTCTTTGCAGCTATGTCTTCCTCTCCCACCCCTGTAGCCCCCTCCAGATGCGGTGAGTTCACAGCATGTTAAACTCAAAGTGCCTCCATGCAAGGAAAGTGCCAACGCTTCTCTCCAAGGCCTTGGTGTCTCAGCGCTGGCCTGAATCAGATAGCAACGGAAGATGGAGTATCTAATCAGATTAATGAAGGGAAAAAAAAGCTCTGGGGCTGTGTCCTGAGGTCCCTTGACTTGGATCCTCCTGTATTAATAACAGTAAGAGCCATTCCTCCATTGTGGAGGAATAAAGGCAGAGATGGATTGACCAGATTGTTAAAAAGCCTCCTGGCCCCAGAGCCTTCCGCTGTCTCTCAGATCTTCTGATTTTTCTTTGAATAAAACATATGTTAAGCAAGACAGGAACCCTGAAGACTGACTTTCCAGACCCCCTTCAACCAACAGAGAAGCTGACATTCTACCTCCACTGCTTAAGATGACACCACTTCCATTAAAGTGTGTCAAGTGGGGCAACACCAAGCATGCCCAGGGCTGTGGAATCATTTCTGGAGTCTGCACATTGACCTGAGTCCAGTGCTAATCATTCTTTTTCTGACTCTCAATTTTCCCTTCTCCTTCATATCCTCTGCCTCTGAGACAATACGCATCTCTGTAAACTGTCTTCTCAAATTCCTGGCAAGAAAACAAGGAGCCTAAAGTCCTTCATGTCTGGACCATTGCTTATCTCTTTGGATTGCTCTCACTTACATTGAGGGCTGGACAAGTGCAGAGGTGATAAAGCCAGAAGAGAGGTTTGGAAGGTAGAAGAGGCAGTGCCTGGTGACCCATCAGGTGTGGGAGTAGACATGAGGGAGCAGTCCAGAGGGACTCTGAGGTTACTCGCTTCATTGATTAGAACAACGGTGTACATTAAACAGCAGAATGAGTTCAAGGTGGGCAGGGTGGTGTGGGAGGAACACATCTGCAGGAAGATGGGTGGTTGAATTTAGGTCATGGGGGTTGGAACACTGAGGGCCACGCCAGGGGTTGTATCTGTGAGAGAAGAGCAGCTCCGTCTGAAAGAAAGGCTGATTTCCCTGTCATTCTCCCTAACCACTGGGGCAAGCCCAATGACTGCTCTGTTGTTAATGAAGATTTCTTGTAAGTAGGAAGGTGACCTTAAAGCAAAACGGTAAGTCAGGGTCTTAGTGTAAGATTTTTCATGGTGGGGGAAATGGAGGGAGAGGAAGAAGACTATTGGTTTCTTCCTTGCCTTTGCACATCAACCAAAAAAGGGCATTGCCTAAGGGACTTGGTCTTCAAGCTCTGGAATAGCCACAGCTCCAGATCTCCAGGCCTGGTTATGAGAACCTCAGTCTCATCCCTAAAGGTCCAGACCTACAGCCTGGAAGAGTCAGCAGATTGCACCAGCTGCAACTTACTTGTTTGCTTATGCTTTTCATTAGTGGTATTATTATTATTATTATTATTATTATATCAGCATTAAAATACCTTTCGTTCTGTCATTTTAGTGTGTTTTATCCTCCTTTCTAAAGTGTCTCATCTTGGGGCACCTGCGTGGCTTAGTTGGTTGAGTGTCCGACTTCGGCTCAGGTCATGGTCTCATGGTTCGTGAGTTTGAGCCCCATGTTGGGCTCTGTGCTGACAGCTCAGAGCCTGAAGCCTGCTTCAGATTCTGTGTCTCCCCTTCTCTCTGCCCCTCCCCTGCTCACTCTCTCTCTCTCTCTCTCAAAAATAAACATTAAAATTTTTTTAAGTAAAATGTCTCATCTCATTTACCTGCTTTCCTATTTAATCTTTAACCTTCTGAGTTTTAGAGACAGTTTCCTTTGTTATTCTTTTTGTATTTTCATTAACATGCTGCCTTCCATTCCATTCCATACATTTGAATTTGTTTTGATTTTTACTTTAGCTTTTTAGCTCTGGGTTTTTTTAATCATTTACATTTTTATCTCTAAACCTTTCCTTTGTATCCATTCACACTTTTACTTCATTTACTGATTCATGTAAAAATTCTTTTATGTTCTTTTATTCCTTTTCAAAATCTCTACCCTTAAACTTAGCCTGTCCCTCCCAATCACCTTCTTACTAGGTTTTTCCCTTTCAATGTCTTTTTTTGTTTCTTCTTAACTTGAAGTCATTTTTGCTCCCTCTGTTGTTGTTGTGGCAAAAAGTTTCTGGAAATAATTCCCCCACGTCCCATGCTAAACAGAGATTGGATGTCTTTTCCCTTCTAAGGGCACACCCCCTTCCTCTCCATCTGGCTCCAATACAGTTTGCAATATAGATTTTTAGAAATAAATTCTGAGACAATTCTAAAATAAAGTGGACACACACACACACCCCTCTTACCTTATAAAATGAAATTCCTTCACAACCAATCATGATGCCTCTGAAGAGCTGGAATGACAGTTTATCACTTTACCACATTACGAGGAGCTGTGAGTTTTATAATCTCTGGCTCCAGAGAATTCAAAGAACCATAGAAGAGAAGGATTTCAAGGGGTTACAGTCTCATTTGGAAGAATACATGTCATGAGAGCCATGGAAGAGGAAATGGAACCAGTTAGGAGAGATAACTGGAAGGCTAAGTCAGGGTTGATTGGGAAGAGCAATGTGAAAGAGAGAAGTTACAGGACCCCTACTCGGTGCTGAAGACACTGCCCTATCTGCTTTGTAAACATGGCCCCCTTCCATCTTTATAATAGCAACCCCGCATGGAAGGTATTACTACCATTCTACAGATTAGAAAACTGAAGCTCACAGAAGTCAAAACACTTTTCTATGACCACATGGACACTAAATGATGGAGCCAGAAAATGAATGAGTTCTCCCTGCTTCTAGCATCTGTGTGCAAATGCCATTCTCTACCCTTCCCTTGGTAAAGATGAAAGAGCAAAAGATTGCAGAGAAAAAAGTAGATATGGAAAATGTTCTCCAGACCCATCATCAAGGGTATTTGGGAACTCTGAGGGGTCCTACAGGTCAGGGACAGAGGAGGCCCGGTAGGTTCTTCAGCAGCTGGGATGATCTGGAGGTGAATGGAAAGTAGGGGATCAAAGCATGAACAACTGGCTAATCAGAAGCCCCACGAGGGAGCGAAGGGCTGTCAGTGTGACTGAGGGAGAGCCGAGGCCTGGTCTTCTGGAACTGCACCGTCCAAATGCAAACCAGTGTGCGAACACGCCCAGACTGGTCTGGAAGTATGTGTAGTTTCCTAGGGCTGTAATAAGAAACCTGCAAACTGCGTGACCTCAGACAACAGAAATGTATTCCCTTACAGAAGCTAGGAGTCCAAAATCAAGGTGTCAGTAGGCCCAGGCCTCTCCCCTATCTTCTGGGGATTACCTGCAACACCCGGTTTCTTGGCATGCACCATGTAACTCCCGTCTGCCTGTGCCATCACGGGGCTGTCTCCTCTCTGTGTCCATGTGTTCAGACGGCATTCTCCTCCCTGTGTGTCCTTCTCTGTGGCCCTCCTCCTCTTCTTTTAAGGAGACCAGTCATATTGGATTAAGAGCCCACTGGGCTCCAGTATAACCTCATCTTAAATGAACTGATTATATCTGCAACAACCCTACATCCAAATAGGGCCACATTTTGAGGTTCTGATAAGAACATAAATTTTGGGGAGACACTATCCAACCTATTATAAGGTGACAAGCAAAGTAACACAAACAACCTATAAGAGCCTGCAAAACTCTGTCACCAAAATCTGAGTCTGGAGTTCTTAAACCTGGCTACGTTATGGAACCACCTGGACTGCTTTGTCCAGTCCTGCCACTTGAGCCCACCTCTGGAAGTTCTCATTTAATTGGCTTGGGTGCAAACTGGGCTTTGGAGTTTTAAAAGCTTCTCAGTCGGGGCAAACACGCAAGGCAAGTTTGTGAACCACTGCAAGGAAGCAGTTGGAGGTGGGACATCAGCCAGTCTACAGTCTCATAACAAGTTAGAGAACTGAGGTGGCTTTCTGTCACAGCCCTCAGATTTTAGAGACCACCTGACCTCAGTGGAAGCAGCTCTGGACTCAGTCTCACACAGGCATAGATTTGACTTCATTTTCTTTAGCTATATGCCCTCTCTGAACTTCAAGCTCATCCTCTGTAAACAAGTTAGTTGGACTAGATGTGTTCTGAGTACCATTCATGCTTTTAAAAACCACTTCATATTCCTTTATTTATTATTAGCAAGTATTGAACATCTGCTATTAAAGGAATTCTTAGCTTCTGTGACTTCTACTAAAAAATAAGGGTAACATCTGGGTAAGTTGCCTCCCAATTTATACACTTTGTAGAAGGAGAGCCCACTCCTTCATTTTTTCACTTCTTAGCCCTTAGCACAGTGTCTGGCACACAAAAGGGACTCAAAAAATATTTGTTGATTTTCTGATCGCTTATGTATAAAGAATGTTCCAGTGCAAATAACCTACCTCAACTCCCACCCAAGCCTATGGCCACAGTAGTAAATCAAATGCCAATAACAAAACCTGGATCTGATATTGTAAAAATAGTCAATTCTGGTTCCTCCTCTTACCAGCTGGAAGTGTAGGCATTTAACTCATCTCTCTGAACATCAGTCCTCTCATCCTAACATGGGGTTGGTAATACTTACCTAGTGAAGGAACAGTACAAATTGGAGATAATACAATTGAATTTCATAGCATAGTGGTTGGTAATAAATAATGAATTATTCATGTGGATATACTTGGGCCTATCACTGACAAAAAAAAAAATCTCTTGGGGGTTTTGAGATCTATGTCTAACTTCTGCCAGAGAACTATGGTATTGTTAATTAAAAGCAGGAAAGATCACCTTCTAAAGTGTTAATGTTTAGCACTGTTAACATCTGGAAGCAAAATAAGATACATCTATAAAAACTTTAGCCTTGGGGCACCTGGGTGGTTCAGTCAGTTAAGCGTCCAAACTCTTGGTTTCGGCGCAGGTCATGATCTCATGGTTTCGTGAGTTCGAGCCTCGTGTCAGGCTCTGCATTGACAGAACAGAGCCTGCTTGGGATTCTGTCTCTCCCTCTCTCTCTGCCCTTCCTCCCACTCTCTCTCTCTCTCTCTCTCTCTCTCTCTCCAAATAAATAAATAAACATTAAAAAAACAACTTTAGCCTTGATATTTTGAGTATTAACTTGTCACTCAGTCACCTGTGGCGTAAAATATATGATGCAAAATATGTAACTGTTGTTAGTTATCTATTTCTCTATAACAAAATACCACAGAATTTAGTGTCTTCAAATAACAAACATTTATCTTTTCATAAGCTTCTGTGCTTAGGAGTTCAGGAAGGGCGGAGCTGGCTGATTCTGGTGGAGGGTCTCTCTTAAGGCTGCAGTCAAGACGTTGGCTTGGGGCTGTGTTCATCTGAAGGCGTGACTAGAGCTAGAGGACCCCCTTCCCAGGTGGCTCATTCATATGATTAGCAAGTTGCTGCTGGCTGTTGGGAGGCCTCAGTTCCCTGCCCCAAGGACCTTCCATACTGCTGCTGGACTGTCCTCAGGACCCAGCTGCTGCTTCCTGCACAGTGAGTGATCCAAGTATGCAAGGTGGGGGCTACAACAACTTTCCTGATGGAGCTATCGAAGTGACGCTTCATTGTGTCTATAATGTTCTACTGGTTACAAAATTCAGTCCTGTTCAATATGGGAGGGAAATCACAGGGCATGAACACCAGAAGTTGTAAATGATGGGGGACCACCTTAGAGACTGGTGGGCAGACCACCTGAATCAAAATCACCCAACAACCTGGGCCTCATCTTCATTTTAGGCAAACTTCCCAGATGATTGTGTCATTTACATTAAAATTTGAGAGCAATTGCTTTATTGTACTAAAAAATGTCTATCTATATCTATATCTATCTATCTATCTATACAAAAACACTGAGGTTATTATAGATAATTATTACTTCTGGGGAGTGAGACAGGGTGGTTGGGGCAAATATCACTTTTAAAAAAAATGTAATGTTTATTTTATTTTATTTTTTTTGAGATAGAGAGAGAGAGAGAGAGACAGAGTAGTGCGAGCAGGGGAAGGGCAGAGAGAGACACACACACAGAATCCAAAGCAGGCTCCAGGCTCTGAGCTGTCAGCACAGAGCCTGACATGGGGCTTGAACTCATGAACAGTGAGATCATGATCTGAGCCGATGTCAGATGCTCAACTGACTGAGACAACCAGATGCCCCCAAATATCACTTTTTTAATAATAAACGTGCTATTTTTATAATAATAGCTTTAATTAATTTTTTAAATGTTATTGGACACCACTTTGGATGTTGCCTTATGCTGTCTGAATCTCTTTTGACTTTAAAATAGAAAGTAGATGGGGCGCCTGGGTGGCGCAGTCGGTTAAGCGTCCGACTTCAGCCAGGTCACGATCTCGCGGTCCGTGAGTTCGAGCCCTGCGTCGGGCTCTGGGCTGATGGCTCAGAGCCTGGAGCCTGTTTCCGATTCTGTGTCTCCCTCTCTCTCTGCCCCTCCCCCGTTCATGCTCTGTCTCTCTCTGTCCCAAAAATAAAATAAAACGTTGAAAAAATAATAATAAAAATAATAATAATAAAAGAAAGTAGAACAAGTATAAGAATGTAGCCACTAAGTACTGACACTGTCTCCTGCTACATTAAGACAGAAGTTAGAATTCCATGGAGTACCACTAAAGGGAATTCACCCCCTCTGGCCTTGCCATGTTCCTCTTCAAAGAATTGGAAGCCAATCGAAGAGGGACAAGGTGGCCCAGTTTCTCTTCCTTTCCATTCTTTTCACTTAGCTTCTATGTGTCCACAGAATAGAGATCACACATTTTGGCAGAGAATGCATTGGTGCGAGTGAATGAGAATGTCCTTGTTTTAACACTTCAACTGCTTTCCCTGTCCTATTTTGAAACATTTATTTACACAGCCCCATGCCACCTCTAGAGATATTCGCAGATCAAAGCTCCCCAGATGATTTTAACTGGTGGAAGCCAAAAGCTTATCAGTATTCTCTCGGGATTCTCTTCGGGAGCATCAGGCCCTGAGCAACTGAAGTAAGTATAGCAAGACTGAAGAGGAGAAGGGAAGAGGAAGGGCTGTTTGAATTAGTGCCTTGGGCATATCTGGCTTGGTATTTATGCTATCCTGTTACCAACACTTCTCTATTCTCCAGTAAGTGTGTGGGAGTTGGGGAAAGGGTGGGCAGGTGGACTCCCTCAGACTCAATACTGCTCAGAATCACTATTGTGTCTTTGGAGGCCCTGACTCCATCCCTCTTTGTTCTTCCTTTATTATTTGGGCAGTTAGTTTGAATAAGCATCTCTAATTAACTCTTTCAGATAAATTCTTAGAAGTAAGATTACTGGTCAAAGAGTACGAATAACTTTGAGAACTTTGATTCATGTCCATTCATCAGGCAAGTGTTGACCTATTTTAGACAAATATTCTGTAACAGACATGTGTTTATGGGCACATGAATTACAAATAATTAGAAATAGCCAAGCTTTAATGCTCTTCAGTGTACATAACACTTCACCTCCCCCAATCTATTGGTTTGGCTTTAAATATTTAAAATTGTTTGGTGATCCACAAAGCTTTCAATGGTAGTGCTGTCATCTGTGTAAAAGAAAAGTTTAAGATTCCTGGTCCATGCATTCAAACCATCGGGAATCTGTAGTTCAAATGAGCCAGGCAGATTGTGTTGGCTAATCAGTAAAACAAAGAATTTGCATGTCTTCATGGTTGTGGAAATACAAGCTCATGAATATAATATGCTAACACTGTAGAGGGTTTATAAAAATTGAGATGTAATTCACACATGATAAGATTCGTCTTTTAAAATATACAATTCAGGGGCGCCTGGGTGGCTCAGTCGGTTAAGCGTCCGACTTCAGCTCAGGTCACGATCTCGCGGTCCGTGAGTTCAAGCCCCGCGTCGGGCTCTGGGCTGATGGCTCGGAGCCTGGAGCCTGCTTCTGATTCTGTGTCTCCCTCTCTCTCTGCCCCTCCCCTGTTCATGCTCTGTCTCTCTCTGTCGCAAAAATAAACGTTAAAAAAAAAAATAATATATACAATTCAGTGGTTTTTAGTATATTCGCAAGGTTGCACAACACCACTATCTAATTTCAGAATATTTTCAGCACTTCGAAAAGTAACATCATGGGGTGTCTAGGTGGCTCAGTCAGTTAAGCGTCTGACTTCAGCTCAGGTCATGATCTCGTGGTCCGTGAGTTTGAGCCCCACCTCGGGCTCTGTGCTGACATGTTTCTCTCTGTTAACCTTTAAAGAAAACTGATCCAGGGTTTCTCTCAACTTAGTGTTTTTGTTGTGTCTCTAATTCCTTTCCAACTTATACATCATCATCATTTTAGCAACAATTAATTTTGATTCCTGAATCTCTGTCTTTTTATCTAAATATAAACCATACTTCATGACTCTATTAGTCTATTTGTAACCATCCAGGCAGGAGTAGGAAATCTGTGGGAAGGACAGATCAACCATGTTGCAATAGATTTATCTCTCCAGCTGAACCCTTCTTGAGGATGCCAAGCGTTCTTTCAATTACCAATCTGGTGACACGTTGAACACCACTATAATTTATGTCACAGGGAGTCTAGGGGGCAAGAAAGAGAAATTAGCCAGATTTTCAATGGCATTGCACTGTCATATGAAACAGAAGGATTGTGCACAGGCCAGCTTCTCTCCAAGGGTCACAGTGCCTTCCCAGGCTCACCCTAGTACACACAGTATTTGCATCAAGCTAACAGTGATGATAGACTGCATCCCACTGCAAATGCAAAACATACCCTTCCTCCAAATTAACTGCTGCTAAATAATAAGATTGGACAGAGTGGCACAACCAGACTGCCAAAGAAGGAGTGATTCATCGGATGCTTAGAGGAGCTAGCCAGGGCATCGGGGGACCTCATGGCCTCACAGCACAGCAGCTCCATCTCGCAGCGATCGTAGGCTTTTAAGCTCTCCAAGCATCAAGTAGAATGGCAAGACTCACAAAATGGGACCATGGGAGAGTTAGTGGCAGCAAGGCAAGGAGAGGCATGGTCACGATGACATATATCGACTCCCACTGCACTCCTCAGGTCACATAGCAGGTGTGGAACGCTAAGACTGAGGGCAGTAGGTTTGCTTCCCCAGAGGCTAGGCAAGAGAATCGCTCGAAAAGATGTGACAAAATAGATTTGATCTTGTCACTAAAACTCGCAATTTTTTTCAAAGTTTTGGGGAAACAGATAAGAAACAATGAGTATAAAAAATGCTTATTAAAAACTGCCATATGCGGGGAGCCAGGGATTTCTCAAATGCTACCTAGTAAAGTGGGCAATAATATCTTTCTTCTAGCCTGTAAAACAACATTCCAGTAAAATAATCTATAAGAATATTTCCTATTGCTCTTCAAAAAGGGCAATTGTTGGAGGAGAGAGGAAATTGTGATTAGTAATATGCCAAAGCCAAACACATGGATGTTATGTTGTGAATTAGCAACATGCTGAAGAGAATGTTGCTCACCTGGGCATTGATATCAATTCGCCACCCTATGTGGCAAAGAGCATTACATCAGGTAGGAGCCACTGAGTTTAGATAGGGAATCTGTAAGGAAGAATTTCTTTCTGGTCTACTTCACTACCTTAAAGCCTGTTGGCAGTGGTGTTCGACAGAACGTGACCATCGGTTGACCTTGAGCCGGACCTGGGCAATCAAGGACCCAGGATCCTCACCACTCCCCTTTCCTTGGAATATGCATTCTGCTTGCTTTCCCTGCTACCAGTATAGTGATGTAGTGCTGAGACCATGTATACCATGGATGATATACATGACTAAGCCCAGTTAAGACATCCATATAATTTTTAAGATTCTGGCAGGTGGGTGTGGAGATCTACTATCCGAAGACAGGCCATGCAGATAAATTCCCTTTCTTATTAGACCTATCACCTACCAATCTGGACTGGCCTGCCTCTTTCTTGGGTCTCTCTTTGTCCTTCACAAAGGGAACTGGTTTCAGATTACCCCTGGGAACTCCGGAGGAAAGTTTGAACCAACAGGCTTCTCTTCCCACACCTTCCCTCTTTTTCACTCCCAGGTCTCAGGGTGAATGCCACTCCCCAGACAGACCTTCCTGCCCACCCAAGAGAAGTTGTCTTACCGCAGCCCTGCAGCTTGTTACTCTCATTCAGCTCACTCATTTTTTTCTTCATGAAAATGAGCACTATATGAAATTACCTTTTAAATTCCTTGTTTACTTTTTATAGTCTGTCACCTATGAAATGAACCCTGAACAAGGGTAGGGACTTTGTCACTTTTGTTCATGCTTTATTCATGGAGCTGGAAACAGAATCCGGTATTGTAGGTGATTAAATATTTGTTGAGTTAATGAATCAGCATGACAAAAAGATTAGTTGAGATTTACTGGCCAATATTCCGGAATATAAATAATATGCTTTAAATTGGCTAAAGCATCAACATATTACAAGTCGTAATAGACAGAGAGCAGTTTCTGATGTTAAGTGTATAGACCTCCTCACTACAGAGCTGTCATGGTGTATCAGTTATCTCTTTCTTTGCAGGAAGTAGCCCCAGAACTTAGCAGGTGAAAACAATAAGCATTTATTATTTTATAGCTTCTGGAAGGTCGGGAATCTAGGAGTGGCTTAGCTAGGTGACTCCTTCCCAAGGGCTCACATGAGGTTGTCATTTGGGACTGTCGTCTCTGAAGAACTGAATGAGGCTTAGCCATCCATTTCCAAGCCTACACACATGGCTCTCGGCAGAATGCATCAGTTCTTCCCCATGTGGGTCTCTCCATAGGACTGCCAACAACATGGACCACTCTGGAGCAAGTGATCTGAGAGAGAGGGAGAGTGCACACAGGCAAAGGAGACAGTGCCCAAGATAGAAGCTGTAGCCTTTCACAACCTAATCTCATAAATGACATATCATCACTTATGCCATATGCTCTTGGTCACACAGACCAACTGGGTACACTGTGGGAGGGGACTCTACCAGGGTGTGAATACCAGGAGGCAGGGATCACTGGGGACCATCTTGGAGGCTGGATGCCCTGTGTGGCAAAGAGAGTACCCTTCCTTCTGATCCCTTCTGGCTCGCTCTTTTCTCTGGATAGTCTAAGAGCTGCTGCCCATCTATGGTAGGTCCTGCTTCGTGCTATCTGCCTTGGGATGTCTATGTTTTGAAACAAGGTTCCTCATCCTCAAGTTATAAACTAGTTCACTTTCCATTTTCATTATTTCCATTTTCAATGATAAAGAGATTCTTACTTCCCTCCAGTACAACCTGCAAAACATTGGCCACTAATTGCTTTGATCCTAAAGTGGGTTCTGTTGTAAGATATGACCTATCTGCTCTGTGGTTGGAGCATCTCTATTCTGTCACTTCAGCGTCTGTCCTAGGTTCATCCTGCTCTGTTTGTGGGAAGTAAGAGGTTTTTCTGCTTCCCTTTGTCTGAGCTGAGGTCATACCCTGCAATGGGCAACTATGATATTGTGAAAGCCATGTGACCCTGTCAACTATCCGCCTTTCTGCAACCATCAGAAATGTGGTCATTTAACTAATGGTTTAATTAATGGCTGCCACAGTTTAAGCAGACCAGTGCATTCCAAAGTTGGCTTCTATTAAGAACCTTGTGGGTAGCTTCTGAAAAAGATCCATTTCCTAGGCTTCATTCCCAAATTTTTGAGTTCATTTTTAAAATCTGCCTCTTGTTTAAAGCTGATCAGGTAAGTCTGACAATCAAACAAGTTTGGAAACATCTGGGATAGGGGAAAATGAAAATCAGACCTTAAAATAGGAAATCAGACCCTCTCAAACCTCATGGAGTGGGTTCTCCACTGTAAAAGGGATTTGTTACCAGAAGATAGGACAACAGGGTAGGCCCCAACAGGGTAGGCCCATGCATATGCACACCACAGAGAAGTTGCTGGCATTATACCAGCATCTATTCAGTGTGTAGCTTTTAATAGTGTAATCCAGCTTGGAAAGAGGAAAAGAGAATAGGTTACACAACCTCTTCAAGCCCCTTCTGCAAGTTAGATGATACGAAGTTTGAAATGTTTGAATGATGTCATGCTGAATCCCTGCTGCTGGGAGGATATGACGGTGCTGCTTAAAAAAATACCTTGGTGCCTGTGGTTTTTTTTTTTTCACAAGAGATGATTTCAGCTCCAGCCCAAGCCACAAATGACTTTACCCCCCAAAAGGAGTTTAAAACATCCTTCAACTTGTTACAGTATGCCAAGCACATGGTCATCAGAGCTGAGAGCCCCGGGTGTAACAGCCAGAACAGAGAATCACAGAATCTACACCCACAGTTAGCACCAGCCAAGTGCACTGGAGGCAAGGAATGCCCATGCTAGAAATCAGTGAGGAAGACTCAGAATGCAAATATGGTATTTGTAGGAAACACAACCAAATGCTAAGACTTCTTAATAAAGTTTTGAAGCATAGGAGAACAATTGGCCATCTCCTTTGTCAAGAGCAATGTGTAATGTCCAGGAAAGGAACATCCAGGAATGGTTGTTTTCTTCTCTCAGAGAGAAGAAGCCAAGGATTAACCTCAGATTTCTTTGTCTACTTTTTTTGTAGTTTATTGTTTATATGTATACATGTACATCAGCCACATGTGGTTTTCATTAACGGGGTAGGGTTATCTTTGGTCACCTGTATCCAGTCTGAGCTAGAAAGTTTTAGGGCTGGGTGGTTCCTTACCAGACAGGGAGAGTCAAAATTCCAGGGTTCAAATCCAGTGCACACTTTCTCTTCCAGAATTCTATCTTGACAAAGCTTGTTTCTTTCTGGGAGTATACAACAGTCTCCAACACCAAGCTACCACACAAATAAAACAGTTTGTAAAACTGTTGTTAGATTTTAAGCACCCAAATTTATATACTTGGAATACAAATTTTCTTTTTAAAAATATCAGATGGAATTTAAATATTTATTTCATTCAGTGCTTCTTTGGTTGATTTGTTTCAGAAGCTGACAAGAACTTACTGGTAATTATGTTTGTAAGTTTTATAATAAGTAACAGATTATTTTAACAATGATAATTATCAGATTGCCCTATTTATAGAAAATGAATATGTAAAACAAAATAATAGTCATGCTCATATCTCAATTGTTTCATCTGCTCAATGCCAATACATTCTAAAGGAGAGCTGTTTAGTTAGATTTTTAAAAACTTAATATCTGCTTGTGGTTCCTTAATGAATTCCATTATTTTAGCTTGTTTCTTGTCTTTTCTCATAACTATCACATTATTTACTTTCTTGCTGCTAATGAGTCAGTCTACATTAATATGTATGATGTATCTCCCTTCATTTCAGCACATGTAAATGAACAAGCACATCTTAGCACACCCATGAACACACATGGACAGACGTGCACACACACTCCAGACCCACGTGACCACATGCAGGAAGAATTTGTCTCCCTTACTCAGTCTTGGAGTTCATACAGAACAATAAATTAACAGGGAAAAGAAGGAGAATGTTACTGATCTTCTCCTGATCAAATACCATAATTTTTATAATTTAGTTTTTATTTTTATCAAAATTATACATCTATACTTATAGAGTCAAATAGTCCTACCAGGATTATCACCAAAATCAAGCCGCAACAATCCCCTGTTCCCCACCCACAGTCTCACATTTCTCAAATTACTTGTTTTTCACCCTCACATCAGTAAGTTACATAGTGCTTTTAAAGCTACTTTTAAGGCTACTCATTTTTCAGCAGAAGGCAGCATAAAATGCCTTTCTCCTGCCTCTTTTTCACTCTTCCTCTCACCTCTCTCCCTCTCTCTCTCTCTTTCACACACACACTCATTTCTTCCCCTCAGATACCACTTACACCAAAATTTTTTTATTAATTCAGTATTTAACATTTACATTATAACTATAGAAACATAACTCTCAGTTGAGCCACGTAGAATTGAAACGCCCAGAGTCTAAGAGACCCCCAAAACGAACCACCAGAGTCCAGAGTCAAAGCTAAGCAGCAAGGGTCATTTATTGCAGGTTCGAACCTGGACCTCTGCGCCCCCGTTGCCAGTGACGCCAAGAGGCCCTGAGAGAGGTTTTTACACCCCTTTTATAGACAGGTACAAACAAGTCATGGGGAAATCAGGAATTTTCCACAGTTACAGAGCTGCGATTGGTTGGTGTTTAAAGTTGGACACTTAACAGTATTCGATTGGTTCCTGCCTTCAGGTCAGACCACAACCGGGGGTACGGGTATCACAATGATTGATCAGGAATACACGGATGTGCCAAGTAACAATGGTTGATCAAGAATATACGGATGTGCCAGGCAATAATGATTGATCAGGAATACATGGGCATGCCAAGCAATTGTACAGAAGCGGAACAAGCTGGTTAAGCTTGGTTAGGTTTCAGTTTCCCATAACTTAAGCTTTTAAGTTTCAATTTTCTCAGGCCTCTCAGAATATGCACAACTATTTGTTTTCTCTAAAATTAATGACCGGCTTGTTTTTAAATTCGGTTTGCTTTGTATTTGCCCAGACTCAGTTCTGTAAATCTCCCCCAGTACTTTAGGCCATGCTGGGAATGATGCCAATATCATCTTCTCATGGATACTCTCCAGCCCTCTGAGCCGGTTGCCCTCTCCGTCACCGTCATCCAGTTGGGTTCTCTCCTCTTTCATCTTCTGATTCCTGGATCCCAAGTTCCTGTTTTTTGGTTTACACCCTCATTTTGGAATTGTTTTTTTTTTTATTGAGATGAACTTCACATAACATAAAAGGTACCATTTTAACCACATTAGGTGTAAAACTCTGCTAAGTATATCTACACTGTTGTGCAACCTTCACCATTATTTAATTCCAGAATATTTTCATCCCTTCCCCCACCAGAAAAAACCTCCTTACCATTTAAGCAATCACTCCACATTCTTCCCTAATCCCAGTCCTGCCAACCACAAATCTACCTTCTGTCTCCATATATTCGCCTATTCTGGACATTCCATATACATAGAATCGTACGATATGTGGCTTTCTGTTGCTGGCTTCTTTCACTTAGCATAATGTTTTCAGTGTTCTTCCATGTTGTAGCACATATCAGTACTTTATTCTTTTTATGGATGAATACTATTCCATTGTAAGAATACGCCACATCTCTTTAGCTATTAATCAGTTGATAGACATTTGAGTTGTTTCTACTTTTGGTCATTATAGGCAATGCTACTACAGATATTCCTGTGCAAGTTTTTGTGTGAACATCTGTCTTTAGTTCCGTTGGGTATACACCTAGGAGGGGAATTGCTGTCATATACTAACTGCATGTTTACCACTTTGAAGAACTGCCCGGCTAATTTCCACAGAACCTGCAACATTTTACATTCTCATCACCCGTATACAAGGTGTCCAATTGTCTATATCCTTGTCAACACTTCTAATTTTCCATTTTATTAAACTGCTGTTATTATTATTCTAATGGCTGTAAAAGTGATTTGGATTTGGATTCCTCTAATGGATACTGACATTGATTTGTTTATCTTCTTTGGAGAAATGTCTAGTCAGGTCCTTTGCCCATGTTTAGAATAAGTTGTTTGTCTTTGCATCCTTGTTTGAGTTCTTTATATTTTCTACTACCAGATCCTTATCAGATATATGATTTACAAGAATTCTCTCTCATTCTGTGGGTTTTTTCACTTTCGCAATAGTATTCCCTGATGCACAATTTTTGCACATTTTGATGAAGTCCATTTTATTTTTTTTCTGTTATTGTTTGTCCTTCAGATGTCATATTTAAGAAACTGTTGCCTAATCTGAGGTCGTGAAGATTTACCCCTACAGTTCCTTCAAAGAGTTTGATAGTTTTTGCTCTTACATTTGCGCTTCTATTCAAGTTACTTTTTGTGTATACTATGAGGTAGATGTTCAAATTCATTCTTTTGCATGTGAATATCCAGTTGTTTCTATACCATTTGTTGAAAAGACTGTTCCTTCTCCATTGAAAAGATGCCCGTTGAAAGCATGCCCGTTGAAAGCATACCCGTTGAAAACCAGCTAACCTTGTATGCATAGGTTTGTTTCTGGCCTCTCAATTCAATCCCGTTCATCTATATGTCTGTCTTCCTGCCATACTGTGTGTGTTAGCTTTGAAAACAAAGCTTTATGGCATGTTTTGAAATCGGGAAGTGTGAATACTCCTTTGTTCTTTTTTTAGGCTGTTTTGGCTATTCAGGGTCCCTTACACCTGCATGTGAATTTTAGGATGAGCTTTTCCATTTCTATAAAAAGGCCATCAGAGAGGCCTTGGTGGAGAGGGAATGCACTAAATCTGTTGATTGCTTTGGAGAGTATTGCATTTTGACAATATTAAGTTTTCTGATCCATGAACACAGGATCTCTTTCAATTTATTTTGGGCCTCTTCTATTTCCTTCAACAATATTTTATGATTTTTGTATACAAGTCTTGCGGTTCCTTGCTTAAATTTATGCATAGGTATTTTATTCTTCTTGACACTATTGTACATCAGGTTGTTCTCTTAATTTCATTTCAGAGTGTTCATTGCTGGTACTTGGAAATAGAACTAATTTTTGTATGTCCATCTTTTGTTCTGTAACCTTGAGGAACTCGTCTCTTAATTTTAATCACTTTTGATAGCTGTTTTAGGGTTTTCTGTACATAAGAACATGTCCTCTATGGTTAGAAACAGCTTTAATTCTTCTTTTCCAGTCAATATGCCTTTTATTTAGATGTCTTGCTTAATTGCACAGGCAAGAACTTTCCAGCACATTGTTGAGTTGAAGTGGCCAAAGTGGACATTCTTGTCATATTCTGATGGAAAGCTTTCAGCCTTTCACCCTTAAAAACGTTAAGTGTGGCTGTTTCATAAATGCCCTTTATTGGGTTGAGGAAATTCTCTTTTTATTTCTGATTTGTTGAGTGTTTTTATTATGAAAAGCTATTGGATTTTGTCAAATGCTTTTTCTGTATATATCATAATCATATAGGTCTTTTTTTTCCCTTCCTTCTGTCATTGTGGTATATTCCGTTGATTGATTTTTGTGTGTTTAATTACTTTTGTATTCTGGGAGAATTCCCCTAGGTCATGTGTAAAAACTTTTCAATATGCTGCTGGTTTTCTAGTATTTGGGTAAGAATTTTACATCTATATTTGTAAGGATATTGGTGTGTAGTTTTACTTTTTCTTGTGATGTCTTTAGCTTTGGTATCAGAGTAATGCTGGCCTCTTAGAACAAATTAAGAAGTGTTCCTTATTGTATTTTTTGGAAGATGTTTCAAATAATTGGTGTGAATGCTTTAAATATTTGATAGAATTCATGGGAAGGCCATCTATTTTCTCCTCTTAGGAAAAATTTCTGCTTATAGTCAGTGTTTTTACATTTCATTATGATGTGCATTGGTATGGATCCATTTTCATTCAAGATTACCCATGGATTCAACTTCCAGCCACAAGACATAAAATCAACAGAGGATTACACAAAAAATTTTTATGGCCTAGACCGAGAAAATCGTATACTTCCACTCACATTCCACAGGCCAAAACTCAGTTACATAAGCCACAAGATAAGGAATTTAGGTTTGGATATGTTATGTTTGAGATGTTCATAAGGTATCCAAGTAGAGATGTCAAATAATTAGATGGACACATGAACCTTGTGCTCAGGAGAGAAGTCTAGGCTGGAGATAGAAATGGGGCAGAGTCCACATGAAGATGATATTTAAAGCCATAAGACTATGAGATTCCCTTGTATGGAGAGGAACACAGTCTGAGGCAGTCTATGTAAAGAAGTTGGGAAAAAGAGAATGAACCAGTAAAAGAGGCTCTGGAGGGATAACCATTGATATAGGAACCAAGTGAAGAAATCAAATCAAGGACAAGAGAGATGAGCTGTGTGAAATGCTGTTGAGTTTACAATTGAGAATTAACCAATATTTTAGCAGTTGGTGGTCACTGGCTATATTGACAAGAATAGCTTCATCGGGATGATGGGAATAAACACCTACTTAGTGATTAATTTATTCATGCAACAAGTGCTCAGTGTTGTCAGTAGCTAAAATCTGCAGTCTGATGCCCTCTCCTGCCATAACTTATAAATGAAAGGAACATTACGTTTAGATTTAAACTATAAGATCAACACCGAATTGATCTACAGGAGATATATAGATTTACTTTAAAGTTATAAAAAAAAAATATAGCTCCCTGGTTCAAGACTTGAAAACTACATGGCAGAACTTACTCATTTCTCCAAGGATGGGAATGCATTGGCAAGAAAGCATAGCCAAGGACATCTCTAGTAAATGTTGGTTCAATCCTGGGGACAGAAAACCGTAGTAAGCATCAAGTGTTCCTGTATCCGTACAGTGAGTCCTCAGTTCAGTAAGTAAATTGGCAGTTATATATCAACCCATTAGACTCATGAGTGTGATCAGTGTGACTCAGCTTCTGAGAGATGAAGCCACACCCACTGTGTGTTCACTAGGTCAGGTTTCTGAGCCACCGGCACTGAGGACTGGCTAAAATCCCCTCCTGGCCCAGTCCTCTTAGGATACAGACTACAGGCCCTCCTCCAGTGATAACCCTCCTTCCCTTGCCATCTGAATATCTGCACTAAAAACTTTTTATGTGCATTTGGCCACGAAGTTAAGATTCTCAGAGAAATAAAAGAAAACTCCTGGGCTCACGAGCTCATGGGCTCACGGGGACAATGGTACGTGCAAAGTTGATAGAGAGAATGGCAGAGCAGAAAGGGAACAAGGTAGTACAAAGAAAGGCCAAATGAGATTTTACAGACCAGAGACTTTCTGTCAGCCTCTCTGCCCGGCCAGCCCCTCTCCTTGTGACCCAGAGCTGCTATGGCCAAGAGTTCAAGCACTGAGAAATGTTTTCAAAGGACATTCTTTGGCTTAGAGCTGAGTGAGTATCACTTTTCAGTCTGTCTCATTTCATGTGATGTAGTGAAAAGATGCAGTTCCTTTGGGAGCAGACAGACCTGGCTACAAATCCCATCTCTCCCACTTAATTGTGTAACACGGGGAAAGCCAGTCCCTCTCAGCAGCAGTTCTTAATTGAAACCACTTTTCCTATAGGGTTGCGGTGAGGATTAGAGAAAAGTTATGGAAGAGACTGGGAGCACAGAAATTTAAAAAAAAAAAAAAAGGTTGCTAATTTTATATTCTCCATGCTTAAGCAAATCGGTCAGATGTTTCCCTTTGAGACAGTGTATCATATAGCTCATGGGCTTGAGGAATTCATTGCGAGTTTCAGTTGAAATTTACTATCTGTGTAACCTTAGGCATTTCACATAACCTCTATCAACATCAGTTTTCTTGTTTGTGATGTTGAACCCATCGAGTTCTTGTGTTAAGTGACAAAATGTCAAAAGGTGTATAATGTTGGGGCGCCTGGGTGGCGCAGTCGGTTAAGCGTCCGACTTCAGCCAGGTCACGATCTTGCGGTCCGTGAGTTCGAGCCCCGCGTCGGGCTCTGGGCTGATGGCTCGGAGCCTGGAGCCTGCTTCTGATTCTGTGTCTCCCTCTCTCTCTCTGCCCCTCCCCCGTTCATGCTCTGTGTCTCTCTGTCCCAAAAATAAAAATTAAAAAAAAAAAAATTAAAAAAAAAAAAGAAAAAATAGTTCTTGAAAAAAAAAAGGTGTATAATGTCAAGCACACAGTCAGGCACAAACTCAGAGTCCCCTCATCTTATCTTGCTTCCAGTCTTCTTCCTCCATGTGTTCCAGGTTCCTTATAGAGATGAGGCATTATGGAAAGTGGCTGGGGGTTAAACGACGCAGGTTAAAAAACCAGCTTCTCATTTTTCTTTTCTAGAAAAATCAGAGTCTTCTGACGATAACATGAGCCAATCTATGCCTCAGACTATGGTCTGCACCGGTGAATTACAGCTGTGGAATTTCTGTACAATTTGGTAAGATGACTTCCTCGGAAAAATATCATGCCCTTCTTGGAGTGGGTGGAGTTTATCACGGCACTTGTATCTGTAATTCCATGTAAACCCGTTGGCGACCATGGAGGGTGAATGCTGTACTAAGGTTGTGACTTATTCGTAGGTTACACAGGATGTGTGTGCAGAGCTGGAAGGAGATGTCCGCTCTAAATAACTTTCTGGATCTCATTTAACCTTCATTCCCCTGTATTTTCTGTCCCTATGAGCTTAGTACTAACTCTTGGAGAATCCCATATTCCTGCATATCAATTCTCCCACTTGCCTGAGGTTCTCAGGAGTCTGGTTTGGACCATTCATTCCCCAAAGTAACTCAGGCAGCCTAACCAGGAATGTGATCAGGCCAGTCGCTGGCCTCTGATTTGGCCTGGAATAAGATGACTATAAAGGCCAAGTGCTTTAACTTGGGGGATATGAACTGGTTATTGAGAGGATTAAAAAAGATTCACTGTTGTGTTTGGGGAGGGCAGGAAGGGATGTACCCTGCTGTGGTAATTTCTAATTAATCAGACTGGCTCGGGGCTGCGGGTTCGGCTCCGTAAATAGAAAGCAGATGTTGCCGTGGGGCTGCCAGAGGAAGGAAAACAGCCGAAATGCTTCAAGCTGGGACAGTTTCAATGCAAAGGATTTGAAGAAGTGATGAGGAAGTTTTTAGATATTGTATTTTATTAAAAGTAGTAGTGGGCATGTATAGTCATAACACCTTATTCTTTCCAGAGAAAAGCTGCCTAAAATACGTTTGAAATAAACTTCCCCAACCTCCTTGTCAAAAACAAAAAGATTTGAAGATACAGATAATTATAAACTGGACTTAGAAACCAGCCTGTATTTACAAAGTGCATTCTTGTTTTCTCAAAAGTAAGATATACATTCAGAGCATCTACCGTGTGCCACGACTTCACGGCAGATAGCTCCTTGAATTCTCATAAAAATCCCGTGAAAGGGTTGGCTTTTATTTTTTCTAATTATCTTCTAGCTGAGGAAAGGGAGGCAAGGAGAGTGACGCAAGCTTCTCTGGGCAACATCACGGCAAGGGGAGGAGCTGGGGGAGGCCCAGGGCTGACAGGCAGAAGCTGGGGTGGAGGCTGGTGAGCTGAGCTCTGACTCTGACTCTGGCTTTGAGCCCACCTGCCTGGTCCAAATCCCAACTCTGCCCGTACTGGCTGCAATGCCTTGAGCGAGTCACTTAAGCTCTCGGTGCCTCAGTGTCCTCAACTGTAAGGTGGGGATGAGAGACCGAATATACAGACGGACAATGGTCAGACCATGTGTGACAGTAGAACTCTGGTCTTCTACATCTGCAGCAACCAGTCCGGGAATCCAAACCACAAGGTCTGGAGCGTGTGGCCAATGACTGCCAGCTTCTCTAGTTTTTTACCCTTCCTTCCAATTCAGAACCAACCAGAGAAAGCCAAGTCTACTCCCCAAGCAAATCACATAAGATGCGCGACGTCAAATTAGCCCACCTCTTGCTTCCCGGCCAACAGCCTCTAGTCAGAGCCTACCTGAAGACTGCCCGTCTTTAAAGCTTTCCCACCCCTCTGACTGCCTCTGAATCTACCTAATGCAAGTGATGGTGACTGACTCCTCTCCTACAGCAAGCCTTGAACAGCTTCTGTTTGTTCTCATTTGGGTGGCCTTTGTTTATTTCCACAGGGATACTAACAGCACCGATTCTGTAGTAGTGCCATGACAATGCAGGTAAAGGGCTTAAAGCAGAACCTGGCACATATTAAGTACCCACAAAATAGTTTTTTTTTAATTAGTAACTTCACAATGGAAAGTGGTAAAACAGATTCCAATAAATTACTTGCAAATGAAAAAATTTAAGAACTACTGAGGGATGGGTATTGGGGGAGATACTTAGTTGAGGCTCTTCTCTGACCTGTCCTGGGCAATATTGTTGATATCCCTACTCTGTAGAAGAGGAATCTGAGATTCAGCAAGGCTGAAATTTAAAGAAGTCAAACTCCTAAGTCCCTGTTATTTCCACTTCTCATGCTCACATTCTCTAATGATTTTTTTTTCTTTTTTAAGTTTCCCTTGGAGATGTCTGCCTTTTAGGGGTTTGTGTAATCTTGGCCTTTGTATGAGAACAGAGTGGGTAGGTCACATGACTCCCTGATTTGTGACTCCGCCAATCATATTTATATCATGCAGTAATATTATGGCAGGACTTTCTGAAAAGGTAAAGATGTCACTGGGTTGAAATTAAATTGTTTGGGTTAATCCCCTAGAGAGCAAGACCCAGAACAAAGTATTTCCCTGGCACAGTGATGGTTGGATAGGAGTTAGGAAACCAAATTAACTGGTGCAGTGGGAGACAGACATTGTACATTACCATATTAAAGGCTTTTTAAAGGCAACAGAGGAAAAGACAAACCCTCTCCAGAGAGCTGAGCCTTCTAGTTTCAGGTGGTGCTCCTTTCTTAGGAAAAAAAATAAGAATGATTTGACAACGTTGGAGCAACATGAGGAATAAAAAGAAGTAAAGGAGATAATGAACACCTCTGTTTCATAGTAAGAGTACATTTTGCTATAGGAAACAAAAAGCTGTGAAATAGCCCTGGGAACCCCATACATGGGGAGAAAGGTGAATACGCAAATATTTTAAAATAAAAGCTTCAATAGCTAAGTTAGTAATGGAACTTAGAGTACACAGGAGGTATTTATACTCTTTTGACACATATTCTAACCAGAGCGTTGTATGTATGACTTTTAAGCAAAAGTAATGGCTCACTCATCCATTGCATTTGTATACATTTTTAAAAAATGTTTTTTTTTGTTTGAACTGGTAGGTTTGATGAGGTCTATGAGAAATCCCATATTTAACTCCCTTGTTTCCCTAATTTCCATGATAAAGATCAAAAAAATTAAGGAATAGTCTGGAACGTGATGATCTGACACGTGAATGTCTTGTGAAATGATTACTACAATAAAGTTAATTAACATCTTCATCCCTTCACATAATTATCATTTTTCATGGCGATAGCTTTTAAAATCTCTTCCCTTAATTTTCAAGTATATAATACAGTATTGTTAATTATAGTCACCATGGTATATATTTGATGGGATTCTTTTTTAAATACTTCAAAAAAAGAAAAAAAAGTAAATATTACAGGATCTTGATAATTGTTGAATCTCGGTGCTGGTAATATGAGGGTTTGTTGTATTGTTCTTTACCTTTTGGTGTATTTGAAAATGTTCATGTTAAATTTTTTTTTTATTATATCACTAACATTTCAGTCAAAATGGATGTGTTCATCATTTGATCTACAATGAGCAGCCTCTGGAACAGAGTATTCTTTTTTAGATTATCTACTTCAAAAGTTACCACCCATAACTTTTGTAATATTAGACCTGTAGGTATTGGTCAAGGGATCTGCCTCGCACCAGGTCATGGCCCCTTTAGGGGTAGTTCACATCCAATTTCTGGTGCCAATGGCCCCCTGACCCCAATTTGAGACGAGTTTGAGAAGCTTTCAAGCCCCCCAAGAGATGACTGAGAGCTTTGCTGTGGCTGCATTGCAGTTTACCTTCTCCCTCTGTTCAATCTCGTCCCTCTCCTCTCCCACAGGTGTTATTCCTAAGAGCAGTAGCCAATCAACCCCCTACACGCAGCTCTCGCCCTAGGCTTCTGTTTCCCAGGAAACCTGACCCAAGCCGGCATGCAACGACCTCCACTACTTGTTGTTGAATGAAAAACACAAATTGCAAAACCGCATGAATAGGAAGATTCTTTGCAAATAATGATAAGAAAACCTAAAAGCATACATTTCTATATGGATGTAAATATACAGAAAAAGATATAGAAACATACACACACATGCATATACATCTTTTTAATTTAGGGAAGGGAAGTGAGTTGGGAAGATGTGAAGGGCAGTTTTTCGTTTTACTTGAATCGCTTTAACCTTAATAAGATGAATTAACTTGTTATTTGTATTACTAAAAGTAAGTCAATAGTTTGTTCTTTTTAAACATGCAATAGAAGCTGCCTTCAGCAGATGGGGAAACTCTAGACACATGTGAGTGCATAAGAAGATGAGATTAAGACTCCCAAAAGCCAGGCCAAAAAAAAAAAAAAAAAAAAAAAAAAAAAAAACAGCTAATGTGCAATGTGCAGAAATATAAAAGACATGAAAAGTAGACCCAGAGGATTATGTGAGTGTATGTATGTGTGTTTCATCTGAAAGAGAGATTCCGGAAGCAAGGCAGAGCAACGAGCAGAAGCAATCATTAAACAAATAATAGAAGAAAAATGCCTTGATTTGAAAAGCCTGGAGGCGTCAGAGCAAAAGGGTCTCTAAGTACAAATATCTGAAAAGAAATACAAAAGAGTCTCTAGGCAAAATGTCTGAAAAGGAATGCACATCTATGTGGTAGAAGGTTTAAACTCAAATGACAAAGAGAAACATCTTACAGGAATTCAAGGATTAAAAACAGGTTGTCTCCTAAATATAAAAATAGCTCAGTTGGCACCAGACTTGTTAAAAATACCACATGCTGAAAGTCAATAGAGAGTAACCACAGCATTTGAGAGGGAAATATGTGACCTAAGGGTTTCACATCTAATGAAGTGATATTTAACATGTGCAAGAGCCATCAGAAGAGAGTCTCATACATGTAAGAACTAAGAAGCATAGCATCCACATATTTTCCTTAATAAAAATTAGTTGAAGAAGTATTGCACAAATGCTCCAGACCAAAACCTTAAATCTGGAAGTTGGCTAGGAAATTAATGGAGATGAGCAATAAAATAAGTAAAATTTTGAACTCGTCTCAATAATTGATATAAACTTGGAATACGACAATGCAAATGTCAAGAGTAATTCTTTAATGTTCATAATGATGAGGTTTTGGGGTGATGGAGGGGTGGTTCAGAGCCAATGGCCAAGAAAGAATTCTTGAACATGTCTTTGGTGCAAAAAGGTGATTTTATTAAAGCACAGGGATAGGACCCATGGGGCAGGAAGAGCTGCATGGGTTGTGATAGGTAACACATTATATACCCTCAGGTTGGGAGGGGGTCAGGGGTAGAGTGAGTCTCTAAGGAATTTTGGAAACAAGGTTTCCAGGACATTGAGGGGCTAGCTGTTGCTAGGGAAACATTATTTATTACCGTTTAATAAAACCTCAGTCATGAGACACTTCAGATGTATATCAGGAAGCCATAAGCTTGGAGTATGATTGCCAGCATCTGTCTTGGGAGAGTTAAGATAAAGGAAGTAGACTCACGGGATCCTCAAGGTTGGGATAACGTTAAGCTAAGATTCTCTTTTGCCCCCAGTAAAATGTCATCAATCCAGGTAGCTGAGATCCTAGGGGGAGGCCGCTCTGCCAGGTTCAAGGACTTGTCAATGGACTGTAGGCAGTAAGGGAATGCAACTTTTCATTTGCCTTAGTTTCCCACATTACCATTGCAAGCACTTAAACCCCTTTCCTTTGTTATTGAGTAGCCAGGAGTGTCCGAGGAATATCACACATATTCCACCTTATGGGGAGGGGAATGCTGTTCATCTGTATTTTGCCTTCAGCTTGCCCCCTACTCCCTCATCAATAACATAAAAAATCATGACAATTCTTACTAATCTGGATGGAAAGCCCACTGTCTATTGACAAAACCTAAGGAGAGATGCTAGGCAAAAAGGGAGGAAGGAAAGAGAAGGGTACTATAATCTGTTATGTTTATACAAATATCAAAAATGCATTATTTCATCCTTGGTATTAATTGAGAAATATACACTTTTTCAATTTAAAGACTATCAATGGCATGCCAAAATGACAAATTTTAATTTCTAAAGAAATAAGGAAAAAATTAGGAAAATTTGTCCTATGAAAGAGAAAAATAGGAAAAGAAAAAAAGCAAAAGAGGAGGAAAATATGTTTAAAAGTACAAAATAAAATGACAAATTCAGAAAGAAATTAATTGTTAAAATGAATATGAATATATTATATAGAAGTATTACAAACAAAAAAATAAAATATTTTAAATATATATTAGGAGAAATTGACAGAAAATATGACAAATAGGAAATTTCACTATGGATGTCCAAGAATCTGGAGAGTAGTAGAGAAAACTATAAAGTTTGCAAAATCAATATAATTAATAAGCTTGTATCTCTATTTTTATCTATCATGAATTACACTAATTACAACCATTGATAGTACATTTATAAAAATTGGTATCTTGAGCCACAGAGCAAATCTCAATAATTCCAAAAAAGACATTATATGAACAGATTTTTTATCACGGTGCAATAAAATTGAAAGTTAATGGCAACTGGTTTTGAAAACTTCTACTTGGAAAGTGAAAAAAAAAACCCAGCTAAGTAACACTGGAGCCAAAGAAGAAATCAAAACTGCAATTAAGGATGATTTAGAAAGTCATTGTAATGACTAGAATGGATTCATTTTAATGGGGTATGGCCAAAGCTATCTCAAAGACATTTCAAAAAGAGTAAGAATATATGGCTATGCTTTTACCAAATACTGACCCTAAAAAAGGACTAATAAACATATAAACTGAAATTCATAAATTTGAAACAGAACTGATAGATAAAATGGATTTAATTCTGAGCAGGCCAACCAAGAAAACAAAGGAGAGAGAACAAAAATATACATCATTAAGTGTGAAAAAGTACATATTACTGTAGAAACATAAAAACATTAAATTCTTAGAGATGACAAGAAAGAGATCAAACAATGAATATAAATCAGTTACTTTCCCTATGATGAGACAAAGGCTTCACATTGAACAGGAATTTAAAACAACAATAACAACAACAACGAGATACAACTAAAGCAAATAATCTGAAATTTTTAAATGAAAGGAGGCAGAGATCCACCAAGTAAATACAATGAAGTTGGGGCGGCAATAATATCTGACAATATAGAATCTAAGGCAAAGGATTAAATAAAACAAAGAAGCTTATTTTTAATGGAAAAGAGTACAATTGCAGTGGACATATGCACCTCTCCATGTCAAATAACACTTTTTTTAGGGTGCCTGGGTGGCTTAGTCGGTTAAGCTTTCGACTTCGGCTCAGGTCATGATCTTGCGGTTCATAAGTTTGAGCCCCACATCTGGCTCTCTGCTGTCAGTGCAGACCCTGCTTCAGACCCTCCGTCTCTCTCTCCCTCTCTCTCCTCCCCTGCTCATGCTCTCTCTCTGTCTCTCTCAAAAAAATAAATAACATTCATATAACACTTTCTTGTGTTAGTCCAGAAATAAAGGAAAACTAAAAGACATGAAAAACAAATGATCACAATTGGGATATGTATAGGAAAACCCTTGGAAAATCACTTTTTATGGGCTAGGGTTCTTTAACATTGCCGTATGAAAAATCATCCTATTCTTTGAAAACAAATGGAATTAATAAACTGTGGCAGTTTTTCCAAGCTCTATATTCCTACCCAGAAAGACTGGGTAATGTTTGCAAAATTTCTTTGAGCACTAGCTCTGTGTCTAGAAATGACACTTGTTTGCTGTTTAATGTTTCTATTAGAGAAAAAGCAAAAGCAAAGATAGTCCCTCCGTTAGTGTTTCAAATCTAATAGCATTACCATGTGATGTCATCCTTCAGCCCTCTAATTCCACCCCAGGAGAAATTTTGCCTGAGGGTTGACACTCCATCGTCTTTGAACTAGCCACCCTATAGAGCCCATCAACACTGACTCCTGTGTCAGGGTAAACTTTTATTCAAAGGAACTAGACTAACATAGAGTCCATGGGACTGCTTGGAGGGAGGAAAAACCAGCTTTATTTTTTTTTCTTCTTAGCAGAAGGATTAAAGCAATTTGGGTAATGTTGTCCTGAGATGTCACATACTCTTACAGCAACAGAACTGCACACTATAGTACAGATGTGTGTGTTCGATTGAAGGAGGCAGGTAGGCAGGAGTGGGGCTCATGATTCCACCTCCCATATATCTCCATTCTCTCCCAGGATCAGTCAGCCTCGCGACGTGCAAACACACACAGACCCAGACTGTGAGTGAAGACATGGCAGGTCAGAAGGAGCACCTCATGCCATAACTCTTCACACTGCAAGATAGGTGCCATGACTGCCCTGTTTAAAGTCTTGGCTGGGAAACTCAGGTGTCCAGGATGTGGTCACTGTGGGTTGATGTGCAGATAAAATGTGATGTGGGTCTAAAAGTTGGCTCCACCACTGTCTGTACAACCTCTGACAAGTCATTCAACTGAGACATTAATGTACATACTAATCCCTGGAGATACAGTGATGATATAGTCATGAAGCTTACAGTTCGGCAGGATCCCGTATGTGACAAGGGAGATACCTTGCAGGACCATAGGAAGTTTCAATGGGTTTAACATCTGCAAAGTAGGAGCCTGATATAGATTGGGGGCTCAACAATTGCCCCATTTTCTTTACCCTGTTCCTTCCCTCACTGCCTCATTTCCTTGCTTCCTGTGGCCACTCTGTTGCTCCATAGCCCCTCCAAATGAGACTGGGGAGTGAGATGGGAAAAGGCAGAAAATTTATATTAACAAAGCTTTCTATGTTGAAGACCAAAGTACTGGTGAGAGTGGATGCTAACTAGTCTGCTAACAATTTAGCTAAGGGTTTCTCCTGAATATAAACATCTCTGCCCATCAGTGAAATTTTGCCTGAGGTTTGACACATCATGCATTTATCCAGTTCCATCCAGTTAGAGCCAGGAGACACAGTTAAAAAAACAAGTCACCTAAGTGTTTGTGCAAACTAATTAGAATAGATTCTTAAAGAGTTGTATGTTTAGTCTTTGTTGTCTTATGGTGTTGACTTTGACACAGACCTCTAATCTTGAAAGTCATATTAAACACAATATTAAACACATATTAAACACACTAAGTTCATATAAAATACATAATGAATAACCTGGCTAATGTAATCTGGCTTATTTCCCTGTACAGACATTTCTTTCCCTACTGAATAATAATAATAATAATAAATAACAACACCAACAATAATGCTCATTTGTATTCAACTTCCACAGTATCTGATCCTCGAATGAATGTAAGCTGCAAGCTCTTCTACCTTTATGACAGCCCTGAAACATTATATGTGAGATCCTGAGCTTTCTCAAAAGGCAAAGGTAAGAAATTTCTCCATGCAAGAAAAATCATTGAGAAATAGAGTGACTCTCTACCTGACCAGCTACAGGCTAATATAAAGAGCTGTGTAACCAATGACATCCTACAAATGCACAGCCATAATTATTTTAGAATTTCAAATGGGAAGGGGAGTGGTGGTGATTTCCTTTTGTTGTCATTGCAGAGGGTCCTGGGGTATCTCCAGGGCAGCAGATTCAGTCCCTTCTCGTCACCATATTATGAACAACTCAATCAGACGGCTGCTTCCTGGGTATTTCTTTTAAGTCCCAATTTACCCCCTTCCTGCTTTAAATGACAATATTATTGGTGGGAGTACTAATACTATAGCTATTGCTTTGACTACTGCCTTTCTTCAGCACCCTTTCCATGCAAAGCACCATGCCAGTGCGTTACTTAATTAGCTTATTCGGTTCTCTCTACTACCCTGTGTGACTGGAATTATCATTGTCTTCATTTTCCAAAGAAGGAACAGGCTTAGAGCTTGTATGAGGTTCCTAGTGCTGCTGTAACAATTACTTCAAACTTAGTGACTTAAAAACAACATGAAGTCATTACCTTACAGTTCTGGAGGTCAGAAGTCTGAAATGGGACACACTGGGCTAAAACCAAGGTGTTGGCAGAGCTGCATGCCCTCCTGGAAGCTCCAGGGGAGAATATGTTTCCTTTTCTTTTCTAGTGTTCTAGAGGGTGCCCATGTTCCTTGGTTCCTGACCCTCATCCATTTTTCAAGCCAGCAATGGTGGCTTGAGCCCTCTCACACTGCATCACTCTGATCTCTCTCTGCCTCAGTTTCTTACTTTTAAGGCCACTTGTGATTACGGTGGGGCTACCTGGATAATCCAGAATACCCCACCCCTTTTTAAGGTCAGCTGATTAGCAATCTTATTTTCCCTCTGCCATGTAACATTTTCACAGGTTCTGAGGCTGAGGACATGAACCTCTTTTCAGGGGGCAGATGGGGGACATTATTCTGCCTACCACAGAGATATCACATAACTTGCTACAGGTCATGGGACCGATAAATGGTATTTTCTTGAGTCAAATGTCGGTCTCTTGATTCCAAAGCCTCTGCTAGTAACCCCAACCCACACTGCTGCCCAGCAACATTCTACCAACAACATCATTTCCTAAGACCCTTTTCTGTGGCAGACATTATCATAAATACTGGTGGTTCATATATGAATAAGAGTTAACCTCTACCCCAGAAAAGCTCACAAGCTTGGGGGTGAGGGGAGAGTGGCTTGTAAATATTAATAAATAATTATAATGGTAAATGAGAAGTATATGTCAAAGACCGTGGGTACACAGAGGAGGGAGTAATTGATTCTACAGGAGTGGAAGGCCTTGTGGGATGGGGTTGGAGAGGATATGTAATGTGATCTAAAGGATAATTAATTCAGTAGGCAAGGAAGGAGGTGAGGAATGCTTCACGCACAGAGAATGATGATGGGAGAAAGGCTGAACAATGGAAGTGACCATCTGTGGGAAAAATCATTCATTTTGGTGGGATCAGGCTGAATATCTGAGGTGAAAGTGGAAACTAGGTTGGAATGGGTTCTGAGAGAGAAGGGCCTTTCAGGACATACTGAAAGTTCAGGTTTCATGGTGGAGAAAATGGAGTGCCATCAAAAGATTCCAAGGAAGGGAGGATTATGATCAAACTTGCACACTGAGAGTTCTAGTCGGGTATCTTTGCAGAAGATGAATTAGTTGGCAGGTTGGGGGGATGCAGTAGGGGCTGAGGTCAACATCCAGGTGAGAGATGGTAAGAGACAAAGAATGGCCAGTAGCCATGAGAATGGAGGGTAAAAAGCATATCCAAGACATTGCTGAGATGGACTCAATAGACATTAAGACACTAATTGTGAAGGGTTATGGGGCAGATGGTGATAAGGTAAGTGGTGTCAAGAATTACCCATAGGGGGCGCCTGGGTGGCTCAGTCGGTTAAGCGGCCGACTTCCGCTCAGGTCACGATCTCACGGTCCATGAGTTCGAGCCCCGCGTCGGGCTCTGTGCTGATGGCTCAGAGCCTAGAGCCTGTTCCAGATTCTGTGTCTCCCTCTCTCTGACCCTCCCCCGTTCATGCTTTGTCTCTCGCTGTCTCAAAAATAAATAAACGTTAAAAAAATTTTTTTTAATAAAAAAAATTAAAAAAAAGAATTACCCAGAGGATCTCTAAGTTAAAGGTACACAGTGACACCCTAAACAGATGTGGAATTTCATACAAACCCACCCTATCATTCATCGCCAAACATATTTGTAAACTCAGTGTCATAGATTTCTGGGGGGGAACAATCTTCTCTCTGGAGCTTGACTCTCTTTACAAAATCATGTAGAAGGAATTGCTAATTATGGCCAAAGTGGTGCTTAATTATGAGGAGTGGGCGGGGGGGGGGGGGGGTGGATATTCATGTGAGAGAAAGAGAGAGAGAGAGAGAGAGAGAGAATATTTGGAGGGAAGTATGCCCTTTCTAAAACAACTGGTCATATAACTGAAGAATAAGGCTCCCCTTTCCCTCCTCCACGCAGAACTACTATGAGTGGAGAATCAGCCTTCTGCTTCCCTCCCAAGACACTGACATGTCCCAATTGTCTAAGGAAATCTGGGATAGGTCATCTGATGACCGGTTTGGCAGTGGCAAGATCTATTAGGAGGAACTAAATCTTAGGGGTGTATGTGTCTCTGTGTGTACTTGCTTATGTGTTTCTGTCTGTGTTTCTGCACATATATCCATGTGTATGTTCATGGTAGAGTTGCCAGACTTAGCAAATAAAAATACAGGGCACACAGTAAAATTTCAATTTCAAGTAAACGGCAAATAATTCTTTTCAGGTAGGTACGCCCCATATGTGTGTTTGTGTATGCAATATTTAAAACTCATTTATCCTAAAATATTGCTCATCATTTGCCTGAAATTCAAATGTAGAACCCATGTTTTTGTGTGTGAATTTGTGTGTGCTGTGTGGGACTCCGTGTTTACGTGTGTTTTGTGTTTGCATATATGCCTTGGTGTTTGTGTGCGTGTGTGCATCTGGGTTAGCGGATGCCTAATAAGAGATTTAGCCATTCGTCCCCTGGAAAAAATAGAACTCTTCACATAGAAGAAAAAAAACAATCAGATTTTTTCTATTATTAATTTTGACTTTGAACAAGTCACAGAAAAGTAAAGAGGTTGAACAGATTCATCCATTTAAATATTTATTGACCATTATAGGAGCAGAAGGTACAAAGGCAAATAATTCATAGAGGGCTCACAGTCTAGAGAAAGGACATCTATACAACGGATGAGGTTACGACGTAGTAAATGCCACGATAATCGTGCCAGCCGAGATCCCAGTGACTGCAGCAATACCTTTCACTTCTTTGTGTCTGTGTAGCCAGGGCAGCATGCAGACAACAGATATTTCAATGTGATGCTTTTATCACTTGGAATCTTTAAATTATGATTATTGGAAGCATGCTTGCTGCTCTGCTAAGCACAGATGATCACCCAGTCATTCAGCTGAGGGAAGCATTGCTCTATTCGTCAGGTTTGTTTGTTTTTAATACTAGCACTATTCGTGAAAGCCAAGAAATGTCCCTGAATTCTTCACTGAAAGCATTTATTAGCAGCCCTCTTGTACTGTCATCTTGGACAGTACACCTTGTAGTTTTAAAGGGCTGCCTGCTTCCCCTGCTAGGTATCTGAGCTCCCTCAGCGTTGGTTCCAGACGCTTCTCTGCCTCTCCTGGATTTTTTGCACTTTTGTTGTTCACCCACCATTTTCAGGACCTGTCTTTCAAATAAAATTAGCTGGGTAAGTGAGATATTGGCCATTCTGGCTTGAAATCTGTCTCAAGTGAGCATTCACACCCCTACAGAAAGCTGCCTTCATGTAATAATTGAGGAATTATGTAGGAGTGTCTGCATCCAATGGTGTATAGTTAGAAGACAGGCCAAGCTGCTACAGCAAAGAAGCCTCAGTGGTGGCAACAAGACAGAAGTGTATTTCTCACTCACATAGTAGTCTGAGCCCAAGCTGTCTTGGCTGACACGCAGTCCCAGAGGGACAAGGAGCCCAGTTCCTTCTGGCTTGTTGTTCTGCTGCCTTCAATCCGTGGCTGCTAGCCCACAGTTGGCTGTCACCAACATGGCGGCATCCCAGTCAGCCAAAAGAGGGAGAGGACGAGGAACACGAGCCCAGTTCCCTTCAAAGGCCAGACTTGGAAGGTACACCAGCACCTCCCCCCACAGATGCAGGTGAGAATGTGAGCTTCAAAAGAGGCCAGAAATATGATCTTCATCAGGCTATCACTGTGGAAGAAAGGAAGAGTGGATATTGGGGCAACTAGTAACCTCTGCCCCAAAATCATCTCCCTTGAACCATTTAGAACACTCAGGGAAAATAGCCTTCAGAATATACCTGTCTGTCTATAGCTGTGCAGAGCAACAACCGACACTAACTGAGCATTCGCTGTGTTCCAGATTCTGTGAGAATCATTCACTGTGTGTTATTTTACTTAATTCTGATAGGCAAAGAGCCTGAGAGGTGAAATGACTTACTCACTGATAATTATTGGTGCTAAAGGGAGCATTTGGTCCCATGACCTTTCCCACATATCACCCTGGGTCATATAATCCACTGGTGACTATGTGAATGCCTTAGCTAGGTGCTGGATTCTTGGTTGCCAGCTCAGAATCACTACCATCCCCATCTACGTCTCCTCTGCATTGCAGAAGCAAAGCAGGAACTACATTTCCCAGAATGCCATTCTCTGCAGGATCCAGGTAAAAGCATCAGTGAGAGATATCTGGAAGCAGAAGAGAAGCAGAGGCCTTATCCTGCAGAGGTGATTGTGTCTAGATGCATGGTCAGATGCAGCTTCACAACAGATTTCCACCAGTTCTTGAGAATTTCTGGCTTTGGTGTTTCATGCTGAGATCATGGAGGGTTACTTCTCTGACTTTCACACCTTGGCCCTTCCAATGGTTACATAAATAAATCCCTGATGACTATGTAAAACTCTCCATACCTGGTACACATAGACTGACCCCTCACAGACACGGAACGTAAGATGGTGAGATCAGGCAGAATTCTTTGTGTATAGCAGAAAGAACACTAACATTGGAACTGAATGAACTGGGTTTGAATCTAGCTTTCTCAACTCACCAAGCATGCACTTGGGCACACCACTGAAATTATGAGAGCCTCCACATTTTTCATTTATCAGATGGAACACCATTATCTATAAAATCATTGGGAGGATCACATGTGGTAAAATATTATAACAAGTAACACAACACGATAGTAGAATATTCTTGTCATTATTACTTAAAATAATAATAACCAAGCATATTATTCACATTCTCATGTAATTCTAAAACAACTCTCATTACTATTATCATTCCTATTTTACACGTGAGAAATCTAAGAAACAGAGAACTGAATTACCTTACATGTGACTCACAGCTAGCTCCTGACAAAACCAGAAATTGAACCCCTGTCTCTAGTTCTAGAGTTCACACTCTTAACCACTATGTGTTGAGCTTCCTGTTAATACACATTTCAACTAGCTTGTTTATATCCGCCTTCTTCCTCAGCAAAGAGTTTACTAGAATTGCCAACAAGAACTAAGTCCAGAGAAGAGACTTTATGGGCATCCACTTATGTGGAGTAATGTCCTAATAATTTCAAGAATCCAATACAGAATTGGTCCATCTGGTAAGGTGCCTGGTCCCTGAGTACTTTCAAGACAAAGCTCAAGGAAAACTTACTTAAAGGCAGTAGTGCTCAGCCTGGGACGACTATAACCTCCAGAGGACAACTGGCAATGTTTGCAGACATTGTCACGTCTGGGGATCAAGTAATAACAGCATCTAGTGGGGAGAGGCCAGGGATGTTGCTGAATACACTCCAGTGCACAGGGCAACCTTCCTCCCTGCAAACAACGAATTATCTGGCCCTGTTCAACAGTGTTTCTGTTGAGAAATTCTGCATCACAGGAGGTGCCGTGAGGTTTTTAGCTCCTGATATGTATTACATGGGGCATTCTCTAAGATTATGTTATCAAATGTGGTAGTCACTTGCCATGTGTGACAATTTAAATTAAATTAAATTAAATCAAACATTTAATTCCTCATTCACACTAGCCACACTGCAAGTTCTCAGTGGCCAGATATGACTAGCAGCCATTGTATCAGGCAGTACAAATTTATAGAACATTCCATTATCTCAAAAAGTTCTTTCAGACAGTGCTGCTGCAAGAACTTCTTACTCCAAAATTCTATTAAATATCTCAAGCTACAGTTCCTTGCATGTTATGAGAAACCAAATATTAAAATGATGATTTTTAAAACAGATAAAATAGGGCATATTTACTTATATTGTAAAAATGATCTTTTAAATGTGAATGTTTCTAATATTAAAAATGATCTTCTAAACGTGAATATTTCTAATATATTTGATGGCTTATCTCCTTGTTAAAAATCTGATTTATTTGGTTATAGATCATTAAAACTGGGAAGAGAATAGAAGCTTAAAGCTAGAATTGGCAAAACCGCTATAAATTGAAGCTCAAGAAAAGGACTTGAGACAGCTCTGAAATTGCTATGTAAACCAAAGATTTTTTATGAAGTTGTAGAATTTCTTAGTTTAAAATAGGGTCTTCCTGGAGTGCTTGGGTGGCTCAGTCAGTTGAGTGTCTGATTCTTGATTTCAGCTCAGGTCATGATCCCAGGGTTGTGAGATCGAGCCCCCCTACCCTGTCAGGCTCTGAGCTGTGCTAAGCATCGAGCCTGCTTGAGATTCTCTTCTCTCTCTCTCCCTCTCTCTCTCTTTTTCTCTCTCTCTCTCCCTCTGCCCCTCTCCCCAACTTGTGCGTGTGTGCACCTTCTCCCTCTCAAAAAATTAAAAATTAAAATTAAATTGGGTCTGCCTAATATTTTTGGTTCAGATTTGTATAATTGTTTTTAGGGAACACAAAGTTCTTGGGGAATCTGATGAATGGTATTGATCCCCTATTCGCAAGTGGGACCATGTACACATAGATACGTACTGATACAATTTTCTTTACAATTCATGCGTTCAATCACTTCATAAAGCTTAGGTAAACCCTGTGTTTTCCAGCTGATCTCTCCAGATGAGGAACTTGAGGCCCTGGGAAATGAAGTGTCATGTCCAAGTTTACACAGTGATGGAACCTGAATCAGAAGGTGGATATTCTAAATTTCAAACCTTATACATTCATTAAGAAATACTAGTTTCTATAAAGTAGCAAAGAAATTAATCAACTGTGTGATATAAGATGTACTATCCAAAGTCTTCTGCTTGGCCTCTCTGAAGGGAGGGAAGGGGATAGTGCTTAAAAAGCAATGAAATGTTTTCCAAAATTGCCAGAGGGCAGAATACAGCCAATTCAGTACTCCATGGTGTGGATTGTATAGCTCTGAATGAAGCAACATGTTCTGTAATTTCTGATTTTTATCAGAATGTTTCTTTTTTGAGAATCCATTGCCTTTCTCCATACAACATGTTCCCAGTAATAATAATACGAGCGCCTCACCAACATGCCTCCATATTTCTCATCAAGGCTTAGGAAGCAGTTTGTGAATTCCCTCTTGAATAGCTCATTAAGTTATTTGCTTTGGTTCCTGCCTCCTATCTCCTGTGTTCTGTGTCCTTATTTGTCCTTTTTCTTAAAAGCCAACAAAGAGCCAAGAAACATCCCTTATGTAAAATTCCAAGATTTTACTCCTGAGCTTAATTATACAAAGTCGTGCCTGTTCTATACTTATGGCTTTTCAAAGTGTGCCATTATGTAGAACAGCAAGCACAAGCAAAAGGTAGCAAAGCTCATTGAAAGTCTAATCCATGAAGCGCTGTCCCTATTGAAATACTGTAAATAGAAATAATATTCAGGAAAACAGAGATTTCCTCTAAAGCTGTGCCCAACTCATCTATTCACAAACCTCAAACTAAGTTCAGCAAATCAAGTACACTTAGTCCAATGTCTGGAACATAGCAATGAGTTAAAAAAAAATGTGTGGAGTGAATACACTATTTTTATTTCCCCGTTTGCCATTCACTCTTTGTTCTCCATCCTCTTCTTTTGGTCCCTGTCCTGACCCCTGTAGACCACATCGCCCAGGCTTTCTTGCCAGGTGGCCACCCGTTGGCTACAGGCAATGAGAGGTTGGAAAATGGAAAGACAGACACAGTAAGTAACCTCTTCCCGTGCCCCTCTCCTGCACTTTGCTTCTGGTATGGCTGTGTCCTCCACAACCACAACTCCCATTGTGTGGCCCCTTTCTATGGCACCAGCTCTTCCTAGGCTCCAGAAGCTGTACTGTCTCCTCTTGCCCCTTTACGTCTAAGACCCAATTAACAACTTCCTACACTGCTGGTTCCTGGATGTCTCCACATCCTTTTTTGTTCCTTCGACCCTGCACATGTCTCAGCAAACCATTTGTCTTAGTAAGCTTGGGCTGCTATAACTAAATACCATAAATTGGGTGGCTTAACAGACAGAAATCTATTTCTCACAGTTCTGGAGGCTGGGAAGTCTAAGGTGAAGGTGTAGTCTGATTCTGTGGTGAGAACCCACTTACTAGACAGCTGTTTTTTGGCTCTAAGTTTACATAGTGGAAGGGATGAAAGATCTCTCTTAGTGGGAAGATCACTAATCCCATTCAGGAGGGCTTCACCTTCATGATCTGATCACATCCTAAAGCCTGCCTCCTAGTGCCACCATTTTGAGGGGTAGGACTTCAACATATGAATTTTAGGGGGACCCATTCAGCCCATAGCACCATCCCTTCATTAAAATGGAACCAGATGAGGGGTGCCTGGGTAGCTCAGTCAGATAAGCATTTGATTTCAGCTCATGTCATGATTTCCTGGTTGGTGGGTTCGAGCCCCACATCGGGCTCTGTGCTGACAGCTCAGATTCTGATTTTGCTTCTATGCCTCCCTCTCTCTCTCTCTCTCTCTCTCTCTGCCCCTCCCCTGCTTGTGCTCTCTCTCTCTCTCTCTCTCAGAAATAAACAAAAAAACTTAAAAAATTGAACCAGATGAGTTAAATTTTGTTCTTCATTATTGGTGAATAAGTGAAAAGATTTAGAAAACCAGCTTTAAAGTAATGTTGAATGTTTAATTTTTAACATTAAGGAATAAAGCTATAAATACTAAAATCACTTCCCAATATATTAAAATTTCAGTTACTGAAATGTTATCTACAAATAAGTTTTAATTTACAAGAATTTATACTCACATTTATATAATATATGCCAGGGATCAGGGGCAGGTAATATAATTCAGAAAACTGATCTAGGTGTCAAGAAAAAAAAGCGCTAAGAGCATTAATAAATGGCAATTGGCAATTAATTTATACCTCCATTATCAACTAGAGGTTTACTTCATGTATGTATATGTATATGTATATGTATTGTAAATAATCCCCACCAATCATAAAATTGACACAGCTGGTATATCATCTAAGGTCCAACTTCCAAGTTAGAGCAAAATCTTCTCATATCATAACTACATAGGTTTAGGGAGGTGGGGTCCAAGCGGGGCTGGAACGTAGACTGGAGTCAGTTTCAGGTTATAGGTATGAGCCATAGGGAGACACATCATAGCCAAAAGGATTGGTTATCCATCAGGAAACAAGGCTTGAATGACTTTAATGTAGAAGGTAGGTTGAAAGCCAGAACCAGAGTTTCAGGCCCGGAGACACCAGTCTGTCTTTGAATGAATGTTCTCTTTCTTCTTTCATAAACATACTCCCTCTCACACTGTTGCTCACTCTCTTTCACTGTGACTCTCTCTCATTATAGTCCATAGTATTTATTTTTCTTATTTTTTTCTTATTTTTCTTACCATTCTAAAAAGTAAGAGATAGTCAACATAGAAAAAATACCAAAGAAATAAAGATAAGCAAAAAGAAAATAAAACATAAAATGACCAATAATCTTTTCATACTGAGATAACTAGTTTTCACAGTTTGATGCATACACTTCAATATGTAGGTGATTGATGGCAAGCGAGGTGAATAAATGATAGGTGGTATTTCCTAGCCAAAAATAATTGAATGTACATGTTTTATAACTTGCTGTTTTCACTTAACAGTATGTTTTAATATCTTTCCAAGTTACTGCCTACCGTTCTGCAGCATCATTTTTATAGCTGAAAAATATTCTATTGTATGAATTTGTCATTGTTTGTTTACCCAATTCTTGGAAATTTAAATTCTTTTCCATATTCCCCACTTTTAACCATGCTATAAAAGATATCCTTATAATTTTTGCTACTTCAATAGCAGGGTTATTGTTATTATCTAGATACTTTAGAGTAATGGCAAAGAGCTTTGCCTACTCTTCTTACCCCTGAGCTATGGCTGTGATTACAAACAAACACAATAATCATAGGATCAGCTTAGTTTTAAAGGGATATTCAATCCATTGTTGCCAGTGTTGCCATTGTTGCAGGGCCCCCTGTTATCAGTATCCCTTTCCCCACACACTGTTATATTGACCAGGTAATCTGGGGAAATTAGTTAACATTTTATTCAGTATTTCTTTTTTTCTTATGAATATAAAGTGGCAGAATGAAAGGAGACACACATTCTTTTCTAATTCTCTCACATACCCACATACACACACTAAATGTAATGCATTTCACAAATGTGTGAGAGAGTGCATGTATACATGGCGGACTGTCTCTACTGATGCCTCATGCTGTTCCTACTGTGGGCATGATAGGCAGAGTGTATATGCCAAGGACAGGACTGGGAATGAGGAGCCTCTGATTGCCTGGGTCCAACTCTCAAGTCAGCTGCCTGTCATGTCCTCTTGATTACCTCCTCCAATGTGACTACCATTTATTGAGCACTTACTATGTGCCAGGGGACTTTATATGGTTATCTTATTTAATCCTAACAACCTTATGAGAATGAGGCAATTGAAGAAGAAAGATTTTATAACTTAACCCAGATCACAAGGCTATTAGGTAATAAGTGTCATATACCAAAGCATGTTTCTCAAATATTACCAAGAAGTTTGCCACTAGGAACATTGGGAAATGAAATCCAGACTGTATTTGTCCAAATAAATAAATAAATAAGTAGCCAACCAAGCCAAATCAAAATGGGCATTTGCTGTGTAATTTAATAGCCTAGATCCTTATTTGGTGATGTCGCAAAACAAAATAACTTTAATCCAGGTTCCTCTCCCATCCCCAAAAAATTTCAGTAAAAATGATTTATTAACATCTGAATGTGGTTGTTAACAAGGTCCTGGAGAACACTGCAGGGCGGACTTGTTTTTACTTATTCTTCTTTGAATGCTGTGAGCTTTTTCCTGTCTCTGTTCCTTCATGTATAGAATCCTATTTCTCTATAGTTCCCTTCCCCTCCTTTTAAAAGTATTTATGCCATAGTTACGTCTCCCCATTTGAAAGTGAACCCTGTGAGAGTGAAGAAAGAAAGAAAACCAGCATTTGAATGCCTGCAATGAATCCCACCGAGAAATTCATACACATTATTTGAGTGGGCAGGAACCAAACCCAATTCCTCTTTATAGGTGCTGTGCTTATTATACGGCATGGTTTTGCAGCCGGTGGGCCAACACAAACCGCTTCTTTTGTTCTGTCGACTTTGATGCACTTTGTCGTATGTGTGCATATTTACGTTTTCAAAATCATATATTAATCGACTTGGTACCATAAGGCAAAGTCTGAAACTAACAGACTGTTGATGTAATGCAAAAGATACAATGAAGATGCTAAAATGAAACTAGGATGTAGACACCTAAAAGATCCCCAGGGAAATGCTTCAATAACAACGTGGAACTCCGTGAATTAGGAGAGCGGAAATGGATGCCACAGGCAGAAGAACAAACTGACTTAAGGAGGGCCCATCATTATGATGATTTAGTACAGAATCCACTTAAGGGGAAAACACTTGGGGATGTGGGAAGAAGAAGAGGATTGAGAGGAAGCGAATTGACATTCCAGTCCTTCTCTTTGTGGCTGTTAAGATAATTCTGGTCGTACCCGCAGGGAATTAATTATATGTCATAGTAATAGTTAGACTCCACTCATATCATAGTCTTGCCTTGTGGTCAAATTTACTAATCGCTGAAAATTGTCCTGCATCCAGTACTAACTTTCTGAAAGGGAAGTAAACCCTTAGACCACAGATGGACCTTACTGCCCTTGGTTTATGATCTTCCATCATTATGCTGACGGTTGGCAGCCTTTCCGGCATTTTCTCTAAATGTCTCAGTTGAAGGGAAAAATGGGCTTTTTTATGGCTCTGGATCTATCCTCTGTCACTGAATTTATTTCCTCTTTTGGGCCCTGGATCCTGTTCTTTCCTGCCTGCTAACCACTTTTGTTCATTAATTACCCCTTTCTCACATTTATCTTCAACCTTCCATCTCCAAGCTCTTCCATATTTACAAAAACCAACAAATAAACAAACAACCACAAAGAAACTACTACCTTATATGCCTATGTCCTAACCAAACATCCTGGAAATTTTTCTACATTCCTTATTTCCAATTCTCCACCCCCTTCTGTGCCAACGCTCCCCTGAAAGTCCTCTCAGCGAGCTGATCAATGGCCTCCTAATGCCAAACCCAGTCCTTTTTTTGCTTGACATCTTTGTAGCATTTAACAATTGAATACTTTCTCATTTTTAAAACTCTTTCATGGATTTGCTTCCACAAACTCAATTCCATCTACTCTTTTCTTATCACTTCTCCCCTGGGTTTCTGCTAAAGGCATCTTTATAAAATGGATTTCCTACTTCTTAGTTTTGCCTTTGTCCAGTCTACTCTTCTTGCTTGGTGCTAGAATTTGCATTTTTGAAATGAAATCTGTCACCCCTTAATGATGTCCTATTGTTTTCAGGATAAAGTTTAAATGCTGTCACATGGCTGGTAATGTCCTCTTAATCCAGCCCCGCCTTACTTGCTGAAAAGGAAATTGCTTGCCCCAGACTTCTTCACTTTCTGTTCCCTTAAGCTGGAACCAGACATTGCAGTGACCTGTTATCAATTATGCACCGGTGGCTCCTGACCATCACATAGCAAAGCTATTCACCAATCTAGGCTAGCAAGACAACTCCGTGAGAGAGAAGATCTATCTTATTTGGGGTGTTGTACTTTGGGGTTATTACTTTACCCTCGTCTTTACTGAAACTAGTTAAACTGGTTTCTCCTCATGCCATGTGGCCCTCATCTTGAATTGGATCCTGTCTTCCATTCAAACCAGGCTAGTTGCATTTCCAAAGCGTCCACATTCTTGTACTCTCCATGTTTATATACGTGCTGTTCCCTCTGTCTAGAGTCTGCCCCTCTCTATCTCTGCCTTACTATTCTTATTCATGACTTAGGACTCCAGTCGAGTGTCCGTCCCCATTTGAATCCTTCCCTAATATGCCCCTCACCCCCATACTTTGCCCCCACAGCACTCTGCGCATTTTACCACAAGGTCTGTGATCACTGGTTTACCTGTGTGTTTTCCTTCTGATTATGAGCATCTTGATGGCAGAAGTGCATATAGTTGGGGCTCAGCAAATGTGTACTCAGTGAGGAGTCAGAGAAGCTCAGTATGTTCCAAGTTTCCCTAGAGGAAGTCTGTGTGTATCTGTGAATATGTGTACATGTGTCTGGGATTGAGCCATCTTAACAGAAGTACCAGGAGCCTAACAGCCAGAGGCTGGGAGTGTAGCCAGTATCTTTAGAGAGTGCTGAAGGAGCAAGCTGGGACTAAGGGTTCAAATGCCAAGTCCAAGGATCAGGAGCAAGGGAGATCAGGAGGAGAGTAATCAGGACAGTCTTATAGAAAGAAGGATAATGGCCCCTACAGATTCCATGTCCAGAACCGCTGAACCTGTGAATATGTTTGGCTACATGGCAAAGGAGACCTAATGGTGCAGATGGAATTAAGTCTGCTAATCAGTTGGTCTTAAGGAGATTATCCTGGATAATCTAGTGGGCCCAATGTAATTCCGGGTGTCCTTAAAAGTGGTATATTGAGGCAAAAGATGGAGAAAGCAGAGAGATGGCAGGGTAAGAAGGATTCAGTCTAATATTGCTGGCTTTGGGGATGAAGAGCAGCCATGGGCCAAGGAATGAGGGCAGCCTCTAGAAGCTAGAAACAGTAAGAAAGTGGATTCTCCCTTAGAGCCTCCAGAAAGGAAGACAGGCCTGCCAACACCTTGATGTTAGCCCAGTGAGACCCATTTCACACTTCTGACCTCCACATCTGCAAGATGATAAACACGTGTTGTTTTAAGACACTGAATTTGTGGTAATTTGTTGCAATAGAAAGAGAAAATGAATAAAAGTATCACCAACTGAATGAACTTGGACAAGACACTTAATCTCCCTAAACCTCCTGCCTCATCTTATTAACAGGGATCATACTCATTCTGTGATTGTGAGGATTAAATGAGATATTGTATCTAAAAATCTTGGTAAAGTGCTTGGCACAGAGTAAGAACTTTGTGAACAGGAGTAATTGCTGTTATTATTATCATCATTGTTATTGTTCACTAATTTGCCCAATACCTCTAGGGTAGAGGGGAAGGAAGAGACAGAGACAAAAACATGGGAAACAACACAATAAATGTCTATTTTGGAAATCTGCAGGCATATTTGGTTTTAGCTCCTTGTAATGTGTCTTCTTAACTCACAGAATGTGCTTCATTTCCTTCTGCTCTCTCTCTCTTGCTTTAGGTATTAAGATCTATTTTAAATTTAGTCATTTCAAAGCCTCCTTGGCATCGTGTAAATGTCGCACCATTAAATATATATTCAATGAGCGCTCGAGCAGGCTGCCTTCCCCGCCAAGAAATGGAGTCCCGTAGGTGGGCAGGTGGAGGAACTGACAGACACCCCCCCCACACCCCCCCACCCCCACCTCCACCCCCACCCCCCCGACAAGCCCATCAACTCTGCTGTCCTTACTGAGCAGAATCACGTTTTATGAGCTCCAAATCAGGATGTGTGGTCTGACAAGCACGTTTTCTCCCGAGTTCTAATTTAGTTTTATGAAAAGGTTTTCACAGGTATTAAATTAAATCACATGAAATTTAGTGGATAGTCTTTGCTGCAAAGAATAAAATCTCAAGTAAAAAATTCAGGGAAAACATATATCAGTTTTTATAATATTTGAAATTTGAATTATCGGTGACAATCTGGACTGTAAGGTTTGGTGGCCATCTGGTGTGGAGGGGTGCAGTTTGCTTCTATTGTGTTTTGTTTTCCTTTGCTCTCAGGTATCCCCTTCCCTGATTCTTACCCCTGAGTCATGCTGCCCCATTCTAATGACGTGACCCTCATGAACTGCCAGACATAGAACGCCAATTCCTGGGTGAAGGAATAGATGTGTGACACCAGCTTGGCTGATCATGATACGCCTTCACCCTGGCCAGTGATTGGCCCCATGGATAGGTCCATGATCCAAATGGAGCCAATTTCATACAGACAGATGAAGAACATGACTTTCTTTCCCCTAGAATAAGAAGCAGTGGAAAGCTATGTAGGAGTTGTTGCCCGCCATATTTGCCACCACAAAAAGGAAACACATCTGCAGGAAGTGAATGGGGCCAAAACCAGAAAGAGGCAGGACTGAGAAGTGGAGAGGAGAAAAAAAAAACAAAAAACAAAAAACAAAACAACCCTAATGACATCTCTGAGCCCTCAGACCCAGCAGTGCCTAACACCACTTATTCCCTGTCCTTCTCTGTACATGAGCCAATAAATCTTTTTTAAGTGGGATTTCTGTCACTTGAAATTGAAAGAGCCCTGGCTAATACACAGGGTTATTGCAAAAACACTGTCAAAAAGAGACCTCAGAAAAACCAACCCAGAGGTGGGCCAAACAGACACAGGAAGAAAACAGAGTGATATAGCAGGCGATAAGGCGGGGAAGAGCACGAGACTCAGAGTCAGAACAGCAGGGTTTATATTCCAGCTCTGCCATTTACCAACGACCTTGGAAAAAGTAAGGTGCAACCTTGGATGACAGCGTAACATTTCCACTTAATGGTCTATAGAGTGGATGACTATCCTATTGTTGCCATATATAACATGATGCTCTGAACACTCTTTGTAAATGTTAAGTGCTTGAAAATGGCACTTATTACATAGAGAGCAGCACCATAAAAAAGACTGTGGATTGAAACATAGACTGAAAAGGAGAAGCTAGGCTGTAAGTCACTGAACTCTTGAGAGAGAAATATGGAAACCAGTTAATGGTTGGATCTTCTATAAGGTATCTCAAGGTCAGACAATACTGAATGTCAGTGGTTTGAGTAAAAACATAGGCAAAATCTATGCAAAAACTAGAAAACAATTCTAAGGCTGTGTGTGAGATAGGAGAAGAAAGAGAAGAAAAGAGAACCAACACTTGTGAGATGTCCACAGTATCTCACTTGTATACCACGCATGCTCTCACATAACCCATGAAGTAACGCTGCAAGTGTCAGGTATTAGTGTCCCCAGTTTAGACTTGGGGAAAACAAGGCTCAGTGCTTACAGTCAAGCCAAGATCTTAAGATTCTACAACTGGATCGCTATACTATTCCACTGTCCATAAAATACATTTGAGCTAGACTTTGGAGCTTAGGTGAGGATATGCTTAGTTTTCTTTCCAGATTATAAAGACCAATAAACCAATATTTTAAATAAAATTTTAAATTTTAAAAATTTTGTTGGGAATGGTTTTCTGATAGATTTAAAGTCTAGTGCTTTTAGTAGTTACTAGAAGTGTGTTTCTCTTCATCTGGGTGTCAAGAATCTTGAACGGTCTGAGATTTTAGCCTGCTTACACACGAATTAACTAGCCTGTTACTATTTTGTGGATGCTGGCAGAAGACATAAGACTCGTGGCCAAAGAGAGAAAGACCTTTATGATTCATGACAAAAGTAGTAGTCAGAGCTTTATGTTGGTTTATGTCGGTTGGTTCCCAATCCCCACCACCAAGGCCCATGAAGGAGACAGAGAAAGCCCATGGTGAGTGCCCACACATGGTATGGGTTACATTATAGGAGGGGAACACTAAAACTAGGGATTTATTGCTTTTATAGCAAGTGAAGGCAAGGCTGTTCTTTGGGGGAGATGTTACCATCATCCCTCAAGATTGCCTTCTGCAAACACAACTCTGAGAAATATCCTACGTATGGAGGAGGCTGGGCCTTGCATTTTGGGCATACCCAGCAAGAATGTGTAGGGAGGCTGAGGGCCCACGGTGAATTGCCTCTCCCAGCACTGAATCCTTCTCTAGACAACAATGAGGTCTTGTTCCTATTTACCCTCTCCAACTGCAGTTTCATCTTTTGCTCTCCATTGAGATCATCCCTTGCACATATCTCTTCGAGCTGCTTCTCTTTCTTGTTCTGAACTACCAGAAAATTACCTTTCTAGTATCTCTAGTTAGGGCAGGCTACAAGGGATATTCCCTTCTGTGAATTTGAGGACAGAAGGACAGAAGCAGCTATTTTCTCATGTTCTCCCAGTTAAACGAAATACCAATCTAGATGCTACTGTGAAGGGATTTTATAGATGTAAACTGTAAACGGTCTTATCAGTTGACTTGAAATTCAACAAAAGGGAGATGATTGTGGATGGGCCTTATTTAATCAATTAAAAACCTCTTAAAAGAGAGCTTAGGCCTTTCCTGAGCTAGAGACCACAGAGAGCAGCTAGCTTCACAATGGTTCCCCTTTCCCATTAGATCCTCCTTCCTACCTGCCTGCCTGTGGACAATAAGTTTCAGCTTGGACCCGTGGGTTTCTAGCCTGATATGGTCTTTTGTTCTCAACTGCCTATCCTATGGACTTTGGGGTAGCTAACTTAGTCCCCATAATTATGTAACTCAACTTCTTGTAATAAATACCATAATATATTAAGAAGAATTAACATATTATGTATGCATTTTTAAATGTTTAGTTATTTTTGAGAGAAACAGAGACAGAGACAGAAAGAGAGAGAGCAGGGAAGGAGCAGAGAAGGAGGGAGAGAGAATCCCAAGCAGGATCTCCTCTGTCAGCACAGAGCCTGATGTGGAACTCAAGCTCACTATCTTGAGATCATGACCTGAGCTGAAATCAAGAGTCAGACGCTTAACTGACTGAGCCACACTGGCACCCTAGCATATTATATTTATCATTAATATTTGTATTAATTAACCAATAACTAACACATTTTATATTAATATTTATAATGTATACAAATTATAATAAATATTATAATCCATAATATTTACAATCAACATATGTATCCTACTGGATTTTCCTCTCTAGTTGAACTCTGACCAATATATGTGCCATTTCATGGAAACTGCTCATTTAATGAGACTGAGACCTCCTTCCTGCCAAATTCAATGGCATTCTTAGTCCTCATTTTGAATGACACCTCGCTCTTTAGGTTGCTTCTTCTTTGGTATTAGAAATACCATTGAGGCTTTCTTCCCAGTACATTTCCTATTCTGGTTGTCTTATTCCTCTAACCTTAGTCATTTTCCTAAGAGTATTCTTGCCATGGTATATCTCTTCCTTCTTTCATGCAGGTGGCCTTCAATCATCATGGTCTTTACTATAGTATACATTGGTCATACCAATGACTCAAATATATTCCTCTCATTTTCACCATCTCAGAGTCTTTATTAGTGCAACTCTTGCCCAACCCAGTTCATGAAAGATGCATCAAAGAGAAGACCAGCTCCAAGGCTGTTTGAATCTTCCTCCCCTCTGGACTCTAGAGAAACTGCCTTCATGGTTATGATAATGCTGATAAACGAAATTATCATTTATCGAGACTTGATATGCACTATACACTATTTAAGGTGCTTTACAAACATGATCTTATCTAATGCTTCCAATATCCTTATGAAGTCAATATCATGATTCCCTTTTTGTTCTTACACATTTTAGTATTATTTGTTCTAGTTCTGTGAAATATGATTCCCATTTTTCTTATGAGAAATCTGAGAATTGGGGAAATGTTATGTAATAGGTCTTGGGACCCACAGCCAGTAGATGTCAGAGTTAGGATTTATATGCTCAACCCAAGTTCCAAGCAACAGATAATACTGCCTCTGTCAGAAGATATGGACAGTGAGGGCATAATCATCAAAGACCATTTACATTTGTAGAATCTGGCCAGGCATGGCAGACTTGAGAAGGTAGCTTCATCTTAAAAGCTGGCAGTAGCCTTTGGGTGACTATTGAAACAATTATAGCCATGAGTCTCATCTAGCTGGTATAATCACAACTGTTCTTTGCCCGTGGCTCCTAATGTAGTTTTGCAGATTCTCCGAATACCACTGTATACCCTCAGACAAAGGATGGCAAGATCTTTCCCTTGCCAAGCTGTCTGTCTCCAGTCATGGACAACGACCCAGCTTCCAGACCATACTACTGTCTCACTGCTACTGCTTTATCACTCCTGATCTATGACCTTGAATCTGAATCTGAATCACACCATATTTGGCAGACCACTAGCCAATAGTCCAGGGGATTTAGTGGTCATTCCCTCTGATGTCAAGTCAGTGCAGTGTTTTTGCAGAATCATGGTGCTTAAGTATCCTGCAATAGAAAGCAGTAGAACACTGATGCCAATAAGAAAAAAATTGCCTTCTTCCCAAACAAGAATTTTTTGGCAATTATTTTAGTCTTGGCCAAAGCCTGTAAATTTTTTGGCTTAGTATTTACTTTATGGGCCAGTCATCAAATCCTGATGTGGCTGTGAATAAAGATTATGTAGAATATGAAGAACAAATTACAAAGATGGCCATGGAAGCCTTGCAAAATCGAAAGGCATATGTGCCAGGATGGCAGAACATCTTGGCAGATATTTCCCTTGGAAGAGGGGGAATAAGGTAATTATTTCCCTACTCTTGGGACTTTACTTTCTGCTTCTTTGAAGAAGTCCTTGACAAATATTTTACATTTATCCACTTCCTTTTGCGGTAGTTTGTTTAAACATTTATTTCAGTTGGTTGTGAATTTATTTCAGTATTTTCAGAAGTTGGTTTGACAAGTTCACTATATCAATTACCCCAGCCAGTAAAGGGACCACTTCCCACCTTCTTTGTTAGTTCAGTGACATGAAGAGCTCAAAAATGGCCTTGGAATAGCCTCAGCTCCCAATTTAGTTGAACTGTGATGCTGTTTTCTGATGGAACATTTCTCCTCAGAGTACAGCTCTTAAGGTTCTGGGGATAACATCAAACAATACTCCAGCCACTCTCATTTCTCTTCGTTCCCAGGCCTTTGCATTCTGGCTACAGAGAACATACCACCAGCTATTGACCACTGGTTTAAGACACCTGCTTGTGAAAGATTTTCTTCATCAGGCCATTCCATTAATATCAAGCCATCTGCTTCTGGGTGACAGGAGAGTCATAAATGCTAAAGGTAAGAGTCCTTTGCCACACATCCTTTGCCACCAAATAAGTGCTTTTGTGAGATACCATGTCAATGGATAAGGCATCTGTAGGTCCACAGATAGGAATGCCAGCAGAAGAATTCTGATAAAATAAAGCAAAAGTGTATCTGAGATACACATTTATGCCTGTGAGGACAAATCACTGTCTACTCTGTGCTTTATTAAAGACCATGGCTGCTGAAAAGCTGGGCAATCAACAGTGGCCTTGGCCAAATAAGCTTCGGGGATAAGAAATCCATAATAAGCCTCCATATTTGCCTCTATTTCCACTTTCTACATGGGCTCATTGAATAAGCACCAATGTTGCCCAAAAAAGGAGTGACTGACAGCCACCTTTCCTACCTATTTATTGAGAGCATTTACACATCAATAGCTGAAAAACCAGGTGCCAGGAGTGGTTATTGATTTTTTTTCCTAATAAAGATATATCCAAAACCTCAGCTGTGATTGCCATAACCACCTTATTAAGTCTGGAACAATCTACCATTATTCTCTAAGACCCATCTGGCTCTTGGATCTGCCAAGCAAGACTAGTTAAATGGGGATGTGGTAGGAATAATCACCCCTGCATCTCCCAAGTCTCTGATGGTGGCACTAATCTTTGCAGTTCCTCCAAAGAATGCCACATTGCATTGAGCTTATTATTTTGGGGCTTCCACTTGGCTCCTCCTATTATACAATCTTCATTCCACATAATAGAGAGCTAATGTGAGTATTCTGCCAATTGAGTATATCACTTTTCTGAAAGTGGGAAAATAACCAGATGAAAATTGGGTAAGAGAAGACACTTGTGCTTGCCAATGATTACTAGTGGCTTATCCCTTTCCCTCTGCTCCCATCAAGGAGGTTATCTATGCACTCCTCAACTTTGAACAACCCAATCTTGGAATCTTATTTTTTTCAGAGGCTGTGTCCTGGGCCCACTTCTCCCAGTACTAATTACTGTGTAAGTCAAGATTCTGGCAGGGAACAAGTAGTACATCCAAATTAGGGTAATTGGAGAATGTAATATAGGGATATTTTACAAAAGTGTGGGTAGATTTAACAGAAATCAATAAGGGATAGAGAAGCCACACAGGGTTAGCAACATCAGGGAGCAACTCCTGGAACTCAAGAAGAGGGAATAGTTATGGGGACTGAGAAAGAGCTGTAACCTCCAGTAAGGATTACAGCCACTGCTAACCTGCAGCCTAATAAGGAGGGAGCCAGAGAAATTAATACCCTGACCTCAAGATACCCCAAGCCAATAGGTTTCCCACCCCCAGTAAACCAATTCTCTCTCTCTTCAGGGAATCTTAATTCCAAAGAAGACATTGCAATGGCACTGTCCAAAACTGACCATGCTTGATCTCTCCTACTTTCCAAACTCAAGTTGGTCAGCCTTTTCTTCAACTCACTGAGCTACCTTCCTCCTGCTGTAACTCTTTCTTTCTGTTTACTTTTGGCTAAATCAATCAGAGCCATTTCCAGTAACAACGATAATTTGAGTCTCAGGTGGCGAAAAAGTAGAAAATGTTTCTAAAATTTCCAAAATCTAACTTCTGGCCAATAATTAATTCCACTTAATATTCCCATTCAAACTAGTTTCCATAGCTAGAGCACGTTTCAAGTGCTGAATCCTGGAGGATGAGCCAATGTGTCAAAAGAAAAGACAAGGGAAGCAAAATGATCTGAACTTCACCTTCCAATGATTTATAAAATGAGACATGAAGGTTATAAGGCAAGTCCACTCACATCAACAATAAAGTGAGCAGAAAGAGGTTGGACTAGGATCTGATGAAAGAAAGACACCAAAAGCTTCTGTTCATGACCCCTCCACCTTGTGCCCTTGAAGAGGTTTTTAAGTAGAGATGAGACCAGCAAAACTATTTTTAGAAGGACCACTCTGGCTGCAGGATGAAAAAGAAGTAGGCTGGAGGAGGGACCCAATTGGAGTTTGCTACAGGGTCTGTGCAGGAGAAGGCACCCAAGCAGGCAAGGCCAGGAATGGGCTCCAGGAGTGCACTTGGCAGGTGACTGGAATGTTTGTCATCTGATCATGTGGTGACTGGAAGGATAATTCAGACATCATCATCGATCTCTATTGAGATAAGCAAGAAGAGAATTTATTCCTTCTTTTTATATCCCTTAAATGTGCTTATTTCACTTTGTAGACATAAAAACAAAACAAAATAACAAAAAAAAACCCAACCTAAACATCAATCAATGTAATCGGATAAAGAAACAATATTACAATTATGCATTGTAATGTTGTATATTAATAGGGAGATCTGTAGATCTATGGGAAAATGATGACAATACTGAAATGAAAAACAGAAGCTGCTGATGGTATGTAGAGAATGCTACCATTTTGGAAAAACAACAAATAAAATGTGTGTGTGTGTGTGTGTGTGGCCTGAATATAGGAGTACAGGTGTGTGTGAATAGAAAAAGTCAGGAAAGATCTTCACAAAAATGTTAATGGCCGGTATATTTACAGATTATTTGATGGGAAATTTCTAAATTCTCCATACTATCTGTATCATTTTAATCTTTAACCACAAATATGTTTTATTTCTATGCCTGGAAAAGGTGGAAAAAATATGTTCATTCTATGATAACAAGACCACTTAAACAAGAACAATGCATATGTTTATAAGAAGAAGCAGAGGATAAAGCCCCCTGTAGACATTACAGCAAAGATTGCTATGGAACAAGAATGGAGTAGGCCTTTTGACACCAAAATACAGTTTGGAACAGACCAGAACATTCTCTTGGTGACACCAAACTAAGGCTTTTTACCAGTCCTTTGGTGAAATTAATATGAGAACCCCATGGATGCTCTTTAGGGAGTCTTGATTATAATGACATCTAAGTTAACACTGTCATAACTGTGCAGGATTTTTAGCCCTCATATTTTATTGTCTATCAAGATCCAAGAATTTTTTTTAAATCCATGCAAGTAAAGTAAGATGCAAATGTCGGTGCTCTCCCTTGGCTACTGTCATCAATGTTTTGGTGGGGAAATTAAGCAGGACCAGCCATTATTATATGGCTTGACTCTCTCTGGGTGTGCTTCACCATCAGGGTTGGTTTTACAGATGGGTGACCTATGCAGCCACACAGGGTCACGTTCAGAAGAAACCTTGGTTTATGTTCTGCTGTGGTCATTCTAAAATTCTTTTTTTTTTTTCATTCTGAAATTCTTGATAATTTTATCTTTGACTTTGTGTTTTGTATGTGAAATCCAAAGGGGCAATGGAACACGGGAATGATCAGAAGTGACAGGTGCTGTATGCATGTGTTCTTGCTTCTGCTGCACCATTTGCATGTAGCCTTTGAGATGTGCATGAGCTGAGAATCCAGAAGGATCCACCATTCATGGAGTCAAGCAAGACTCCAAGCAAGTACAAAAAAGCATGTTCTGTCTACAGTGGAGAGAGAGGGGGTGCTGACAGCCCCGCGAGTCTCTGCTCTCTGTTCAAGCCAGAAGTTGCTTTGAATACAAAAAGAAGGCAATCACATTCTAAGAAACCTGAATGACCAAGGAATCCTGTCATATTCTTTCTTACTCTTCTTACTTCCCTGCAGTAGCCAACCATGTACTGAAAATGAGCACATATAAGGAAAAGGAAAAGATATGGCACCCCATAGTACCTTTTCTTTCACTCCTTCCTCATAAATCTGGGAGCCAAAGATAGAGAATATTGGTAGATTTGCACATATAAAGTGAAATAAAATAGTGAGGGTTCTTTGTTCAGCATTTCCAGTGTTTTATAAAAATGAAACATATATACATGTATGTATATGAGATATGAAATAAAAATTGTGCAATTTTGGTGATTTCACATAAGAGGTAAATGCTTTTATATTTGCATTTAAAGTTCATATTGCACAGCGGAGCCTCAGTTGATTAAGCGTCCCACTCTTGGTTTCGGTTCAGGTCATGATCCCATGGTTTGTGGGTTTGAGCCCGGCATCAGGCTTTGTGCCGGCCATAGCCTGCTTGGGATTCTGTCTCTCCTCCTCTCTCTGCACCTCCCCCACTCTCTCTCTTCCAAAAAATAAATAAATAAACATTTTTAAAAAAACATTGGTATTGCACAGTATGAGTACAAATAGTAAATTCAAACTAATAATGTAGAATTTTCATTTTTCTTTACTTATACTAGTACTGAACCAAAAAAAATTTAAATACCATAACAAAGTAAGAGACAAACTGTGGAGGAAAAAACAAGCTTTGTATTTTAGGACCTTTAATGGTACTTTTTACTGCATTTTGAACAAGAGGTCCCAGATTTTCATTTTGCAGTAGGCCCTGCCAATTACGCAGCCAGCCCCACCTGTGATTGCAGCAGCTGTCAATTCAAGTGGCTTTGGGACGTTTTGGTGGTAACTTGATGGAGGCAGTGGCGAAGGCTGAGAAACTGCACAAACATCACTAAAGGCGACACAGGAGAAAGGGGTCTGGAAGGGAGGTGGGGCATTGACTAGTAGCCTTTAGCAGTGCCCCTTGTGCAGCTTTCCGGGAAGGACAGGGACAGCATCACTAAAGAGAGATGCTTAGTGTAAAGAGGCAGGTTCATCCCTTTAAACTGCATGGATTTCTCTGCAATTTAGTGCTGAGAAGTGATGTTAGAGAAAGGCTCTTTTCTCATATGATTGCTGATAACCTTCTATTACTCGAGCTCAATACTTGGATGTATTTGTGCAGCAAAGCTGAGCCCTTCCTCTCAGGAAACCCAGGGAACAGCGTGATAGATCAATTGATTTGTCAAGCCCCAGCAGACAGAAACAATTTCCTTGGCTAGACTTGGTTAATGCAGATGGCCGGGTCCTTCACCCTTAGTACACCTCAACCTGGCCACGGATAATGTTTCTGGGAGGATGTCACAGTCTCCCTGGAAAGCTCTGGGCTCTTCCTCTAGGCATTTGAAAGAGAAGATAGCACAGCGCAGCACCAGCCTGAGAAAACCATTAGCGTAACTTGGGTGTGCCTGGGAGAACAGATTAGGTTGTAAGGTGCCTGCTGGTAGTCCCATTGAAATCTGATCCTGCCTTCCGTTCCTGTGGTGTCAACCACCAGCACACCTGAGGCTCAAGGTGGAGAGAAGACAAAGAAAATACCAGCCAAATGCCAGTTCTTTATACTTGCAGCACTGACTTCTAGCCTCTGATAAACTGAGATTGTGTTGTCAAGAAGCACATGACTTTGGTACCTTAGCAGATTCTCTCCTTACTGATTTTACTGCTTTGAAGGCAGGGAGGAGAAGAGGAGAGCCTCCCACCCATCCTCTACAGATACTCATATCATTCTTCACATTAAATGCTCCAACCATCTCTAGTCCCGTGCAGGTGCGCATGGGGTGGGGAAGGGCTGAGAACTCTGTTACAAGCATTCCGAAAACCACAGTAGGGTTGGAGTTCCCTGCTTCCGCACAGCCATTTGCCCTCCGTCTCTTTAGTTTCTGGAGTACCTTCCCTACTTCTTCATTGGCTAGTGTTCATCAAATCCATTTCCTCTTTTTCCTGGCTACACAGGTAAGACCACATTTCCCAGCCTCTCTTGCTGTAAGTTCTAGCCATGCGACTGGGTTCTAGCCAATGGAATGAGAGCAGAAGTCATCAGTGTCACTTCTAGGCCTGAGCCAACAGACCTCTTTCCCTTGTGCAGACTGATGCAGAGGACCACAGCACCAGGAGAGCTGAGTGATAAAGGTGGTTGGGCCACAATGAAGAAGTGATCCTGGTCCTTTCATCTCCACTTGAAGGATACCCACCCTTTAATCATCAGGAATTTCCATTCTGGAAAGGGAGAGATGAACTCTTATTATATCTAGGGTTACCTATCTATAGGGTTACCTATATATCTAGCAGCCAGGGTTACCATAACCAATAACAACTGACTTCCAATAATAGCGTTCATCCTCCTGGGGACTTAGCCACAGACATTAACTGTTCAGATGTCCTCCAGCCATCTGGAGACTCCCTGATCTTTGATATTTCATTTTAAAGGCTGAAATTCCTTCATACTTTAGGGGGAAATCATGGCTCTCCTCTTCCCACCTCCATCCCTACCAGCATCTCCTGGGGTTCCTGAAAGACTTACTTTTCTCCTGATCACATCTTGCTCTGACATCACACAGGTGAGCAAGGACATGATGGGGTTCTTTGGTCTTTCATGTTTCTTAGAGCACCATTGTCTTCCTTCTGCATTCAAAACAAGTTCTGGTTTGAGTGGAAGCCATGGAAATTGTTGGCTTGTTCTTTGAGTCCTGCTGAAGTCCCATGCACCAGGGTCCACTGAAATTCTGTACCAATGGGGGTATTGCAAACACGGACTCTGAATGGGGAGGCAGAGAACAGTGGATGTGTTACTACACCTGTCTCCTGTGCTCGGGCACAGGCTCTATTGTCCTATCAGACTAACAAAACAGAGATTCACAGATAAGATATTAACCGTTTTAAGAGGATGAAAGCAGAGCATTAAATCTCAAAAGGGATTCTTTGCTCCTGGGCCCTTATGTGACTGCACAGTTCACGAGCCTCTGAGTCTAACTCTGGAGAAGTACACCCCTTTTGTCCTTCCTCTTTCTGGCTGGCAGAGCAGGTGTGTGAGGCCGGGGGAAGAAGGGACAGATCAGAGGGGAACAGATGAAGACGGCATGATGTAAAACCTCTTTCTGATTCTTCCACTGGAATCATCTGCGATGATGTTTGTGAACTGGATTTTCCTTTGGGGAACGTAATTAAGTGTTGCATCATGCGTCAGGCCTCTTGTGGAACAAAAGTAGAGCCAAAAGATGGGGCATTGGTGTGCAGGTTACATGTGCAGATTTGGGGCTAAGGATGCGCACACAACAAACAACTTTGAATAATTGAACCCTGTTCTTTAACATCCTTTGCCTGACCTGCCACTGGGAACTTTTCTCTGGTGTGGACTCTCCCAAATCCTGCCTCCTGGCCTCTCTGGGTCCTCACTCTCTCAATTAACCCCCTGCCCCCATTGCCTTTGGAAGTGCAAAATGTTTTCTACTTTATTTGCAGGGCAGTTATTTCCACTTCTGATTGATCCTGATCTAATAGGCCAAATTATGCTACCAAGTTAATTGCTGAAGGAAATAAAAACACAACGACAAGCAAAAATGTGGCTTATTTCCTTTAAGAATTTGGCTGCCAGTATTTACATAATTATTTTTCTCCCAAATACTCTAGTAACAGACTTTCTTGACATGGTTTTAAAACCCTCAGAAATCCATCCCTGCCTCCCTAGGTGAGTGTGGAGACTCTTCTTCTGGTCTCCTATAAAATCTTGTGCATATCATACATATACCTACATATACATATAGTCAAAAATCAACAAAGCCAGACGTTAAAATGCTAAAATAGATTTTATTCAGCAACTATTGATAGCTGAGAAAGAGCTGAGCTCCCTTCCAATTTGTGCAGTGGTGACTGGACATTTCAAAGGGGAATGAGGGAATCGGGAGAGGGGTGGTCAGGGATGTGAAAAATTACAACAGGTTGGTCAGTTAAATTCATCAAGTCAGCTGTGTTTGCTGTCTGGTAATTGAGGCTGACAAATGAGGATTCTGTCCTCCCACAGAAACTGGGGGACAGAGGCCCTATTCTTCCTGATGATTACATTCCAGAGAAATTGCTTTCAGGTCCTTGAGAAAGATGCCACTGCCACATATTGTCAATTGTAAGCCCTTTGTAGTAAATTGTTAAGCAAGGCATCTCATGTGTACAGTCTGCTCAGCCGCGTAAGAAAGGGCCCTGGGCCTGGAACAGTCCTTACCGGGAGATAAGGGGCCCACACAGTCCGCACTGGGCTTGTCACCTTGTGTGGGAATATCTTTCCTTGTTTCAGGTGTAATGTGCTCCTTCTGCGTCAGCATGTGTCAGCCATCCTCAGGCACACCTTCAGCCTTCAGTATTTCCAGCTCTAGGGGAAGAGTGGAGGCCCTTCCACCGCAGCAAAAGATAGGTGAGCACAGCCCCATTGCCTCGTGTCAACTGTTGGGGACCTCCACTAGCCATGGAGTCCAACACACATTATTGGAGCTGATCTAGCTCTGTCTCTGCTCTTTCTATGTGAGTAAATCATTGTTTCATCCAGTGCTTGACCGTGTTGGCAGCCCTGAACTTTCTCAAAAAAGCAGTGAGAAGTGGGTCATCTTAGGGACGTGGCCTTATGTTACTAGAAGCCCTGCCAGAGTTTGGTCATCTTAGTGTAGGAAGAGGTTTGGATGGAGTAGTGATGTGACAAAAAGTAGTTCTGCATCTCTTAACATAGGCATAGACATATTCATACACAAACACACATACACGTACACAAATGCACACATACACATACATATGCACAAACACAAACACATATACATTCACATACACACATACATATACACAAACACAAACACATGTACATATGCACATGCATAAACAAACACAAACACATGCACATACACATATACATATACAAACATATACACATACACAAGCACATACACATACACAAACACATACATATGCACATATACATATATATATCACACACATGTAATCTTTTTCAATGAACTTTCAAAGATACTCATCCCTCAGGCATAAGGCAACTCTGCCCAGAGGAAGTCCAATTTTACAGGTCATGCTCTAACCCTAAAGGACAACAGGAAAAAAATCCAGATCCAGTACAAAATATGGTCTCCTCTGAAGGGCTGCTACGGCCATTCCGTCTCACAGCTGTTTCTTCTTCCTCACCGAGCTGCCAGGACTCTCAGGTTTTGAGTGAGATGATTCATCATAACAAGTACACTAGCCCTCGTGTTCCTTTTTTTTCCTCTAGTGATTTGATTTCCTACTTTTATTTCTTCAACTATGTTGTTTATATGTCCCTGGATACGAGGATGGTCGAGGCAGGAAAAGAAACTAACAAATATGTGGCACAAGCTTAGGTTTTTGCCTCAAACTTTACCGTGGCTTGTATCTGTTACGGGTGTGGAGAGCTAGAAGCTAATTTGGGAAGAATTCATGGTGTGAGTCTTCAGTGAGCATGTCCTTCATACAAGGCACAGCTGTCAAAGCAGTCCAGAGGAGGAGGGGGGTGTCTTAGTTTTCTATTGCTATATAACAAACTACCACAAATTTAGCTGCTTAAAACAACATACATTTATTATTTCAGTTTCCAAGTGGAATCCAAGCACATCCTACCTAGGTGCTCTGCTTGTGGTCTCCTAGGGCTACAATCCAGGTGGGTATCATTTGGGGTACAGTTCTTACTGGAGGCTCTGGAGGAAACCCTCTTCCAAGTTCACTCAGATTGTTAGCGGAGGTTACCTTATAGATGTAGGATTGGAGGCACTGGCTTTTTGCCAGTTGTCAGCTGGAGGCTACCTGTAGTCTTTGCCACCTAGACCTCCCCTCCCCCCATATGGCCTCTTCAACAAGCCAGAAGGAACATCTCTAGGGTGAGTCTATTTAGCATGACAACATCTTGGGTAATCATAGGAATGATATCCCATCACCTTTTATACTCTGTGGGTCAGAAGCAAGTCACAGCTTGAGTCCACACTTGAGGGGAAGGATTCCACAAAGGGGTAATGTTGGGAGTCAAGGATTATGGGAGAACACATTAGATTCTGTTACCATAGGAAGATATAATATACATATTATCAATTATAGCTTCTGGCCTCAAGGAGCTTATGACAGAATTTATCAAAAAAAAAGATGTATAAATATGTACTAATACATCAAATAGAAATATTATGATCCATCGGCAACAGAAATCACATCAGCTTACAAGATCATGAAAATTTTCTGAAGGGCTGCCACCGGGGCTCACGTCTGTAAGTAGAAGACATTTTGTGGGAATGGAGTCTGCAAAGATGGGCAGGGACCAGATTTTGTTGGGTGCTAAGTGCCAGGATTTTGCAGTCTATCACACAAGCCTATACTTCCACACATAGGGTAAGTGGTGCTGTGCTGGGAGTTGATATTCAAACCAGGTAAGCAAGGCCCTTCATGGAGCATTGGTTTTACTAGAATACTTCCTGGGGAGGAAAACACATTAGTTTTTATATTAGGGTAAGTGTCCTGGAGTAGGATGCAGAATTGAAATTTATTTTTCTTAAGATTGGAGACTCCAAATCATTTTTCCTCTGGCTCTGGTGGAAATTATCGAGAAGGAGCAGCCCTGAGTAGCTGCTGGCCAGAGCAGCCACCAGATATGGAGGTGCAGGGCAAGAGGAGCCAGACACGCATGCCCCTGGAGGATGGGAGACAGATGAAGGGCCCTCAAACAAGGAGACTTTTCCTTGACCAGGTCTTCCCAGCCTAATCCATGCTGTTTCCTACTAGTGTGAGAAAGAGAAACAAGTTTAAAACTGACAGCAGAAATCTTTAGGGGGTTAGGCATGTTGGCACTTTTTCCTCCCAGGGTTAAGGCTACTTCAGCAGAGTTTTGCAGCTGGGGGGGGAAAGGGAACAGTCTACCTATCTTGGACTCTCCCTCGCAATTGCGAAGAGGCAAGCGCTGAAGATTTAGACCGGGGCTGGCAGACCAAATCCATGGTGAGCCAGGCAATGGTGTTTGCATATTTAAATGATTGGGGAAAAAGATAAAAAGAAGAAGAAGATTTCCTGACACAGGAAAGCCATATGAAATTCAAATTTCGGTGTTTATAAATGTAGTTGAATTGAAACACAACCTATTCACTCCCTTATGTATTGGCTATGGCTGCTTTCACAGTTCAACGGTAGAGCTGAGAAACTACAACAGAGGACAGTGGCCTACAAAGCCTAAAACATTTACTATCTGGCCCTTTACAGAAAATGCTCACCTTGCTTAGAACCTTCACAAGAAGGGAGGCTCCAGTGGACGCTAACCTTTTCCCATTTGACTCCATATCCTCTGCTCGGTCTTCTGCAGTGATGTCTGTCTACATGCAAGCTTCCCAAACTGCTCTATGAAATGGTAATAGGTGTTCTATGGAGCAGAAAAAGTTCTGTAGTAAATCAAATCCTGGGTTTTAAAAAAAGGATAAAATGATTTTGTTACTGGAAATGTTTTCAGCTCTTTAAATATACTTTGTGGTAATCCAAATTGAGGAGATAAATTTTAGCATTTCCCAAAGTTATTACCTCACTCAATGATTTCTTTTAAGGAATATCTATTATTATCTCCAAGTGTTCCATACAACACAGGTTCATCAATACTACTCCATACCTTTATCACATATCAAGAAATTATGTTCCAATTTGAAGCAAATCTCTCTTCTTAGTGCAGTCCCCCTTGATCTTCCATTCCCCTCTTCGGACATATAAATTTACTGGGACGATTGTGCATATCACCCCTTCCCTCACTAGAGGCATGCTTACTCTTTTACTGTGCCCCCCCCCAATCTGTGATCTCATTCTCTCCCCTCCCCACAAATCTCCCCTTCACGGACATGGGAAGGCAGCAGTTTTCAAGCTGCAAGTTATAATCCATCAAGGGGTCATGAAATTGATTTAGAGGGTCAGTGACCAGCATTTAAAAGCCAGTAAAATAAAAGAGGATATAAAATATCAGAGTGCATCACAATAGTACTTGGTGAAATTTTTGTATGGGTTATGGGTCACAGCATAAAATATATTTCTTACTTTGGGCCATTGTTAAAAGTGTTTAAAAGCCATTGTGCTAAGGTGCTAACCAAATATAAGAACACAGCAAAGTCTTGTAGCTAACATTTGATTAGCAAAACTGTTGTATCTGTCCCACTATTAATTCTTCTCATGCGTTTCCACCCCAGGGTATCCATTTTAAATTGCAAACATAAGGACCCAAGGACTGCGTCTTTTGATTAACCTCTATAGCTTCTACCCCTGACTGACTGTGGGACTCACTTCCCTACGGAGGCTGCATAAATATTTGATGTCGATAATGAAATGAAATTAAAAGCTAATAGGATAAGCTCTCCAGTTTCTACTGCCACTGTCTGTTAAAGGATGGGAAATAGCCCTCTATGTCCCGTCCACTTCTGTATGGCCTTCCAGACCCCTCGCTACACACAACCTAAGATGACCCAAGGGGCACTTCTTCTCCCTTCTTCAACAGAAAGTGCATACCTGTGGCTCCAGCCTCTTCCCCAACTGCAATCTTCCCATGTTTCCCCTCTTGCCAGCCTCTGCACTAGCCACCATCCAGGCACCCTCGTGTGTCTACACTCACTGTCGCTCCCTCTGCCTCGCAGTTTCTCCCTCCACACTTTGTGCATGCTGAAATCCCTCTTACTTGTGAATGTCCATGTTGCATAGACGTCTGTGTAGCCTGAACACATGGAGCTACTTGCATTATTTTTCATGGCCCCATAGGACCTTATTCAAGCAGCTGTACAGAAACAATGACCCCGAGCTGTAAGTTTTGATGTGTCTATGGTCTCCTCTTGCCCATTAGCTTCTCTAGGGCAGGGGCTGTGTTTTATTTCTCTCTGAATGTTCCATGCCTGGAATGGTGTGCCTCAAAGTAGGTGCTGGTAGTGTTTTAAGTATAAATGAAAAAGAAGAGGTAGTATGAAGTATCAGAGGGATGCAAAGTTTTCTTATGGGATACACCACATTCCTTTCTCCCCCAAACTCCAGCCCCTCTCCAGCACCCAGGACAGAGCTGCCTGGCAGGCTGCGGAATCTTTAGATCTGTTAGTGGGACCGAGAGAAGATGCACACATGCATTCCAAGGATCTCGGGCACAGAACTGATGCGGAGCCTCTTCTGCATGGACTAACTCTCCAGAGATTTCCTGTCAGGCCATTCTGCATGCAAGGAAGAAGTTTTAAATGCTCATAGAACTCTAATGTGACCACGAGCTAGTACGCCTGGTCGTGGATGATTAATGACTTGTAGAATGAGCCCAAATGCGAGCTTTATAATAGCTGTGGATATGGAGGACTGCAGAATTAAGAAGTTTTGTTTTGAACCTCTTGCAAGCTTTTCCGTTTAGATCCCACTCTTATACACCCTCCTTCCACCCCACACCCACCTTGTTTTTGTTTTCCCCCCAGAACTACAAGACCGTTTCTCTCACCCCGAGCCCACCGGGATGACCTGACCTGCAGTGCCCCAAACTTGTCTGTGTGGCAACAGTGTTTGATGCCACCGTCCATCAGAGCAGTGCCTTCTCTAGGGACTAATTCACCAGAGGCTGCAAGATCGTCCGCAGGATGTGCCTCACTGGAGTCAAAGAAGTTGCTGAAAATTGAAAACAGGTGAGCCATGGGTTAGATTCCACCAGAAAATCCATGCACAACTCTAGGAACACTTACCTTTAGCCACATAAACCCCAGAATAGAGAAGGAAAGTAAATAAGGCCCCTAGGCAAGTTCTGGCCCTCAACCAGACGTAAAGGGAAAGTGATCTGCGGGATTCTTCATTCTCCTTGGGATTGTGGCTTCTCAAGAAGCAGAACTGAGATTATTAAATTTAGTCGTGAGGTTGCTGGCACCAGGAAAGAGATCAAGTAGCACCAAAGAGGAGCAGACCACACTTGATGGAGGCTGACGATGAATTCCTCTTTAACTAAATTCGACCCAGTGGGCAATCCACGGTGTACACAGACCATATTCAGCTGTGGGGCCCCAAAGGCCACTGAACACCTGAGTGTCACAGACACTGAGGCAACAACTCCAATGCTCATCTCATTCCTTCCAGGCACGCTTGCACCTAGTGACCCTCCCCCACATCAAGACACCGCTGTCTGTCTCCCCGCCACCCCCCCCCACAACCCCGAGGAACTGGAGTCTCGTCCTCATAACCTCCGTCCCTCTTACTTGCCTCAAAACCTCAAGACTTCCCTCCCTAGATATCTTTAAATTTTCCTTACCTTTAAGAGAAGAAGAGAATGAGTCAGGGAGGGGAAGAGAGAGAGACACACAGGATCTGAAGCAGACTCTGAGCTCTCATAAGAGAACCTGATTCTGGGAACAAACTCACAAACTGCGAGATCGTGAGCTGAGCCGAAGTCCCTTACTTAGCCCACTGAGCCTCCCAGGCACCCACATTCCCTGTGTATTTTTAAATTCCTTCCTCTTCCATAGAACCTCCCGGGTCCTTTGAGTGATCAACCAGCCTTGGGTGACCTGGCCCGTGCCTAGCTCTCCAGCCTCAGCCCTCTCTGACACCCTCTGGCTTGACATCTCGTGCTTGGGGCCCTGCCCGCAGCCCTGCAGCGGGAAACGTAAGCAGAGGCAAGTGGCAAACTGGACAGAATCTGTAGCATATATAAAAGTCCGACAGTTTTCATGCATATGACATATATAAACAGTTACTATGGATCAGTAAGCAAATCATGAGCTGTCCACAGAGAAAAATCTATATATAAACAGCCATCCGAAAACAGAAAAATACATGTAGGGAGAATAAACATAAGGTATAAAAGCCCAACCATAATAGTAACAAAAGAAATACAAATTAAAAGGGCAATGAATATTTTCTGCCTTTGTAGGTGAAGTAAGGGGTGAATTAAGACCTCTCCTATGCGGCTGATGAAGTGCAGATTAGCAAAGATTCCTCATGGGAAACTTTATTGCGTGAAAAAAGTCTTTTAAAATGTGTAAAACAGTGACTAAGCAATTCCACTGGTACAAATTTATCCTGAGGAAATAATTAGTAGATTGAGAATTTTTTTCACTTTGGGGATGTATAACACAGTGTGGTTTCTAATGGAGAATACATAGAAATAATCCAAATTGCCAACAATTGGGTACTTTTAAAGTAAATTCCATACAATACACTACATGCATCTATTTAAAAGGGAAGTATGGAAGTATAACTGTTGACATGAGACAGATGTTTGTTCATAAATTTTTAAGAGAAAGAAGTTTATAAAAATATGACACTATTTTTTATTTCAAAAAAGGTATATGTATGAAATGACAGGGAGAGTATACACCAAACCATAAACACTGGTTATACCTAGAATAGACTTGCTGGTGAAGAAATTTGGGGGAAGCCTTTCTACATTTTTCCATCTTTGAACAATAATACTGATTTATTGGTATAATAAAAAGTGGTTTAAAAATAACTCAAATAAAATTGCCGAACTTAGAGTTATTTATTATTGAAGGAATAGACTTGAGCAACTTAATTTTTAAAATAAAGCCAGCCATTTACTTCAATCCAGAAGACATTTATCCATCTAAGAGCCAGGCGTGGTTGTGTGTTGGTGTAGGGAACACTGGTAATTCACACAGTCGCTTAAATAAACCTTGTTAAATTACAAATTATGAAAATTTGTTTGATTTATGAGTCTTGACTATCATGCCCAAGCTGTTTTAGTGTTGATGAAGCTAGGTGATATAAAGAAAATGCATTTAAAACTTAAATGACACAGTTACATGGGTATACACATGTCAACGCTAATTGAACTACACATTTAAGATTGGCCCATTTTGCATTAGGCAATCATACTTCAAAAATGTGAAGGCAGAAAAATAAAAACATTCATAAAAATGACATAAAATATTTCACATTTTTCATCTTGAGCTTTTAATGGGTCTGTAATGTTGAATCAATTAGAAGCCAGAACACAAGAGTACTTCCACTTTTGACTGATGGATGGAGTAGTTGGTGTCAAACAAGTCTCCCACTGAAAGCAACTATGGAAGCTGGATAAAATAACAACTATTAGAAGTCATCAGGGAAAAAACAAGGATGCCATGCTTCCTTATCAAGGCCTAATTCTCACACTATGAAAATCCTATAGAGAAGGGAATGCATTGACATGAGCTGGACATTCTGTGCTCTTGAGGTATTTTCTGTCCCGTATGTTGTGTTTGCGTGGAGCTCAATACTGAAAAACAAAGAAGAAAGAAATTTTTGAGAAGGTAAAAATCTAAGCAGAAACTTTGATTTCTGGAAATGCTAGAGATAAAAAAGAAAAAAAAATGAGTTGAGAACACACAAAGAAAGAAGGGGCCCTGATAAAACTCTAAGTTTTTGTTGAATTTCTTAAAAGACACAACTTATAAGTAGGGGAAACCAGAAATAGATCTGATGCCACTGAACACAGATGATGTGCCAATACTTTGTCTGCCTTCCAGAGGTAAGCAACATCTTTCAGAAGAAAATAACATCATCTGGAGCTTCTGCTATTTTTCATACATTTTGATATTCAATAAAAAATTGATATGAATAATAGGAAATAGAAAGAAATCATTGAAGATTAAAGACAAAAGTCCCAGAAGATAGACTGTCACCCAGAATCACATAGATGTTTGAGTTATCAAATACAAACTTAAAGATAACTATGATATATACCAAAAAAAAAAAAACTATTGGAAAATGAAGAATTTTATCAGATAATTGGAATCTATGAAAAAAAATCAAATGGAAATCCCAGAACTAAAAAATGTAGTAAATGATATTAAGTATTCAACAGATGGGTTTAGCAGCATGTTAGACATGGAAGAACAATGAACTAGTTTAACAGAAAGTTGGCCAACAGAAAATATCTGGAGTGAACCACAAGGAGAAAACAATGGAGGGGGAAAAAAGATGGAAAATAAGAATACAGAAAAGAGTGAAGACACTCAGGGAGTGTATAATTGATGTTCAAAAATGGATAATCCATCGACAGATGAATGGATAAAGATGTGATATATATATATATATATGATGAAATATTACCCAGCAATCAAAAAGAATGAAATCTTGCCATTGGCAACTACATGTATGAAACTAGAGAGTATTATGCTAAGCAAAATTAGCCAGTCAGAGAAAGACAAATATTTTATGACTTCCCTCATATGTGGAATGTAAGATACAAAACAGATGAACATAAGGGAAGGGAAACAAAAATAATATAAAAGCAGGGAGGGGGACAAAACATAAGAGATTCTTAAATACAGAGAACAAACTGAGGGTTGCTGGAGGGATTATGGGTGGGAGGATGGGCTACATGGGTAAGAGGCATTAAGGAAGACACTTGTTTGGATGAGCACTGGGTGTTATACATAAGGATTGAGTCACTGGAATCTACTGAAATCATTATTGCACTATATGATAACTAACTTGGATGTAAGTAAATTAATTAATTAATTTAATTAAAATGAATAAATAAGATTGGTAAAGTTAAAAAAATGGACAAAAAGAATGAGAATAAGACAGACATAATATTTGAAGGGATTGGCAAAGAAATTTCCAAAACTGAGTTTCTTTAAAAAAAAAAAAAAAAAAAAAAAAAAAACAAGAAGAGGCTAGATTCAAGAAACACAGCAAGCCCTAAGTATTAGGATAAATACAAAGGAAACCACATCTAGGCACAAGTAACTAATTGTTTAACACCGGAGACAAGGCAAAGATCCCGAAAGCAGTCAGAGAAAAAAAGATACATTTTCTACAGTAAGTCTTAAGTCTATTTTTTAACAGAAATTATTGAATACAAAAAATAAAACAACGACAACAAAAAAGAGTAAACATCACATCTGCCAGGGAAATACTGAAAGCTTTCCCCTGAGATTGGGAATAAGAAAAGAATATCTGCTTTCACTACTTTCATTTATCATTGAACTGGAAGTCCTAGCCAATACAAAAAAGCAAAAAGAAAAATTTAGAAATAGGAAGACTTGGAAGAAAAATGGAAAGGTGTCACTATTCACAGATGACATGACTGTATACCTTACTCCCAGAGAGTCTAGAGAAATGAAGAGATGGAAACAAATCCAGGATTGAGGGGCAAGGCAGTCAGGCTAGGAGTCCATTTGCCACAAATAATTTGTAATGTGGATTAGCCACAAGGCTGATGATTCTGAGTCCTTTTTGAGCAATTAGACATTGCTGACTGTGACATTAGCTCAGGAACTTTTGAAGATCCCCTAGGAAGGACACTATTAGCAATGTTTTAAAGCCATAAGGCAGCTCCCTGTGTATAACCATCCCCAACCTCTCAGCCATTCAGAGTCCAGGCCACTGTCACCTCAGTGAACCCAAGAGGAAATAGATGAGCCACTAACACCGTTGGAGCATGGGCCCATGTAAAGAAAGTACTTTAAGCCCTTTCTGGAGTTGATGCTCTTGAACGTCTGATTTACACTCAGACCATACCGAGAGTTTTGGTTGCTCACTGAAAGGAGTAAAGTGGCTTATGAACAATATCTGAACATCCATGCCTCCTCTGAGTGTACATGCATATGAAGAAAAGTGAAATCCAGTTTCTTCACTGCCCAATAAAGATAAGTTGAATGCATTCCATTGTTGAGCTTCATTTTGTTTCCATGGCTAGCAAATCCTTTGAGATAAATGTATCGTCTCCTAACGATCAGAACTGGGTAGTTTTTGCATCTCCAGAATTGGGAAGTTCTTCTTCCTAATACAGTACCTGTATATGTGGGTATGATGAATATGTTCCAAGTAAGCCTAACTTAAAAGATTGACCCACTACTGTTCTTAGTAGAGAATTTTATTAGTAATGTTGATCATTCCCATCTTAGACATATAGCACATGCTGCACTCAGAAGGGTTAGGATTAACAGCACAATAGCAATGCTTGAGCTGAAGTCTAGACTGACTCTGAACTCAGAGCAATGACTGCAATGACTTGTGAGTAAAGAGAGGGCCAAGATAAGTGTGTGTAATGTCTCACTCATATTCCTTTTATTCACGATCAAAAGGGACCTACTGCATCTAAAAGCCACAGGTAAGCCAAGTATGGACAGTGTTGGTGCATGGCTTGGTATGTGGGCAGTGGGTGATTCCTAGAAACAGTGTGTTTATTTCACTTTTTTTTTAATCTTAATGTGTAATATGGATATAGTGAAGTCCATAAATCTTGACTTAAATTTTTACAAAGTGAGTACCACGTACTTACTATCCAGATAGAGAACATTTGCATTCCAGAAGCTTCCCTTATGACACAAACTCTGTATTCATTAAACAATTCCTCATTCTCCCTAACCCATCATTATGCTTTCTTTCTCTATGAATTTGACTACTCTAGGTACCTCTATAAGTGGACTCATACAGTATTTGTCCTTTTGTGACTGGCTTATTTCACTTATAATAATGTCTTCATTATGAACATGGGAGTGCAAATAACTTTTTGAGACCCTACTTTAAATCCTTTTGGGTAATATATACTGTGAAGTCAAACTGCTGGATCATATGGTAATTCTGTTTTTAATTTGTTGAGGAGCTGCCATGCTATTTTCCACAGTGGTTTCACCATTTTACTTTCCCCCCAACAGTGCACAAGAGTTCCAATTTCTCCACACCTTTGGCAACACTTGGTTTTTTCCTTTTTTAAAAAAAATAATAATTATCCTAGTGGGTGTGAGGTGGTATTTCATTGTGGTTCTGCTGAACTTCTTGACCAGCGCACGCAGTATAAGATCCAGCCCCAAGAAACAGCCTGCCATGCCGGCATCCTGGCCAGGCCTCCTGAGGAAGAGTCTCAAAAGAGAGGGAGAGAGGATAGTTCTTAGAACTCATAATTGGTTCCTGAAATGGCCATTTGTTGAGCTTAATTGTGTGTTAAGTCTAAGACATACTATGTTTGTCATGCACACATGCACAGTTAAGGTGTAGACCTATGAGGGGGGAGTGATCAAATCGGATAATTTGCTGAGTGAGTGCCGAATTTCTGGAAGTGAGCACCATGGCCGGTTCTCCATTGCAAATAAAAGAAGTCATCTTGTGGGAGGTTATTCAGCTACAGAGCTATAGAGCTCTTTATGTTATACGTGCTGCCTGTCTGTACAACTGTGACAACGGGACAGAAAAATAGGGATAAAATGAAAACAGACCCTGCCAACAGCCAGACTAAAGTGGGGAGGCCTGAGAATGAAAACAGAAACTACACTTGTGAAACATAAGCTATCCTTACAAAACAGATCAATCGTGACAGACCATTGGGGCTCAGTCTTCAAACACCAGCTCCTCCAGACTCTTGTGCACCGACATAAGACCGTGGAGAGACAGCCCTAATGGTAACTCTGCACAGACTTGTGTGTCCCAAAGATAAGACTGCTGGCTTTTCCAGACACTCCCTAGTTTACAAAATCTCATCAAATCCTGCCAAGACCTTCCTGTGACTAACTCCAGCCCCTAAAACCTTCTTAAGTACCCCTCCCTCTCTCCTTATCCTCCCTTCTGAGAGGCTCCTGAGCTTCTCGGGGTATGTATTCTCCATTGCTGCAAGATTAATAATACAAATAATTTTATTGACTACAAGTGGACTCCGGTGGTCTTGGGCTGCAGGGCAATGCTGAAAGTCAGACTGTATACAATGCCTGAAGCCAGCTTTCTCTGATGCCACGATTCTGGAAAAGAGCAAAGCCACTCTCTCTGGCTACCTTTCACTTTCTCCCCACACTTATTTCCATCCTCATTCTCCAAACTCCTGGACACCTCAGGCCTTATACTTTTATTTATGAAAGCTTCTTATAAAAATGAATAATTTAGCATCATGAGAAACATATCAGGCTGACCTAAGAATAAAGCAATCAAAATCACATTAAAATTATATCATGATTTTTCCCTAAGACTCACTAAGGAGCCATGAGAAAATCAGCCCATCAACCTCTTGTGAAATCCCGGTGTAGCGTTTAACAAATTTTCTGCCTTCGGATAACTACCCCACCATTAATTTTCTTTTCCCTTAGTGAAAGTTTCATTTCATTTCTTTAAAGTGACATCATGAAATAGTGAAATAAAATGTGCCAGGGGTCCTGGAGTCACACCCCCCATACCTTTACCTCTCAGCTTATGGTGGGCAGAGTGCTGACTCTGCTTTCCCACCATCCAGGGAAAGTGGGAGAGGGCTTTCCTCTGCCCAGCCCCCTCCCCTCCCTCGAGTCATTCTCCCTGCTCTCTAGAATTTGCTTAACCCAGTGGAGACAGAACCAGACCCTTCCTAGTGGCCTGGAGGGAAGAGCCTAGATCTCTTATTCATGCCTCACTCCTCCCATTCTACACACAATGTGGCTTTGGGAGCAGTTTTGCACACAACCTCCCTCTCTCCTAGCCAGAGTAGATGGATCTGGAAGAGGTAAATGAATCCCTTCATGAAGAATTTCACCCGAGGCAGAGAGAAACTGGGACTGCAACATATAAATTCAGGAGCTGTCAGTGGCCTTACAGGCTGGAAACTGGGGAAGATGGTCCAAAGCCAAAGGGAAGGATGAAATGGAGGCTAAGAGAAAAACAGTAAAGATACCCATGCAGATTCCTTATGGAGTGCCTGGGTCCCGTGCTTCCCGAGGCCCCATGGCTTTTCTGTTCTTGGAGTCCAAGAGCTTCTGTGGTATCCTTCCATTGAGAATTAGGTTTTGCCCAAGCCGGCTCCCATGGGTTCCTGTAACTTACAAGCAAAAGAACCTGAGGAATGCACAGGTTTCCTGGTGTAGAGGAGCTTCACACCCTGCAAGAAGGGAGCACACTCCCCACCCCCAGGACTACACCATCTCCCTTAGTGAGGTCCTTCTGTCCCCTGAGCTGAGTTAGCCACCCTTGACTCTGCTCCCCAGTCCTCCTGATGTGATCCTGCCATGGCTCTAGCCCTTCATTCTGTGGCCATGCACAACCTGGACTCAGACATCGTAATTCAAGGTCAAGGGCTGGGTCACTTCATTACACACCCCTTCTTCCTTGTTATCATTGCCCTGTTGACTGGGATCCAAAATTGTACACACTGCCAGTTCATGTGAAAAAGATGTGAGTTCCTTATTTTCGACTAATGATGGAATCTTCCTTTCAACCTGTGGATAATGCACGTGAAGTTTACTCTGTTTGCATCTTTTTTTCAGCATAGTTGACACACAATATTATATTAGTTTCAGGTGTATAATATAGTGGTTTGACCAGTTTATATGTTATGCTTTGTTCTCCACAAGTGCAGCTACCATCTGTCACCATATGTCACTATTACAGTATCATTGATTATGTACCCTATGCTGGGCCTTTTATTCCTGGTACTTACTCCATACTGACTGGAAGCCTGTATCCCCCACTCCCCTTCACTCATTTTGCCCACTCCCGACTTCTATCCCCTCTGGCAACCACCAGTTTGTTCTCTCTATTTATAGGTCTAATTTTGGTTTTGGGTTGTTCATTTGTTTTGTTTTGTTTTAGATTCCACTTATGAGTGAAATCATATGGTATTTGTGTTTTTCAGTCTCACTTATTTCACCTATATAATACCCTCTGGGTCCATCCATGTTGTCTCAAATGACATGATGTCATCTTTTTTATGATTGTGTAATATTCCATAATATATATTAGGAATTCCATATATTCCATGACATATAAATATATATATATATACGTGTATATATACGTGTATATGTGTATATATATATATATATATATTCACATCTTCATCCCACGTCTTCCTCTTTCTCATCCATTCTTCTATTGATGGACACTTACATTGCTTCCATATCTTGGCGATTATAAATAATGCTACAATAGACTTATAAGCGACGCCGCATATATTTTTTTCAAATTAATGTTTTCATTTTCTTTGGGTAAATACACAGTAGTGGAATTATTGGATTATATGGTGTTTCCATCTTTAATCTTTCTGAAGAAACTCCACACTCTTCCACAGTGACTGCACCAATTTCCATTCCCACCAACAGTGTGTTAAGGTTCCTTTTTCTCCCCCTTCTCATCAACGCTTGTTATTTCTTTGTCTTTTTTATTTTTGCCACTCTAACAGGTATAATGGAGGCTACAATTTAAACTTGCCAATTAGTAATATCTCAGTCTCTGTGAGTTGGAATAGTCTCTCTTGGAGTGACCACGTCTCTGTTGGATATGTGCTCAATCTTCTGGATCTCCCCCCTCTCCTTTTCAAGATGGCAAATGAGGAGATGTCAGGGTCATGGGAAAGAGTGGACTCCTACTATATGTGCTCAGTTCTTGCAGTGTCCTTTGGCTGTCCTGTTTTTCACGAGGATGTCCCCTGCACTGCTGCTGGCCTCTGAGTCTGAAATCTATAGCTAGTGAATTTGCCGTTGGTCTCTGAGCTCCATGTCAGCTACATGGCCCTTCTCACAGCACTGGCCCCACTTTGGACTTTGCTACTGCCCCACCCCTTTGGCTCCTGGATCTCTTTGCCCCATACTATCTCTTTGTACCTTGAAAACCTCATCACCCACATCCTCAGCCAACTTCTGCCTTGTCTACATGCCATGGGTAAATCTCTGAGTTCCCCCAGTACACAACACTTAGGCTGAAGCTAGCTGGGGGACACTAATTCAGACCCCTCCATGCCACATCTGTTGCACCACACTTTTCACTTTGCCACAGGCACCTCATGCAGCTGAGAGATTCCCTCTGTGGGATGGTGTAAGGTCCCAAACAACAAAACAGGGTAAAACCTCTGCGATCCTGGCTGCCCCCTCAACCTTTCCAACACCCACAACCCTCAATTAGGGCTTGGAGAGAGACGAGTCATTTTATGTATGTCTGAGCTTGCTCCGCTCTCTGATACTCTTCTTCTCTACTTTGCCGGCTCAAAAGGAATATGATTTTCCCGGTCCTTTCTCTCTGACCCAAAACCCTTTTATGTGATTTCCTTCCTAAAAGGGATGCCTTAGTAAAACCCCTAAAGGTCAGGAGGTCCTTTGATAAATTTCCTTAAGCTCTCATTCAAAGCCTATTTCTCTTTCTCTCTTTCTCTCTTTTTTTTTAAAGTTAATCAGTGGCGCCTGGGTAGCTTAGTCGGTTAAGCAGTCAGCTTCAGCTCAGGTCATGATCTCACCGTTTGTGAATTCAAGCCCTGTATCAGGCTCTGTGCTGGCAGCTCAGAGCCTGGAGCCTGCTTTGGTTTCTGTGTCTCCCTTTCTCTCTGCCCCTCCCCCACTCATTTTCTCTCTCTCTCTCTCTCTCTCTCTCTCAAAAATAAATAAACGTTAAAAAAATTTAAAGTTAATCATGATTTGCTTGGCTTTCAGCCCACAAGAGAATGAAGATGTCAACCAAAAACAGGGAAGCATGCATACTGTCTATGAGAACACAGTGAAGGAGGAAACAGAGAGACCATGAAAAAAAACACACACGAGGTGCGCCTGGGTGGTTCAGTTGGGTCATGATCTCACAGTTCGTGGGTTTGAGCCCCACATCAGGCTCTGTGCTGACAGCTCAGAGCCTGAAGCCTGCTTCGGATTCTGTGTGTGTGTGTCTCTCTCTGCCCCTCGCCTGCTTGTGCTCTGTCTCTCTCTCTCAAAAATAAACAAACATTAAAAAAAAAAGAAAGAAAAGTGGGTTTCATAACCAATTCTAAATTAATGTCACCATTCTATCCCCTGAATGCATTTCCTCATGGCAGGAGAAAGGGAGACAGCCTACAACTGGTGGGTGTCCACCTGTTCATTCTCTGAACACCCAAAGTAGGGTGTCCAGCAGATTTTGCAAAAGGCAAAAAAGGGGAATACAAACTGGAATAAAAGGAGTCACTCAAATACGTGAAGTAAAGATACAAAGGAACTTTGGTTTTATTGCCACAAACTGAAAAGACAAAATGAAAACCAGAATATGGTATCTGGCTTGGGTAAAGGAGACCAGGCCTCTGGTTGGGGCTTCCCACATGTTGCCTCATGACAACAGCCTCCATCTCAGATGACAGACGGTGTCCGCCCTGATGCCCTTGCTCAATAGGAAGAGCTTATATCACAGTGCTAATACAGAAGTAGGTATGACCAAAATTTTGCAAAATTTCTCAACCCAAGTGGCTAAATTTAAACAGGAAAACTCCAGCTCATGGCAGTTTCTCATATGTGGAACACAGAATAAGAAGCTGGGAAAAGTAAGGCCATCCAAACCAGGGATTCTTGACCTGGGATCTATGAAACCTTAGAAAACAAATAAGGGTGTGTTACTTCTTTCTAGGAAGAGGACCCATAGCTTTCATCAGATTGTCAGTGAGGTCTGTGACTCTAAAAAAGAAAATTTTTATATGAGGTGATCAGTTAGGGAAAGATAAAAAGGGCTGGTGTCATTAGTGTCCTGAAATAAGAAGTTGTTTCTTCTTATATCAGGCTAAAGTAACACAAAGAAAGCTGGCTTTCTGCTCTGGGAAAATTGTGGGGGGTGTGGGTTTCCCAAGGAGGGGCTGTGCATACAGCTGCCTGCTCTGACCCTGTGCATAAACAATCACAAAAAGCAGAAGCAATGTAAACATATTTAAATAAATGTATTTTCCAGACAGCATAGCAAGTCAACTGTGAGTCCAAAAAAAAAAAGTCAACGCGGACAGAAATCTTCATAAGTTTTCCTAACTCTCACGCCTGCAAGCTGACCAATAGCAGGGGATCAATAAATATGCACGGAATGAATCAATCAACAAAGAGTTTTCTAAAACCCTACAAAGACTGTGGGTCCAATTAAATTCGGCTGGCTTTGTAATGCATTCTACCACTGATAAGAAATTTATTCGATTTTATTTAAAAGGCACTATCGGCATCGAGTAGAAGCTTTTAATATTTCATTTATAATTGTTTTCATGCTGAAAGTCTGAAAGCTGTTCACTGAAACATTTTGACTTTCATCAATGCCGTATTTTCTTGTTTATTTATATACTTATTTTATTTACAGTAAAAATTTGCATACAAAATAAAATTACTACCTGATTCTTTCCATTCATAATCATATAATTTAGGACTTTTGACCCCATGGAAATAACAGATATAGGTTTCAGAGCTAACAGTGACAGGGTGAAAGTTTTCTGGTCTCGTTGTTGAAAATGCACTATTTCCCTGCCTGGTGGAATTCAAGTGCCTTATTCCCGCTGTCATGTGCTAACTGGATTGTCTTTGGCAGAGCTGAGATAAGCTGGGCATGGATCATTTCCACGTGGGTTTCTTGTATCTGAACCGCCAAATAGCAGCCTTCCAAACCCACAGGTCTGTTTTGAAGTGTAATCACTTTCCCACATCACAGAGTATAAGGAAAGTTTCTGAGACAGATATTAAGTAGATTTCTTATATTGTGACCTGTAGCCGTGAGGTGTGGACCCTCCAGGACAGATGTCTCACCAAAGCTTTTGAACCAAGGTGCTGGCTGTGTGTTTTACCTGCACAGGTCAGTTTGCAGGGAGATGACTTCAAATGAGCCATATTACAAAAAACACCTGGTTAGTTGGTCTCGTTCTCTTTTGGCTTGAATTCTGGGAAAGTAGAGGTGTTGATGCCACAGAGCAGTGAGGACATGGTGGCTTTGGAGGAACTAAATCACTCCTGAAACATACTCCAGCAAAGCAGTGAATTCCAGGGCGGGGGCGGGGGGGCGGGTGGGTGGGCAGGTCTAATGAATGGCCTTTAAGAGTCTAGTCCCAGGATACTAAGAGATGAGGGTCTGGAGTTGACTCTTGGTCAGAGTAAACAGGGCAGACGTACTCTGCGTAAAGGCAATTAGTCATGTATGAGAGGTCAGCTGACTTGTTAGCTGACCACCATCAGCAGCATTTACACCTTTTCTGGGGCAGGGGGAGGAAGGAGGTGTTTAAATGATGCAAAATTCCAGTTTTACCCTAAAGTAACGGGAAGCCTGGGACTCAGGCATCTCAGATATCCTCAGATGCAAAACCAATTGGACTTCAGCTTTGCAGATGGATGGAAAAGCTTGTAAGACCAAGACAGACAAAGTTGAGGTGGCCCCAATGCTGCCGCTGAGGCTGGCTCTTATCAGGGCAGATACTGGGACCCAAGTTCAGGATCTAATGGCTATAGAGCACCAGAGCTTATTTCAGACAGACACCAAGAACCCGGGAGAGGTACAGTCCAGAGGGCAAGGCATAACTGAAATGCAGACAATGGAGAGCACACACAGTCATGTGAACAGAGGGGATGTGGTTTGAGAGGTCACACCATGCACAGTGAGGCTCCAACAGCTATCTATAAGGTGGGGGATGAGGCCTTCTAGCTCCATAAAGAGGGACAAGAGCTCAAATGGTGTCAGGAGCCTAATGGGAATTCAGATCAGCTTGGCGCTGGGAGACTTGGAGGGGACTGAAGCAATGTCAGGCCCAGACACTGAGCCAGCAGGCAGCACAGGGCTCCAGGGCTCACCCCAAAGCTCCCATCTTTGTCATACAATAGTTCTTGATTTCAGACTCCTCTATCTGCAGCTATCTGCCTACCTTCCTGCTCTGCAATAAAGTGGATGAGGATCTGGGAGGACTGCCCTTTCAGGGAGAAGCTAGGAGACACAAGATTGACACACTTGAAGGGAACTCACATCCCCATCAGCCTGGAGCAACTCACCTGGGTCTGTGTGTCCCTCAAGGTCTCAGGCAGATCCAGACTGTCTAAGGGATGAGGAGGCTGAACCCAACTGCACCTGCACCTGGACCTTTGCCCAATGGCAATGCCCTTGTCTGGGACTCACTGCCTAAACACATGGAACAGAAGAGAAGAGATATTGTTTTAGCAAAACATATGCATAAATGATTTCCTTGAATGTTGAATTTAAAAATTGTGTAGCTATACTAGAACACATTTATTTTATCCTGGTCGTATTTTGACATTCGGTTCCTATTTAACAACAATATATATTTAACAATTATATATATATATAACATGTATATATATCTACACATATGTAATATATATAATGTGTATATATATAATATATATAATGTGTATATATGTAATATATATAATGTATCCATATGTAATAGATAATGTGTATATAACAGATAATGTATATATGTAACATATATATGTATATATATAATATAAATGTATATCTGTAACATATATAATGTATATATGTAATATATAATATGTATAGGTAATATACATAATGTATCCATATGTAATGTATATATAATAGATAATGTATATATGTAATATATAATGTATATATGTAGTATATATAATATACATAAATGTAATATACATAATGTATATATATGTAACATATATAATGTGTGTATATATATAATATATTTAAATTTTTACATCGTTCCATAAAACATTTACTAAAATAAAGTTAAAAAATAAAATAGAATGAAATAAAATAAAAAACAATGGCCCCTGAAAGCAGAATAGAAGAAAGCAGCATAAAGGATTCTGGACTTAAAAATCAGTAATGGGATTTCCATTCTGGGCTTCGACTCCAGAAAAGTCATCTTGACCTTCCTCGCCTTCAGTTTCTATAATGTTCTGCATGTGTTTCCTGATTCTATCCTAGTTCAGGAGACATGGTGTCTCTTGAGTTCTGGGGAGAACGGAATCAAGGCAAAGTTCTTTCTTGTTTGCTGGCTCTGAGATTTTTATCAACCTTGTGGTGCTTGAGAGTAGCATATGTGTTACCTTAACCTAGTTCAAAGGTAGCAAATGTTAACAAAGAATCCTACAACCTAGTCTTTACTCCAGTTGCAACATATTAACAAGCCTCCGACAGATAACCTCTCTTTCACCTCATTCTCCTTTCCTTACCTTCATTGCAATAAAAACCCACATACCCATGCAAGCAACATAAATGTTGTCAGGGGACTTGAAAGGGACTTGTGAGCCAGAAAATGTGATCTTTGCTTGCAATTTGGAGATGTTTGTCCTTGAAAGTCTTACATGGTTCCTTCATCTTCTGAGTCTGGGTTGCTGTCCCTTTGGGACATGCAGGAACCACTTCTGATCACTAGAAAAGTCCAGTGTTTCTGGATTGGTTTGATCTAAAATGAAGGACCTTAGTGTTCTGGAAAGCACAGACCCAAAGAAATGGGGCAAATATGCTCAAACCCTTAACAACCTGGATGATGCATCCTGGCCAACCATAATTCAGTCTCGTCTCACACACTGTTCTGATTATCTACTATTAAATAACAAATGACCCCAAATTTAAGGTCTTAAAACAACAACTATTTTATTATCTCTTTGCTGGCAGGGTTCCACTGGGTAGATTTTTCTGCTCCAAGTAATATCAACTAGTGTTAGGGGTGGGGGACTTTGTCGGTATTGAGCTGGCTAGTCTGGAGGGTCACTTTTGCTTAGAAGGTCAAAGTTGGTCTCACTCACATGTCTGTGCTTTTGGAGTGACAGCTGGAAAGCTGAGTCAGCAGGGGACTGCTCCCTCCCCATATGGTCTCAGGGTCTGCACGAGGTCTCTATAGCAGAGCAATCAGGCTTCTTACATGGAAGCTCAGAATTCCAAGAAACCAAAGCAGAAGCTGTCAGTCCTCTGACAGTCTGGGCCTGGTACTAACCCAGAAACACTTCTTCCAGACTGATTGGTCAGCAGTCATGAACCTGCCCAAATTCAGGAGGAGGGCAAATGAACCCCATCTCACAATAGTGGGAGTGTCAAAGAATTTGGGACCATAGTCATTGCAACATACATATGCACACATCAACACACACACACACACACACACACACATACACTAAAACTTCAAAATAAAAAAATTTTTTTGATGAAAGAGTGACTTTTAAAGCGTAATTTAGGATGTGGGAGGAGGAGAAAGATGCAGGCCAATTCACACTGACCGTCCAGTCCCTTTGGCAGGACCCCAGGCCCCCCCCCCCAACCCTCACTTCCCTTGGCTCTTCTGTAATCTCCATTTAAGTCGGTCTTCCTCCTCCCATCCCAAGTCATGGCAAGAAGTAATTTGTAAAGGCGGTTCAGGAACCTTCAAGCTGCACAGAGGACCTGCTATTGCTGGTGAGGGGACAAAGGCCTCTCTGTCTTCCAGTGCCTGTGGCTGGCTGAACCCTTCCTCCCAGCTCCTCAAAGCAGCTCATTCTGGAATGAAGCAAGGCAACACCCTTGCTTCCCTCTCCCCACTCCTCTCTGCTAGCTCAGGTCCACAGTCTCTCGGGAAATAAACCTTACCACCTTATTACAAAAACTGTGAAAAACCAGGAGGAAATTGCATGACTCTAGATTTTACCCCTGACTGCATAATGCTCTCACTTCTCGTTTTCTCTCTGCCCAGGCTTGGGACCGCCACTCAAATCCTGCTTTGAGGCTCGGCCCTTCACTGATCTGATTTGGAACCATTTGCACTAGTGTCTAGTTCTGAACCCCAAATATGGTGCCTGCCTTTAATGTTTCTTCCTTTCACATACAACTCCTGAGAACATTTTTAAACATTTAAAAAAATATATTCTGCTCCACTATTCTGCTATAACAGCTAAAATATTTTTCTCCTTTTGTTCACTCCTTCTATTCTCCATGAACACTTATTGAGTTCCTACCTTGAGTCAGGTGCATGTTCTGTGGGGACAGTGCTAACTATCCAGCAGCTGGCAGGGGAGTCAGATGCCCACCTTAAAGGCCATGCCACAGAAGCAAAAGCCAGGGGAGCCTTGCCCATTTTGTTCTGGGGGCTCTGAGGACAGAGAAAACACTCGTGCTTGGCAAGGGACAGGGACAGCTTCTGAGAAGAGGTGGCCTTGAAGGAAAAGGAGGAGTTATTCTGGAACACAAAGAGGAGAACACTCTAGGTAGAGTGAAAGCTCATGCAAAGGCACTGAGGCATAGAACAGCTGAGCAGGTCTAGGGACATCACTGGTAATTTGGTGTCACCAGAACACAGAGCATGTAGCAAAATGACTAGAAATGTGGCCGGGGAGGCAACAGTCTCCAGATGATGAGCAGCACTGAGAGCCCTACTAGGAATTCACCCTTCACTTGGTGGCCCTGGGGAGCTTTGAGCAGTTGTAAGCAACGGGATAACATGATGGACTGTGTTTTGACTAAGATTACTACTTTTCTTTAATTCTCATTTTATATTTAATTGAGCTCCTCATGTCTTTCTTTTTCTCTAAAGGCTCATATTATCTTAACACAAGGTCATTCAGAGATACATTTATTCTGGTTATTTATTTTCCAAATCTATGCAAATGTGTTCATCCCCACCCTCTCTTCCTTCAACGACCCTCTCGACCCTCTCGTGGGAAACATCAGCAGGAATTCCGAGGCAGCCCATGAAGCATGCTCTGTGCCAGGCACTGGCAAAGCAATCTCATGATCTCTCCTCTCTCTTCACGCTTTCACTGACTCTTGATACAATGACTTTAATGTATCAGCAAGAGACCTCCAGGCTCGCTGTAGGAGCTGGGAAGAAGACTGCAATAGACCTGGTGGTCTGAGCTTGCCATGTGCATCTGGGGCCCTCGCCATGAAATAGCATCCCCTCAGACTGAGGCCAGTTCCCAGGGTTGCCATTTGTTTGGCCGCTTAATCTCCCAGGACATCTGACCATGGCCACTCTAGTTGACCATATAATCCAAGGGCCCTCTACAAGTGCGGCGTCCTGCACCAAGAACCTCAAAGTTGTGTTCAGCATTTTGTTTATATTTAATTTGCACCTTACTACATCTTCCTTGGTCTTCCTTCACTAAAGTATTTCCAGAAGAGATTTATTCCATGTTTTTTTTATAACGTAGTGGCAAACTCCCCAGTACGGAGGGAGCCTGTCTTACTCATGATGGTCCCCCACCACAAGTTAGCCCATCTCATCTCAGCTGTGATTTTCATGAGGATTTTTGTCAGCTCATCTTTCCATGAGCTCTCTAGGATAAGAGCTGGAGAGAAAAGCGCCTTTGGGGAGCATAGTCTTCCCAGCATTCAAAGAAAATTCCACTGAGAGGAATAGGACAGGCTAGTATGCTTCCTCATTCTACCTTCCAAAAACTCATACAACCTAATCAAACATATTCAACTCAGCAAGAAAAATGTTTACATGCATTTATGTATAATACACATGGTGGGCAGTTTCCTCCAATTCAATTTCTCCTTCTTTTAAGAACCCTGATCTTTAGCTGAGCACATCACCACAAGAATAGAGACCACCTGCCCTAGCTTCCCATGCAGCTACGAGTGGTCATATGACTCTATTTCCCAGCATCCCTTGTAGCCAGGTGTGGCCAATGAAATGTAAGCAAACGTGTTGAGGGAGACTTGGGAAGAAACGCCTTTATGAGAGAAGGTGTGAGTTCCACTCACCTTCTGCTTTCTTCTACTGCTGTCCTGGAATATAGGTAAGATAGCTGGAGCCCTAGCAGCTATTTTAGATCTTTAGCTGATCTTGAGAATGAAAATCAGTTCTAGGAGGGTGGGACAGAAAATAAGGAGCTTAGGTCCCTGAAGGCACCATGGGACTGTCAGAGTAGCACTGAACTGCCTACCCTTGGACCTCTTTTATCTAAAAATGAATAAAAGAATGAATGAATGAGCTTCTCACTTATTTCAGCAATGTTTATTTTATCTTACTCTGTGTGAAAACTTAACTGTACACTTTATAGATGTAAGAGTGATTTAAGACCATCATCTCCCCCAATCTATAGCAGATGAGAATCCAAAGCCCTCCCCAAAGACACCTATGAACTCCTGAGCTCTTGTTCTCTTCGTCCCTCTGCCTCTGCACTTGCTTCTATGGGTACATTCTTAGCTCTGCCCAGCCCTGATCCAAACAAGAAACTTGTTCTCTTTGATTTCCACAAAAATCCATTCAAGATCTGGGCAAAGTATCATTTCCCATGGGGCACAGCAAACAACTTGCAAATCTACCACAGACCTTTCTATTCACTCAGGCTTTTGCCTCCCCACTTCGCAGCACTTCTCTCTGGTTTTTGTTTTTTGGTTTTTGTTTGTTTGTTTGTTTTGCCAGAAAGATCCTAGTGTGTCATCTGTCCTGTTTTCCCTTTGCTCTCATTTCTCTACTTTTACCCTGTTCCTTCTGGATTATGTCCACATTCTTTTGCCTCATTTATAAAAAGCAGTTCATTCACAGCACCTCCTTTCTCCAAACTTTTATCAGGTGCCCAGCAGACAAAAACAAGTTATATCTAATAGAATTCACCCTCCTTAGAAGGCCATGGTTATAAATGGCACGCCCCTGCCAGATAACTATCTCTACAAATCTCAACCACCTCGAAGCACATGAGTGAGTGGGTAGGGTTAGTGGGGAGTGTGGGAGCACACATCCTGTTGTATGTCTGGGTTGCTTTGCACTGCTGCTGGGCCACCCATCACTAGAGGATCCTTGGCTTATTTCCTGGTGCACGGCTCTTCCTACTGGAAGCTACCAGCATACCTCTGGGAGAGGGGTTCCTTGTCTCCACACTCACCTACCGCCCACCTAGTGCTTACTTCTCAAATTGCATCACAAGTCTCCCTGGACTGGGGAATCTTAACACTCCCCTGGGGCTTTCTGAATTCCTACTTTGTATCTACGTATGTGCATTACTAAAATGGAAATGCCTTTAAATGTTCTCCGAAAATGTACAAAGCCAAAGCATGTTAAAATTCCAATATTACTTAAGAAGGATAATGTTAATTGATTGTTAGCTTTACATTTATCTAACATTTACTGTTAGGGTTTGTTTTTTTGTTTTGTTTTTATTTTTATTTTTTTACTCTCATTGTCTCCTTAATCCTTACAATGTTTCTATAATATTGGCATTATATGACCCATTTTATAGTGAAACCAACTAATCCCAGAGAGGTGGATCCATTTGCCCAAGGGCACACAGCTAGGAAGTGATGAAGCCACAGTAAAAATGTAGGTCCCCGCATCCTAAATTCATAACTCTTTTAATTAGCAGATGTGCAGGCTTGTTATAGATTAATTTGCTATTTCCCTAGCACATAACAGAAAGAAGGATTGGCTACAGCTAGAATAAATAAGGTCTGACTGGAGAGAAGAGGCTCAGCAAAGAGTCTGGGGTTGGTGGGTCTGAGCCAGGGACCACCGCAGAGAATCCTGGGAAACCAGAAGCAAAAAAAGTACCCTTGGTGTCAGAGACAGGAGAAAGTCAAAGACATGCTTTTGTGATAGCACCAGTTTTTACAAGATTTCCTGTCATTAGGGTCTTTTTTTTTTCTTTTCCCTGATTAAAGGACTCGCTGTGAATGAGATAGCTGAGGCCAATGTAGGTCAAAAAGTAATCAGGAAGCATATTCAGACAGAACAAACCAGAACCACAGGTGTAGTATTTGGGAATTATAAACCCTCAGCCTTCTGCTACAGGGACTGTGGTTTGAATCAAAACTCCCTGAGCAAAGTAGCAAAATGCTGCAAGGAAGAAATCTTATTCCCAGAGGCAGATATTGAGAAAATCAGAATTGGAGCATCTGACAGCAGGGGTCCTCTAGGGATATCACACAGGGCCCAGCTAGTTGTTATAAACCACGGGTATATCCAGGGCCTGTCAGCAAGTTGTGTAGGGATCCTGGGTCATTTGCACTCAATGCTTGATGAACAAAGGCAGCCCTGCTGGGAGAAATGAGACGGGCCATTGCGAGGGACGCCATTGTGAGGGACACCACCTTGGTGACACAAAGGTTTTGTCTGGTGGTGTGCAGGCACACACACTTCAGCATCAGTTAGCAAAATCACTTCCTCGTTTCTGGGTTCCGCTTTTGACCCTGCCCGGTAAGAAGTTGATCTTCAAGCATGAAAATCACTCTGTTTATGGAAAACCTACTGTGTGTCAAGTATAATTGGGATACACCTCTACAGCTGAGGAATCTCACCTTGGAAATGGCAAATGACTTGCTTCTTGCTGCACAGCTAAACCAGGAATTCCCAGTTTGGCCAGCCTGGAAGCCTGAGCACACCAGGTTGTCTCAGGGCTCACTGTTCCTGGGGTGGTTGTGGTTAGAACTGCCCAGGTCACCCACATGAATAACAAGGCTTAAAATTTGCATACAGCCTTCCACTAAGAAACTCCTTTCACCCTGAGAGGCCTGCTTCCAGCCTGCACACAGCTATAAATCTAGAACCAACAGAACCTCAGGAGGCCCAGAGCCTGTGCCAAGTGCTCTTCTGGAAGCTGCCTGAAAATTCCTTACTGACCTATGGGTTAGCAAACTAGACTGCATTCCTGGAGTTCTGCCCGGCACATAGAAGGCATTCAATAAATGCTGCCTCTTCCAATCCATGCCATTTCCCCACATCTTGGCCTGAAACTACCACGATGTCTTATAATTCTCACAAAGGCTGGCCTGGGGTGCAGATTTCATCACATTCCTACTGGGATAATAACCAGAGCTTTGATTTACTAAGCACTTACTTCTTACTAGGTACACTGCTTTATAGTTTGGATACATCATCTATTTTAATCCTTCCAGCAACCCTGTAAGACAAATATCATTATTATCCCAATTATCAGTGAGGAAACCGATGCATTGAAATGCTACATTACTGGCATAATACATTACTCAGAAGTAAACAATAGGTATGGTATTTGAACATGGGTCTGTCTTTGCAGTATGTGCTCATAATCATTCCATTGGTCTGTCTCTCCAGGAAGTCCCTGGAACTTCTCTAGGCCCTGCCTCTTGTGGTGGTCCTAGTGACCTCCAGAGCTTGCCTTGGTCACAGAGTCAGGGACCTTGAGAACCAGCAGCTCAGCCTCAAAGAAAGTCACAGGTCCAAGGACATCATGCATCTGTTTGGCCCAACGTGTGCCAGGACATAAGCAGAGGAACACTCTGGAGTGTGATATCTCTGCTGCAGATTCAGAGCTTTGATGAATTAGCATTTGTTAAACTAATGCCTACAAAGAATTCTTCAAAGCATAAAAATTGGTATTTCCTACATCCTGGAAAGAATACAACTCTAAAATTCTGCCTGCTATTTAAAATGCTATTCCTTAAGTAAAAGCAGGAGGAGGAGGGGGAGGAGGAGGAGGGGGAGGAGGAGGAGGAGAAGGAGGAGGAGGAGAAGGAGAAATGTCTACCAAGTCTGATAGCTTTCATAACATTTCATAAAGTTTATAATAAGCTTTCCTCAGAGCCTAAACAAGGAGAGTAAAAATTGCAGGATCTCCCAGGCATATCTAGATTGTGGTACTTTGACCCAATCCCCTTATCTCGTCTGAGCACGGCATGTGACTTCGCTGTATCCTGTTTTAGAACAAAGCATTCAGATGATATGTCTTTCCTCTATCTTTGATCTGGTTCAGTTTTTTTCCTCCAGAAAAACTGCATTCAGTTCTCATCTTCAAAACAGAAAATCAGTCTCTGGAAAACGAACAAATCATCTGAGGTGGGAAATATAAACATGTTGTGGAATTCTGGAGAAAAGAGATGCATCATATACAGCTGAGTAAATACAAGTGGGTTAATTACAGCACATCTTTTTTTTCACGTTAGGTTTAAAATCCAGCCATGCTGACAGTCCATTCTTGTCTGCATTGCTTATTCCCTGCACACCAAACAGAAGGCCTTGGCAAAACTTGACCCTGGAAGGAATAGTCCAACTCCTCTAGAGGAAGACAGCTACTTGACCAGAATATTCTTTAGCAACAAAATAAGGAGCTCGATCTTACCACACAAAATTGTTTAGAGCAAAATGAAATAACTTGTGAATACAGTAAATTATCATTTCCACAGGCTGTGGACACGGCTGACCAAATTGCTAGAGTTGTGTGTCTGTGGGTCTTTTTTTCTTCAGTTTTAGTTTTGCTTTGTTTGGCAAGAATGAAAGAGGAAGGCCTCCTAACCACCCCACAGGATGATTCCGGCAAGACTCAAGGTTCCTGAGGCTTACGACTGACTTCAGCCAGCAATATAAAAGGGTATGTGGCTGCAGCTGCTGCCATTTGGGTTTTTCCTTTGGCTTCGGTTTTAACTCAGAGAACCTGCTCACCAGGGACTCCCTGCAGCTCTTTCCGGGGGGCCCAGGCCGCTGGCTCTCTCGGGGCTTCTGCAAAAGCAAGGAGTGGGTCTGTGAGTGTTTGTATGTTTTTCTATTCCCTTCACACTTATGAAAAGTCTGTATGTGAGAGTGCGGGACGCGTGTGTGTGTGTGTGTGTGTGTGTGTGTGTGTATCAGAGAGGGAAGAGTGGAGAAGGGAAGCCAGACTGACAGATTCTGTGGCCTCAGCTTCAGAGTCCCTCAGCGGGCAGCCTCTGCAGCCCGGCTGGTCTCTCGTGGTGCACAGCTCCAAGATGAAGTCCCCCTGGAATATCCTTTTGGTGACTCCTCTGTTCTTACTCCTGCCGCTTTGCACCTCGGCCTCTCCAGCCTCTGATGACTCCCCAAGCACCAGAAACCCCAATGGCCACACCTGTCTAGGTACGTGTTTTGCATATTTTTTATGTGGGCATAACAATGGGGTCAAATACTTTGCTTGCATAGTAAATCACCTATTTAGTGACATCAATAGCTATGAATTCCAAGTAAGGTGACAATAACCTCCCCAACATAGAAAACCTTGAGCCTGAGAGTGAGCACATATGTGTGCACAGAAGGACGCTATCCAGTGGCTAGTTTGAATTAGTTGTGTAAGTCTTCCACCTCGCTGGTGATTGTATTTTTTTTTTCTCTTGGAGGGACAACCCTTAGAAAAGCCTGAAATTCTTACCCCTTTCAGGACAGTAGGCAGCGTTGAACAGTAGAAAGAAGGTGGTCTTTGACATCAGACAGCATGACTTCTGCCATATTCCTGGTCCCTCCACTGAGACTCAGTGGTAGGGGACATAGTTCCCTCCTTTTCGTGGGAAGGTTAAGGAATTTGTGGCCATCCTCATTAGCCATGGGTGTTCGTTTGGATGCCCATACAAATACTCCACGGCCCCGAGAGCTCAGGGAGTCTATTGCTACTTGGGTTTGATGACGGGTTAGCACCCATTTCCACAATTCGCAATTTCTGGCTAACTGCCTGGAGTTGTTGGCCAGTCCACATGGTTAAGAAGAAAGGTGAGTGCAAGATGTGTCCATCATGTGATCAACATTTACTGGGCAATGACTGTCCTGAGCCAGGGGCTGCAGGCTGTCCCAGCTGGGGTCTCACTGTTTGAGTTGGTTCCTTGGAGAAACAGGCTCAGAAATTTGCACACAGGGGTGTTTATTGAGGTGTGCTCTTGGGGAAAACACCATGAAGAGGGAGTAAAGCAGCAGGAATAGGCAGAAGGTAAATATGGGCTATGTAACAGCCACACATACACACACACACACACACACACACATGCACGCCAATCCCACTCTGGAGCTAAAATGGCCCTTCAAAGTGGCCTGCAGTGGGTCCAGACACTGGAACTGCCAACAGTGAACAGTCACTGGATATGAACTGACCCCAGGGGGCAGCTCCTTTCAGTGGAGGCAATACCTGCAGAGGCACTTGCTGGGAGCCATTAGCACCGATGGTCCCAGCAACAGGGGGAGGGAGTGTCTCCTGAAAGGGGACATGAGGATATGAGGGTGCTCGGGTTTGCAGGGCCGAATGTGGGGTTAGCTCATTCGCAGCTGGTGGTAGGAGGAAGAACGTCAGGTAAGAGGAAGAGAGGCAGGAGAATACAAGGAGTTTCTGGTTGGGCTTCCGCTACTTTCTGAAAAAAAGCAGGACTATTTGACTTCACACTCACTGGCACAAAGGCACTTCCCAAACATTCCTATGTGTCCCCTCTCCACATGGTCAATGAATGGCCACCACATGCCAGACCTTGTGCTCTGTGCTAGAGATACAAAGATGAATAACAGTGTTTAACAATTTTTAAGTTTATGTATTTTGAAAGAGAGAGAGAAAGAGAGAGCAAGTGAGGGAGGGGCAGAGAGAAAGGGAGAGAGAGAATCCCAAGCAGGCTCCACACTGTGAGCACAGAGCCCAATGTGGGGCTCCAACTCACAAACAGTGAAATCATGACCTGAGCCAAAACCAAGAATCGGTCGCTTAACTGACTGAGCCACCCAGGTGCCCCAAATGAGAATAATATTTAAAACGCCTCTGTCCTCAGCAAGTTCACTGTTCAGTTTAGGGGGAAATAAAAATGAAACTCTGGACTGTAAAGATTACAGTTCTTTGAAATGAAGCACAAACTGAGAGCTTAGTGCTCACAATAATACTCCACCTGTCAAAGAACTCTGAACTGTGGCACCCATGGTACAGCCAGCAGAAAGCCAAGAAACACAGAGCAAACGCAAACCATTTCGAAGCAAGCAACTGGTGACTGCAAGAACCTCGTCATAGTCATAACATCACTGAGCAAGAACAAAATAGGAAGAAGGGTGGGGTGAAGTTTTAGAACTTTAGAAATATTTCTACCCAAGTATTGCCAAAGAAGGAAGCTTCAGGTATTCCCAAAGATTTCACTTGCATTTACCCTCCTGATGAGAGACGCTGGGCTACAGAAGTCTTGAGAAAACTTGGTTAGGCAGTTGGATTTCTGATCATCCGATTGAGCAGTAAGAGATCATCTTTGTTAGCAGCTAGGGATCTCCTAATTACCATTCCAAAATAAAGTTTTACTTTGACTATAAAAGTATACACCTGCCTTGATTTATAAAAGCATAATAAAATAAAATACTTATAGTCACCTTCTTAACACATGGAAGTAGTTCTGCTTCCCAGTTTTTCCTGGAGCTCAACTGAATTAATTGTGTTCCATCCATTTTTATGAAGATGCGCATTTAGTGATCATATTTGTTTCTTACTCATGAAAGGTTTTTTGCTACTGGTCTGCAGCCGTTCTTGCAGCTTCCTGGCATTTCTCCCTGCTGCCCTGTGTCTTTTCTCTGAGTTGCATCTGGGCTCATTGGAGTGGTGTATAAAGAAAGTAAGGGTTTTCCAGTGACAAGAATTACATTTGTTAAGTTAATGAATATAAGACTGCTAACATTTATTGAGCGTGTATGTGCAATTAACAGTCTTCCAAAAAGTTTATACGAAGTATCTCATTTAATCATTAAAATGACCTTATGGGATATATATTATCATTATTCCCACTTGGCAGGGGAAACAACTGTGAATTAGAGAAATAAACAACTTGGCCAAGTTTACGCAGCCAGTTAAAAGTTGGCCTTAGATTTCACTGTCAGTGTGATTATGGTTTTTTGGGGTTTTTTTTTTCAGTGATTAGGTAGGGGCAATATATTTCTTCCTCACACTTTTTTAAATACTATTTTATTTTATAGCTTTATTGAGATATAATTCATGTACTAGAAAGTTTACCCTTTTAAAGTATAATGTTTATTTGTTATATGCATAAGTTGTATGTATATTGATCATCAATATTTAATCCAAACATTTTTATCATTCTAAAAAGAAACCCAATATTTATTACCAGTCACTCCCCATTTCCTCTCTTCAACCCCTAGAAATCACTAATCTCTCATATCTCTGTAAACACTTCTATAAATGGAATGATAACAATATATGGCCTTTTTGTATAGGTTTCTTTGACTTAGCATAATGTTTTAAGGTTTGTCCATGTTGTAGCATGTACCAACTTCATTTATTCTTAAGTTTTTTTGTTTGTTTGTTTTGTTTTTGTTTTTCTCTTAGTAATCTCTACACCCAACCCCGGTCTTTTACTCATGACCCTGAGATCCAGAGTTGTATGCTCTTCCAACTGAGCCAGCCAGGCACTCCCATTTCTTCTTAGGAATAAATAATATTTCATTGTATGGATATGCCCCACATTGTTTGTCTAGTCATTATTGGTGGACATATAGGTTGTTTCCAGTTCTTAGCTATAATGAATAATTCCGCTATGAACATGCATGTACAAATTTTTGTGTGCACATTTGTTTTCATTTCTCTTGGGTACATACCTAGGAGTGGAATTTCTGGGTCATACAGTAGCTCTATAGTTAACATTTTAAGGAACTGCCAAACTGTTTTCTAGAGACACTACAGTATTTTACATCCCCACTATTAGTGCATGAAGGTATCATTTTCCCACAACCTCGCCAATACCTTGTTATTATCCATCTTTCTTATTATGGTCATCCTCGTAGATTTGGAGTGATACTTCATTGTAGTTTTGATTTGCATTTCCCAAAATAATAATGATGTTGAACATCTTTCCGTGTGCTTATTGAACATTTGCATATTTTCTTTGACAAAATGTCTACTCAAGTCATTTGCCCATTTTTTAATTGAGTTGTGTCTTCTTATTGTTGAATGATAAAAGTTTTTATATAATCTAGATATATATCCCTTATCAGATACAAGATTTGTAAATACTTTCTCCCATTCCATGGGGTTTTTTTCCCCACTTTCTTGATAGTATCCTTGAAAGAGCAAAGTTTTAAATCTTGATGAAGTCCAATTTATCTATTTTTTCTTTTGTCTTGGGCTTTCTTGTATCATAGCTAAATCCCATATTTAAAAAAAATTTATTGAAACTATTGTCTCTTTCTTGTCATGTGCCCATCCCCTTACCTTGTTTGTCAGACACTGGGTCTCTAACTACCATTTTAGTGACCCGGAGTATAACTGCTGGGGTTGTAAGTAACAGGAATCAACTTGAGCTAGGCTGAGAAAAAAAAAAAAAAAGAGAAAGCTTTCCTATGAGGATCCCAGGAATGAATTTTAGAACCAAAAGGCAGAAAAATACAATTAGGCCTAAAAATTGAGCCAGGAGCCAAAAAATGATGGCTGTCAGTGTCCTAAGGAGTACTTTTCTGGCCTCTCAGTACCTCCATCTCTGACCCTATATAGACTAGCTGGTTTCACTGCTCTAGGCCCTTTGGCCAATTATGGGCTCCCACAGTCCAGAGTTTGCCTGCAGTTGTCCAGTCCACACCAAGATGGACTCTCCTTCTGGTTGTTAATCCAGCTTCCTGGCAGAAAGAAACTGGGCTCAGTCTTTAGGCCACTGAATAAGGGCAAGTGGGAGTGAGGAGAGCTCGCTGTACACATGTGGCTGTCAGAGCCACGGGTGAGAAGACAGCTCTCCAAGAAGTGAGGATTGCTGGGACTGGAGAGATACTCTAAAGGAAGCCATCACAGAAGTTACTGAGTGATTGCACCAACATCTCTGTCATAAGCAAGCACCTTCAGCTTCAGTCCCACGAGAAGACTTTGCAGGAAGGACGAACCAATACACCTGGAGGACACCTTCTTAAATATATTCCAAAATCAGAACTAAGCTGTGCAAAGCCCCAGTGCCCCCTTCCAAATTTACCACAATTTGTTTGCATGGAACCATACATCCCATTTGATCACTAAGCAAATGCTGATTCAACTGTGCTTGAGCAAGCAGTGCCTCTTTCTGCCACTTTCCAAATGTTATGGAATCAATAATAAGCCATGTTCATTTTTACAAAACATCATTTTCTTTCCATGGGTGACTTAGGGGCAAAGTAATATTTATGTTTCTAAGTCATTGACATTTTAAATTAATTCATTGAGTTTTTTGTTTGTTTTTTAAGCACTTCTAAAAGGTTAAAAAAAACACCTACCTCCCCCCACCCTTCATCTATGTTTGGTTAAATATATAAAATACCTTCAGAGTCAGTTAAAACCCCATTTCCCCATCCCCCACATCTCACATAGAGTGACTTTATAGCTTGCATGATAAAGAGAAAGGGGTGCCAGTGTGAATGGTAAGATGACAGTGTTACTGACAAAGATAGGAAAGATTTAGATAGAGCCAGCAGAGAAGTTTGAAAATTTATGATCACAATTTTATATACAGAAATTTCATTTTCTCTATTTCTCTGTAACTGAACACTTGTTCGTAAGCTGCTGTTGCTGCTGATAGCACAAAACACTTCATCTTACCGCTTTGTGTTTAAATTTGGTCTCCTCTGGGTACCTCAGGGCTCTCTTCTTTCCTTGCTAGGGCTGGTCTCAATTCTGAAGGAGGGCTTATGTACCATTCTGACATTTACAGCTCTTGGCCTCTGAGGGCAGGCCTCTGTCCCCATGGGGTGTCATGGCTGGTGTAGATCATGGGCTCCTCTCAGCAAGGGAATATCCACTGTTGCTCTCAGAGCATCTGCTCATCTCCATCCCCCCACCATCCCCCAGGTCACCCGCTGGGGCCTTCAGATTTTGCTGGTCTGGCCTGTCACCTACTGGTTCCCAGCTATAGCTGTAGCCCCCTGCACTTTGCCCCCCACTTTTCACACCTTCTCCCCTCCTTAATTCCCATACTTTTATTTCTATATTATCATAGAATTTAACCCCAACTTTGGCACAAATGTTAGGTTTCTGATCATCTACACTTTCACTATACCCACATTTGCCTGTTATTTTCCTGGACTGTTCTGGGGGGTCACATCTCTGAAAAGAAAGGCCATAAAGACACTATAGAGAGAGATCTACCACTTTGGGGAAAGGTCACAAAGTGAGCAAAACCTAAAGAACTCAAGTTAACAGTATGCTTTTCTTCAGGCAGAATGTGAATAAATTTTAGTGGGGAGGGAGGGTGTGAAACTAGAACATAGATTAATTGTACTATGGGAAAGAGGAAAAAAAAAGAATGTTGCAAAGCATCAAGCTGAGTAAAATCCCCATAAAGCTATGATGTATCCATCTCTCTATTTATATAGCTATTTTATATAGCTCTGACATATGTGAGTGAACTGCACACGCCAATCAAAAGACAAGATGATCAGACTAGATAAATAAGGCAAGATCCAACTATATTCTGTCTGCTGGAGATGCTTTAGATTCAATAACACAAAAAGGTTGAATGGAAGATACTTGGAATTAATATATTAGTATCAGACAAAATTGACTTTAAGATATGAAATCATCCTAAGACAAAGAGGTATTTTTAATAATGATAAAGAGCTCAATATATCAAGAAGAAGTAATAATTGTAAATGTACATATACTTAATAATAGAGTCAAAAAAAACCCAAGAGATAAAAATTTAATTAAAAAATTAGAAAAAAATACAATTCGACAATACAGTTGAAAATGTCAATGCTCCTTTCTCTGTAATTGGTAGAACAAAGGACAAAAAGTATGTAAGGATATGGAAGATTGAGCAACTCTGACTTGACCCAACTAACATCTAGAGAACACCCCATTCAGCTACAGCAAACTATACATTATTTTTTAACTATACATGGCCCATTATCCAGTATAGACCATATACTAGGCAAAAAAACAGGTATCAATCCATTTTTAAAAATGGGAAATCATACAAATATTTTTTGAATTAAATTAGAAATCAACAATAGGAACAAATCTGGAAAAAAATCAAATGTGTATAAGACAACACGCTTCTTTAAAAAAATAATAAGAAAACAGGAAATCACAGGAAAATTAAAAAAATAGTTTGGCTTAAATGAAAAACCACAATATATAAAATTTTATGGAATGTAGCTAAAGTAGTGTTTAGAGAAAAAAATACTTATTTTTCTTTTTTAGACAGAGTGTGCACAAGGTGGGGCAGAGGAGTAGAGAGACAGAATCTTAAGCAGGCACCACGCCCAGCACAGAGCCTGACTTGGAGTCAGTCTCACGACTCTGAAATCATGACCTGAGCCAAAATCAAGAGTCAGATGCTTAACCGACTAAGCCACCCAGCCACCTCCGAAATTCATAATTCTATACCCTTATTCTACAGAAAAATTCAACATCAGCAAAAATCCTTAACAAAATATTAACAAACTGAATCCAGCAACATATAAAATGATTTATACTCCATGACCAAGTGGGGTTTATCCTAAGAATACATGGTCATTTTAACATCTAAAAATCAATTAATGGGATATCCCATTAATTAATAGAATAGAGGCTATAACTACATTATCATCCCTATAGAAATAGAAAAATTATTTGGCAAATCTATCACCCATCCACATCAAAAACTCTCAACAAATTATGAAATAAAAAGGAACTTTCTTAACCTGATAAAGGGCATCTATGAGAACCCTATTGCTAGCTTCATACTCATTGATGAAAGACTTAAATACTTTCCTCCTAAGATCAGGAACACAGGAATGGTGTCTACTTTCAACACTGCTGGTCAACATTTTTTGGAAAATTCTCTTCAGTTTAATAAAGAAATAAAAATAGTAGAAGCATGCAAGTTGGAAAGAAATAAGTAAAACTATCTTTAGAAGTAAAACTGTCTTTATTTTCAGACAACAGAATCCTGAATATAGAAAATCCTGAGATATTAACAATAAAATGACTGTAATGAATAGGAAAGCTTAACAAGGTTGCAGGATTCAAGATTAATATAAAAGTCAGTTACATTTGTTTATATTACCAACACATTTTCAAGAATTGAAATGAAGAAAACAATTCCATCTACAATATAATAAAAAAAAATACCTAGGAATAAATTTAGAAAAAGAAATGTGATTACATTGAAAACTACAAACCATTGCTGAGAGAAATTAAGAATGCTTTATTGGAATGGACAGATGTCTCATGCTAATGGATTGGAAAACTCAATAGTATTAAGATAGCATTACTCCCCAAATTGTATCTATAAACACAATTTCAATCAAAATCCTAACATCCTTTTTTGGTAAAAATTGGCAAGCTGGTCCTAAAATTCATATGAAAACACGAAGAAACTATAATCGTCAAAAATTTTGAAAAACACTGTTGGAGAACTGACACTATCTGATTTCCTATTTCAGATCACTTGCAATTAGTAATTCAACATAAATTCTGGGTCTCAGGTAAGAGCAAAAACTATGAAACTTCTATAAGAAAATCTTTGTGACTTTGGATTCAAAGATTCTTAATATGACATCAAAAGAACCATACAAAAATAAAAAAAAATTCTAAATCGCACCTTATTAAATTTAAACATTTTTGCTCTCCCAGAAACATCATTGGAAACTGAAAAGAATATTGTGAGAAAATATGCACAAACTGTGTAGATTTCAATATAGCAATGACTATTTTAATTGATGCTATTGACAATGTTCACTTTCAAAATCCCGTATTTTAATATGTTCAGTGTGACACTTAGAAGCATTTGTATTTCAAAGTTCAACTGATCTGGATTAAAATCACCAGTCAGCCAGTTAGTAGCAGAATCGCTGCTTATCTGAAAGGCCTTGGTATGTTGCCTAACTTCTCTGCGCCTCCTGGTTTTCATCTGTAAAATGGGAAGTACCAATCTCATGAGGGTGTTGTGAAGATTAAATGAGATATAGCTTGTAAAAACACGCAGCTGAGAGCTGAAACAATGAAAGTATCATAGAAAATGGCATTTCACATTTTCCTAGAACTTGGTAAGGTAGAAGGCAACTATTAAAAAGTTTATTCAATGAGAAATTATCTGATAAAATACTATGTATTGGTTTTTTCTAATTATAAAAGAATGTGTGCCTTTCATAGAGATTTTAGGAAACAGCAAAGAATATTTTTGAAGAATAAAATCAACTGTAATCCCCAAACCCAGATGATCACTATTGATATTTTGCTATATTTCCTTTCAAAAAGGTCTGGGTATGTGTTTATGGAGTTTGGGACCTCGTCTTATTGTTTTGTTTGATTTCTAAATCTGGATGGCTAAGTAGACAATCTAAAATCAACACTTTTTTTTTCAAGAAAACATTTGTAAAAACTTTGGTGGGCGCCTGGGTGGCTCAGTATGTTAACCATCCCACTCTTGATCTTGACTCAGGTCATGATCTTGTGGGTTCGTGGGATTGAGCCCCACTGCAGGCTCTGTGCTGACAGTTTGGAGCCTGCTTGGGATTTTCTCTTTCTCTCTCTCTCTCTCTCTCTCTCTCTCTCTCTCTGCCCCTCCCCTGCTTACACTCACTCTCTCTCTCAAAATAAATAAATAAACTTTGTTTAAAAACAAAAGAACTTTGGTAGTAATAAGTCTTTGCTAGCAAGTGGAAATTTTTCATTTTCTTTCATCTTTTATATCTATCTTATCTACCTACCTACCTACCTACCTACCTATGTATCTATCTAATCTATCTACCTATCAATCCATCCATCCATCATCAGTCTATCCTTTTCTATTCATCCATCCACCCACCCACTCAGCCATTCATCCATTTGTTTTTCTATCCATCCATCCTCTATCTCTAAGTACATATCTTAAAATTCAAAAATAGAAGTGAAAGGAAACATGAAGTCATATATTTTTGGAAAGATAATCTGATTAGTTACTTTAATGATAAGGTCTGACTTTGCCATTTAGGTTTATACAGAGGACATTTCTCATAACCTGATGAACTAAATCTGTAGCTCCAAATTTGACAAAAATATACATGAAGTATGCATTTAGATAAAAGGTTTTACTTACAATATTATATACACAAAAGTGTATTGAAAAGAATAGTATTTCAACTTCCCAGTTCTTTCTGAGTGTATTAAGTTCTAACAAGGTCTCTCGAGGAGAATTATAATAGATATAATTAAAAGAAGAGTCTTAGTAAAACATATATATATACATATATATGTATATGTATACACACACACACACATATATATATATATATATATATATATATATATATATATCTCCCAGAAATTGAGAAAATAGAAGATTTCATTGATTCGGTAACAAATGTTTTTGCAAGTCAGGTGGTTTCTAGTTCTTTGCTTTCAACACGATTGAAGGGGCACTTAATGGAGTTTTCAGGTGATAGATCATTTGAAATAATTGCCAATGATAGATCACTTTAAGACTTTTGACATTTAACTTAGAAGGAGTTAAAGAATAAAGTGGCATTTCTCTACCCAAAGTCCTTCTATTTCATTTACTTAAGTGAACATGTTTTCTCAGCACTTGCCTCTTTAAAAATGAAAAATAGGAACAGACATGATGCTGAACTTTGCCTGTTTACATGAATAAGTAATATTCTTCATCAGACATAAGTACTAATTGAAAAGGGCAATTATCTCTTTAAGAAGTGCAATTCCAATAAAATTTTACTTTTATTATTTAGGAATTGTTAAATTGACAATACATATTGCTGAGAAAAGTTAATTTTACTAATAATGAAAACTATCCAGAAAAATTTTTTAAAACTTAGAGTTATATTCACAGGAAATTAAAATTTCCATTTAAATTTTATTCATATTTTTAGGGCTAAGAAGTATAACAGTGCCATCAATAAAATACATTCAACCATAAAAATATATTACATTGGGATACAATTCTATACTGGAAGAAAAATTCAAGGAGGTAGACTTTTTATTGAAATATGATTTCAAGGAGAGGGATTATCAACATAAATTTCTCATTGTGAAAAAAGTGCTTGAGCTTATATTTTTTAAGTGGATGAGAGTAGGTATGAATCACTACAGTATTTAGATTCCTTTGGATACATAGAGATTAATGTATGATTTCTACAATTAATATTTATAGTCTGCCTAGATTTATACACTCTGCATCTTTTTAAATTGATATCCATTAATATTACATTAACATCCATTAAAATGTGGGAAGGGTACATAGTTTCTCAAATTTCCTTTAGGGGGTACAAGGTAAAATGTTTGAAACCGTTGGTTTACACTGTAGACTCTACAGAATTTGGACCCCATGCTCTATGGTCTGCCCTTCAAGGCTCTTCACAATGGGATCCATTTCTACCTCTCTCACTTTGTCTTTCCCATGGACCCTGAGCTCTAGCCTTGGCCAACCCTTCTCTTTCTCACAACCAAGTCTTTAAAAAAGCGATTCCTCTCTTTTTGAAGGCCTTTCTTGCCTTTTTCTGTCAAATAAGGTCCTTCCATTCTTTTAACACTCAACTCCTTCAGGAAACTATCACTGGCTACCAAGGCAGAGTTAGTTTCTTTTTTAATCAATAATTTATTTATTTTTTATTTGCATCCAAGTTAGTTAGCATATGATGCAACAATGATTTCAGTAGATTCCTTAATACCTCTTCCCCATTTAGCCCATCCCCCCTCCAGCAACCCTCTGTTCTCTATATTTAAGAGTCTCTTATGTTTTATCCCCCTCCCCGTTTTTATATTATTTTTGCTTCCCTTCCCTTATGTTCATCTGTTTTGTTTCTTAAAGTCCTCATATGAGTGAAGTTATATGATATTTGTCTTTCTCCAACTAATTTCGCTTAGCATAATACTTTCTAGTTCCATCCACGTAGTTGCAAATGGCAAGATTTCATTCTTTTTGATTACTGAGTAATACTTCATTGTGTGTATATATACATATAATATATCATTTTTGGAGACGTGTCTACTCATGTCTTTTGTCCATTTCTTCACTGGATTTTTTGTTTTTTGGGTGTCGAGTTTGATAAGTTCTCTATAGATTTTGGATACTAACCCTTCATCTGATATGTCATTTGCAAATATCCTCTCCCATTCCGTTGATTGACTTTTACTTTGCTGATTGTTTCTTTGCTGTGCGGAAGCTTTTTATTTTGATGAGGTCCCAATAGTTCATTTTTGCTTTTATTTCCCTTGTCTCTAGTGATGTGTTGAGTAAGAAGTTGCTGCGGCCAAGATGAAAGAGGTTTTTGCCCGCTTTCTCCTCGAGGATTCTGATGGCTTCCTATCTTATGTTTAGGTCTTGCATCCATTTGAGTTTATTTTTGTGTATGGTGTAAGAAAGGGTTCCGGGTTCATTTTCTGCATGTTACTGTCCAGTTTTTCCAGCACCATTTGCTTAAGAGACTGTCTTTATTCCACTGGATATTCTTTCCTGCTTTGTCAAAGATTAGTTGGCTATACGTTTGTGGGTCCATTTCTGGGTTTTCTATTCTGTCCCACTGATCTGAGTGTCTGTTTTTGTGTCAGTACCATACTGTCTTGATGATTAAAGCTTTGTAATACAGCTTGAAGTCTGGGATTGTGATGCCTCCTGCTTTTGTTGTCTTTTTCAAGATTGCTTTGGCTATTCGGGGTCTTTTCTGGTTCCAGACACATTTTAGGATTGTTTGTTCTAGCTCTGTGAAGAATGCTGGTGTTATTTTGATAGAGATTGCATTGAATATGTAGATTGCTTTGGGTAGTATCGGCATTTTAACAATGTTTGTTCTTCCTATCCAGGAGCATGGAATATTCCATTTTTCCATTTTTTGTGTCTTCTTCAATTTCTTTCATCAGCTTTCTATAGTTTTCAGTGTATAGATTTTTCACCTCTTTGGTTAGATTTATTCCTAGGTATTTTATGATTTTTGGTGCAATTGTAAATGGGATCCATTCCTTGATTTCTCTTTCTGTTGCTTCATTATTGGTGTATAGGAATGCAACCATTTCTGTGCATTGATTTTATATCCTGCAACTATGCTAAATTCATGGATTAGTTCTAGCAGTTTTTTGGTGGAATCTTTTGGGTTTTCTGTATAGAGTATCATATCATCTGTTAAAAGTAAAAGTTTGACCTCCTCCTGGCTGATTTGGATGCCTTTTATTTCTTTGTGTTGTCTGATTGCAGAGGCTAAGCCTTCATGCTATGTTGAATAACAGTGGCGAGAGTGGATATCCTTATTTTATTCCTGACCTTAGGGGGAAGCTCTTAGTTTTTCCCCATTGAGGATGATATTAGCATTGGGTCTTTCATATATGGCTTTTATGCTCTTGAGGCATGATCCTTCTATCCCTACTTTCTTGAGGGTTTTTATTAAGAAAGGATGCTGTATTTTGCCAAATGGTTTCTCTGCATCTATTAAGAGGATCATATGTTCTTGTCCTTTCTTTTATTGATGTGATAAATCACATTAATTGTTTTGCAGATATTGAACCAGCCCTGCATCCCAGGTATAAATCCCACTTGGTCGTGGTGAATAATTTTTTTAATGTATTGTTGGATTTTTGCATCCATGTTCATCAGGGAAATTGGTCTGTAGTCCTCCTTTTGCATGGGGACTTTGGTTTTGGAATCGAGGTAATGCTGGCATCACAGAAAACGTTTGAAAGTTTTCCTTCCATTTCTATTTTTTGGAACAGCTTCAAGAGAATAAGTGTTAACTCTTCTTTAATTGTTTGGTAGAATTCCTCTGGAAATCCATCTGGCCCTGGACTCTTGTTTTTTGGGAGATTTTTGATTACTAATTCGATTTCTTTACTGGTTATGGGTCTGTTCAAATTTTCTATTTCTTCCTGTTTCAGTTTTGGTAGTGTATATGTTTCTAGGAATTTGTCCATTTCTTCCAGATTGCCCATTTTATTGGTGTATAATTGCTCATAATATTCTCTAATTATTGCTTGTATTTCTGCTATGTTGGTTGTGATCTCTCCTCTTTCATTCTTGATTTTATTTACTTGGGTCCTTTCCTTTTTCTTTTTGATCAAACTGGCTAGGGGTTTATCAATTTTGTTAATTCTTTCAAAGAACCAGTTTCTAGTTTAATTGATCTGTTCTACTGTTGTTGTTGGGTTTTTTTTGTTTTTTGTTTTTATTTTGTTTTGTTTTGTTTTTGGTTTTGATAGCATTGATTTCTGCTCTAATCTTTATTATTTCCTGTCTTCTGCTGGTTTGGGGTTTTATTTGCTGTTCTTTTTCCAGCTCTTTAAGGTGTAAGGTTAGGCTGTGTATCTGAGACTTTTCTTCCTTCTTTAGGAAGGCCTTGATTGCTATATACTTCCCTCCTATGACCGCCTTTGCTGTGTCCCAGAGGTTTTGGACTGTGGTATTATCATTTTCATTGGCTTCTAGGTACTTTTTATTTCCTCTTTAACTTCTTGGATAGCCCATTCATTATTTAGTAGGATGTTCTTTAGTCTCCAGGTATTTGTTACCTTCCGCAATTTTTTCTTGTGGTTGATTTTGAGTTTCATAGCATTGTGGTCTGAAAATATGTATGGTATGATCTCAATCTTTTTATACTTGTTCAGGGCTTATTTATGTCCCAGTATGTGATCTATTCCAGAGAAAGTTCCATGTGCACTGGAGAAGAATGTATATTCTGCTTTAGGATGAAATGTTCTGAATACATCTGTTAAGTCCATCTGGTCCAGTGTGTCATTCAAAACCATTGTTTCCTTGTTGATTTTCTGTTCAGATGATGTGTCCGTTGTTGTAAGTGGGGTGTTGAAGTCCCCTACTATTATGGTATTATTATCGATAAGTTTCTTTATGTTTGTGATTAATTTATATATTTGGGTGCCGCCACATTTAGAGCATAAATATTTACAACTGTTAGATCTTCTTGGTGGATAGAGTCCTTAATTATGATATAATACCCTTATTCATCTCTTGTTACAGTCTTTATTTTAAAGTCTAGATTGTCTGATATAAAAAAAAATCCAGCTAATCTGGCTCTCTTTTGGCGACCATTGACATGATAGATGGTTCTCCATCCCCTTGCTTTCAATATGAAGGTGTCTTTATGTCTAAAGTGGGTCCCTTGTAAACAACATATAGATGGATCTTGTTTTCTTTTCCATTCTGTTACCCTATGTCTTTTGATTGGAGCATTTAGTTCATTGACATTTAGAGTGAGTTCTGAAATGTATGAATTTATAGCCATTATGTTTCTTGTAGAGTTGGGAGTTTCTGGCGGTATTCTCTGGTTCTTTCTAGTCTTGTTGCTTTTGATCTTTTTTCCCCCATCTTTTCTCCCCTCAGAGAGTCCCCCTTAAAATTTCTTGCAGGGATGGTTTAGTGGTCATGAACTCCTTTAATCTTTGTTTGGGAAACTTTTAATCTCTCCTTCTATTTTGAATGACAGCCTGCTGGATAAAGAATTCTTGACTGCATATTTTTCCAATTCAGCCCCCTGAATATATCCTGCCACTCTTTTCTGGCCTGCCAAGTTTCTGTGGATAGGTCTACTGCAAACTTGATGTGTCTTCCCTTGTAGGTTAAGGACTTTTTTTTCCCTTGCTGCTTTCATGATTCTCTCCTTGCCTGAGTATTTTGTGAATTTGACTATGATATGCCTTGTCGATGGTTGGTTTTTGCTGAATCTAATGGGAGTCCTCTGTGCTTCCTGAATTTTGATGTCTCTGTCTTTCCCCAGGTTAGGAAAGTTTTCCACTATGATTTGCTCACATAACACTTCTACCCCTTTTTCTCTCTCTTCCTGTTATGGGACCCCTGTGATTCTGATGTTGTTCCTTTTTAATGAGTCACTCATTTCTCTAATTCTTAAATCATGATCTTTTGCCTTAGTCTCCCTCTTTTTTTCTGCTTCACTGTTCTCCATAATTTTGTCCTCTATATCACTGCTTGCCTCAACCATTCTTGCCACCATGGCATCCATTTGAAATTGCAGCTCAGTTATAGCATATTTTATTTCATCCTGACTAGCCTTTATCTCTGCAGAAAGGGATTCTAATCTGTTTTCAACCCCAGCTGGTATTCTTATTATCATGATTCTAAATTCTGGTTCAGACATCTTGCTTGTATCTGTGTTGATTAAGTCACTGGCTGTCATTTCTTCCTGTTTTTTCTTTTGGGGTGAATTCCTTCATTTCATCATTTTGAAGGAAGAAAAGGAATTAATAAGGTAAAAAAATTAAAATTAAAAATTAAAAACAACCCCAAAAATATCAAATAAAAATTGCTGGATCCTAGGTGTGTTTTGGTCTGGTTGTTGGAAGGAGCTTGATAGATTAGAGAAAAAACAAAAAGATAAGAAAAAAAGTTGAAAGTTTGAAAAAAAATGAATACAATGAAATAAAGTGAAATGATGTAAGTAAAATATAATTTGAAAAATTTACCAAAAATGTAAAAAATATAGTAGAAAAAATTAAAACTATTTTTAATAAAAATGGAAAATAAAAATAAATATTTTCTCTTTCTGTATTCAAGAATAAGAAAAGAAAAAAATTTGAATAGATGGACCAGCAAATATGCTGTAATACTATTGAAATTACATCAGTTTCCCCTAGAAGTCAAAGTATGAAGCACGTTATAGACCGTAAACTAAGCAAGTGCAGAGACTTGTGGTGTTCCTGAAGAGTGACGTTGGCCCAGTTGGGCGGGGCTTAGTGTAAGGGCTCTGCTCTCCACTAGGTGGGGCTGCTTAGCTTACTGGAGTGGATTGTTGTGGCAGGCGTAGTTGTGTATGCGCATGCGTGGGAGGGGTGAAAATGGCATCACCCACCTAACCAGTGTCTAGTATTGGAACTCTGTGCTTTTCTCAACCAGCAATCGCGCACCTGTCCTTTGTCTCCAGCTTCTGTCTACTCCCCACTTTTACACTGTCTGTGACCAAGCTGTCATGTTGCCAGGTGGCACCTCCCTCCTGAGTTTTATCTCTGATGCGGCTGTGTTTCCCAACCCCTCACTTCTGAAGGACTGAAGCTTTGACCCGCTCAGACCTTCTAGGTGAGGGTCTCACTGAGCAATGGCTGAGTGCTGGCCCCACCCAGGGACATTCTCGGGACTGTGCTGCCACTGATGTCCAGAGACTGTGGCTCCAGCCTGCCCCAGACTGCCGGCCTGCCCCAGAAAAAGTTCACGTGATTGTGTAGCAGCAGCATTTCAGGGGTTATGGAAAATCATGACACATATCTGGCACCAGGCTTCACCCTTAATGACCTTGTTCCAGCACCAGCAAATGTGTTTGTTCTCCAGGGTCCACTGAGACCCCCTCGGACCTCGCTCTCTGCTCCTGGGGATTTGCCCTTCCCAACAGAGCACCACCAGGTATCGAGCTGTGGAGTTTCAGATTCTGTACTCCCCCTGTTTATAGAATCGTAATGGAATTTAAACCCTCTCCTTTCTCCTTTCCCCTTTTTTTGTTCAGTCCCTTGCATACTCTTTCTTTTCTCTCCAGCTGCTTTCCTACTCTACCCCCTGCCCCCACCCCTGTTTCTGTCCTATCTCTGCACAAAAAACAGCTCCCTGACCTTAGTGGCTTCTCTCTCCCCCAGTTCACTTCCCCACACCTCATACCTGCTGAGTTCTCTGGTTTAGGTTGTGCAGATTGTTGTGTTAATCCTCAAGTCAGTTTTGTACGTGTTCAGGATAGTCTAGTGTTGATCTGGCTGTATTTCAAGGATGAGAGACACACAAAAAACCTTCCATGCTGTTCTGCAATCTTGGCCCCTCCCAGAGTTAGTTTCTTCTTCCTCTATGCTTCCAAAACACTAACAGTTCCCTCTACCATAGCACTCACAGGTTGCCATAACTAGACTGTTTTTCTCATCATCAGGCTTTCCTCCTGGTCTGTGATTTCTTTTATTCATGTTTGTATCCTCAAACTTCTGAGCATATAGTAGGTGCTAATAAACATGTGTTGAATTAAAAACAGGATGGAATGGTTCCTGTCTTTACTCTCATCTCTTTATTATTAGCTTTTTATATATTTCTAAATTAGTCAGGCCAACCATCCTGGGTCTCTCAACACAGTCTGCTTATTTCCTCTCATCAATACTCCTCACCCTTGAGTACCCCCAGCCTCTGTTCTCACTAGGAAATTGCCCAATATAGTGCCTCTCTCATTGCCAGTGTTCTTGGGAAATTTGGCAGTTTGGAACTCACTGCACATTTTCTCATAAAGACAATGTTCTAGGTGATGGTGGGGTTAAGCCACAGACCCTAATCTGCCCAAATGTAGTGAAAATACTACTTACAGGCAATAAAAGCAAATTCAGCTATAGAAAAGTAAAAACACTGTTGGTACAGCAATATGTTTTTCAAAGATAAGCTTCTGAGTTTTTATTTTAAAAAGAATCACAGAGAATATGTCTTGGCCGAATGGTCTCAGCAGCTGGAGTAGAAACTGACAGTAGATATTTGTTAAATGCCTACTCTGCTAGATAGCATATGCATTTGTGTGTTGTATCACTTAATTCCCACAATGCTTTTGCCAGGTATGGCAGATAACCTGTGGTGAATTACAAACTACTCCACACTTATACAGCAATTATTTATTAGCTCATAATTCTATGGGCTGGCAATTTTGGGCTGGACACAGTTGGGTGATCCTCCCACTAGAGATCCCCTGGGCTCACTCCTGCTGCTGCACTCACTTGGTAGATGGCAGAATGACAGCGGCTGGATGATTTAGAATGGCCTCATTCACAAATGTTGGCAGGCTGTTGGTTGGGGCACCTTGATTTTCCTTTATGTGGCCTCTCCAGCAGGTTCAAGCTCACAGCTATAACGTTCTAAGAGGGCAAAAATGGAAGCTACAAGGCCTCTTGAGGCCTGAGTTCAGATCTGACATGCTGTCATTTCCTCCATGGTCTACTGATAAAACACGTTACAAGGCCAGATTCAGAGGACTGGAATAGATGGCCATGTTTAGTGTAACACACAAGTGAGCATTATTATTCCATTTGGTAGGTGACAAAATCTGGGTCCAGAGAGGTTAATCATCCTGCCAGATACCTCAGCTCATAAGTCAGAGAAGCAGGCCCAGGTCTGTCTGACCCCCAAATTCTTCTACTCTCTACTATAACATAATTTCTCCCTTCATTACTCCCTTCCACTCTCTTTTCTTCTTACCAACCTCTCCCTATCCATGTCCGGACTCATGAGACGAGGAAAAGAAAAGGGTGAAGGTGTAATATTCATATCTGGGTTGTGTACTAGTTAGTAACTACTATCGTAGGGAAACAAAACTGGTAGGAAGGTAATTTTAAGTGACTATTTTCATACCCTATTTCCTTTTCTTTTCACCAACATGAGAAAGGCCTAGGAGAGTGTAAACATGTAAAGCCATATCTTCTGCTCCCACACAAGCAGGGAAATCTGAGGAAAACAGAGTTTAGCTGCTTGAGGAGCGCTATTGTGGTGGGAGGTGGGACATACAAAGTCACCCAGGTGCATAGGGACTCAGGAACCCAAACCCAGGTGTGGTATGGTCCCAAAACCTGTGCTCGACCCTTCCCTGGAGCCCAAACCACAAATAAATGAATCATTTTTGATTCTCACTTGTCCTCATACTTCTTTCCTTCACATGCCAATTCATTAATAAATTGTATTGGGTTAACCTCCACAATAGATCCCACATCTGTCTATTTTTCTCTGTCCCCCCTACCACTCGTTACTCTCCAATCCACCACCATCTCTCTCCGGTACCAAAATAGCCTTCTACTTCATCTCTCTGCTCCCACCTTTGCCCCCTAAGTACCTTCCTGCCTGTGACAGCCAACGTGATAATTTAAGACATAGATCAAATAGCAGCAGCTCTTTCCACAAAACCCAGCCATGGTTCCCCATTGCTCTCTGGAAAAATCCCTGGCTCTTTTGCAGTCTACAAAGCCCATGAAACTGACATCTTCCTTTCTCTGCACTTCATCTTTCACCATTGGGTTCTGGTGCCAGGTTTTCCTAGCTTTAGGCCATGAAGTGGCATCAGCTCCCCCTACTTCTTACCAAGCTTGCCCCCAGCTCCTTATGATCCTTTCCATTATATTAGCCATTTTTTGTGTGCGTTCTCCAGATAAGCCCTCTTTATCGGCTCTAGCTCAGAAGGTTTATACCACCCCATCTTCATTACCCTCTGCTATTTCACCCTGTTCCTTTTCTTCATGGCTCCTAAAATTATTTATAATTATGTGTTTGTTTGTTTACCATCACTTTTCTCCATTACAGCATAATCTCTAAGAGGGCAGGAACCATATCAGTTTTTTTTCAGTACCTACTCACAGCCCAGCACAGTGCCTCCATCTAGAAGGAACTCAGTACATACTGTGTTCCAGTCCCAGCTCTCCTGTTAACTAGCCACATCCTTGGCAAGATAGCTGACCTCTCTGAGCCTCTGTCTGCTGGTCTGTAAAATGAGAGCAATGATTCCTACATCTATGAGTTGTTGTGAAGTTTGAATGAGATGATAATGTATGCAAAACACTTTGAAAACTGCAGGACACACTCTAGCCATGTGATGAATTATTTATGTGTCCACTTAGGGTCAAAAAGGAAGGATAGTCATGCTGACCCTGTCTCTGACAACTGCCTAGTACTTTCTGGGCTTTTCGATGAAGTGTGGGCTTCACACAAATGGGAAATCTTGTAGCCGTCTCTCTGCAGTTGGCTGAATTTCCAGCCAGCATGGATATGATTATAATTAGAGTTGCAAGAGTCCTGTTTCATTTCAAAAGGATTCTGGATATAGTCTGCAACCTACCAGAGGAATGTGTCCAGAAGCAGATCCCTGTGGCAGATGTTTTTATTGGGTCCCATTCACTTCTTTTCCTACAATATCAGGAGTGTCTGTTTCTATTACACTCATTATTTTCAGAAGCCACGTGAGAAGAGATTTTCCATATGTGAGGTTTCGAATGGTGACCATTGAGCAAAGTGCACCACTCTCGCTCTCTGTAAATGAACAGTAGCTTGGACAAACTCACTTTAGCAGAGCCAGGCCTTTTATCAGCAGCCAGAGAATGGTCTGTAATGCGAAGAATTACTCTGCCCATGCGTCTAAGGGAAAACATTCTTTAGCCTGTCAAGACAGTGGAACCTCTTATTAGAAACTATAGCCAAGTCAATTTCTCCACTCTTGCCAACTAAAGGATTCAGAACACACTGCGCTGCAGACCCTAAATTAACAATCCAGCTGGAAGGGGAGTTGAGGCCCCTGGATATGGGTGAGGATGTCTAAGGGAGCATGATTCAAATCAAAGCTGAGTCCAACCTGGGCGTTTACATATTTCAAACCCCATTACCCAGTTTTCTTCAGAGCCCTTTGATCATAACTCTTCACTGGGCAGAGCAGAGGTGATATCAAGGTCCACTCCATCAGAGACAGCTGACTTTTTTTTTTTTGGCTCCTTTTATCTAATGATTTCCAATTTTAGCAAGGAGTGCTAAGAAGCCACCAAAGTCATAAGAGTCCTTGATGGGATTCCTCTGAGTAAAAGAAAAACCCATATCTATAAGTACAAAGAAGCAGGTTGAGGTTTCGAGTGGCACAATTCTCTTTGCATTGATCCTTGCAAGCCTTGGATTAAAACAAATGCATACCCTCGTTTCAAGTCCATGCTGGGTGAAGCAGCTCATTGATGAGATGCCACACAAAGTGATTGTTATGCAAGATTTCAACCCCATGTCCACCGCCTTCTGTGATCCCCAGCTGCAAGTCGTGACTATTTGCTATCAGATCCGCTGTCTGACTCAAGAGTTGGCTCTGGTTGTTTCACACCAGAATGAGAAGTGCAGTCATGCCCTGCAACAAGATGGAATGAGAGTAAGCAACGTTGTTGGGGAGATGACTGAGTCTGAACACAACTTCAGGTGCACTCATTAACCTTTTCCTACGGAGACCCCCAGTAACTGACAACTGAAATGTCACTGTGCCGGTTCTCCAGTCAGCTTGCTTCAAGTCAGCACACATCTCTGTCCCCTGACTCCAAACCACACCCTGCATCAGGCATTCAAAGTTAGAGACAGTAAGACCCTTCTCCCACCTTCAAGGAACTTCTGGTCCAAATCTAAACTCGTAAAAATGAAGTTCCAGTGGAGAGGTAACTTGTTCAAGTTACACTGTTTGTAACTCATCCATCCAGTATTTGAACCCAAGTTTATTTTTTAATTCAAAGCCTCTCCCTTTTCAACTATACCACACTGCATCCTCTTACCACACTGCAATCTCATTATTTATCATTGTCCTTCAATTGCAGTTATTAAAATTTATTTAGCTCCCGTTACTTAAGAGGTGATTGGCAGAGGCATAAATTAGGGGGTAAAAGTATTATAAATGTTGAAAATATTCACATATGTTAAATATATTTTATATATTTAAAGTAAAAGTGAAATTGGTTTATCTCTGGGTGAGTTAAATGATGTTTATTTTATTTACAATATTCGGTATTTTTTGTTTTCTACAATGAGATTGCATTGCATTATATTTTGAAATGTTATTTTTAAAATAAAACAAAATACACATGAAAATACTTTTTAGATCATAAAGTGCTAATAAGTATCAGCTACTAAATTTCATTGCATGTAATAGAACCCTCAATGCATGGATTACTTAAAAGCACATCTGATCAACCTTGATAGTTGGTGTTGATAAATGCGCAGGTGCTCTCAGAGCAGTGAGATTGTGGTTTTCAAGATCACGCTCAGATTAGGTGAGCCTAGCTTTGTCTGGCTTTATCTGAGGATACAGAGCAATCAAGGCCAAAAGCCTCATCAGCTGTTACAGTGTCTAGAAAGGGGAAAGTATCTCGCTCATTGACAATCCTGCATTTTACAGAAGATTTTATTTCTTTCTGTCTAGAAATGCTCAATTGTACTATCACATCTGTTACCAGCCACCTTCCCTCAAGGAGTCCTGGTAGAAATCTGGCTTTATGTGAATTTGGGTTCCCAGCACCTTGAGCAGATGGTTAATGGCGAGTTTACTACTGGGCCAGGCACCCTGGAACTTCTTCATTTGGGATATAAGCCTTCTTTTTCCTCCTTGGAAACCAACCACTGCTAATAAATGCCACTCTTGTCTCTCTGAGGCCTAACAATTTCCTCTCACAGACTTACTGATCTTTGACCAACCAACCCTTTGTGTGTAGAAGAAAGAGTCCCCTCTCTTTGGAAAAAGGAAGTTTGGGCTTTCCCAGGCATTCAGGAGATCAAGGCTGGTGATAGAAACTTCTAAGGGGTGTCAGCCTGCCATTTCTGGGCCTTCACATATATATACCAAGGTTGGTGAAGTAATATATTTCTAATTTAATCTGAGGTTCCTTTTAGACACTTAGTATATTGGCATATGCTTTCAAGCAGAGTGCTTTCTAGCTGGGAGGTGAAATGATACTTTACACTCGTGTTATGATTTCAAAGGCATGTTCACTTGCACTGTTATCTCACTGAATCATTACAGCCTCTTATAGGAAACTTATTACCTACTTTGCAGTGAGGAGACCAAGTCTTAGAAAGCCTGGATGGTGAGTCCAAGATTCAAGAGCAGGACTCAATTCCAGGTCTTCTGACTCTAAAGGCTGAGCAATTTCCACCACATTTCTAAAATTAAAAACCTGACCCTAAGTCACAGCTGAGTATGTATGGGGTGGGGATGATCCTAATCCCAATGAAACCAGCTGCTGCAGAAAGGAAGAAAAGGGGGGAGGAAAGAAACCAGTGTCTATTGAGCTTCTGCTCTGTGCTGACTTGTTTATTTCCACACTGTCTCCTTTAAAAGCCATGTCTGTCTTCTATGCGATTGAAAAGCAATGAACAGGGGCGCCTGGGTGGCGCAGTCGGTTAAGCGTCTGACTTCAGCCAGGTCACGATCTCGCGGTCCGTGAGTTTGAGCCCCGTGTCAGGCTCTGGGCTGATGGCTCAGAGCCTGGAGCCTGTTTCCAATTCTGTGTCTCCCTCTCTCTCTGCCCCTCCCCCGTTCATGCTCTGTCTCTCTCTGTCCCAAAAATAAATAAACGTTGAAAAAAAAAATTAAAAAAAAAAAAAAAGAAAAGAAAAGCAATGAACATAAACAAAGATTCAGTTACCTCCACAAAGTCCTATAGCTTACAAGTGGCAAAACTGAACTGACAACCAGTCTTTCTGGCCCTCAAACATACAATCTTCTTAGCACACTTTACATTTCACTACAACTCATGGTGCCTTTATGCACACAGCAGATGTTAAAAGGCTTGGCAAACAAAAGTTCTGTGTTTTGGAAAGGTTGGTGTTCCCAAGGACACACGCTCATCCCTTCCTTTCCCCTGGCCCTCCAGCACAGTTTTCTACATGACACTGCTGACATGTTCTTCTGTCTCCTTGCAGCCTGTGTGGCAGTGGTATCCATGATTGAACAGCTTGCTCAAGTTCACAACTCCACGGTGGAGACCTCAATGGAGAGACTGTGCAGCTACCTTCCTGGTAAATACAGAAAGGGTCATGTGGCTGTGGGTCTGATTTGTTTTCTGACTTTTGAGTCATCATGAGCGAGTTTATACCCTACACACACTTATGGAGGAGAATATGAGTTATTTGTGTGAGTTGATATTCTTATGGGGCTCATAGAAATTAAAACAAATACACACACACACACACACACACACACACACACACACACAAACCACTCGAGGCAATTTTTTCCCCTGACATTCATTTTCCACCATGGCAGAATGAGATTGTTGAGGACATTTAGGAAATAAAATGTAGAATGGCCAATTGTTGCTTCATATCTCACATTTATAATGATTTGCCTAACTGGAGTTCATTGCCTTAAGTACCAAGAAGGTCAAAATAATGAAAAATGGATAATTTTCAATGATTTGTGTTAATTTAACCACATGTACATTCCCAGATAAATGTACAGTCTTACCCACACAGAGCTTTATTTAGGCTGAGAGGACAACTGATCTTTAAAAAACCCAAATGGGAAAATAATCTGGGAACTTTCCACGGATTTGAATTGGATCTCAATAAAATCATCTGACCCATACTCAAAAAATAAAAAAAGGAATGGATTGATGATTGATGATTTAAACAAATTGTATATTTCTCTGTCCATCTCCATAAAGTTGAAAAAATATTGATTCTATTTCCCTTATAGAATACTATTAGGTGAACAGCCACAATGAATGAACTTCTTTGAGAGTCAAATTGTCATTCCTTGAATGTTAAGAAACAAATTCATCAAGGATGATTTTTTTCAAAGTAAGGAAGCCAGACTAATGGTGGTTGTGTCTGGTTTACATAGCATGCTGTTCCAATAGCACCAAAGCATTTTCAGAGAATTTATTGCATTCAGTCACAATATGCATTCACAAGCTAAATTTCTTGGAATTCAATCTAAGGTCTAAGAATAATACACAAACACGACTGTTTACAATGTCCCAGATTGATCATTGCTAAGATTTTGACTTATTTACATCATCTTTCTTTTGCGGAATTAGAACGTGGCAGATAGACTTGAAGCAGCCTTTGGCTTCCTCTCACCCCCAGTTCCATTCTCCTTCCATCTCCCCAGAGGGAACCACTCACATGAGCTTTATGGGTATTGTTCTTGTCAAATTTAATACTTTCATATTCACTTGTATGAATCCATAAACAATGTATGGTATTGTTCAGTGGGTAATCTTTTAACCTTTTTTGGAGGAAACAAATCAAACCTAGAAAACCACATGAAATAGATGTATAAGTTTATTAGTTATTAAAATGTGAATACCCTTGTAAACATAGCCCAGGTCAAGAAGAAACAGATAGGTAGCTACTCTAGAAGCCCCATTCCATCATAAATCCATTCTTTTGCCTAAAGGAACAACATCTTGAATTTTACTGTACTCATTTTTTTTTTGGCATTACTTTGTAGTTTTATCTTCCAGGTGGGCATTTGCTATACCCTAGTCTTGCCTAGTCTTAAAATTTTGATATGTCAAGGCCTGGGATGCCTGGGTGGCTCAGTTGGCTGTTTCTGCTCAGGTCATGATCTCACGGTTCTTGGAATTGAGCCCAGCATCAGGCTTTTTGCTGACAGCATGGAGACTGCTTGGGATTCTCTTTATCTCTCTCTCTCTCTCTCTCTCTCTCTCTCTCTCTCTCTCTCTGTCTCTCCCCTGATCCTGCTCTTACTCTCCCTCAGAAATAAATAAATAAACATTTTAAAAAATATTTTTTGACTGCCCGGCTAGCTCAGCTGGTAGCACATGAGACTCTCAAAAAATATTTTTTGATATGTCTCTTAAATCTGTTTTAATCTATAAGTTTTCTTTCCATCCCTTCCTTTTCCATTTAATTTAATTGTGGGATTTGCCTTGCAGAGTTTCCCACAGTCTGGGTTTTGCTGATTGCTTCCCTGTGGTATGATTGAATATATTGCTCTGTGTTCTTTATTTCCTGAAAATTGCAGCTAGATCCAGAGGCTTGATCAGACTCCAGTTTGACTTCTTTTGCAAGACAATAAGTGGTGATATTTACTTTAGTCAGGAGGCCATTATAAGTGGCTTTCTCTTTTTGTGACATTAGCAGCTGTCGATGGTCACTAACCAGATCTCTTAGTTCACTGGGGGTTGCAAAATTGTGCTATTCTAATATATCATTTATATTATCTTTAGTGGTGGAAGTACATTAGAGACACTTTGCCTCATCGTCATCATATTTTTAAAAATTTTTAAAGTTTATTTATTTATTTTGAGAGAGAGAGAGAGAGCACAGAGGAAAGGCAGAGAAAGGAAGAGAGAGAGAATCCTAAGCAGGTTCCACACTGTCAGTGCAAAGCCCAATGCAGGGCTCAAACTCTCTAACCATCAGATAATGACCTGAACCAAAATCCAGGGTTGAACACTTAACCGACTGAGGCACCAACATGTTCCCATCATATTTTAGAGACGTTTTCCCCACAGTCCATAATGGTATTGTTCATAGTAGGAAAGGCAGGATAAATGCCTGATTCCTTTGCTTTACTTGCCAATTTTCAAATGATTCGCTGCCTTTCTATTATTGTCCCATAGTAGGCAATTAGTTTTCTTTAAAAACTATCATTATAACAATATAATGAGATATATAGATAGATATAGATATAGATAGATATATAGATAGATATATACATAGATATAGAATAGATAGATATAGATATATATCTCATGTCTTATGTCTCATGAGGTCATACTGACACTTCAAATTCAAATTCAGGACTATAGGATTTTTTTTAGCAGGATTTTCTTCTTAATCTCTCCTGTGTCATATCCATATCTTTCTTTCCACAGCCAAAGTCCTAGTTCTCAAGGACAAAGGGACAAAATACCCTATAATTACTCTTTCACCTATCCCTCATTAGACATATAACAGTCTCAGAATATCAATATCAATCCTCATACTGCTACCATTAATATACTTTATAATCACTGAAGGCAACCAAAACTGCCCTTTAAGTATACTGTTCCCATTTCTCCACCTTTTGTAATCATTGTTCTCTATGACCTGAGCATAAGGCTACTCCATACCATATCCATGCCCTTCTCACCCCCATTTGGTCTCAGTCCCATCAGCAACTATTTGATTGACGTTCACTACCAGCCTTTATGTGGATGCCTCTCTAGTCAACTTGTCTACAGCTCATTCCTCAGGAAGGGCTCACGGGAACACTATTCCCTGAATTCTTGCATCTTAATAACAAGCTGCCTGTGCCCTTTACACTTGAAAGTCAGTTGTTTTTCTGGATACATAAATCCTTGCCATATAATTTCTTTCTCCAAGTATCTTAAATGTGTCTTTAAAGAGCCTACTGATAATCTAATTTCCTTTTTCTTATAAGTCACTTGCTGTTTTTGCCTAGAAGTTCAAAGGAGGTTTTTTTCCTTTCTTCTATAAAATTCAGTCATCTAACTAGAATATGCTTCAGTGTTTGTTGTGGTATATTGATGTTCTCAGGCATGCAGTGTGCTCTCAAATACATTTTTTAAATAATTTCAGAAAAGTTGTTTACTTGTTCAGTTTCCTTGATTTTGTTTTCTTTTTCAGGGATTTCTAGTATCCATATTTTGAATCTTCTTTGCCTAACCTTGATATGTTGCCTATTGCTTGAATACTACCATCCTTTCATTTATTTTTTATCTTGAAAGTTTTTCTTAAGACATTAGCTGTTGTATTCACTTCTTGTGTTCATTCTGGTTTAGATTTCATTCCTCTTATAATCTTGTATTCTTCCCTGTGTTCTTTTAGTCCATGTCTGAGTTTTCTAATTTTGATTTCTGTTGTTCTTTCATGACTTAAAGCATTTTATTAATGCTTCTTAGCTCATTTTGAAATACTATGTTATGTTTTAATCCTTTTTTGGACTTGACTTTCTGGCATGCTTTTGCTCTCTATAGGGATGGGATTCTGTTCCTTATTCTTTTTTCTCTTATAATAACTTTGTATGGGAGTTGACCTAGATACATTTCTGTTGCTCATTTTTATATGAAATTAGTTTTCTAAAACTCTTAAAAAGAGAAGTGGTTCAGGGTACGTTTCTAAATGCACAGAACTTTTTTCTGTTGTTCTTATGTAGTGTGAAAACACACACACACACACACACACACACACACACACACACACACGGGAGCATACTTTTGGTGTTTCTGACTATTCCCTTGACCACTTTTGTCTGGATTTTCTTTCCTTTGCTTCTCTCCAGCTCGGTTTTGTTTCCAAACCCAGCAATTTCTCCTCAGCATGGATGCCATCCTAAAAGGAATCGCTGGTAGGTCAGTTTCTAGAAATTATAGATGCCTGGCCATGCCAGCCCCTTAGTCCTTCTACCCCTAAGACCCTTGTAGTCATCTGCCATCACAGTGGCCAAAACCCCACCCAGTCTCAGCTTCCCTTCTTTAATTGGCCCACCATACTTTCTAGGCAATACCTATGTACTATTTGGAGACGCCCCCATTCTCAGGTTTATCTGGTATTCTATTGCTTCCCTTTACTTTCTCCCACCCAGATGTTGATAACCCACATGTCTTGCAGATGTGAGTGGTTTATCCTTGCCTAACTGTGTTTTGGGGTTTGTGGAGACACCCAGTTTTGTTCTTTATTTAGGCAAAGTTATGTTGATCAAAAATGAAAGGCTCAGCAAAAATCCTTCTTCCTAAATTATCTTCACCTACTATACTAGCTAAACGAAAAACAACATGGACCAAGATCGCTGGTATGCAAGGTACCATCTTGGCTCCTTCTGACTCATCACAGGAAACTTCAGAGTCTGCTAAGGTGAATAAGAGGTTGAAAGTCAGATTCTGGTAAAATAAAAGTTGACGCCTTCCCAAGAGCGGCGAACTTGGTATTTCAGTTTCCAGTGGTGGGTTTCCTTTCAACTAGAGGAATTTCAAAGGATTAAGAATGGCGCTTGCAGTTGTTTTCATGTTATTAATTAATATTTTACCTGTGGATAGAAATAATATATTCAGTTCAGCTTAAAAGCTCTTTCACCTGACATGCATAAAGGCATGGCAGGCATTACTGTTTCCATTTTATAAATGTATTTTGTACATTTGTGTGTAGGATGGTCACGCAAACTGTAGAGGGTGACAAAGATAGTCTGCCTCCTAGCTCAGGATTTCTCCTTCTTGAAAACGAAATGGGCCTGAGCCATAGTGCCTATTTGCATCCAGTATTGCTTTCTGCCTGGTGTGCCAGGAGAATGGGGGACAGAGGAAGTGAAATTACACACTTCAACACACAGTTATTATTTTTAAATAGTATTGCTTTTACCTCCAAAGCAGAACTAGTTCAGAAGACATAACCTTAGCGGTCTGAAAGCATGTAAGCGACATTCTTGAGAATAATCACTCAGTAAATCAGGCTGGCCTTTCTTTGCCTGGGAAGACGATTTTTTTGAATTGTGCGAAGCATTACCGACCTTCAGTTTCACCTGCTGCTTTTGCCTCTGGCTCTCATTAGTAAACACCTTGGAAGAATATCAGAATTGTTAATGGAAAAATGATTAATGGAATCATTCTCACTAGGGGTTAGCAGACTCATATGCCCTGAGAGCCTGGTTAGAACCTCACTTTCTTGGGTCACCTATGCAAAAATCTTATCTTCGTGGAATATGATAGTTAAAAACACATGTAGATTTAAAACAAGGAAGGCAACTCTCCTCATGTTTCTTAGGTTCTGAAAGTCTACAAGCAAACTAGTAGGAACTAGTTAGAGAGTAAACATAACTCTCTAGAAGGAGAGTAGAAGGAGAGTAAACATAAACACTCCCTCCAAAGGGTCTTATGAGAAACTTCGTCATGGAAAACATGAAGGTGACTTACAACCTAGAATGTCCTGGGCTTCATTTACACACACATGTGTACATCTAATGTGTGACAACTGCTCACTTGCTCCTTTTTCACCCTCCTTTGCCCTTGAAAATGGCCACTTTTTTCCCCCTCCTATGCTGTTCCAAGTCTGTTTGACACTGTAGAAACTCAATGCTCTGTACCTTGCTGGTCACAGATGGTTTAACTGTATACATTTCATACCAGATAGGTGACTAGCAATATGTTAGTACCAATCTTTTCTGTGGTTGTATCAGTAATGGTGAGGTGGCATCTGATCATGCTGACTGGGCCCTATCTGGCTTGCTCTGGAGGCTTGGCACATCTCCACTCTGTACCTTTCTGTGCTGATCTATAATTTAGCTCTCAAGGGGCCATCTCTTATTCCATTGCTCCAGGAGCCTCTCCCTATTAACCATTTCAGAAGCCATCTGAGAAATGATCACTGAATCTGTCTGAGAAATTGATCATTCAGATGGTCCTACTCAGAGAGCGAGGAAAACTTGCAGCCACTCATTTCAACTTGAACAAAACAAGGTTCTAAGAAAATACACACACACCCCAACATCTCTTATTGTACCAGAAAGAAGATGAATTTCCTCTGTCTTTCAAGCAGTACTGCAAGAGTAAATATTGCCCAGCTTTTGGTTCAACTAGTTCTACATTGGCCATACTTGAAACTGGCTTCCAGAGTGCTTTGCCAATTCATGTAATTTTCAATATCTGTTACATAATTCTCCAAACTCCCTAGATGGTCTAGTGAAGGAGACTGAATTCCATTCCCACATTTTTCAGATGAGGAAACGGAAACCCAGAAGGGGTAAGCAATCAAAGGTCAGAAGCAGGTCCATGGCTGCTGAAATCAGGTCTCTGAATCCTATGACATCATAGATTCTTGATACTCTCCATTGCACTGACCCTGTAAAGGAGCACCCAGGGGAAAGAAAGGTTTTTATTATAGAACCTTTTTATTGAGGAGACACCTGGGTGGCTCATTTGGTTAAGCATCTGACATTTGATTTTGGATCAGATCACTATCTCATGTTGTGAGATCGAGCCTGGGTTGGGTTCTGCCCAGGGTGTGAAGCCAACTTAAGAGTCTCTCTCTCTCTCTCTCTCGCCTTCTACAGTTCATCCATTTAAAATGTATAATTCAATGGCTTTTAGTATATTCCCAGAGATGTGCATTTATCACCACAGTGAATTTTAGAACACTTTCAGCACACTAGAAAGGACCCTCACACCTCTAAGTTGTCCTTATCCATCCTCCCCAGCCCTAAACAACCACTAACCTATTTTCTGTCCCTATGCATTTGCCTCTTCTGGACATTTCATATCAATGGAATTATGTTTCTCTTATTCAGCATAATGTTTTTAATGTCCATCCATGTGTGGCATGTAGCAGACCTGCATTACTCTTCACAGCTGAATATTCTATTGTATGGATGTAGCCCATTTTGTTCATTCATTTGTTAATGGACATTTGGGTTGAATTGTTTCCACTTCTTGGCTATTTTAATTTTTTTTTTTTAACGTTTATTTATTTTCGAGACAGAGAGAGACAGAGCATGAACGGGGGAGGGTCAGAGAGAGGGAGACACAGAATCTGAAACAGGCTCCAGGCTCTGAGCTGTCAACACAGAGCCCGACGCGGGGCTCGAACTCACGGACCGCAAGATCGTGACCTGAGCCGAAGTCGGCCGCTCAACCAACGGAGCCACCCAGGCGCCCCTTGGCTATTTTAAATAATACCACTGTGAACATTTATGCACAAGTTTTTGTGTTTATATATATTTGTTATTCTTTGGGGTATATACCTAAGAGTGGATTTGTATCATGCGGTAACCCCATGTTGAACAATTTGAGGAAATGTCAGACCATTTACCAAGGTGGCTGCACCATTTCATGTTCCCACCAGCAGTGTATGAAGATTCTAATTTCTCCAAATCAATACTTGCTATTATTTGTCATTAAAAAAAATTTTTTTTTGAGAGACAGAGCATGAGTGGGGAAAGGGTGGAGAGAAAAAGGACAGAGGATCTGAAGCAGGCTCTGCCCTGGCAGCAGTGAGCCCAAAGTGAGGCTCAAATTCATGATGTGAGATCATGACTTGGGCCAAAGTCAGACGTTCAACCAACTGAGCCACCCACGTGCCCCTATTATCTGTCATTTTTATTATAGCATATCATAGTGGGTATGATGTGGTATCTCATTTTGGTTTTGATTTGCATTTCCTTAATAGTTAAAGATGTTGAGCATCTTTTCATGTGCTTATTGGCCATCTATATATCTTCTTTGGAGAAAACCTATTCAGATGCTTTCTTCAGGTGTTTGGTACAATTCACCAGTGAAGCCATCTGGTTGTGGGCTTTTCTTTGTGGGAAGCTTTAGATTACTAATTCAATCACTTGTTATAGATCTATCCAGATTGTCTATTTTTGAGTCAATTTTGGCAGTTTGTCTTTCTAGGAATTTGTCCATCTCATCTAGTTAACTAAGGTGCGGTCATGCAGTGTCATAGTATTCCCCCATGGTTCTTTTCACTTCTGTAAAGTCAACGTGGGGATATAATTTTAAGTTCCTACTTCAAACGCAATGTGTTTGAAGTCATTGCTTTATTGTAGGAAAAAAGGTCCTGTGAATAGATCTATTGTAATATAACAGTATTTACATTATTTACTAGTGAGTAAAAATGAAGTACCAGACAGTGTTTCCCATACTTATCCTATTCTTTTACTACCCTACCCTCCAAGCAAGGTGTGGGTAGTGCAGTTTGAGATGAGCATGACGAGATAAATTCTCATCAGAGAGAGACTCCCATCTCTTCCCAGGACAGCCCATCTGTCCTAATTGTGCTAAGGTCCTAATTCCCAAGGCTCCACAGTGGACTTACAAACTGGAAAAACAGGACCAGAGAATAAACAGGCTTCATTGTGCAAACTGATCAACTCACAAAGCATCCCTGTACTCTCACAATGGAGAGGAAGGAGATTGCTTTGTTAGTGTGTGTGTGTGTGTGTGTGTGTGTGTGTGTGTGTTCTCTGGTGAAGATGGCAGTGCAGGGACATTTTGACCATCTCTTTTTATCTCTGGAATACTAACAGCAAAAACTAAATAGGCAAAGTGAAATCTTTTTTTCCAAATGAACACCAGAAAAGAGTATTTTTAGCAAAGCTATATTTTAAATTATTTAATTTAACGTGAGTCCTGTTTCTTTTATTTCAACAAAGGAGATCTTCACCAACATTCAGACATTCCTTGCTGTACAAAAGAAAATAAAACCCCCAAATTTAACTGTAATAAACTGGTAATCTTTGTCATGTACTGTAAACAAAGTAGCATTCACATAAACCTGAAATAATGAATACATTAACTGTAACATTTCCCTCAAACCCTTATAATTAATCACTGGAATCAATGATAAATTAATCATCCATCATCAATTCTTAGTAAAGATGATTATGAAAATAATCTATTTCCCCTTCTTTATTTTTTTTTTTTTAGAAAAGCTGTTCTTGAAGGCAACCTGCTATTTAGTGATAGAAATGTTTGGACCAGACATCATAAAACTGTGAGTATGCTGGCACGTTGACCTTACTCAGTTGCTGGGACATGGGTGAAACAGGAAAGCTGAGAGGCAGCTGACTCCTCTGCCAGCAGGATGTACTCACTGAACAAGGACTTGAGCTGTGTTCCTGTTCTTGTTCATAGTGGAACATTCAGACCTGACTCAGGTCCACTATCATTTGAGGCATGGAATCTGGCTTCATTTCTCCTCAAGAGCCTTCCAGAAGAAATTTTACTAACAAGTGACTAGATCCTACTGTCCAGACCCAGGCATTTGGCCCCTTACCCTGAGCTCCCCAAAGTGTACTAGTCTTTCCCTTCAATCCCAGCTGGGTTCCAAGGCCACATCATCTTAGGTTCTTCTCCTCTTCCTCCCTCATGGGTTTCCTGGCCCCTCCCTACTTCCCTAGCCCCAGCCCTTGCCTCTCAGGATCCCCTGTGTGTGCCATTATCACATGTCTGCTTCCTTCTTTCTCTTCTCTGTCTTTCTTTTTTGAGCTCAAGGGCACTGGATGAGATAAATCCTATTCCGTCTTGTTCATGACATTTTCTCAACAAGAATCCATACATGACTTTCTTATATTTTTTATTTAGTTACTTAGTTATTTTGAATAATGTAATTAGCATCCAAACCTACCACCCAAAACTAAATCTAGGACCTTGGTTATAACTTACTCTAACCACCCAGTCCCTCTTTCATTCATTCTCATGCTTTTTTCTACCCAAGTAATAAATCCCATGCTCATCTTTCTCTTGTTTTCTTTTTTCTATAGTTTATACACACACACACACACACACACACACACACAGAGTTATGTTAATATGTTAAATTTATGTATATTTATGTATAATAATATATAAGAAATATGTGTCAATATGTAATATGGAAAATTAATCTTAATTAAATATCAATGAATTGAGGTATTAATGATTAATAATTATAATTAATGGTAATATATAATTACATAAAATAATTAGAATTTTAGTGTATTTATTATATATATTTCTTTAAAATATACCTTGTTTTCATCATTTCTTAAATTTATGAAGACAGTATCACATTGTATGTAATCTTTCGGGACTAACCACTTGAGTTCCTATGTCTAGGGGACCTACCACTTGGGTCTATATGTCTAAGATTCATCCATAATGTTGTGTCATTGCTATAATTCACTCACTCTGCCTGTATAGAATATTCCATTGTGTCTCTACAAGAATCTATTCCTTCACTCTCCCATTGATGGGTTTTTGAGTTGTTTATTGGTTTTCTCTCTTGTGAACAGTGTTACAATGAACATTCTTATGTGGTTCCTCTTTTATATGCCATTAGCCTCAAAACAGATAGGCTCAGAGGCACCATTCCCCACAACTAGGTAGCCAGAGTTGCAGAATTTTAAAGACAAAAGGAGCTTAAAATCATAAAGTCCAAAGTGTTTGGTCATGCTGTGCACCTGCCTCTATTAATATGTATCTCACGCTATTATGGTAAATTATTTCTCATGAGCCGCTGAGTGCAAGTGTTGGGAAGGCAGGGACCATTTCTTTTTAGCTCATACTTCTATTCCTGTTACTGCCTCCTAACTGGACTCCAGACTTGCCCATTGGCACAAGTCAATAATCCACATTCTAGCTGGCCAAATATATTTTAAATGCCAAACTAATATGGCACTAACAAAATTCTTCAGTCTTCACATTATTTGCAGGATTCCTTAGCCACATACACAAGGCTATTTATAAATCAGTCCTTGAGGACATTTTCAGACTATCCCTGGCTGTTCCACAGCACACCACATTCCAAACCACTTGTAACTCCCCATACACACCAAGAGGTTTTTGCCTCAGGACCTTTGCATAAGATGTTCCCCCATGCTTGATTCATTCAAAACCTCTACCCCAGACAAATTCTACTTCTTTATACCTCAGTTCCAAGGTCACTTCCTCTGGAAGCTTGCCTGACCTTAGCCCTTAGGGTGGGATAAGACAGATGATATTCCCACTACCATCAACACACACACACACACACACACACACACACACACACACACACGTGCATGTGCATACACTCATACACACACACACACACATTCCTGATATCCGGTGCAAACCCCTAGCACAGCACTTACCACATCTATTTGTAATTTAATTCTCCATTTACTTTTTCTGAGTTGCTAACTAGATTGAAAACCTTCTGAGATGCATTTCATTCATCTCTGTATTTCCAGATACTTAGCAAAATACTGAGTATGTAGAAAGAAGGAAGGGAGGGAGGGAAGGAGGAGAAGGAGAGGGCTTTGTATCTTCAGGGCTTGGTGCTATATTTGAGCCTTCAATATATATTGAAGTCCTTCAATAAATGTTTGTTGAACTAATTATTTTAAACGAACAAAATTATCACTGCAGATGATATGACTAGACAGCTCCAAAGAAATTGGTTGAACATATTAAAACAGGAAAAGAAAAACTTTTTAGCCTATTTATTGAATCTGCCTATATACCTATTATGAGCTAGGTGCTCTGGCAGAAATGTCAGCTTGGCGGAGAGGTTCTGTTGGGCCTAGATCATGGAACCAGAGAGGTACATGGAAAAAAGTCATAGAAGCTAAAGAGGAGAGTGCATGCAGATACCCAAAAGGGGGAGCCAGAGATTAGCTACCAAGCATGCTGGGAGTGAAAGGGCCATTGCCTGGGTTGATTAAGAAACCCATTGCTCTTCTGTAGTTGGCCAGAGTGGCAAGTTTAAGAGACATTTAAGGCAAAGATGAGAGAGGACAGACAAGACACTGTCCTAGGTACTACAGATTTGAACTGTACAAACAACAGTCCCACCTCAAATAACAGCAAATTAACACAAGGTGTTAAAGAAGAATGGGCCCAGCAAGTCACCAAAACAGAGGGCCACTCTCTGAGTAGGTGGTAGTGAAGGGAGACATTTTTTTCCTTTGTGATAACTCAAAGTCACGAGACAACTAATTCTCAGTAGTAGGGGTGGGCCATTTGAAGAAAGATAGATATAATAAATGATCCCCCTTCATGGTTCTGTCTACCATCAGTTTTGTTTGCAAGGAATTTTCCGGTACCTGTGTTAGGTGTTTGCTGATAGACATTTCTCCTCTTATGGTGTGCTCTTATTACAACTTCTTTTAATCAATCACATACAGTTTGGGGTTGATATAAGTGCTGAAAATGACAATCTTATGGTTTAGTTTTACCTCAATTTCAGGCTTCCAATATTAAATGTGTTTTCTAACCCAGAAGGCATCCCTCCTCATTATTTCACACCAGTCAATTATCAATGATTCATGGACTAATTATTCAGCAATTACATTTCCTACCCATGGGCAAGCCACAGGATGTTGTTGGGAAGTGAGTCACCTGAGCACTCAGGCATTCCCCCAAGAACCTGGATCATACAGGGAGGGGCTGCTTCCAGGAGCAGCCAATCCTAGCCAGTGCTAGGTCTTAGCCAGGTGCTGGGTCTTCCTCTGCCTGGTCTTGACCTCCATTGTGCCATTGGTTGCCATAGCAAGCCTGATCCTTATCTTCTGTACATCTCACCTTACTTCCTGGGATTTACTTCTGCTTTCCTCTAAATCATAAACTCTTGTATTCTAAACTAGGAAATGGGGGGCCTAAACTACTAACATTTTTTAGAAGAAAATGTGAAACAGGATTTATAACATAGTACACCTTAGATGTAATTAATGTGTTTTTAGACACCCAAACACAAAGCAATATCAGTGCCATTCACAAGATAATTACAGCAGTCCCCCATTATCCAGAGGGGGGAAATTCCAAGACCCCCCAAGTAGTTGCCTGAAACCAGATAGTACTGAACTATATATACTATTTTTTCCTATACATACATACTTGTGATATAGTTTAATTTATAAATTAAGCACAGGAAAATATTAGCAACAATAATAAAATAAAACAATTAAAACAATACACTGTAATAAAAGCTATGTGAATGTGGTCTCTCTCTCTCTCTCTCTATCTCTTAAATATCTTATTGCACTGTACTCACCCTTCTTCTTGTGATGATGGGAGATGATAAAATGCCCACGGGATGAGATAAAGGAAGATGAATGACGTAGGCATTGTGAGGTAAGTTAGGTGGCTATTGACCTTCTGACGATATGTTAGAAGGAGAATCATCTGCTTTCAGACGATGGCTGACTACTAGTTACTGAAACCATGGAAGGCAGAACCACAGGCAAAAGAGAGACTACTGTACAAGATTTATAGAAGTGAATAAATTCATAGTACACTGTGCATGTGGTCCAGAAATGGGATAAAAGTATTAAGTTGCATAAGGAAGATCTTCTTTCAATGCTGTGAATATATCTCTGTGACTATATGTTAATATATAAACTTTCTTTGAAAGTGATGTCAAGGTCTAAATTTGAGAGCTTTCATGTGTGGAAGTCCCTGTCCTCACTCCCTGCCATAGGCTGTTACTCTGTCTATTAACCCTGGCCTTGCTCCCTTCTTTGATTTATGGTGATGATCATCATCATTGACTTCATTCTACCATGATCTTAATTAGACTTGTTAATTAGCTCTGCCAAATGTGTTGAAGCCTCTTCCCTCCTCCCCACTCCCCTACCACATGCCTCATTCCTGCACACCTCTGTACCTGTAAGGGTAGTAAAAGGAAGTAAATTAAAAAGTGACCATTTTGGTCTTTTTGCTACTATGGGAAAAAGAAAACAATGTTGAGTGGGAATGGATATTCTGAATTTGGAGATTTCCTAGGGATTTCACATCTTATGTGTTGCCTAGGCTTTCTATCCCACAATTGGTAAAGAGCACATGTGCTATTTTGCCACTTCCTTACATCTTGCACATTCTAATGGTCTTACACTTGTCTGGATTTATGAGGCTCAGCATTTTCTATTCTTGTCGAAAGGAGTGCTTCTCACTTTCAGTCTTTTGATGACAAAGATCTGATCTTGGAGGACCTTGGGAAGAACACCATATGCCTGTTCCCCTCTCCTATTCCTCAATGTAGAGACCACCTCACTGTCTGTGGGGTTTTCATTTCCACTCCCATATTCAAGTTCACTTACTTGAAATTGTGCTCTATTTGCAGAGAAAGAGAATACGTCTTGGATATCATATGATTAGTTAGTGGTCCTGGATTACCACAGATGGGATGGCTGTAGGGTTTAAAGAAAAAAAAAAGGTTAAGCAGATCCTATTTATCACCCTCTTGAGTCCACTAAATATCAAACCCCCATAAAGACAGCAGTCATCAGTTAAATAAATGAACCATTAAGTTGAGAAAAGATATGTGAAAACAGCCACCTCTCCTGATTTACTGACCCTTGGTAGACATTAGTTTGCTAATGAACTTTATCTGCTATATACAGCTTGCCCCACAACTTAGAAGATGTGAACTCCTTTTATATTTTAAGTTACCTTCCCCTCTACCTCTCACCAAGGAACCGTGGAGCCAAACAGATGACTCTCTTTTTCCCTCTTAACTCAGGTACTCACAAAAGCTTGGGAAGCCATCTTACCAGGCTTCAGACAGGGATGGAAGCAGGACTTGGAAGCCACCAGGAATACAGGGGCACATTCTCCCCAGGCTTTCTCACTGCACACACTGGGTTCTGACCCCTGAATCCTATCCTACAGATTAGCTTTCCAACTTCTCAGTCCATGTGGCAGAAAATGACATTACAGTCCCAAGTTACTATAGCTCCTTTTATTCTGGGAACAGCTCCGAATGAGGTTAAAGTTGTTAATACCAATTCCAAATTTCCATAGGAGAGAATCTGACTGATCCTACTTGAACAGTCATCAAATCAGGTCCAATCAACTGGCCAAGATATAGGGAGTAAGTACAACATAGTTGCTAGGAACCTACCCCTGTGGAAGAAGGGGGTCAGTTAAATGATCATGTGAGCTGGGAAGAAATCCCAAAAAGTATCTTCTAAAATCAAGAACTGTTTTTCTGAGATTAGTCTCTAGGTATGACCAACGTATGTTTGTGGATTCTTTTTGTTGTTTTGGTTGGTTGGGTTGGGTTTGAATCAATGATTTACTGGGAAAAGTTACTAAAAATCCATACTCTGTTTGTTCCTTCATTTGAAGCAGCACATTGTACTCATTCTTCTTGGTAAGAAGAATTTTGGGAGTGTCAGGTAGAAAATGCATGTGGAAGGTTTGTGTTAGCACCTTCAAACTAGACATAAACCAAAATGTTTAAAGAGCACTTTCCTTACACCATCCTGGGGTGTGGAAAGTCAAACATATTGTATTTTCTCCCATAAGGTAAAGAAATATATTTACTTTATTATTTTTTTAAATATTTATCCATTTTTCAGAGAGAGAAAGAGAGAGCACACCCATATAAGCAAGGGAGGGGCAGAGAGAGAGGGAAATAGAGGATCCCAAGAGGGCTCTGTGCTGACATCAGAGATTCCCAACACAGGGCTCAAACCCATGAACTGTGAGATCACAACATTAGCCAAAGTCAGATGCTTAACTGACTGAACCACCCAGGAACCCCTAGAAATATATTTATTTTAAAGGGAAACAGATGATTGGGGCACCTGATGGCTCAGTCAGTTAAGCGTCCGACTTCGGCTCAGGTCATGATCTTACAGCTCATGGGTTTGAGCTGTGCTGACAACTCAGAACCTGGAGCCTGCTTCAAATTCTGTGTCTCCCTCTCCCTCTCTGCCCCTCCCCCACTCATACTCTGTCTCTCTCTCTCTCAAAAATAAATAAACATTAAAAAAAATTAAATAAAATAAAGGGAAACATGATTTGGATTATGCCTAAGAAAATATTTTAGGTGTTAAGGCTTTATTATAAATGATTTTTTGCTATAAGACCTAGCAAACTTTAAAATATTCCTTCCATCAAATTATACACCTATCCATTTTTCTTTTCCCAATTTTATTTGTGGCTTCTCCTGAAAAGAATCACAGTGCCCATGTGAGAGGATGACCACAGCTCAGTGCTGTCCATGCCCCCTTCCCACCCCCCAGGACCTTATTTCAAACAGAAAAGAGAGCAACGTGGCAGGAAATCGTTTTGATCTGGCAGCTACTCCAGGCTGGACTCAAAGACCATGCTAGAATCCATTCTGGGGATTTACCTTCCTTTGAAATAGGTTCTATTTCCTAAATGCCTGAGAGATCTTAAATAGCCTTTGTTTTGTCCCATTTCCCTCCAGGCTTAGCACAGATATGAATGCTGATGTGGTGTGTCACACCCTGAAGTTTTGTAAGCAGGACCCTGGCCAACCATTGTGTCATCTCTACCCACTTCCCAAGGTAAGTGGGTTTTCACTTTGAATGTCAGATTACAGTAACCTGCAAGCCCTTTGGACATGTTGTAAAGGGAGGTTCAGCTTCACTGGCTCAACGGTTGGGGGACAGAGAGAGACAAGACGACATTTCCAATTACATCGTGTGAAATAATATTCCCCAGTTTCAACCTAGACCCTCATCCCATGCTGCCAAAGAATGTTTTGGCTACTAAACTATCATAGACTGTAATCTAGAGCTCAGCTGGCAGTAGGTGGGAAATCTAACCAGCCAAGAAGAGGAGAGCTTAAATCTCTTTCTGCTATTTAAAAAATCAAGCAGATCGCTGTCACAGAGACCAACTCATCCAGTTTGCCCAGGACTTTCCTGGGTTAAGCACTGAAGTCTCACATCCTGGGAAAACCTGAGCCATTGGTCACCCTAGTCTGAGCTTAATTGTCCTCACACATAACATGGGTATAATAAAATGCCTAAAATACCTCCCTCATAGGTTTGTTGTGGGAAACAGTTGAGCTAATACATCCAAAATGCTCAGCACAATACCTGCTACATTAAAAAGTGTTGATAAAAACGGTAGCCAATATAATTATTATCAATATCATTATTATTCAGAGATAGCTCTTCAGAACCCCCCGTGTGTGTTATATCATGTTGGACAATTTTCAGTTGAAATGCAGGCGGACAGGGCTGCAAATGTTGACACAATTCTCAGCTCACATTCTGAATGAGAGCATAATATTAAATCCAGTTCTGCCTCAAAGTATTGATTTTTCAGAATCTGCCTGTAAAAATAAAATTAAATGATAAAATAAAAGAAAATTCTATGCCCCCTGTCCCAGAAATGTAGTTTTTCTGTGTATTACACAGTAGGTTTCTGTTTTGTATGTGATTTCCTTTTTATTCTCAAGGAAATAAAGTCAGTTTAATATTTTGTGGCCTGAACCAATGAACCTGATGTTGCTGCCTAACTATCATAAGCTTGTCTCCTTGAGAGGGAAGATAGAGATTCAAATACCTGGAGCATGTGTCCATGACGTGCTTCCTCAGTCATTGACTATGTGCCAATTAAATTTCCCCTAATTCCACCTGAGAAGCTTTGGAATCCACTGGTTTCTAGAAGGGATAGGCACTTTTAATTTAAAAAAATTTTTTTCATGAATTCAAATAGCATGTAAATATTGTATCATAATATTCGCTATTGGATAATGCACAGAGAAACGTGTCTCTATGTACAAAGGCAAACGATAAGGGTTTTTTGTCATTTCCTTAAATAACATCACATTATATATACATCACACCCACAGTTATACATAGTCACAAAATGTTCAACTTTAAACTATCCCATGTAAAATGACATTCTTTATTTTCGTACTCCATGGAGTTTATCCTCGAAATACCATTTCCTTGTCTTCGCATCAACACCCTTTGCAATTCCTGACTCGGGAGTGTTTCAAGCATCCTTGCTGGCTGAGATGGAGTGGGGGGTATTTCACCCCAGAACTGCTCAGCTTGCACCCCAGCAGGGCATGCTCCTGGGTCAGCTTGATGTTTCCATAGTCACTCTTCTGGACCTTTGCCCTCCTCCTCAAATCCCCGTCCCCACAGGCGCCCTGGAGAAGAGGGGCAGTCCATGCAAATGTGGGCAGCTCCACTCTCTTCTGCCTCCAAGATTTCTTTAATAGCAATATTTACTGAGGACTCACTACACTACGTAGCACTGTGTTTACACTTCACTTTATTTAGTCCCCCAAACAGTTCTGGGATAGAGGCACCAGTATTGATTATGACCCTTTTTATAAAGTTGCAGAAACCAGGCTGAAGAGGTTATGTAATTTGCTGAAGCTCACTCCCTTAGGAAAGACTAGAACTGGGATTCATATCCCTGTCCTGCTGACAGTGGTTGGTTTAGTCTCTTGAAAATTGGCTACGTTTCTGAAAATCCTTCTTGGGGTGTCTCTTCACATCAATCAGCTGAAATCCCACCACCAGAAATAACCAATATCAAAATGTTGTATGTTTACCTTTTAATTTGTAAATAAATAATATTATTATATTGATTTTTTCAGAGTTATGATAATGTTATATATATAATTTTTCCTCCTTAACATTACACACTGAGTGTGTATTTTTGATGGTGTATATCAGTCCTTCTTTTCATTTCCTTGGCACACAAATTACACCTACAAAGCAGGTGTGAATTAGTGGGTAGAATTACCTACCTACTAAAGATGCAAATGATTTCCAGCCTGTTGCCAGAAGCCTCCGTCATGACTCTCCCAGTCAATACTCACCCCCAAAGTAGCCACTGTTCTAAAATGTCTCACCACATATTAGTTCATTCATATAAAGTTCTGTTCTTCAATGTCATATAAATGGAATCATAGAGTATGTTCTTCTGTGTCTGACTTCTTTTGTTTGCAAGGTTCATCGTGTTTTGGATGTGTAATGGTATTCCGGCGTGAAGGTGTCTCACAATCATCCTTGGATGTCATTCCTGCTCTAGCTTCCTAGTTAGTCCAACCAAATTCTGCTCTTGCCTGCTTTCCAAAAAATTTTCCACACCAAGGCCAGAAAGGCCTTTCTATGAGATAAATTTGATCTTGTCACTCCAACTCAATGACTTTACGTGGGAAGCATTTTCTCCTTCTCCCTCATCTTTCACCTTGATGGGCTTCCCATCCCTCAAATCTCACCTTATATGTTGCTTCTTCAGGGAGTACATCCCTGACTCATTTTACATACCCCTCTTGTCAAAGCTCTTGTAGGTCCCTCCACTGAACCTGCCTTGTTTTAAATGATACACCCAGGTGATTGCCTGTCTATCCATCTCTCCCACTAGGATATAACCTCCACATGGACAGACGCCACCTCGCTCCCCACAGTAAGCCCAACACCTAGGATGGTGCCTCACACATAACAAAGAAATATTTGTTGAATGAATAAACAAAGTGCCACTAGCTTCTCGTTTGCACCCCTGATGGAAATTCTGCTTTCCCTTACTTCATGGACACAGTAATTTTCCCAGAGCCTATCTCTGATCATATTATTTCCCCCAGCTTATGATCTCAGTATTGCCTACACAATTAGGTACACATTTTCACCTAGCATTTCAGGATTCTCCAAAAGCCTTCCTGGACTTCCACTATTATCCTTGTGGACCCCCTGCTGCAGCCAAGATAGAGTGACTGGCTCTCTCTTGTGCTCACCTTAACCTTCCTACCTCTGCACCCTTGTTCTCAATCATCCCTTCCACCCAGCTGACAAGACCCGTCCTGCAAGCTCATGTCTCTGTCAACTTCTCTGTAGAATGATTCCTAACCCTCTCCACAAAATTTAACTCTGTTCTCCACCGTCATCCTAAATTCCTTTTCAAATACTACAACGTGCCAATATTGCCCTACATGCTTTGCATATATTAATCATTTAATCTTATGATAGGTATTATTGTTGTCTGCATGTTATAGAGGAGGAAAGGAAGGCCCAGAGATATTAAAATATGAAGTTTACATAGATTTCTTCACTCAGATGTAAGCGTGTAGAGGTGGCAGTTCTGCATCTTGTCCGTCTTTGCTGTCTCCATTGTGCAAGGCACATGCCTGGTATCTGGATAATCCATCAGCACTAACCTTGATGCATGTGATCTCATTCAACAGTGCTCTTGCGGGGTAGGGGTCTATTTTACAGATAAGGAAATTGAGAAGAGAAGAAATTAACAGATTACACAGCTAATAAGTGACAATAAAAGGATTCAGCCCTGGGCCTGTTTGTCTTGAAAGCCCAAGTTCTTCCCCATGGTGCTCTAGGCCTCACTGCTACTCCTGGGGTATAGTTACTTTTAATTGAACCACTGCTCCTGGGCCAGTAATTCCTCACACGCAAGACTCTGCTTGTATCCTGCTTTGCATGTGTTTCCGATTCCGGTAAAATACAAATGAAGTGACAGGAGCCATTGCCCCTGTGAAATGCATGCTGCAGGGTGGAGGGAAGAAGGAGGCCTTTCTGCTCCAGGGAGCTGGCATGGCAGAACCTAGCAGTGCAGAGCAATGGAGTCTGATGTTGGTAGGATCAAAAGTAAAAGTGGAATCACATTTAGGGATCTCAGCAAACTGCCTATTCATCATCTACAGTGCAGTTGACATTCCAAGCCCAGTTTTTGCCAATCCTTTAGCCACGGCTCATACCTTTATCTACTGTGTTCTCAAAATGACAAACGCCATCCATGATTAACTGAGCAAGAAACAATCTATAGTGTTCAGCTGGCACCAGGATTGGGGCGGGGGTGGGGGAGGTGAGGGGAGGTGGAAAGGAGGACAAGACAAGGATAGGAAAGGAACAGAAAGAAGAAAATTGCTGACTGCATGGTAAAGACCACCCAGATGGTTTTGTGTTACCTACTTTGAGGGGATTATTAAATGCTCCTTTACATTTGCATACAAAACAAGGCATTGCCTGCTGCTGGAATGTGCATGTGTGTGTGTGCATAAGCAGGAATTGGACACTGAAAATTGAACGTGGTTCCTTCATGTGTACCTTGAATCATCTTTGTTAGATCAGTGTTAGAGTGCACCCATTGGGTCAAGAGTGGAGCCTCCTCGGCTTTATGTTGTTCGCTCCTGGGTCCCCTAACACTGAGATCCTCAAGGCACACCCTACATCATGCAGCAGACGCCCTTCCTAACCACCCCTGAGCTGCAGGGACATGCTACATTCACAGATATCTCAAAGGCATACTCAAGACCTACTTCACATCACTTTGATCTACATTAAAAGAGAATTATATTCAGAGTGTGTGCTCTAGTGGAGATAGATTCTCTTTATTTCCCCAGGGCCTCCAACCCATTTAAAGTTCTGTGAGGCAGTGGGAGGGGGAGTCAAGAATGAATTTGCTTTAAGATTCCATTCTACCAGTTGTGCTTGTTCAATGTAAACACCACAGGTAGAACAAGGGGTCTCAAGCAAAGGAAGAGAGGTAGCCAGATCGAGCTCTATTTGGGAAAGGAAACATAGATAGACATATTTATCCCTGGGAGAGGGATGGGGGAGGGAGGCTGGAAATGTAGACAAGGGGCAGATAGGAAGCGCTGCTGATGCCAAGCTGAAGAGTCATTCAGATATGGAGTAAAATTTCAGGATACTTTGCTATTTATTTCACATAATATATTTTAAGTACTTGAAATCAGTAAATCGGAGTATTTAATACATTTCAAATACAAAAATTCATAAATATAAGTAAAATGTAAATATGCTAACACATACCTTAAACATACTCCAATGTAAAAATAAAATATTGTTTCAAATAAGCACTACATAAAGTTTATTTGGGGTTAAACATGAAATACAATTATGATCTTTTTTTTAAGTCTATCAATGATGACATCTATCAATGATGTCATCTTTGAGCCATGAAAAACTTCCCAGTTATTTCTCATTTGTCTTCATCTCCCTGTCTCATCTTGCACAAATGGTGATTCTAATGCAGACACCATATTAAAACCAATTTTAAAAATTATTTTAGGGGCACCTGGGTGGCTCAGTTGGTTAATTATCCAGCTTCGACTCAGGTCATGATCTCACGGTTCGTGACTTCAAGCCCCATGTAGGGTTTTCAACTGATAGTGCAGAGCCTGCTTCAGATTCTGTCTCCCTCTCTCTCTCTGTCCCTTCCCCACACGGGCACGCAGCCACACACTCTTTCTCTCAAAAATAAATAAAAGTTAAAAATTATTTTAAAAAATAATAAAATAAACCACTGTGAGGGAGAACCATTGCCTTAGGAAAGCAATCCCGACTTTGAAATGGCTTTTCCAGGGTGAGTCTGATTGCTGCTGGAACCAGAGCTCTCCAATGCTGAGTGTGTGGGGGTGTATGCATAGACAGGGAATTCATGCTTCCTTGGGACCCAAATTACCATGAAGCTGACATAAAAGGGTTTGAAGAGGAGGAAGTTTGCACTCTTTTTATGAGAAAGTGTCACATGACAAATTCTTGTTGTTCAACTGAGAAATAAAGCTGATCCCAGGAACTTACTTTAATTTTTTAAACATTAAGTGTAGAATAAAACATCTGGTGTCTCTTTTAATTGAAAATCTCAGGTAGTAAGGCTTAGGAAAGATTAAAAATGGATAGGAAGTTGAACATTTTCTAAGATTCATGAATCACTAAATTTCACTCGGTACAATCAACAGTGCCCTTCTGTTCATAATGATGAGCTTAGTTAGCTCTGTGAGCTCACACTGTGCTTCTAAATGTGTTATCTAATCTTCCCCAAACTTTTTGAGTGAGTCCCATTTTGTCCAATATGGTGGTGTGTGTGTGTGTGTGTGTGTGTGTGTGTGTGTGTGTATTTAGGTAAACTTCTCTACTCCATCTCTGTTTTATAAGACCCAAGTCTCTAAAGTCTGCCTTTATCCTCCCAACATTATAATTATGACTTGCCTTTTTGGGGGGAGGAGTATGTTTACAGAATTTAAAAATAAATTCAGCGCTCTCAGTTTAATAGGAAAAAAAGGAAAAAAAAGGAAACAAGAGAAAAAAATTACTTCCTCTGTCATCATCACTACATTGGAGCCTCCATGGCTACTGTCATGCTCAATTCTAGCAAATTAATATCTCAAAGCCTAAACTAAATAGAAATAACTAAGCTTCTCTTCCTATTTGGTTGTCTGGTCAACCTCTCCAGCTTATATTTGCTCTTCCTCTGTTCTCCATCATAACTTTGTATAATATGAGTGTCTTCTCACATGTCCAAGCTTAGGGGAAAACAAAATATTAAATAATAAAGAAGCCATTTTTGTGATCATCAGTTTCAGGTTAAAGAAAGTTCCTTCTTGAATGATGGCTGATCTTTAACTGTGACTTGGCAAAATATTAGACAATCAAATGTTGCTTGTGAAAGGAACATATATTCCAGGGAAAGAGTAACTTACAATTTCAGGGTATTCTTGTGTGTGTACTACCTCAATACTCTGGAAGAGTTAATAAAGTTTTGCAGACTACCTCCCTTAATAAACCCATATTTGTGCCCAGAAGACAATCATATCTTTGACAACTGAAATCAGAAATGGTACTAGGGTCAAAAGGGTCTTGGGTGAAATTGATAGGTTTTTAGGCATACACAGTCATTCTTCTATTCTCGCAATATACCTTTACTAAGCCCCCATTGTGTGACAGACACACATTAGGGGCTGAAAAATAAAAGGAAATGGCAAACACAATTTAAGTTGTGACACACATAACAAAAGCTGGCCTAGGTACTTGTCATATAGCATCTAAAGTCCTTCCACACAGTTGCAAGCTTATTTTATTATCCTAATTTTACAGAGGAGAAATCAATATTCAAGCAAATTGTCTGTTGTGGAGTTATTTGGCAATGTTTTTAAAATTCCTATTTAAACATCTCAGGAGATTTTGAACAATGAGATAAATGACAGGGGAATATGGCCTTCTAGATGTGGAAGAGTCAGTCTAAAGAGGAACAGAATATACTGCCTAAAAATAAACCCAAACACATTCTTGTTTTTGATAAAAATAACATTCAGATCAGTGGTACAACACTAGTTTATTCACTCAGTGGAACTAAAGACCAGCCATTTGGAAATAAAATTTAAGCTCAATGTTTATTTCTTATAGCAAAGTAAATCCCAAATGAATTAAAGTTTGAATCATTAAAAATGGAACCATAAAAGAAGAAAAATCTAAGCAATTTTATTTGTAATTTGTGACACAAAAGTTGCAAAGGGAAATATGAATACATGTGACTAATAAAAAACCTGCCATACACAAAGTTAAAAAAATGGTAAACTGGGAACATGGGTTTTTTTTTTTAATTTTTGTTTTCAACGTTTTTATTTATTTTTAGGACAGAGAGAGACAGAGCATGAACGGGGGAGGGGCAGAGAGAGAGGGAGACACAGAATCGGAAACAGGCTCCAGGCTCCAAGCCATCAGCCCAGAGCCTGACGCGGGGCTCGAACTCACGGACCGCGAGATCGTGACCTGGCTGAAGTCGGACGCTTAACCGACTGCGCCACCCAGGCGCCCCGGGAACATGTTTTTGTAATATGCCACACAAAGTTATTTTTCCATAATTCAAAGAGCTTATATAAAATTGAAAAGAAAAAAAGTCGAGAAAAGTCCACAAACAATTAGTTTACAGAAAAAGAAGATCAAAGAACCAAAATTGTAGGAGGAAATACTGATCCTTTTCTCATAATTAACAAAGTGAAAATTAAATGAGATTCCAACTATCTCTTATGTCTTTTGCCTCTACAAAACCCTTTGAAGGTCATTAGATAAGAAATTATCGCAGAAACAGAAAGGCTATAAATATCAGAGGCCACTAAATTAAATTGCTCCCTGAAGACTGAGAGGATTAAAACTCTAAGAGAACAGAGGAAGGCATTAGATGCTGTGCTTGGATGTACGGTCTACTGTTGAATCATTTCTCTGGGCATTTCACGGTATCTTGATAGAGATTCCATGCTGCATTTTGGTGTGAGCCCATATTAGGAATCTTGGAGAATTTATCTACTTAGACTTGCTTAAAGACTAATCTGGCAGTCATTAAACTCATAGAGACCTTAAAAAGCTTCAAAATATAGCAGAAATAATGCAAATTTAAATTACCCTTTCTGAGGGGTGCCTGGGTGGCTCAGTTGGTTGTGTCCCACTTTGGCTCAGGTCATGATCTCAAGCTCCTGAATTCTAGCTCCTCCACTGCTTCCCCGCCCCCACCCCATCCCCGGCCTTGCCCCTGTTGTCATTGGGCTCTGTGCTGACAGCTGGGAGCCTGGAGCCTGCTTAGGATTCTGTGTCTCCCTCTCTCTCTGCCCCTCCCCCACTTGTGTTTTCTCTCTCTCTCTCTCTCTCTCTCTCTCTCTCAAAAGTAAATAAACACTAATTTTTTTTTAATTTCCTTTTCTGATAAGTAGAAGAAATGATCCTAAGAAAGATGCTTATATGGTATTCAAGATTTGAAAGTGTTCTTTGCCTACTTTAAAAAATTTTTAAAAATAAGTATTTCTTTTTTCATCATATGCTTCTTTCTTCCCTAAGCTCAAGAAAAGTTAATGACAGAAAGAGAAAGAAAGAAAGAAAGAAAGAAAGAAAGAAAGAAAGAAAAGGAAGGAGAGAGGGAAGGAAGGAAGGAAGGAAGGAAGGAAGGAACAAAGAAAAGAAAGGAAAGGAAGGAAGAAAAAGAAAGACTAGTGAATTCGAACAGTTCTGAAAGATATGTTAAATATTAAGGTTTTAATCAGTGGTCTCCCAATATCCACTCTTGACCCTCGTCTTCATCTAATTAGTCACCCACTTTAGAACTCAGTTCACAAGTCATTTCCTCTAAGAAGCTATTCCTGATGCCCTAACTTAAGCCAGACCCTCCAAACTTCTTGTCTTTCATCATACCTCCTCCTTTCAGAATGTATTACAGTTATAATCAAACAATTGTACATTATACTACATAATCGTAAAATTATTGTTTAACATCTGCTCTAAGATATAAACTCCATGAGAACAGATAACCTAGCTGTTTTATTCCCCAAACACATGCTTTTCCCTGCAATTTCCCCAAAGCCCACCACAACTCACTGTACTCATTAATCATTTAATAAGTATGTGTTGAATGAACACTATAGTGCACAGAACAATGCTCCCCCTCCAAAGAGGTCCACGTCATAATCCCCAGAATCTGTGAATGTTACATTACATGGAAAAGGGGACTTTGCAGGTGTGATTAAGTTAAAGACCGGTAAATGAGGGAAAATTATCCTGGATTATCTGGATCAGCCTGATGTAATTAAAAGGGTCCTTCCTTATAAGAGAGAGGGAGGAGGGTCAGAATGTGAGAAGAAAATATGACAACAGAAGTAGAGTGATGAGGCCATCAGCTAAGGAGGGGGTGCAGCCATTAGACAATGCGGAGGCCACAGATTCCCCCTGGAAACTACAGACTGTTAGCCCAGCTGGCACCTGGTTTTAGCTTCCTCAGACTCATTCCAGACTTCTGACCTCCACGCTAGGAAATAGTAAATTTGTCTTGCTTTAAGCAAAGTAGAAAACTAACACAAATTAATTGTGAAACCTTGGGCAAGACTTATCTAGCAACCTGAATGCAAACAGAATAATAGTCAAACAACAACAACAACAATAATAATAATAATGGAGTATGTTGCAAAACAATTGGCCTAAAACAACCCAATGACTGAACCACACTCACTATCTAACTAACCCAATAATTTGCTAGAAATCATGGGGTTAAAAAGTAGGCCAATTCCTGTAATAAGAACAGCCCATAGAGTCTAGCGCTGGAGAGCTTCCTCACATACACAGACACTAGGGAAGAAACAGTCAAAATGAAACAAAAGTGTTGGTTGTGAAGCCTTGGACAATTCCAGCACTGGCTCTTTGACTTTTTATCTCTAAAGTGGGATGAGAACTGTTAATCCCTGCCTGGCTGAGTTGGTATAAATTGTAGAGATGCAGCATAGACAATGCCTGGGCACAGACGTGGCAGCATTGAAGAAAGAACCTCTGTCTGTGCACATTGACGCTGCTGGAGGTGATGGTGGTAAAATCAATGAAAATAATGTCAGGGGGAAAAAATATTGGGATGGGAAGAGTGCCATTTAAAATAATGCTGTTTAAAAAGGTGTTGTCTTGGGGAAAGGATGTGGATAGTATGATTAAATATATTGATGGTACTAATAGGAAAGAGAAACATTTAGCTAATGGTAAAATGAGTATGAGGAAGAGATATTCAGTGATCAAAGGGAATGGATTTAAATATAGTGGCTTTTTTCTTTTACATTTTCCTTCCTCCCTTCCTCCCTCCCTCTCTCCCTTCCTTCTTCCCTTCCTCCCTTCCTTCCTTCCCTCCCTCTTGTCCCTGGAAGAAGAAAGTGGGCTGAACTGACTTCATTCTTTCCACACATCTAGAAATCATAAATGCCCTTCAGAGCTGGGAATTGTCAGAACATGAAAATCAAATTGGGCTTTGGTGTGCCTTATCCTACATATTGGAAAATAGCCACTGTAGGATACAGCGGAATGTAGATACAATAATAGATGAGCAAATCCTACCCAAAAGCCAGATATGACACTATTTGATAAAACCTTACAAACAGAGGAGCTTCCTGCCTTTGTCTTTTTACTGAATTGAAGTCACCTCAAAGCACTTTTCCCCCCTTTCTCTTGGCTCTACTAGTCTGCCTTACTCGGCAGTTATTTATGTACTCACTGCCTCTAGTGGGTGGTCAAATCCTTGGAGAGAGCTTCTCTCAAATCTGGCTCCTTTTGTGAATCAACTTATACAATTAAATTTAGAGGTGTGGAGAAACCTGTCCTAATGAACTTTTAGAAAAGATCCGAATAGATCAGTGATCTTCCCCCACCCTCAACACCTCCCCACCCCTGCATAATGCCTGCTCTTGGACAATAAAAAACACGCATCTAACATCTTCATTTCACTTCCCAGGGGCTTTCTCCTTTGTGGGAACCTGTCACTGCTGTCAAAAGTGTGAAGTGAACAAAAGGCACTTTCTGTAATTTTTAAATCTACTGCTGCTATAATTGATAGTAGAGAACACAATCACTAAAAATTATTCAGGGTAGAAACTTGTGCCTAAAAATACTATTTCTCTTTACTTCCTTCACTCCTAAGTGTACCAGAATTTAATTCCTTAACATCACAAAACCTGAGAAGACCCAATTAATGAATATGTCTTGTCCAATTCACCAATACTCCCAAAATGTCAAGAGAAATTATACTGAATTCTGGAGAATCCCCGATATGCTATCTTGTTTACATTTTCCCCTACCGTAGACAATACAATGCTATGCTTTGGCTGAAACATTTAAATGTTTGGGAAATGCTTTTCTACATAGTACTTCTTACCACAAAGTGGCTGAAAGCCTTGAAAATACTAATGTGTGTTATGGCTCTCTCAGAGGAGTTCGTAGATTTCCCAAACTTTTTTAACTTAAAACAACTTTCTTGTCTAGCATACCTATTAACGTCCCCCAGAGGGGGATTAAAAGCATGGGTTTTGTGCCAAAAGGGTCTGAACTGAATCTGGATTGTGCCACTCATTGGCTCTGTGACTTTGAACTTTATCCACTCTAAGACTTAATTTACCTCATCTATAAAATAGGAATAATAATAATTATTACTTAACTCTTGCTACATTGTATTCTAATTACATCTTATTTCCGATCTTCTCTCCCAGGTTATAACACCCTTGTTGAGAAGATTATGTCTCATTCACTATTACATCTCTAGTATGTAATATGTCACACAACATAGACAAACAATAAGTGTTTGTGGAATGAATGAATAGAATGAATGATTGCACAAAGTAATGACTGACTGAACGTCTATTTCTTTCTCTTTCACTATCAGTCACATGCTGGCTGTTATGCTTGTACATGAGTTTCACCGCAGGTGCGTAGGTCCCTGGTATACAGAATCAGTTCTCTCCCCTGACCATGTGATCCTTTGTGTTAAACCATCCACATTCCATGTGAATTTCCCTTGCCATTCCCTTAAGCCTCAATGAAATTTTAGAAGTCAAATTTCCTTGCCTGTGTTAAAATTTGGGCTTATTTCATTCTTAGAAAACAGTGTGGCAATGGTGGGAAAGGAGTTGGAGCCTAGAGACTTCAGTACCATTAGCTCTGCTTGCAGAATGACCATGGTTACAATATGTAACCTCTCTTCTCTGTTTTCTCATCTGTAAAAGGGAAAAATAATGCTTTCCTCTCAGGGTGGCTTTCAAGATCATGGAAACAATAGCATACATTTTTGGAGGCTGATGTTGTAATTACTGTAATTTTTCCAGCTATGTGTTGGTGGCATAACAACCCAAAATAAATATGTCAATTGTTAACACTAATGCCATGCTTACTATATGCAAAGCACTATTCCAAGTGCTATTTTGTTCAATAGTCACACACACAAATGCTGTTATGATCCCCATTTTGCAGATGAGGAAAGTGAGGCTTGGAGTGCTTAAGTACCTTGCCCAAAGTCCCACAACTAGTAAATGGCAAAGCTAGCATTCACACCCACAAACACTCTAGAGTCCAAATGCATTTCAAATAGAAAATAACAACGGAGACCATGACCTACTAGATATTTAAATATCTTCCACTGAAGATCAGTAGTTACCAAGCCTCTCCTCTTGTCTGAAGACTTTGGGCTGGCTCTGGTTTGGAGGAACACTTAAATCATTCTAGACGAAAGTGTTCCGTGAACTACCATAGATTTGTGTTCCTATGTGCTCTGATGATGTTGCAGATGGTCAGCCTCTCTGTTCTTGTAGCCTACTACGACACCATGCCCTATTGTCCTTGGAATTTTCCAAGTTCTTGAGTAAAGAAATCCAATATACGTATCCATGGTTCTTCAGATTCTAAGCTTCCATGCTGAGGGCTTATATCTTGTAAGCCGATGTGAGGGCCTCCTTGGTAACCCACTCATGAGGATGTTAAATAGACCCTGAAGGGAATTTGAAGTGGGAATAAGGGGGACACTAAAACCAGAGGGAGAAAGTAATGAGAAACTGGAAGGAGTTAACCATAAAAATTTCAGGATCAAATGAGCACTTCAGAACCAAGCCCCTCATTGTTGATGGAGAATCTGCCCATGCCTCAGAAGATTGCTCTAGCCGAGTCATAAACACCAGTATGGCTTCCAACCAGCAAAGTTTTATAAGCAGCTCACCATCTATTCACAAGTTCTCTCTCCAACCCCCAATTACAGTTGTATCTGCATTCTGGAGTTTTAATTTTTCAGAGGACAGAAGAGTGGTCTTCATACTTTAGAAACGATGCCTTAAGCTGTACATTGCCAACAGTGAAAGGTTACCGGGGAGAGATAGCAATTATCTTCATTTGCACATTGCTAACAATTTGCCCATTTGCCTATCATAATGACAAGCAAAAAATGAGCTTTTCCAAATGTCTTTGAATCCTTACATCCATTTTCTTCTGGGGGAAAAAGATCAGGCCTGGTATCTAGATTCTCTTTTCTGTGTTGGCATTTATGCACTTGAACTGTGGAAGAAAGTGGTGCTCTGGTTGAGCCAGTCTAGGTGAACCTGCCCTCGGGCTCCCAGGGGCAACCCCAGAAGCATCGTCACTCACAGCACTAGGGGGTCAGAAGGCATTTGGTGAAGCACTTGCCACTTGGCTTTTTGTTTGTTTGTTTGGATTGCTTGTCTTTGTCCCTCACTACACATTGATCCCCTCAGAGAACTGAGCTGGATGAAACTCAGATTACGTCTCTGAAGGGGATCCAAGCAGCTTGTCCTATGAAGACTCTGCCAAGGCCATCTCTCTGGCCCCTTGCACTTGCAATGCTCATTCCTGGTCTGTCTCCTCACCAGACTGGCAACTCTGGGAGAGCAGGAATGTCTCTTCACCACCAGATCTCCAGGGTCACTCACTGCATCTCTATGCTGGAAGCATATTTTTGTTTTGTTTCAGTAAGAAACAGGGCAACATATATTGAGTTCTTCTTTACAAAGCATTTATTGCTGAATTTGTGCTCATTATTGAAAATTTAGAAAACACAAAGAACCAAAAGGAAAAAGTTGTCACTCACAAGTATGATGGCAAATTTCTTTGCAAGACTTTTCTTCTGTGCATGTAAAATCTAGTAGCCTGTTTTCCTGGGTTAACATAATATCATAACTATTTTCTTTCACTTTTTATTTCTATATGTGTTGAGCACCTAGCATGTAGCAAGGACTGTATTAGGCTTGAGCTGGGCTTTAGAACAAAAGAGGTATTTCCAAGGCAGAGAAGCAGAGGGCATGTAATTAAGGCAGAGGGGCACCAACAGCATGTTTCAGTATCGCAGAGAATGACTTTTAGGCTAACGAGAGCAGCCAAGAAAGGGCACCACAACAGAAACTTGCACTTAGATCTAGTGTCCGAGATGCTTAGATCTCTGCCCGAGATGCTGACTTTCCAGAGAGTTTCCAGGATTTGTCAGAATTTCCAGAAAAAGCCAACATTGCATTCATGCATCTATGTTTTTAAAGTGAGGATTTCAATGGTCTGTTTTGTCCCTATTGTCAGCCGATCAGAGTGGACGCTGGGTGTGGTGATGGAGCCCAGTCTGCAGGTGCCAATAAGACTGTACCACAACTTTGACCCTTTGTGAACTGATCCTAAGGAAGTCTAGGGAGTCCTAGGGAGAGGCTGAACGACCAGACCTGTGGTGGGGACACTCAAGGGCTCAGGGGCACAATTGTTCACCAACCGACACGTTAGCGTTTCAATGTTTTAAGAAACATACATTGTACGAGAGCGTCCTGGTGACCAGACTGACCTGGAGAGCAGCCTCCTTTCTCAAGTAGCTAACATGCGCTCTTAGATGTCAGCGGTCCTGCTGCCTCTGACACAAGAGCCATGGTTTGCCATCCTTTGAACGTGAGCTGGAGGAGTGTGATTTGGGGCAGAAGCCAGGGAGAGTGTTTCAGAGCCAGCCCGGAGAGGCTGTGCTGTGGCTGGCTTTGCTACCTTCCTTCCTGAAGCCCCTGCTGGAAAATCCATTCCAACCCAAGTTCACACTGAGCGTTCATTCCTCTGCCCACGTTCACCCAGCATGGCTGAGGTCTTCAGAATACTACGGAGCTCTGTAATGGAAGAAGGTGTCTCCCAGGAGGGAAGAATCCACAACAGAGTCAAGTAGGGACACAAGTCCTGAACATGCATTAGCAACAATGGTCACATCTCCCAAGAGGCCTCTCCTGCTGGTAGCCACCTCCAAGGTCCCATTTCAGTACCTTTTTTTTTCTTTTTCTTTTTAAATGGCTATTTATTTATTTTGAGAGGGGGTAGGGGCAGAGAGAGAGTGGGGGGCAGGGAGAGAATCCAATTAGGATTTGTGCTGTCAGCACAGAGCCCATGATGGGGCTTGAACTCACAAACTGTGAGATCGTGACCTGAGATGAAACCAAGTGTCAGATGCTCAACTGACTGAGCCACCCAGGTGCTCCTGGTACCTATTCTTTCTGCTTAAATGCAGGGACAATGTCCTCAGTTTCCTGCAGTAAGAACCATGACACTCTTCCCTAATCCAGCTTCCTTATCGATTAGGATAAGGGGAAATCTAGGGCTGAAAGACCAAAGTTTCCTAACCAACTTATCAATTATTGAGCTGGGGATTACTGGGGAAGGCTCTGGCCTAGGGCTTTACATGAATGATGTCCCATCATCCTCACAGCACCCTTATGAGGTAGGTGGATATCAATTCCCATGTTGCAGATGATAACAAGAGGGCTTTCTTACATGTGAAGGACCTCTGTGGATACCGAAGGGCTCAGAGTATAACTTGCTCAACTAATAAACAGCAGAGCCGGGGTTTGAACCCAGATGTGCAAACCATCACCCATGCTCAGGTGTCACAGAAAGCAGCACGAGGAAGACTGTGGCAGGGTCAGGACGTGTTGGGAGCATGAAAGCTCTGGGAAGCAGTGCTGGGAGCAAAGACCCCCCCCCACCCCTCACCCCCAGGGCTACTTATCCCCCAAACTGCCCACAAGTCTACAAAAATGGAATTCTATAACAATTGTTACTGGTCACAGTTAGCAAACTCTTTATACTTGCAATGTAAACTAAGAAGATGCACTTGGATGCTCTAGAAATGGTGAAAAAACGGGGATGTTGAACTGGAAGAGGAGGTGAACAAGAGACGAGGGTGTTACCTTGCATTACGCAGGTTCACCGTTGGCCACCTCCTGCTGTGGCGCTTCCGGACCCAAGGATCGGTTACTTAGAGACATCAGTAGCTCAGCAGGCAGAGGTTCAGACTATGTCTCTCCAGACACTGGCGCTGCGATCATCAGCCAGTTTCTTAGCTTTTCTGCTTCTCAATTTCCTCATCTATAAAAAGGTCATCTCTCTCAGAGCTGTTGTGAAATTAAATAAGACCGTGTTTGCAAAGTACTTAGCACGGCATCTGGCACAGAGCAAATCCCTTAATAAAGATGGTTATTAGCATGAAATTGCCTTCTTGTGAATTATTTTATCACAAATGTACGGGATAATCTCTTCACTGCAAACTTACAGACTTTAAAGATCCTAACTTTGGAAAAGACATAGAAAGGAAAGATGAGACACAAGCCGTAATGTTGTCTAACTTTGTTTTTGTAGGAGCCATGGAAATTTACACTAGAGAAGGCGAGACAGATTGTCAAGAAGTCCCCAGCTCTGGTAAGCAACTGAGGAGAATGCCTCTGTTCTCCTTGACGCATCAGTCTTCCCCCACCCCTGCTCGCGTGCCCCAAAGACCAGGGGCTACTCCAGATCCAAGCCCGCTCCCACCATTGTTGCAGTGAGGTTGAGGTAGGAAGGTGAGCCCCTCCCCCTTTTTCCGCAGTAGTGTTTCTCAATCTGGGCACTACGGACATTGGGGCTAGTTACGCCTTTGTTGTGGGCACCCTCCTGCACATCACAGCAGCATCCCTGCCCCCCACCCACTAGATGCCAGCAGCCATGACGCCCTTCCCCAGTCATGACAACCAAAACTGTCTCCTGCATTTGCCAGAAGTCCTCTGGGACTCACAGTTGAGGAGTGCTGCTCTCCAGTAGACCATTTTGGAGGAGGCTGTATCCTCCTGACCCTCCACTTCCTAAATACTTGCCCTTGAGCTGAGCCTCGGTTTTCCTGTCAGCAAGATAGAGACAGCAGCAGCGTTCCTTTCTCAAAGCATGGGTGTGAGGACCAACAGAGCTGATGTGTGGCACGCCTGGAACTTACCAAGCACTCAATCAATACCATGTTTAGTTTAAATCATTTATCATGGAGTCAAGTATGGGACTTAGGCCCTGAATGCAAATCAGCCCCAACGCGAAAAGGAAGCAGAAAAGAAAACCTTTAAAGAACCAGGTTTCCCTCGAGGCTGAAGGTCCCGGCAATAAGGAAGCATTCATCAGAGATGAGAAGGCACGGTCGGGCCCTCGTCCTTGGCTTCTGCCTCGTCACCTTGCTCGCCACCTTGCTCGCCACTCACCCTGATGCGATACATCTCAGGTGGTATTGATTTGGCAACACAGAAATAAGGAGGAGGAAAAGCCCTTGCAGCTCGCCTTGCCAGATCTAGCAAATAAAAATAGGGGATGCTCAGTTAAATTTGAATTTCAGATAAACAGTGAATAATTTTTAGTGTAAGTATGTTCAGTGCAATATTTTATCTGGCAACCCTGCTCATGGGGGACAGATGGGTTTTGATGTAAGGCTGAGACGTGGTGAATGGCACTATTCGGGCATTTCTACACAATCAACTAATCAATCACAATGTCTGTGTTGCCAATCATTATTTAATTCAGTGAGTAATTAAAGGCTAACAGCAGCCAGTTTAGCTAATCTGCTTAAGCCATTGAACAAGAAATTGAAACACCACATGAAACCCTTGACCACCTTCAGAACTCTAAACAAAACTAGAGAACAATACAGTTCTTCTTTCCTTCTTCTCAACATGCCTCTAGAAACTTACTCTCCCAGCGTTGTTAACTTCACTAGCAAAAACTGCCTTGGCATTAGCTCAAAGGCTAATTAGGATTTTACAATTTTTCATTTCTGTCATCAGAGTTGCAAGCATAAATCCATGGAGCAGGATTCCAGTAATTCCTTGTGAAAAGCCAAAAAGAAAAGTTGTGGTTTTTTTTTTCACCCAACAACAATACGAAACTCCTCAAAAACCTCTTCCAATGTATTTACCCTCTGGATTTAAGCGATCAAGGAAAAAGGAATCAGAAAATGCAAATAAGTGTCTCTGAATTACTGCTCAGATGATATTGGCTGCAATTAATTCCACTGTGATGGCTGACATACCTGCAGACCCAGCTAGGATGCAGAAAGCAGCACACAGTAGGTTGCATGTCATTTCAGTGCAGTCTGTTAGACTGGGGGGAGGTTAAGTATTGTTGAAGGGGATGTTCCAGAAAACATCTGCATCTCAGTGAGGCTGGCAGAAAACTGAGCATCTAAGGGCTTAGAGTACCTGAGTTATGGAATCAATTTATTTAATTCTCACAAAAATTCATACACAATCAATAATATTTTTGTTATCAACCCCATTTTACAGATGAGAGGAGTAAAGACCAGATATGTTAAGTAATTCACTCATTCCATATAGCTAGTAAGTGAGAAACCCATCATTTAAATCCATATCTAGCTACTTCTGAGTTCCTACCTTCTCCACTATGCCAGTAGCTCTCAACCAGACCTCCTCAGTACTAAATTTCAGGAAGCACCATTCACATCACAGGCTATGTAGATATTAAAACTGTGCAGTGCACGACCTGTGCAGCTGTACATGACATCCCTGATTGAAAACCTACCAACTTAATAGAATCATCCTCCCCAGTGCAATTAAACCCAAGCAAAATAATACATGGCAAGGGCTGCAAAGTACTTCACCATGCAGAAATTCAACTTCAGTTTGGCTGTGTATGCAAGAATAGTTTTTCTCTCCCCTTTGGCCTTCTGTTTACCCCAGTCACCACATTTTTTCTTTATTCAACCCCTGTGTATTGTTCTGTACTCATTTAACACCCTGGTGTGTGGAAAAGCTCAAGATACAAGCAGAAACCAGTTTAAATAGATTGCTAAGTGAAGATGCTACATGACCCCTGTGCCCAGGGACAGCCCAGATTGAGAATTTCACTTAAATGGGATTACGTGCAGCCAGATGCAATATTTTAAAACCATTGCTGAATCAATCACAGCCTACATTTTGCCTCTGTCTAGCAAAGTTCAAATTGAAAGGAAGGGGCTGGCACACTACAAGGGAGGGTTGCAGAAGTAACATCCCTCTGTGTCTGTCTCATTCCTCTTTGCAAGTAAATTAGAAGAGGTTAGTCTTTCCCATATCGTGGACTGAAAGGACTGGGTTATTAAAACCTCTGTCTCAATGGGAGGAGTTCAGGGTGGGGTTGGGGGTAGGAGACGTCCCTGGGCAAGCCTCATGATCTATTGTCCACATCCTAGACTGAGTTTCTCCCCAATGAATGTCAAAGACAGCTGCAGCCTTCAGGTTGAATTCTGACAGTGAACAGCTGTGCAATTATAACATTTTATTCTATTTTACCTCTTGTGCAATAATTATAAGACTGTCCATATAATTTTTTTGATGAATTGGTTACATCTGTGTTAAAATCTACCTTGTCATTAGGTTAATTAGACCAAGGCCTTCAGATTCAAGTAAATATTAAAAGATGTAGCTTGAACATTCAAATGCAACCTGACTTTGAACTCTGAAAGTGTCTATATTTCCAAACTGCCACCGATGTTTCAGTATAATTTTATGCTGGCTTTTGTCTGACAGTCTATCTACAGCCGGGTCTCTGGACTCAACCTTCTGAACACCCCTCCTTTTCACAACCACCCCCTCCTTTCATCTTTACAACCATGGTTCCCAACCAGTGGCAACTTTGTCCTCCCAACCCCTCCCCTGAGAACATCTGGCAACATCTGGGGACATTTTGGAGCTGCTTGCATCTAGTGGCTAGACCCCAGATATACTGCTAAACATCCCACAAGGCACAGGACAGCCCCACAACAAAGAATTGCTCAGCCCAAAATAGCAGTAGTGTTGAGATTAGAAACCCCAGGATCAGGCCTCAGGGTGTTTATCTGCCAACAGGTCCATCTGCCCCAGCTCACCTCCTCCAGGACACCCTCTCACCCCCAGAGTTATATTTCTAAAATACAAATGTGATCTCTCTGCTTAATGTCTTCAGGAATTCCCCACAGGATAACACACAGTGCAGCAGCCTAGACTTATCCTAATGTCTCCTTCCTCCATGGTTCACCATGTCCTCGTGGCTCCCTACACACCAGCCAGGGTGAAACATTCGGCCGCCCCCCGAGGTGCCACACCCAGCATGATGATACTCCCATGGCGTCGTGTGGGGGGCTCCCTGTGCCAGCAGCCACGCTTCTCCTGCTTCAGTGATGGCTCCAGTAACCTGGGACCATGGTGAAAGGTGGACTCTGCTGTGGGGCCTGAGACTCTGCATTTCCCAAAGTTCCCAGACAAGGTCAATGCTCCTGGTTGGTGATCACATTTGCATCAGCCAGGAGCTAGAGCAGTGGTTCGCAGACTTCAGCGAGCACCAGAATGACCTTGTGCAAGCTATGCAAACACTGGTTCCAGGGAACCACCCCAGGCTTTCCAATTCAGTAGATCAGGGTGGGGCTCACACATTGCACCTGTGGCAAGTCTGTGGACCAGACTTTGGGTCACAAAGCCTAGAACATCTACCTTCCTACTTGACTTCTGGCTCATCTCCTGCCTCCTCCTCTGGGTTCCTAGATAGCCACGTTAATGCCTAGACCCCTGCAAACCTCACAAAGCATGATAAGAGCTGAGATACTCACCCCTCCACCCCACTAGACGGTGACTGCAGTGAGGACAAGGACAGCCTCTTCTGTCTCCGTGTCGTGCATATAGATGGAGGCACCAATCAGGATTGTTTCTCTCATCCTAGAAAGTTAGGCAAACTTCACAAAGATACTTAAAAACTTCATTTATAATGTGAAAAGGAGGTTGCCTTGTTCTCCTCTGCCAGGGTTAATATATCACCAACACCATTGATACAACTCATAGCCACCTGAAGGACTCTGTAGGCTGGCAAAATCAATGATCTCTCCTCCTTCACTGATAAACGCTACTTTCTAACTTTTCTACCGTGTTGTCTTTTTCTTTCATCTGAGGAAAACATCATGGAAACCACAATCACTGTAAGAGTACCACCCAGTGAAAAGCCAGGGCTTTTAATTTGTCCCACAGCTAGAGAGTTCTGGAAACTGCTGTCTGAAATCCCTTGCTCAGGAAGCTTGAGGAATTTCATCTGCACACCTCACCTGCCCCCACTTCCTGCCCACCACCCCCGCCCCAAGGAAAGGGGACTTCCTTCTTCCTTCTCCCCAAGCCATGTCTCCCCATTAGTCTTTATTTTCTCTCCTAATAGCCTGGGCTTATTCTATTTGAAAATGTTCTTTGTTTCAAACCCTTTCCCAAAGCCCTTGAGTACAAGGAGGGAGAGGAATGTTGTTGCCCAAGTGGGATGGACCACGAGGGGCCAGATCCTCTAGGGAGGAGGTGGAGGGTACGTGAAGGTAGGAGTGGCTGGCTGTGTGAGGAAGGGGGAGCCTTCAGGCTGAGCCCCCAGCAAGAACAAAGGCACAGAGACGGAGTGAATATGGAGTGTGGGCACAGAAACAAGAAGTAAATTAAGTTAAATACAATGGCCCAGTTTCTGAAGGAAAGAGGGTCCAGAAATCCAGACTAGAGGGCCGGCGGGAGAAGAAGGGCCTTTACAAGTTGTGGGGCCATTCCTTGAACTAAGCAACTTTTTTGTCATCTTTTTTTTCTCTCCAGAAATATTCCAGAAGCAGTGCTGATATTTGTTCCCTCCCGTTTTTGGCCAAGATCTGTCAGAAGATTAAATTGTATGTATACTATTTCTATCTCCCCAAGTATTGGCATGAGATGGCATCTTTGGTTGTCTCTATTTTCCAGTGACTGAAATGATCGCCAGATGTTAAAAGCGTCTTCCTGAAGGGGAAAGTGTTTGTTGCTCATGACTTGTACAGAGACTAAAGGACAAATGAGCTCTGAACAAATCATTTCTGAAATACACTGCATAGTAGTTATCTTTGAACCTTAAGGCCTGACTTCTATCCTGGGCTGTGACCCGTGAAACTTCTGGGCAGCCTGGTGCACACCCGTGCTGCATGTGGCGACAGCCCCTCCTCTCTGTGTAAGACACAGTCAAGGCTGGCAACTCGTCATGGAAGGGACTCAACATCTTTAGTGCAAGGCACTCATGAGGCTAGAAAGGGACCATTTTATCACAGGGTGCAACCTATTACCTAAAGACTCTGACTCAGATGTGTCTGAACAGGGTTGCAAATACAAAGACACTGTCCCTGGGGCATCTAGGTAGCTCAGTAGGTTGAACATCCGACTTCGCCTCAGGTCATGATTTCACGGTCTGTGGGTTCAAGCCCCATGTCGGTCTCACTGCTGTCAGCACAGAGCCCGTTTCGCGTCTTCTGTCCCCTCTCCCTCTGCTCTTCCCCCGCTTACGCTCTCTTTCTCAAAAACAAACATTTAAACAACAACAATAACAAAAACACTGTCCCGAATTCCCACGACCTCCTGTCTCCGTTTAAAATCCCATACCCCAGCTCTACTCTGAGTCTGAGGTTGTGCTGGGTGTCATAGGAATCACTGTCCAGAACTTTAAAAGATGGAACGGTGTGCTAAGAGGGTCACATAGTACACGGACGTTGCTGTAGGCGCTGGACATGGAGCCTGCAAACATTTCCGTATCCAGTCCTCACAATTCCACAAAGTAGAGATTGTTATTATTCCATTTCACGGTGAAGGACACTGAGTTTTAAAGAGATAGCTTCTCTCGGCAGCCAGGTGTATCTGGTCCTGCCTGGCTCTCCTTGCGAGGGCTTGCAGATGAATTGGGCTGCATATCTGGACTGAGAGGCTACAGTAGTTTCTTAGGGTAGCTGTAATAATATACCTACAAAACTGGATGGCTCAGAACAACAGAAATGTATCCTCTCTCAGTTCTCGAGGCTGGAAGTCTGAAAGCAAGGTGCTGGCGGGACTACTCTGAGACTCTGCTCCCTCTGAGATTGCTTCCAAGATACTGGGTCAGATCCTTCCTTGCCTCTTAGCTTCTTCTTTTGGTAACTTTTTAAATGTTTATTTATTCTTGAGAGAGAGACAGAGTGTGAGTGGGGGAGGAGCAGAGAGAGAAGAAGACACAGAATCTGAAGCAGGCTGAGCTGTCAGCACAGAGACCATCATGGGGCTCAAACTTATGAAACGGTGAGATCATGACCTGAGCCAAAGTCGGATGCTTAATGGACTGAACCCTCCAGGTGCCCCAGTTTGCCTCTTAGCTTCCGATGGAGCCGGCAATCCTTGGTGTGCCTTCGCTTGCAGGTGCAACACTCAATCTACATGGCCTACATGGCCATCTCCCCTGTTTGTCCACCTTTTCCTTTTATAAGAACAGCAGTCATATTGGATCAGGGTCCAGCCTAATGGTGTCATCTTAACTCGTAATATCTACAAAGACCCTATTTCCAAACAAAGGTCACATTCACAGGGACCCAGGGTTAGAATTTCAACATGACTTTTCCTACATTTCTCCATCCTTCATCTCATGAGTTTCATGGCAGCTACATCCACTAAACATCTTCCCTCTGCTGTGAAAGTTCCCCAGGAGAGGACAAAACTATCTTCTGACCTATATTCAAAGCTTCTTGGAGATCCAAGAGTTGAAAAACGTTTCCTGGTTCATCTGCCCACATGAGCTCCTGCAAGCCAGCTGTGCAAAGTGCTGGCCTGGGTCCCAGAAACAGTATCAACATGACTTTTCATGAATAGGGGTGGACACAGCACCAGGACGTGGGCAGTGGAGGGGAAATAGAAGACATGAAAGAAAATGCTGGAAGGCTGAGATGCAGCCAGCTCCCCAGGTCCCCAGTCATTTCATCATGCCTAGCTCTTGCTGAATTGAGACACCTGTCCCCTTCTTGCTGAAGGCATCATTGCATTTTCTATGTCAAACGTGGGCCAGCAGGACCCAAAGTGACAACTCTTCAATTGAACCACCTTTGAAAAATTGAATTCAAGAGCATCTGTGGCCAGGGATTTTCCTGGCCCAATTTAAAAGGGAAATTTTTCTTTTATGAAAAAGCAAAAGCAGGGTGCATTTTCTTTCTAAAAATCATTGTGCTTTGAATATAATTTGCACCAGAACACAATTTATTCAGTGCTTTATGGTTTACAAAGCACATTTAAATGCAACCTCATTTATTCTTCAAAACAACCTGTGGCTCAGTAATAACAATAACTGAAAGTTGGATAACTGGACAGTAAGGTCTATGCACCAGGAACTCTTGTCAATGCAACTTTACAAGGCAGATGGCATTATTGTCCCCTATCTAAAGAGGTAAAGTCTTTTTCCCAAGGTCATGGAGCTAGTAATAAATAAATCTGACCTTTGAATCGGCAGCCTGATTGCAAAGGCCACTCTCAGAGCCACCCAATTGTCTGTCCCTTGACTCTTAGCCCTACTTTTAGATGAGCAAGTAGGTTCTAGCACACTGAGTGTCTGACCCACTAAGCACAGTGAGCAGGTGGTAGAGACAAGACCTACGTGTCTTCTACTAGATAATCCTTTGATAGAATCCCTTCCTGCAGGAATGCCTTCCTGTTCTGTGCCTCTCCCGCCCGCATCCTGTTTGGTCTAATGCCTGCCAAATACAGTGAGGTATCTCCACCGTGGGAAGTTCTCCAGCTCTGCTCCTAGACGTTGGGCTCTCCCTTAGTACCCTGAGCTCACCGGTGCCTGCTCCTGCATCAAGCTCTGGTACTGCAGCTTCCCATCAGGTTCCCACATACCCACAGCTCCTGGAGATCAGGGACACCATTCTCAGCAAAACTTTTATCCTTGTACTTACCACAGTGCTTTGCAATTAGTAGGGCATAAGTCAAGAAAAGACACTATTTTATTGTGTAAGATACCAGACTACTACCTACCATGGGGACAATCAAGTTTTTTGTTGTTTTCGTTTTGTTTTGTTCTGGTCAGCATTGACAGTGCCTACATACTATTTTTTATCGTAACAATGGCAAGTCAAGAGAGTCCCCTCTTAATAATCTCTTCTTTGTATTTAATTTCCATATGCATTAACCCGCCTATGGATCATTTCACGTAAACATGGGCAGACTATCCTATCCTATGTTAATTCCCTGTAGTTCATCATTATTTTCCTTGCCTTTTTTAGTTGTTCCTTCTTCCCCATGACCTACTCCTTCCAACCATGTCAGTCCCCATCCCCACGACCAAGGTGAACCATGGTGTATTCTTTCCTGGTTTTCTCTGCTCTCATTTCATCTTGCAGGGATGCGTGTAATGCAGCCACATGCATATGAAACAGACCCATTCCCAGCCCTGGAGTGCTGCCTGGGACTCAGTTGTGAGGCAGCTACATGTGGAAACTTTTTTTCTCCCTAGGTTGCTTTTGTTGTAATGCCCCAGTTTCATGAAATGCTTTTAGGGAGTTTGAACTTGAATAGCTACTCTATTATGTAATGAATAATATTCACCTGCAATTACAGTTGCTCACTGGATCAAGCCTGCTAGCTCAACAACTGGCAGTAATGAGCAATGGCTCTATTGGAAATATATTTTACATTCGTCCCCGAGTGGGTGATTAGCTGCTCCAGCCAACAAGACCATTGGGTAGAATATTGTGTCCCTGGAAATCTGAAAACCTGAAGAGGGTCCATGGATCGGATTTGAGATGGCTCCAGAAACTAAAATGTCATAAGAGCAGATGCCTGACTCCTGTTTGCCCAGCCCTAGAAACTATCCTTGGAATAACTGTTACCACTGCACAAAATAACAAAAAGAGCTCATGTTTTGTGAGTGTTTACCACATCCTTGGCATGGATCTTCACGCTTCACATGGACCACTCACTTGGTCTTTACCACAGCTCTAGGAAGCAGACACAGATACTGGCCCCATTTTCCAAATGAGGAAACACAGGTACAAAAGATGAAATGATCTGTCTAAGGTTATATAGCAAGTAGAGAGCAGACCTGGGATTCAAACCCAGAGAGTCTAATTTCAGAACCCAGAACTATGTTAAGAGGCTTCCTATGACTTTTCTTCTAGAACTCTGCTATGTTCTACTACGTCTCTGCTAGAACATTCTTCACCCAATTACATGCTTTGAAAATGCTTTCTCATCCTTTAAATCTCAACTTAAGATCACTTCCTCCCTTGTATAGTATTAGAAGTGTTTTCCCTTTTGGTGCACAACACTTTATAGCATTTTCTCCATCATACTGTAGTTATCTATTGATGCATTGTTTACTCCTACCCATCATTAAGCTCTTCTGGAAATATATTCTCCCCTAATATCTAGTATCATGTCTGGTGCACAGCAGAGATTCCAAAAATGCCTGTGGGATGAATGAATGAATGAATGAATGAATGTTCCAGCATACAACTAGACACCTGTAAGGATATATGAAGTATCAAATTTAGATACAGTTTTGCACAGGTAATGTTAGTGAGCGTCAAGCAATGTCTTATCTAAAACCTTGGAGCCGGATGTGATCGGAAATTCAGAATTTTCCGGATTTTAAGAAAAGTGACATATGGTGCATATACCTTACGTCACCTAACACTCTCAGTACCTTCTGAGAAAACATATTTGTATTTCAGCAGTGAAATGTATAAATATTCACACGAAGTAGGGTAAAGCCTATGAATTGCCTTATATCAGTTCAGATCAAGTTTTCCACCAATGAATTTTCTGCAAAGTTAAAAAAAAAACTGTTTTCATAGCTGTTTGGATTGGAGACTATGAATAAGAGATTGTGGAGTTTATATAAATTGCAGTTTATGCTACTTTGAATGACCAATCAACCCCCTTGTGTCTAGAATGTATGGTTTTGAGGGGCACCTGGGTGACTCAGTCAGTTAAACGTCTGACTTCAGCTCAAGTCACATGGTCCCTGAGTTCAAGCCCCGTGTCAGGCTCTGTGCTGACAGCTCAGAGCCTGGAGCCTGCTTCGGATTCTGTGTCTCCCTCTCTCTCTGCCCCTCCCCTACTCGGACTCTGTCTCTTTCTCTCAAAAATAAAATAAAAACATTAAAAAAATTAGAAAGTATGGTTTTGGTTAGTTACTTTGAGCCTTTAAAATAAGCAGATGAAGTTTAATTTAATGAATTCGCTTTCTAATTCTAGAGGCAACTCGTTGTTTCTTCAAACTCTCATCCTCAGGATGGCAACGGAGGCAGACTAACTGTGACCTTTCACCTAACACCTTTCCCAGACTGAAAATATGACTGTTTGGGTCTATACCCTGTGTGTGTGTGTGTGTGTGTGTGTTTCCTTCTTTTCTCAACTAAAGACTACGCTAGCTGTCCAAGAGGTACATGGGGGAAATATGTACATGGGGAAAAAGTACCTAGAGAGGCCTACCACCTAGACTTCTGGTGGGACCACCATCCCAGAGTTAATAAGACAGGCTCTGTGATACCAATTAGTCTCCGTGCTGGCTCTTGCTGAATCCATTTGCCTTGAGGCTCTCACAACTGCTGATTCAAAAGACCATTTAACAAATCCTGTAAAGGATCATGTTGCTCTCTACATTCTAGGCTCTAAAAATAGCCTCAGCCTGCCATATGATGGCACTACCCTGCTACCCCATAAGAGAGGGAAAGCAGTGTTTGCCCTGCAGAAGCTGGGACAAGTTTGGTAGGGAAGATGCAGGGGGAGAGCCTCACTTGGGGGAGGCGTCTGTGGCTTTAGCATGAATTTGCTTGGTCATCAATCACATCAGAGTCTTTGGTTTTCCGGGCTCATGAATGGGAGTGAACGTTGCCAGCTAAAGCGCCTCAAGATTCTTAGAGTTAGTGGTTTAAAAGAGTAGAATTTTAAGAAAAGACTTCCATCACAGAATGTGTAAAATGGCACAAATTCAATCTGTAGCGCTGAGCTCATTGGACCAAAAATGCAGTCTCCTTCTTTTCTGGGCATCTCAACCTCAATATCCCGTGTTCTCCAAAATGTTGATTCGATTGTTTCGTTTCTCCATATGGGCCAAATTAATATCAGAGAGAAAATAGTTCTAATTAGGTGGAGAACAGAGATTGGCAAACTTTGGCGGGCACTCTTCCATATCATGGAGGCACTTAATTTTATTTTTAGAATGGACTTCTATCACACATACTCAACATAGCCATATCTGAAATGTCTCTGTTTGTTTTCACAAACACGGTTTCTTTTTTTTCTTAGCTCACCAGCTGTTTTGTTTTCTTTTTTCTAGAGCTATAAAAAATTCTGTGCCATTCAAAGATGTAGATTCAGACAAATACAGTGTTTTTCCAGTAAGTATTGTTAAGAGTAACCAGATGTTCATTAAATATTGTACTGCTTTCTACAAATATCTTTCCTTTAATAAGACAAGACTGAATTCAATTTGAATGTATTAATTATTTGACAATGCACTATTTTATGATTTTTATGCACTTTTTTGTCATCTTAATAATACATGAACCATCAGAGTGGGTCTTAGGCTGAGACTGTTTTTTGTCTCCTGAAGCCATTCCCAGCTGGGTGTTTCAGTTAATTTGAAAGGTGTTGAGAATTATTTGGGAAATTCTTAAGCCTACCTTTAGAGCTTGCGTGTGTGTGTTTATGAGTGTGTACATGTTTGACTTAGAGCACATTAGATATCAGGATGTTCGCTGTGAAAGCAAACAAGCAAGTAACAGATGTAACTCCCCAAAGTTGGTGGGATTCTCAGATATGCTACCTGGGAATCGGGGAAACAAAAACATTGTTTGACATTATCATGACTCTTGATTCTTTCAAATCAAGGATCAGGGCAGGTCAATCACATAATAAATCCACACAATTAGCCAGTTTCGCTAGAGATTTTGAAATTGTCCAGTAAAACAATTCATTATTTGACCAAATAAAAAAAAATTGCTTTGGAGGCTAAGAAGATTGGTGATTAATAAAGTTCAGAGAGTTGGACGTTCCTGCTGTTTGTGGAAGTGGACACACACACACGAACACATGCATGTTCATATATACACGTGTATGTACAGCATGCATCCACATAACCGCACCTGTGAGTACACACATGCCCACATACATACACATTCACACACTTACACTCCCATGCACTCATGTATGGCACACACCCAACAGCACATCCACACCCACTCACACACACACTACGTGGTATCAGCCCTGGTCACCTCACACAGCATGTCTTAGCATATTAATCTTCATTTTCTTAGTAATCTCTAGTGTTCCTAGACTGCATGCAAATTAAAAATTGCACATGTCAGTACCCCTCAGACAGCTCTGACTGTCCTTCCTCATGGATAATAACAGTGGAAATGACCCTTCCTGTGTATGCTCTTCAATTTCAGACGCTGAGGGGCTATCACTGGCGAGGGAAGGATTGCAATGACAGCAACAAGATGGCATACCCAGGCAGAAGGTACGTCTCCACTGGTCACTGATTTGGAAAATTACTTCTATAAAGGAGGCCTGAGGCATAATCCCATCCCCAGCCTAGGGGATTTGTATTTGCAGAGACAAGGGACCTCCCTGTCCCTACTGAAGTAAAGCTCGGTGAGGAAAGAACAGCATTCGTTCATCATCTGTCCAGGAAATGCTCATCGAGCACCTGCTAATTGTCCAACATGAGGCAGTAAACAAAATGGCAGAAGGGCCTCCTCTCACGGAGCTTACCGTCTAGTGGGAGAGAGAAGCAAGGCAGCAGGCTATGGTGGACATGTGTCTGGCCTTCTGCACGACTTCTGCATGCAGGACTGAGCCCAGAAACAGCAGCCTCTCCCCCTAGGAGTGAGGACAGAGGTCCTGTGAATGGAGCACATGTCACATTTTAGTCCCAGGTTGATGTTCAAAAACTGGATATGCCAAAAAAGGGGGGGGGGGCGGGGATACGCCAATCTTCATTTTAGCTGTGATTACAGAGCCAAAGCATTCAATTTACCAGATGTGTGGGATTTTAGAGGCATCACTGTAATGGCTTCGCCTATGTAAATAAGGCGGATGGCAGATTCATTCACTCTGCCCATCAGCACTGTTCCACAACAACACAGTGCATGAATATAGGCCATTGTTAAAAGGCTGGATTTGGTCCAGGGTGCCCAGAAAATATCCAAAATCAAGATCATGGCAACAAGGCCAAGTGGAGGCTTCTGTGTGCCACTGACAATAATGTGTGTCACTCCTCTTTGAAGAACCTGTTGTCTATCGGTGACACTTCATTGAGCACTCATTCACTCATTCATTCATTCATTCATTCATTCAGCTAACATTCGCAGAGCAATAAGTATATGCTGAAAACCAATGTTGATGTTTTCCTCTTAGGCCAGATAACTGGGATGTACATGAGGATTCAAACTGTAATGGCATTTGGGTAAGCAACTAAATTCAAATTTAACCCTGTTCTCTTGCTTTCTGCCCTCCTTAAAAACCTATTGGCTTTAGTCAGACCTAAAGAAGGAGGTGACAGACAAAAGCAAATCTTTTTCTGCAACTTGAAAGAGGAGGGTAGACTCCAATCACACATGATGTCAGTGATGGGATGAGAGTTGAGGGTCTCTCAGTCAAAGCCCCGTTAAGCTTGTCTAAGGTCACCCACCGCTAACCCCTTTATTCTGTGCTCAGTCATAGGACATTAAATAAAGAACGCTGTTACCAAATGGCGACCCAGCTATTGGAGCAAACCTCTTGCTGCCACCACGCCATCCAGCCATTTCTTTTCTGTCTCATGAAGCTAGCCAGGCAGGGTGGAAACTTCCCTGTAGTTACCCCACTACCCACCTCTTGAGGCATCTAGTGCTGGTGCCCCAGTTCTCTATGAATATCAGATTTTCAGCTTTCAGGCAGAAAGAGGGAAGAAAGGAGGAAGGCCAAGCACTTACCTGAAAACAACAATGGCAGCAGCCCCACGTTTTGTGAGGTCTTGAGCTAATATAGGATTTGAGAGTCCTCATGAAGGAAAAGAATACCAAAATACAAAATCAAGTATGAAAATACATAATTAATTAGAACAACAGAAGAAATCCCAACCAAGTACTGGAGTCTTGGAAATTCAGGTCCCTTGGAAATGGTAGGATGTGCAGCAGCATCCCTGGCCTCTACCCACTAGATGCCAGTCACTCCCCCTCCCCCTGTTGTGACATGTCTCTAGACATTGCCAAATGTCCATGGGGGGTGGCAGTGGGGAGGGATCCAGCCCTGGCAAGAATCGCTGCTCTGGAAGCATCAGTCCTTAGGAAGTGGAGATGTCAGGACACTTAGAGGTCCAGCTCAGAGACTGCAGAATACACACTGACCTGTGGCCCCATCACCCGGTGGGTCCACAGCGCCCCCTCGCGGTCACACTGCAGCACTCCAGACGCTGCCCTGAATCTGCTAGTCCCGCTTCTGGATCCCTCCTCATTCCTGCCCCAGCTCCTTAAAGCCCACCTCATTTACACAGTGTTGCTACGTTGAATTAAGGGCTCAAAAGACATTAATGGGTTTTATCCACCTATTTGCCTTTGTACTTTTTAAAGCCATTAGGGAAGGCCTCAGTGTATGTGTCTCATAAATCTTAAAACAAAGAGCTAATCTCATCATTTCTCTTTTAAAGGGTGTTGATCCAAAAGATGGTATTCCATATGAGAAGAAGTTCTGTGAAGGTATGAACCGTAAATTCGTGTGATTATTACAACAGGACACTTTTCTAGACTGAGTCAGATTGAAGGGAGCAGACCACCCAAAGTGAGGAAATGCCTGATGCTACAATTTAAAGTTGACCATTTGACCTTTATTTTCATGAAAAAATCAGAAAAAGACATGAACAAGATTGCAGAAAATGGAGACAGGAGAAAATGGATCTATAAAAAGCAAAACTGAATTTGTTTAACTGACTCCTTTATGTGGGGATTGGAAACCATAACGATCAGGCCAGAAAGGGCTGTAGGATAGAGTACAAGGTAACTGAAATCTAGCACTTCTCCAAATAAGAAAACAAATAGAGGTGATCATTTCTCATATTCTTCATGTCCTTCTCAATAGACTACAAGGTCAGACATCCAGGCTTATCCTGACTGAGTCCCTGTGTCAACTGGGCTAAAGATTCGTATCTGGGTGACTTGAGGGAGACCTCCAAGTTACAGCCATTGAGAGTTCCCAAAAATAGCTGAGCAAAAGCTCTGCATTCGAAAGCCCAAATTCCCCAGACATCTGAGCTACCAGTACTGTTAGGAGAAACCTATAATCACCGACACACTACTGAAAATATGCTCCTGGTGATACCTAAAGTATCTCAAACAATACCCTCTGGTAGCACCACTTTTTATGTTTATGCAATGCTTTTCCGTAAAACTTAAAAGCATTTCAATCATTTGTTCATTCATTCATTCATTCATTCATTCATCCAACATATATTTCCTGAATACCTATTCCTATTCTGCACCAAGGCTATACTATACTTGGCTCTGAGTTTTCCTGGGCAAATGTGATACAGTCCTTGCCCTCAATCAACTTAGTCTAATTGTCTTTAAAATCTCAGAGGGGTAGAAAGGGAATAGAAAATGTAAAGATTCAGTGCATAGTTTGCAGTTTAGAAATGTTTATTGGATGAATAAACAATGAATGAACAAATGACTAATAAATAAATAAACAAACTCAGATCTAAGCAAAAGATCTTCATGTGAGGCTCTGGGATCACTGTGGGAAGCCTCTTGGACACCCCACATCCCAAGCCCTCCTGGATGTCCTGGACCTTCTCAGTCCAGGTGCTCAGTCACTCAGCATTCAGTCCGAGAGCTAATTGTCACCAATGCCCAAGATAAGGAGCCACTGAAATGAGACTAGACAATCCTCCAGCATGATTTGGGGGATTTGGAGCTAGGGGAGAGAGGTGTCCCTGACTCTGGGAGGCATCAGTTGATTCTTTCAGCATCTTAAGGGATTTAAAAGAGTACATGCATCACCCACGGGTAAATGGATTGTGTAGATGGGCCTCAGAAGCAGATTAAGTGATTCCTAACCTCCAAATAGGCCTGCACAGGTACCTTTTTATGTTCATCTCCCATGAATCAGCCAGGATTGTCCATCCAGTGCTGTTGTGTACATGGATTAAAGGCTTTAAAAGACCATAACATTTTTGAAGAATCAAAATTGCTCCATGATAAGAGGAATTCTTCAAATGAATTATAACAGAATTCAAGAGAGCAATTTCCAAAGCTAAAATTTAGGGTGTATTTCTCAGTTCAGATAAAGTTTTGATTTATTTATTCATCCATCCTTCACTCGTGATGTTGCATGGCAGTTTGTTTTATGCTGAGCTAGGAAACACACCTGCATCTGTACAGCTTAGCTAGCAGTTCTGATGGCCTAGAAATCTCATTCAGCTCCGAAATGCGATCTCCCTCACTCCCCAACACTTGAAAAGCGGCAATGCATCACTGTTATGATGCTCTGTGCATGAAATACACACCAGGGTATCTAGTCTCCTAACCACCCAATCTGGAGGCTCAAACTACTCGAGTGCATAAATAATGCAAATAAATTGTCCCACCCAGGTTCACAGCCCAGGGGAATCATTTTGCTAGGAGACTCAGCAGGGGCTCATTTCCACATCTCTCCCGAATGGATCACAGCTTCACAGATGTCTTTGGTAAGTAATTTTGGCAGTAATCATCCCGGATGTGCTGGCCTTTGTGTTTGCTCCCCCTTGCTTTCTGTAAATGGGATGCCAACTCCAAACAGGTGCAAATTTCCCTCCTCAGCAAAATCTGCTATAAAAGGCACATCCACAGCCATTTCAGCTCAGTTCATTGCAAACAATGTGATAAGAAATGTGAGGGCATTGTCACCACAGGTTCATAACAAGAACTATCCAGTCCATTAGAGAAGAGGAATGATGCCCCGCCAGGTGGAAAGGAAACTTCATCACAATGGGGAAGCCCTTGTCATATGGCCATCTCTGGGCATGGTTCCCTTTTTCCTCTCCTGGAACCCTGAAACTCTGATTCAGAGAAATTAAATTACAGGAATTATAAATTCTTTCTTGACCTCTTCTTCTCAGAAGAAGCCCTCCCTTTGTAAAGATGAGCAGACAGGGAAACATCTGGACATATAAAAAAAATGCTCGTGATCTCAAAAGAAGAGTGCTCTTTTGAAAAAAAGCTTGCTATAGGAGAGAGAGTGACATTTTGTAAAATGTTAAATTCAGATTCTCAACAATAGTCAAGAGAAGATTGTACACATGAAAAAGGAGCAATTTGAGATCAGGAAAGACTACTTTTGGGAGAAAGAACAGTAATTACCTGATGTGAGAATCCAGTGGTAACACTGACTAGCAAGTTGGACAGTGCAAAAAGTAAGATAGGCAAACCAATCCACCGGCTGGGCAAATTCTGGAACTCAGAAAAGAGGCATGCAGGATGGGTTCTGGAGATCGAATAGGAACCCCAAAAAAGAGAACACATCAGCCAGAGAGGGAGTGGTGACAAAATAAATAATAAAAGATAACTTTCCTGAGTTGAGAGAATCCTTGTCTTCAATCCCAAACCTGCACTGAGCACCAGGCCAAAGTATCAAATAGACCATCTCTTTACCATGTCTTGTTTTTTCTTTTTTAATTCCAAATATAAAGAAACATCTTGCGATCATTCTGCCCCAAAACAACAACAACAAACAGGGTACACAGTAGGAGGAAAAAATCCTTTTGGCGTCAGACTTACCTCTCAATTCTAAGCTTCAGAAAATAGTGGAGTGGTTTCTATGATGTTTTGAGGATTGTGTGTGAAAAAGGCCCTAACTGCCAAGATATTGTTTGTTCTTACATGAGGGCCACAGAAATTTATTCTCAGTTTTTCAAAGATTCGGAAAACAACAGACATATGCCCTTCTGAAAAAACAAATTATTTTAAGAAATATTCCAGATTACCATTCCAGATATTACTAGATTTCATTATATAACATTTTCAAATGTATGCAATGTCAAAAAATCCATAAAGTTAAAAGACAAATGAAAAACTAGGACAAATTTATAAAATATAAGGCAACATTTAAATCCCCTAATAACAAACAGTTCCTGCATGAAAATAATAAATTTTATTTGTTAATAATCAAGAACATAACCACTAAATAGAAAAATCGTTTCAATGGAGTATTACTCGGCAATCAAAAAGAATGAAATCTTGCCATTTGCAAGAACGTGGGTGGAACTAGAAGGTATTATGGTAAGTGAAATTAGTCAGAGAAAGACAAATATCATTTGACTTCACTCATATGAGGACTTTAAGATACAGAACAGATGAACATAAGGGAAGGAAGCAAAAATAATATAAAAACAGGGAGGGGGACAAAACATAAGAGACTCTTAAATGTGGAGAACAAACAGAGGGTTGCTGGAGGGCTTATGGGAAGAGGGATGGGCTAAATGGGTAAGGGGCATTAAGAAATCTGAAATCATTTTTGCACTATATGCTAACTAACTTGGATGTAAATAAATAAATAAATAAACAAACATCCATGCAAAAGAAAAAAAAAAGAAAAATAGTTTCATCTTTAAAAATAACAAAAGAAAGACAAATTAAAACAGCAATGAAATATCATTTATCATCTGTTAAACAGATAAAGATTAAAAAATGATAAAGGACTAGTTTCACCAAAAATATAGTGAAATGGAGATGTTCATTCACCAACAGTGTTTATGTTGCTAGAACTTCTCTGAAAGGCAATTTGATAATACATATAAAGTGATATTAAAACATTTGTGATTTGGACCATTAATTCTATATTTGGAAATTTACCTCTAAAAATGATCATTCGCCAAAGAATCTATATACATGAGTATTCATCAAAGAATTACTTTTAAGAGCAAACATGAGAAAAAAAATTTTAGAAATAAAAAATAAAAAAACAGAAAATAATTAGAAGGTTGTAGATTGGTATGTTAACACTGGTATCTTTGGATCGTAGAACACTGGGTAACTTTTTTTCTTATTTTTCTTCAGTGGATTTGTACTTTGTATGTACCAAATATTGTAATCCAAGATTTGGGGGATTGTTGTGTTTTGTTTTGAGCAAATAGCTAAAGAACACCAAAGTACTGCTTTATTAATACTTGTAAAAGCCCTCTGAGGTAGGTATTGTTAGAACGTAACTTCACTGTACAGACAGATACTCAGAGAGGTTGAGTAGACTGCCTAAGGCCACACAGCCAACAGGTGGAAGAATCACTTCCTGTCATTGTCATCTTGAACAAGCCACATAACCAGAAACTCTATAAATGATGGTAGGAACAATCTCAGGCAAGGCCATGCGGCTTCAGTGATCTGAGGGCTGTGCAAACGCTTTGGAGCTCTGTGTTAGATTCAACCATGAAAAGGAGATTGACATGCACTCGTGCAGGGCCGTGGTGGCAGCTAAGCAAACTGGTCCATGTTTTGGTGCTTCTCCTCCTTACCCCACATCCAGGCCTCTGGAGGCTGAGGTGGACGGTGCCTCTCACCTTGGGTTTCTCCTGGAAAGAACGGCCTCTCACAAACTCTCACCAGAACTGGCAGCTCGTTCTGCAGTGTGCTAAATTTCTGGGGAAGAGAAAGACCCGCTGAGAAGCCACTTTAAAAGAAATCACTCTCAAAAGCCCAGCAGCTGGCCCCATCCTGGAGTTCTGACAATTGGGATTTGAATTGTAACATTTTTTAATCTGGGATTTGCGACAACAAACTGATTTGAAATCCTGCAACTCGGCATTTGTTGGTTGGGGTTCAGGTTATAGGTATGCCATGCTTTCTGAAAGTTTGTTTTATGCCTTTTTGCCTTTACAGAAGACCTATATTAGTCCCCTTTTCTTGCCAAGCAAAAGAAATCTAAAGAAAATTTTCACTTTCACGAAAAAAGCTGTTACTATACTAATGTAGGTCTTTGAGAAAAGCAATGTGGCCTAACTTGAGCTTTCGGAACACTCCGCTTTTGGATAGCCAGGGAAACCTGTAGTTCCCACCCCATCCCCTGTCACGTTTTGGCAATAAATAAGTAGTGTTGAGAAATGACCATGAGAATGACAGTAACATAGAGCTGATGTGGAACACAGATCGGGCATAATAGCAATTGGGATTCATGACTCTCACCAATATGTTGATAATGCGTTGAAGCTAGGGACAACACTACAGTTCTAGTGTCATTTTGTCACCTTGTCATCAAGCCTCTGATGTTCTAGTGTTCTTAGAAGTTCTCCCTAGGTTAACATTCTTCTTCAAGCTAAAATTTAGCACAGTCATTCCAAGCCTGGGCCACTTCTGTGGAATGCCTTTTATATGATGGAAGATGTGACAAGAATAAAAGAGATTTTGCTTAGAAAGTTAGCATTAAAAATGAAGATTTATCAAAATATTATTTCTCAAAATAATACTGTACAAACCACCCCAAGTCTCAATGTCTTCCAACAATCCACATTTCTTCTCACTCGCACATCTGTGGGTTGTCTAGAATCAGCTGTCCTAACTTAGACTCTGTTGGTCTTGGATCCAAGCTAAAGATTGGGTCTAGGTCTGTTCCACGTGTCTCTCATTTTTCCTGGTTTTTCCTAGAATCTATCCAGAACATATTCTTTTCATGGTAGTGGCAGAAATGCAAGAGGGCAAGGCCCCCTACGCAAATACATTTGCTGCATCATGTCCACCATCAATGTATTGGTCAAAGCAAGTCACATGGCCATGCCCAAGATAATGGGGAAAGAAGTATATCTTCCCAAAGAGAGAGACAAAAGAAAGTAAATATTTGTAGTATTGATTTTGTCTAATTATAAATGTTAAATATTCAATGGAGAAAAATAAGCAAATATAGAAATTATTAAGAAATCATTAAAATTCTCCTTAATTCTACCACCCAGAGAGAACCATTTTAACACTTTGGAGTATCAGATTGGTTTTTAAAAGTATTCTTTTAATATTATTCTTATTGGGGTAAAAAAAGAAGATTTAAAGTCAATATTAGAACCAATTTTGAGAGGTTAAAAAAATATCCCCACCATCTTAAATTTAGAAGTATTTTTCCTCTCCTTCCCAGAACTCCACCCTCACTACACACACACACACACACACACACACATTATGTAGTCACAAGAGTAGCAAGTATGCAATTGGCCACTCTTCTTTCTTTCAATTAGCACTAATTATAATCATTTTCCTACATTGCTACTTAGTCTTTACATTCATTATATTTGTCAGGGTTCTATAGTATCCTTTTCAGTATACAAGCCATAATCTACTGAACCATCTGTTCATGACTGGATATTGAGCTGATTCATTTCTGGGCTACTATGGATCACACTTCTTTTTAAAAAAAAAAGCTTCTGGGGCGCCTGGGTGGCGCAGTCGGTTAAGCGTCCGACTTCAGCCAGGTCACGATCTTGCAGTCTGTGAGTTCGAGCCCCGCGTCGGGCTCTGGGCTGATGGCTCAGAGCCTGGAGCCTGTTTCCGATTCTGTGTCTCCCTCTCTCTCTGCCCCTCCCCCGTTCATGCTCTGTCTCTCTCTGTCCCAAAAATAAATAAATAAACGTTAAAAAAAATTTTTTTTTAAAAAGCTTCTCATTTTTATTTATTTTTAAAAAAATTTTTTTAACATTTATTCATTTTTGAGAGAGAGAGAGAGAGAGAAGGAGAGACAGAGTGTGAGTGGGGGGAGGGGCAGAGAGGGAGGGAGACACAGAATTAGAAGCAGGCTCCAGGCTCTGAGCTGTCAGCACAGAGCCCGACACGGGGCTCAAACCCACGAACTGCAAGATCATGACCTGAGCTAAAGTCAGATGTTCAACCAACTGAGCCACTCAGGCACCCCCCAAAAAACTTCTCATTTTTAAAACCTATTATCTATACAACCTCCTCATTTGCACAGGGAGTCAGAGTATGCATGAGTACTGTGCCTAGCAGACATCCATGAGGATGTTGAGTTCTGATGTCTTGTGTTTTGATTGTTTGGCTTTTGGATTTTTTTTTAAATTTATTTATTTATTTTGAGGTGGGGGGGCAGAGAAAGACAGGGAGAGAGAGAGAACTCCAAGCACCCTCTGCACTGATAGTGACACCGGCCTTGATTTCACGAACTATGAGACCAGGACCTGAGTCGAAATCAAGAGTAGGACACTTAACCGACTGAGCCACCCAGGCACCCTGATTATTTGACTTTTAATGCTTGTGGCAAGTAAACAAAATGTCACCAAATACTAACTTGGGACCTGCTGCATGCCAAGCCGTGTGATAGGGGCTAATGACACAGAGGTGAAGAAGATGGAAAGAACCAGGTCTTCAGAGGGCTTCAGGCCTTGGGGGGAAATGCAGACCAGCAAATTCCAGATCTGCTGTGATGCATACACACTCCCCACACCCAAGGAAAGAAGGAATTCAGGCAGTTTGGTCCTAGCAGTGAGGAGTGTGCTAGCAGCAGAAAGAGCACACGCAAAGGCTCACAAGTAAGAGGGTTCAGCATTCTGGGAAGTTTAGTGTGGCTGAACTAGATGGTAAGTGGGAGCAAGGTGGAGAAGGTACGAGAAGAGTCTAGGAAGGTGCATAAGAGCCAGATCTCAAAGGCCCTTGAAGCCACATTAAGGAACTCAGAGTTTATCCTGAAGGCAACAGGAAGCCACCAACGGGTTTTTAACTGAGAAATAGTAGCAGTCTTATTTGAATTTTAGAAAAATCACTCTGATTTCAATAGCAGGATGGATTGGATTGGGAGGAAAACAGGAAAGGAGACCACCTAGTTGTTTATCTTCTAGTGAAAGTGTCCTAAGCTACAAGAGTACAATGGGGAAGAAAAGAAAAGGACAAATGCAGAAGTTATCTGGAATTAACAGTGGACATGTATTTTTCTCATACCCTTCCCACCCTGTGGACTTTACAGCCAGCTCCTGAAGAGACCACCCTGCAGAGCCAGTGTCCCACCTGGCTGGGCTTTACTCAGGGCTGTTCAGGCATCCCTGCATCTGGAAAGACTGCCTCACTGACTTCACCCCTCTAATGCAGATCTTCCCTAGAGGGTCAAAGCCAGCTTTTGAAGACTCTTCTGGAAGAGTCTGTCCCCCTAAGAAATTTCTGGTGCCTCTGGTTCTTCTGCACAATACCCCCAACCCCTAATGGTTATGGTGAACTTGTAATTTGTTGTCCAAACCTGAGAGAAGAAGGATCATGACTGATAATTATATGAGGACAATGGGCATCGACCTAGATTGGTCCAGACAAATTGGGATGTATGGCCACCCAACTGATAGCATGAGAGCCATATATGAAACTGACACCTGAGTCAAGAGCAAGTGCCCAGAGGGGCATTTCCAGCCCCTAAGTTATCTCTATTTAAAGTAATTTTGGACCTTGAATCAGATCTGAGTTCGAGTCCTAGCTTAGCCACTTATCCTTTCTGAAATTAATTTCCTCATCTAAAAAATATAAATAATGATGACTATCTCATCAGAAATTTGGGATAGTTTTATAATAGGATATTAAAAACTGGGCTATTTATTTCTACCTAAGTTTCAACTGAGGCCCCAACTATTCCCACTTTCCACAGGACATACAAAAGAAGGGAGTGAAAATCATTTCTGCAACCTGTAGCTTAAGGCCCAACCTCGGAGGTCTATGAGTTGAGGCAGGGAATGGCTGGCATCAGCATGGCAGTGGAGCTCAGCTCTCCCCTTGGGGGAAGGGTGAACATGTTTTCCCCTCAGTGTAGGTGACCACTAGCAGACTCAGATAGCTGTCTCCAGAGACTGGGGTCACAGGGGCTGGTGTCTGACACTCTCGTGAATAATGTAAGCATGGTGACTGAGGCAACAGGATAGAAAGAGTATGTGTCCTGGGGCAAGGATGTGGACCCCAGGAAGGGAGAGCCAGCCTGGATAATTAAAAATCCTGGAGAAGATCGCCTGCAGATGACTTCACTGTGGAGGGTAACCTCCAGATGACCAGGGCCTGGAGCATGAAATCTAAAAGACTAGATGGGGTTAGGAAAGTGCACTAGCTGCCTGGGAGGTTAGTCCCATGTTCCCAGCAGGGCCTCTCAGAGCCCTCATTATAGGGAGCCAGCTTTGGACATCTGCCCAGCCAGAAGAATCATATCTGATTGTACCTCTTCTCCCTCTGCCCACCACCCTCTGCGGTCAGAAGGTTCAGCCATGAATTATTCATTAATTCATTTGACAATAACAATAAGAAATACATCAATATAAATGGCATATTTTTATGACATAACTTTATTTTCCAAAACAAACAACAAAATAAGTTAGAAGAGTAGTTTTCTTTCCCATTTTTGTGAATCTCTTTGATATCTGCCTATAGACAGCTGGATCCCTATATCTGCTTCCCTCTTCAATCTGTTTTAATATATATGGATGTAGCCTCTTGAAAACTACCCTGTACCCTCATGAGTGAAATAAAAGGGAAAGTGAAAAAGGCAAATCAAGTCTCAGTATTATGATGAAAATAGTGTGCTCATGAACTCCTGGTGAGGGTCTCAAAGGTCCCCAGTGATCCCCCCAGACCGTATTTTGAGAGCCATTGTCACAGTTTTCCTACTGCTTCTAATGTCCAAATTTTGAGGATTTACAAAAGAAAGATGTGGTTGTGGAGTACTGCAGTGGTTTTCCAAATTCTTTACATCTATAAATGCCAGGAAAGAGGTACTCTAAGATAAAATGTTTTAGGGTAAAATGGGAATCCTTCAGCATAGTGTGGACTAGCCTCTCAACCCAAGATTTCCAGAGCATATTAGAATGTGTGAGATTCCCCAAGAGAGTGTCCACTGAGAATGCACCCTCTGCCCATGGGTCTAACTATTTGAGAGTCTTTTAGTAATATCACCACAAAGGAAGAGAGCCCCCAAACTTTTGGCTAATTCAGCAGATGGAGCCTTGGGTTTCTAGTCAGCGTCAGAGTCAACATTTAGCAAGGACCAATCAAGAAAATAAAAGCATTCCAACCGAAGGGATTTAATACAGGAGACTGGCTATACTGGAGTTGCATTTCATACACACAACTGATTACATAGGTATTAGAACTCAAAGGCAGTTTCTGAAGAGATTAATCATTGCTGACACCAAGGCTAGGGAACAAAAAGGAAGATGGGATTTTACCAGAAGCTAGAGGAAGGCGTGTGACTGATGCTTGAATCTCAAGGTTCCTCGGGTAAGGAACTGTGGCATACACCCAGCTGTGTGTCCTCACTCAGGGTTTGACAGTGGGAATAGGTACCATCAACCAAACCCTTCAGGACCCCACGTTTTTGGTGCCCTGGCTTTCTCTCCTGTGCCAAGGAATATATCATATCATCTGGAAAGAGAGGGAAGTGCTGTAGAAACCCAATTACTCATTGTTTCATAATTCTGCCCTTTATGAGACTTCAACATTTCTTGGCCTTTGCTTCCCTAAAAGCAGAAAACACTGCTGCAAATACATCACCCCATCCCAACTGTGCCTATGGAAAGGAATCCACAGTGGTGGGTATCTTTCCTGCCACAGCCTCTTCTTCTCCGCCCTTCTTGCCATCCTCTAGTTAAGCAGTGTGGCACCCGAGAGGCCTGTTTACAGCTAATTAGATTAGGAGTGTGTTCATCTGGAAAGATATTTGTAGTTCAATAAAGAGAGTGTGAAGGATCACCCTACTGGTTCCGCAGAAACAAAGGTTCTGAGCCTCATTCGGCTGAGGGCAGAAAGCTGGTTTTTCCCCTCCTCCCTCCTTAAACAACCCTAGCTTCTCTCCGAGGTCTCCTAGTAGTCAGATCCGGAATAAGCTTCCCGTGCCACAGGAAAGATCTCAACTTAGAAAGATTGCAAAGAAAAACGAATGGATTTGAAAACACTTTCGTGCTTTTTTTTTTTCCTTCAAAGGAAAAACATTCACTGCTTGAGATGTTTTGTTGAGAACGGAAGGGAGGCAGAGAGATCATCAAGGCCAGCATTAGATGCTGCCCTCCTGCCTCTTCCCCATCTGTTCGAAAATTATTTCCAAAATATTAAATGCTGCATTTCACTGAACCAGATTTGCATGACGGGTTGGGGCTGGGGGAAAGAGGAGGGAGAAGAGATTCTGAAATACAATTTCCCAAATGTTTATGTTGCTAGCGAAGGCTGTTGCCTGTACTATTATAAAATCTTAGCACGACCCCCAGCAGGCTGTTGTCTGTAGGGTAAGTAGGCGCAGATTGAATTTCGTGCTGTGTCAAGGACAAAATGAATCCTTAATCTGGCTGCAGAAAATGCATATTCACCCAAGAGCAAAGCGGCTCCAATCTTTCAAGCCCACATGTGCTTCATTGGACTCTTTGAGATGAGTGTGTAGATCAAGTTTGGTTGACCTTTATTAGCCCACAGACCACACAGGCAAGTATCAAAGCTCTCACCCTGACTCTCCCTAACCTGCCCTGCTTCCTGCTCTCTGGATTTTACAGTGAGCCCAAAGCTTCCATTAAGCATAAAGGCTGATTTTCATGGTGCACATAAAATATGGAAATTCTACCTCAGCTAGATTCATGTCGACTCCAGAAATACTTAAGAATTAGAGTACTTTATTATTATTATTTTTTCAAGATGAGGAAAGACTGTAGTTCAGTAAAATTGGACAAAATTATATTTTCTGCCCCTCAGACATCTTGCCGGCTAGTAGATTAAAGATACTAAGCAGTGAGAAGAGAAGCCTCAATTCTAGTTACACTTCATTTATTCTGCCTGAAAAAGAGAGTTGTATTCACCATGGTGAATCCTTTTCTCCAGCAGCTATCAGGCCACAAGAGACAGAATGTTCTATTCCCATTCTCTGTTCACGGGCACAGGCCAGACGGGCTCTTGCCTTGAGGCCGGATCAATGTAATGCCCTTTTCTTCCCACTCAAGGTGAGCGTTTGGGGCTCTTACCTGCCAGCAAAGTAGGATGCTGTTGCAGGCTCATTCTTCTGAAAACATGTGTGATCTTAGCCCTCACTGCCTTCTGCAAGAATTAAAAAGACAAACACCCGCTGTTATGAAAAACTATAAGAGGAAATTATTTTAAGCACCATACTTCTGAAAGGCATTTATAATTACTCAGCCCATATGCCTGCTCTCCCAGCACATTAGATGGAGATTTGCTCAGAGAGAGGCAGCATGAGTCGGTAAACACCTGTGTGATCCAGCGCGCTACGAAGACTAGATGTAATTTCTTGCCCCCTAGTTAATTATATTTACCACTTTGCTTTGCTCTCCCTCAAGTTCCTCAACCATAAACTGGGTCTCAGGAAACTGACTCATCATAGGAAAAAACATTTAGAGTCTTGAATCAGTTGGGATGTGGAAAGAGGAAAACCCTGGCATTTAGAAATAATTTTGGATGACTGGAATTGATTGCTACACTCCAGTCATTCATTAGTTCATTCAGCTAATTCCCTCCATGCCATTCCTTGGGGTAAAAAGAATGGAGATCACCCAGCCTAGCCCTTGCCAAATGCCTGGCTTCTGAGTGATTTCCTAGGGATTTTCTATTGAAGGCAATGGCTCACAGATTGGTCAGATTGGCTAAGCCATAATTCCTAGAAGAAAACCAAGGGGAGCATTCTGAAAGAGAAGGTCCAAAGATTCCAGGGAGAGAAATTGAGGACAGCAACACTGAGCCAATAATTTAAAGACTGATTGATAAAGACCCCGAGCAAAAATAGATCAATAAGGAGCAAAAAGTTCATGTTTGCATGTTGGTAACATATTTGAGAGCCAGAAAGAATAGCAGGTGGGTCAGCCCTTCTTAAAAGACTAGTAATTAATCAAGCAGGGTATAGGTTCAGCTGCTGTAACAAAGAATCACCAAATTAAGTGACTTAAGATGAAAATGTGGTCTCCTTTCATATAATAATCCAGAGGGAAGCAGTCCAGGGCTGGCAGGATAGTTCGGCCATCCTCAACATGCAGCTTCCACCTCTGGGTTCACGGTGGCTGCTCCTGCTTTGTTCACCTCCCTCCTGTAGGAAGGAAAAAGGACCAAGTGAGGACACACACATCCTCTGGAAGTATTTGACACAGAGGTGGCACGTGTTACTCTCTCACACACCTCATTGTCCAGAACTCAGTCACATGCTCACACTAGGCTGTAACCGAGGCTGGGAAGTACAGCCATGTGCCCAGCTAACACTGTGGGAGTTGTATTATTAAAGGCACAGAAAATAGATAAGGGTGAACAACTCAGGCCACAGACGTGAAAAGCCGGCTCTAACCTCAAGGAGCTTAAAGTCTAGTTGGAAAGATAGATAAACTCACAATTATAATAATTACATTAAGCAAATATTACCATATGTTTACCAAATGCCAGGCATTGTACTTAGTATTATCTCATTTAATACTGAAATGAGGGACCCCTGGGCATCTTAGTCAGATAAGTGTCTGACTTTTGATTTCAGATCAGGTTATGATTCCAGGGTTGTGGGACCAAGCCCTACATCAGCATGGAGGCTGCTTAAGATTCTCTCTCTCTCTCTCTCTCTCTCTCTCTCTCTCTCTTGCCCCCCACCACCCCACTCCCATGCTGGCACTCTGTCTCTCTCTCTGAGAGAAAAAAGCACTGAAATGACCCCATTATTATGTGTGTTTTATAGATGAAGAAATGAAGACTTAGGATAACTAACTTACCCAAGATAATGCAGTTAAACATGGATCCCAGACACAAACTGAATACATTGGAGCCTAGAGCAGAAGTCAACAAACTATGACCCTTGAACCTAATGTGGCCCCTCCCTTTTTTTGGTAAATAAAGTTTCAATGAAACACAGCATGCACATTCATTTACATATTGTCAGTGGCTGCTTTTCCACTACAATGGCAGAACCGAGTAGTCACAACAGAGACCAAAGCCCCTTTATATTACAAAGTTGGCCTACTCCACCCTAGTGCTGGCATGTTAGGTGTAATTAGCTAAGCATGCACAGGGTGTGATGAGAGTGAGAAGAGCACCTCACAAAAGAAGGAGGGCCAAAGAAGTCAGGATTTAGCTAATGCTTGACCAATGAGTAGCAATTGATAAGTAAAGACCACAGAGCAGGAAGAAGAGCTTGTGATGGGCCTGAAGGTCTGAGTGGCCCACAGGTAGTTGAGTGGGATGTGAGAAGAAGTTGGGGCAGTGGGTGGTGCCATGTGGAGGATGACTTTGAATAGCTACTGTAGCCCAAAGAGCAGTGTTTCCCAAACCGGGCCAGTCACTGCAGCCATTTAGGGCACTTATTAAAAATAAATTCTAAGACCCCACCACAAATCTACCCAAACAGGATCCATATCTTAACAAAGCTCCCCAACAAGATTCTAGAATAGACTGCTGAAGATGGTGGGGGGAGTGTGAGAAGGCAGGGACCCTGGCCAGAGGCTGTGGCAGTAACCCAGGACCGTCACATGTGCAAGTTGGAAGGACAGAATCAGTGAGGTTTTGTGATAACTTCTTGGTATAAGGTGGAAGAGGGGAGAGGAAGAAAATGAGATCATTTTTGATGAGCTAGATAGTGGGGAGTGACAGCCCAGTTCTGGCCTGGTCATTAGGTGCCCCTGTGATGGCTTCCCCTGTAGCTTGGCTGTGGACTTTGGGCTTCTAGAGTCTAATGTTTGATGTTACCTCTCAAAAAATGAAAACTACCCCACCCCAGACAAATAGCAGCTTGAATGCTTCAAAAAAATGACCAAACCTTTACAAATGAAGGTACCTGAAGAGTGAAATTTTATGATATGCGTGCCTTGTTGCCTGTTCCTGGCCCTTAGAATAGTTATTTTTTCTGTTTGTGAAAAAATGTGTTCCACTGGCTCCATGAAAGAAAAGGTTGTGATTTTTTCTGCATAGCAGCAGGACACTTTAAACTCTTGTTTTCTCAGTTTTATGAATTTGGATACAGTTCTTCAATCACTCTAGAAATAATGAAGGAAGGACTTGAATTTTGTGGAAGAAATCCAACTGCACAATGCATTTTCATTTGGTGTGGGGCTATTAGATAAATGCATCCCTCAACTCATTCATCGAATAAATAAATGATGGGGTTAGACCTTAAATAATAAATAAAAGAAAAGGGGAATGAAAGAGACTAAGAGGAGCTGACAAGGTGAAAAAATAGATAAATAAAAAGAGCTATATTCTGGCAAAATGATGAAAGATTGTTGCCTGCCATTCTGTCCTCTTTATGTCTACTGGTCACATTTTGCTAGAAATCTTTATTTGACTTTCTTCACTGCCCCATAAGGCTTTGGACTGGCATAGGGTCAAAGATGAAATGCTATACGTTTTTTACCTGAAAACTACTTATTTAGCTCTTGCTAAAGTTTAAATGTGCCTTCAATAGGTATCATCCCAGGAGCTGAGCAGTTGTTACTGGTCATAACAATAGATAGAGCAATAGAGAACTGGCATATATGCTCCTTGGGTTTGTTACAGGCAGAGTTTGTTGGTCTTCCTTGTATGTAATAGGATGGATTCAGCTGTGGAATTTTGTATATGGTATTGCCAGTGCTTAAACTCTTTCCCCTGCCCCTTTTTGTCAGGCTCCCTCTCAGTAACCTCACAGGATTCACATGGGATAACATTTATTACAAGATTCCTTTTCAAACCCCCACATATGAGACAGTTGTCCTTTCTATCACTCTGGACTTCCCTATCACTACCACTAAGAGCTAACTTTCATTGAACACTTATAATTCTAAATGGATTGTCTTTTCAGACCACCCGATGAGATAGGTGCTGTTATTAGACCATCATATAGACAAAGAAACTGAGATACAGAAGAGTTAAAGAAAGTCTTCAAGGTACCCAGCGAGGAAATGTTTATTTTCTAGACTGTGAGCTCCACAAAGGAGGAACTTACTACTGCTTGGTGCAGTGGTAAACAGAGTACCTAGCACAGGATGGCATTTGATGTGTTTCTCTCTCTCTCTCTCCCTGTCTCTCTCCTCTCTTCTCTCTCTCTCTCTCTCTCTCTCTCTGTATGTTTAATGAATTATAGGGCCACCAGGACCTCAATAGGAGACTCATTTCACTGCATACAGGATTCTAAGGTTTATGAATCAAACTCAGAGTTTAATTACATTCTTGAAATTGTCTATATCAAAGTATTAGCTTATGTGACTGATGCTGCCTGACCGAGTAAAGTCTGAGATTGAGAGGCAGAAACCAGAGGAAATATACTTCCCCTGCTCTCCCAGACTTTCATCTGCCAGCTGCACTGGAAGATAAACCTCCAGATTGGTAGTGGTTCTCTGAGTCTGCCTTTCCCCAGCAGATGTGAGGACAGAACAGACCCTGGGAATATGTGAGTGGGGTGTGTATGTATGTGTCTGTGTAGGCTCACATATCATTTCAGTATGTATCCCAAAAATATTCATTCTGTACTCTTCATAAGGTATGCTTGGCTTCCACATAAGAGAAACAGAGAGGAAAAGATGGCAGCCACTCCTGGATTATCTGTAGATTTCTGAACCTTTTACCCAAAGTAGTATCGGAGAGACCATCCTCTCAGTAGACACCCAGGAAGCCTCATTTTCAACAACTAGCCAATCCAGCTTAGCCAAGTTTGTGATTCCATGAGATTTGGCAGCTTAGGGGGAAAGCAAGGACCAGATACAAGGGGTTACTGAAAGCTGAGGTTCTTCTGGCCTGCTCCAAGCCTCTCCCTTCCTAATCCCACCAGAACATGTGTTCAGATCCGAGCCCCACTACGTACCAGCTCTGTGACCTTGGCAAGTCACCCAAACTCCCTCTGAGTTCTGTTTGCCACAGTTTTCCTGAGTCCCACATGGCCCAGTTTCTGCACAGAAAATACAGAAATTGTGTGTCCCGGGACCAGTGACAAGAGTCCTCTGTGGCCCGGGACCAGTGACAAGAGGTGCCACCATAAAATGGGCTTTTTCTAGTATCTCCAAGTAGGTTGAGGCGTGCTCATTTAATTTACCGCTGTTCATCTGAGGCTTGGATGCTTGTTCCTTTTCTAAAAGGTAGTATCCAGCATCTGAGACATGGTAGTTGCTCAAACAGTGTTTGCGGAAGGGACCAAGGAAGGAAGGAAGAAGACTAGCCCCTGCCTCACAGAGTTGTTTGATGAAGTTACACAGTGTGTACAAGTTTCCCGTCTCAGTGCCTGGCATGTAGGGGGAATTCATTATTAGTCCTTTCTCTCCTCTGGCCTAAAACGCAGTTACCTGGGAAATGTAGCACATTCAAGCATCATGAAGGAATATACATTCATTTGTAGGATTTATTCACATATCAAAGCCTAAAGGAAAGGGACCAGAGCAAGAAAGTTTGTGCGAGGGACAAGAAGGGCCCTTGAAGTTTCATGACTTGGTATTTCTATAAGGAAATGCACTAAGGTAGTGGCGGGAGATAGGAGGGGGGGAGGGTGGATGATGAGACTGAGTCCCAGGCAGTGGCCTGAGAAGGCAGGAGGTCATAGAGCAGGCCTGTGAGATTGAAAGATGTAGAAATACAACAGATGAACATAGGGGAAGAGAAGGAAAAATAAGAAAAACCAAGAGGGAAGCAAACTGTAAGAGACTCTTAAATACGTAGAACAAACTGGGAGTTGCTGGAGGGGGGGGGGGGATGGGCTAAGTGGGAGATGCGCATTTAGGAGGGCACTTGTTGAATGAGCACTGGCTGTCATCTGTGAGAGATGCATTACTGGGGTCTACTCCTGAAGCCAAGATGACACTGTATGTTAATTAACTTGAATTTAAATAAGTAAATTTAAAATTTTTTCAAAGGAGGGGGAAAAAGGCATAAAGCAGGAGGACAGCCTCATCTAGGCCACCTGCAGGATAGATGAAATAGTGGCAGACCAAGAGGGCTGGGAGGCTCGTGGTCCCAAAGCTAAACAGCGATCTCTGATTCCTAGGCCTTGAGATTCTTGCTCCATTATCAAAAGACCAACCTAAGAGCCATTTTCATCTTTGAGTAAAACAACAAAACCTGTCTGCTTTGAGAGTTTAGTTTCTGATAAATAAATTTTAAAAAAAACTTATTTAACTGATGATATTTTTCATATCTTTTTCCAACAGAAGTTAGCTACAGATTCCTCCAAGTGACTTTGTATTATTTGAAAATAAACAACTTAGATCTAACCCAGTTAACAGTACTATAGAAGGGAATACACTGTACAATTTGTCCATGGCACTGTCGGATAGAGAGGGCTCAAATGGAAACAGTGAAATAAAGGCTCCAAGAATATTCCCTTTATCATTGGAAGATTGACAGACCCAAATGAACTTCTGGTTGATGCCATTATTCTCTGTCACTTCATATGGTTTTAAGAAACCCAAATATAAGTTGCTTATTGAAGTTAGGGCTTAAAATATTCCCAAATCCAAAGTTTTATATTTACTGAATATGCATTAAAAATGAGAACCAGTGGGCTTTCTCAATTCATGGAAATACACACACACACACACACCCCCACACACACACACACGAGTAATGTTAAAATATTACACAAAAATGGTATATACATGTCAATTATGACATAAAACATTGTGTATCATTGATAAAATCAGAAGAAAATCTGAAGCAATGAGGCAGTTGACTTATCACTCATTGAGTTTCTGATGCTCTTTACAAATTTGGGAAATTTTTCTTGGTAAACATTAAGTCTTTCTACATATGTACATTTAAGGTACATTTAAGACAAGTTTTCTGAGAACATAAATGCTCAAGAGGAATAAGCAGGAGTTGATGAGGGAGATCCTAATTTGCATCTTTCCTGCCTTAAATGCCTGAAATATCTTGGGTATAATGTTGCGTGAATAAGGCTTTTAGTGTTTAATGTGATATGACTTAAACATTCTCTTTTTGCTAGGGTCTATAAAACCTTTGCTATTAATGGCCATTACTTCTCATTTTTATCTACCAAATTTACTAAGGAAGAAAAAGTATGTTGGGACTTCTATTTGCTCAAATGTTTTCTATTATCTGCAATAAAATTCATTCCTCTTAAACCTGGGACAATCCACTTGGAAGGGACAGTATATAATCCACCCAAACATGATTATTTACACAGTGTGGGGCTTCTACTTGTCAAGCTGCTCCCCTCACTGTCCTTTGACCCTCTCAACATTTCTGTTAAAGAGAGTAATATTCTACAGCCATCGTAGATACCAAAACTGACACAAAGGTAAAGCCCCTGGTTTTGCACAGCCAAGAATAGTAAAACTTCACCAGAACACCATAAATGAAGTCTGAAACATTTAACCAGGAAAGCACAAATGCATGCTATTTCAAGGTTAATTGAGTGACCAGGACAAACCTATGCAGCTGACCTTCCTGGGCTTTCCAGGACTTCGGCTGTGAGATACAAAGCCACCCTGGTCCCCGCTGTGATTCAGCATCAGCTGCCATCTGCTCCAGCTTAAATCCTGGTGGGGATGATTCCAGGACTGGTTGGGGTTTTTTTCAAGAGCAGCAAGAAGTCCAGGATTCTCCCAGATATTTGAGATGAAGGGATTGATCCAGAGAGACTGAATTGAGAGACCCCACTACCCAAGACAAGGCTGCTGGCCATTCTCTCCTCTGTCCTAACTCTCTCTCAACATCTGCTCTCCCCCCCCCCCCACTGGGAAGATAAACACTTTATCACCCACCCCTGACTGAGAATGGGGCTGGATAGACTATGGAACCCATTTCCAATGTGTCATATCCAAACCGTGGAGTTTCACTGTCTTTGTAGAGCCAGACACAGAAGTAGAGCTGCGTTTTTAGAGTAAAGCCTTTCCCTACTTGGCTGGCACGCTTCAGAACTGCCATCCCCTCCATTACTGCTCCAGGCTGCAGAGAGCATCAGGCACACCTCCCTGCCAGCAGGGTTCCTGTCTAACTCCCCATGAAAGAGAGAGCAGGCCCATCCCAAATCAGAAGCCTAGTTCCGTGCCCAGTTCCCTAAATCTGGGGTTGTCATGATGCAGAGGACTGAGAAAAAGGAGAGAGAGAGAGTGTGGTATCGGGGAGTGTTGTATTGTTCCTTTAACACTCAATATGCTCTATAGGCTACTGACTCACTTAACACAGCTCACGTATTCTGTCTACATATCACAAGCCACCTGCTTATTCACTATCTCTGCCTAACAAGTCTTATGAGTTTCATCCATTCTGTTTACTTTTCTTGTCTTCTCTGGAAGAATTGAATATTCTCAAATCCTACAGCAAACACACATGGTAAACAGAAAGACCTAGGGAAAAAATAAGATTAAAAAAAAAAAAAACAGAGAAGACACTTGATTTATAGTGGCAGGAGGAACAGAAACCAAAACAGAGAGTATCTGACTCACAATAATGGTGGAGTTTTGAGCAGAAAGTGGCAGGTGCCTCCTGCTAAGGGGTGACAAAGTGCCAGTCACTGGAACTGCATGGTGCTTCAAGATTCATCAGGAGCCTCTCTTCCATCGCCTGTTTCTGCTCCTTAGATAGAGATAAACCATAATTGACACATTATTATTTTATTAATACATAATTATTATAATTATTAATGATAATACATTATTTTGTTGCTAACCAGCATAGTTAATCCCAAGAAGCCATCCTTTCCGGTCACCTCTCTTCCACTTCCTGCCCCCACTATGCTGAAAATCACCCTTGGGATAAGAATAAGGATGGGGTCCTTGGGATTGACATGTGGAAGGAGAAAGCTCATAGAGCCAAGGAAAACAGGGCAAGGCACCACAGGACAACTGCTATGTGTGAACTTATTTGTTTGTTACATGACTTATTTTGAGAAGTAAATGAACACAGTAGAAGGTCGTATCTTGGACCTCTGAATAAGAATGATAAGAACTGCAAGCAAATTGTCCAGTTCAGACCATGCCATAGTTTCCTTGGACCACTGCAACAAAGTATCACACACTGAATGGCTTTTAAAAAAATTGTCCACACAGTTCTGGAGGCTGAAAATCTGAGATCAAGGTGTCAGCAGGATGTTTCCTTCTGACAGATCTGAGAAAGAATCTGTTCCATGCCTCTCTTCTAGCTTCCAGTGATCACTGGCGATCCTTGGTGCTCCTTGACTTGTTCTTTGACTCCAGTTTCTGCCTCCATCGTTACATGGTCTTGCCCCTGTGTCTCTGTGTCTCTTCTTCTTCTTGTGAAGAGACCAGTCATAGTGCATTAGGGACACATCCTATTTCAGTATGACCTCATCTTAACTAATTGCATCTGCAATGGTCCCCTATTACAAATAACGTCATATTCTGAAATGTTGAGGGTTAGGCCTTTCACATGCCTTTTTGGAGGACACAATTCAACCCATTACAGTCCACAGTTGAGAAATAAATTTTATTTTATTTTGAGTACTCATTCTCTATATGATGGTAGGAACCATCACACCCTGACACTAGGAAAACTACTTGAGTTTTGAGGTTTTCCAAGTTTAAAGAATGATGGTAGATTCATAACCATTGGCAACCCTATTCTGAACACATATATAATGTTCATCTATAGATAGCTTTAGATATAGATATAGATATAGATATAGATATAGATATAGATATAGGCATAGATACAGATATGATATAGATGTCGATAGGTAGCTCACACGGTGTTAACAGTGGTTACTTCACAATGATTATCTCTTAAGGGGAAGTGATGAGAGACTTTCTATATTGTAAATTATTATATATTTGAGTTCTATAACAAGTATACTTTGTAATCAGAAAAAATAATAATGATACATTTTCAAGTGGTTAATGAGAGAGAAGTGTGGCTTTTCCTTCCCTCATAGCCTCCACATTTAGGTTCTCTTTAGGAGACAGGATAAGGATCATCATAAGTAACATCATAACTAAGGAAGCAAACAGGGGAAGGGCCATATGAAATTTGAAAACTTGTATTCTGTGCCACAATTGCTTTGATAGGATTTGCCTTTAGACATTATCCTTAGTTTATTTTTCATTTTAAAATAAACATTAAAGGAAGACCCAAGGTTTTCATGTTTATCCAAAGGAGGCATAGGTTTTCAATGTTGAGAAGCCCAAGGGCACATGGAGGAGAAGACACTATGTACCTGAGATAAACTGCTTCCTGCAGCCAGGCATTGAGGCTTCCTGTCAGCCAGGGCAAAAAGGAAGCATTGGATTTCAGAGTGTGTATCCACACTGAGATTCCCTGGTAAAATACAGGACACCCAGTTAAATTTGAACTTCAAATGCATAACAAACAACTTTTTAAGTGTAAACATGTTCCAAACATTGCACAGGACACACTTATGCCAAAAATTATTCTTTGTTTACTTGAAATTCAATCTTTTGTGTACTCATTTTTTTAAATTGTGATAAAATACTTGCAACATAAAATTTATAATCTTACCCACCTTTAACTGTACAGTTCAGTAGTGTTAAGTATATCACGTTGCTGTGCAACCAATCTCCGACACTTTTTCATCTTGCAAAACTACAACTCTGTACCCATTGAATGGCAGCTCCTCATTCTACATCCACTCCCAGCCCCTGGCAACCACCTTTCTACTTTCTGTGTCTATGAATTTGACAGCTGTAAATACCTTCTATAAGTGGAATTATGCAGTACTTATCTTTTTATGAAACTGGTTTATTTCACTTCGCATAATGTCCTTAAGTTTCACCCATCTTTTAGCATGGGTCAGAAATCTCCTTCTTCTTGAAGACTGAATAATATTCCACTGTATATAGACACCACATTTTGGGGGGTTTTTTGTGGGGTTTTTTGTTTGTTTTAATTTTTTTCATGTTTATTTATTATTAAGAGACAGAGCGTGAACAGGGGAGGGGCAGAGAGAGAGGGAGACACAGAATCTGAAGCAGGCTACAGGCTCTGAGTTGTCAGCACAGAGCCCCACGCAGGGCTCAAACTCACAAACCGCAGGATCGTGACCTGAGCTGAAGTCGGACGCTTAACCGACTGAGCCACTCAGGCGCCCTGGTTTTTTATTTAAGACTATTTATTTTTGAGACAGAGAGACAGAGCAGGGGAATGGCAGAAAGAGAGAGGGGACAACACAGAATCTGAAGCAGGCTCCAGGCTCTGAGCTTTCAGCACAGAGCCCTACATGGGTCCCAGAATCCATGAACCATGAGATCATGAATTTAAGTCAGATGCTTAACCAATGGCACCCCATACATTTTGTGTATTGAAACTCAAATTTAACTGGGCATCCTCTATTTTTATTTGCTAAATTTGTCAACCCTATTCTGAAAACATCAGTCTAGATAAGCTTTTTCTAGAAATTAGACCAGAGTAGAGGTTTATCCCAGAGGACATTTATAAAAGGAATAATAAGGGGACATAGCTGGCAATGTTTTTTCTCCATGATTTTGCACAAGCCATGGAAACATGGTTCAAATGAATCCTGGTTTTGCCAACACTCTGTGTCAGGAGTTCTTGAACCCGAGACTGTGTAAGAGATACAGGGGGTATGTGAACCCCTTGAAATCATAGGCCGTGTTGAATATATGTGCATCTTTGTGAGGAAAGAAACCAAAATTAGATTCTCAAAGGTGCCTGAGACTCCCAAGGAGGTCAGGAGACACTATCTTATTGACTGAGGACATGGCTTTGAACTCAGGGAAGGCATTCTTGCTGGGGGCTTGGGTATTATTATTGTTTGGGCAGTTGATTTCCTGAATATCTAAAATAAATATGGAGAAAATCTCAGCAAATTTAAAAGAGTGGAAAGTGTACCCATCTACTGAAGCATCCCTTTCAAATGAGGGATGAGTATAAGCTGCCACGCATTTCGCATCTTTCACAGAAGCTGAATGGAAGCCAGTTCATGAGTGATGCTGATCTTTGTGAAGTCCCTGATGATAGAGTGGCATACGCTTTATATACCAAAGCTCTTAAAGAAATAGATTAAGAAAAAGAGAGTGAGAAAGACAGAGAACGCCGCCTAGGCAATGGATAATGTTACTACCTGTAAAAAACAAATGACCATTTTTATAATCACCACTTTATGTTTTCTTTAGAAATCCTTCATCAATTTACCAACAGCTCTTACCAATGAGCTCAACTGGCCCCAAATCTCTGGTGCTACTGGGTTTCTGGACTCCATTAGTGGGTATGTATGTTTGAGTACCTTTAAACATTTCAACATATCTATGTAAGGAAAGAACAAGAGATGGGGCTTGCTCCCAAGATGTTGAAACGAGAATTATTAGGAATTGCTTCTAGAACATGAGTAACATACAAGAAACCTACCACTGACATAGAGTCCACTATGCAGGGGGATGTAATGCAAATTGAATTTTATCAGTGTTCACAAGGAGGGAATATTCTCATTGCAGGGGCTGTAGAGTTGACCTCTAGTGGATAAGACATAAACACATTACTGACTTTTTCTCATTCAAGGGACAAGAAAGTTTACTTGATTATTTACTCTCAGAAATTAATATCCATAAAGGTAATGGCTAAAATTAATAGACAAGTCTCAAGGTCCTGGAATCACCCTGGCTTCAATGCTCTGGATTTGAAGGTAGAGACAATGTATGGCAAATCTGAGTGACACACAAACCCAATTTGCTATGTGTGATTAGGTGTTGACTCAGAGCCTGGGGGCAGCCATTCATAGGTTAGCACCCCATTTTTTTATTTAATGGAGGACATTATATATCATAAATAAATTATTCGATTATTACCTTATTGTCTTCACTCATTCATCTAAAAATACTTACTAAATACTTACTACCTAATCAGGAATATATGCTACAGATGTTTCAAAGGTAAATGGGGTTTGACCTATCTCTGCAACCAATTAAAATCAAATAGGGCAGATTAGACAAATGTACAAATAATGATAATACAAGAAAGATGTGTCACAAGACAACTCTCAACACAGAGCTACAGATTCATTGAAGAAATAATTCATAGAATTAGTCAATAGCCTCTTCCTTTTGGGGTGTCAAGCCAGGGGCCCAAACCCTAAAGGATTTACAAGATTGATGTAATGAAAGAGGTAGAGAAAAAACAGGAAATGATAACCAATCTTCAGGAAAGGGCATTGATAATAATGTAGGAATCATCTGTGAATATAGGGAAAGCAAAGGGGATGCATTTTCAAGTTTAGGTGTAGGTTTTCAAGTTTAATCACATGAAAAATGAGGTTAGTGTAATAATGTTAATAGTATCAGTGATAGGGAGAGCAAGAAGTAACCTTCATGAGACATTCACTGTATGCAAATCACTACCCTGAGTGTTATGTAGAGATTTTTCTCATTTCATCTCTTTGTGAGGGAGCTGGCATTAATTTCTGCATTTCACAGTTGAGGAATCTAAGGGTTACATAGACAGGTTAAGAAACTTGACCAGGGACCCACATTAATGTGAAATGGTGGGATCTGTCATCATGGAACACTACACCAGAGAGTAATTTGGTGAGCAGGGGTCCTCCTGGTCCCCAATGCCCAAACTTTATGATTTTTTTTTTCATTCTACCTGCAGGAATGTTGCTCTCTGTAGTCTTTGTCACTTTGAGAGAATAGCGATGGGATGGAGAAATGACTAAGAATCAGAGAAGCCCTCTCCATGGGGAGACATGGCATGCATTGTTTCAAAGGTCAATCAGGGGCTCCCTTTCTATGGGCCCCATACTCCCAGTGGTCTGGGGCCCCCTGAGCACCAGGCTTAGCCTCTCTTTCTTCAGCTGCACTTGCTATTGTTTTTGTCATCTGGAACACATCCAGAGATAGCCAAGCTGAAGCAGCTTTCTGGAAAAAGACTCTTACCTATCTCCCCACTGTCAACACTGAAAGTGAGAAAAAAAAATTTAACTGGCCTCCACCAATCCAGTACAAAAACACCTGGAGATTTCTCTAAATTAAAGTTTTTATGACAACAACAAAGGAATACATTATGAATGAGAAATGGATATAGTTTATTACACTTTTAATGGAAGTTTAACTTTATGTTGAACCCTATAAAATTCAGCCACCTTTTGACCTAAAGCTTCACAAGGTTGCCATTGAGGAAATACCAGTCTGATGTTTAAAACAATTGCCAATGGGGCGCCTGGGTGGCTCAGTCGGTTGAGCGACCGACTTCGGCTCAGGTCATAATCTCATGGTTTGTGTGTTCGAGCCCCCGTGTCAGGCTCTGTGCTGACAGCTCAGAGCCTGGAGCCTGCTTCGGATTCTGTGTCTCCCTCTCCCTCTTCCCCTCCCCTACCCATGCTCTGTCTCTCTCTGTCTCAGAAATAAACATTTAAAAAAATAAAATAAAAAATAAAACAATTGCCAAGTAGTTTAAATCTTCCTTGGAGTCATCCAAAGAGTGAAAGAAGAATCCACTCAGCAGGGCCCAGTTGAAGGGAAAACTGGTTTCCTTATCTCTTCCACTTATAGCTCACACTCACCAACAGTTGCCCCACATCTCCTACATCTAATTTTCCCAAAAACTCTGCCCCAAAATAGCTCCTGCTCCCAAGCAGGCTGTTCAGTTGTTTTTAGATTTTAGTGAGGGGGTGACAGGGGGAGCCAATGTCCTTCTGTGTCTCTTCTGTCCTCAGACTAGGGGTTTGCTCCCTTCTCAGTGCGGAATCCCACTAGCCCTCCAGTCCCATGGCTGCATCCACCACCATCCTATCAGAGCCCAGCAGCAGACAGATGCCCATAGGAGAAAGGCAGTGGGGAGAAAGGGAGAGGAGAGTTGCCAGTCTTTAGCCACTCATGGTTTATAATCCTTATAAGGGCTGTGCAGAGACATTCTAACACCATCTCACAAAGGAGGTGACTGGCTAGGTGTGCGTTAGGTGAAAGTCATCCCTATCCTAAGCTAGTTGGTGCTGACTTAGCACCTTCTTGTATCAGGCTCTGTGTTGCCATTTACAAAACTTCCATCTGGTTCTGCAACTTACTCATCACTGACTCCAGGTACTGTCCTTATCTGTTGTGTTTCTAAGGATGTGCGCAGCACAGCTGGCATGCTGTAGGGTCACATACCCTGCAAGGGCTTTTCTCTCTATGTGTTTGTGGGGCCCCAGGCTATCTAGTCGTTTCTCTCCAAGAGCTCTTTCTGCCACCTGTTTGTGTGTACTATGCCTGTGTTCTTTGCCACCCAGCTGGAATGGGGGAAATCTATTCAGTTCCTTTTGACAGAAAAGGAAATTCTCTGAAATCTGAGTTGTAGCAGATTCCGCCAGTAAACAGACACATAGCAGCATGATAGTCATGTGTGTGTCACCATTCAAGACATCCCTCCCAGCAGTAGGTCCTGTTAAACCATTTCTATAATCTCATGCAAATTATATACTGCAGATAATCTAGGCTGGGCCAATCCCCTTCTTAAAAGAACAAAGATTTATAAAGCATGTAAAAAATATTAGAGAGATTAGAAGATTAGATTAGAGATTAGAAGATCCTCTTCTGCTGGAATCAGGAGAATGAAAAGAATATTGACCCAGAAAGCAACATGTATGAATGACATGGGCAGCTTCCATGGGCATTTTGAGCAAATGTCCTTCTGAGTCCAAATGCTTATCAAAATGGGATAGAATTTATGGATTTCTCTCTTCAACTGGATCTGTAGATAGTGCTTCTTATTATCTGTGATCAGCATCATGCTTTGGGTATTAACAATGTTCTTTAGAAAATGTACCTTTGAAAGCAAAGGATGCATGGTGCCTGGGTAGCTCAGTCAGTTGGGCATTAGACTCTTGGTTTCGGCTCAGATAATGATCTCACAGTTTCGTGAGTTCTAGCCCCACATCTGGCTCTGCATTGGCTCTCTATCATCTCTCTCTGCCCCTCCCCTGTTTGTGCTCTCTGTCTCTCTCAAAATAAATAAATAAACTTAAAAAAGAAAGAAAAGGAAAGAAAGAAAGAAAGAAAGAAAGAAAGCAAGAAAGCAAGAAAGCAAAAAGATGTTGCTTGGGAGAGAAAATGGTTACTTTCCTTTTCTTTTTCCAACATACCCTCCTCCCTCAAAATTTAATATTTTTATGAGGTAAATGTAACTAATTGAAATTACATGAATGCATTAAAAGACAAATACAACCCCTTACTTTCACAAATCTTTACATCCTTCAGTTGATTCGATGTTAACAAAAATCTGTTCTCTTGACTCTTAGGCTCGAGAAAATTCAAAAAGCAATATCGTTTAAAACCATGTGTTTTATTTTATTTTCCCAATGTGATTCTGAAAGTAATTGAGTGGTTCAAAGACAAAAAAAAAAAAAAACGAAAACAAAACAAAACAAAAACCCATCCTATGAGGTTGGTAGCATGGGAGCTGGGAGCCCAATAGCCAACATTAGAGAAGGGAACTATAATTGTAAGTGAGAAGAAATGGGTATTTTTTTAAATTAAAAATAGTACTTCATGTTCAGATCATGTTCAAAAGCAATTAATGTAAGGGAAAAATCCTATTTAAGTTAAAGAACACAAGGCCCAGTAACACATATGGAAGTATGGGAAACAATACCAAAATTCAGGAAGGAAGGACTTCTAGTTAAAGCAATTATCTAAAACTCCAGAGCCCTGTGAGTTGGTGTGGTAGAGTTAGGAGGAAGACCACCTTTACAGGTACAAGGGTTCTGGTTCTGTATGGCCTTCAGTGGAATATACAGCAGTCCTGGACCTCATTTATATGTTGAAGTTGAGTTGCACCTAGCAATCTCTGAAGTTCTCCCCAGTATTAAAGTTTAGTGGCTTTAGGGCAACGTGTTATTGAAGTCCACATCCTACCTTCCTGATGCTGCTTGGTTTAGAAACATTGGAGGAAACTGTTGAGAAAATATGCTCCTGCTTCTCCCCACCAAATATGCTTTTCTCCACCCCTTAACTGACCGTGCCTTCAGATAAGACTTGGCTAATTTTATGGGTCAGAGCCTGAAAATTTCTAGGAACCATATTTCTCTAGGGCCAGGGTCGTTGTGCCATAAAGTTTGAGCATCTGCATCATAAGCCCTGCACTGTGTGGTGCTGGCTACTTGACCTGCTACTGGTTTAAGTAGCACTCCATAATTGATTGTCCTTTATGGGTACTATTTCCTCTAAGCAAACCTCAGAAAGAGAACCTGGTAACTCCAAACCCTTAACAAACATAAGCACCTGAACCTAACCACATCTAACGTGAGCATTTATGGTGCCCAAAACCCCTTCTGAAAGTGGGTCCAGGAGATGGTCCAGTCAGTGGAGTTCCACAGGCCAGGGGTAAATGGTAGAGAAGTCCTTCAAAGCTGGAGAGCAGAGGGAGGAAAAACAGGGCAGCAATCAGAGCTTTAAAAATAAAAGGTGAAGTTAGCCATTAAAAGTCATGAAAGCCAAGGGAACCAAAAGCAATTACCGAAGTTACCATATCAAGCTGGAAAGAGAAGAGTAAGATCAGTAGGTCAACATAAGTGGGTGCCAACTACATGGAATTTTGTAGAACAAATGTCTCTCCCTCTGCCACTGGCTTAGATTTGCTATTTGGGGCCAGAAACATAGTACACGCTTAGAAAGAAATAGACAAAGCTACTGTGAAAAGAGACACAGTAATGCTATTCAAGGACATTTAAACACACATCTTTGATGAGCGGTGTCCTAGAATCTGAGTGTTAAAGGTTATCTATTCTCTCCAACCCAATAGACGTTATATGAGAGAACAATTTTGAAAAGCAGTGTATAATTCCAAACCAAGTCACTTGGGGTGTTAAAAACAGAAAATTGGAGAGAAGGGATTTGCAGCTAAGATTTGCTAACCTAATTTCATGTTTTAAAAAAAGACATGTAAGTACTAAACACTAATGGACTTAATAACCTTATTAAATCCATTATTCAAAAATTACATGTGATGTAAGTGCAAATGATTAGTCATCTTATAATTATACTTTGCAAAACAAATAATTAGCCAGAGAGGTGGTCATTTGAAGTTAGATGAGGCTGATTGGAGTGAAATACAGTCTACATCAGAGATTCTCCAAGTGTGGTCTGTGGACTGCTGGGAGGTGGGTCTCTCAGGCCTTTTCGAGGGATCCACAAGGTAAAAATTACTTTCACAACAGTACCAAAACAGTATTTGCCTTTTGCACTGTGTAGCCATTGGTACTGATGGCACAAAAACATGGTGGGTGAAATTGTTGACATTTGAGCATGAATAAAGGCAGTGGCGCCAAACTATGTTTATAGTCACTGTGATCTTCACCTCTACACAACCCTCGTTTTAAAAAATAGCCCGGGGGTGGAGGGCAGCTTCCCCTGAAAAGTTCACCTACTGAGCAGAAGAATTATTAATTTTTTTAAAGTATGTCCATGATTTTTTAATAATTTCATCAGATGAAATGGGAGGTATGCATAAAGCACTTGTACTGCATAAGAAAAAATATGATTTTCTTAAGAAAAAGCACTTTTGTGAGGGAGTTGAGAGCTGAATTAGTCAGTTTTTCATGGAACACTGGTTTTATTTAAAGATCTAGAAAATAAATTATAGTTATTCAGATTGGATATGTGGCAGATAGTATATCTGAAATGAAGGAGCTTCAAGGAAAACAACTGACAGTATTGACCGTTAATCATAAAATTTCAGCTTTCAAAGAAAATTCTGAGTTTTTGAAAACTTGTATTTTCTGTTATGAACTTGACAGCTTCCTAATACCCAAAACTTTCCTGATATGTAGTGCTAGCAACAAGTATGATTTTTCAATATTGTATCATAAAATGTATCAACATTTATAATATCCACATAACTCAGTGAGCCAATATTTTCTAAATGACCAGTATATGATGTATAAAACCATGCATGGGTAAAAGATCCATTCAAAGTACAAGATAGACCAATGCATTTTAATGTGATGTGGTGCAAAAGTTCATTGATATAATTTCAGATTCCACATGACAACTAATCAATCTTTAAAGTAATACCACATCTCAAGTTTTGGTATAGAATCAAAGAAGACTGTCCATACTTATCTAAAAAAGTAGAGGTGCCTGGGAGGCTCTGTTGGTTAGGGGTCTGACTTTGGCTCAGGTCATGATGTTGCAGTTCGTGAGTTCAAGTCCAGCCATCAGGCTCTCTGCTATCAGCATGGAGCCCACTTCAGATCCTCTGTCCCCTTCTCTCTCTGCCCCTCTGCCATGCACGTGCACGTGTGCACACACTTGTGCTCTCTCTCTCTCAAAAATAAATATAAACATTTTTAAAAAGATATTAAAATGTTACTCCCTTTTACAACTAACTGTATGTTGAAGATGAGACTTTCTTCACATAATTCCATCAAAACAACATACCACCACAGATTTAATGCAGAAGCAGAGATGAGAACCCAGACTGTCCTCTATTAAGTCAGACAGTAAAGAAATTTGAAAAAGTGTAAGACGATGCCATTTTTCCCACTAATTGGAGGAAGGGTTGGAAAATATATATTTTTCAGAAAAAAATATGTTACTTATGTTAACATGTAATGGGTTTATTTTTATTATTATTATTATTTTAAATGAATCAATAATTAAATATTCTTTTAAATTTCTAAGTTTTGATTTCTAACATATAATATTGACAGGTATAATTCACATTTAATTTTCTTTAAAAATCTCTCGGGGTTCCTTAGTAACTTTAAGAGTATAAAATGGTTCTGAGAGCAACAAATTGAGAACTTCTGTTTCAGAGAATGAGTGTGAAAAAGAAATGTGGCTGTGGACAAAAGCTGGGGGGAGGAGTGCCAACATTTAGAGGTTCAGGAAGAGAAGATAAGGAAGGAATAGTCCTTGGGGTGCCTGGTGGCTTAGTGGGTTAAGGGTGGGATTCTTGATTTCAGCTCAAGTCATGATCTCTCTGTTCATGAGTTCAAGCTCCGCATGGGGCTCCACACTGACAGTGCAGAGCCTGCTTGGGATTCTCTCTCTCACTCTCTCTGCTCCTCCCCTGCTCATGCTCTTTCTAAGTAAATAAACCTCTAAATAAATTTTAAAAAGGAAGAAATAGCTCTCAAAGTAGAGAGAAAACTAGAAGGGTTCAGCAGCCTAGAGACCAAGGGAAGAAAGTGTTTCCAAAGGAGAAGTGACTTTCAGCCAAATGCTGCCAGAGGCAGAGGAGGACTGGAACAGAGAAAGAGGACTGTGGGTGCAGGGCGGTGATCAAGGGAGACTGGCCAGAGATGTCTCAGTGGGGAGAGATGGAAACCTGACTGCAGAGAGTAGTTTCCAGGAGGTGATAAGGGAAGTGAGCATCAACAACTTATTTAGTAAGTTCCCTTTGGGACGCCTGGGTGGCTCAATCAGTTAACTGCCTGACTTCAACTCAGGTCATGATCCCAAGGTTCCTGAGTTCGAGCTTCTCCACCTTCTCCGGTTGGGCTCTGTGCTGACAGTTCAGAGCCTGGAGACTGCTTTGGATTCAGTGTCTTCCTCGCTCTCTGCCCCTCCCCCATTCATGCTCTCTATGTGTGTCTCTCTCTCTTAAAAATAAATAAATATTAAAATAAATAAAAAATTAAAACCTTCCCCATTAAAGGGAGAAGAGAAAAGGGGTGATAGCTTGTGGGGAATCATTTTTAGATGAGAAATCCTACAGTATGCTGTTAGTGAGAGGAAGTTCCAACAGGGAAAGAAAGGTGGATGAAGGAAGGAAGCAAGGAAGGATGGAGAAAGCAAGAAGGGATGGAATGAAGGCTCAGTGCACTGCCCTTTGGGCCAGAAGGACCATCTGTAGAAGCCGTAACTCCTAGCCAAGGACTCTTCCTGCCATATACTGACAAATCTCTCCACCTGCAAAACTTCTCCCTTGATTCCACTCATTTCTAAATTTTCACTTTTTAATTTAATTACTCAAATAATGAATACATTTTCATCTTACAAAACATACTGAGGTATATTTATAGTAAAAAGCCAAAGCTTTCCCCCAATTCCACCCCCTTTCCCAGGAGAAAGCCCTATTATCAATTTAGCGTGATTTTGTTCAGATCCCTTCTGTGTGATTACGTGTGTAAATCGGTACATAAAGAAATATTTCATTAAAATATCCCCATAAGTGGCATTAAACAGTGTATAATACACTGTAAATTAATGCTTTGCTTTAACAATACTTCTCAAAGCACTTTCCATTCTTGAACAATTCTGCGTGGTATTTCATAGCATCGTACTGATGGACAGTCCATTCCAAATCCTCATGATACCCAATAATGCCATAATGACCATCCTACAGTTCTCTTTATGAATACATGTGACAATTTATTTAGAAAAAAATGGAGAGAGGAGCGCCTTGGTGGCTCAGTCCATTAAGCATCTGACTTCAGCTCAGGTCATGATCTCATGGTTCATGGGTTCGAGCCCGTGTTGGGCTCTGTGCTGACAGCTAGAGCCTGGAGCCTGCTTCAGATTCTGTGTCTCCCTCCCTCTCTGCCCCACCCTTGCTCATGCTCTGTCTCTGCCTCTCAAAAATAAATGTTAAAAAAAATCTACATAAATAAATAAACATCTAAGAAAAAATGGATAGATCTGAATGTATACATTTTAATTTTTCATCATCTCCCCAAAAAGCTATCCCAATTTATATTCCCACAAATAGTCTGTGAGAATATTTGTTTCCCTGTATCCTTGCCAATACTGAAGATTGTCCATCTTCTTAATTTTTTCCAATCTAACAATATTTTATTGTTATTCTGATAATATGTAACCTGGTTACTAGTGAGTTTGAGCATCTCTTCATGAGCACTTACACTCACCTTTGTCTTATCTAGTTACCCTTTGTTCACGCTTCCACACTCACCACCCAGGGATCAGTTCCTTTAGACAGCCTCCTCAGGCCAACCCCCACCTGAGTGGATGATTCTCTCCTGTGCTCCTAGTGTGCTCCTTCAACCTCAATGTCACCTCACTTGTCAAAACAGTTTATGTATTGTCTCTCCACTCCGCCCACCCCACCCCAGACTCTGAGCATCTTGAGTACAGGAATTAGGCTTGACTTTGCTCTCTAGCCCTAGACCCTGACACATTATGTGGCACCATAATAGGTACTCAATAAAAGAACTACTGAATAAGTTCATATTGATATCACTTTACATTTGTAGAGTGCTTTACAATCTACAAGCCTCCTTCCCTTGCATTTCCTCAGATTGCCTAAATCAAGTCAGATTTGCAGGAATTAACATTTCAGGGAAAACGCTAGGGATAAGGGAAAAGGAATATAAACAGAATGAATTGAATCACCAGCTGCATGATGTGATGCATGTAAAAATAAATCAGTGTAGCTTAAGCCCTTGGACTTCTAAGCATGTTCTATAATAAATGTTCTACAAGAAACTAGCAAAATTCATTTAAGTATTAAAATAACCACACAGTCAACAAATTGGAGAGAACAATTTTCAAGTAAAATAATCAACTCAATAGCCAGATAGAAGGAATAAAACAAATGAGAGATCTGCTAACAAGTGAATTTGGTCAATAATAGATAAGTCAAGCCTCGGTGTGAAGTTTTGTCCAGAATGACATAATTTTTCAATCCAGGTTGATCAAAGTAAATGAACAACCTCCAAATTTCTCTAGCAAAATTCCTATAACCAACTCAACCTGAGATTTTAGGCCATCTCAATGCTTACATAGAGAGCAAGAAATAGTTCATCAATATTCCCCAACACACTTCTGTGAAACATTAGTTCCACAAGATGTCATACATATTTTTTAAAAGATTCCTAGGGCAACTAAGTTTTGGAAATGCTGGTTTAAGTAAGGAGAAACACATGTATTCAGTATAAGGCTTATTAGAGCCTTTAATAAGGCAAAAAACCTTATGTATCTCCAAGGTATAATATGAAACCGTTTCTAAACTTATTTGACCGCCGAACTATGTAGAAAATCTCTCTCTCTCCCTTTCTCTCTATATGTATGCATTTAATGAGAAAGATACATTTCAAGAAACTAGTGTTTCACAGCATCCTTTGAGAAGTGCTGTTTAGATTATTAAAACAATCTTTTGTGTATCACAAGTGATCTTTGTACATTATAAGCCTCAACACCTTAAATCTCTCAGTTTATCATAGTTTAATATTTATGCTGATGCAGTGGCCTACAATCAAATCTGAGGCCAAGAAAAGCCAGGAAGGAAGCAGTTACAGCTGATCTAAGTTCAGAGGACAGAGGAAGGAACCTTAGTGGGAAGTTAACTTAACAGGTAAGAAGCCTTGTCTGAGTACCGCAGCTCATGAATTATTGAACACAATGCCCATGAAGTCTATTTCCCTGCATTATTTGCTGCTCCAAATTCAAAATCTATCATGCTGTCTGACTAATCTTTTCATGTCTGAACTCCTAGGACCTCCTCTATAGCCAGCCTCACCACTGCACACACCCCTGCATAATTAGCCCATTGCTAGTCTCTCTGAATACACAACGAGTCATATTCTACATGTTTATCTCTCTCTGAGGCTGAAATCTTCATTGTTCCATGATGTGGTGAATTAGAGGTTACACAGGGATCTAGTATCAAAGAACTAGAAGGAATTTTAAGAATTCTTTAATCCATCTCCCCGGCCCCATGCTAGTCTGACTTCCACCCACATCAGAAAGAAAACTATTCACTCTTTTCTTAAAGCTTCCCAGCAGTAGTGGGCCCTGGATGAAGCCTGCCCGGTCTCTAAATGATTCAGTTTTATCCTAATCCACTCCCCTGCCCTAACCCTTCACATTAGATGTTACCATGTATCTCTCACTGTCTCTGCTACTAGTCTTCCACATGCCCTAGTCTTTTTCATGTGTCTCATTCTCTACGATTCGCCTTAATTAGGGTGTCAGAACTTATACCCAAACTAGCAGTGCTCTGCAGAGAGACAGAAATAGCCTCAGAAACTTCACCAGGACCTGATACATCACTGTTGTTTGCATAGTATCAGACTTAATTTATCCCCAAAACCTCGGATATGCTAAGCCTTTTGGGGAAGCTGTTGTTGCCTTTCTCCAAGTAAATTCTGCCTTGAGTCAACATAGAAGGTGATGACTTTTTTCAGTTTTAAATTTCACTCCTTTAATTTATCTGCATCATGCATAAGGCTCATTTTTTGGTCTTCTTCTTTGTTTTGTTTTCCGTTTGGTCATAGTGAAATGGTATGGTGGTGGTAGGTCATAAGAAGGCCCTCAGAGAAAGTGGTTTGTGTGTGTATGTGTGTTTACCTGGATCTATGTTGGGGAGAGCAACCAGTAGACATTCTGTGTTAGGTTTACCTGTTTTGAATTTTGATGTTAGAAATCAAAAGCAGACCAGTGTGTCCTCACATGAAATGCCTGTACTTCCTGGGCACTGGAGTACGTAGAGCTAGTCACAGAGGGAATTGAATATGGCATGCTTCCACGTCAGCCCCATACATTGAGGATACCAGCATCTTGGGCATTGGGGAAGGTGGGAGAAAGAGAACTTTCAAGTACTCCTCTCTGCCCCCATCAAACTACAGCACTGATGCTATTGCCTCTTCTACCAGCCCATTGGGCTTGGTTTTGATGTACAACAGAGGGCAAAGGGAAAAAACAGAAGGTCACACTGAAAAACCTGAGTCCAAGTAGGGGTAGAGGAGCAAGAGGAGGGGAGATTTGAAACCAGAAATGTCATCACAGTTAACTTTACTATGCACAGTATCCTTGGTTTCTCCTATTAATTCAAATTCACCTGACCCTGTATACAGATGCCTTTCTATCAAGCATTCTCAATTTGTTAGCATCTCAAAAATATTGTGCTATGGGCTTCTCAGAATACTGTATTGATTTTTCTGTCTCCTCGGGATTCCTGGGCACTCCATGAGAAATTCAATCCCTAGTATTTATAAGACAGATTATGCATTTGAGGTGGGATGAAAGAAAACGATACCTTTGATTATGTGAAATGATTGCTAGTGCCTAGTACAGAACCTTAATCTCAAAAGTCTAGATACTATTTCTGGTCAGAAATGTTAGTGAAACTATTCACCAATTGGCAAAGATTTTGTATTATTGCAAAGACAGATGCAACTGTTTCTATAATATTAATATACACTATTCGCTCTCCATGAGCAGGTCATGAGCAAAACAGTATTTCGGTACATAAATTCCATTTTTAGAATTATCAAAAATACATTTATGGCTAAATATTGGTAACAATTACTTTCCCAAAGGAAAATAACCCTTCTTTATTGACCGTGAAATTATTTTAGGATTGAACTCAGATCTAATGTCCATTTCCCATCTGCTTTTTTCAAAATATAATAAAACAGTCAAGGCAGAGGGCATAAATGACACAGAGTATAAAGTATTCATTTCGGGCTTCTGGGTAAGATAGCAGATTGAGCAAAGCATTTACTTCTGTCCCTTGAGAAACTCCACTAAAATGACAGTAAATGAATCTGTCCACAAGGACAAAGAGAACAGGAAGAGCCAACAGCCACAAAACGTTGGAAACCAGAAAGCAGAACAAGTGGTAACTGACTCAGTTGACTCAGAAAGCTGCATCCGAAGCCAGTGGGAAGGAATGTCAAGAAGCAACCTGGTTTACGCTGCAGATTCCCCAGAAGACTTGAGGATTGGTTATATTTGGTAGCTCTAGAAATTGAGGTGAGAGTAAAAACAAGGGTTGATTGAAAGATTGCTGAAGAAGCAGTTAGACCTGAGACTCTTTCCCAACTTCACACAGGTGGGCAGTTGCCTCTCCTTACTCTGGTATAAGTCTAGAGGTTTATTCTCTAGAGATGCTAATATCAAAAGCTTCTGGACTGAGGGACACCAGACATAAGTGAAAAGAGGAGCACCCCACTCCACATGCATACTGAATGCTGCGAACCACCCACCCCTAGCCCCAGAGTGCTGGCAACCTGGCTGGAGGGCAGAAGATCCTTCTGTAGGGAGTCTACACATCCCAGGGAGGAAAGACCCAGACACTGACAGCAGGGCTTCCCCGAGAAAGTCCCCACCAGCCCATGCTACAGTGAGGATCTGAGTCAAAAAGCCACACCCAGAGGTCCACTTTCCAATCAGCTTTAAAATTTTTAATCAGCTTCCACTTTTAAGTACAAGCCAACAAAGAATCCAGGATCATCGGACATCAGAGGGAAACTTTGAATGTGGAAAGACAACACAAAAAGAGATGAAGCAACTTCAAGAAAATAAACTATTGCTCTATTTTCTAAGGGAGAAACATTTTTCTTAGACTCTAATATCTTACCTATAAAAAATAACTAGAATTTGGGGCACCTGGGTGGCTCAGTCAGTTAAGCATCTGACTTTGGCTCAGGTCATGATCTCGCGGTCTGTGGGTTCAAGCCCCGTGTTGGGTTCTGTGCTGACAGCTCAGAGCCTGGAGCCTGCTTCAGATTCTGTGTCTCCTCTCTCTCTGCCCCTCCCCCACTCATGTTCTGTCTCTCTCTCTCTGTCAAAAATCAATAAACATTTAAAAAAAATTTTTACAATAATAACTAGAATTAGTATCTCCAAAAAGATAAGAAAAGATATTTTATTCGTGTAACAAGAATGTTACACTAAAATTAAAGAAATATTCAAAAAACAAAAAATATCACTTGGAAGTTATGCTAGTGGCATAAGCTAGTTTTCATAAAAGGATTAAAGATGAAATTGAAGAGATCCTCCAGAAAATAGAACAAAAGACAAAGAGATGGAAAATAGGGCAGAAAAGCTAGGAAAATTAGAAGACCTGTCCAGCTGACCCAATATACAAATAATAAGAGTTCTAAGGAAAAAAAGAAAGGAAGAAATCATCAATGAAATAATTCAAGAACGTCTCTCAGAACTGACACATGTGAATTTCCAGGTTGAAAAGGTCCCTGGGTGACTAACACTGTGAATGCAAATAGAGCCACCCCAAGCCTATCATCACAACATTTCAGAACTCTTGAACAGATGCTACTGCAGGTTTTCAAAGGATGGAGGCACAGAGCAGCTTCAGACAACAACACTGGGAGGCTGGGAGCCAATGAACTGATAGCTTCAAACTTCTGAGGGAAAATGATTTTAACCTAGAATTCTATAACCATCTGTTCTGGTTAACTATTGTTGTGTAACAAAACACTCCAAACTTTAGTGGCTTAAAACAACAACCATTTTCATTACCTCTCACAGTTTAGGGTATCAGGAATTCAGGAAGAGTGTGGCTGGCCAATTCTTCCTCTCCGTGTGATATTGACCATGGTTACTTGATGGTATCTACCTAGTGGTTGGGTTAAAGGGTCAGATATGACTTGACTCACATAACTGAGGCTTGAGAAGGAGAGTTAGAATATTGGGTTTGTTGTAGAATATTGGGTCCTGCTTCCTTTCCAGATAGGGACTTTAAAAAAAGGCTTTAATTTTTGGGCAGTTTTAGATATCCAGAAAAATTGAGCAGAAGATACAGAGTTCCTATATACTCTGTCATCTCCTCCTCAATTTTGCCTATTATCAATATCTTGCATTAATGTGGTACATTAGTGTGGTTATAAATGAAGAGCCAATATTTATATATTATTCTTAACTAAAGTCTACAGTTTACCTAAGGGTGTATTCTTTATGTTGAACCTTGCATGGGTTTTGCCAAATGCATAATGGCATGTATCCACCATTACAGTATCATATATCAGTATCACTGCCCCTACCCACAAAAACCTCTGTGCTCCATTTTTTAATCCCTCCTGTCTCTCCCCAAATCCCTAGAAACCACTTATCTTTTACAGTGTCTATGGTTTTGCCTTTTTCCAGAGTGCCACCTAGTTGGAATCATACAGAATATAGCCTTTTCATATTGTCTTCTTTCACTCAGCAATATGCATTTAAGCTTCCTCCATGTCTTTTCATGACTTGATAGCTCTTTTCTTTTTACTGCTGAATAATAGTCCATTGTATGGATACACTACATTTTGTTTACCCATTCACCTTTTGAAAGACATTTTGGTTATTTCCATTGAGGGATCTTTTGACATGGTTTCCAGCAGGATAGTCAGACTTCTTACATGGTGAATCAGGGCTTCAAGAGAACAAAGTTGCCAGGAATCTTAAAAATGGGGCCATAATTGGCATAGAATCACTTCTAACGTACCCGTTGGTCAAAAAGTCATATAACAGCCAAGATTTAAGGGTAAGGGTGTCAAAGATAATGAGGCCATCTTTAATCTACCACACCAGTCAATGAGAGACAAACTCTGATGGTCTCAGAGGTTTATTTCCTTCTTCCTATTGATTCCCTAGCAAGAAGATGATTCATCATGTTTGGGACTCCTCCTGTTTAACAGATAATCTCCTATACCATAAATAATATACTATTATTGTTAAATCGTGACTTACAAACACCAGAACCCTCTTTCCCTAAAAATATGTAGGCTGTCCTTGATATATCTAGTCTAGCTATGTCCTGTTTAAAAGACCTTTCTAGGGGCACCTAGGTGGCTCAGTCTGTTGAATGTCCAACTTCAGCTCAGGTCATGATCTTGCAGTTTGTGAGTTCAAGTCCCACATCGGGGTCTGTGCTGCCAGCTCAGAGCCTGAAAACTGCTTCGGATTCTGTGTCTCTGTCTCTCTCTGCCCCTCCCCACTCTCTCTCTCAAAAATAAACATTAAAAAAAATTTTAAAGACCTTTGTATAAGATAATGAGTGTTCAGAGACCAAGTGGAACTTGAAGTTTCTCCCCAACAAGTCTTATTAACCTTATATATGTTTTTAATTTTTTTTTACCTTATTTATGTTTATACTTACGGTGTAAGCTGTTTCTGGGCCCACATTATACCTCACCAACTCAAAAAATAGAAACATTTTTAGATATACAAATGATAAAAAAAAATAAGTTACTTTCCTCACATCCTTCAAACATTACTTTAAAATATTCTCCGTCAGAAACAATAAAAATGTGGTCTTCTAGAAAATAGATCTACTAAGCCGGGAAGAAGTGAAGACAATCTCCAGGATGATGAAGATGGGGGCTCTCAGGATATCTACTGAGCACTAGGGTGAGAGGGAAGCAAGTCCAGAGGAAGCAGGTCCAGAGGTTTCAGGAGAGATTTCTGCAAGATAAAATGAATAAATTATCCATTAGAGTATATTCAAAGGTGATCAAACAACTGTAAAAAATTTGAGGGTAAATTGATGATAAATACTTAGAAAATTAAGCAAACAAATAAAAGGCAACTATTAACTCCAGGGAAATAAAAGAATTTAGAAGGAAAGAGAAAGCAATCATACATCAATTGTGAATAGCCAAACCCCCTGCTCTATGGTGGGAAGTAAATAGACTACAAATCAAGAAGTGGACTTGAAAGTATGTTATTTAGAGATAAGAAAGAATATACCCAAAGAGTCAGTTAAGGCTGAAATTAGTAGCCTCTGGGAATGGAGAAATGGGGAAGGTAGGGGAGTGTGGGATTGCTGTTAATCACTATAAGCTTTATAGACATAAATAGTTTAACTGTCTTTGCTTACGTTTACCATTTCATTGAGCCTTGCTCTGACCACTCTAACCCTATTTCTTCTGCCTCCTTTTTTTCATAGCACTTACCGCCTTCTAGCATCCTCTCTAATTTGTTCATTCAGGATGCTTACTGTTTTTTTCCTGATAGAATTTCAACAATACAGGGCAGTGGTCTTCATCGTCTTCATTTACCAGTATGACCCAGGTGCCTAGAGCAGTCTCTGGAACATAGTAGGGCCCATTAAACATCACTCAAGTAAAACAACTTTGGCTTTTTAAAATTATTTGCATGGGTAGCTTTGATTTTTAAAAATAAAATAAATAATTTGCCTAAAAATTCTACCACAAAGTAAAAATCCCATACTTAAATATTGCTCATACATCTTGCTTGTCTATCAAAAAATGTTATCATTAGTTTTCTCAGGCTTCGAAATGAATACTCCTTCAGTGCATCCCAAGTTCCCAACCTGATACATGTTTACCTTTATGAAACACTGAGACAGTTGGCAAGCACTAAAATATAATAAGTGAGGCTCACATAACACTTAAAAATAAATGATGATTTATGTAAGGTTGTGAGATATGAAGTTATTATAATAAAGAGAAGATACAAACATTTGAGGAGTAATCAAGTACTTCTGAGTTTAATTATCATTCATTAGTCTATACCTGGTCTTGTTTCAAAAAAGATTTTAGGGAAGCCTATAGAAGTATAAAGGATATAACATTAAATTACACTTAAATTAAACCTTGGCAAGAGAAGATAGAAAATCAAGGATGGGACAAAGAGAAGCCAAGAAAACGACTTAAAATACATGCAGTTATAAGCTGATACTGGTCACAAATTTGTCTCTAAACTCTGTGTCCATTAGTATTAGATTTAGCTACAATTAAACAAAGAAACTCAATATATGGGTGGTTAAAATAAAATAATATTTTAGTTTATTTCTCTCACACGTAAAATTTCAGAAATGTGGAATCCGGCTCTAGTGTGAGAGCTCAATTCCACGGGTTCTCAAGGATTCGGGGTTCTTGCATCTCACCCCTCTGCCTTCCCAATGTAGGAGATACCCCCATAGTCCAAGATGGGATCACTCTGGGCACCAAAATGGAGAAAGAAGTTAAAGAAGGAACAAGGGGCACTTGCCAATTGTTTCCTAAGAAATATTCCCAGAAATTGGATACTTCCCCTTCTATCTGATCGTCCAGAAATTAGTGAGGTGGCCAATTGCGGCTGTAAGGGAAGCTGAGTAAAGCAGTCATCACTGTGACATTATCATGTCCTACTAAAACTTCTATTAAAATGAAGGGGAGAGCTAGATCTGAAGGACAACAAGGGTGTGTGCCACGGCCTCATAGCAACCAAAAGAAGAAAGGGAAGAAGGTCAGGTTCAAAATCGCTGAACAATGTATAGAATCACTGAATCACTATCTTGCACACCTGAAACTAATATAACACTGTATGTTAACTCTACTGGAATTAAAATTTAAAAAACCTAATAAAATTTAAAAATGGACACAGTTGTCAAGATGACCTTTGCTCAAGCAACTTATAGTAGCTCTTGGTAAAAAAGATTAGAAAGGGATGACTCTGGAGAACTTCACAAAAGTGAAAAAGTTTAGTCTTACTACATTGATGCAAACCATTTTATAGCACTGTTATTTGTAACAACTCTTTTTTTTAATTTTCTTAATGTCTATTTATTTTTGAGAGAGAGAGAGAGAGAGAGACAAAGCGTGAGTTGGGGAGGAGCAGAGAGAGAAGGAGGCATAAAATCCAAAGTGGTCACCAGTTCTGAGCTGTCACCGACTGAGACACCAGGCACCCCACAACTCTTAATAATGTATTGACAGTTTAGAGAAAACATGTGTGCAAAGATTTGATCTTCTGAGTTCATTTGAACGATCCATTTTGAAAAATCATAATAAAATAAAGGTTTTTGAACTTTATTGTGTGAATGTCCTGATATACACCTTTGTATTTGTCCTGATATACACCTTTGTATTTGTTTCAGAATTAAAGAAAATTCTATTTACCTTCGCTTACGGAAAAGAAACCACTGCAATCACAGAGACTACCAGAATATTTCAAGAAATGGTATGTACCTTTCCATCGAAGCCTTCAGCAGTGTGCCTTTACTGATTGATTTTATTTCATAAGTTCCACAAAAGCTGAGTTAGAAAACAAGGGCCACCTAATAAAATGAACAGTCTCCCTTTCCAGCACCAGGGCCCTTCAAATACAGCATCTTACCTACAGCAGAGGAGAGAAAGAAAAAGATGTGGTGAGGATGTACACCAAGGCAAGGGAGCAGGTCAGTCATCCACAAGCAAAGTTCTAGAAAGGCAGGGCATTCAAGGCTCAGGAGGCAAGACTTAAGCAAGCCTTAGCAGAACAAGGGCTGAGTAAAATCAAGATCATTGCAAAGGCTCTGCCCTTCCTTGTGATGCAAAGTCTCCCACATTTCTAGTGGGATTTGGAGTTTTTTTATTTAATGTTTATTCATTTTTGAGAGAGAGAGAGAGACAGACAGAAAGAGAGACAGAACATGAGTGGGGGAAGGGCAGAGAGAGAGAGGGAGACACAGAATCCAAAGCAGGCTCCAGGCTCTGAGCTGTCAGCACAGAGCCCGACGCGGGGCTTCAACTCACAAACCACAAGATCCTGACCTGAGCTGAAGTCAGTCACTTAACGGACTGAGCCATCCAGGCACCCCTGAGATTGGAGTTTTAAGATAAATGGCTAAGTGTTTATATCTGAAATCCCCAAAGCCATTAAGAAAATGAATGTATTTTCAGAGTGTTGTGGAGACTTGCAGGTCTCCATCAGTTTCCCATGTTTCCCAGGACATCAGTGTCCTTGCCTCTCACCTACGTGGTTCTCAGCTCCCACCTTGGACCCAGAGACAGTCCATTGCCACAGGACTTCAGTGAAACTCCTGACTGATGAACCAATGCCTGGATAATGCCAAATGAATTGCCAAGTAATGTTTTGTGACACCGTGATGTAGAGATGGCAGACACTTAGGGTGGGTGTTGCCACTCCATCTTCCTAAGATGTCACTAGTCAACCTTGGCGCTCCTCTCTGCTACACCCAGATTCTGCCTCAGCAATTCCTACGATACAGCACATCTGACAATCAGCATCAACAGGTTAGACTTGGCATGTAAAGCTAAACCTATTTGCCATCCCTGTGCCATTTCCAATTCACAAGAGTGCTAAGGCTTTTTCCGGGCAGTACAAGTTTTAACCAAATATATGAGCAGCAAATAATGTATGTCTTATCATACATATTCTACACAGAATAAATGTTCTGCTAGTCTAAGAACAATATAAGTTTTCTTACTAATGAAATAATAGTTGCTATTTATTACTCTCTTACCAAGTGCTAAGAATACTTTACGTATAATATTTCAGCTTTTTTTTTCAACAAACTGTAAGGCAAGTATCAGTATATGTCTTCAGTTCTATGATACCACTGATTATAATAGCTCAAGGGAGTGTTGAGGGAGGAAAAAGGAAGGAAGAATTACAGTGTACACATTGATTTCAGGACTCAACCCAATGTCAAATGTGCTAAAATGTATTTCTCAGAATTGAGGAATTCTAATGATAGATACCCACACTGTTATAGCTGAGAAAACAGAGACATACAGAGACCAAGAACATGGCCTGGGATCACAGAGAAGTTTGCAGGGCTGGGATCTGTAGCCAGCTTGTTACACCACACTCAGACACCAACAAAGATACTACAGTCACTGGTCTGTGATCTAAGATGATCTACAGAAAGAGCTTGGCCTCACCTCTCTGCAGATGAACACAATGGACAATGTAGTGGAAAGTTAGAATTGAACCTGGCTGTGAATCATCATATACACAAAGTGAATATCAGCCCCTTGCACTTTCTCTTTTCCTTTAGTGAGCTAAACAAACAACCCCAAAGCTGTCAAAAGCTCTCTGTCAATGTATAATAAAACACAAAGAACAAAAACACCTGTGTTCAATATCACGCACGCTAGAAAATAATGGTGAAGAGGCCATATGTTTTTATTTAGAAAGACAAAACACTGTCAAAAGAAAAATCGGGATACAAAGTTGGATGGTATAGTTTAATTTATAGTGTATTATTTATTTTTTTTCTTTTTTTAATGTTTATTTATTTTTGAGAGGGAGAGAGGCAGACTGCAAGCAGGGGAGGGGCAGAGAGAGAGGGAGAGACAGCATCTGAAGCAGGCTCCAGGCTCTGAGCTGTCAGCACAGAGACCAAAACAGGGCTCGAACCCACAGACCGTGAGATCATGACCTGAGTTAAAGTTGGATGCTTAACCCACAGAGCCACCCAGGCACCCCTACTATATTTTTTTAAATAAGAGAAAAAACTAGCTTCACATATGAAGATCACAGAAAATATATCAAAATCATTACGTTTGATCAATTATGGATGATCTTTTTTTTATATATACTTTTCTGTTTTCTAAAGGTTTTATGTTTACACAGAAATAAACTTAAAGAAAAAACAAAACAAAACCTAGAAGAAAGTGAGTACAGGAACAGTGAAGGGCTTGCCTGGGATCCCATAGTTGAAGGGGTCAGGTTAGGACAGGAACAAACAATAGGACTCTAAGCTGCACGCTCCCTGTGCCTACGATGCCAGCATTTCCCTCTCTCCCAAGCCCCAGACTTGTCAACTCAACATTACTTTCTACCCACAATGAATGCAGTGATCTTTTGTAAAATCAAAAAGACCAAAGTAAGATGCTCCAAAAATACAAAGTACAATTTGTAGTAGATGTTTCTCCTTTTGTGGTATGCTGTCTTGACAGCATTCCTTTAAAATTCAGATTGTGAAGATAAAACAGGGGAAAAGAGATGGGAGAGAAGCCTAATCATGAAAAAAAAACAGGCATGTCAAAATGGGATCAAAACCTGTGCCTTCTGTCAGAGTTAAGTCTAATAAATAGGTGCCAGAGTGTAAGTGGGGGGAGGGCTTATTTCCTTCCTTTTCTTTAAATTTGCAATCCTTAGAAATGCCTAAAATGTAGACTTTGTCTAGTATAACTTCTTTGAAGATGCTCCTTGACTATTTTTCTAAGGATGGAATTCTACAAGGGTTTTTATTGCTGCTGTTGTTATTGTTTTAGTTCCTCATAATTACTCATTATTTAATGTTCTGGTTTTACTTCCAGCCTTTCTTCCTATTTACTGCAGCTTTTCCTCACTATGGGTTTTCTTTGCTATTATGCAGAATGTAACCTGACTAGCTGTGCCAAGTTATTTCAATTACTCCCCAGGGTTTTTATTGGGTATAGGAAAAGTCAGCCTTCTACGCCCTGCATATTTATGGCTACACTTATTTTTCAGAACCAGCAAGGGGGCGGGTGGTGGAGAGAGAGGGAGAAAGGAGAAAGAGAAGAAAGAGTTGAATGGAATATTAAAGACTTTCTTAAAAACTGTGTAGTAAGAATTAAAGAAACAGCTCTTAGTTTCATCTTGATGTTTCTGAACAAGACCTGGAAAATGTCTAGAGATACCTCTACCATGAACCATTGCCAGTGATTATAAAGCATTTTAAGATGTATAATGCCAAAGTCATCTTTAAGTTGGGTACTGATTGCCCAGAAAGCTTCCAGCTAAATCTTTACAATGGGCAAAGGCGATTTGCAGCAAACTCCTACAGCTCCCAGCTTGCCCAGAGGACCTGCGGAGCGGGGCCGCATAGGGACAGGGAAAGGGTCAGTACACCTTGTGGTTGGCTGGGTCCTCACAGAATGTCACCTCACTTCTCAGAGATGCAAAGCGATTCCCAGAGAACAATTGCAGAGGTATCCCACTCTTGTTGCTTCGTAAAATCATTTCATTTCCTTGCCATGTAAACTAGTAGACTGGTTTTGAATTTAGGCGCTGGAATTGGTGTGTGACTTAGACAAATAGTTTAATTTCCCTGGCCCGTTTCTGCATCTATATAGAATGTGGGTCATGGTTCAATGCACGCAATTGCCAAAGTTGACCCGGGATGTCACTCTGGGTTGCCTAGACAACAAGGTAGCCCCAGTAGGTCGCCTTCACCCTATTTTGCGGAGGGAAAGGCTGCACCCAAAGTCAGTGAGTGATGGGGTTCGGGGAACAAGCCTTGCCTTGTATGTTTGCCCCTTCTCCAATAAAGCCAATTTTTAAACTACATCACATGACATGCAGAATTCATCACAAAACCCAGATGGGGCCCACTTTGCACAGTGGGGATAATAACAGGACATACTTGAACTTCACAGGGCTATTTAAGGTTGAATGGGAAAAATGCAGTGCTTTCTAAATGTCCATCATCATTGCAAACTCCACCTACCACCTGTCCTATTATTTCCTCAGCATTTCAAAATATCAGTCACTTTTTCAATGTACATTGTTTCTTAAAAAAAAAAAGTAGATTTGAAAACACAAAAATACATTTAAAAGATGAACGCCCATGATGGGAAAGCCTGTTGCTCACCGAGTGTAAGGACAGAACAAGGGGACATCTGGGGTTGGGTCTACAGGCCCCTCGCGACAGCAGTGGGCAGGGTCATGGGTGAGGGGCAGCTGGCTGGACCAGGAGAATCTCACAGAAAAAGAGGGCTCTTCCTCTGGGAGGAAAAGGCTGAGCAAGGGATAAGAACGGGAAATGATTGGAGCCTGGTGGACAGCAGGTCTGAGAGTGACTGAGGGGAGCTGGGGCCAGGAACAGAGGAGAAATGGGCAGGACTTCAAGGCAGCCCTGGGGAATGGGTGCATCCTGGGCAGTGGGCTAGGGCTCCCCTTGCAAGGCTGGAGGAAAGTAGGACAAAGGCAGGATTGGGGTGGAGGGAAGTGAGAGCTACAGTGTGGGGCAGTAAGGATGGGTGGGGCAAAGGACGGAAGCTGTGGGGTAGTAGAGTCTGGAAAACAAGCTTTGACTTGTTGAGCTGGGAGCCCTAGAATATTCTAGAAGGTGGAGGAGCAGATGAAGGTTTTCAAATATGATCACCTCTCAGAGGTAGACCTATAAATGTGGATGCCAATCAATATCCATCTGAGAGTCCAGTGAGGCAAACATGGACCCCCAAACTACCTCTCATACCCATGCTGCATGTTCCACGTTTGGAGACCTTGGCATTGGGCCTCAAAGCCTCATGCTCAGTAAAGAGTCAATGAATGCTAGCTTTTATTTCAGCCCTCACTGTCCTTGCCTGATCTCACTGCTCCCATTCACACGTCCAGCAGAGCCAAACTTCTGCCACCTTACACAAGTCCTCTGTTGCTGCCTCTGGTCACCCTTTATTTGGCTTGAAGCTGCTTCAAGTGGAACTTTCCAGTGCAATAGTGAGCATGAGCCCCGAGGGAACCATATTTGTACTCTAGCACTGAGCTCAGCCTCTGCTGCACGTAGTAGGGAAAAGTCAAGCCAACACACTTTTTTTCTTATAAACTCAAATAACTCTCAGGAGTTACATTTAGCCTTTGAAGAGAAGAAAAGCACACACAGTAATCCTTTGCCAACCTGAATACCTCCACAGTGGGCAAAAGCCACGATTGGCAAGATTATACTTCATTTTTAAAATAAAAGGTAGAAGAAAAACAAATGTTAAAGGAGTATGCAACATGTGTTTTTAAGTAAACAAAAATTCACAAGTCATCCACTTCTAAAATAAACAAGACTCATATGCTTTAAAAGACACACAGATCCCAGCCCCTGAGCCCCCATGGCCACAGCACACAGCCTACAGAGGTGGGCACTCTGACCTACCCATTCCTGGGCCACGCGTAGCATCTCCACAGTTTCCCAAGGAGACTTTACTAGCCTGGAATGTCTTTTGTCACTGGTAGCCTTCCTCACTTTGATTCTGCAGGTTTAGCAAAACCTTAGTGTAAACCCCTATTTGGGGTCATTTTGTTTTCAGAAAGTCAAAAGTGCTTACAGGAATTCTGTTTTCCAGGCCTGATCTCCCACACAGTGTGAGGCCACCCCTCTCTGTGCACGCATGTGCTCCCCCACACGCCAGAAGTGGGAGCAGGGGACCAGCTGGAAGTATATAGATAAGAAACTTGGAGAATTTTTTTTTAATTTTTTTAACGTTTTTATTTATTTTTGAGAGACAGAGAGACAGAGAACGAGCAGGGGAGGAACAGAGAAAGAGGGAAACACAGAATCTGAAGCAGGCTCCAGGCTCTGAGCTGTCAGCACAGAGCCCCCATGCGGGGCTCAAACCCACGAACCGTGAGATCATGACCTGAGCCGAAGTCAGTTGCTTAACCGATTGAGCCACCCAGGCTCCCCGGAACTTGGAGAATTTTAACATGCTGCCACACAGCATGTGTCACAGCCTTACCTACCTGACCCCACCTCAATCCTTTTGCTGCAAACCGGATTTGAGCTTGAACTCCACTGCCCCTCCCCCACTCCAAGAACTTGCTGGTTCCCTTCTTTCAGCTTGCATTAAACCATCTAGAGAATGGGAGAGAATCTGGCAGACCAGAGAAACTAGGGTAAAGGGGCAAAATTCAGGGCAGCGTATGAAATTTATATTCAGGCCATCTACATGGTAAGGTGCTGGGAAGGCTAAGTGGGAGGTGGCGGGAAGCAGAGGGGTGAGGAGCAGAAGCAGAGGGAGGGGAGAGGGAGGAAGAAGAGAGCAGGGTACTACGTGTCCATGACGGCTATGAGCTCAGCTTCGTGCTCCCTCCTGATGGCCGCTCAACTGTTTCTTCTACAAATCACTGCTCTGAGATGAACCCCACAAGATTACCGGCAAAGCAAGTCACCTCATTCATGCACCGCAGCACAGTACAACTCATTCCTGTTGCTCTCCAGTGAAAAGTGAGGGGAGAGGCGAACCCTAAACTCATCTCCATGCTGATATTAAGTCTGCTGGTGTTTTTGAGCACCAGCTGCTGTAATAGGCACAAAGGATAAAAAAGACTAACCATTAATGGATGCATGACCACATTCAGGTCCTGACCTCTCACTGGCTGGCTCCATAGCCTCCGTGAGTCCCTCCCTGTTCTGAGCCTCAGTTTCCCTCTGTGTAAAATAAAGGGCTTTAACCAGATAATCTCAACTTCCATCCAAGCTCCATGGCTCTGAAATTCTAAATCAGACTGTTTTAGACCAGCAATCTTCAGGGTCACTCCATGGTTAAGTGTTTTGTTTTTAATCTGATTTGTTGCTCATATTTAAAACTCGAGAGCTCTTGCATAAAAATCCCATTTTTATCTATGTCTGAAAATCAGCAGTTCTGGCAACACAGCCACACCCCTGCCTGGCAATGATTGGTTGGAGCTGAGTAGTGGCCTGCCCTTCAGGTGGACTATGGGCTTAGCTACCTGGCCCTTGTGGCCATTTGAGGCTTCGGACCCCCTCCCAGGTCTTAAGTGGCCAGGGACTGTGCAAGTAAAAGTAGGACTTCAATGTACAACAAGTCAAAAGTGGGAAGAGCTCCTACAAGGTGACCAGGCCCGGGGTGAGAAGCAGAAGGAGAGAAGACGCTCCTGGGGGATGTTCTAATAAGAGTGAACATGAGAGAACCATCCATCCTGCTGTTAGACTTGCAGAGATTTGCCAGAAAGCAGCTTGCTTCCTCAACAAGCAAGAGAACTGTCGAAGGAGCTTGCCTTGGACACAGAAACACCACCATTCAGGCCTTGCTCCAAGCCAGAAAGAATACATCGATGTCTTTTCAGGCCCTGGCCAGCTAATTGTGTTCTACCTGGGGAATACCATCTAGGAGGGACCATTGGTCAGGGCATGATTCCTCAGGAGCATCCATTAGCAGGATGGGTGGATTTAGCTGGAGAGGTTTGGAGGTTGCTATTGTTATTACTACTTTTATAGATTTTAGCTGATATTAAGTACTGCAGGCTTAGTTCAGACTGCTTTAACAACAACAACAACAAACATAGACTATCTTATAAATGACATAAACTTATTTCTCACAGTTTTAGAGTCTGGAAGTTCAAGATCAGAGTGCTAGCAGGGGGAGTTCTGGGTGAGAGCCCCCTCCCGGGTTGCAAACTGCTGACTTCTCCTTGTATCCTCTTGTGACATGGCAGAAAGAAAGCGCCCTAGCTTTCTGCCTCTTCTTAAAGGGCACAGATTTGATTCATGAGAACTCCATCCTTTGGACCTAATTACTTCTCAAAGGTCCCACCTCCAAATATCATGATGATGGGAATTAGGTTCCAACGTATGAATTTTGGAGGGACACAAATATTTAGTTCATAAAATGTACCTTCTTTCACCCAGACACTATGCTAAGTACTTTGCATACTTTATCCCCATTTAATCCACAAAGCAACCCTATTTTACAGGTGAGGAAACTGGGGCTTAGATAAGTTTAATAACTCACCCAAAGTCCATTAGCTCATCAGTGGTAGAGTGTAAACCCGTGTCTGTCTCGTACAAGCCATGTCAGAGAGTGTCTATGCCTGCTCCCAACCATGCCATGCTGTCCCTCTTTCAGATTCTGGCTTCTAAAGCCACTATCTTCACTTCACTGTCACACTGTCAAGATGACCCATACCTGCCCAGAGGCAGCTGAACATCAGAATTAGATACCTTGACCCAGCACTCTGTTAGCCTTCCCTCTTTATCGAAAGTGATCCTCTCAGAAAGGGAGAGGAAAGAAAAAAAAGTAAAAGAAGGATGAAGAAACAAACTAGAAATGAGTATTAATCCAGGTAGAGCTGAATTCAGTTACACATACAAGAACGTATTATTTTTATTATCACTTCCCCCCACCATGGTCTCTATTCTCTAATAAAACAGATTCTGTGGCTTTAACTAGCTGTCTGAGCACTTGCTACTGTATTCTTGACAAAAATGCACAACCTGAATTTAATTAGGAGGAAACATAAGACAAACCCAAATTGAAGGGTGTTCTATAAAATAATTGGTCAGTACCCTTACAAAGTGTCAAGGTCATAAAACTTTGAAGAATTAGCCCAGGTTAAAGGAGACTGGGCTGACATAAAACTAAATACAATATGTGATCCTGAGTTGGACTGACCCAGAAAGTGTTGGGTCTGAGTTGGACTGACCCATGAGTGGGACAATCAGTGAATTTAAATAGGTCTATAGATTTGACAACAGTATTGAATTTCCTGATCTTGATAACTGTACCATGACTGTGAAAGATGTTCACTTTCAGGGAGTTTGGATAAAAGATATGTGCAAATGCTTTGTTCTATTTTTGCAACTTTTGTAAACTATTTCAACCTTTGAAAATTATGTTAACTTCTTGGAAATGATTTTAAAATGGAAATTTTAAAACAATTTTTTAAAAGCCACAGAGCACAGGAGAGAAGCAAAGAAATTATCTTGCCAAGCAGAAGTAGGCCCTCAGTAAGTATTTAGTAAACCCAACCACTGGGTCAAGTTTTTAATCTCAACCCAGAATGTTGGGAGGCAATGAGAGAAATTATTTATAACAAAACAACTGGGATGTTTCTATTTGGGAGCCATGATGCAGTGTGCTCACAGCAAAAAAAAAAAAAAAAAAAAAAAAAAAGCCAGGTTTTATTTTTTTTATTTTTTTTAATTTAATTTTTTTTAATTTTATTTATTTATTTATTTTTTTATATGAAATTTATTGACAAATTGGTTTCCATACAACACCCAGTGCTCATCCCAAAAGGTGCCCTCCTCAATACCCATCACCCACCCTCCCCTCCCTCCCACCCCCCATCAACCCTCAGTTTGTTCTCAGTTTTTAACAGTCTCTTATGCTTTGGCTCTCTTGCACTCTAACCTCTTTTTTTTTTTCCTTCCCCTCCCCCATGGGTTCCTGTTCAGTTTCTCAGGATCCACATAAGAGTGAAACCATATGGTATCTGTCTTTCTCTGTATGGCTTATTTCACTTAGCATCACACTCTCCAGTTCCATCCACGTCGCTACAAAAGGCCATATTTCATTTTTTCTCATTGCCACGTAGAATTCCATTGTGTATATAAACCACAATTTCTTTATCCATTCATCATTTGATGGACATTTAGGCTCTTTCCATAATTTGGCTATTGTTGAGAGTGCTACTATAAACATTGGGGTACAAGTGCCCCTATGCATCAGTACTCCTGTATCCCTTGGATAAATTCCTAGCACTAAAAAAGCCAGGTTTTAATACCAGTTTTTGAGTTGCTTGATCTAAAAGGTAAATGCAGATATGCTCAATGCCTGCAAGGTATCAAAACTTCCTATTTATCCTAAGGACCAAACGTATCTCCAAGATACACTGTTTGATTTTAATAGAAACTTTTGAGTTAAAAACATTTCAATTTGATACATTTTGTATAGAGGGGCACATTTCCCTCCTTATATTAGGAGGATTTATTCCCATTTTTAATATTTTCAAGGCTTTCAATCTCAAAGAATCATTAAACAGTGGAGACATTCTGATCCAAGTGGAACTATTTCTTAGCACTTATCTACACAGCCCTGCCTGGCTTCTCCTTGTTCCATGCAACTCATCTAGATAGAAGCAGGGCACCTGACAATGATTATAATGTGAAGAGAATGAGTTTTCATTTCTTCTGTTAGGTCAGGATTTCCATCCTGTACCTCTTGAATCTCCCCACCTATAGAGGGCAAATTCAGAAGCAAATATCTTCTACTTTTTTTATGTAATTGTCAATGGCAAAGGTTGCTGAAGTCCTAGGGGGTCTCCTTTCAATAGATCCCCCCCCTTTTAAATGTTTAAACATTTATTTTGAGAGAGAGTGTGCACATGGGGGAGGGGCAGCAAGAAAGAGAGAGGGAGAGAGAGAATCCCAAGAAGGCTCTGTGCTGTCAGCACAGAGCCCAACATGGGGCTCAAAACCATGAACTGTGAGATCATGACCTGAAATCAAGAGTCAGACTAAGCCACCCAGGGGCCCCTCAGTAGAGCTCATTTGTTTAGGATTTGAGATAAAGGACATTGTGGGGAAAGCTCCCTGCTACTTGTGTTGATAGCTTAAATGAATTTGCCATGTTTTTTTATCAGCTCCAAAGCATGCTGGGATGTGCCTTTTACCTTTGGTCTTCTCTTACTTCCCATCCTCTCATTTTCCACTTGATTTTGCCCCCACTACTCCCTCTGTTTCTTCTCCGATATTGTAATAGGTGCTAGAAATAGAAAGATGGACAAGACAAAGCCCCTGCCTTCAAGGAGATCATAACTACATGGAAAAGAGAGACAAATAAGGAGACAATCAGTGTTCTTCTGAAATGACACTAAAATAGAGGTAGGTTGAGGTCTCTGGAGGTGAGAGATATTTACCTCTGCCTGGAGAAGGAGAGGAAAACTTCACAGAGAAGGTACGTTTGAGCAGACTTCCCTGCAGGAAAAAAAAAATAGGAATCCAAAAAGCAGAGGGAGATGGTGACTCAGTGCAAAGAGGCTCCAAGGGCAAAATATCTTTGAGAAAGAGGAAGAGAGAAGTTCAGCGTGGCTGAGGGATGCTTGTGAAGCTGTGTCAAGTTATGAGACTATGAGGGAGATCAGAGCCATTCTGGGAAGGCGATTATATTCTTTTAAAAAATATATGTTTTGGGGAATCATTTATCTAGCTTGTCATAGAAATTCAGAACCACACTTGTGAATTTGAAAGCATTTTCAGTAGTAGAAACACCAGCAAAAACTGTCACAACAATTATTAAGTGCCTACTATTTTGAGCTCAAGGTCAATGTATTAGTCTGAATGTTTCTACTTATTGCAAACAACATTTTTAGAGAAAAGGAATTTAAATTTCTTGTGGCTGATTTTTTAACTGGATGTATATACATCATACTCTTCAAAATGCTTCCTCAATTATAAAAATATGAGCAAAATCTGCATTATTTAAAATCTAATGAAAGTTAAAAAAACATTATTAGATTTACTTTATGTCTGTGTATGATAGCACATTTTCCATGAACATTTTATACTCTCTATAACGCTTCTTAGGTTTCTGGTTCTGGGTACAATAGAGTAAGTATGCTCCACCCAGCCTGCCCCCCTGAAAGCTGCTATAAAGCCTTGTCAGAAAGTATGGAGCAGGTGCTAGAAGACTCTGAAAAGTAAATAGTAGCAGGTCGATTGAAGAAGAAGACCAGAATGAGTACCACCAAACCAGCAGTGAGGTTAGCATTTTATTGTCTTCTGATATCTCCCGACCTAGTCTCAAGGCTCCCCAAAACCCAGACGTGGACAGAGGCACAGAGAAAAAAACCTTCAGTTCTCACTCAGGAAGTGGGAAAGGGGTCTCCTGGCAGCGACATGGTCTCATAGAAGAATGAATAATATAATTCACATATTCTCATATAGGAACTAAAATGATCTAGTTCAATCATAACTGATGTGTATTGTTAAATTGACATCCGAAATGGATTACCGCTTACTAGCTGTAGGACCTTGAGCAAGTCTCTTTCTGCCCCTGGGCCTCATCTGGAAAATGGGCTGCCTGATCACATGCTCTTGGAGGTCCCACCTGGCACTGATGCCCCAAGACTTCACACATGACCTTTAAGGAGCATCAAGAGGCAGAGTTATGAAGCTAATGATATTCTAGCTTGAGGGCCTCCCAAGCTTGGCGACCATATGAATTTGTAAAATTTTCCAACTTAAGATATCTAACCACAATTGGTTCAGACCCTTCTTTCTTCCCACTTTGGCTTCCCTTTATGTCAGGTCTCATTTTTCTGTTTTGTGTCCTTTTCCTTAAAGAGGATTCTTTATAATTTCTTCAAGTTATATAAGCTTTAGAACTTGAAACCTGGATCTTCCCTTGTCCTATTCAGACAGTTATAGCAAAATGGCCTTAAACTTGGGATTTCTTTCTGCATCATGTATAAAAAAGCATCAAATATTTTATCGTAAATTAATTAACAAGTTATTGTCTTCGAACATCAAGAAAGGAAACACCTAGTTTTCTTTCAGTGCACAGCTTAACGCTTCTTCAGGGCTTCTCTGAATCCTCACACTTTATGTTCATTATTTGCCTCAGAACTATAAACTTCATAAAAATAGGGACTGTATCTGTTCTACTTACTGGTGTGTCCCCAACATCTATTGCAATGCCTGGCACACAGGAAGTAGTCCATAAGTGTTATCAAGTTAATGCATTAATTTCTGAAGACCTGTTATATTTAAATATACTTCATCTTGGGGCACCTGGGTGGCGCAGTCGGTTAAGCGTCGGACTTCAGCCAGGTCACGATCTCGCGGTCCGTGAGTTCGAGCCCCGCGTCGGGCTCTGGGCTGATGGCTCAGAGCCTGGAGCCTGTTTCTGATTCTGTGTCTCCCTCTCTCTCTGCCCCTCCCCCGTTCATGCTCTGTCTCTCTCTGTCCCAAAAATAAATAAACGTTGAAAAAAAAAATTAAAAAAAAATATATAAATATACTTCATCTTTTCCCATGAAGAATTTGAGACAGAGCACTTCTGTTCTGGGCCAGGCACAGAAAGTTACAAGCTCATTTATAAGACCATGAAAAGCATCTTACCAGTTGATCTGAATGCCCAGAATATGAAGGAATTGCTGCTATGGTCAACACTGATCCAGCAGTGGAAATGTACACTGAAATTTATTTATGGGAGAACAACCAATGCTGAGATTATGTGAAACCCTTCTTCTCTCCTTGCAGTGCACAATTCCTCATTTAAAATGCAATGAATGAGGGGTTCCTGGGTGGTTCAGTCGGTTAAGCTTCTGACTCTTGATTTCAGTTCAATTCAGCTCAATGTGAGTCATGATCTCACAATTTGTGCAGAGCCTGCTTGGGATTCTCTCTCTCTCTCTCTCTCTCTCTCTCTCTTTCTTCCTCCCTCCCTCCTCTGCCCCTCCTCCCCTCTCTCTCTCTCTCTCTCAAAATAAATAAATGTTAGGAAAAAAGGCACTAAATGAGCCGGAATTCAGACTTTGATGGCCAAAAAAGACCCCCTTCTTCCTTTAATTGGGGAAAGAATTCCTTTAATTCTCCATTGGACCACTTCAATGAATAAATAAAATGTCCCTATTTCATAGTCACACCTTTTCCATTTCTCTGAACTATAATTGTAGAGACCAGACTATGGATCTCTTAAGGGTAGTTACAGTTCTTCAAATGTCCCCCTTGTTTTGCCACATCCCACAGGCTAGGGGCTGTCTTTCTTTCCTGCTCACATCTTCCAGTTCCAAATGCTTCAGTATTTTCTACAACAGCAGCAGTAAAATCAGCAGCTGAGAAGAAGTCTATATACAAGAGGAGGAAGACAAGAGGGCTTGGGAGGGAGAGAGACAGCAAATGTTGATGGGGCTTAAAAAGGGTAGCAGGACAACAGGAAACGGGAATTAAGAAGAGAGAGTGATGTGGAAATTACCTAATTACATAATTTCATAAAACTGAGATTCCCAAAAGGAAATATAAATCATGGAAGGCACAACAACTCTGGAAACAGAAAATTCTGTGCTCATATTATAAATATTCAGCAGAAAAAAAAAAACCCTTAACATGTGAGTAAAGAAGAGTAGGCATGTTCTCTCCCCTTGAGTGGAAGTTTGTGATTGTTGTTTTCAAATTCGCCACACCCAGTTGCAATTGGCCTGCCATCCTTGTCCTGAGCAGCAAAGGGATGTGGGTGGTGTGGGCACTGGGAGGGGGCGGCCCATGTGGCAAGCCATGACAGGTTTTCATTTTCATTTCCCTCCAGCTCTGTGGGTGCTCAGCACCTCAAATTCCCAGCTGCAGTCTGGATAATGAGGAAAATTATTGGCCTGACCTGGTCCTTTAATTTTTTTCCCACTCATGGCTTGAGCTTTCATTAGTTTTCATTTCTCATTAAAAGAAAAATCAAAGAGTGAGAATTAAACACCTCTTGATTGTTATCCTATTGAAAATGGGAAGTTGAGAGTCATGGGGCTGGAACTGAATGAAAGGCCAGCCAATGAGATGAGTGAGACACCATGGGATATGTCAGCATGCAATGGCTGCCCTCCTTCTCTTTCCTCTTGAGAACGATGGGAACCCTCTAACACCCAGAAAGTCTTTGAGTCTGTACATTTAGGACTCAGTGTTGTAAAATCTGGCACATTCTCATTGGGTTTGGATGGGCATTAAAACTTTCACCAGCACTCAGTTATGTGTTTACCCCCTTTAAATGCTGCTCCTCAGACATAGAGTCTGCATCCAACCCATTTGTCAACTCCCTACTGTATGTCAGGCACATGGTACGTGTTCAGCAAACCAATGGAGAGGGTGAATGGATGCATGCGTGCCGAGATGAATTGACTGCTCTTAATTTCTATGTTTGTGTTCATATCAAATGTACCCTGCCTCACTAACATAAAGGGAATAAAAAAACAGTATGACAGTCCCTCAAAAAAAAAAATTAAGCATAGCATTGCCATATGGTCCAGCAATTTAAATTAGGTATATACCTAAAAGAATTGAAAGCAGGGACCTAAACAGATACTTGCACACCAATGTTCATAGCAGCATAATTCACAATAGTCAAAAGGTAGAAACAAACCAAGTGCCTATCAATGGATGAATGTATAGATCCATACAATGGAAACTTATTCAGCCTTTAAAAAAGTGGATATACTAACACATGTTACAAATGAACTATGAAAACATTATGGTAAATGAAATAAGCCAGGCACAAAAAGACAAATATATTATGATTCCACCTATATGAGGGACCTAGTTATTCTTTAATGAGTGTAAGTCTTCAATTTGGGATGCTGGAAAAGTTCTGGAGATGGATAATGCTGATGGTTGCATAATAATGTGAATGTACTTAAAGCCACTTGGATGCTCAAAAAAGTTAAAATGGTGAAGTTTATGGGTTGTATATTTAACACACAAAAAAAAGGGAAATAAAGCAACATCCATTTAATGTGCTGACATTCCTGAGTCAACCAAGGGAACATCAGCACTGCCCATATAGCTTGATTCTACTGCACTTGAAGAAGAGGCAGTCACCTTGTGGTCACACTGATTCAGGGAAACACGGGCCATTATGGCCTTCATGGCTGTGCACTCCCCTTTTCTCTTTGCAGATCTCTAAGAACACTCACTGACTCTGTCATAAGATGCACCTGTCCCCAGGCTTCTAAGGCTGGAAATTGTAGGAGAATCTTCCTTGTCCCTTGTCACCCAGCTGATGATTACTCGTTACTGCCGGCCAGCCTCCAAGGGACAAACTAGCAATAAACCTATATGGGTTCACTCTTTCTAGACTCCCAGCCTAAAGGAGCAGTGCCAGAGCTCAGCATTACAGACAGAAGGGACTGGGTTTAAGCAGCTCTCCATATTATTAGTTGTGTGGCTTTAGGTAAGTCACTTAAGTAAGCCTCACTTTTCTCATCTATAAAATGGGAATACTACTATACCTACCTCACACAGTTGTGCCAAGGTGTAAATGAACTAATAATATAAGTACTTAACAGTGTGTCCACAATAAAATGAGTATCCAATAAATACAATTTTCACATAAGAGATACATTACAGGTGGTAGCAAGGAGAGGGGGAGGGTGGTCATTCATCACAGGAGTTTAAATATATCACCTGTACAATCTGAACCTTGAACAGACCAGCCAGCCAGGAGGAGCCTCAGGAGTGAGCAGGGATCCCAGCAGGTGATTAACTGCGGCTTTCTAAGGAGATGGCTAGTTCTCAAAGAATCCTTTTTTACTTCTTCTCATCCCTCACCTAACGATCTTTGGAGTAGTTTCTCTTTGGTGATAGATGTATATCATGTTCTCACATCTACTAGAAAGCTTACTCATTCATGCTTAGGAAATATCTTGAGACTTGGAAATCCAAAGAATTTAGGATCATGTTAATATAATGCCACATAAACAGAAAACTCTTTAAGGAGAATGAAGCTTTCCCATCTGTGTGATGGTGCAGACAATGTCTGGTTGCACAGTGATGCTTCTTCCATGATTTCAGTCAGACTATCATCCCAATCGTGTTGAATTGAGCTCACTACCTTTAATTATTGTCTTTTAATTATTCAGGTGCATCTTCCCAAAACCTGGACAGATTTATAGAAAGGTAAGTGAAAGTGGGATATAAGAAGTTGTTTTTAGATTGGGTTTCTGATTTAAAAACAAAGAATGAAAACCCTCTGTGGCTACCCTGTAATCACTTGTACTGAGTACCAGTACCTTACTAGCCACTCCCAAACATTGGGACATTATCACTTCTTGGACCCGTGGGCATAGGAAGTGATTAATTTGCATATGTTCTTTAAGAAGAATCATAAAAAAAACACATACAAAGGGGATCAAATTTAGGTCTGGCCAAAGTTGCTGAACAAAAGACCAAAAAAATGTATTTCATTTTCTTGCTTTATGTGCTCATTTTGAGCTTAAAATTCAGAAGCAAGGCCCTGGGTTCCCAGAGAGAAAGTTTGAGAAAACCTTGAATTTGAAGTTCAATACACAGATGTTGGGATGTCCTACAAATCTGGACAGAAGTATCCAAGTAACACTTGATGAAAAACGCTGGGAAAGGTCCTAAAAAGATGGCATCACATGTGCCTACTGGAGACTTCAATCCACTCTTCTCAATTCTGTTTACTTCTGTGGTCTTTCCCTAATGGGGAAGTGGGTTACAGATTATACACAAGAAGAGGGAAAGAGAATGGTGGTACTGGAATGAAAGAAAAATAGCAAAATGTTATCCAAAAAGGGGGGCACGCAAAGATCCTTTCACAGATCCAGGCTGTGACATCAGTTCCAAAGCATGGCTTCTGAGTGTTTGCCATTCATATCCCATCTATGTTTCTCAGTTTGTCCAGGGACCCACTGTTGGATCATCCAGCCATCATTATATACGCCATGATTGGAAACGATGTCTGCAATGGGTGAGTTATGGAGAAAAAAAGTTTTAAAAGTTCTTGGACTCTGGATTCCTTGTCCTCCACTGCACTCCACTGCGTCCCAGTACCTGCTGTTGAGTTGAATTTCTCTGTCTTAGCAAGTCCCAGACATATGTGAAATCAACGGAACCAACCTGTAAAGCTGAAAGGCCCTTTTAAAAAGATCCAATCCATTAATTCTCTGTTCCAACTCACAACAAATGGGTATGTCATGCTACAAGTTCTCAATTGTAGCACAAGATAGATGCTGCTACTAGCCAAGAATCCAAACTGAATATAACGGCCTTTTAAATAAAATAAGGCTGAATTTCTGCTACCCCATAAGAATAGCTTCCTCAGTTATATTCTGATATAGGTACTCATGGCAGAGACAGCATAGGCTTAGAGCATTTGCAAAAGGACTGTGTATCATTTATGGCCAATTTTATGTATGCCCATGGCCCACAGTAAGAAAGCAGTTTTGCTAAACTGCTAATATCAGTAGTGATTTCAAAGTGTTGAATGCCTTAATTCCCCCACACCATTTTGGAAGGTTTTTCAAAAATTGTGTGTACCCCTAAGAATATGCTGCACATGTGAATGCCATCTGTCCTGTGATTGTGGCCAAAAAGAAAAAAAAAAGGTGAGATCAGATCTAGAACAACTCCCCAGTAGCCACCCACCCACCCACCATTTTAGAAAACAGAAAAGCAGAGCCAAGAGACATTATGTGACTTGCTTGATTAATTGATTAATGGCAGAGCTGGCCTCCAAGCCAAGTGGTACTAGAAATAGGTCATTCTACTCACTGCCCACCCTTTGCTTTCACTCACCAAGCTTTCTAAGTCTGTGTTAAAGACCCAGTTCAATGTTATGAAAATGTGTTTGCCCTCACCAATAACTCCACAAGTTGTGAGAGCCCTGGAACTCTCACAGCGAAGGAGCTGTAAACTTAATTAGTGAAGTGAGTTCAGGCCAAGAGATACCATGCTGTCCTGCAAAGATATTGAGTGCCAGACCCTGCTTTGGCACACCTTGGGCTGGTTTACCTCCCTCCCCAGAACCCCAAGACTCCCAAAGCAACACACTGGGGACCAAAGTCCCAACCTCTGTGATGAGCCACATGGAACTCTCTGGTAAATAGCAAACACCCACAAAACTTTCCATGAGCCAAGAGCTGCACCACTCTATATTATCTCATCCCCACAGCAGCCTTAAGACAAAAGTATGATTGTCCCCAATTTACAGATGAGCAAACAGTTTCAGCAAGGTGAAGGAACTCACTAATACTGAATGAGTAGCAAGTTTGAGATGCAGACCAGGTTCTCTGACTCAGTTCTGTGCTCTTTCCACAATCCACACTTGCCTTATTTGCTTTCTTTGAGACAGTCGCTTTTTGAAAAGTATGTATTAACGACCTATGATGTGCCAAATGCTGTGCCAGGCTCTGGGGCATTATGGCAAACAGGCCACAGTGCCTGACCACAAGGAGCTTCTAGAAGGAGAAGCACTGAGCTTCAGGAACCCCAGTCCCATCACCAAACAGACTGAACCCATGTCAGATCAGCCAGTGCCCTGCTAGCCTCTGGATCATATTCCCCTGGGGGGGGATAGAGAGCAAACCAGTGATACTGAGTAAAGAACACCTGCGGAAAGCGGCTTTGACTCCAAGAGTCCAAACCCCTGAAACTGCACTTTTGCAACAGAACCTGCTTACTCAGAGGCCCTTCCAGCCCAGTCCTGCTTTTCCTTTTCCAAAGAGCCAAAGGGCAAGGCAGACATCAGCCAGAGACCTGTGCCAGCCACTCCCCCCGCCAGGGATCTGGGCAGAGAAGCAGCAAGCATTTGGGTGAAAGAACAGTGTTGGCAGTGTGGGATGTCCCTGTGGTGCCCACTTTGCAATGTCCTGTGGTGGGGTTAGAAAAATAAAGGCAGATGGCAGCTATACCTCCCCATCTGCCAGAACGTCAAGGTGGAGTAGACAACCCAAAATGAGCAAAGCAATTTCATAAAAAGCTCAAGCTAGCAATGAGTTGCATAATAAGTCCGTCCTGGAACAAGTTTGGGGATATTTGCTTGACTTTTCTCTTTTCTTTTTTTCTTTTTTTTTTTTTTTTACATGAGGATGCTAGCTAGCATGTACTGAAATAATGTAGCTATGTGCTTCTTTCTCAATTCACTCAACTCATGCAGTTACTCAATGAATACTTGCTAAATGAATGAAGGCCAGGATTGGAAGACAGCTTTTAGTATCTGGAATTTAAGAAGAAAGGTAACATAGACATATCCAACTTTCTCGTTGTGATTGTAGTCAATTTGGCCAAAGCTAACCCAGCTTCCCCTGGCCTTTCCTGTCACTCCCCTTAAAAACTATGGAAGGTCAATGATACAGAAGGAGAAAAATTCCTGGAAATAGGGAAGATTTGAGTGAGCTACAGCAGCAGAACCTTGCAGGGGCAGCATGGGAAATGGGAATGTCCTTAAGGGCCTCACATCATAAACCCTGCCTCCGCCCCCATCCCAACATGACATCTCTGACAAGAACATTGCAATTGTCAACAATGTGATAGAATTTTGAAAACATCCAGTACTATCCACACCGATTGACATGGTCCATTTTTCTTTAGAGTGGACCTAGAAATAATTAATTGTACATTTTTCACCTAATGGAAAGAACCAGGGCCCCCCTATGACAGGTTGTCTGCCTCCCCTGCCCCCAAGCATTATCTTTTTGTCTGCAATGTCAGTGTTTCTGATGTCACCTAGGGCAGATGATCAGCACTGCATTAAGAAGAAACCAGTCAATATGCTGGTAGGTACCAACGTGCTCCCCAAGGAGAGGGAAACAATCCATTCTATCTACTCAAATGGTAGGAAAACCGGCAGGGAAAGAAATGCTCAGAGCATTTCTATCTCCCGGCCTCCTCAGTTGAGGCATGGGTGGCCATGGGAAGGCTAAGGAGGTTCCCAAGCAGCCAGCATGCTCCAAGGCACACCCACTTCCAGGGACCCAGGATCTCTAGGCATGAGGTAGTGCGGGCCCAGTGCGTTCCCATCTCCTTCCCAGTCTGTGGCAAGACGCCTCTTAGAGCGGGGGTGAGTGCGAGGCCAGAGATGTGATTACAACTGGCTGGCCTGTAGAAAGGGCTGACTATATTGCCTGGCCGCTTAGAAGCTCAAATGCTAGCTGTGCATGAGGTCCGAGCACTCAGTCATGACAAGCCTCTGGGCTTTCGCTCAGGTTCTGGGAACTATTTTCCACAGAGGCTGTTTGCCTTCATCCTTAGGAGGGGGCACATCTCTCTGGCATCAGCCAGATGAAATCTGGCTGGAATAGCTGCCAGGGTAATGAAAAGATCACAGCCGGCCCTGCACCCAAGTCACGGGGCTTATTTTCATGATCAGACACAATTCATTAGGACAAGGACAGGCTCTGAGCCACCCAGGAGGTGAGACTCTTTGTCTTTCCCCTGCCGTGTGTTCCTGACCTTTGAAAGCACAGCCGAGGGCGCCGGCTGCTCTCTCATCATTTTCCCCGGTGGAAGCCTCACATGTCCCAGGCTTTCCCTCTGTGAGCTCAGCTCCCCTAACCCCTCACCTCTCCGTCTGGGTGACTGGCAGGAGCTCATCCATGAGTGAGAAGGGGTGCAGGGTGCTGGGGTGTGCAGGCAAATCCAGGCTGGCAGAGTGGACCCCACACAGGCTCCAGAAAACGTGGGTTGAAGAGTGTTAGACGCTTGCAGTTCAGCCTATTCAACCTTTGGTGGACATCAGAGAAGGCCTAAGAGATGTTTCCCAAACCACTGGAACTGTGGTCTCCAAAACGCTAATGCTAATTCTCCTCAAAAACCACCAGAGGAGAAACAGTACCCAGACCAAAATGGCATTGAGGATTTTTCAGGGACAGAGTCAGAAGGCACCTTCTATGGCATCCAGAAGAAGTGACCCACCACCTATCACTTAGACCCATGTGCCCTTGCCTGAACTGAGAATCCATTAATTTTGGGGTCCCTATCTGGCTTAGTGGGTAGAATATGTGACTCTTGATTTTAGGGTCATGAGTTCAAGCCCCACATTGGGCCTAGAGCTTACTTAAAAAAAAATTTTTTTAAGAATCAGTTAATTTGGGAGCACCTGGGTGGCTCAGTCTATTAAGCATCTGATTTCTGCACAGGTCACGATCTCACAGTTTGTGGGTTCGAGCCCCGTATCAGGCTCTGTGCTGACAGCTCAGAACCTAGAGCCTGCTTCAGATTCTGTCTCCCTCTCTCTCTGCCCCTCCCCCTCCCCCTCTCAAAAATAAATAAACATTAAGAAAAATTTTTTAAAAATCAGGTAATTTTGCTATGCACATCGAAGGGTTTGATTGACAATGCACATATCAATGTGCTGTACATGATGGAGCAAAGATGACTGGAGAATGTTCCATTAGCAACACCAAGGCTTCCATTTTGATTTCACTGAGTAATTAGTCATTTGGGTAATGCTTGGTTCAGTTATGGGGTGCTGGTGCAAAAGCACAAATTAGCTCAGATTCTTTGTTATCATCAGGTCTGTGTCTCTAGCCAAAAAATAATCATTAAATAGGGAGTTTGGGAGACTTTTCTCCATCTTAACTCATCTTGGCTTTATGTGAGTGGAGAGCCATAGCTCAGCATAATTGCTTCGTGCCAAAGTGCTAGTGTATCAGCAGGAAACAAAAAACAAAAAAACAAAACTGAGGTACCAAGGCAAAAGTTAATAAGCAGTATGTGGTACCCTTACTGGTGATTGAACATAGGGTATAGACACCCAGCTTGCTTCCCTTTCATCCTCACTGTCACATTCAACACACACAGTGAAATAAAACCAGTTACTCTGGGTGGGTTACTCCTGCATTGAGCCAACCCACAAGGCAGCCTAAATCCCCTTCACGAACTGAGATCCTTCTAGCACTTCTACACTTATGCAAGTCAAGCCAAAACCCCTACCCAGCCTTCTGCGCTTGGTAGGTAGACAACCTATTGTCAAATCCTTATGAGAGCTTTATATGCAAATTAGGAAGATTTTTACTCATAAAGTAGTATATTTTTTCCCAAGGTAAAAAAACATGAATTTAGCAGTCTGTTCTATATGCTAGGGTAAAATAGGACAACGTTTTCTTTCCTTCTTTCTTCTTTCTCTCTTTTCTTTTCTTTTTCTTTTATTTGGCGGGGGAGGGGGGTATAAGAAACCTGTTATGTAGTGTAGAAGCATGTATATAATCCACAACTAGCACCCTACCCACAACCCCTAAATCAGACTTTCTCTGCCTTTTCCTCTGTATGGGTATATGTTGCTTGTCACAAATTAGCCAAAGTGAACCTCGCATCCAGGACCAACCTGTCCCTTCTGGATAGCAGCAATTTAGAAAGTGATTTTATTTGACTAAGTGAACTAGGTGGGGGGGTGGGAGGGGAAATGACGTAAAATTACAATGCTTTCTGCTCCTCCCATTAAAATTTAGGTAGAGTCCAGTTTCCCCCCCCCCTTACTTTAGAAAGAATAAAAATAATATGAGAATCTGTTTTATTGTTGTTATTTTTCTGATTACAAAATAACATCTGTTATTAAAAGTTCAAATAATACAGGGCATAGGAAGTGAGTTTCCCCAACATCACTGCCTACCAACCACCCCCACCACCTTGCTCCAAGCTAACCAATGGAAACAGTTTAACGTATTTGCATCCAGATTTTGTCTATGCAAATTCTAATTTACAGACTGATTAATGCTCATTGAAATGAAATAATATTATGCTTACTACTCTATAATTTGTTCTTTTCAATCAACAATACTTTTCCATGCTAACACCTACAGATTACTTCATTATTTAAAAAAAAATTTATTTTATTGAGGTGAAATTTACATAATATAAAATTAACCTTTTTAAAGTGAACAATTCTGGGGGTTGTGGGAGGCGGGATGGGCTAAATTGGTAAGGGGCATTAAGTAATCTACTCCTGAAATCATTGTTGCACTATATGCTAATTTGGATGCAAATTTAAAAAAATTAAATTAAAGTGAACAATTCCATGGCATTTAGTAATTCAAAGTGTTGTATAACCATCACCTGTATCTAGTTACTTCATTATTTTTACTGGCTGTATCCCATTCTATTTCATGAGTGTACTATAATTTATGTAGCCAGGCTTTTTAGCATTTTCTAACTTTACACTATTTCACACAATGTTGCAATACTTATATGTACATCTTTGCACATTTGTGGAAATGTTACTATAAATTTCAAGGTCAAAAGTTAAGCCAACTTCAAATGTTGGTACATTTCCAGTGTCATTTAGAAGCTCCCTTAAAACTGATAACAGTGGAAGGGTGCCAGGCTGGCTCTGTAGGTAGAACTTGTGATTCTTGATCTCAGGAGGTTGTAAGTACAAGCCCCACTTTGGGTGGAGAGATTACTTAAAACCTTAAAAAAGAAAAAAAAAATTTTAAGTGGATCTACCCAGGGCTTCTTTCTGTCCCTTCCTTCCATGTCACTCATGCCTTGAGTCCAGCCTGTGAGTAATAGACTTCCTTTGCCTGGTTTGGAATTTGTGTTAAGTTCCCAAGGGATGCCATAACAAAATACCACACACTGGGTGACTTCAAACAACTCTCACAGTTCTAGGGACTAGAAGTCCAAAATCAAGGTCTCAAGAGGGCCATGCTCTTTCTGAAGGGTCTAAAGGAAATCCTTCCTTGTGTTTTGTGGCAACATAATTCCAGTCTCTGCTTCCAGCTTCACATGGCCTTCTTCCCTGTGTGTCTGTGTAACACCTTCTCTTCTTATAAAGACACTTGTCTTCGGATTGAGGGCCCATTCTAACCCAGTTTGACATCATCTTAATATCTGCAAAAACCTTATTTCCAAATAAGGTCACATTCTGAGGGACACCACTCAAACCACTATAAGATCATTATGTAACTTTGGGATTTTAAGGGCTCAAAATAGAAAACAACTTTTTATTCCATTTAGGTTAACAAAAGGCAGTTTTAACCCTAAAGAGTAGATGAAAATCTTAGAAAATTCTATAATCTACTCCCAGGATAATGCAAGTTAGTACCTTAATTCAAACTTGATATATTCCTAAATGTGTGTATGTTCACATTCAATGTAGAAAAGAAGGATGTTGTGTGGATACATAATGTCATTTTGTTTCTCAGAGAGGTTGTATTTTCCTAACTGTGATATATGTGAAGAGTTTAAAGACGAAGTTACAGAATTCAAAGGGTCAAAAAAATAATAATACCAGACTCCTATGATTCCATTAACTGTGTATGTCAGGATAGGTAAGCTCATGCTGCAGGAACAACAGCCTCAAATCCTAGTCGCGTAAAGCAAAAAACATTTACTCATACTCCACTGTCCACCAGGGATCACCATGGGGCTCTATTCTAGGACTCAGATTAGTGAAGCAGCTGCTATATGGAACATAGTGCAGACTCATGGCAAAGAGCATTTTACAGGCTCTCATATCACCAACTGTGACGTATGACACTTCTGCTCACAGTCTGATAGGCTAAACCAGTCACATGGCCCACCCAACCACAAGAGAGTCAGGAAGCCCAAAGTATTTTGCAAATAGCACCAATAGCTACTACATTGTATGTATGGGGCATGGGGAGGAGGCCAGGGGGGATCATGTATGTGTACACATTTATCCTTATCTACTAAGATATTTTCTGTTTCTTTCACCAACAGGAAAGCTGACCCAGTCCCAGAAATGACTACTCCTAAGAAATTATACTCCAGTGTCATGAAGACTCTGAAGTATCTAAATTCCCACCTGCCAAATGGCAGCCATGTTATTTTATATGGCTTACCAAATGGAACATTTCTCTGGGATAATTTGCACAACAGATATTATCCTCTCGGTATTAGTTTGAAGATACTTTTGCTAATTGTACTAACAATGTTAGTTATATATAGTTAGTTTACTAACTAACAATGTTAGCTATACATAGTTCAAATATATGTGGTCCGAGCCATATAGGAATACACCTAAAATGCCACCACAGTGCACAGGTCAGAACAGGTAAGGGCAAGAGCACTGAGGTGTGGATATAAAGGTCAGTATCTAAAGGTGAGCAGAACCGGATCCAAAGTCAGAAAGGGCAGAAATCTTTAATGTAGAATTAGGACAAATTGAAAGGTAAGAGTTTAAATCAAGAAACTCCTTTAACAAAAAGTGAAATCTAGAATAAGCGGATAAAGCTCTTGTGGAAAAGAAGGATTTCTCCAAATCTCAATGGTGAGTGCCCCCTGGTGGCCAGAATTCTAACAAATTCTGTGGACTCTGGTGGACAGTTAAAATTCTACACAACACATCTTCCAGCGGCCTTGCTTCCTGCTCCCACACTCACTGGGAATCCTTGGCTCTAAAACACTTTAAAGATCTCCAGAAACTTCCAATAACATCTCTAGCATCCATACGTTTTATAAACAGTGTAAAAGTAGTAGTAATTCACATCAGGAAGGGCTGACATGCTGATCCTTAAAACAATCCTGTAAGATGTTTTCACTAATTCCATTTTATAGATGAAAACCCTAAGGCTCAGAGAGGCAGGCACCTTGCCAAATGTTGTATAGCTTATTGTATATGTAACGTGGGTGTAGCAGGGCTCTCTCGGTGTTGGGGGGGAGAAAGTCCTTTCAAGAAATATTTACTATGTGCCAGGCACTGTTCTGGGCACTGCATAACTAACAGTGAACACAGTAATCAAAACCAATAGGCTTATATTCCAGTGGGAGCATGTCAGAGGATGATAAGTGTTATTAGATAAAATTAAGCAGGGAAGGGGGATGGGAAGTGCTGGCCTCAGTCCTCTCTGACAGGCACCTACAACAAGGGGCCTGTGTACCCTCCCCTCAGCCCCACGTCAACAACGCCTGTGCCAATCTCTCATTAAAAGGTCTGCCCCTTCCCTGATATTGCCATAGCCTCCTCTTTAGACCAACTCCTACTAAAGTGTTCTGGAGGTCCAAGCAGTTTCTAATGAGTCAGATGAGCAATTTAAAGGGAAAAACCTGAAATTCCTTCCTCAGTGCCCACCTTAGAGGGTGGAGGTGGAGAGCTTTCCCTTGTATTAATAACTTCTCTGTATCTTTCCAGTATCTTCTTCTCCTCCTCCTCCTCCTCCTCCTGTAGTCCTTGCTTAAGCCAACCCCTTACCACCACCTCCCTCAGAAAGTTCCACCCCTCCTCACACACAAAATGAGCAGTTTCCCTCTAACCACTTGTCAAAGGAGTCTGGTCCCGTCACCAGGGGGACAACAATAAATACCCATTTTCTAGGATTCCCACCAGTAAGACTGAAGTCATTTTGCTCTTCAATTATCAAGTGTGCCCCAAATGTCATTTTCATCCAAGAAAAACACTGTCCAGCCTCCAACGAGGAAAACATATTCCTTCTGTTCCCACAGCTTTCACGCTGACCCTTAGAGATAGTAACATGTTTACACAGAGCTTAACTCCATTCTGGACTGCCTTGAACATGCAAAGGACAACTATTTGGGCCGAGAATGTCTCTTTGAGTCATTGGGGTTGAAAATTTCAGTTCCCCTAACAGATGTTTTCAGATTCCTAGATTTCTCCCATACTAAGAAATGCCTGGGGAAGAGGAGTTGAAGGCAGGGGAGATGTGCTTCCAATTTACTCTATCACATCAACGGTGACTTGACTTTGGGTTTTCTGACTTCAAATTCCATTTTCTTTCCATGAACTCTGGTTAGACAACTCCGTAAATTCTCTCATATATGATGCATAATTCACTTCACTCAACCACAGTATGCAATAATGACACCATGCAATTTGGAAGGGAACAAGGGAAGGAAAGAAGGTGACTTGGGGGACTCATCAATCACTTTGGTGGATTCCCTAGGCCAGTGGTTCTCATCCAGGGACAACCTACCCATCCTACTCATTATCACAACTGGAGAGGGTGTGCTACTAACATCTAAAGAGTAGAATCCAGGGATGTTCCCAAACATGCTACAATGCACAGGAAAACCACCCACAACTAAAAATGTCAATAGTGCCAAGGTTGAGAAACCCTGTTTTATTTAGGTTTTGCCCTGTTCTCAAATGGCCTTTCTCCAGCCACTAATCAGGCACTAGCATTTCACAGTACAAAAGAGGAAGAAGGAAAAGGTAGAACAAATTTGTTATATATAAACAACCCTGGTTTTGGAAAAAAAAAATCCAATTAGGAAGAAAGTTGAAACCCTCTAAAATTTGTTTAATGTTTTTAAGTTATTATTCATATCTTAAATTATCCCTGCTGCCTGGTTGCCATGGGAAATAAATTATAAATTCCTCAACGAAGCATCAGTGTCCTTCCTAGACAGCCCAGGAAAGTAGGTGGGATTTACCCAGCTTCCCCATTTCTCCTTGAGCTGGCACATAACTCACATAAGATGAGAGGCTTGAGGGGAGGGCTATCACCCTATGTCCCAGTTCTGCTCTGGCTTCAAATCTAATCTTTGGACCTTTACTCCCACTAGACATGTGCCAGCAATAAAGCAGGTTAATTCTGGGCCAGCCTCAGGGTTTAGCTGCTCTGCCTAGGTTAGGGTCGGTCTCATCTTAGTCAATAGTCAAATGCCAAGTCTGATTCCCAGGGCACAGTGCTAAGGATTGTGTAGGCAAATAAACAGGGTGTTCCATTTACTTCTGTCTTTGAGCCTAGAAACACGATGAGGATACTTCTAGACTTGACTGTAGCCACCCATTAAGGATCAAGAAAGAGGTCAGGGGGTGCACAGGTGGCTCAGTCGGATAAGTCTCTGACTTTGGCTCAGGTCGTGATCTCACAGTTTATGATTTCAAACCCTACATCTGGCTGCCTGCTGTCAGGAAGCAGAAGGGGTCAAGGAGATCCCCTGGGTCAGTGATACATTCTCTGCTGCCTCAGTAGGACAGGTAGGAACTCAGCCTGACCATTCACCTAGGAAAAGTTTCAATGCTACAACATCAGATCGGCAGGTAATGGAGGCCTAGGGCAAGAATAGATTCCTAGCTCACTCCTGCCAAGGAGAAGGGGGTAATAAATCCCTCTTAGCATCTTTTAGCCCTATTTGAGTCACTACCCAGTCAATGCCTCAATGCCAACGTCTGTGACAGCCCCACAATCCTTACCAGCAATTAAAATTCCTAGCAAGATGCATAGGCTTTTTGAAGAATCACCAGAAAGTAAATCTCACACATTAGGATTCTACTTACATAGATCTTTTCAAGTTTGACCAGGGATAAGTCCTCTCGGGCACAGTCTATGAGAAAGGCAATCTTTCCATAAATATGTTGGAGATACCTATTATGCGCTTTGGAGGTAAAGACGATACTAAAATGGAGCCCTTGTCCTCAAAAGAGAGAGAAAAGAAAACTCCATTGGGGAAAATACAATATAGATCCTGACAGTGAAATCACCTTGTGTCAATGACACTGGTACAAGTCATAGGCTGGGAGCTACCTGAAGGATTAGACTATATAATCTAAAAGTTCAGGATTTCTGGCTACAAATAAGCCCGCAAGTAGGCCTTCCTTGAAAGACCTCTGCCACAAAACATCAACAACAGCTTAATTTTGTCCCAATTATTCTTAAACTTGAAACCTAATATATTCTAAAATACCTTGTAGTATGCCTCTTGTTTTATTACTGGCTTACTCCCTGTCTGATTTCATGTGGTTTTACTAAGGTTTTATACATTCAGATGGTACTTCATGGAGGTGTAGCTGATCTTTGTTGGTATGGTGCCTAAAATTTCAATTATGGTCCCAGCATTGAGTAAATGCCAAAGACTCTGCCCTAAAGAACTGACAAATGACTGAGACACAAGCTGCTACTCTAGGCAGTAGGGGTAAAACATGCCCTTTAATCTTTGGATGCCAGTCCACAGGCTCCCCACCCCTTACACACACACACACACACACACACACACACTGGTAGTTCCTCAGCCCTGATAATTCTAGTCCTCTTGCCCCTGTCCTGGCATTCTTGACCAGCTTTCTTCACCAGATTCACTTTCTAAACAGGATGTTGCAGACACTGCCTCTTTATAGGTATGACACGTAGGTAGGATCACTCTTTATACCAGGCTCCTCAATCTACAAAAATACCATTAAAATTACAGAGATAAAAACTAATACCTAAAAAGAGTGAACTGACAGCACTAATAAGTAGAGAAAAGAACTACTTTCCCGCTTCCCTTTCTTTAAACCATAAGCCTATCACAAGCACTCCCAACTGACCTTCCACATGGCCAGCCCAGAGTCACCCTACCTTCCACAGCAGAAACCCCAGAGAGAAGGGAAACCAACTCATTACATCTTTCCCAGTTACCTCCCAAGTACAACTAGAATGCCTTTATCCTATTCAACAGACCCACCTACTCACCTAAGGATTTTTCCTATATTGACTTGTCTAATTAAAATTAGTGCCAGAAAAGCAAGAAAATGGGGGGGGGGGGGAACAGGGATTGGGAGAAGGCCTAGAAAGACACACCTTGTGGTCTCATGCTCAGGTGTGCTGGGACCTCAGCAGTAGGACAGCAGGGAGGGAAGAGTAAGCCAGGATGGAACAAGGCTATGTCAAGACTTAACCCCTCGAGGAGAGTCAGCAGATGAGTTCCCAATATCCAGGAGAAGGACAATCTCTGGACCCTCTGGATAGCAGAGTAATCCAGGTGGGAAAGGGGAAGGTGCAAGAGCTTTACTTATAGTCAGGCCTTAGGTGCCATCACCCCCAGGTTAAAAAGGCTTCAGCCATTGGACAAGGGCAAGAGAGAGAGGCCACTTCTCAGGGAGAGGGGACTCATCAGGGCCAAGCAGGTTGACAGGGCCCCAGCTAAGCTACTTAAGGTTTATTACAAAGCCCCAGCCCAATAACAACAACAAAAAACAAGATGGCAGAGGGAAGGCTGCAGAGGTAATACTACTACTCAGAGGTAGTACCAGCAGGGAGCAAGAGCCAAGTCACTGGGACACGGAGGATAGAGAATGGGGAGTGGAGATTGGAGGTGTCAGCCGCTGCAGCTGTCTAGGCTAAGACAGATGGGAACACATACAGAAAGGCAAATGACACTTTTTTTCTTTTAAGTTTATTTATTGTGAGAATGAGAGTGTGTGAGAGTGCGGGGGAGGGGAGGGAGAGAATCTCCGGCAGGCTCTGCAGTGACAGAGGGCTCAACCTCATAAACCCTGAGATCATGACCTGAGCCAGAATCAAGAGCCGGAAGCTTAACCAACTGAGCCACCCAGGCGCCCCCACAAAGACAAATTACAACACACACACACACACACACACACACACATACACAATAGAGGAAAAGAAGCCTCAGTGGTAGAAAGCAGGATCTTGGAGAAAGACAGGAGCTCAGGGCTCCATGTTGAGCAGAAAATGAAAGCAAAGACAGAAGCCAGTGGCTTGGGATTTATCTAAAATATGAAGATGCAGACACCTTTGGAGAAGAGAGGAGGCCTGGCGTGTCATTGTGACTTTAATAGTGGTAATAAGCCTGTGGTTTTCCAGTCTTGGATTCACTCACCCACACAGAGAGAATATATTTTTCCTCTATGACAAGAAAATTGAATCTATCTTTCAGTCTAACCGATCTGAGGTATAAGTGAAAAATAAGACTGTGTTCCGTCACCTTCAATCTTTCTCTTCACTCCGAGATAGGTCCTATTATTTTCCTTTATTTTTTCAAGCGGGAGAGAAGTGTTAATGGATGAGACATCAGTTATTCAGCCCTGAGATCTGGGAGGGCCTGGGTTTCGTGTCTCAGCCCCAGCATGAAAGTCAAATTGCCTCTGTGGGTGGATAGGCTGGGAGGTGGGGGTGGGGAGAGAGGGGCGGTGTGTGGGGAGAGAGAAGAAATAACCCCCACCGGTTCTGGGCCTGTAATTGATGTTTGAAAAGACTCTGGATGAACTCACATATAGCACTTAACACTTTCATTCTTTTTTTTTAAGTTTTATTTTATTTCTTTTAGTAATGTCTACACCCAATGTGGGGTTCAAACTCACAACCCTGAGGTCAAGAACTGCATGCTCTTCTCACTGACTTAGCCAGGCACCCCCATCTTTATTCTTATGTACCTCTTTAACCTGCACCAAAAAATAAATGTAGGGTATATCTACTAATTAGGGCTCAAATAAGGTATGCACTGGTCTGTGAAGGGATATGATGTACTGTCCTTTCCCATCCAATGGCCACCCAAGCTCTTTTGTAGGCTTTCAGTCTAATAAACCGCAGGACAGTGCATGGTCAGAACTTAAGACACACAGAATGTCCTGGCAGGTCCTTAGCATGGGATAATTGGGCAGATAATTGGGTTACATAAAGTTGAAAAGAAGGGTTTGATCAATTACCATCTTGAATGCCCTCTGTGCCCCAGGGGAACTTAGCATCTCATATCATTGCCAGGAGAAAGCCACCACTCCACAAGTCCTTTGTCAGTGGCGTTTCAGTCTGTATGGTACCTTTGTATCCTTCTACCTAGGTTCCAAATAAGGTCAGGCCTTTCAGGGCCTGCCCTAGTCACTCCAGAAGATCGAGATGGGAGTAAAGTCCCTAGGGCCACTCCCCAGCTCGGTCTGAATTTGTAGGGCGCTCAGAAAGAAAGAATGCACAGGTGTTCTTCAAGAGCAATGCTGAATGAAAAATCGGGGGAGGTCCCTGGCAGTGCTCCCCTTCTGCAGGAGAGACATGGTCACCCACAAGTGTGTTTCATTGGCTGCTAGATTTGAATATGTACAACACACCAGACCTCTCTGTCTTCCAGGTCAGCTGAATAAGGATGTGACCTATGCACATTTCTACTCTTTCCTGAACTGTCTCCAGGTGAGCCCACACTGACCTGTTCCAAGGCCACATTCCCTGTTACAGGCCTTGTTCCTCTGTCATCAAAGTGGTGTTTTCTTACTCTCAGGTCAGCCCCTGCCACAGCTGGATGTCCTCCAACAAGACACTCCGGAATCTCACTTCAGAGGTAGGACTGTAGTAGGTCTTTTGATGCCATCTTTGATTATTCCTTCCTGGTGTTTACTGCAGCATTTCTGCTGGGAATGGGATTTGGGCAGGGCAATGGCCTCCAAGCTGATGAATAAAAATGTCAACTTCTAGGGTTCTTGAGAAGTCGAGAGAATGTGGGGTGCCGTGTCTCTCTCTTTCTGCCTCGCTCTGGGTCTTTGGCTCTTGCTGTGTCTCTCGGTCACTGTCTCTGTGTGTGCCTGCCTCTCTTGTGCATGCATGTACACACATACACCCCTCTTGAAGCTGGTCATAGGCGTATTTGTAGGAATAGAGAGAAGTGAGCAAGGATAGGCCCATGTATGACTGGTGTTCTCCCAAGGTACATGAGGACCAGGTACTTGATAGCCTTCCTCTCTTCTCTGATGGAATCCATGGTTCATACACTTCTTTCACTGATGGTGAATAATCTCTTTGTAAGAGATTTATTGTTTTTTTTTTTTGCAAAAGAAGTATATTTCAATTTAAAAAACTTGGAGAATGTAAAAAAGCACAAAGAATATCAACACAAATGACCCCAAATCCCACCACCCAAAGTCAATATGTATGTATGTTTTTCCAATATTACCTTCATAGATATTTTGGGGGTTTTGCCTACATAGTATCAGAATACACATATTGTTTTGTGCCTTCTAACATTCATAAGTTATTCTCCACATCATAATTTTATAATCATTTTAAAGTATACCATATATGAATATACCATGATTTATTTCTCACCTTAGTGTTGGACATATAGGTTGTTTCCAATTTTTCAATATGAAAAATAGCATTGTGATGAACCTGTGTGTGTATATATTTTTTTCTATACCCTGTCTATTTCCTTCAGACAAATTCTTAGAAAAATTATTGGGTCAAAGTGTATGCCAGATTTAAGGGTTTGATCCCTATTTCCAAATTGCTCTCTGGAAAGTTTAAACGAATTGACATTCTCAGTCACCTCTCCCGTAGCAATATTCTGTATTATCATGATTATTCATCTTTTCTTTGCCAATCCCATGGGAAAGAAGCGGTATCTTATTACTTTAATTTTCACTGATTTATTCCTAATGAATCTTAACAGTTTTGTGTCTTCGTTAGCCACTTGTACATGACTAGACTGTAATGTGCAGAGCAACCCACTGCTGAGGGCTTGGAGTGAGGGTGATGATTATCAATTTCTTTGTTCTGCCTGAATTGTCTCACTGAAGTGTAGGCTTTACAGAATTCTCCCTGTTTCTTTTATATTCAGAGAGCAAAACAACTCTCCAATACACTGAAAAATATTGCAACCAGCCAGAAATTTACGAACTTCGATCTTTTCTATGCAGATTTTGACTTCCAAGAAGGTAAGTTTTGCTGGAAGGAGGTGTTGGCACAAGACAGAAGTAGCAGCTACAATTTAGAGCCTGACTGGGCAAAGTGTTTGTAAGGCAACAGGCAGTAGGTTGGGTGGGGAGGCTCCTGTATGTTCTGACATACTAATAGCTCTGCGTATTAGAAAAAGGTGAAGTGTGAGACCCTCTCTGGGAGAGTGGAAGTTTATCATCACCTATTCATTTCAGCATCGTTTTAGAATTCCTGAAGCAACAGAGCCAATGACCAGTGGGAAACAAATTTGGGCCAGGAGCCAGCAGATCAGTGGAATCACCTAACTCATTCTTGCCTGTTTACCAATGCCTTGCTTACCTAAAGATGAGTGTGGCAGAAAAGAGGGATAAGGCGGTGCCTCCCAGATGCACATGAAATTACCTACAGACTCAATAGCAGTGCAGACTCCCAGACCCCACACATGATGTAACTTATGAGAGTCTTTAAGGGAGGGACCTCAGATTTGCTTGTGGTAAAGTGGACAATCCATATCCCAGCTTTTTGGAAAGAATATCACTGTTTCTTTCCTAGCATTCTGTCCAGACACTGGGGTCACTGATGGACGGCCATGCAAAAAATAGGCATGATTATCAGAGCTACTGATTTATCCTTTACATCTTGACTCTGAAAAATTGTTATTTATTGACTTTATTCCTCTCAGCCTCGTTTTCATTGCTAAGCACTTGTTATACAAGAGAAAAACCTCCTGTTGATTGACTGCCAGCTGAGATGATGCTAATGGAAAGCTTTACAGCGTATGCAAATGATGGAAGGTGTCTCATCCAGAGTTTATCATCTCCATCTCCCCACCACCAACAACCCCAGCCCCAGCATCTGGGATGAAGCAGATGGCCATCATGAATTATCAAATTTTACATTAGCTGACAAGTACTGCATTGCACACTCTAACGCTTCAAGTCTGAACATCTTTTCAACAGGACTGATCTCCCTTAACTAGATTTCCTGCCCGGGTGATACATAATTCTCTCATGGGGAGAGACATTTTGATAAATAACCTCTCATTAAAATGCAGAGCTAAGGACTCATTAATGAATTCCTGGTGTAAACAAATGCACCACCAAGTGATCTTTGATGATCATCAACCTTGAATATAGATAAAGTTATTAAAAATATAATAATGTCTAACATTCACATGGGACTTTTCATTTTCCAAAGTAATCTCTAGCTCTGTCGTTTATTGTCTTTGGGAATGTAGGCAGTTCCCTGAACATGTCTAAACTCTCCTTTCCAGACCTGGAACTGGGGGTACCATATCTTCATAACAGATCTTTGTGATGATTATATGAAATAAATGTGCAATTCTCCTAAGTGCTGTGCCTGGTACACACATAGTCAGTGCCCAGGAAAGAGCACCGTTCCCTCACACCCTTGCTACTCAATGTGGGGTTCAGAATGAGCAGCATCCACACCACCTGGGCTCTAGTTACAAATGCAGGGCTCCCAGGCCTGCAGTCTTTTTTTTTTCAATATATGAAGTTTATTGTCAAATTGGTTTCCATACAACACCCAGCGCTCATCCCAAAAGGTGCCCTCCTCAATACCCATCACCCACCCTCCCCTCCCTCCCACCCCCCATCAACCCTCAGTTTGTTCTCAGTTATTTTTTTCAATATATGAAGTTTATTGTCAAATTGGTTTCCATACAACACCCAGTGCTCATCCCAAAATAAACCAGCATCTTAATGGTCACAAGAAAATCTCCCTGCTCCTTTCAGTGCTGTATTTGAGCTGACTGTTGCATCACAAATATCCTCATTTTTTCCTACAAAATTTACATGTCCACACCCTGTGGCAGAGCAAATTGCAACTGAGGGTCCCTGTCTTTTGAGGGACAGGCATGAGATCTATCTGTTCTCCACTCTGACAGCCTCAGTCCCACCGTGAAAGGCTATTGCTCATCTCCAAAGACTCTTTTTTGTCTCTTGCTGACTCATCCTCTCACTGGTTATAAGCTAAACAGAGGAAGCAATTTTTCCTTCCTTCAGGAAATGCCAGCTTGAGCAGGTGATGTCCTTTTTCTTTGTCTGTACCACACCTCCCAAACAGAGGAAGGAAAATGCTGCTTGGCCGACAAGGCCATTTTTACACTGACAGCTTAAATATACCACCTGCCCTCAGTTTCCAAGACAACTCAATTGGAATAAACTGGGTTCTTATTTCTTCCCATGTGTATGTTTGTAAAACAACCAATGACTTCACGGTACTGACCAGAGCTCAGATTTCTTGTTTTAAATATCTACCAGTGTTACTGTTCATCAAGATGCTATCAAGTGTTTTGTGACTCTTCCTCATTGATTTCTATTGCATCTTTGAAAAGCTGGTCATTAGCAGAGTTACTTTGACTTTGCAGATACAGAAAATACGTTATGCACCAAATCCTGAGAGATCATTCATGATCATTTAAGAAGCTTCATTCGGGTCTTCTGAGCAAATAGCAATTTGTTTACCTATTTTTAATTATGGTCCCAAGTAAGAGGAAAACAGACCACCTTCCCATGCTGCCCCTGCTTGGAACTCCACCTCTAAAATCAGCGAAGAAATAAGACCACTGTCTGGTGTTGCATTCATTCTAAGAAAGCAAAATTTCCCCCTGACATAAACAAATGTAAAAGGGTCACTCTGTCTAACACTGGGCACAACACAGGTAAAACCTTAGCCTCTTGCCTGTGAGTTATCGATTCTCCCTTTAAGTGTTATAAAACTGATGTCTGCAGATGTGCAATGACTGGTAACCCTTGCAGACACAATAATCATGTGAGAAAACAATGGTTTTCACTCTTAATAGTCTGATCGTAGCCTTGGTAACCTGTGGCATTTATTTTAACACTTACTGGATTATTCTATATGCTAAGCCAGTTCTTCTAAAGTTGGACTCCCTCGTAGCGGTGAGGGATGGGGACTTGTGCAGCAGCAGGAACATGTTTCCTGGAAGGAAGGAATATGTTGTCACTGACTCCCAATAAAATCCAGATGCAAAATATGAAGGAATGGCTCAAGGGCAGCCATTTTGCCAGGAAAGAAGACAACAGAAATTGGTGATCCTGTGTCTAGGGATTGAAACCACCAGCAGGAATTTTTCCCTGAGCTCTGAGAAGAGCAGCAGTATTTGCAGCCCCTCAGAGTACAGGAATTGGATAGCAAGCAGGGGTGGCACACTGTGATATTAGGACTAATTACAAAAGCAGCAATGTACTGATTTAGCTCTGGAACAAGCTTCACTTGCCCAGTCAAAGCTTCCAGTAGAATTTTCATTCCTTCCCTTGGGGTGAGATGAGGGGCATGGGGGAACGAAGAGAGCGCACATCCCTGCTCTTGAGTCTTTGTCAGGTGGAGGGGGAAGAACTGGAAAAATCTATGTCTTGCTCCCCTCTCTGGACAGCAAGGAAGTGAAGGTATTGGTGATGCTGGGAGCAGTACATTTCAAATATTTATTTCTGGAGGCTCTCTAGGGACTTGGAATTTCCTTGAGGAGTTCTTCCTGGCTGTGTAGTATTACACTGTAGAGTTAATGGTGCTGTTGCCTTGGAGCAACTGACATTCTTGGTCTCTTACTCCTGTTGAAGGGCAGTTTTATTGCTTTTCATCACTTTGGGGCTCATAATATTTCCTCTGTTGCCATACTCACTCTAAATGTGATGTTGAGATAATTTTATGTAATTATATTTCTGGGAAACTATGACTTTTAATGGTGATTTCTTGACATACACAGGCAGTATCTGGAAATGGCAGCCTACATAAAGAGATGTTAACAAAATGTTTAATTTTCCCTCCTTTTCTTGCAATACTCACCCACTGAGAAATGAGGTAAATTTACATTGATGTTGAATATTTCAGAGCTCACCTTTTCTCACCACCCTCTTCACTGCACAAACCACCTTCACCTAATACCCCCACACATTTTCTTCCTGAGTTAGGAAAAAGAAGAAGACCATACAATGGGAAGATCATTTCCATTCAGAAAGCCTCCAAACAGAGATAATAGCCCAGAGCAGCCACAATTGAGTAAGCATCGCCCCAGGGGTGGTGGGCAGCTCTGACATTTTCCACTTGGTCCTTGCTCTCTAACATCGATGGCAGTCACTTGGTCACTCATAGAAGCATGCAGTTAATCCTCTGGTTGTGTGTGTGCCCTGCAGTGACAGAGGAGTGGCAGAAGAGAGGCGGGGAGCCCTGGCAGCTCATTGAACCAGTCGATGGATTCCACCCCAATGAGGTAAGTGCAATCACACAGCAGTGGCTGAAAGCTATATCTTGGGTTATATTTAAAATATAGTTATGCATCTATGTTTATCATTATCCCATTTTGTTCCAGAAAAAATTTGAGGTAATGTATTCACATGTGTAAAATAGAAGATTCAGTAAAATAAAGTGAAAATCAGAGTAAAAAGCCAATAAGAAATGATACCTGGCTTCCTCACTTAATGTCTACAGTTCATAAAATGTGTGCAGGGTGGTCCTGAGAAACTGCTGGTGAGAGCCTACAAAATCAGCTGTGTGGTCTAGGGACTGATGTAAAAAGAGTCATAAGTCATGGCCCCCATTAAAATAAATAAATACATACATACATACATGAATACGTAAATAAATAAATAAATAAATAAGTCACATACTCAAAAACAATCACAAGGATTCCTGGAAGAGAGACCTATGAGAAATTTCTTCTATGGATCTTTCCAGAAAGGACACTGAATGAGAGGAGAACAGTGTCCTTAGCAATATCCTGCAGTAAGAGCTGCTTCTTATCTAGGATTCCAAGGTACAATTCTAGAAAGTAGTTCTACTCTGGCCTCTTCCCAGAGCAAGGGGAGCTGGAGGGACTCTGTCCCTTCCTACCTCATGCTCTCCTTTATCCGAACTTCAACAAGGGAAGCTCCACTTTTATCTGTTATGCATACTAGATTTGCTCATGATGTTTCTTCCTTTAAAAAACAAATGAATAAGTATGGGGGTAATTCTGTCACTTTTCAAATTTTGAAAGCTGGCAATCCTTTGCAACTGTAGTCTTTCTGGCCTAGCCTTTGGTGGGTACGGTGTGGCAGTGACAAGGGTCTAAACCAGAGAAGCATCCTGGTGTGCTCTCCTCATGGCCCCTGTCTCAGTGGTCAGTTGGGCCACAGGGAGAGCTGGCCATCCCCTCAGGAGCTTGAATGAAATGCACTGTAGGCTCCAGGGAGCACCTACGGACAGGGCTGAGAACTGCCTCATTGGGAAAAACAAAAAAGTGCCGCTCCACTGACAGATGAATATACAGTGGAGTCCCACAAATGCTGGGAAAATTTAAAGTAAGCATTTAAATCTCCCTGTTTTCAACAACCAAAAATAAATAAATAAATAAATCTAAGTAATCCACCTCAGAATATCTAATTTTCCTGTGTCTCATTTGGATGAACTGATCCAACAGAATTATTGCCTAGGAATTGGCTAAATACTAGATTTCTTCTCCCCACAGAAATGATGACTTTCGTTATAGAGTAATTTTTAATATGGAGACTTTCTTTGTGGCAATAATTAGGTAGTGGTTCTTGTTATTCCCACAAGTCACAGAATTTTACCTTTTTGATTCTGTAGAGAATTGAGGATATAAAGAAATATAGAAGGAGTTAATTAGGAACAGACTAAAAAGCAGAGGGTCAAAAATAGCTTTGTTTTATCCTTCTGGACCTATTTGTCTGATCCATCAAAAGACCATCCTGTCCCTGACACTTAAAATAATATTAGGGTTCAAAGTGTGTCAAATTAAGGCTTTATCTTGCACTCAAACAGTTTTGCCTATAACTAATTATTGAGAACAGGGTCAAAAGCTGAAAACCGGGGGGGGGGGGCACCTGGTAGGCTCAGTTAGTAGAGTATGCAACTCTTGATCTCAAGGTTGTGACTTCCAGCCCCACGTCGGACGTGAAGCCTACTTCAAAATAAATAAATAAATAAATAGATAGATAGATAAATGAATGAATAACAATAAAAAAGCTGAAAATCGGTATGTGCCATAATTGTATGTTATTCCTGAGAGATTTGTTCACATGCTGGTAGTGGATGATGGCATGGTGGGGCCACATTGCAAGTGGGCACCAATGGGTAGCCACGATGAAAACCTGCCTATTCATCATGTATATTGAACTGAAGAGTCCAGACTGCAACGTGCCATCCAAAAATGTTTATTGAGTGCCCACCCCATATCAAACACAGTAAGAATTCAAGAGTGAACAAGAAACTGCCCCTGCCATCTAAGGAGATTATAGTATAGAGGGAAAGAATGACAAGTGAACAGATAATTAAATAGAAAGTGGTTGATGCTTCCATTTGTGCAAGCCCGGTATAATGGGAGCACTGTGAGGGATGGGAGAGAGGGGTGTTTGGAAGAGTTTTCAGAGGTGCCCACTCAGAGCTAAGACCAAGAGCTAGTCAAGTGCAAAGAAGAGGGAGGGTCTGCACAAAGTGTTCTGAGCAGAGAAAATGCACTGGCCAAGACCTGAATGAAAAAAACAAAAAAAAACAAAAAAAAAAACAGGGCATGTTGGAGGAAGTAAAAGTGCCGCAGTGAGGCCAGAACATAGAGTATGGGAGGGGGATTGAGAGAGAGGAATCAAGAGAAGTATTCAGAGACCAGATTACGTAACGCCTGTATGGGATTTGACCTTTTTCCTGTGGGGAAGAGGGAGCCACTGAAGGTTTTTAAGCAAGAAAGAAAAATAACCAGACTTGTGGTAGCATCCTGGAGAATGGTGCAGTAGGGCCCCACTAGAGGGAGGGAGACCATCTGGAGGAAGCTTCTGTGTGTGAGAGGTGATGGCCCAGGAGGAATAGGCAGAAAGAGAAAGGTTTGTATTGGAGTTCCATTCACAGTTGAGTCCACAGAACATGGTCGTTTATTGGATGTGAGGGTGAAAGAGAAAGAGATGCTTAGTGTAACACTTTTTATGACTTGAGAGATTGGATAGATGATTCTGTTGCTCACTGAGGTAAAGAACACACAGGATGGAGTGGTTTGAGGAGTTTGTCACATGTTGGACTCAAGAAGCCTACAGGACATCCAAAATGAGGATGTCCTTTTGGCAGATAATATGCAAGCTTAGAGCTCAGGAGGGGGTCTGGGTGGGAGCTGCAGATGCGAGCACAACAGGATAGACTTGTGACTTGAGGCCTTGAAGAGGAGCCTCTGGATGAACCTACAAACTCCCCTCCCAATGAAGCACCTTACAGCAGAGGCAGTGTTAATGGATCCTTTTAGATCCTTATGTTAATAGTTTAAAAACTAACACTTAAAATTGCCACACACACACACACACACACACACACACACAAGCACATGGTCCACAAAACATGGTCAGCTATGGGAGTCCACATCTTTTCCATCTTAAAAGAGCAAGATGGGCAATGTTGGTCTAAGGACCTCATGCTAATGGCATGGACAGAATACCAACCAAAGGAGTAGATTCAGGACTTGTTCAAATGCTGTCTCACCAATTCCTATCCAAGCAAAAACAGCTGGCCCTGGTCCCTTAACACCAAAGGGGGAACAGGTTTTATCTTATTGGCCTATTCTTCCTAAAATTCTGCTAGAGAAGCAGCGGAAGTGTCTAACCACTATTGACTCAACTTCTCCAATTTTCTTAGGAAGACAAGTTTAAGTACAAACATGAGTTGTGTTATGATTGATACATTATAATTTTTTAACCAAATTACATCCACCATCTTTGCTTATATTTTGATGGAAATAACCAGGCAAAGGAAAACTCCCAATATAGACTGAGAACTGCTTTATCTTTTCATCTCACTCCCCAAATGTAGAACCAGAAATTTAAAAAATAACTTCTTTAGTATGAGGGGGAGACATAGAAGGTTATAATGCTGGACATGATGGTTGATGGGGTTTGGTGGGTATGAAGGAGATGACTCACAGGATTGGACATTTGGATGAACAGAAATGAAAAATGCCAAGTCAAGGAACCCCAAAGAAGAAGGGGCAGATTTGAGCATTCTGAATTTGGGGTGCCTGCACAAAATCCAGACGGAATTGTCTAAATCAGCATTAGATCAAATTGATGGGTTCTGATCTCAGGACAGGGGCCCAGCTAGGGGACACAGGTTTGGAAATCACCAGCATCTAGTTGAGAACTGGAAGCACTCTCAAGGATAGATTGGGCCATGGGATCAAATTGTGGCCATTGCCCATTGCCTCCAGCAAGAGAAGATGTAGTGAAGAGGGGAAAATGGCAGCCAAACTGCTGACAAAATGCAAAGGAAGCCTGACTTATAAAAGAAATGATATTGCAAAGACCCAAGACCCAGGTCTGTGGCCTGTAGAAGCGGCAACAATTCTACCAGTTCAAATAATCACTTTTTAAAATATCTGCGAAGTTAAGCCTCTGAAGAGACACTTAGGAGATCTCTGCCTAAAACCAGACAATAGTAAATAAAAAATGCTGAAAGAGCCACAGACATACATCAAGTCCAGATTCCTTGACTACTCTGAGACCACTCAGCTAAACATACCTGACCCCTCCTGCCTTAGCAGCTTTGCTCAGCACAGCCCTCTGCTCTCATAAAGCCAACAGCAACTCAAACCATCCTCCTAAACCTCTCGTTGCAAGCAATAAAGTTTCCATGACATCATCTCCACCTTCTCTTGAGCCCTGGACCTTGTACAATACTAGAGTCAGACATAAGATAAATAATCAAAGGATTGGTTTTGCATTATATATATACTTGGTTTTAATATATATATATATATATATATATATATATATATATATATAATTGATTATTAAATGTTAATAGTCTTCAGGGGTTTGTTTATCTCAGCATGTAAGCCCCTGGGAACCCGAAGTCCTGAGCAGACTTATGGAGTTCCTCTAAGAAGGAAGCAATGTTGGTAGTGGGTAGAGTGGAGAGGAGGGCCTTCTGGGCCAGGGAACCCTCAAACCCAGTCATTTTAGGCTGGCCCTGCCTAGGCACCAGGTACCATATCTCTTCACTTTGCTTTCTACATGAAGCCAGCTAGTAGCAGTGCTTCTGGAATGACACACTGAGTCAGCACAGAGGGGCTAGAGCCGGGACTTTACCTTTTTCCTTACATGTAAGTATTTAAATCCATCTTACATCATTGTCATGTTGTCAGTTTACAAATTTAAAATTAATTTGGACCAAAGGTAACCAGGTCCAATAGACTGTGTTTGTGGGCAGATTAAGAGCCCCGAGAAGCAAAGCCATGCCTTCCCTGTGGTTAGTTAGGACTTCCCTGCAGGCGTTTAAAAAGCAATCTTACCAAAATAGCCCAGAAATGTTCTTCCTACAGGAAAAATAAATTCAGAGTGCATTTTTAACTTTGGTCTCATAAAACCCCAGAGTTAAATTTAGCCAGGGTTCAACTTAAAAGGGATCAGGGATGATAAGCTTTTGGTAAAACCTATGCAATCTTGCTTTGAATTGCATTTCTTCTTTTAAATATTGCAAAAAGGTAGTTACTGTTTAGGGTTTGATTTTATAGTTGTCTTACTAAAGAGTTCTATTTTTGTAGCAAAATACATGAAATTAGTTTATGAAACAGGCACGTGAAAGAATCCTGGATTATGTGCAGCAGTGACCACTGCTGGGCTTCTGCTGTGTCCAGATGTGTCTCATGAACTTGTGGGGTGGACCCCACACAGTTATGTTTGCTTGGAGGACCAGAGGCTCTCCTGGAGAGGAACTCAGCATAAGTATAAATGTGGTTGAGCAAAGAAGTGTGGCTCAATTTAAAAACTGTCATCAGAAGAGAGAGATTCTAAAAGCCATATGGTGGCTAATAGCAAGAATCCAATCAAGAAACTACACCAGTTTCCTCCCATCCTCCTCTCTCTGGACTCACACCTCAATCCTGAGAGATTCTGGGGCTACAGATAAAAACTGAAAGACCTGTTTTGCCAAACTCACATAGGACATTGGGGCATTAAGTCACCCTGCTTTGTTGCTCCTTTCATGAAAACCTCAAAGAGGAGCCTTTGCGGTGGACCCCTGACCACCACATGGATTTGGTAGCATGAGGACCCCTAAACAGCAGCAGCAGCAGCAGGTGGACAGATGCGTGGCAATATCCCACAAAAGCACTGAGGCTGCAGGTGTGCCTGCAAAAAAAGCACCGGTGCTCCTCAGATGTGGGCTTAGCCAGAGGAAGGGGCACACCTGCTGGAGTTGGCAGTGGTGTGTGGACCAGAGCAGCACTACCCATGCGGCAGCTATCTGGACTCACTGCAGCTGGAGCCTTGCAAGAGCATGCAGACAGCTGAGTCAACTGCAAAGGAAGAGACTCTGAAGGGCCTACCTCCGTTAACCAGAAAATCCCACTTAACTACAACCTCCTATTAGCTAGCCTTCTGCTAGACCAGATTTCATCCCATGCATGTGTTTGGTAGGGTTACTGAGCAAGGCAGCCTCTGAACCCCTTCCGTGCTGCAGAGGTTGTGTATGCTGGCAGGAGGAGGCTGTCCCTGTCCGTTGTCCTGAGGACAAATGTTAGGGAGATGTGTGACAAAAGTCTCCACCGGTGAAGTAAATTATCTTGCACCCATGTGATGGAGTACTGTGCACTGAATAAAAACAATGATGTAGATCTACCTTTAGTGACACAGAAATATGTTTGTAATATAAAGAAAAGTAAATAAAAGCAGATTACAGATTGTGGGGGCGATTATTCAAGTGTATGCATTTGTCAACACTCATGAAGCTGTTTATCACAGGAAGTTAATTTTACTGTGTGTAAATTATACCTCAGAAAGAGCAGATTATAAAATGATATTTACAGAAGGATTCAATTTGTGTGTGTATGTGTGTGCACGTGCAAGGCTCTACACCCACTGTTAACATTGGCTACCTCTATTATAATTACAGATGACTTTTATTGTTTTCTCTTTCTGCCTAATTGTCTTTTTAAATTTTTCTCCAGTGAATAGGTATTGCTTTACTATTTTAAACCATGACTAGGGAAGCACAGAAGAAGGTTCATGTTCAAGGAATGGCTAAGTTGGAGTAATGAGGGTAGAGGGTGACTGTGCCTTGCCCTGTGCATCATGGGAGTTATAATAGGAGGTTGGTTATAAGAGAAGCCCATGGTAGGTGCTCAGTAAATGTTTGTCACATGAGTGAATGATTATAGTGGGTCATTTTATCACAAGTCTCTAGTTTAATAATAGCCATGCCACTCCCACTTTAGACCCAATATATTAGCAGTGCACATTCATAAATATTTTCATCTCCATTAGAGTGACAGCCAACTAATTGCTTTCAAACCAGTTACCACATGCTGAAAGCTGATCTCCTTCCTTTTAACTTTCCTTTTCGTATCCTCACCCCATCTCCTCCTCTATTAATTTAGATTGGGAAATAACCACAAATGCCTTGGTTTCACATAATTGTTAAGAAGACAGCTTAGGTGTACCAAGTAGAAAGGCAAAAAACATAAAAGAAGAAGCAGTGATCTTTCACAGACATGGCAGCAGCCTCCTTCGTTGAGAAATAGCAGGAAAAACAGCCACAAGAGCTTCGAAGACACTGCTTAGCATGTGAGAGATGATCACCCCCTTCCCAGGAATCTGCTGGCTTGACAGTTAGCCTAGGGGGAGGGGTGGTATGAGTGTAGAGGGGTGTGTGTGTGTGTGTGTGTGTGTGTCTGTGATGTGGGGGAAGAGGGTGGATATGGTGTATGTGGTGTGATGTGATGTGTGTGGTGTTAGGGGTGTGTATGTGGTATGTGTATATGTGGTGGGTAGGTAGGGTGAGTTTCTATTAGACACCACATGGATATGATCAAGATTACATTGCTGGATAGATAGAATTTCGGGTATACCTCAGAAGGTTCAGGAATGTATTAAAATACTGGGGCTATTTAATGTAGCAACTAAGCCAGTTCTAGTTTTTTCTAACAACTGCTAAAACCTTACACACCATTTAGACCCAGAAAGGTCTTTAGACCGTTTGCTCTAGTCCGCTCATTTTGCAAGTGAGAGAATTGCAGCCCAGAGAGTAGAAGGGGGCTGCCAAACATCACACGGGGAGCTGGAGGCCCTGCCTATAGGAATGGTGAATGGGACCTGCCCTTTGGAGACAAAGTCCACATGCTTCTGAGTAAAGTTGGGGACATCCCTGAGCATCTGCCATGAATAATGTGTGCCCCCCCCTAAGGTCTTCAGCAATCACATTTATCTTTCAGTATTAAAAAACCCTTTGGAGATGTAGCCACCTAGGGCCTCAATACCTGGCCAGGCCCCATTTGCTAAATAAGGCATTATCTGCAGAGAAAGGCTCCTCATCGCAAGCATGTTAATGACAAGCCAGAGGATTGGACAACCAAGAATGTATCCTGCTAACATCACGAGTGAAGGGAGACCTGCTGTAAAACAAAGCAACCTGAGAGTGGGCATTAAGCTGGGAAAGCCAGAGACAGGCCTGTTGTGCATTAAGCCAATCATTGTTCACCCTGGCACCCCAGCCACACTCTTCGTGCTCACAGCCTGCTTCAACCCAGTGACCGTGCAGCCTCATCTCCCAGGCCCCCAGAGTTGCCCACCATGCCATTCTCTCCCACACCATCTGTCTTTACACACATTGTGTCCTCCACCAGGTGCAATGTTTCCCACATAATCCATCTTGGTGAACTTCCCTTGAAAATTCAGCTCTGCCATCACCCTCCTCAGAGAGGACCTGCCCCCCCTTCCCTGCCCCCCGCAGCAGAGTTGGCACCTCCTCCCCTTGCAGCCTCGCACAGCGCCCCCTGTGGGTTTGGTGGTGTCATTTTGCATGTCTGGTTCCCTGCCTAGACTGGAGTTCCTTGAAGGAAGGATCCATCCCAAGATCCAACCAAGACTGAGGCCTGCAGTCGGTATTAGCTGCCCACAGATAAATGAAAATGTGCACCTGCTGTCTGTTACTAAATAAAAAATCACCTCAAAGGTAGCAGCTCAAAATAATCCAGAACTCACAGTTTCTGTGGGTCAGAGTGCTGGCACAGTTTAACTGGCTCCTCTGCTCAGGATCTCACAAGGCTAACATCCAGGTGTGTCATCCGGGCCACGTCCTCATCCAGAGACTCACCTGAGGAAGAATTGACTTCAGAATAACTTGGGTTGTTGGCAGAATTCATTCATTTCCTTGTGGATGTAGGACTGAGGACCCAGCTTCTTGCTGGATGTCAGCCCCTTGCCGTGTGGACTTCCTGACGAGCCTTCTTACTTCATCAATCCCACAAGGAGAGTCTCCCAAGCAAGACTGCTAGCAAAGCAGAATCTTAGACAATGTTACATAATCACTGAAGTGACATCCATATCCCATGTTTAGAACCAAGTGATAGGTCCCACCCACATCAAGGTAAGAGGATCATACAAAGACACAAATGTAGGCATCATGGGGACCATTCTGGAGTCTGCCCACCATACAAAGAATACAATAAATCCTGCTGCTAAATTCTTTATTTTGTTGTAATTTTCCTTTTATTCCTCCTTTGGGTTCTCTCTTGCAGGTGGCTTTGCTGCTGTTGGCAGATCGCTTGTGGAAGAAAGTGGAACTTCATTGGCCCCAGGTTCTGGGAAAGGAGAATCCATTCAACCCTCAGATTGAACAGGTGTTTGGAGATCAAGGGGGCCACTGAGTGCCTTCAGGATATGCATTCCTGGAAAGCTCAGTGAGGCAAAAACTTGGGTAAATTCATTCAACAAATGGTTATAGGGCTGCCATTTAACAGACTCATTGGTTACTCCAGCAGCAACTTTGAAAAGTGATTTTCTCTGATTTTGGAGTATATCTAAATGACAGCATGATTCTGTGTGTTTCAAGGATCAGTTCCCTCCAATTGACCTTCCAAGTAACCTTTAATAAAGTGTTTTGGATGCCATTCCAAACAAGAGAGTGTGCCCTTTCACAGCTAATTGTTCTAAAAACAAACGAGAAGTCCAGCAGTGCTCGGCAACTTACCCCGGGTCTTGGTGTGCCAGGACTTGTCCTTGCTCTGTTGCTGCTTCTTCAAGATGGCCAGCAAGTGGGTACTGCCCCTAGGGAGGCTGTGGCTGGCTGCCAAGGACTCTCACATCAGAGCACAAGACTATAAACACAAAATTAGGTACCGACTTGAATGTTTATTTAGAATGAGAAAAGAAATCACAACAAATTACAAATTTGTTTAAAATCCAGATGATTGAAAAATGTGACAATTTTTCTTTCTTTAAAATGTTTTCTTACTTTCTTTGGCTGCACAATCTCATCGTCTTTTCCCAGAACAATGATTTGGTGATATCATTGTCTAAAGAAAGGACAGAAAAGTGAAATGCCTTGCTTTTTAACTGATAATTTAGAAGAGTTTCTTGCAGCTCCACAATTCATTATTCGTAAAGTCATGTAAACTTTTAGAATTGTCACATTGGGAAGACCTCTATCCAATTTCTTTTGAGTAGGATCTGTTACAGTCACACTCCCTATTTGTAGTGTTGTTCAAGTATTGTTAAAGTTTTGTGTCCATATAAGCACAGGAATTCTGGTAAATTCTATTGCACACCATTCTCATTGGTGTGTCACCTCCCTTGCCCATATCTGATGCAGCCGTGGATTCAGGGGTCAGTGGGTGTATATCGAGACCCACATCACACTGCCAGCATCCCACCTCACATGAGCACATCTTCCCACATTCTGCCTTCAAAACTTGCTTGACAGAGCCCAGAGATGTGGGGCAGGTCTACCCCAGCGGTCCCAGGAAACCGTGAATAAATGCATCAGCATCTTCCTTTAGTGGTCAGTTTGGGAGGCATTCAGTGTGCTTCTCAGGGACAGAATCATCCCCTTTGTTCATGGCAATGATGCCTTCGATGGTGCCTTCTCCTGCCTACTATCACTCAGTGCTCCCTCATTCCTGCTTTCTTGGATGCTTCCCAAATAAAGCACCTGAACCTAAATCTTTGTCTCAATAAAGACAAAATTAAAATGTTGGTGTGTGTAGAATTGTGTATGCTTTATTATTGAATATATTCCTCATACGAATATACTTCTGTTTTGGTTTGGTTTTTTGTTTTTGTTTTCCCCCGCCCCTATACTTCTGTTTTGACTAGGCACCAATACAAACCAAATCTCCCACTCACTGTATACCATCCATTGACATGGACCAGCGTCTAGCTTTGTGCATTTCACGCCCTGTTTCTCCTCCATGACCCACACACTTCCCACGCTGGGAACTGTAGCATAATTTCATACTGTGATTCTGCCCATTGGCCCTGCACCTTTGTCACAATACTGATGGACAGTAGGGGCACGCTTGGAAGCCCCTCCTATACCACAATGGCTAGCAGTAACCCAGCTGTGCACAGAAATGACTGCAAACCATATAAATATTTCAACCTAAATCCAACCTAAATGGATATCCACTTCAACTGACTCCAAATGCCCATGGCTATCCCACAGCCACCAGATGTAAAAGAAAGTATAACAGAGAAGAAGCAATTGTGTTTAGAATATCCCAGTTTTGCAAATTTTACAAACTATATAACCATGCAAACACATTGCTTGGTCCCCTTCTAGGCTTTTGGAAGGGACCCTAAAACTTAATCTTTATTAGCTTTATGGTCAGTCTGCCTCTGCTCACAAGATTAATTTGCCAGTTTGCGGGCGAGCTTCAGTTTTAGGGGCCAAAACACTCAAAATGTTGTCAAACCATTAATTTCTGTCACTTGGACAGAATCCTTGGTTTAGCATGACCAGTACATGTCCTGGGGAGGCGGATCAACAGGGGACCAACATGCTGCCAGGAGACTGCTTGGTGCCAGCAAGAAATACAGATGAGGGGAACGAATTGGAGACTATGAGGGTGTGGAGGTGTGGGGCTCTGGAAACCTGGTATATCTGTCTCCTCTTGCGGGATGTGTCCCCTAACAGGGTCTTGGTAAGTACATCATTGGTTTTGGTGTTCCAATATCTCATGTTATTTTTTTAAGCACCAAAATACCAATACTTGTTGTAGTGTTGTTTTATTTTTTTTAATCTGAAATCTTAATCGTTTAGTCTCAAGATATACCCAGGGAACACAGCAGTAAAATTTTTTATTCCTTCAGAAAGAATTCTATTTCATCTTCCCTCTGTTTAAAATGCTTCCAAGCTACTTTATTGCTATTCTAATTTCTATTTCCCAGACTACTTGTGAAGTTGGTTATCTTGTATTGCTGTTGCTCTTGTTGGGGGGGATAGAGAATTCATTTTAGACCTAGTCATTTCCCAGAAGGCCCTGAAGGACTAGAGTTATTTTAAAAATTGGAGGAAACCGGAGGGAGTATATAGGGAGATTCAGAGAGTACAGGGAAAGGGTTCCCAGACTGAATTATCCTGAGGCCAACCACCTTCTTTCTCCAACCCTAGAGGTTATCTCTGTCCCTGCCACTTTTTCCTATTTAAATTCTCTTAGGGACTGAAGCCCCCACCTTGGGGAATAATATCACCAGTACCACCATTCCCCTTCTCCACTTGAACAGGTGCAGGTGGGGAGGCAGCGGTGCCTGGATCCTGAGCCCTGACCTCACTCCTACAGCATGGTCCCATGAAATCAAAGGAGAGAATGGTGCTCCCATCTCACTTATATATATATATATATATATATATATATATATATATATATATATGTATATAACACAAATACTGCATTAAATAAGTACTAAATACCACTATTATCTCCTTAAGAACTAGAGTCCAAGGCCAGACCCTCATCCTGGGGTCAGGAGCCCTTAGGTGAGGTATGTACACTTCTACCTCCATCTGTATATTCCACTCCATTCCAGACATGTTCCTTCTTTGAGATTCAACCACGTCTTTCTCTCTAGCTTAGGGATGTTCTGTCCCCATAAAGTGCTTTGTGTACTTCCTATAACTTCTGAGTGTCCAGAATTTACAAGATAGCTGTAGGGGACAGCTTTATTCTTATATTTCTGCACTGGTTCCTCTTGAGATACTGTCTTCAGCCTCCAGTTTTTCAGAATCAGTGTGTGAGTACTAGCCTCTGAGAGGCAAGTGAAGGACTTCCTCAGGGTGGCTCACATCCCTCTCCATCCCCTTTCCTCATTCCTGTAGTGGCCTCCTGGGCAGATGCACCAGAACAGAAGCTCCAGGAGATAACCTCCTGGTCAGTCATGTTCACATGATTTATATCCTGTCCTGTATCCACAGCCTTACAACAATGCCTGCCCCACAATAAGTGCTCAGTAAGAAGTACTAAATGAAGAGGGAATGAATGAATGAATGAATGAGTGAATGAGTGAATACATTAATGAATGAGTGAGTGAATGAATGAGACATTAATGTTGCCTTCCAAGTCACACCATTATTTCTTGCTATTTAAAAACAAAAGGAGCCTCTTTTTTGACATATTTAAATTAGCCTCACGGGATCACACTTGGGTAAAAAGTGTGAAAGTGTAAAAAAGGAAAGCAATCAATGAGAAGATGCCATCCTCCTGGAGACCCTTGGTGGGGAGGCATGGGCTCCTTTATAATCTTCATTTAAATACCTCAACACTATACCGTCATTTGTTTCTCCTGTTTTCAGATGAAGGACCTGTCTACCCTTTGCTATTGAAATAGAACTCCTCATTTTCTGCATTAACAATTATCAAGAACTTTTATCTCCCCACCACCACTGCTAGGCATTTTTCATTTGGGATAGAGCCTTTTGGGTTTGGGCCTTGGTGAAAAAAATTTCCAGGGCCCCCAGTCAAAGTAGATCAGCTAAAAAATCTTTATATGAGATTGTATTGATACACAACATAGCAGGATCTAAGCCCCAGGAACTTGAACTGCTTCTCCACCCTACTTTGTCACCAAGTTAATCCCACTAGAAAAGAGATTCTTAACTACAGTCCATGGGGACCTTACTCCCCCAGAATTAAGAGTGCTTATGAATTTGAATGGGAAAAAAAGACCTTCTTGCGGTGCCTAGGTGGCTCAGTCAGTTGAGGGTCTGACTCTTGATTTTGGCTCAGGCCTTGATCCCAAGGTTGTGGGATTGAGCCCCCATCAGGCTCTGCACTGAGCGTGAAGTCTGCTTAAGATACCCTCTCTCTCTATGGGGCACCTGGGTGGCTCATTGGTTAAGCGTCTGACTTCAGCTCAGGTCATGATCTCATGGTTCTTGGGTTCAAGCCCCATGTCTGACTCTGTGCTGACAGCTCAGAGCCTGGAGCCTGTTTCAGATTCTGTGTCGCCCTCTCTTTCTGTTCCTCCCCCCCCCCCCTCACACTCTGTCCCTCTGTCTCTGTCTCTCTCTCTCTCTCTCAAAAATAAATAAAAGGTTTTTTAAAATTAAGATTCTCTCTCTCTCTGCCCCCTACCCTGCTCATGCTCTCTCTCTCCAAAAGAATAAAACATTTAAAAAAATAAAAAGTAAAAGACCTTCTAAAAGAGCATTTCCTTTTATTATGAATGTAGGCAACAAGACAGCCGTATTTCTGTCACTAATATTTTACATAGCACATTATATTTGCTGCAGACACAGTCAGTTATCATTATTCATAGGCGTTATGTTCCATAAAGTCATCCGGAACACTGAATTAGCAAATAGTGAACCATTGCTCCTAAGGGAAATTCAGGATTCTGTTCTGCAAGCCTCTGGTCACAACATTATCATCAACCAATCAATACATAATCTTGTTTCATGTGTGGCTTTTGTTTAAAGACACCTTATTTAATGTATAGTTGTTAATTAACCTTGAATTCATAGACAAGAGCACTTTTTTTTTAAAGTAGGCTCCACAGCCAACATAGGACTTGAATTCACAACTCCTAGATCAAGAGTCACCATCACACGCTCTACCCACTGAGCCAAGCGGGTGCCCCTCACAGCCAACAGCACTTTCACTCACACCTGAATGAAATTTATCTACACATCTATTTTCTCCATAAGGCACATCACAGCCTTCTTGCGCTTAGGAACACCCGAGAACACTTTAGCACTGCGTTTGCATATTAAACAGTGAAACCACCAATGAAAAGCATAAAAATGCCCGGAACATGACAATAAATATACCTTGAAAATGACACTTATTTACAATGTAAAAGCTGAAACAAGAAGGCAGAGCACTGCCTGATTCAACCTCAGCTGGGAACATACAGGTCAAATGACTGAAAATTTCACCATTCAAATAACTGAAAAAGTGCCATGAGTATTGACTTGGGGCTTACAAATAAATTTTAACAAGTAGGCAAATTCACAAATACAGAATCCTGATTAATGAGGATTGACCATTTCTTAAAATATCATTTATGGCCATAAATATTTTGAAATAACTGTCATTATTAGACCCATTATAAAAGAAGCACATGTATTCATGTATGCCCATTTTAAAATATTTCACCGTTTTTTTAATGACTATTTTTTTATTATTTATTTTTTTAAATTTACATCCAAGTTAGTTAGCATATAGTGCAACAATGATTTCAGGAGTAGATTCCTTAATGCTCCTTACCCATTTAGCCCATCCCCCTCCCACACCCCCTCCAGTAACCCTCTGTTTGTTCTCCATATTTAAGAGGCTTTTATGTTTTGTGCCCCTCCCTGTTTTTATATATTTTTTTGCTTCCTTTCCCTTGTGCTCACCTGTTCTGTGTCTTAAAGTCCTCATATGAGTGAAGTTATATGATATTTGTCTTTCTCTGACTAATTTCGCTTAGCATAATACCCTCTAGTTCCATCCACATGATTGCAAATGGCAAGATTTCACTCTGATTGCTGAGTAATACTCCATTGTATATATTTACCACACCTCTTTATCCATTCACCCATCAATGGACATTTGGGCTCTTTCCATACTTTGTCTATTGTTGATAGTACTGCTATAATCATTGGGGTGCATGTGTCCCTTAGAAACAGCATACCTGTATCCCTTGGATAAATACCTAGTAATGCAATTCCTGGGTCGTAGGGTAGTTCTGTCTTTAATTTTTTGAGGAACCTCCACACTGTTTTCCAGAGTGGTTGCACCAGCTTGCATTCCCATCAGCAGTGCAAAAGAGATCCTCTGTCTCCGAATCCTCACCAACATCTGTTGTTGCCTCAGTTGTTAATGTTAGCCATTCGGACAGCTGTGAGGTGGTATCTCAGTGTGGTTTTGATTTGTATTTCCTGGATGATGAGTGATGTTGAACATTTTTTCATGTGTCAGTTGGCCATCTGGATGTCTTCTTTGGAGAAGTGTCTATTCATGTCTTTTGTCCATTTCTTCACTGGACTTTTTGTTTTTTGGGTGTTGAGGTTGATAAATTCTCTATAGATTTTAGATACTAACCTTTTATCTGATATGTCATTTGCAAATATCTCTCCCATTCCGTCGGTTTGCAAATATCTTCTCCCATTCTGTTGGTTGTTTTGCTGATTGTTTCCTTCGCTGTGCAGAAGCTTTTTATTTTGATGAAGTCCCGGTAATTCTTTTTTGCTTTTGTTTCCCTTGCCTCCGGAGACGTGTTAAGAAGTTGCTGCGGCCAAGATCAAAGAGGTTTTTGCCCACTTTCTCCTCGAGGATTCTGATGACTTCCTGTCTTATGTTTAGGTCTTTCATCCATTGTGAGTTTATTTTTGTGTATGGTGTAAGAAAGTGGTCCAGGTTCATTTTTATGCATGTCATTGTCCAGTTTTCCCAGCACCACTTGCTGAAGAGACTGTCTTTATTCCATTGGATATTCTTTCCTGCTTTGTCAAAGATCAGTTGGCCATACGTTTGTGGGTCCATTTCTGGGCTCTATATTCTGTTCCACTGATCTGAGTGTCTGTTTTTATGCCAGTACCATACTGTCTTGATGATTACAGCTTTGTAATACAGCTTGAAGTCCCAGATTGTGATGCCTCCTGCTTTGGTTTTCTTTTTCAAGATTGCTTTGGCTATTCGGGGTCTTTTCTGGTTCCATACAAATTTTAGGATTGTTTGTTCTAGCTCTGTGAAGAATGCTGGTATTATTTTGATAGGTATTGAATATGTAGATTGCTTTGGGTAGTATTGGCAGTTTAACAATATTTGTTCTTCCTATCCAGGAGCATGGAATACTTTTCCATTTTTTTGTGTCTTCTTCAATTTCTTTCATAAGCTTTCTATAGTTTTGCATAGTTTTTAGTGTATAGATTTTTCACCTCTTTGGTTAGATTTATTCCTAGGTATTTTATGGTTTTTGTTGCAGTTGTAAATGGGATCCATTCCTTGATTTCTCTTTCTGTTGCTTCATTGTTGGCGTATAGGAATTCAACCGATTTCTGTGCATTGATTTTATATCCTGCAACTTTGCCGAATTCATGGATAAGTTTTAGCTGTTTTTTGGTGGAATCTTTTGGGTTTTCCATATAGAGTATCATGTTATCTGCAGAGTGAAAGTTTGACCTCCTCTGGCAGATTTGGATGCTTTTTATTTCTTTGTGTTGTCTTATTGCTGAGGCTAAGACTTCTAATACTATGTTGAATAACAGTGGCGAGGGTGGACATCCTGTCTTGTTCCTGACCTTAGGGGAAACCTCTCAGTTTTTCCCCATTGAGGATGATATTAGCATTGGGTCTTTCATATATGGCTTTTATGATCTTGAGGTATGATCCTTCTATCCCTACTTTCTTGAGGGTTGTTATCAAGAAAGGATGCTGTATTTTGTCAAATGTTTTCTCTGCATCTATTGAAAGGATCATGTGGTTCTTGTTCTTTCTTTTATTGATGTGATGAATCACATTGAACCAGCCCTGCATCCCAGATATAAATCCCACTTGGTCGTGGTGAATAATTTTTTTTTAATGTATTGTTGGATCCAGTTGGCTAATATCTTATTGAGGATTTTTGCAACCGTGTTCATCAGGGAAATTGGTCTATAGTTCTCCTTTAGAGTGGGGTCTCTGTCTGGTTTTGGAATCAAGATAATGTTGGCTTCATAGAAAGAGATTGGAAGTTTTCCTTCCATTTCTATTTTATGGAACAGCTTCAAGAGAATAGGTGTTAACTTTTCCTTAAAGGTTTGGTAGCCATCTGGAAAGCCCTGGAAAGCCATCTGGCCCTGGGTTCTTGTTTTTTGGGAGACTTTTGATTACTAATTCTATTTCTTTGCTGGTTATGCGTCTGTTCAAATTTTCTATTTTTTCCTGTTTTACTTTTGGTAATTTATATGTTTCTAGGAATTTGTCCATTTCTTCCAGATTGCCCATTTTATTGGCTTATAATTCCTCATAACATTCTGTTATTATTGCTTGTATTTCTGCTTTGTTGGTTGTGACCTCTCCTCTTTCATTCTTGATTTTATTTATTTGGGTCCTTTCCTTTTTCTTTTTGATTAAACTGGCTAGGGGTTTATCAATTTTGTTAATTCTTTCAAGGAACCAGCTTCTGGTTTCATTAATCTTTCTACTGTTTTTTGTTTGTTTGTTTGTTTGTTTGGTTTTGATAGCATTGATTTCTGCTCTAATCTTTATTATTTCCTGTCTTCTGCTGGTTTGGGGTTTTATTTGCTGTTATTTTTTCAGCTCTTTAGGTGTCAGGTTAGGTTGTGTATCTGAGACTTTTCTTCCTTCTTTAGGAAGGCCTAGATTGCTATATACTTTCCTCTTATGATGGCCATTGCTGCATCCCAGAGGTTTTGGGCTGTGGTGTTATCGTTTACATTGGTTTCCATGTACTTTTTAATTTCCTCTTTAACTTCTTGGTTAACCCATTTATTCTTTAGTAGGATGGTCTTTAGTCTCCAAGTATTTGTTACTTTTCCAAATTTTTTCTTGTGGTTGATTTCGAGTTTCATAAAGTTGTGGTCTGAAAATATGCACGGTATGATCTCGATCTTTTTGTGCTTGTTGAGGGCTGATTTGTGTCCCAGTATGTGATGTATTCTGGAGAACATTTCATGTGCACTGGAGAAGAATGTATATTCCACTACTTTAGGATGAAATTTTCTGAATATATCTGTTAAGTCCATCTGCTCCAGTGTGTCATTCAAAGCCATTGTTTCCTTGTTGATTCTGATTAGATGATCTGTCCATTGTTGTAAGTGGGGTGATGAAGTCCCCTACTATTATGGTATTAGTATCAATGAGTTTCTTTATGTTTGTGGCTATTGAATTATATATTTGGGTACTCCCATATTTGGAGCACAAATTGTTAGATCTTCTCGGTGGATAGACCCTTTAATTATGACCTAATGCCCTTCGTCATCTCTTGTTACAGTCTTTATTTTAAAATCTAGATTGTGTGATATAATTATGGCTACTCCGGCTTTCTTTTGGCAACCATTAGCATGATAGATGGTTCTTCATCCCCTTACTTTCAATCTGAAGGTGTCTTTAGGTCTAAAGTGGGTCTCTTGTAAATAGCATCTAGACGGATCTTGTTTTCTTATCCATTCTGTTACCCTATATCTTTTGATTGGAGCATTTAGTCCATGGACGTTTAGAGTGAGTTCTGAAAGGTATGAATTTATTGCCATTATGTTTCTTGTAAGGTTGGAGTTTCTGGTGGAGTTCTCTGGTCCTTTCTAGTCTCTGTTGCTTTTGATCTTTTTTTTTTTTTCATCTTTTCTCCCCTCAGAGAGTCCCCCTTAAAATTTCTTGCAGGGATGGTTTAATGATCACGAACTCCTTTAATTTTTGTTTGTCTGGGAAACTTTTAGTCTCTCCTTCCATTATGAATGACAGCTTGCTGGATAAAGAATTCTTGGCTGCATATTTTTCCAATTCACCACATTGAATATATCCTGCCACTCCTTTCTGGCTTGCCAAGATTCTGTGATTAGGTCTGCTGCAAACCTGATGTGTCTTCCCTTGATGATGTAGGTTAAGGACTCTTTTTCCCTTGCTGCTTTCATGATTCTTTCCTTGCCTAAGTATTTTGTGAATTTGACTATGATATGCCTTGTCAATGGTCGGTTTTTGTTGAATCTAATGGGAGTCCTCTGTGCTTCCTGAATTTTGATGTCTCCAGGTTAGGAAAGTTTTCTGTTATGATTTGCTCTCATAACCCTTCTACCCCTTTTTCTCTCTCTTCATCTTCTGGGACCCAGATGATTCTGATGTTCCTTTTTAATGAGTCACTCATTTCTCTAATTCTTAAATCATGCTGTTTTGCTTTAGTCTCCCACTTTTTTTCTACTTCATTGTTCTCCATAAGTTTGTTCTCTATATCACTGATTCACTGCTCTGCCTCATCCATCGATATTGCAGCTCAGTTATAGCAGTTTTATTTCACCCTAACTTTTATCTCTGCAGAAAGGGATTCTAATCTGTTTTCAACCCCAGCTAGTATTCTTATTATCGTGATTCTAAATTCTGGTTCAGACATCTTGCTTGTATCTGTGTTCATTAAATCCCTGGCTGTTTTTTCTTCCTGCTCTTTCTTTGGGGTGAATTCCTTCATTTCACCATTTTGAAGGAAGAAATGGAATTAATGAGGTAAAAAAAATTTAATTAAAAAATTAAAGACAACACACACACACAAATCAAATAAATGATGCTAGATCCTAGGTGTGTTTTGGTCTGGATGTTGAAAGGGGTTTGATGTATTAGGAAGAAAAGGGGAAAAAGAAAAAAAAAAGGAAAACATTTGAAAATTTGAAAAAATGAATACAATGAAATAGAATAAAATGTGAAAATTTACAAAAAAGTAAAAACTATCGTAGAAAAAAATTAAAGAAAAATATTTTAATAAAAACTGAAAAGAAAAATAAATGTTTTCTCTTTCTATATTCAAGAAAGAAAAGAAATGAAAAAGAAAATTGAATAGATGGACCAGCGAACATACTGAAATATGATTGAAATTACATCATTTTGCCCTAGAAGTCAACCTATGAAGTATTTCATAGTCCGTTAACTAAGCAGGTGGAGAGACTTAGGTTCCTGAAGAGCGAGGTTGGCCGTTAGGTGGAGCTTAGTGTAATGTCTCTGTTCTCCACTAGATGGCGCTGCTTGGCTTAGTGGTGCTCGTAGGTGCGTATGCGCATGCACGAGACCCATGAAAATGGCGACACCCAGCTCCCCAGTCTCTAATGTCGGAATTCTTTTCTCCAGGGTCAGCAATTGCGCACCCGTCCTTTGTCTCCGGCTTCTTCCACTGCCCGCTTTCACACTGTCCGTGACCAAGCCCCAGGCAGCACCTCTGTCCTGAGTTTTATCTCCAATGCGGCTGTTTTTCCCCGACCCCTTACTTCTGAGGGACTATGGCTTTGACCCATGCTGCCCCTCTGCAGAGGGTCTCACCGGGCAATGGCCGTGTGCCAGCCGCACCCAGCAACGTTTGCAGGTCTGTGCTGCTGCTGATGCCCAGAGACTGCGGCCGGGTGCCAGCCTGCCCCAGAAAAAGTTCACGCGATCATGTAGCAGCAGCATTTCAGGGATTATGGAAAATCATGACACACGTCTGGCACCAGGCTTCACCCTTAACGACCTTGTTCCAGCACCAGCGAATGTGGTGTTCTCCAGAGTCCACTGGGACCTTTGCATGTGGGGAGTCCTCCCAGTAGGGGAACCGCCTCTCCCTGTGTGGCCTGAAGACTCCACTCTGCTCCTGGGGATTCGCCCTTCCCACCAGAGCACCGCCAGGTATGGAGCTGCGACGTTTCAGTCTGCACGTCCCCTGTTTATAGTCTTAATGGATTTTAAACCCTCTCCTTTCTCTTTTCTCCCTTTTTAGTTCAACCCCTGCGGCTGTTTCCACTTTTCCACTTTCTTTTCAGCTGCTTGGGGTGGGGGGGTTCTGTTCCCGAATTTTGCCCCCACCCCCCGTCTCCGTCCTCTCTCTGCATGCAAAAACATCTCCCTGCACCCCGCAGTTTCTTTCTCCCCCAGTTCACCACTCCGTGCCATACCTGCTGAATTCTGTGGTTCAGGTTGTGCAGATTGTTGTGTGAATCCTCAGATCAGTTTTCTAGGTGTGCAATGTGGTTTAATGTTGATCTGGCTCTATTTCACTGTATTTCATGGACGTGAGAAACAAAAAAACCTTCCATGCTGTTTTGCCATCTTAGCTCCTCACTATTCCAACGTATTTTTAGTAGTTTGATATTTGGTTTAATACAATTGGTTTCCTTTGTAATCCTATGTGTTATATTTTTTGCATTTAAAAATGTTATTCTGGGGATCCCAGCTGGTTCAGTCCATAGAGCATGCAACTCTTGATCTCGTGGTTGTAAGTTCGAACCCTGCATTGGGTGTAGACACTACTTAAAAAAAACACTTTATTCTGAGAAAGGATTCCCCAGCCTTCCCCGGCCTGCCAAAGGGATTGGGAACTCAAAAGGTTGTATGCTTTGGGGGGTGGTGCTTTATGAAGGAAGAACTCCACAGTCCAAAAAAGCTGGAAGAACAGCATAATTTCTCTGCTCCCTGCAAAGTCACAGGGTGGAAGTTCTACTGTAAAGAAATTTGTTCAGTTCACCATTTACGCCACATTTTTTGCTTAAAGCCTTTTCCCTGTATGATAGCTATTAACACCCTGTGGGTACCATGCTCTATGGAACCACCTTGGGAGATCCTGCTTAGAGGAATTAGCCTCTGTCTAACATTCTCACTGACAGTGTGAGAGAGCAATTTCCCAGGCATATCTAGACTAGAATCCCCACCCCTCGTCTTTTCTGTGAGGCAGAATGTCTTTGGAATCCTTCTCACTGCAACAACTTTCCTGGTTGAAGTTAAAACGACAAAAGCATCACCTCTCCGGGCCCCTGAGAGGCACGGCACATTCACTGTGCGTTATGAATTTGCTGATGAATGGATGCATCAGTATGCTATTAACATGTCAGTTTCTCATTAAATCGGAGTACAGAATCGCTGTTTGCCCGGCAGGATGAACTCCTCTAATCTGATTTGGCAGAGGTTCTAGCATAAATATTCATACAAGCTAGGGCTCTTTTAATCTGGTCCTTTGCTTGGGGTAAGGGGGTGGAGAGAGGTTGCTTTCGAAGGCTGTTTCTGGGTCACTTCTTAGAACCGCAGTATCAAACAATAATGGCTTCATCATCACGAATCTGTCGTTAAGGAGGATTATTACACTTCTGAAGCTCTTGCATGGATAGAAATGCAGAGGAGAAATAAAGAGCGCACAATGAGGCTTGCTAAGGACTTCTTTGGGCATTGGGCTTCTGGCTGGCTGCTTTGTTTATAATTAATTACATGGAGCATTTATAGGAACCCTTTCAGCCTGGGATTGCTACAAATGTAACTTGCGGGTTCACAAAGCTGCAGTCAATAAGCCGCAGCAGAAGGACGGCTGGGAGGGCGCAGCCAGAGCTTCTGTGGCAGGAGAGGCCTCAGGCAGCTTCAGACCCCAGAGACTCGCAGTCTCACCAGAGGATTCGGTCTTCAGAGATTCACGCTTTGCACAGGCTCAGGAAAAAAAAAAAAGTGTTACTATTTTTACAGTGACCTCCACACTGTAAATATCAGCCAGAGCATGGACCTTGAGTGAGGCTGCTGGGGAAGCAGAGAGCTTTTGAGGGATAATAAGTGGAGACTTCAGGCTCATACAACTCCTATGGAAAGACCAAAACTCTGTCCTGCTGCCGGCTGGAGCTGAGAGACACATCAAAACATGAGTGGGAACTTCATGGCAACAGGCTTTGGAGGCACTCATCTGCATTTGAATGTTGTTTAAGCCCCTGGTACCTCAGTCATTTTTTGTTTAAGATGGGAGCAATAATACCTGTTTCCCAGCACTATTGTGAGCATTAACAATAAAAGCTGGTGCTTACAGAGGGCTAAGTGACATATATAATCGCACTTAACCCTTACACAGCTGCATAATGCAGGTCTACCATGATTATCTGCATTCACAGTAAGGAGACAGGCAGATAGTTAAGTAACTTGCTGGAGTTTGCACAGCTAATAGATGATGAATCAAGATTTGAAGTCAAGCCCTCTGGCTCCAGTTTCCATACTGCTGTAGGCAACACTGCCTTTATTAAGTAAGATAATGTTTGTCCAACATGACAAGTAATCACTCGGAACTTGCTCATGGTCTATACAACCAGGATGGAGTCTGGCCGCCACACAGGCTGGAGTCTGCCTTGTCTAAAGAGTAAAACTAGCTGGGGCACCTGGGTGGCTCAGTCTGTTAAGCGTCTGACTTCAGCTCAGGTCATGAACTCGTGGTTCATGAGTTTGCCCCACGTCAGGCACTGTGCTGACAGCTCAGAGCCTGGAGCCTGCTTCAGATTCTCTGTCTCCCTCTCTCTCTGCCCCTCCCCAGCTTGCACTCTCTGCCTCTCTCTCTCTCTCTCTCTCTCTCTCTCTCTCTCTCTCAAAAAACAAATAAACATTAAAAATAGAAATTAAAAAAAAAAGAGTAAAACCAAAACTCATCAACTGACAAAGCCCAGGCCTATGCAGGCTCCCTCTTTTCCTGTCCGTTCCTTCCTTTATCCTACATCCCAGCCACAGAAAACTTGTCATTAAAAACACAGGCAGTGGGTAGGTGTCCAAAGATGGCTGCCAATCATGGCTGCCCCCCCTCCCCCCCGCCGCATGTTCATGCCACCCCTTCCACGAAGACACACAGCATCTATTCCCACCCCTGGAAGCTGGCCTGGCACAGAGAAGGAGGTGCATTTCCACACCAAGCTTAGCACAAGGAGGCAGAGTGGCCTCTTTACCTCTTGGGTCATAGAGCCACCCTAAGGGAAGTTGAGGCTCTGCCTCCATGAAAGAGGCCCTCGTGGAGGAGACACTGTGTGGAGGAGAGAGGCCACACCTCAGAGGCGTGAAAGAGGCTTTCTTGGGACTTCCCACCCAGCCCTCCACCAGCTGGATGTAGCCCAATGGGCAATCCCAGCCAAGACCACATGGAGCCCAGCCAGCCTACAGAGTCATGGGGTATCATCCACTTCTTCTTTCAAGCCTCTGAGTTTTTGAGGGGGCTGTTATGCAGCAACAGTGAACCAAAACACAGGCCTAGATCTCTCACAGCACCATGTCCTCCCACAGACTGTCTCCTCAGCCTTCACTCCCTTCTCTGATTGAAACACTCTTTTTTTATGCTTATATTTATTTTTGAGAGAGAGAGTGCAAGCAGGGGAGGGGCAGAGAGAGTGGGGGACACATGATCCAAAGCAGGCTCCGTGCTGACACCACATAGCCCAATGAGGGACTCGAACCAACAACCACGAGATCGTGACCTGATCCAAAGTCTGATGCTCAACTGACTGAGCCGCCCAGGTACCCCTGATTGGAACACTCTTATTCATTCTTCAAGACCCAGGTTGCCCCACTGTTGTCACAGATGAAAAGATATAGACACCCACCTAATCTGCTGGAGGGTATAAGAATCTCTACAATTAGTTTCAGCTAATCCTGGTATTTTTTAATTATGTGTGAAAAAATAACAGTGCTTTAAAAAAGAGAGAAAATTGTTTCTCACATAAAAGGCATCCAGTGGTGGGTTGTACAGGCCTACCAAAAGACAGGCAAGACCTCTCTGCCAAAAACAATATCTTGCTGGAAGAAAATTAAAAAGACCTAACTACGTGGGGATATCTACCTCATTCATAAATTGGAAAACTCAATATTATTAACTTGTCAGTTCTACTAAAATTGATCCATAGATTCAACATAATTTTAAACATAATTGCAGAGATTTGTTTAATAAAATTTAAAGCTGATTCTAAAGCTTATAGTGAGATACAAAGAACTTAGGTTGGCCAAAGAAATTTCAGAGAGAAAAAAATAAAAACAGTGGAAGTGTTTTTACTCCCTGACTTAAAACTTACTATAGTGCTACAGTAATCAAGATAGTGTGTTACTGACATCAACACAGACAAATAACTCAATGGAACAGAACACAGTGCCTAGAAACAAATCCCAATATGTATGGTCATTTAATTTTTTTTACACAGTTACCAAAGAAATGCAAGGGGAAAAAGAAAGTCTTTAATAAATATTACTGGAACAAGGGGATATTTTTTCATGACTTTCCACCTCTATATCATACCATATATATAAATTAATTAGAGATGGATCATAGACCTTAATGTAAAAGCTAAACCTAAAAAGCTTCTAGAAAGAAAACATTTTATTAATTTTTTTAATGTTTATTTATTTTTGAGAGAGAGAGAGAGCATGAGCAGAGAAGGAGCAGAGAGAGAGGGAGACACAGAATCCAAAGCAGGCTTCAGGCTCTGAGCTGTCAGCACAGAGCCCAACACAGAGCTTGAACCCATGAGCCTGAGTCAAAGTCGACATCATGTCCTGAGTCAAAGTCGACACTTAACCGAAAGAGCCACCCAGGTGCCCCTAGAAAGAAAACATTAAAAAAAAATATCTTCACAGCTTAGGGATAGGTAAGAGTTTTCTAGCCAAGACACAGAAATAATTAACAAAAATAAAAATTTAAAAACCTGACAAACTTTAGACAGAATTAACATTATTCTGTTAAATTACCAAAAGTTTAAAACTTCTACTCATCCAAAGGCACCACAGATTGGGAGAAAATATTCACAAAATGTGTATCTGACAGATGACTCCAGAATATTTAAAGAACTCCTACGACTCAACTATAATAATAAAAAGACAACCCATTTTTTTTTTAGTGAGCAAAAGATTTGAAAATATGTTTCACAAAAGAAGGCATATGAAAAGCCAACAAGTATATGAAAAAGTTCTCAACATCCTTAGTCATCAGGGAAATGCAAATTAAAACCACAATAAAATATCAGCTCACATCCACCAGGATGGCCAAAGCATGAAAAGATTTGACAGCAGCAAGTGTTAGCAAGTATGTGGAGCAAATGAAACTCTCACATAGAAGCACTTTTGAAAAAGTTGCTTATGAAACACGAATTCAAAAAGATTTATGCACCCTGTGTATATTGTAGAAGTATTTATAATAGCCAAATTACGGAAGCAGCCCAAGCATCAATTCATAGATGAATGGATTAAGAAGTGGTATGTATACACCATGGAATAGTACTCAGCCCTAAAAAAGAATGAGCTCTTGCCATTTGCAACAACATGAATGAATCTAGAGAGTTTAATCCTAAGTAATTAAAGTCAGTCAGAGAAAGACAAACACCGTATGATTTCACTCATAGGTAGAATCTAAGAAACAAAATAAATGCACAAAGAAAAAAAGAGACACAAACCAAGAAACAGGCTCTTAACTATAGAGAACAAACTGACAGTTACTAGAGAAGAGGAGGGTGGGGAATCGGTGAACTAGGTGATGGGGATTAAAGAGTACACTTATTGTGATGAGCACTGAGTAATGTACAGAATTGTTAAATCAATATATTATACACCTGAAACTAATATAACAGTGTGTGTTAACTATACTAGCATTGAAATAAAATTTTTAAGAAAGAAAAATGTTTCTTACAAAACTGATTGTAAGTCTCCACCATGGCCCAGCAACTTTACTCCTAATTATTTACCAGCATATGTCCACAAAAAGACTTGTATGAGAATGTTCATGGCAGCTTTATTCATAATTGCTAAAATCTGGAAACTGTCCAGATGTCTATCAATAGGAAAATGGAATGGGTAAACACATCGATATAAAAGAAACTACTGACACACGCAAAAAGAATGAGTCTTAAAATTATTATGCAGAAGAAAAGAAGCCTTACACAAAAGAGCATCCGCCATATAATTTGTATGTATGTGTATACATATGAAAATTCTAGAACGGGCAAAACTATGATGAAAAAAATCAGAAAAGTGTTTGCCTAAAGTGAGGGAACCTAGGAAGAACAGTAAAGAACTTTGAGGAGTGATGGTTCTATCCTCATAAAAGTTTTGCATTACACAGAGGCATGCACTTATCAAAATGAAACACTTGAGATTTGCACACTTTATTGTATGTGAATTTATGGCCAGATGGGAGGCAAGGTGTGCAAATGCAGGACTGCCTGTATCTGCTAGCTTCCTTTATAAAAATATGTCAAGGGTTCTTTTTTTAAGTACCTCAAGCATGACAGATAGATATATGTACACCTATATAGGTGAATCATTTTTCTAACAGATCTTGAAAGTCTATAAAAGGCCACTGGAAAAATCCATTAAAATGTTACACAGTTTATTGTGACTTGTAATATTTTTACAGGAATATAAAAAGAGTTTTGTGTCCATGCAATTGCTAAGCTATTGGTTTCATTACAAGAAAGAAATATCCCTGGGGATGGGGGACAAGAGACTGTAAGCTCCTAAACTTTAGACTATAAATAGGATTATAATTTGAAAAAGAGAAAGACATAAAGGAAAAGAGAAAAGGGATAATTACAATGCAAAAAAAAAAGGGGGGGGGAACATGGCTCATGAATTGCCTTGAAATCACAATTTTAAAATATGATTATCTTAATTCATTCCCATCATGAGAAAACGGACAGAAAAAAAATCAAGGATTCCTCCCTGCTGACAACTTTATTAAGCCACGTGACTTCTGATATCCTGATCAATTCAAAGAAGCAGAATCCCTTTATGGGAGGCCAGGCTGGTGCAAAATTTGCAAAAGGAGGCCAGAGACATTAATTAGATGTTTGGATCATATTGCAGATGACATCAAGGCTGATCAGCTGCACGGACCAAGTACAGAACAGGAAACTAACCGCTAGAAAACCTGACATTTGGGGCATTGACTGTTTGCTCTTCGGCACTGCAGACCTGCTGCCTCCCTAAGCAGACGAGGCTGCTCTGAAAGGACGCCAGACAGAGGCTTTACCTCCATCCATTAGGGTGGAATAGTTCACTCTGCCATCTTATCTTTTCTCAAGGACCACAGGGAAAATAAAGAATAGTGCAGAATATGGGTGCCAATCCAAAAGTTGACAAGGAAGTGAAAGAGTTTTCATTATTTTAGAATATCTAGCATTTATATTACACATAGAAAGCAATGTAGCATTTTGCCTTTTAGAATCAGGCCAAGGTTTGAATGTTGGCTCTGCTGTGTGAACTTGGGAAAGTTACTTAACCACTCTGACACTCAGGTTCCCCATGTTCTTATGTCCTTGTATTTAACATAGGCCACCTGTGAGAATTAAATGAAATAGCGCACGTAAAGCACTTAATTACAGCCCCACAATACCTTGTTTGCATTTCCCAAATCCAAAAACTCCTACAACCAAGGTTTGTTTCCTAATTCATTTGGAGGCAAAACCTGACCTGTACCCTGACATGAGGCCAGTTCGCCTTTTTTATCCCACTTGATGTGAATATTCATTTGTCTCTGAAGAAATGCTAATGTTTTGCTTACAGGGAGCTGCCTTGGACCCTTCTGGAGTATTGCATAATATATGGCATATAGACCATGTTAGCTTTATAAATTCAAAATATTCTGAATTCCAAAGCACATCTGGTCCCAAGAATTTCAGATAAGGTATAGTGAACCTATATGACATCCCTATTTTATGATTACTTTATGAATTTTCTATTCTGCTTCAGGGCATGTTAAGACCCCCCTATTAAAAGTTGTTCCGAAGCTGCACTCTTTAATGCATGGACAGCTCATCAGTGCTTTCTCTAGTTGGGCTCTTTGCACCAACCATGGATTGGATATGCATGGATTCAGTTTCTCTTATAACAGCTTTTGCGAGTTGACTACGGTTGCTTTTGAGTGCATTATAGAATACCAGTGAGTTTGGGGTCATCTTCCAAAACAGAAGCACAGTTTCTGAGCAAACCCGTCTGCTACGTCCGGACAGCCCTTGAGTCTCCAGAACACAGAGTTTAAGGAGGAAAAGTTACAACCACTCCTGTTCAGAAGACACCATTGAACAAATGCGTGGAGTCCAAGAAGGGGAAACAAAGGAATGGCTGCGCCCATGGCTCAGTTCCATCTGGAAGACCGAGAAGATAGACAAGTGACTTCCCCTTTGCCTCCACCTCCCACCCCACCCCAACAGCCCTGCTGCAGGAAACACCCTGGTGTGCCGGTGTGTGCATTAAAGAGTGCAGCTTCTGAACAAGTTTTAATATTAAATGGCTGGTCTACAATGCAGCAGATGGCACGCAAATGGAAATTTCGGAAAGATCTCACTTGTAGAAACTGGTTTTTGGAAGTTGTATAAATTAAATATAAAGTGTGAGTACATTTACAGGAAATAAGTAGCTCTCCATTCATTTCAGGCTGCTTAATTCTTTGGCATAAATGGTTCTGAAGGATGTGATACATGTATACTCATTTTTAACTACATATAAAGTTGAATTAATAATAAAAGCCTTATTTGGTTAAGAGCGTAAGTCACCAATCTTTTCAGTGTCTCTCAAATGCCGCTTGAGAGGATACCAAAGCAGCTTGGCAAGACCCACTGGAGAAGTATTGGCGCCATCCTCTGGTAAGACTGAAAACTGCAAGTAGACGTGAATAACCTTCAGCTGTTAACAAACTCAGACCTTACACCAAACAGGTTATTGATCCACCAGCCAATGTTCCTTCTTCAAGTGCTGCCCTCCTTCCAGGATTTCTACATTCAGCCCTGCAAATTCACATTCGCCAAGTCTATGCTGAAAGAAAACTCAAATGAAAAAAGGTTTCTAAAGAACTAGTTTATAAGAATTAAAATACACGTATATATACTCCCAGGTCCCCAGCATTCAACACTTGGAATCCTTTTACTCTGCCTCAGAAAACTTTAAATAGGACTTGATGTGTTAAGTAAGTAATAAAGACACAGATATTGTGAGTAATTATTTTGAACATTAAAATGTTGCCTTTGGGTTAGATGTGAGAATGTGGGAGATCAGAGAAGCTGTGGTAATCATGGGAATAAACAAAGACTATGTAAGTGAGAAGAGGCAAAGGGTATTTATTTAGGGATTGCTATAGCAAGGGAGTCAGCCACCATCACTTGTGTGAGCAGAGAGTAAAGGCAGGCAGAGGAGTGGGACAGCTCTCTGGTGGGGAAAAAGGGAGGGCTTAGGCATGCCCTGGTTGGAGGCTGTTGGCATGGGGAAGTGTAGACAGGCCAACTAGAAATACAGCATCCCGTGTGACTGGCGAGGGATGCATGTTTCGTTTTCTCAGCTTCGTCTTAAATTGGAACTGAGAACAAAAATTAGGAAAGCTACAGGTATTCACAGAGTTCTAACCATTTGGGGCCAGTTGTTACAGAGGTTTTCATTTGGCTTCCTGGATCAGGTGGTAGAGATGGTGGCCTGACTGGCCTGTGGATAGCAAGCTGCCTTCCTGAGCTGGTTTTTGTAGGTAATAAGTGGCTTCTCTCACCTCGTGGCTACAGATTGTGGGCCGGAATTCTGTACTGTAGAACAAATTCCCAGAAATGGATTTCCTGAGTCGGAGGATACACTTTCACAATTTTGACACATACTGACAGCTTGCCCCATGCAGGGTGTACTGCTTTGTATTTTTACCAGCAATTCAACTCTAAGCAGGGTCTGGGACAAAGTACAGTGAAGACCTCTATACTGTTTACATAAAAGCACATGTAAAACTTATAAATTAAACTAACAAGCTGCTAAATAAATTATGTATGCTCTATTCTGATGCCATGATGAATACACCTTCCTGCGGACCTGGAGGTCCAGATTTGAATTTAGAAACCATGGATTGCTCAGAGTTCTGTGTCAAAATGTGGTGAGCAGCCTCTGGTCTGCAGCTGCCACCTTCTCTCTCCATCACTGTCTCTGTATCATATTCAGGGGCCTTGTACTCACATATTGTAGATACCCCAGCTCACACCGCCAAGATCTTTTCACACTACCCTATGTATAGCCACTTCTCAGGGTCAGGGAAGCACAGGCATCATGGTTGACCCTTGAGAGAATGACCCAGGGGAAAGGTTGGAACGGCCTCTAGAAGCAGACTCTGGTCATTTGGGCAAGGGATTCTGAAGACACATTTTCCAGGAGCATGATCTAGAAGGGGAGATGCAGGGTCCGGGTGGGCATCCCCTTGGCCTTGCAGAGGAAGCGCATGGTTGGAGGTGAGCTAAAGGAAGAAGGGGTTGGAACCCAAAGAAAGGGCCCTATTGTCTGGGAAGCCACTTTCTTGAATCTTCCTAAAGAAGTAAATCTCCTACAATGCCCTTTTCCCACTTTCTAACCGCCTCTTATGTGCAGATTTTGGAGCAGGATTTTGAATATTCCCTTGGCTAAGAGACATATCTGTCTTCTCCAAAGGCCTGCCTATGGATAGAATAGAAATATTGCAGGCACTCCTTCAGGCAGTGTCCAAATTCAGATTCTTAATGCTCTTAGCAACAGCCACAAGCCCTTCTTTATATAAATCCATAGGAAAAATGAAGTTAATGTCCCAATTCCAAATAGTCTGTCCCTACTGGTAAGCTAGTTATGTGGATTTTTGGTTCCAGAGAAATAGTCATTCTATGTGTTTGTATTAGCCATCAGGATTTCATTATGCCTTAAGACAAATGTGTGTTGTATAGATTTAAGGAGAAGGAAGGAAGTAAAGAAGGAAGGAAGGAATGCAGGAAGGAAGGAAGGGAGAGAGGGGAAAGGAGGGAAGGAGAAAGTGAGGGAGGAAGGGAATCCTTCCTGGGAGTCCTTTGTTATTTACCTTTTATAAATTAATTCCCATTAGCCAGTAATTCTTTCTCAAGGTCGGCAATGACAGTATCTTCCAACCCTGTTATGTTATTCATTTGAAAACATGTCAAGAGCTACCTGGAAATGACTTTCCTATTTTGTTGTCAAACCTATCACTTAACCCTTCAGCTATACTTGCTGCTGCTCTAAGACAAACAGATTTCAAGAGTCAGCTTTGTGACAAGGCCTCAGAGCTTTTCCTAAAATACTTCCAGCGGGTGAGCACAAAATAGTCCTTTTCTTAAAGACAGAATAGAAATTTATGCAATCTTACTGTGACAGAGGAAAAAATGTTAAAATTAAAATTCGGGGGGCGCCTGGGTGGCGCAGTCGGTTAAGCGTCCGACTTCAGCCAGGTCACGATCTCGCGGTGTGTGAGTTCGAGCCCCGCGTCGGGCTCTGGGCTGACGGCTCAGAGCCTGGAGCCTGTTTCCGATTCTGTGTCTCCCTCTCTCTCTGCCCCTCCCCCGTTCATGCTCTGCCTCTCTCTGTCCCAAAAATAAATAAAAACGTTGAAAAAAAAATTTTTAATTCGGAAAGAATCTTTTTGTCTAACACAATCAATTAATTGAAAAAGCCAATTAAACGGGGAAAGCATTATGAAAGATTGCACACACATTTCAAATATTCATTTTCATTCATCAAACATATTACAAGGACAAGCCCTTTTCTTTGAGCAGAAGTTTGCAGAATGAGTTATACCACGTCTTCCTTATATAAACAACAAATGTACTCTGTGCAAAAAAAAAAAAATTAAAGACACTTATGAAATAATCTCAGAGCAAAGTCTTCTAGATTTCTATTATTTTGCTCTGTTCTGCTTTTTTTTTAAATATTTATTTATTTATTTATTTATTTTGAGAGAGAGAGTGTGTGCGCATGAGCAAGGGAGGTGCAGAGAAAGAGGGAGTTGAGAGTCCCAAGCAGGCTCCATGCTGTCAGCAAAGAGCCAGCCACGTGGGCTCAAACTCACAAACAGTGAGATCACCACCTGAGCAGAAATCAAGAGGCAGACGCTTAACTGACTGAGCCACCCAGGTGTTCCATCCTCTGTTCTATTTAATGTTATAGACCCTTTCATGGTTCTTGTAGAAAAAAACCTCCCTTTTCACACTTTATGTAAGATCTAACTATATCATTTACAAAAACATTTACAACTGATATGATCAGATTTGGGAACAAACCACATTGACTCTTCTGCCATTTGCTTGTGGAAACAGAAACGCATACACACTTGGAAAGCAGCCTACTGGCATCTGGGTGGTTGTTAATCATAGATTTTACCAAGGGAATGAGCAAATTAATATAGTTAGATGGATTAATATACATTAATAATAATATATATTAATATTAACATAATATTAATATATAAATGAGACGTGCGGCCCTTTTATGATATGTACACACATGTGTGCACCTGCACACACACAGACACACAGACACACACACACACACACACTCCCTGGTTTCTCAGAAGTGTGGATCCTAAGGAAGATCCTTGAGTTTTGATGGGAAACAGTGGTTGATTGAATACAAATGAAAGAAGCCAGGAGAGCAAGAGGATTTTATCTGAAAGAAGCCAAGAGGGCTAAAGGGGCTTGCTGGGTAACAAATTCACCCAAACTAAGAAGTTTGAAGCCACACCCATTTATTATCTCACAATTCCAGTGGATCAAGAGTCCAGGCTGGCTGAGCTGACTTACGGTCTCACAGGCTACATCAAGGGGCCAGCCAGGTTATGTTTCTTCCTGGAACTTGGGGTCCTCTTCCTTTTTTTATACTGATGAATTTAGAAATTTAAAGTTTATTTTTTAATATAATGTATTGATAAATTGGTTTCCATACAATACCCAGTGCTCATCCCAACAAGTGCCCTCCTCAATGCCCATCACCCACTTTCCCCTCTCCCCCACACCCCTTGAACCCTCAGTTTGTTCTCAGTATCCAAGAGTCTCTTATGGTTTGCCTCCCTTCTTCTCTGTAACTTTTTTTTCCCCTTCCCCTCCCCCATGGTCTTCTGTTAAGTTTCTCAAGATCCACATATGAGTGAAAACATATGGTATTAGTCTTTCTCTGACTGACTTAATTCACTTAGCATAATACCTTCCAGTTCCATCTATGTTGCTGCAAATGGCATGATTTCATTCTTTCTCATTGCCGAGTAGTATTCCATTGTATATATAAACCACATCTTCTTTATCCATTCATCAGTTGATGGACATATAGGCTCTTTCCATAATTTGGCTATTGTTGAAAGTGCTGCTATAAACATTGGGGTACAAGTGCCCCTATGCATCAGCACTCCTTATCCCTTGGGTAAATTCCTAGCAGTGCTATTGCTGGGTCATAGAGTAGTTCTATTTTTAATTTTTTGAGGAACCTCCACACTGTTTTCCAGAGTGGCTGCACCAGTTTGCATTCCCACCAACAGTGCAAGAGGGTTCCCATTTCTCCATATTGTCTCCAGCATCTATATTCTCCTGATTTGTTCATTTTAGCTAATCTGAGCAGCATGAGGTGGTATCTCAGTATGGTTTTGATTTGTATTTCCCTGATGAGGAGTGACATTGAGCATCGTTTCATGTGTCTGTTGGCCATCTGGATGTCTTCTTTAGAGAAGTGTCTCTTCATGCCTTCTGCCCATTTCTTCACTGGATTATTTGTTTTTCAGATGTGGAGTTTGGTGAGTTCTTTATAGATTTTGGGTACTAGCACTTTATCCAGTGTGTCATTTAAAATGTCTTTTCCCATTCCGTCGGTTGCCTTTTAGTTTTGTTGATTGTTTCCTCTGCAGTGCAGAAGCTTTTTATCTTGATGAGGTCCCAATGGTTCATTTTTGCTTTTAATTCCCTTGCCTTTGGAGATGTGTCAAGTAAGAAATCGCTGCAGCTGAGGTCAAAGAGGTTATTCCCTGCTTTCTTCTCTAGGGATTTGATGGTTTCCTGTCTCATATTCAGGTCCTTTATCCATTTTGAGTTTATTTTTGTGAATGGTGTGAGAAAGTGGTCTAGTTTCAATCTTCTGCATGTTGCTGTCCAGTTCTCCCAGCACCATTTGTTAAAGAGACTGGCTTTTTTCCATTGGATATTCTTTCCTGCTTTGTCAAAGATTAGTTGGCCATACATTTGTGGGTCCATTTCTGGGTTCTCTATTCCATTGGTCTATGTGTCTGTTTTTGTGCCAACACCGTACTGTCTTAATGATTACAGCTTTGTAGTAGAGGCTAAAGTCTGGGATTGTGGTGCCTCCTGCTTTGGTTTTCTTCCTCAATATTACTTTGGCTATTCGAGGTCTTTTGTGATTCCATACAAATTTTAGGATTGTTTGTTCTAGCTTCAAGAAGAATGCTGGTGCAGTTTTGATTGGGATTGCGTTATTTATAGATTGTTTTGGGTAGTATTGACATTCTGACAATATTTATTCTTCCAATCCATGCGCATGGAATGTTTTTCCATTTCTTTGCGTCTTCTTGATTTCCTTCATAAGCTTTCTATAGTTTTCAGTGTACAGATCTTTTACATCTTTGGTTAGGTTTATTCCTACGTATTTTATGGTTCTTGGTGCAATTGTGAATGGGATCAGTTTAGTTCTCTTTCTGTTACTTCATTATCAGTGTATAAAAATGCAACCAATTTCTGTACATTGATTTTGTACCCTGCAACTTTGTTGAATTCATGTATCAGTTCTAGCAGACTTCTGGTGGAGTCTGTTGGGTTTTGCATGTAGAGTATCATGTCCTCTTGTGAAAAGTGAAAGTTTGATTTCATCTTTGCCAATTTTGATGCCTTTTATTTCATTTTGTTGTCTGATTGCTGATGCTAGGACCTCCAACACTAAGTTAAACAACAGTGGTGAGAGTGGACATCTTTGTCGTGTTCCTGATCTCAGGGGAAAAGCTCTCAGTTTTTCCCCATTGAGGATGATATTAGTTGTGGGCTTTTCATAAATGGCTTTTATGATGTTGAAGTATGTTCCTTCTATCCCGACTTTCTTGAGGGTTTTTATTAAGAAAAGATGCTGTATTTTGTCAAATGCTTTTTCTGCATCTATTAGCAGGATCATATGGTTCTTTTCTTTTATTAATGTGATGTATCACATTGATTGATTTGCGAATATTGAACCAGCCCTGCAGCTCAGGAATGAATCCCACTTGATCATGGTGAATAATTCTTTTTATATGCTGTTGAATTCAATTTGCTAGTATCTTGTTGAGAATTTTTGCATCCATATTCATCAGGGATATTCGCCTGTAGTTCTCTTTTTTCTTTGCTTGGGGTACTCTTCTAAGCTCACATGAGTGTTGGCAGAATTCCTCGACTCTTAGAGGGCCCTGTGGCCCTCTCCATACACAGGTCACATGACAGAAGGTTGCTTCTTAGAGACCAGTAGGAAGTGTTTCTCTCCAACCTGCTACAGCAGAGTCTTAGATAACATAATCATGGGAATGACCTTCCATCACCTTTGTCGTATAACACAACCTAATTAAGGGAGTACCATCCCATCAACTTTGCTGTTTTCTGTCAGTTAGAAGCAGGTCACAGGTTCCTTCCACACTCCCCCAGGGAGGAGATTGTCTGTAATGTGTATCTCACTTGGGGGTGGGGGTGGGGAGGTGGTCACCATAGGCTGTGTCTGCCCCAGGAAGGGAGGTGCTGGAAGAGCCTAGGAATTGACTGGTGGGGTGTGGGGGACAATGAGTTGGGAGAGACACAGGGAATTTAGGTAGCTAGCTAAGGGTCTGGGATTTGGGAGACACAAAGAAATTTATAGGGAACATTTTGTCAGTGTGGCATGATAATCCCTTGTACTCCGTCTCTGAGAATATTCTTCAGTAAAAATCCACACTGTTCTTCAAATATTTTGGAATCAGGTGTGGGTTATTGTTTTTTCTTGGATTCTGTATAGTTGGTTAAAAGTTTAATTCTCAGACTGACAAAAATCTACTTCTCTTACAAATAGAAAACATAGCAAAGTTTTACTTAACTTTTTAAGGAGGAAATAGACAAATGGAAGAGCTGACAAAAAGAACACTTGAAAAATGGGGCTGTAGCAGTCAGTGGGAAAATGAAAGCAGAAATGAGAAAGTCTAGTTAGATATAAAATTGATGAACTTTCTCTAGAGTAATAATACCATAATATTTGGGGTTGTCCTCTATCAGGTCAAAACACACACACACACACACATGCACACACACACACACACACACACACACACACAGCCCACATTAACTTTCTATAAGTTAACTTCTAACTTTATGGGGCAGTTAAAATGGATGGACCTTCATCAGTTGTGGCTAGTTAGCCAAAGCAAGTTACATCCCCCAAGAGATCGTACCAGAAAATGGCATGATATTTTAAAATAAAAATCGCCCAGTTATATTTTGGCTAAATATTGTGCTACTTATGGCATAAAGATTAGGAGACACTTCATCATGCTTTTAAAGTGAAGAATGTATTTAGTTCACTATTATTACCAGTTTCTAGATAATGAAACAAAGGTTCAAATAAGTTCATCTAATTGGCAAAAGTTAGTCCAACTCTGTTCACTCTTTCCACTATAGCAGATAAAACTGTTCAGGTAAATACAATTTGTCTAATATAGGAGAACATCTGCTTTTTGTCCTTAAAATTTCAATTAAGTAGAAATTCACTGAGTTACTACGAGAACATAAGACTTCTGGAGTAGTAATCACATAGTGTTTCAAAAGGCATTTTTCTCACCAATCGTGAAAGCTTTTCACAGCTTTATCTTTACACAAGAAAGCTGATGACAGATCTCCTGAAGGTTTTGAACTGGCATGTGTATCTCTTGTTGACAACAATAAGGTATCCCATGTGACATAAGAAAGGAAACTGAGTGGTGCATAAAGAGATTGCCATCAGTGCCTGTACCTTCTTCATTAAAGGAAGAGAACGTTAGCTTTCTCCTTATGTGTCTGTCAAAGTCAACCAAAAGTCATGTCTCAACAACCATCTGAAATTATCCAAGATGTAGAAGTAGACGAAAAAGATTATAGGGTGCTTGTGCGGTACTGTGCTGGGCTCGACTTCCTACTGAATGAGCCATTTCACAAGTCTTTGGAGGCAGAGGTTAATTTGTAGATTTTTGTCTAGTGAAAATGCAAATGATTTATGTTTAGTAGAACAGATAACTCCAAGGGTTATAGTTTATTGCCCTGTTGGACATTAACCAGTTTTGTATCTAACCCAGCAAACTTACCCAAACACTATGTCTAAATACCTTAGTTCCTGAGCGCTCTTTCAACTGGTTTTAGTATCTCACCACTACCCTCATTAATTAGTGAGTTCCAGAAACCTGCCAGGAATCTCTCATCAGCTTTTTTTTGCAAATGGACTCTTAGGCTGTGAAAAGCCGGCAGGTTTTGTTTCCAAAGGCACTGAGCAACAGAAGAGTGGGAAAGCTCTCAGGAGACACCAAACAATTGTGGCCACAGTTTCTCTTCCTCAGGGACTTTTCTATTTGAGGAACCCTAGTTGGAAATATAAGGTAAAAGAAAGCTAAATTCCCCACAATTGGACAAAATGTGTTCAAGTATCCGGACTATTCTTTCTATAAATCCATTCTCATTCCTTCTCCTCCATGTGACTCTGAACAGAAAAGAAATTTCAATTCTGAGACACAGACGCTTGTCATTACCTAGCTGGAGCAAATATAGAGGGTCACGTGCAGACCTTCCAGAACAGAGGCATGTCACAGTAGCGCATCGCCAGCCCGGGGCCACATCTAACCACTGTTCCAGAAGAGTTTGTTAAGTGAATGAAAAAACAACTGTCAGGTCTCTCCCTGGGGAGTTTAAGTCAGAGAATTATTTTAAGTAGGGTAACCAATAAGCCAGTTTTGCCCAGGACGAGGGCTCTCCACAACACCTAATGCTAAAACAAGAAAAGTCCCAGGAAAACCAGGAAAAATTGGCTTTCCAGTACTATCTGGGAGTCAACATTATGGCTCAGATGTTTTTGAACTGATTTGGTGGAATTTAGTTAAATTTACAATATTTTAGGAACAAAGCAAGTATCTCCCTACAATAAGTCGACAAAGCACAGATATTCCAGCTATTCACTTTATAACATTGCTCTCTGGATTTCTTCGTTTCTCCCCTGACCCATGCCCATGCTAAAGGGCTCCTCTAAGCCCCACACACTCTTGGGCTGAAAATACTTAGGAAATCTGTCTTGACCGGGTAAAACACAATTTGGAAATTCATAATATGTTAAGAATGGAAAATTAATGTCTGCAACTTACTTTCAATGGTCCAAATATGCTATTTTAGATACAGATTTCAGCTTTAAAAATAGAGAGATATATATGGGGCCCCTGGGTGGCTCAGTTGGTTGACCATCCGACTTCTGCCTAGGTCATGATATCATAATTCATGAGTTTGAGCCCCACGTCAGGCTCTGTGCTGACAGCTCGGAGCCTGGAGCCTGTCTCAGATTCTGTGTCTCCCTCTCTCTCTGCCCCTCCCATGCTTATGCTCTGTCTCTCAAAAATAAATAAATGTCAAAAAAAATTTTTTTTAATATAGAGGTATATAGAGAAAGCAATATGGCAAAATGCTAACAACTATTGATTTCAGGGGTAGGAATATGACTACAATTCATTTAATGTTCTTGGAATGCTTCTGCATGTTTAAAATTTTTGTTTTAAGTAAAAAGTTGGAGGCTGGAGGAAGAGTGAACCTGAACAACAGACCGTTTTCAGCAAATACTAGGAATTCCCATTAGAGGTCTTACTCTCCTACACTGCCTTTGATAAAGTGATTTCAAACCTTTGCTTATATGCAAAGATTATGTGCACATTTTCCAAGCAGGAGACACTTCCACAAGTAAAAGGTAGAGTTAAGGAGTAGTACTTAGATATTTTTGGTAGATGCCAGTATGTTGAGTATGTGGGGTTCAGAGTCTCTGGCCATGGATGTTATTACAATCTTTAAAAAAAACAATGTGCTTTACTTTTGCTTCAACAGTAGTGATGACAGCAAGCCTAGAAGAGCAATCCAAGATCTTGTGTTTCAACATCAATACAGGTGTTCCTCTCCCTTTCAGAGGTGGCAACAAGATAAAAGTAGGGAAAGGGAAGCTGTTGGTGTGAATTTGGCTTAGGTTTGGCAATATATAGCAGAAAACCCAAGGTCGCAATGGCGACCTTGTGAATAAATCCACAAAGGTTTATTGTCTCATGTGAGAAAATTGAGGTATAGTCTAAGAAGGTGTGGTGGCATCATTAAACTATCAGTGACCTATGTTTATTTTATATTTATGCTTTACTGTGCTCGGGGCATGGTCTCTACCCTCTTGATCCAATATGGCTGCTGTAGCTCCAGTCATCATGCCTTTATTCCAAGGGGAAAAAGAAAAATATTCCCCCTCATTGTTAGTTCCTTTTGAGTCTTCCTTACATATCACTGACCAGAAATAAGTTGAATGGCCATATCTAGATACAAGGGAGATTAGGAAATGTAGTCTTAAACTTATCTAAGCACATTGCCCTACCCTTCTGACCCTCACACCTTGCCCAGTTATATAGCAGTTCTTTTAAAAAAAAAATTTTAATGTTTATTTATTTTTGAGACAGAGAGACACAGAGCATGAGTGGGGGAGGGGCAGAGGGAGAGGGAGACAGAATCTGAAGCAGGCTCCAGGCTCTGAGCTGTCAGCACAGAGCCCGACGCGGGGCTCAAACTTACACACTGTGAGATTGTGATCTGAGCCAAAGTCAGACACTCAACCGACTGAGCCACCCAGGCGCCCCTATATAGCAATTCTGATGTAAAAAAGAGAGAGAGAGAGAGAGAGAGAGAATAAACACTGGTAGGCATCTAGCAGTATAGACCACCATGGGTTTAGCTGCCCAGAAGATAAGCCAGTGGTCCCTCAGACAGATTCTCTAGGCATTACTCTGCATATAATGTGTTCTACATGGCTGGGGCTCTCGGGTGTGTATCCTGGCCTGGCTTCATGTGCTTCCCAGACCCTACACATAAGGCCTGGGAAGGTCAAAATAGGAGGCCAAGTGAAACTAGGAAGGATGCTCACCTGAGGCAGCTTAGCTTAGTGAAAAATTACAGCCCACAGAAGTCAAATAGAGCTAAGTACTATACCCAAAGAGGAACCAAGATGCAAATGGAAGAAAAAGCAGCAAAAACAGTATTTTGGAAGGTTGACTCAGGGCAGAATAAGGAGTTAGGAAGTGGTCGAAGGTGATTCATAGTGTTAAATGGCAAATCTACCCTGAAGCTTACCTTCATGTGGTCTAAGGTATTTCCCAAGCAAATGGGGCTGCTTAAAGGAATGCCACAGGACTAGAAATTTGGGAGAGGGGATCTATAATGTGTATTTCAAAGACAATGGGAAATAGTTACTGGTGCTGGATGCTCTTCTCTGGGCTGAATGCCATGTATATGGTTCCAAGTTTAGATCTTTACTAAAGTTCAGAACTCCCTGAGAAATAATAGGTCTTTATGCTGTTATCAAGCACTTCACCTGAGTGTGAATAGCACTGAAAGCTGTTTCATGGAGTGTGGGATAGAGATTATCAGGACACTGAGCACCTGGGAGAGCAGGCAGAAAATGCAGAAGTGGAGGACAGAACCAGATCAAGGGGCAGGTCAGTCTGGCAGCTGCTCAAGGTGCCAACTCATTATAGTCACCAAGGTATCACTGGAGTAGGAGGAAAGGTGCCAGTTAGCTCAGATATTTCATGTAGTTCCTTGCTTTATTAGAAACTATAATCGGTCCTGCTCTTTCCAATTCCCCCAAAGTAGAAGTGGACATTTGAAAAGAAATCCTCCCATAAGCCACTTATTCATCCTCTCCATCAGTGATGGAGTGTGGATAGGCTCACAGTCATATGATGAGGACAAAGTCAGGCAACGCTCTGGCACATGTCAACAGAGTGAGGGTTCTTCAACTTTGCTGAATATATTGTAACCCTCCAATACGCCACCCAAAACACTGATTCAGAAAAAAATAAAACCGAAGAATACAGGATCTACCAAAAAATGGAACATATTTGCTATTGTGAAAGTCATAAAAAGGGGTTTTTTTTAATGTTTTTATTTATTTTTGAGAGAGAGAAGGACAGAGTGAGTGAGGGAGGGGCAGAGAGAGAGAGAGGGAGACACAGAATCCGAAGCAGGTTCCAGGCTCTGAGCCATCAGCACAGAGCCCAATGTGGGGCTTGAACTCACAAGCTCTGAGATCATGACCTGAGCCGAAGTTGGATGCCCAACCGACTGAGCCACCTAGGCACCCCATAATATTTTTTAATAAAATTTTACAACTATATTCATTTGTTATCCTTTATCATTAGGCATGGATAACTCTGTAGAGTTGAGTGGTGGGAAAACTGTGAAATGAAAGACATTTCTAAGGAAGTTAAAATATTATATTACATTTAGGGTAAATAATAAGCCCTAAATTTGGAAGAAAGGGACATACAATATTTTTAAGAGAAAATCAATTTCTTTCCTTCACCTACCAACTAAATGAATATGGAGCAAACATGGGAAGTCCATTGGTTTGGAGAAAGCCCACATTGCTAATCTGCCTTGGGCATCTCATGTCTGCATGCAGCCCCTGTTTACAATATCTAGTCCCAGTATTATTTTTTTCCTTTTAGTTCTGAGTGAATGTGTTTTATTCCTTGATTCAACAAGCATATCAAGTGAATGTCAACTGCATGTCAGGTGCTGTCCTAGGTACTCTCAAATATCATCACATTGTATCTTTACAAACAAAACTATTTGGATTTTCACCAATGAGAAAATGAGGTTCGTTTCAGAAGCTAAGTAACTTCCCAGAGATCCAGATACAATATTAATTAATGTATTTAATGAATTGGGTCTTTTTTTCCTTACCACATTCCAAAAGGGGTTCAAGGCTTTTCATTTAAAAATAAAACCCACGGTGCCTGGCAGGCTTAGTCAGTAAAGCATGTAACTTTAATCTCTGGAGTTGTGAGTTCAAGCCCCACATTGGGTGCGGATTTTGCTAAAATAAATAAGTGAATGAATGCATAGATAAATAAATAACTCTACGTAGCCCTTTCTGTTTCATGATGGTTCATTGGACAGATGTGTTCACCTTGGCTGTCCCCTGGAAGCCCATGAAATTACAGCAATGAGGTTATTGTAAAGACACATGTAGTTACAGGGTCAAAGTGAATGAGAGAGGAAACATTCACAAGGCACATGGAGAGTGAAGTAAAAAAGCAGCTGACTAGATCAACCCAAAACAGGTGAGAGCCAAACACGCAGAGAGGAAGCCCGGAAGCAACCTGCCTCACAGAACTTCACAAAATCTCAGAGACAGGCAGCACCAGGTACCTTAAAATTGGAGTAAAATCAGAATTGAAAACAGGAGGATTGCTTGAAAATCTAGTAAGATGCAGTAGATCCCCCAGATCCCCTCCCCAGCCTCAGCAAAATGGCGTGGGTTGATTTTTAGAAAACAGGGAGCAGGAGGGACTCTGCCCCCAAACGCTGGGCAGAGCTGAGGTTTAAGGTATGTGCTAGAAACAGGTGGGCTTGGGAAGCCTGTGCATTGAATCTGGAGATGTCCCAACAGTCCCTGCCATGTTGGGAGCCAGCTATTCCACCAAGAGACTGGGACTTCCTTCTCTGGGGATTCGAACCAGTCCTAGAAAAAAATTCCATGTATACTGACTTTGTAGGTTCTCCAGTGAAATGTCCCACCTGATGATGCCTCGGTGGAGCCTGCCATGAAGAGTTTGCATTCAGAAGTTAGTTATACACCTGGACAGATAGCCACGGATTGACATTGAACACTTGGGGAAAGCCTGTAACATGGAAAAAGGGAGCCCCACACTAACAAACCGAAAGAAGAAACCTAGGGAAATAGGAAATGCAGAAGGAAGAAAACTTTGAAAAAACTCACTAAGACTCTCAAAGGAAAAGAAGATATTGTCCACAAGTCCCAAGAACAGAACACGATAAAAAAGAAATTTTCAGGAAACAAGAGAGTTGCAATATATAGCTGAGGAGTGTGATAAACAGATTTCCAAAAGTGTCCTGATAAGATCTCCATCCCCTAGTGATACAAATGCTAACCTCGATGCTGCTGTGGTGGAGGGACTTCAGGTCTTAAGAGAAGAAGATGATCCTGGATTATCAAGTAGGGCCAGTGTAATCACATTAGCCCATAACTGCAGAAGAAAGCAAGAGACTAAGTAAGAGATTTGAGGTGTAAGAGGGTGTGCACTATAGGGGCCTCATCAAAGGATCTAGAATCAGAATGTCTTTGGACTACACAACTGAAAAGCTGGAACCCAGCAGCGAATGGAGCAAAGTCTTCAAAAGTCTATATAAAACTTAGTCTAGTCTAGAATTCTATAACTGGCCAAATCACCCGTTAAGTGTGATGGTAGACCAATGACATTGTTGGACAAGTTAGCTCCCATAAATATGCTTCCCAGCATCTTTCCCAAAACAGAACTTAAACCAAAGGTGAGAAAGAGACAGGATGGAGGGGCCATGGGAAGGGGGAGAAAGGGGTAGAGATGTGGTCTTATGATAAGCTTTATAAAAATATCAGACCCTTAAAATTTGATTAAGATAATTTTTAATAACATACATTGCAAAAATATAAAAAGAAATAAATGAGGAAATGGAGTGAAGAAAATAACCTGGGGTAAATTTAGTACTCTCAGATACATACTGTCTGGCCTCAATTCCAAGAGCTGGATCACAAATTTGGCTCCATTCTTCCAAGATACTGGGACAATAGAAATACACAATCAGTTATAAGATTTATAGTGTCCATAGGACAAACACACCACAGATGTTCAGCAGAAATGAAGCTTTTCCTGATACCTGAGACAAATTTCTCCCGTGGGCTCTCATAAAAAGGACACTGCATGATGTTGCAGTCGGGTCCTTGAAACTATCCCAACGATATTTACAACAGTAAATTTTCCGTTGTTTTTTCTTATGTCCATCAAAATAGGCAGATGGCAAAAAATGGAAACACAATTTAGTACAAGTCCCAGAGCCAAAAGTACGTGTTCTGAGGATAATGTTTAGAAATGGGTGTCCTTCAGTCCTCAGTAAACATTGCTTCTCACAATCTAGGCTTTTTTTTTCCCTTGCATCTCCATATTTACCAGGTTGGTGTTTAGAAACAAGAGGCAGATCAGACAAACTCAGGTAGGTAAAGGGTCTGAGATTTGCCCTACTGTCACTCACCAGGTGGCCTGCCACAGTTTCATGGATGCTGACAAAAGATACAGGACTCCTGGGTCAGAGACAAAGGACTCTATTATAGCAATAACATTAGTCAAAGTATCAACATTTGTGCTGGCTCCCAGGGCAACACAAAGAATGCCAGATAATACCTGCTAGTACTCTGCATTGCATTACAGAGAGGAGCCCTTAGCCTAGGAAAATTACATCTTTTATAATGAGAAGTAAGTCTCCTTTTTGTACTTGAGAACGACACTGTCTGTGTATGCCAAGCAAACTTGCTCTTTGCTCCAGAGGCAGATGCTTTATCTTCCAAGGCTGTTCACTATATAACATCCTTGAAAGGGCTGTCCAGAACAAAAGTAGTCAGTGCCTCTCCCTGCGAAAGAAGTGCAAGTTGGACAGAAATGCAAGAGAGCCATGGGAACTGCCTCCCAACAATGGGTGGGACCGAAGAATGCCAGACGGCAAATTTCAAGAGGAAGAAGTCTCAGGAGAAGTCTGGGGAGTCCCAAAGATGCATCCCAAGCCTCAACAAGACCTGAAGTTCAAATCATAACAACAGCTGCCATTGGTATAAACAGCTGGAGCAGAAAGTGTGCACTGTGCAGAACACAGTCTAGTGCAGCCACATGTATCTAAGGAATCATGTTTGAGTCGCCATTGGCAGAAGTCCCAGAAAATCTACATAATTTATCGTTGCTGCTTACACCAGTTACAGGGTCCCGTGTAGAAATGGCTGCAATTTCAGAGACATGGAGAAAAGGAAGATGGTGTTCCTGGTCACCTCAGGTCCAACAATGAGGTACATTTGTGAAAATAAGTGAAACCTCACTTAAAAATAGAGTGGGCAAGCCCTGCAGGGGGCACTCACATGCATACCACTCCTTGCAGCCTGCTTACCAACAGAAAGAAGAAACAGAATCCCTTGGAAAAGGGAGGGCAAAGGGACTTTGCACATAGGAATTTGTCTCCTGCCTTTAAGAAAAGTAAGGGAGATCCAACAAAGCACCAACCACCACCACCTGGAGCTCCTGTTCTTCTCAAACGAACTTTTGTTCAGAACAGCCCTCCCTGGCATCCTCCTAAACTTAAAAAAAGCTCACCTTCCCTTTGTGTTGTTGGACTTGCCTATGGTTCGCCACAGCTTGCATGTCCTGAATTGTGATTTCTCTGTTATCCCCAAATAAATTCATTTTGCTGGTAAAATTGGCTATTTCATTTTGAAGGTTGGCACATTTTAGTTAGGCAGAAAAGTGACCCCATAATGTCCACATATGGGGTGCCAGAAACCACCAGGTCAAACTGACCAAATAATCCTGGAATTTTCTAGGAATCAACATGTTTTTTGCTATATCACATGCACAGTTCTCCAGCCCGTTCTGTCTTCAGTATTACTTACCAGCAGGTCATGTCTCCACTTCATTTCCATTAGACCCAGACGTTCCTTACTGAATATCTTCCATGGCACCAGCCTTGCTATTCCATTCAAAACATTTACCTGCCTCTGAAATGGCAACCTCCCAGCTAAAAATCTCCCTTCTGGCTAATCGTGAGTCCTGGTATTCCATCTCCCACAGTAACAACAAAATCAATTTTGAAGGAAGGCACATCAGCCTTAAATCACTGCCCATCAAGAGTAGAGATATGCCCAGTGGTCTGTTGGTATATCATGGGAGGGAACTGGGAACCTGATTTTTTATTTGTAGTGTTTTCCAGTCTCCCTGGTATTTATAAATACCTCCACCATGATGGATTTCAAGCTACCAGACTGACATCAGTTAAACATGGACTTGGGAACAGATGCATACAATTTCCAATAAGAATTAGCTTCGGCACATCACAAATATGCCCCAAAGATTTCTCACTTCCAGATTGACTATCCTATGCAGGAGCTGTGGAATTTGACAGTGCTGGAGTTTGAGGGGGGAACACTAATTTTTAAACACACTAATTTTTAAAAGCCAATTTGTGTTTAAGTGGAAGGAAAGTCTCTTTTTCTGAGACTTTTTTTGCCTGTGAAAATTGTTTTCAATCTCTCTCTCTCTCTCTGTCTTTGATGTGTGTTGATATTCGAAGAATCACTCAGGTTGAACTCAAGACTGTCAGAATGGTAAGATGTGCCTGTAAGCTTAATGGTCAGTGATGGTTTGCAGGTCATATAAAACTGAGATAAATTTGGCTTCAGTCAAGTATCTTTTGGTGCCTCCAGTGCTCTCATGATTTCTGCCTATTTCCAAGAGCTTCCCACGGCCCAATTTCCTGTCCTTGCTGGGTTCTAAATTTTCCTTTCTTCTCATGTGAAGTAATTCTGTGTGCTTTTCTCCTGGTTGACCTGGATGTAGAATCCAGTTCCTTTTTCTTAATTCCTACCTAATCCACAGAAAAAAAAGGAGGAAGGGAAAAAAAAAAAAAAAGATGGGAGAAGGGGAGGATGTGAGTCACTGCTAAACACATTTTTGAACTTTGCTACAGTAGAATTCTGTGTAAAGACCCTTACAGATCTCCTAGCGCTGTCTGCTAATTTTACAAGCAAGCTTTATCCAAGACCACATTCAAATTAGCGGTAGATTTTGATTGGTTTAATGCACCTTCCTTGATAAACATTGATTGAGCACCAACGTGTGTACCACACCTTTGTGTTTGATCCTCTTCTCGGTTAATGAGCAATACCTCATTCTTTCCATTAAGGGGCTCACAGTTGCATGCGCCAGGTCAAGAAGCATCATAAAAGATTTTTCCCATCACAAAACCTCTAGAGCTTTTCTTGCATTTTACAAATCAGGAAGCCAGAGTTTCAGAGCAACAGAGTAGTTTGAAATGAGGTACGCACAGAATTAAGCCATAGAAAAGAAGCTCATACCCAAGTCTTTCTTTACCCTCCAGTTTTGTGTGTTCTGCACCAACGTGTGCCCTTTCATTATGCTCTTCCTTCCTCAACTGGGTAACCAGAAAGTGGGTGAATGATTGGATCAGCTTGTATTTTTCCTTTAGTTTTTATTCTCAGACTTCTTACATAAGAATTCCTACATTTCTACAAGTTTTTGTTTGGTACAGTGAAAGCTCTATGTACTTTTTTCTCATTGACTTTAATATTTGCTTTGATTTGGACTACTTTGTTTGGGGCTTCATATTATAAGATTTTATTATAAGTTTTCCAGTACAATCTGAAACCAGAAGATGGGAAAATGCTCTCCCTATAATGCTTATTTCAAATGCACTGTGGGAAGCAGAGTCAAGCAAACTGGACCTTGTGTACCAGTCCCCAGAGGCACATAACATTTCTAAATGTTCTGAACAACCATAGGTAATATGCAGCATCTCCAGAATGCTCATAAGGATACATCTTCTATCCCCTCCTAGTCTTCCCCTTTCCAGCCTGGAGCCTCACGTTTTGTTAGACCTCATATGCAACACCCAAACTCCAGGATCTTATGAAGTACATGTCATTTTTTTGAAATCACTTCATCCACACAAAAAATTAACTTTTGGAAGAAATCAAATTAAGTCTATTTTATGCATCCTTTTATAGAAGTAAAAGTTGTTTTTAATTCCTCAAGGAGGTCTTGAAAACACACACAAAAATATTATATTGCACGTAGGCAATTCTAAAATTGTAGTATTACGGTTATGTTCTCTGTGACAAAACTTCAATAATGCCAGAAAGTGTTATTCTTTGCCAAGAGAATTTCTAGCCACTTTCAAATTCCCGGCAACCTCTAACTGCAGAGGGCAAGAGTAGAAAGCTTGATGGGAAGATAGCTAGTCCAACCAGATTTATGTCTGCATCTGTCCAGATCTTCTTGGGCTGCTAATTCCACAATAAACAATCGCTGTCACGTGTTAGGGATTTACTCTTTGCCTTTTTACTGGTCTGAGGCCTTAACATTGATTGTCTTATTTAGTGTACCCAACAGATTTTGTGGTGGGTACTAGAATATCCAATTTGTAGCTGCAGAATGCACAGCTAATAAAGGAGTTGCTTGTAGATCTAACCACATATACCCAAGCATTAATATCCCTAACATATAATCTTATAAATCAGTTAATATGGACAATTGAAAAATAAACAAAAGACACAAACATGAAATTCACAAATGAAGAAATACATAGAGCCAATAAACACATGGAAAGATATTCAACCTCACTAGAATCTACCAAAATTGCCTAAGTAATTAAAAAGAGCTCATCAGCTTTGGGACACTTCTTGATAGAATTGATTAAAGAAAAAAAATTTATTCCATAATAGAGAGGATCATTTAAATTAACATAATTAAGCCCCACAAGATGTGCTCGAGAACTCTGGAAATTACAGACTGTTAAAACTCAATCAGTGGAACCAGGATGTAGTAGATGTATTTCTCCCTATTCCTCCTTTATGCACAGCCAAAGCCCAAGGCATTATATAAAACAAACATCAGAAGGCTCTAAAAGGTGGAAAGAAAAAGGAAACCTATCTAGAGACCTTGAGACCCAAGGAACAACATGATGGTAAATTCTCTGCACTTTCTTTTTATGTGATATATTCCGGACTGAATGCTAGAGAAGCAACCTAGAAATGCCAATGGCAGCAAAGGAAAGCCAGCTCTCTTTAGACAAAGGAGCAGAAAAGTGGCAACTTAGAAAGAAAGCAAACTGTTGGACAATAACCACCCTACTCTAACCAAATACCACAGAAGAAAACATGGCCCCACTACCACCCATGCCAGGAAAGGCAGAGTGGGGAGCCTTGACTTCTACCCTCCACTAGCTGTAAGGAGGCACCTCCACGTGGGGAGCCTAGGCTTCCACTTCCACCCAGTGGTAATGAGGCATCCCTCTCCCTCCCTGCCAGAGTCTAAAGAAGCCAAGGGGAAGCAGAACCTCTTACCACCATCCAGTTGTAACAAGGCTTTCCCCTCCCTTTCTGGGTGTCAGTATTGATCATTTGAGGGACAGTAACAGGTGCCCTCCATCCCAGCCAAAGTGATGCAGCAAAGCCTAGCAGGGGCCAGCACCCCGCCCCCCACCAGCACTGGCAAGGAGCCCCTCCCCTCCCCTCTTGCCAACTGAGGCTGAGTGGGGAACTGCACTTTCACTACCCACCTAGCAGAAACAATCCCCCCATCTCCCCACCAGCCTGGTGTCAGAGGAGCTCTGCTAACACAGAAGATTTAAATGTGATCCAGAGTCTCATAATATGACACCCTAAACATACTAGTACAATTTTAAAAATCACTTATATCAGGATACCTGGGTGGCTCAGTTAAGTGTCTGACTTCGGCTCAGGTCATGATCTCACAGTTCTTGATTACCAGCCCCACATTGGGCTGTCTGCTATCAGCACAGAGCCTGCTTTGGATCCTCTGTCCCCCTCCGCCCCTGCCCCACTCACGTTTGTTCTCTCTCTCAAAAACAAATAAAATATTAAAAAAAAAATAAAACTAACCTTGGGGCGCCTGGGTGGCTCAGTTGGTTGAGCATCCGACTTGGGCTCAGGTCATGATCTCATGATGGGTGAGTTCGAGCCCTGCATCGGGCTTTGTGCTGACAGCTCAGAGCCTGGAGCCTGCTTCAGATTCTGCATTCCCCAACCCCCCCTCCGCCCCACCCCTGCTTGTGCTCTGTCTCTCTCTTTCAAAAATGAATAAACATTAAAAAAAAAATTTAAATAAATAAATAAATAAATAAAACTAACCTTAAAAAAAAATCAAGAACCAGGAAAAATCTCAACCTGAATGAAAAAAGACAATCAGTAGATGCCAATACCGAAATCACACAGATGTTGGAATTACCAAATGAGAATTTTAAAGCAACCATAGTAAAAATGCTTCAATGAGCACCTACGAACATGCTTAAAACACATGGAAAAATAGAAAGTTTCAGCAGGAAGACTTCTCAGAGGCCGTGCCCTTGAATAATTCCAGGGGAACTGTTCCGCCATCTTCCTCTTCAGTGAGGCAGAACAGCTTCAGGGAGGCAACTCCTCCCTTTGGGAGGCACCTTCCTCTAAGCTGTCTCGTCTACCCTCACCCCTGTTCCCAATTGCCTTTCCCCTGCTTTGCAAAGGAAACGCACTATGCTTCTCTCTACAGTCACTTTCCTGGGATGTAAAAATCTCCCAACACTAAAAGAAAATGACAATTCAAATAATGGTTTCCTGGACTCTCGAGGCAGATAACAAATTCTTTTGCAAGATGGGTAGCTTTCATACCTTTGTTTTCAACAAAAGTGAAGGAATTCGAGCAGTGGTAGGGCCTGCTGGTCATCCCTGAATGCCCCTTTGGGCATTTTTGTAATAGACGCTCATGCATCCCAGCAGGGTTTGGGGCTCACTCAAGTAAAGACTACCTTTCCTAGCAACAAGGTATGGATGGCTGTGTGATTAAGTTCTTGCAGGCAGGGTGTGAGAAGTGATGCGTGCCGGTTCTATGTCTTGATCTTAAAATGACCAGAGATGAGCTCCCCTCTCTCTCCTTTCCTGAAAGCTGGATTCTGGAAGTGATGCAGAGGGGGCTAGCTTTGACTATGAGAACAAGGGCCACATCCTAGGCTACACTAGGTGTAAGGTCTTTGGTCCCTGGATGTCCTGCAAGTTCTGAACCACCTCTCTACCCAGACTGACACCCTTTCTAGATTTTCATATGAAAGAAAAACTTCTATCCAGTTCCATCCACTGAATTTTGTTGCTATTGTTCATTTTCTATGGTAGCACAGTATATATTCTGCCTGCTATATCAGTTAAAAATAATCGAGTGTATCATTAAAAATAATTTTTGATAGATCACTTCAGAGTCCCGAGAATTGAGTGACTTTGCAATAACAAAGCTTTCATTTTTATCTAATTAGGTTTTCTATAAAAATGAAAAAAAGAAATAGAATCAGTGCTGAACCACGTCTCATTCCAAAAAGAATTGATGTTTATCCATAGATCCATAAGCCGGCTGATGGAAAGCCCATCCATTTCATTAAGGAACATATTTCCTACAAAGTTTTGCTCTTTATGTTTAAAATTTTTCAAATGTCTACTTTAGCTTTGATCATTTGTTAACTGATAATGAATGTAATGATAATTCAGTTCAAAACAACCTTTTAACATTTAAAATCTTATGGTCATGGAACATTTTTAAAATTCCATTTCATTTTATATACACGTTTTGCTCAAGCATAAAAACATAAATTACATTAGTATAAAATTATGTGAAAGAACAGAAGCAAAAACAACACTATAAAATTTCCAAAAATATCCTATTCATGAATTTTTAAATTGACGATGGAGGAAGGGATAAAATTGTACTTGCATTTAGATTCTATTGGATTTGGTTTTAAAAACTAATGTGAAAATTTTAATCTGAAGTGGTAGTGTTTCTAATGTGATGGAAATTACATCCTCTGCAACTTTGTAAAGTTCTAATGAAAAATTTTGGAGGTCAGCTTGAAAATGGGAGGGGCGTATATAGTCTCTTCAGGTTTAGACTCTTTATGGTATGAACTCTCTTAGAGCTTAGAGATTACTGCCCCAAATGTCTTCACAGGGTCTCTGCGTCAGCTGTGGTTGGCCATGCTCTGGCTCCCTATTTGAAACCCCTGTGCAGTTGTCACAAGTGACAGTTGTTTGGCCTGCACATATCCCACTGGCCAGTATATGTCGTGAACGAGGAGGAAGCCCTACACACGGCACCTAGTCCTGCATGACTGTGCAGTTTGGGCGCCCCATTTCTTCAACACTTACAAATTCCCTAAATAGATGCTGACTCCTGGGAGGGGGTCTGGACTCCACCTATCATCTGGGTCTGATTACCCTTCATCCTCTCCACACACTCATCCTCCCTCATCTCTTACACTCCTGTTGACCACTATCCTCAGGTCCTCCCGCCCCTCTGCTCTTCCCGACCAGTGTAGTGACATACTCAGTTCTCCATCCAAACTATCTGTCCTTCAACATTGCCTCAGCAAACTATTGTCCCAACTGTGCCTTTCCCTTCCCAACCCAATAACCTGTGGTCTCTACTCAGTCTTCCAGGCACTGGATGTTCCTTTCTGATTTCAATTTCTAAAGTGCTCAGGTGCATGAGCAATATGAAAATACTCTCATCATAAGCATACCAAATATTCTAGAGTTAAAAGTCAGAGCATTCCTCCACCCAACACTGTTCCCAGCCTCTGCCCACTGCCCTTTCCCGTATAAATTGTGGTGTGGTTCCTTCCACATTTGCATCTAGGTATGTACATGTATACATGTTACATAGTGTCATGTTGCATGGCATATGTCTTTTTCCCATAGGTTGTTCTGGAATTTTTTTTCCAAATATATACACATATATGTATATGTATATATACTAGGTTTGCATCTTTTCTTGAATACTGCGTGGTGTTTTGTAGAAAGAATGCACCATAATTTCCTATTGGTGGTCTTGTAGATTCTTTCTCGTTTTTGTCCCTGTTGATGGACTTTCAGGTTATTTCAATTTTTTCCCCTTATTTTTAAAATGTTATTTATTTGTGTGTATGTGTGTGTGTGTGTGTGTGAGAGAGAGAGAGAGAGAGAGAGAGAGAGAGAGAGATGCAAGTGGGGGAGGAGCAGAGAAAGAGGGAGAGAGGGAATCCCAATCAATTTCCATCAGTGCAGAGCCCAATGCAGGGCTCAATCCCATGAACTTTCAGATCATGACTTCAGCAAAAATCAAGAGTCAGATGCTTAAGAGACTGAGCCACCCAGGTGTCCCTCAATTTTTTTCCTTTAAAACACTGTTGTAATGATCACCCTTTTATGTGTATCTTTCCTCACCCACAAGTTCATCTGAGGAGAGTGGAGAGAAGGAATTAAAGCAATTGGCCTTTGGTTCCAGGAAAAAAAATCAGGTGACACATCTAAATTCTTGTAAATGTGCTGGAAACTGGATCTCCAGGATAATAGACTAATGATGTTTGTTACATCTCTTATCTGTGGAATGCACTTAGAAGGATGCGGCTGGTTAAGGATAGCTTATGGTAAATAAACTTAGAATTTATGGATCTTTGAGGCAAGCCTCCTGATAAAAGGCACATACGCTAAGTATATAAATACATGGCATATAAAATGGCAGTGTTTCCTCACCTAAAGTCTGTGTGGGCTGTTCCACAGACCTCACATGAGATCTTACCTATTACCCTGGGCCAAAGAGAGTGTCTGATGCGGGGTTGAAAGACCTGGGAGGCACACAGGGTGATGCAGACTTCTCCCTGCTTCACGAGGACCTTGACTGTTTGTGTCCTTGAAATTATGAGTAAAGCTTTATTTGGATAAGATCTCTGATGCACACAAGTCTGATCCTGTGTTAGCAGAGATTACAGTAGGTAGCCAAGATGCCATCCAAGAAGGCTGGTTTATCAGTTCCTATTCTTACCAAGAGTCTGTTTCTCAGCAACACTGACTATAGTTTCACCAATTTGAGGGCCAATGAGCCAGTTATACCCATTTAAAATGGAATTTTCCTGTTTATTCATTACCGAAGTTATCTAAGCTTTAGTTTCCTCATACAACGCCTTATTTTTCCTAAGGTCAGGTGAAGATAATATGAGATAATCCATGCAAAACACCAAGAATATCACCTGGTACATAGTAAGTGCTCAGTGATAGCTAGGCAATGGAGCTCTTTAGATTAAATTTTACACATTAACTTTTTGATTATTAAGTATGTTGTAAATGTTTTCTCCTTGTCTGATGCTTGCGTTTTAACTTTATTTATAGACATTTTTCAAGCAGAAATTTTTTATCTGATCAAATCTGTCACTCTCTTCCTCTATAGATTTTGTTGTAACTTGATTTTTTATTGAAATCATTTTATTGAATTAACTGCTCCAAATTTCAGCTCACGTTTTCTTTACCCTGCTCTGTGATCTTGTGGTCAGAATCTTAAGATTCTTCTTTGGTCTCACCAGTCATCACTCTTGTATGTTTTTTCATGGAAGGCTGTCATGAGCCACTCCCTTTTCTCTTTGTCCCTAAAGAACACGTTCCTTTTGTTCTTGCTTTTCTTTCCATATCATACTCCCTGGATGATCTTACCCACTCTAATGGTTTCCATAGTCCCCTGCAGGCAGATGACAGAGTAGTTTTCCTGTTTACCTGGTATTTCTAACTTGATAGTCCACAATCATCTTAAATTTCTTCTAAAACTAAACTTTACATAAATGGGAAGGAATGACTGAAAAGGGACACTGTTGTGCTTTTTTTTTCCCCCCTTCAATTTACAGCAAACAACATGTATGGAATATTTTTAATGATTAAAGGAATATAAATATGCCTGTATATTATGGCTGGAATCAGTCTAGGGAGACACACAAGAACTGGTAAAAGTGGTTGTGACAAAGGGGAGAAGGCAGGCTTTTCACTTCTTTGTTGCCTTTTGAATGTTGTGCCATGGTAGGCAATGCCTCTTCAAAGGGAAGTACAACCTGGTTACCAGAGGGGAGGTGGGTGGGGCATGGGTGTCATAGGTGAAAGGGATTAAGAGTCATGATGAGCACTGAGTAATGTAGAGAACTACTGAATCACTATATTGTACAAAAACTAATATAACACTGTATGTTGACTATATTGGAGTTATCAATCAATCAAAAAGCAAAAATAAGCACAAGTCTATAAATAAATAAAAGGGGTCCTCTCATCAATCCCATCAAAACTGTTCCCTCTTTTGGCTGGGGATGTCATCCGCTCAGTTTCTGCTAAGTACTCTTCTGCTAAGCACCTCCTCGAATGCACATCTAAGTACCATATTCTGTTGAAATGCCCCAGAAACGGATTCTTCATCCACCTGCTCATTCAACAAAGACCCTAAGGACACATAATAAATGGAGCACAGGGCTGGAGGTAAAAAGATGGATGTGATACTATCAGTACAACTCCCCTCCCCACACACACCAAAAAGGTCCCACAGACTAGGGACACAACAGCTATACCGCACATTTACATAGTATTTTGTAAACAACTGATTCCTTAAGTCCTCTGCAAGCATTTATTCAGGTAAGAGATCATAAAATATATTTTTATAATACACATAACAAAAACACATTGAATGAATACAAATTAAATGACAGGAGGTGACGGAATTTAGTGTTTATAAATGAGATCGTCAATAACTTTAACAATTCAGAGAAGAAATTCAAAGTATATTTAAAAGATGTGACCATGCTTTACAATACTTTATCATAAAATAAAGAATTGGGCTTTCAAAGGTAATGCATGACTTAATAGTTTTTCAAAAGATTTCACAATGTGCTTCTAGACACTGTCCTGCTTGGACAGGGAAAAAAAAAAGACAAGAACTTTGGCAGGCAAAGTATTAGTCCATAGCAGCTTGGTAAAGTTTACTTTCTTTATACAAAGATTCTTCAATTTACATTTATTCTTGTTACAGGAGCAGAAAGAACTGATATGCCAAGTGGAGTCTTAGCTATATAGCAAAAATAATTATTTTTAAAAGCCTGTACTCTATGAAAATGTGCACCACACAGCATCTATAAAAACTGAGTAAATGTAAACCATGTGATTATTAACTCTTCTATAGAAAATATTTAACCCCCAAATCTCCCACAATATCCCCTATGTCCACATCTCCTGTTTAAAGGCAGCCTCAAGCTTTAAACGAATGTACATTTGCTATTTAAAAAGTTCTTGCCTCCATTACTAAAAATGTTTCTGTAAAGTCCCTTGGAAGTTTTCTCAGTACTCTACTAACAAGATATCTCATGATCAGTAAACGATCACAAACTTTAGAAAGAAGTACCAAGGCTAGAGAAAAGATGAGCAAGTCGGAGGTTTCTGTCTCCAGCCCCTGGAAGACCTTTCTACTTTGAGACCCACAGCTCCAAGACAACTCACAATTCCTTACGTTTAAAAAAACATTTTGTCATGAATAACTGAATAATTAGGTTTCTAGGAAATTGAGGCTTTTTTAAATTAAGATTTAGCAAAACTGACTATAATGAATTTTCTTCCAATCATTTATGAATGACAGAAGAGAAATCAGTTGAAATTTTACATACAAAAGATATAAATACTGCATAATATGTAGTGAATATTGGCACATACCCTCTTATAATTAAAGCATAAAATGCAATCAGCAAATCTGATGCTTTTAAGGTACATTTATGATATAGCTCAAAAAAAACTCTAAATGGCCTAGAAACTTCCCACAGCTTAAGGCTTCCCAATAGGTTTGTAGCAAGCATCAGGTTGCCAGAGGCGAATATCAACAAGAACTTGATTGAGTTTTTGCATCCAGAGATCCCTCTCTTCCTTGGTATCTGCAGACAACCAGTTCCTACAGGAAACAAACAAAAGGTCAGGATCTTTTCCTCCATTCCAATCCTCCCTATACTCTTGCTAAGGGTGGAAGAAAGCCTAAGCAAACCAGCAAAATGAGTTACTCTTTACCATCTTTTAACAGATACTAATCAAAAGCCCCAAAGTGAGGTGCTTTTTCAATTGCAGTAAAGGAAAACTATCCCCATAGACTGGTTAACTGAATCAAAATTCACACTGATCACATTTGGTTAATGATGGAGTTTCCACACTGAAAGATGGTAACCATCTTGTACAGGTGGTCTGGCCTGGGCAATTTGGTAGTACAGGATACCCACTGAGTGTGGGCCACTTCCTATCAAGAGCTAAGGCACCACAGGTCTTTAAGGAGCCTCCCAAATTCCTCAGACATGGGATCCCCAAGAGCTGAAATCACCAGCTTGTGGACCCTCACCTGGCTCTACAGGTAATATGATTTTGTACGGTCTCCTATTATTTTTGTGTTAGTACTGTGTTAGTAGAACATGGTATTTACAATAAATCATTTAAAGATTCTAAGACTTTGTCTATCCTGATCTCTCTGTCCCTATCAGGAATCTCTTCTTTGCACCCATATTTAGCCACAAATTGAATAACCAGTTGATGAGGCAGGTGAGGGTGAGGGAGGGGAGAATTCCCTAACTCACAAACCAGATCATTCTTTTAGGAACAGCAGTTGTTAGAAGGTTTTTATACTGTATTCATTCTGCATCTTTGTAATTTCTCCCCACTGGTGCTAGAAATTGGATAAGTAGTGAGCTGATCATCTATTAGTCAACAGATAGAACACAACATTTACTAATAGTGACCATTTGTCGAGCTCATTCCATGCACTTGAGACTGTGCTAAGTGTGTTTACTCATTAGTCTCTGTCGCTGCCCTGTGGAAACCTAGGCTTACATCCTCAGTGTCTTATTACCAACTATTACCATGGCAAGTTACTTTACTTTGCTGGCCCTCATTCCCGATAGTTTATTCTATTAATCTCCAACCAGAAATTTGCAGAGTAGCATGAGATTGTTTTTGTAAGTCACTTGAGTTCGTTGAGAGCATTTTGGAATGGAAAGGAAGGGACATGTAAAGCCTCTTTAAATAATACTTGCCTTCTCAATTGTATACAAAATCTTCAATCTTAACCCAAAGTACATTAGCTAACTGCTGTGGCTACACTATGAGTACAATGGAAAACTTGATTATCTAAGATACAGATTGAGTGTCATGCTTTTCTTAACTATATTAATTTGGTTATGAGACTGTTCCCTTACTGATGTGTGTGTATTTTCTTTCCTCATTAAGACTGTACTCTCTTCAAAGACTAGGACCATCTCTGGTATTTCTTAAAATGGTAATGACATAGTGGGCAATCAATTGCTTACTGGACAGAAATATTTATATTTATAGCTTAATACATACTTGGTGACACAGAGAGTGTCCCTGCATTGGCTAACAAGAGTCTCTCGGTCATCTTCTCTCTGTGGTCGGACAGTAATTAATTCAAAAGTGTTGCGTCTTGCACAAAATTCTCTGTTGGCTGGTTCTATTTGATGGCTTGTACAATTGGCCAGATTTATCCTTCCTATGGGATTCTTTAAAAACAAATTAATAGAAAATAAGATCATTTACATCAATGAGCATTAAGCAGTATTTAAGTTGGTACAAACTCAAAATTAAAAAGCCATTAATTTAAAAGTTAGAATTTAATTATAATAGGTTTAGAGAAACACATCTGTTATTGTTTCTTTCTGGACATAAAAGTAGAAGCCAAAATTGTCAACTGGAGCTTTTAGCCAACTTAAAAAATAAACTCTTTATTATGGAATACTTCACAGAGATGCAAAATTAAAGCCATAGTATAATAAACTCCCATCAACCAGCTTCAACAATTAGAAACACACATTACTTTGTAATTATTTCCATTTTCCAGTTTGGGGATAATAAATAATAATACTTTGGCAATAACATTAAATTCTTTAAAAATGAGACTCAATTTATCACATAAAATCCTATTACCAAATTTCAGAAACAAAATTAAAATCACTATACTCCTGTGGTGATTTTCCATTACTGTTTTATCCCAGATTTAGGTAAGTCAACTATTAATAAAAACAAAATTGAATTTAATATATTTATAACTAAAAATGTTATTTACAAAATGGTATGAAACATTCTGAAAGAAAAGACAAATATGTACCTTAAGGTATTTTAAGAGTGGTCAAATCACAGGTAATGGAAAAGACATAAAATTTTTACACAAATACTAACACACACAAAAACAGGTCTCACAACAAGAACATTTTTAATGGCTTAGTAAATGTACTCAAAGGGGAATCTGGGTGGGTGTGGAGACCAGAGGGAACTTCTGTATTAAAAACTACTTGAAAGAGCTTTCACCACTAACCAGGACTATTAATATTACCTTCCGTTTCTCATCATCTGGATAAGTCCAATAAGAGATACAATTTCCTGAAAGAACACACCATCTTCGATGCCAGGCACCAAAACCACTAACATCTTCAAATATGGTCTGAAAAGTCAATGAAACACTAACTTGAGAAACTTGAGAATCAATTAAATGATAAATCTATACGCTAAACTTCAATGTGTTGACATATTTCATACTTCAAAATCTACTTACATTATTTTTACCATCTTCTACCTTAGTACTGAAAATCACTGATTGCTCATATCCAGAAATTGACCCAGATTTTCAATGTCATCAATAAGCACGTTGAAGAACTTCCAAACATTAACCCCAAATTAATACCTCTAATTTAGACATTTTTAAAGCCTAGTGTCCCAAACCAAGTGCTCCTTAAATAAGAGAAAAGTGCTCTAAGTATTGTAGAGTAGAATATCCTGCCTTATATGTTGACAAAACTATTGATAGCTTATTAAGTTAGACCCATCTTAATATAAAAGACAGGCATTTAATATTCATTCAGAAGAACAAAACAGGATTAGAAAGGAGTCATCTAGTAATTATACATGCTGATGGATTACTGTGATAAACATCAGAGACCCACGTTCACAGCCATCAAGCACATCTGACATAGCATCTCCCTGTAGTCAGGCAGCTGACCAGCTCATGTCTTGGGCGAGCGCAAGCCTTAGAGATGCAAGCTACATTCTAAAGGGAGTGAAGCAGCCATGTTGGTTAAGGTCAGAACTCTGAAGCAGGCAACTAACAACATCTGGCTCTTTTCTATGAAAGTACTTCTATTTAAACAGTGTAAGTGAAAGCCGCTCCCTCGCCGCCCCCCCTCCCCGCCCCCCCGACCTCACTATTTTTTCATTGTAGTCCTAATAAGCCCTAATTAAAAGTCTTTACTTTTGATTTAAAAGAAAAAAAAAATTCCTTTAGGAACTACTATTTTTTAAAGCACAAGGCAAGGTAAAATGTAACAATGCTAAAGATTAGAGATTGGCAAACTTTTTCTGTAAAGGACCAGAGAGTAAAGATGTTAGACTTTGTGGGCTATAAGGGCTCTGTCACAACTGTTCAATTCTGCTAGGGTAGTGCAAAAGTAGTCCTAGATAATATGTAAACAAATGAGCCCATGTTCCAATAAAACTTTATAAAAACAAGCAGTGAGCCACACTTTGCTGACCCTAGCTAACATAAATAATCCAGAAGCATATTGGTGTTTGACTTCAGAATGCATATGGCTCTTCTACCTTCACAGGGATCAACTAAGCCTCATACCAACCCTAGGATAGTGGACATATGCTCTTCTCGTTCACTAATTTGTGTGAATTTACCAAAAGTTGGCTTGAGTTAGGAAAACAAGCTCTGACCATGGAGGAAAGTTACTTTGTATGAAGAAATGTTTCCATGACAGAATGAAGTCTGTTAGCTTAATTAATTAGCCCAAATTAATTAGTTTACTCTAACCATATATCCTCTTACCCCACCTTAGTTTCCTCCTCCCCAATTTATCCGCTTTCCTCCCAAGGCATGCTTTTTCTAGGCAATACTGGCTCAAAACCATCCAGGGGAAAAAGACAGGAATGTTGTTCTTTTAATCTTAAACACAAAATTAGTATAAATGACTCACCAGCTCCCTCTTACGTTTATGTTCACCTTTTACATCATAAAGGTAATAGACATGGAAAAATTTTATGAGTAAGAATAACACATTGTTACTATACCCTACTATTATCAGAGAAGAATAAAAAGAGGACAGCATTTTCATTTTTATAGTTGAGGAAAGTTCAGGCCAAGGAAATCAAATGACGGTACATAATCACAAGGCAGAACTGGAAACTTCTAGCTAATCCAGAACTTCCTCTCTTGCTGCTCCTCAGTCAAGGCAGAGCCAGATTAGCACCATTTCAGAATCACTTGGTAAGTTTCTTTGGTTAGTAGTCACCTTGCTTCTAGCTGTTCTGACATATCAGGAAGGAAAACTGAACCAAGCAACTTTAAGTTACTACTTTATCTTATAAAGGGTAGAGGTAGTTAAAAGGCACGTTTGGCAGACTTTATTTTAGGGAGTTCTGAGCAATTTCTTACCACATATCTGTAAGCATGGATGTGGTAAGAATGGGCTATAGGATCTAAGACAGAGTAAACCTGAAGAGACCTAACACTAAACTAGCTGAGAGCCGAGCTCAAAAATTAAATAAGTCTGACATTATATGCAAATGAACTAGCTGCCATAACAGAGTCTGTCAGTTGCTAAAGGTATGCTACAGTAAAATATGAAAATATTTACACTACAAGAAAAAGTCAGTAGGTAAACATTGCCTTCAAGTCAGAAATTTATAAAAATACTTTTCCAAGAATATCTAGTGCCACCTACTGGATTTACATCAAAAAGCTAAGGCAGACTGATTTACAGTTACATTGGCCACAGAGCCTTCTGCACCCTCAGATAGCAATTGCAAACTGATTTTGTGATATCCTTTGTATCATTCAAATTCTTGCTTCACAAACCCAAAGTGATCAGATTTTCTCTACTTCATGCACAATACTCACAGTCTTCTATATATTCTACACACGTACTTTTCTCCTCTGATAATGGAAAAAGTATAGTGGACCCTTGAGCAACCCAGAGGTTAGGGCCACCAAAAATCCACATATAACCTGACACCCTACCCCCCACCAGAAGTGACTACTAATAGCCTACTCTTGACCAGAAGCCATACCGATAATATAAGCAGTCAATTCACATATATTTTGCATGTTACATGGATTATACACTGTAAGCTTACAAAAAAGCAAGTTAGAGAAAAGAAAAGGTTAATAAAATCATCAAGGAAGAGAAAATATACATTCACAGTACTGTATGTATTTATTGAAAAAAATCCAAGTATAAACGGACCCATGCAAGTGTTGTTCAAGGATCAGCTGTACTTCTGAATAAGCTCAAACCGTGAACTGTGGCTTGGGTCTTACTTCTTCTCACTCTCATGACCTCGTTCCATGTAATACTCCATAACCCTAATGCAGGTTCCCCATTGCACCTTCAACCCCTCTGCCCTATTAGAAGCCACCCACTCGAATGTAAAGATTCTCGAGTCTCTTTGATCTTATTTAAATGCCAACCAAACTCTTCTCTCACCCTATACAGCTCTGCAGGCACCACACTCTCTTTGCCCTTTGCAGCCAAACGTGGTTTCAAAGAGCTGCTGATGCTTTCATTCCTCCCCTCCCACCCTGTTCATAACCGTCTGCAATCTAGGTTTGTGCTCTGCCTTGTAAAAGAGTCCCATGGTCTCTGCTAGGTCCTGAGCTAACTTGACCACTCCCTCTTTCAGATTCTCTCTTCCTCAGCAGCCATGACATACCACCTCCCCCACTAGGCTCCTTTGCGAGCTTCTCTTTCTGGATCTGTGCTTTAAATGTGAGTGTTCCTCAGGTTCTGCTTTGCTCAACTTCCCTGCACTTCAATCACTATCGCTCAACCAAAATTCCTCTCTTGAGCTTCAAACCCCGATCTTTGGAGGTACCTAAAATTCAAATTGTTGGAAACTTAATTCATCCCACCTTCCCACCTGGGGTGGGGACTGACTGGTAGGAAGGAACTTTCTAGGGCAATATTCTGCATCTTAATAGAAATTTGGGTTACAGAGATGTATGCATCTGTCAAAACTCAGGGATGTACACTTAATATTTGGAGGAACATGTCAATGTCTACAATATACTTTAAAATTCTTCCCCCCCAAATATATTTTCAGCAGTGGCCAGAGGGATAGCTGGAAGGATGGCTAGGTAGTAGATACATGATAAAGCAAGGATAGTAAAACATGTTAAGGGCACAATCTAGATGGTGGATATATGGGTGCTCGTTGTAAAATTCTATCAACATTGCTGTATATCTGTAATTTTCCACAATAAAATTTGGGGGGCAAAAAACTTTCTACCCAAACATGCACACTTGCTCCTCCCCCAAGATCCCTGATCTTAGTGGCATCACTGCCACCCAACAAGTTGTACAAGGCAGGGATGAAGGCGACATCCTTGCTTCTGCTTTCCACACCCTACGTCACACAGCCAAACCACTGGGTCTGCCCTTCCTCCTGCTTCATCTCTCCTGGCGCACCTCACTGCCAGGCCCCATCACCTCTCTTGGAGTCTCCTCACTAGTCTTCTTCAGGGTCGCCAGTCTCCAACCTCCTTCCCACACATCAGGCAAATGGCTTTTCTAAACCTCAAATTTGATGTTATTCCTCTGCTTAAAATCCTGCCAGTGAACCTCACTGGCTTCGAGATAAAGTCCAAATTCTTTCAGAGGCCCTTTAACACCTGGCCCCATCTCCCCTAACCACACTGTCCGCAATCGCTCTCCTCACTGTCCCTCCTGCCCATAGACACTCACACCCTAAGCGCCGGCTGAAATACCTGCCACTGTCTGTGTCATCCTTTTCGGTCCTGGTGAGAGAGGGAAGGGCCCTCCAGGCCATCGTACATGCTCTTCCCCACCTGGAGCACTTCTTCCTCCTCTTTCTCCTTGTCTAACTTACTCGGCAACTTACCAGTTACTTCTTCCAGTGGTTTCCTTAAGGCCCTGTACCCATACTTCAGACCTGTCCCATCAATGACCCCCATGCACACCAAGCTCCCACTTCTTACAGTGCTGTATTGCACTTGGCAGTTTACTTGTACTTCCCCCTACTACACTAAAAGTTTCTCAGGGGAAGATTATTTCTCGTGGCCTATTAGATTCCAATTCCAGCACAGTGACTGGCATATAGCAGACATGCAACAAGTCTTTACTGAACCAATTTATCACTTAATCACATGGGTTTTCATTCCTATGCAAAACCAAGTCTATACTTCACAACATGAAAAAAAGGAAAACATAGAGTAAGTGATGTTACTTACTAGAAAACCTCTTTCTTCAACACTTGAATTCACTTGACATTTTATTTTTAAATAAATATGACCTTCCAAGGGACATAAAAAGGGTACCTGCGAAGACAGAGGGTAAATTATTTGCAAAAGTTTCACTGTGATTTTTTTCTGATAAAACATGTATAAATCATGAATAAAGAATATTATGCCTTGAAAGCACAGTATTTTCTAAAATTGGAATATAAAAGAGGTGGCCAAAAGGCCACTGGTTCCTTAGCAACAAATGCTTTTGGAGAATAAATTCATTCAAGGTAGAGTTTGATAAAAACAGAACCCTCAGTCCCAAGTTAATGCAATAAAGAAAAGACAGATTTAAGAAGAGAATACATGTGCTTACCCATTCTCCATCAACAGAATATACTCGACTGGTAAGTTAATATAATACATTATTACTCAGCAATAAAGAATAGTGAGCAAAGCTGATCCTCAAATTCATATGGAATTGTAATTATTAATTATTAATAACCAAAACAGTCTTGAAAAGGAAGAACAAAATTGGAGGAATCATACTTCCCAACTTCAAAATTTAATCCAAAGCTACAGTAATCAAGGGGTGCCTGGGTGGCTCAGTCGGTTAAGCGTCCGACTTCGGCTCAGGTCACGATCTGGCAGTCCGTGAGTTCAAGCCCCGCGTCGAGCTCTGTGCTGACTGCTCAGAGCCTGGAGCCTGTTTCAGATTCTGTGTCTCCCTCTCTCTCTGACCCTCCCCCGTTCATGCTCTGTCTCAAAAATTAATAAACATTAAAAAAAAAATCAAAGCTACACTAATCAAAAAACAGTGTAGTAAGGATATAAGGAAGATATAGACCAAAGGAACAGAATTAAGAGTCGAGAAATAAACCCATACAGCTATGGCCAATTGATTTTCAACAGGGGTACCAAGACCTTTCAATGAGGAAAGAGCAGTCTTGTAAACAAATGGTGCTGGGAAACTGGGTATCTACATCCAAGAGTGAAGTTGGTTCCCTACCTCATATCATATACCAAAATTATCATATACCATTACCTAAAATGGCTCAATGACTTAAATATAACAGCTAAAACCATAAAACTCTTAGAAGAAAACATAGGAGTAAATCTTCATGATCATGGATTTGGCAATAGATTCTCAGATATGACACCAAAGCATGAGTAACAATAGCAACACCAAAATACATAAATCAGACTTTATCAATATTGAAAGCTTTTCAGAGGTTTCTCCAAAAAAAATTAAAAATAGAACTACCACATAATCAAACAGGTATTTATCTAAAAGAATAAGAAACCAATTTGACAATAAATTATATTTTTAAAAAATAGCAAGAGAATTAGAAAAAAATGAATAAATAAATAAAAATAAAAACAGATTCTCAAGGGATGTGTACACCCCCATGTTCACTACAGCATTCTTCACAACAGCCAAGAGGTGCACACAACCTAAACGTCCATCAATAGATGAATGGATACAGACAATATGATGCTGAATCCTTTCTCCCCACTCCTGAATATGAGAACTACTCTAGGCCACACAGATCTTGTTCTTTTCAAAGTATGAAGTTTGTCTTCCAGGCTCTGAAATTCCCCCGCATGTGTTCTCTTCTGTGCCCTAACCCATAGCCCCATACTTTGCACAGCAGATCCTTGAGGTCAACTATCATGTCTTTTCCATGTTGGTTCCCATAGCCCACTGCCGAATTCTATTCAGGCATTTGACAAATGTTTGCTAAAAGAATACTGTTTGGCCAAGTAAGTACCCAGAATTTTCCTATTAAGAAGGAAGGAAGGAAGGGGAAAGAAAAGAAAAGAAAAGAAAAGAAAAGAAAAGAAAAGAAAAGAAAAAAGAAAAGGAGAAAATGTAGCACACAGGTAACCCCTGGATTTTCCAAAGTCTGCCCACTTCACTTGTACAAAAGACCTACGTTAGTACCTGTTTTTTGCTAACTGAAAGAAATCCAAAGAGGATGTTCGCTTTTATGAAAAAAGGCAAAAAGCAAAAAGAGCATTCAGCATTTGTTTTGCAGTAGGCTGTGATGGAGGCAGCATGCACCTCTAAACAGCACGAGTGGCACCAGTTCTTTCCTGGAGACCACACTCAGTATCTCAGCATCAAGCCGCCAGGGCTCTGACCTGTGTCTGTGGGAACCTGTGCTTTGTTTTGATTTATTTTGTGCACCTGTTAGCAAATGTGTCCTAGGGAATCAGAAAATCCTGAGAGAAGCTACTTTTGAGTGTAAAAAGCTTCTTTTGAGTGTAAGGTTAGTTTCCAACAATTCAGTCCTCCAACACAATAAAGATAAAGTAATGGGAGAATTCTTAGCCAAAAAGGACAGATTTCAACAGACTAATTCCATGAGATAAACCTCTAACTTTTTGAATTTAAAAGGCATCCAAAATGTAGAATCAAAACATCAGGTACCTCATGATCCTTTTTGTTATAAATTCCCTCATTTTTTTCTTTTCCGTATTGTCAGTTATAAGTTCCTCAGGCTCTCAGTGCTAATTAATAGAATCTCACGTTGAACCCAGAGAATGCTGCTGGTAAAAAGAATCTCCGAAAAATGAGAAGAAAATGTTCACCCTTCCTCTACAGCTATGAAAAGTTGACAATATTCTTGGTCAGAAGCTTGTCCTGATGAGTGAATTGAGAATATTCACAAAAGGGTCAATATTCCTACCCCCTGTGGAATGTAGAAACCTGTGAAAATGTATGATCCTATTCGGTTTTCTACTTAACAAAGGGGTCTTTGAAGATATTCTCACTTCAAAGATTATTGTTAAGAGCTATAAAATGTAACTTACAACCAGGGTGGCTGTAATTTTTCATAAAGTGGGAGATCTCTGAGAGAAAGGGGTACTGTTAATAATTATACTGGCCCAATGGGAAGACACCAGGACTAGGATAGCTTTGGGTACAGCAGAACACACCTAATCACTCCTCCTATAACCTTGAAATTCTACAATGCTAACTGGTTGTCTTACTTCACATTTGTTTGCCCCACCGCTATGTAAATTGCCTTCTCTATTTCCAGTAGGGTGTAAATACCTATGAGGTTTCTTTAAGTCAAAAGATGAGCTGTGGGATGTCCTTTTCTCTTTATCCATGAAAGTGTAATAAAATCTATGACTATTTCGGATTCTGTATTCAAAGAAAAGACTTGAGAGCCTGTGACTCATGGAGATTCATAATTTAAATTCCAGGATGCCAGACTTAACCTCAAATAAGAAGGCAATTGCTATCAGTGGTCTCCTAAATCTACAGAGCAAACAGTCTGGGTTAACCTCAACAGGAATTCCACTCTGAAGGTGACCTAAGAGATAACCTTTATGACTGCTGTTGTCACGGCACCAATAAAATAAGCAAACACTCACTTTATATCGCTGGTATCTGATCGGATATGGGTCACTTGTCTATTTTCTCAAAGTCAATTAAATAGGATTATTATAGGAGTATAAAAGGTCTTCCATTTTTCTCACCAATTTAAAGAACATCTAAACTTTACTATTTTAAATATTCTCCTACATCAACTATAAACTATTGGAACAAATATTTGCTTCCCCCTGCCACTCACAAAAGCATGTGATTGTATTTGATTCAGAAAGAGATTTTAGAGTATTAGACACAACCAAATTGAGTGATTTGATTTTGTGCTCAATCATGTGGTTGGCTATTTAAGACATAATTTCAAAGATATTAAAAGAATGAAAATATCGGCATTTTTTTTAAATTTGTATGGGTGATATTTTGAATTAAAATGGCACCCAAAACATTTCTCAAGACCAGTCTATATTTAACATACCTCATTGAAATCTCTTTCATTTTAAAGATTAACAAAATCTCTTACACATGTAGAAATTGGCACTTTGTAAATTTCTATATACCCACAGAATGTCTGCAATTGATATTTGCAAGGAAATTAAAAATCCTAAAAAAAACTGTAAAGCATATGATTATACTCAGTACAATTTTAGTGTTAAACACACTTTAATTTCAAAGTCACTGAACAAAGCATCATCTACACAGCAATAATCCTATTAGCCAATTGAGACCACTTTTATAAACATCAACAGTAGCTCTTTCAATATAGGGGAGGTCAACAATACTGAATACATTTTAGTTTTAGTTATTAATTTGGTATTTTAGTACACATAAAATCAAAGCTGAAGTGACTATGGAATATTAAAGAATTGTAACATAAAAAAAGAATATAGAAGAAAAGACCAAGTACCAAACATGCATGAAAAAAATAAGAGGACTGTCAAAGAGAGCTTTAAAGAATTATGAGAGTAAAGAAAAAGACACCCATCTGCAAGAATCTAAAGAAAGAATAATGTACATCGTGTCCTTAATTATTTAAAATAACCAAGAATACATGAGAGTGGTTAGTGAAATGAATACATTTGAGCCAAAAATTAAGGATTGATTTTTTAAGCTCATTAGTTTCAAGCGAAGAAAATATGGCAACCTTTTCCTGGAACATATAGCCCAGTAGGTCTCGCTCTTTTACATCATAATTTATCTAAAACACACAAAATAAAAGATCCAAGATCACTCAATTTGTTAAACTACCTGAATTACTAAATAAAAAGTTATATAAAGTTTTAAAAATTAACATGTTAAGATAAAATACATATGCATTAACAACAATCAAAATTTCAAAGGTAGTCTGTTTTATGTCTATCAACTAAAAGAAAAATGTTTCATAGAATTTTAAAGTTGGATTGTTTTAATCTAACCTAATATTCTCCGCTGGGAAAACAAGATCCTGGAGAAATGAGTGGACTTTGCTCCATGTTAAAAAGGAAATTACTAGCAGGGCCAACATGAGGAACCAGGCCTCCTAATTTTTATATTTCCTCACTTCCATATTCTGACTAGGAAAATCTCTTAAAATATTTAAAAATACCTCTGTATTATACCACAGGTGTCAGCTCAAAGACCAAAGTTTGCCACTAGTTCTCCCACTCTTTAAAATGGTCTTGTTGGCTATTTTAAAAGTTTAGTCATATCACCTTATGGTGAAAAAACACTCAATAGCGACAGAACGCAGATCTGAATGATGAAGCTTTTAATTTGGGGAGGAAAGTATGGGAAAGAAATCCCTTAGATTCATGAGTACTTTTCTAAGAAATTAACCTATCTTTTCCTATCTTGTCAAAACTAAATCTATAAAATAGTATTCTTTTCAAAGTACTGGTTCAAATGGGCAAGTTATTATGGTTAAAACTGTAAGCTTAACATGCAAGAAGTAATACATACTTGTGTGGTCAGAAGTAACATTTAGAATAAATCACTATACACTACTTTGAAGATTTAACTATTAAGAGATGAGAGAGAAATACTTGCAACATCAAGAATGTAGGTTTAAAATACTTGAAAGTGTTGGAGCATTTCTACTGACCTAATTTGTCTAAAAGTAAATAAATAAATACATTTGGATTACCTTGTCCAGAGCAAATTTAGTGTTTCCTACTGAAGATAATGACAGTATGTAAGACCCAACAAGGGCAAAGTTGCTGGTACGCACAGCATGGAGACCACCTGGACTGGCCATGACTGGAGAGAAAGGAAATGAAGGTGAGTCCAGAGTGATTTTTGCAAGTATAAGTAACAATTCTTCACCTCACCCCAAAAGAATTAAATTAAGTCATCACAGAGAAAACTGCCATTTTCCTCCATTATTAAAAAATGAAAAAAAACAGTTAAGTACTTTATATTAACTTAGGTGAGGCAGTATAGACATTCCTTATCATTCCTTTGGGATGACTGTATGTTTAAGACACAGAACTTAAAAATGTGCACATAAAACAATTTTCCTAAAAACAAAAACAACAACAAAAAAAGCAATTTTCCTAAAAGAGACGTGAAAAGACTTCATTGCTCTAGTCTAGGATGATATAATTAGCAGCAGAGACTATATCTGCAGTTTTTCTTAGTTACCCTCTTGTGCCAAGAAGAGACCAGAAGCCCAAAGGAAGGACTAAAACCAGCTCCATCCTAATCCCCTTTGGAAAACTCAGGCCTAAAGCCATTCTAGAGAATGCCTTTCACAACTTCCTGGGAACTAGAAAGATGCTTTTCTGACACGATACAATGCCAGTCATGATCAGCAAAGTTAAATGAGGTCAAGTCCACAGTGTGGAAAGCACAAAACCAATTTATAGAACAATAGAAGTTGGGGTGAAGAGTGATGCCACTGGCTGCAGCTATGGCCAGGTGACTTGCTATCATACGGTACTGCCTGCTAGAGCCTATATAACGTGATGCCTGGCGGCCCATGGTGACATCTGACAGCATGCTATTCTGCCCAGCCGTCTTATGTGTTACCAGAAACCACACCGAAAATATTATTCAAAGGAGACTAAGGTGCACGCTCATCAGGACGCCTGTGTGCATAAAGCACGTGTGTGGTTGCTTAGCTCATTTACTGACTCTAGTGTTGGAAATAGTTCAAGATCCACTCACCTGAAGAATGAAGGCTGCTCTTCTAAAACAAAAGCGGTGTAAAGAAGAAACACAAGTTATTTCCTTTATTCGATACAAAGATTTAGATATTAAACAGTAAACTCTCTAATACTGCAAAAGCTACATTTCAGAAAATATTATCTTTTCCTCTTTAAATAATCAGATGTTTCTCCCCAGTAGTATATTTTAAAGATTTCCACAGTGCTAAGAGTTTAGAAATGGTTAACCAATTTACAATCGTGTGTGTAAAATGAAAATTTCTCAAGGGAGCTAAATTTTTTAAGATTTACTTACTGTGGTTATAGATGTGAGAAGTCGCTTTGGAGTAATAGCCTAGAAGAAAAGGTAACAGTATATTTACTGCTAAACATTATGATTCAGAGCTTAAAACTAACCAACCTTGAGATACTCCCACATAGAAAATAATTCTTAAATGTGAATACATTTATACTTGAGTCCTCTATTAAGGCTTTCTCCATATTGTCATTCCTGTTTTCGTTGGAGCTAAAGTAAAATTCTTCTAAGTGATGTTAGAAAAAGCACTAAAGACCAAAGACTGGGAAGGCTAAATACCACCCTACAAGTTCTCACGGCTTATGCCCGCACAAGTACTGGTGAACCGAGAACTTGGTGAGGCAAGAGCTCAGAGGAAAGGCTTGAGAAACATTTAAACAGGTTATAAAAGCTGGTTGTCAAATAAATGTAGAGAAATTAAAAACTGATATATGTATTATCTCTGATGATGATCCTTTTCCTGGGTTTTTCCTTCTCACCTTGGACTTGTGTGCCTTTTTCTTCTTATCAGGGCCCGAGAGTTCTTTCTTTTGTACCTACACACAAACCCAAAGCATAATTAGTTTAAGATCTAATATGTCTAAGAAAAACATAATATTGGTTATTTTACAAAGCTTTCACTGCTTACCAAGCTGTAAACTTCAATATTTATTTCAAAGTCATTGGACACATCTTGCCTGGGAAGATAAATCGTTAAATAAAACTGTAAGGAAAACACACACTTATGCCATTAAAAATGATGCCACTAATATTGTTACATGATCCTGAGAGTAAAGGAATTCACAGTGTTTTTAACTACAGGCAGTAGTTATAAACCATTAAAGAACATAAAAATAGGTAAGAAAAGTCTACTTTTACTATAATACAAGTCAAATAGTTTCTTCAGTATTTTACAATTCAAGGTCTTTAATAAACAATTTTTTTCTAGCTGGATTTTGACTCTGTATTTTCAAAATAAATTTGTGACACTAAATACATCTTTTCACCGAGTTGGAATATTTATTAAGTACATTATAAGATTTAAAGCACATAAATAAATTATTAAGGTCTAGATCTTATACATATGTTTATATTTACTTTTTTTTTTTTTATTTTTGAGAGAGAGAGTGAGAGAGAGAGAGAGAGTGAGTAGAGGAGGGGCAGAGGGAGGGAGACACAGAATCCAAAGCAGGCTCTAAGATCCAAGCTGTCTGCACAGAGCCCAGCATGGGGCCCGAACTCGTGAACTGTGAGATCATGACCTGAGCTCAAGTCAGATGCTCAGCTGACTGAGCCACCCAGGTGCCCCTGTATGTATTAATTTATATAATATATAATATAGACCTTAATTATATTATGCATGTATTTATGTTTTTATGTATATGTCAAAACATTAAATACATATATTCACATGGACAAAATGTGCTACACAATGGAAAGAAATATCAGAAACATGTAAAAGATTTAAACCAACAAATTGAAACAGTTATTTGTCCACATGAGAATGAACATACTGTATTTCAAAGACTATACATTCCATCTGTACTAACTCCATTAAAAGAAAATGTGTTTGAACCAGCAAAAGCATAATTTACTTACAGAGTAAATGTAGTAGGGAATGTCAGAGCATCACCATTAAGAGAATTTGAAGTACATGCTAATGGTGTGGCTACCATATTTTCAGCTCCTGCTTTTAGTATAATTAAGAAATAGTAATTTGCTGCATCTGCAAAAGGTAATCACATTACATAATAAGCACAAGCAAAATCAGATTTAGCTAATCAGCATTCTGGAAAACCAAAGGAATAAAGTAATACTGTGACTAATTTATATAATGTATGCAAAAATTACTAAAATCAACTTTCTAGACACAAAAAGCTAAGTAAGACATATAAGCAGTCATAATCATCATCAATAAGCATCAGGCAAGATCTCTTCCTGTTATTTATGTGAACTGAAATAATGCCACTCCATAATCCCTCAATTTCTGCTAACTTCGTATTTTACCTATTGACTAATTCTTTAGCTGACAGTATATTCCTCAAAAAGAAAATTAGGGTTTATTATTGCAAAAATAAAATACTACATTTCTGTGAAAGTTACTTAGAGACAAATTCTAATAAAAACATAAACTGTTCCTTCACTATCTGTCATTGAATACCCACATATTCAAGGTACATACTATGTTACCAATAGATTTCTTCCACACCACACCCAAATCAGACAACAGCAATAATCAGAACCTAAGTCACCTCCTCCCTACAATGATGCTTCAACTTTTAAAGATCTCCATTCTTTCTTTTCCCTGTACCTCAAATTCACTTCTCACCTATGTCTAGCCCTCCTTTCCCTAAGGTCCATGCAAATGAAAATTTAAAGGAATCTTAAAATAACTTCACCAAAATTTAATGAAACTTTATTAAGCTTGCTATAATTACCCTGCCCTGTTTTCAGATCCTGGTGCCATACTCTCCTTTACCCATGTTGCTATGATTTTTCGTAGAATACATGTTTATACTTATTCAATCTACAGTGACAAAGGCGATACAATTTCAATGGAACCATCTTCACTGTGGTGGTGATCTTCACCTCTACAACCAATCATTCAAGATTTGGGGGATGGGTTTAAAACAGAAAAGAATAAGTAAAATAGGTTCTCTTAGATGTCCCCATACTTTCCACAAATTAAATAATGAAAGTTGAGTGATCTGCCGTGTCAAGATCATCTCATCTTAGGAAATACTTCATGCTCGAAGCTCTGTTTAACCAGCCCTGCTTTCAGTTAGAGCCATGTCTGTCACCATGTGGATCAGCAACCACATATGAAATTTTCCCTTGGTTATTTTTACACACAGATCTTCCATCAAAGAACTAAAGGCCCAAGATACAAACTGCACATTCTTTTGCATGCTCTACTTGCTCACATTTGCATCATTCCTGCCTAGGTAAGTTCATAATTTAACATAGGATCTAGAAGCGGTGAAAATAAAAATCACCATACCTGGTTTCTGAACTGTACCACAGACAAAATCTGCTTTTAGAGGCAAGCGGATTTCTGACAAAGTAACTGATCCCTTGGATGCGACAAATTCACTTGGGGATATGGGACCAGCCTTGTTCTTCCTCTGGGGCCCTTCGTTCTTCAATTTATTCAACTCATCAATCAAAAGTGTTCTCTTCTCAGCTATGTAAAAATATGCAATGTCACAAATATTAAAACTGCATCTGTCTCTAAATGAGACCGATTCAAGAAAATGCACCGATGCGGCAAATGTACGTAAGATCAAAGACAAGATCAGTACTTCTTTGTACAAGCAGGTGGTGGGTGGTTGGGTAAAACCTTGACTGCTCATCCGTTTACCAAATCTTTATAATTTAATGCTTGAACTTGCAGCCAGTTTTCTTGTATGGTATAATCTCTCCACCCTAACATGCCCTGTCATCTGCCACTACACATACGCAACAAAGTTCACAGACTTTTTTAGCTACATGTAGATAGCCAGGTGCAGAGACAAGTGAGAGAGAGAGAGAGAGAGAGAGAGAGAGAGAGAGAGAGAGAGAGAGAGAGAGACATTCATATATTCATTTTTTGCATACTTCAAAACTGCATTTCTTCAACTGCATTCCAATTCCTTTCACCTTTCATGCAAACTACATTTTATTTTACATGTAGAGTATTCACAAATGTTGTAAGAAACAAACAAACAGAAACACAGATCAACTAAAACAGAAAAAGCCCTTTCTTTAAAATAGAGATTTCTAACTATCCTGGACAAAATAAGTCTTTCCTGATTTGGAATTCTGTTGGAATGGTTTCAGGTGTATCACACGTACTAGCAATGAGGAGAAGTCTTTCTGCTTCAGCTTCTTCTAGTGACCCTTTTCCGTGATCTTCATCAACACAGCAGTTAAGAGCCTGGCTGGCTTGATAGATTACTGTCTGCTGCAAATTTATTTCATTATTGAGTTCCTAGGGAAACCAATGAAACGAGAAAAAGAACTCACATTTTTTTTATCACCATTTTCACTTTATTTAAAACTTCAGTTGTAACGAATCCTGTTGGATAATTTCCAAAATATCCAGAGAGTGAAGTCAAAATGAAATTGTTTCACTGTTCAAGTGTCTGGACTATGCACCAAAAACATTCAACACGCTATAAAAATTACACTATAAACATTCTTATGAAAAGACTTTCAACTCATACTGAATAAAAATTATACTCGGGGCTATGTTCGACAAAGTAAAGATGTAGAAATTATCTGATTCATTTTATTTAAATTACATGTATGTTGTACATGACTTCCTTAGCATCAAAGAACCTCTAAGAGCAAAATGAAAGTTATACTTTAAGGATATTTATGACAAACGTGTTTAAATGTTTCAGCTATATAACAAGCTTCCAACCTGCCCAACAAAGAGGACCTTTCTCAAGTTACAATGAATTCAAGAGTGATTTACTGAGCTCCAGTGTGTCAGACACTGTTCTACTCACTCAGGGTATGGAGATGAATAAGGCTGGGCCCTTGTCCTTAAGAAGTGTATGATCTAGTACAGAAAACATTCCAAGTCTCCTTTCCACAGAAGTACATACCTGCATTTTCTGTTTGATGTTCACTTGACCAGGAAAGGCATTCTTTTTCTCATCCAACTTTGAAGTAACATCTTCCTTCCGAACAATCACTTGCTTTATTGAAGGACGTTCTGTTTCTTTGAATCTTTGAGATCTGTACGCATCAATGCTTCAGGAAATAAGGTATACTCTTAGAAATCCAGCAACACATTGAGCACTCTCTTTTAGTGAACATGTGGAAAATGCCATTTGGTAAAAGAGAGGCTGACAAAAGTCATTCCAAAGTTTTATACAGGTGAATTATTAATAACATTATAAGTTATAAATCTAAACGATGACCCTTAGTGAGTGAATGCCTTTTGAAAACATGCTTACCTATAAAGAAGATCACGATCTTCAGAACCAATGCTATCACCTGACTCAGCTCGAGGAACACGGGTTCTTTGGAATTTCCCTGGCTTTGGACTTTCATCACTTACGCTGGAATCTTTCAATTCCAATCGAGGTGAGGAAACTAAACTCTGCAGTGAAGCACATCAGGTATTAGATTTTATGGATGACACTGATTCTAAGTGATAACTCTGAGGAATTGAATAAATGCTCTATTATTAGGAAATGAAGATCCAATAAGTCAGCTGATTTATGATGCATCATAAAAACAAAGGCAAACTAAAAAATAAGTTCCCTAAATAGTAAATGAATAAAAGTTCAAAGACAGCTAAAACCTGCACTTATAATTCTCTTAAAAACTTTTTCTAATTCAATCAATTTCTCAAACTGTAGCTATTCAATTTAGGGTGATAGCTAAAAACAATAGTTGGCTCTCAATAAATGTTAGTTGTCTGTCTGGTGCTATGTACTAATATACTAGTGATTTAATATTCACATTAACCCCATGATATAGGCACTACTTTTAACCTCACTTAACAGGTGAGGGAACTGTGGCAAAGAGGTTAAATAACCCGGCCAACAAACAGCCAATGGCAGAGCCAGGATTTGAGCCCAAATGTCTGACCTTTTAAACCATGTCACAGTTTGCATTTTATCCAGGGTCACGGGAAACCACTGAAGCATTTTAAGCTCTCTTTTATGAGAACTGACATCAGAGTTCCAGCATCCCCCTGGCTACAGAGTGCCAAATCCCCATGTACCAACTCAAACAAAAGGGGATCTCGTGATTGCTGTTTCTTTGTGTCCTGGGCCTATTGACATTTAATCTTTTCTTACCTCCGGACTTACCACACCAACGGTCTGTGCTAACGGAGCAAGCAAAGACATGGAGGAGATGTTCAGTGCATCTTCCTGTTCTTCAGCGCTTTCTGCTTCTGCATGGTCCATCTCCTCTTGGCTCTTTTCCATGTCCAGCTCACCTTCCACCAGGACATCACTGAAGATGTCATTAATTACTTTTGAACTATTGATATCATCGTCATCATCCACACTCATCTCAGTTTCACGTACCACTTCTGAAAAAGATTTCAGGAGGTGATTCTGTGACTCAGACCTTTAAGAATTAAAGGGATAGCAGAGCAGACCTAACGTTCACGTGCTTACTAAATAAACAGCAAAGCAGTGAAAGTTGGAACTGTCAAAAGCTGACTAAACACTTTGGATTTAAGAAAGAATATTAACTAAGAATGTGAACAACAATAGCCAGAAACTTCAGACTTACAAAAAAATGTTCTTTCGAGTAACTCTTTTTTTTTGGGGGGGAATGCCTTTTCACATGGCTGTCAATAATAGGAAAATATTAACAGCACTTAAGGCAGGGCTCCCAAATAACCTTCAAGAACCACTAACCTCCCTAACAGTATATAAGGAGTGTAGAAGGGCAATACATTTCCTTTCCCTGTGAAAGTGAGTGATAGCTTTAATCAGATTTTCACAGGGATCTGTGACCTAAGATAACTATTAACAGTGCTATCTCTTTGTGGAAGCTAGTATATTTCCTAGTGAAAAAAAGAGAGAAGGGTGCCTAGGTGGCTCAGCCGGTTAAGTGTCCGACTTCAGCTCAGGTCATAAACTCGTGGTTTGTGAGTTCAAGCCCCATGTTGGGCTCTATGCTGACAGCTCAGAGCCTGGAGCCTACTTTGGATTCTGTGTCTCCACCCCCCCCCCCCGCCCCGCCTCATTCTCTCCCTCTCTCTCTCTCAAAAATAAATAAAGACGTTAAAAAATTTTTAAAAAGAGAGAGAAAGAGGAGCGCCTGGGTGGCTCAGTCGGTTAAGTGTCTGACTCTTGGTTTCAGCTCACGTCACGCATGATCCCACAGTTTCATGGGTTTGAGCCCCACATCTCTGCACTGGCAGCACAGAGCCTGCTTGGGATTCTCCCTCTCTCTCCGCCCCTCCCCTGCTCACTCTGTCTCTGTCTCTCTCAAAATAAATAAGCTTAAAGATATTCTTTAAAAAAAAGAGAATATTACAGAATCATGAGACATTTTGAAATATAGAACATTATATATTTGAATATGTGCTTCTACCAATATGTTATATCTTATAGTGAGTTCAGAATTAATAGGAAATAAAGCATAAAAACCAACCAGTCTGCTGCTCAACCTTTGGGTCTGATGTTACTTTTAAAGACTTATCCTCTTCTAAAAACAATGTGATTTTCAAAGGGCTAGACTTCGTCATTTTACGTTCAGGGAAACCTAAAAAAAAATTTTAAGAAAAACCATATTACTATATGTAGGAACCTAGAATTTTTCAGTTAAGATATGTTTTGTATTCTTTTTTCTGATCATAAAACTATGCATTTCAGATCTAAAAATGTATAGAGAATCCCCCAAGACAACTGTCCTCTCTTAACGTTCCTGTCTCTCTTCCTCCCCAACAAGAGAAAGGGGACACCAATATTACCAGGCTATTTGTCCTTCCAATTCCCCTGTATGTATGCAAATGTTATATCCTTTTGTTTTATCAGAAGGTCGTCATACTATGCATGCATTTTATTTTTCACTTTTTAGAAAAAAGTGTCAATAAGAACACTTCATAAGCTAGCAATAGAAGGAAACTGAAACTACCTCAACAGAATATAGGCCACAAATGAAAAGCCACTGGCTAACATGATACTCAGTAGTGAAAAACCGAAAGCTTTTCCTTTAAAGATCATGAACAAGACAAGGATGCCCACTCTCACCACTTCTATTCAGCATAGCTTTGGAAGTCCTAGTCAGAGAAAATAGCCATGAAAAAGAAATAAAAAGCATCAAGATTTGAAAAGGAGAAGTAAAATTACCTCTGTATATAGATAATATGATATTATATGTAGAAAACACTATAAACATTCCACAAAAAATCCTGTTAGAATAAGCAAATTAAGCAAAGATGTAGAATATAAAATAACACACAAAAATCACTTGCATTTCTGAACACTAACAAAAAAAAATCTGAAAGGGAAATTGAGAAAACAATCCCATTTACAACAGCATCAAAAAGAATAAAATACTTAGGAAAAAACCTAACCATGGAGGTGACATAATTGTCCACTGAAAGCTGCAAAACATTGCTTAAAAACATTAAATAAGGCACAAATAGCTGGAAAGACACCCCATGATCATGGATTGGAAGACTTAATAGTGTCAAGATGTCAATAGTACTGAAAGCAATCTACAGATTCAACGCATTCTCATCAAAATCCCAGTAGCATTTTTTAGAGAAACAGAAAAGTCCATCCTAAAATTCGTATGGAGCTTCAATTCAATAAATCTTGAATATACAAAATACCTTTGAAAAAGAACAAAATTAGAAGACTGATGTATCCAGATTTCAAAACATATTACAAAACTATAGTAATCAAAACAGTATGGCACAAACATAGACCAAGGGAACAAGAACAGAGAGCCACAAAAGAAAACCTCACATGTATGGTCAAATGATTTTTGACAATGCTGCCAAGATGATTTAGTGAGGAAAGGACAGTCTCTTCAACAAATGAGGCTGGGAAAACTGGATATGCACATGCAAAAAATGAAGTTGGAACCTTATCTGATACCATATACAAAATTATCTCACAATGGATTAAACACTTAATTGTAAGACTCAAAACCATAAAGCTCCTAAACATAGGAAAACATCCATGACAATGGATTTGTCAGTTTCTTGGGTGTGACACCAAAAGCACAGGCCACAAAAGCACAAGCAGACAAATGGGACTACATCAAATTTAAAAACTTTTGTGCATCAAAGGACACATTCAACAGAGTTGAAAAGTCAACCTACAGAATGGGGGAAGATATTTGTAAATTGTGTATCTGATAAGAGGTTAATATATGGAATATATAACTATAACTCAACAACAAAAATAAAATACCCTGATTAGAAAATGAGCAAAGAACTTGAACAGACATTTCTCCAAAGATGATATACAAATAGCCAACAAGCATATGAAAAGATGCTCAACACCACTAATTATAAAAGAAATGGAAATCAAAATCACAGCGAGCTATCACCTCACACCCTAAAGGATGGCTACTATAAAAAACAAAACAAAACAAAACAAAAAAAACAGAAAATAACAAGTGTTGGCAAGGATGCGGGAAAATTGGAATCCTTATGCAGTGTTGGTAAGATTGTAAAATGGTGTGACTGCCACAGAAAATAGTATAATTATTCCTCAAAATACTTAAAATAGATCCACTATATGATCTAGCAATCTCACTTCTGGGTATATATCAAAAGAATTCCAAGCAGGGTCTCAAGGAGAAATTTGCATACCCAGCACTATTCACGATAACAAAGAGATGGAAGCGACCAAAATACCCATTGATAGACAATGGATAAACAAAATGTACATATACACAACGGAGTACTATTCAGCCTTAAAAAGGAAGGAAATGCTGTCACAAGTTACAACATGGATAAACCTTGAGGACATTAAGCTAAATTAAATAAGCTAGTTACAAAAAGAAAAATACTATATGATTCCACTTATAGGACGTTTCTAAACTAGTCAAATTCATAGAGACAGAAAGCAGAATGGTGGCTACCAAGGGCTGCAGAGAGGAAGAAACGGAGAGTGGCTGTTTAATGGGTACAGTTTCAGTTCTACAAGATGAAAAGGTTCTGGAGATCTGTTCTGCAACGATGTGAATATACTTAAAACTACTACTACTTAAAAACTGTTAGGATGGTGAATTTTAGTAATGTGTTTTTCACCAGACTTAAAAAAAAAAAAAAAACTAAAATGTTTAAGTGTCTCTGACATATTAAATGTCATTACATACAAAGCTATCTTATTCTTTTAAGCAGCTACATAATATTTGAGGACATGGATTTAGCATAATTTATTTAAACAGTTTTCTACTGATGGACATTGAGGTCATTTACACCTTATTACTAACAGTGCTACAATTCATCTCTTTGTATATACATCTTTGCACACTAGTTTTAAGAAGTCAACTTGTAGAAACACTTGTAGAGGAGCTAAATTAAAGAGCATGCACACTTTACAATTCAACAGCTATTACTGAATCTTTCTCAAAAAAAAAAAAAAAACAAAACAGAGTGGTACTAATTTATCCTCCCATCAAGAGCATGAGTCCTGAGTCTGGAAAGAGAACTATGGAAGAAGCATATTGCATGGCTGAACATTAAAGAATGAGTAGAAATAAAGACATTAATCTATCTTTTTACATTGAAGCAGTATTTCCGCTTTCCAATGCAATTTCCAAAACTCCAGTAGACTGAAAGCTACATATAAGTGGAGCAGAAGTGGAAAATGCTGACCTGTAGGTTCTGTGCTGGAAGGTTTTCCTGGTGTTTGATTTTCTGTCACCTTTTCCGTTACTGGAAGCGACGGGGTATTTGAAACAGCTTGGTGTTTTTTAAGGGGAGTGTTCTGACAGTGAATTTCCTGCAGAAACGAAATGAAGATTTTATTTCTCAAAACTATAGATTTTTTTGTCTATTTTTACATGTTATTAAATGAAACAAACACATATCATTCTTTTATATAAGCTTCCTCAGAACAAAACAATGTATGTGAAAGGTCCCAGCCATGTTTAGATCACAAGAAGCCCTCAGTGCTGGTTCATTATTCTTGGTAATTCCCAGTACATACAACTTTTAACAGACTAGGAGGCATGAATGAAAATTCACATCAGAGTAGTTTTAGATAAACTGATTTAAGTGAAATCCACACAGAGAAAAGTAATTCCCCATATGTCACTTATCTCCTCCCACACCTATAAAATCTACTGACAGTTCCTGCATCAGGATTCCCCTAAATGGTTACTCAGGAGTAAAAGGCCAAGAAAACAAAGAACCAAAAACAGATCTGAAAAGAAGGAAAGAAAAAGAAAAAACAGGAAATCCCTCTGAGTCTTTTTTTAATCATTTATAAAGGCAATGGAAGAGAAACATTCATTGTTTCGGAAAAGGCTTTATGATTAAAGCAATAGTAGAAATAATCAAGTAAGAATAAGAATAACAGCAACTAATGCTTAGTAGAGCCTCATTTGTGCCAGTCACCTTTCCAAGCACTTGGCATTGCCTCCCTGAGTCCTCCCAATAACCCTGTAAGTTAAGTGCTACTACCTCCATTTTACAGATGAGAAGACCGAGACACAGATGAGTTCAGCAACTTGCACACTCGGCTAGTAACTGGCAGGGCCAGTTTACAAACCTACACATTCTTATTCCCGATGTAATTTCAGACCGTGTTGTCTCTCGAATTAGAAGAAGCTTTTGATGCACGAACACAGGGTAAACTATCGAATGCTGTGCTGCAGACGTGGCTCTCTTGTGAAGGCAGGACTTCCCTACAATATTCTGTAATAAAGGTGGTTCTCTCCCCTAGACCCTGACGGCATGAGGGACACCCCCTCTCCAGTCTCTAACACTAATTCCAAGCTCTCAGTAATCCTCTCCTCCTGCCCCTGCTCCTCTAGGCTCACGCCCCCTGGTTACCCTGCACTCACCATCCCGCCTCTCCAGTCCAACACCTCCCATCACCTGGGTGATCTCAGTAGCCTCTTACAAAAAAAAAAAAAAAAAATTGTAAGCAGCAAGAGATAACTCTTTTACAAAAGTCATGAAAAGGAGGCAAAGAAAGGGGGGGTAAACAGGGGTCAGGAGAGTAGTTTTGGTTTTAAGATAACAGATAACAGCTTGCTATATGCGGATGGGAAGCATTAGCACATTCCTTCCTTCCTTCAAGGACAAATTTATTGAGCCCCTACTGTGATCCAAGCACTAACAACAAAGATAAAGATGGATAAGGTCCTTGTGGACAGTGGTGGAAAGCAAAGGTAGAACAATTACAGGAAGATAAGTATTCCAGTCGAGGTAAATACAGGATGACATGGTGAAAAAAAAGAGGGGCCATTTAGGAAAAGGGCCAAGGGACTAGAGTTTGACCTATTCCTAATGAAGTAGGAGCTCACCACAGAGATACTCTGTGCGGACAGAACAGCAAGGCAAAGGCCAAGAGATCTGAAAACGTGGATACATTTGAGAAACTGCAAATAGTCTACATGACAGGACTGAAGCACACGTGTGGAGGAGCAGTGAGGAGCCAGATTCTGAATGATTCTGGATGTCAAGCCAAGCACTTGAGACATTTTCTGATGATAGCTATGGAAAACTTTCCAGGATTTTAAGGAAGTGAATGCACAAATATCTGCTTTATAAGACTATTTCCCTGGCAACAGTGGGTAAGGTGGACAGGAAAACAGCCAGACTAGAAGCAGGGTTTTCAATACAAAGTTCTGGAAGTGATTAAGGTAACGGCAGAGGAAAACAGAGAGGACAGGCAGCTTGTGACATATTTTGAAAACATCCAATGATGTGTACGTGTTTGTGTGTGTGTGTGTGTGTGTGTGTGTGTGTGTGTGTGCATGCTAGGGGAAGATATAGTAATAAGAGGAGGTGGGAAGACACAGTAATAAAAGGAAGGAGCCAAGGAAGAACTCCCAGACTGTTTTAGCTGATGAGGTATAGAACAAAGACCTAGGTGAAAACAGAGACTCCATGGAGAATATACTTCTGCGAAGCAGAGAGAAATCCACTAGCTAGCCAGGACAGGAGTTCAGGAGAGAGGTGAACACAGCATAGCTAAGCACCTTAGCATTTGTGTGCTTGGCTGAAGCTAAACATGAGGACAGAGAAGAGAAGCCCCAGGGCAAATGAGGAGAAAACAGGGTTAGGTCAGAACCCTGGGAAACATGATTTGTTAATCAAGAGAACTAGTAAAACAAAATCAATTAAATAGATCTTTGTCAAAGTATACTGGTTAAATGTATAGTTCTATTTCTACTGGTACCCACTTTAAATATAATTCTATTATTTTTAGCTGAAAAGTATATCCTAATACAGTATTTTGTACAAGTAGGCATGTAAATGAAGCAGAAAATAATTTACAAGAAGGGACTTGGTTGAAGGCTGATTAATGAAATTTGACAGTAGGTAATATAGGAATAAACAGAAATTTGGGACATAATTGGTGACTGAAAAGGATTATGGATAGTCTGAAAGTGTGGTATGTGGGGAGGGTATACAATCAGTACTAAAATAAGTAGATTCTGAGAAACACTTTAGAACCAGCATGTAAGTAGAATATTAAAAGAAATGTGAAATAAATTGAATGATGAGAAGTTTTAAAATTTGATTTTAGGTAGGTCATCAGTGAATACGTTAAGAGTTCCACCGAATGGGAAAACATCACAAGAGAAAAGCAGAGTTGGAATGCATGCTGAAGGAGTTTATGAGTGGAAAGTGGCACAGTAAATTGGGACGGGATAAAGAAGTGTTTTACAACCAAACAGAACCAAGTTAGATCCCAGCACTGCTTTGGTGCCAGGTTCACTTTCATATTTCTTGTTTACACCACCTGTTTGGTTTCTAGTTGTTTGCTTCTCGAGCTTTCGCCTTTTTCTGCACTCCATAAATTGCCCTTGTCAAATCGGCCACGAAGACATGCTAGTTCTTTCTCACGTTCCTAAAACAATCAAAAGCTCTATTTGATACGAGAGCAATAGTATGTTTAAGAATAATATACAAACATTACTAAACTTTGCTTATCTTCAGTTTTAAGGGTAAAAAATTCACAATATTCATGGAATACAAGACAAAGTATTTCTAACTTGAAATAAGTGATACAAAGAATCACGATGCTATTATCTCAGTCAAAAGACTGGTATCAGAATTCATAATTGGATTTCTAGGTCCTATGTCGAGACCACATGATGAATAGTGTTAAAAGCAGTAAGCCAGACCTGCTTGAGCTGTTGTGCCAAATGAGTAGTAGATGAAGATGAGTTTTGCTTGAATAATCTTTCTTGGATGGCCCTTGTATTTGGAGTGATAATGGGGGTTCTTTGGGGTGTGTTCCGAGCAGGACTTTGTTTGCTGTGTTCTTGACAACGCTCTCCAAAGCGCTCCAGGAAAGGTTTAATTCCTGCCCCTCCTACAGAAAACACACACATTTTGGAGGCCATTTAAAAGAAATAACAATTATCATGTCTATTGAAAAAGTTCTAAAATCCAGTAATGGCTCTAAAATGCTTTCATTCTATTTAGAATACTCATTGGGAAAGTAAACAGTAGGAAAATAGCTTTAAAAAAGAAATTTACCATACTATTCTATTTAATTCAAAGTCCTAAAATTTATAAGATTTTGTTCCTTAAAAAATAAAGAAGAATTAAAAAAATTTTAAAAGATAGAGTGATGGGGTGCTCTGGTAGATTGGGTGGCTCAGTAGGTTGAGCGTACTCTCTCTCTAAAAAAAAGGGGGGGGTGAGGTAGAATAAGAGAGCAGTGGGAGTTAGAAAACCTTTCAACTACATAATCAGAACTGGAAATACTCCTAAAGGATTGGAGATTCACAGTGTGTTTATTAATAGCACTCCCTGACCACCAAGTGCCCGAGCCATGATCACCCAACTACTTATATTTCTATAGCCCAATGTATTTCATCTTGCTTTTAGCAAGTCTAATATACTAAAATCCAGGGATTAAATCCTTCTCTCCCAAAAGAAAAATTAGAGATCATTCACTTTATCAAGGGATGTCTTCAATCTATAAAGTCTTAAACCAGTATTCCTTTGAAATAATATGAAGTACATTTAAAGTAGAACAAATGAGGGGCGCCTGGGTGGCTCAGTCGGTTGAGCGTCTGACTTCAGCTCAGGTCATGATCTCATGGTCCGTGAGTTCGAGCCCCACATTGGTCTCTATGCTGACAGACCTGACCCTGGAGCCTGCTTCGGATTCTATGTCTCCCTCTCTGTTGGCCCCTCCCCCGCTTGTGCTCTGTCTCTCTCTCTCTCTCTCTCAAAAATAAATGTTAAAAAAAAAAAAAATTAAAGTAGAACAAATGGGGGGTGCCTGGGTGGCTCAGTTGGTTGAGCATCTGACTTTGGCTCAAGGTTCATGAGTTCAAGCCCCACATGGGGCTCTCTGCTATCAGCAGGCGCTCTGCTGTCAGCATAACCCACTTTGGATCCTCTGTCCCACTTCTCTCTGCCCCTCCCCCACTTAATCTCTCTCTCTTTCTCTCTCTCTCCCCCCCCCCCCCCACCTCTCAAAATAAATAAATAAACGTTAAAAAAGAAAAGTAGAACAAATGGGATATATACCACCCCCATCATGAAGATGATAGGGTTGTACTATATGAAAAGAGGCTTATCTCTATCAGAAATCAGCATTTTCCTACAAAAGGCCAGATAGTAAATATTTTGGGCTTTGCAGGCCCATTTGGCCACTGTCATAACTACTCAACTCTGCACTGAAGCATGAAAGCAGCCACAAACAACATGTAAATAAATGGGCATGGCTATGTTCCAATAAAACTTTATTTGCAAAAACAGGTAAAGGGCACAATTTGACCCAAGACTCCACATGTCACTTTACACCATTATCTCTAACTAAAATCCACTAAGAATAGGTGTGCCTGGGTGGCTTAAGCATCTGACATCGGCTCGGGTCATGATCTCGTGGCTCGTGAGTTTGAGCCCTGAGTCAGGCTCTGTGCTGACAGCTCAGAGCCTGAAGCCTGCTTCAGATTCTGTGTCTCCCTCTCTCTCTGCCCTCCCCTGCTCATGCACGTGTGCAAGCGCTCTCTTTCTCATTCTGTCAAAACAAATAAACATTAAAAAAAAAACACTTTAGGGGCGCCTGGGTGGCGCAGTCAGTGAAGCGTCCAACTTCAGCCAGGTCACGATCTCGCGGTCCGTGAGTTCGAGCCCCACGTCAGGCCCTGGGCTGATGGCTCAGAGCCTGGAGCCTGTTTCCGATTCTGTGTCTCCCTCTCTCTCTGCCCCTCCCCCGTTCATGCTCTGTCTCTCTCTGTCCCAAAAATAAATAAACGTTGAAAAAAAAAAAATTAAAAAAAAAAAACAAAACCATTTTAAACAAAATCCACTAAGAAGACAAAGAAACATGTAAATTAAATATCTCTGAGGCCTGATAATAAATTCTGGGCATATCCAATAGCCAATAATAATAATAATAATAATAATAAAAAAAAGGCTTCTTATCTATGCCATAAGTCTTCAGAAAATTGGGGATAACTAGTTCTATTCCATGTGGGGATTTTGCTATTGCTTCAAATTCTCATTTCAGCTCCTCTGGAAACTGACTACTGCTTTCCTAGCCCATAACTAATGGATTCCCACTATTATCTCTCTCTACTTCTCTTTTATAATAAACTACTGTTTCCGAGACATTGTATTTTTAAGAAGTTAAAATTTTGAACTGAAAGTCTTTCCAAAAGCAATTCTAATGAAAAAGAATATTGTTCAAAGTAAAGTATATCTCTATATATTTGAACCACGCTTTTTAGTCCTGGGTTTCTCAACCAACAGCATGTGGGGGTATGCCAGAAGGTTTAAGCCCCCACAAGATAAATACGGATTTCTAGGAACATCAATTTACTATAGGGAATTTCGAACTTTCACATGTATATACTCACACACAATATAACCACATACAAATATAATTAGGAGTGGAGTCATTTGTATACAACTCATTTTCCTTTGCTATCAGGGGTGCCTTCATATTTAAGTTTGGAAAGCACTGCTCTGCACACTTGGTTTTAAGAACGTTTCTCCATTATGCCCTTAAAATGTGATTTCCAGTTCTATACGCTTTGTCTCCATCAAAAAGTATGGAAGAAAGAAACTACGTGGTCATTCTAGAAAAAAACCATGTTTAAGTTGTTAAAATGTAACAAGTTACATACTTTGACCAGTAACTGGACAAGTCTACACTAATGAATATTCATTCAATGAGTTAGAGCTGAATTTGAAGAAGTTCCATTTTATACATTCAGACACTTGCCATGGCAAACCACGAACATACAATTAATGACTGGACACCTAAAACGCTGAGAACAGACATTCTGAAAACAGTCAGCAGTAACTAGATTTTTAAAAAGATACATAACCTGGTGTTGCAGATTTGTCTTTAGATTGAGACTGCCGACATACTTCTCTATTTAATTCTTCTTTGGGCCCAACTGTCTGGGACACGGTTGATTTCCCAGTTGGTTTCGGTACCTCTGTTTTCAGGAGACTAACAGGAGTTTTCTGAAGTAGCTCAGGATTTTGTACCTCACAATTTTTAGCATCAGCAAGGGATACAGTAGAAGATTTCACTGGGGAAGAAGCAGCTTTCTGAAACATGATAACACTTAGGGTAAATAACAATATTCATAATATCTAAAGGTAGACTTAAAACAAGTTAAATTTTATTTGCTTAGTAGCCTTTAAGTAAACTTATGAAAAACAATTTTTCCCCCTAATAGATCAAACCATTTTGAAAGGCTTGACAAAAAATCAACTTAGAAAATGCTTACTATTTGGGGTGCCTGGATGGCTCAGCCAGTTAAATGACTCTTGATTTCAGCTCAGGTCATGATCTCACGGTTCGTGAGTTCGAGCCCCAAGTCAGTCTCCGTGCTAACAGTGCAGAGCCTGCTTGGGATTCTCTCTCCCTCTCTCTCTGCCTCTCCCCTTCTTATGCTCTCTCTTTCTCTCAAAACATGTAAAAAGAACTTAAAAAAGAAGAAAATGGTACTCTTTAAATTATAATATATAATTGAGTCTGCATAATATATTGAGGAGTAATTTCATGTAAGGGATAGGGTCACTCCCTATTTTAAAAAACAATTTCTTGGGGCGCATGGGTGGCGCAGTCGGTTAAGCGTCCGACTTCAGCCAGGTCACAATCTCACGGTCCGTGAGTTCGAGCCCCACGTCAGGCTCTGGGCTGATGGCTCAGAGCCTGGAGCCTGTTTCCGATTCTGTGTCTCCCTCTCTCTCTGCCCCTCCCCCGTTCATGCTCTGTCTCTCTGTCCCAAAATAAATAAACGTTGAAAAAAAAAAATTAAAAAAAAAAAAACAAAAACAATTTCTTTTATATTATCTCACTAGCACCTTTATAAATGTTAAGCATATTAGAGCACATTGCATATTTTTGGTATTTTAATTAAGTCAGTATTAATTTAACAAAATCATATGTATTTGATGGCTAACTATAACATATTAAGTGCTTTATGCGAAGCACTTTGCTGTGGGTTTTATACACATTGTCTCATTTAATCTTCCCAATAACCCTTTCTTTCCCATTTTACAGATGGGAAAATAAGGTTTTACAAGATTAATGTCTAAAGCCACATTTTCAATTACGTGGCAGAGCTTGGGTTGAATGCAACTCTATCAAATTCCCAAACCTGGCTCTACATTTAAAAACAATGCACAGAAACATACTACTCTTTTGCTTTTCTGTTTTTAAGATTGTTTTTGAAAGCTGTTGATGTAATTCATGTGCAAGGGAAAACTTTCAAACATTTCAAAAGAATATATGGTAAAATTATCATACCCACCCTTGACAATCTTGTTCAGCAAATGCCTTCGGAAGGCAACTTTAGCTACTAGTTTATTAAATGTCCCTTCAGAGAAATTTGATATCTTATATTTATACACATACATAAAGCATTCTGCAGAGAAAATAATTATCAGTTGCTCTCCCTGATGACTAAGAAGAGGCTCCATCATTCCATTATTATTATTATATACCTTGGAATTGTATGAACTTAGTGTAATTTAGTTGTCAATTACTAATTTATTTGGTATAGGCTACCAAATTTAGGATTTTTACTTTCTACACCCCCGATTTCTAAAAATACATACAAACACCATGTATATAAGATACATACCTACACACACATACACATTATCACTCATAACCAAAAAGAAAAGGTTTCCCAAGACTGATACTGCATGACTTACCACAGAGCTGGAAACTGTAGCATCATTCAAAGATGCACCCACGGCACTCGAGGACGGAGCTTTATTCAAAGAGGCCTCACCATCCCTTTGGGAACAGCATGCAGCTTCCTGCTTGACACTGCTGCTATTGATCCTAGCAGATGCTCCACTTGCAGAGGAAAATTTGGATAAACAAGTGGTACCAGGCTGTTCTTGTGCACTGTTTTGCTTTGCAGATGAGTAATTTACATCATCTTCCCACGAGCAAATAGTTGCGGCAAGGTTGGCCAGACGGCCCCTTCTACCAACTGGAGTTGCCGAGGCATCTGCAGGGGGTGGTTTGGGAGGCGAGGCAGCCCTTCCCTCTGATGGCATTGGTGACATGAGTGAGCTTTCGGGTATCTCATCTGAAAATGTTTTCAGAAAAAGAGTAAGACCCATGTTCAAGAGTGACGCATATGTGTAATCCCAGGATCGCTCCACTCAGAATTTTAAGAAGAGGTTCGTAGAGGGGTGCTTGGGTGGCTCAGTCAGTTAAGCATCTAACTTTGGCCCAGATCATGATCTCACTGTTGGTGAGTTTGAGCCCCGCATCAGGCTCTCTGCTGTCAGCACAGAGCCGGCTTCAGATCCTCTGTCCCCCTGCCCCCCGCCCCGTGTCCCTCCCCCATTTGCTTTCTCTCTCTCAAAAACAAATTTTAAAAAGTTTAAAAAAAATAAAGAAGTTAGTAGGTTTCAGAACTAATAAAAAGCTCTCGGGGCGCCTGGGTGGCACAGTCGGTTAAGCGTCCGACTTCAGCCAGGTCACGATCTCGCGGTCCGTGAGTTCGAGCCCCGCGTCAGGCTCTGGGCTGATGGCTCGGAGCCTGGAGCCTGTTTCCGATGCTGTGTCTCCCTCTCTCTCTGCCCCTCCCCCGTTCATGCTCTGTTTCTCTCTGTCCCAAAAATAAATAAAAAAAAAAGTTGAAAAAAAAGCTCTCATATGCATGAAACTACAAGCTGCTTAAATTTGACAATACCTTATCATCAGAGGATACTTAATCCAAATTAAAACAAAAAGAAACCCACAAACTTCTTATACCTATTTTTTTCAATTTTTAATGGATCATGAATGCCCGAAGGTACTGTACATTTAGGTTATATTTTTAGAATTAAATCATTTTGTTACACTACTGCACAATTTAAGCTTACAGATGCCACAGGTACTTTTTGTTTTAAAAATGGAGTAAACCAGTGCTGTACAATCGAACTTCCTGCAATGATGGAGACGTTCCATATCCATGCTATCTAGTAGAGTAACCAACCACTAGCCAGCCACATGTGGCTAGTGAGCACTTGAAATGTAGCTAGGGCAACTCAGAAACCTCATTTCATTTCATTGTAATTAATTTAAATCTTAAAAGCTACCTATGGCTATTGTCTCCAGAATTGGATAGCACAGGGCTAGACAGCAGTGTTTTTCCACAGTTACTTCATTTGGAGACAGATCTCACGTTAGTAATGGATAGCTGACGAAGGCCTGTACGCATTTCTCCTCTGTACAAACCCTTTTTGTCTCTGCACATAATTATGCTCAAGTCGGTCTCATCTTAAAGCTAAACACAAACACCCTAGCAACGTATACCCCTCTGCAGCTGCCCCTCTTCCCCTGCACAAATATTCTCTCACCACTCAGCTCCCTTCAACCTGCCTCTGCCTACACCGCAGCCCGCAAGTTGCGTTTGCTGTTGTCACTAGATGCCAGTGCACACTCTGTAGGCCTTGTGTTTCTGCTGGTGACATCATGCTCTGCTAGTTCTGTCCTTGTGCCAGATCTTCCGTGGTGTCCTTGCAACTACCGACCACTTCCATTCGGCTACCACCCAAGCACCTCAAATAACATATCTGACGTTGAGACTGCCCCAAACATGTTCCTCCTCATCATGACCTCTTCCTCCTTCTCCCTTCACCTCCTCCACCATCCAGGCATCAAGTTCCAGAGATTGTCTCCTAAATCTTATAGATCTGGCCTCTCCCCTTCACTTCCACAGGCCTTCATCCCACACGTGGACTATAACACAAGCCTTCTAACTGATCCTCCTGCTCGAGTCTCTGCCCTATTCAGTCCCTCCTCACTTCTGATGCCAGAGTGATCTCTCTACAACATTTGCCCACTTAAACTCTTCCAGTATGCCACCATCACCTCCTGGTTAAATTCCACATGCTCTGGACCCCTGCTGCTTCTTCAAACCGATCTCTTGTTTTTCTGCCCACAAAATACCTACTCTTTATGCACACGGTCTGTTTATGGTAACTCTGCTTTTTAGGCATTCTGTTGCTTCTGCCTAGGATACCTCCTCCACTGTCTGAAGCCAGTGGTCCCTCGGAGTCCAGGTTGATTGCCTCTGCCTCCTCCAGAAAGTCTTCCCAGAACCCCACCGCCCTTGCACGACCCCTTTGCATACCTCTGTTGCTTTCCTGAGAATAAGCCCTGTCCTGTATGCAGATGATGGTTTTATTATCATGTTTTAGGAATGAGCTTACTGGAACTCTAGCTCTACTAACTGTTCTCGATCAGAAAAGAAGCTTCAGATAAGTTCTATTTTAGTATAGTTCCTCATTTAATTGGCTGCTACCCACATCCTGGATAACATTCACTAAATCATTCATCGCAAGTGCTTTGTTCTCAAGTCTCAGTGCTTAGAATCAGACAGGCTATGCCTTAATGAGATTTATATTTTCAAAGCTGAGGTAGGCATGTGTTAACATTTGCTTTCAAAATGTTCAAAATCACTGCTGCAATGCTTTCTGCTCTAGAATGTTGAGGGTCTTATCTGTTCTAAGCGTGGATTCTGTCACAGCCCTCTCTCCACTATCCATAAATACCTCCTACAAAACAGAAGTGGGACATCCTGTGTTTAGGAACATGTACCAGTTAGCCTCCTTGGGCACTGTAAAGCATGGTGAGCCCTGCCCACTACTAAGATAAATAGGCATAACAGACAATATGGAACATCTGTACTCTGTTACATGCCCCAAAATACCAAGTAGGTCAGGGCACCTGGGTGGCTCAGTTGGTTAAGCGGCTGACTTCAGTTCAGGTCATGGTTGCGTGCTTCGTGACTTTGAGCCCCGTGTCAGGCTCTGTGCTGACAGCTCAGAGCCTGGAGCCTGCTTTGCATTCTGTGTCTCTCCCTCTCTCTGCTCCTCCCCTTCTCCCCACCCCCCAAAATAAATAAACATTAAAAAAAAAAAAAAGCTAAAAGTCATCAGGTAAGTTATAGCAGGCAAGAGTTGAGCGCTAGAGTCAAACTACTGAGCTTGGAATTTTAGCTTCTAATTCTAGGCAGGCCTCTTGCTCTCTCCAAACCCAGTTTCCTCTTCGAAAACATGAACATAAAAGTGGGATGTATGTCATTAGATTTCTATAGGAATTAAATGCTATATTAGAACAAATAATGTTTAGAATGCCTAGCACTTTTACACAGTATTTGCTCTTGAAATTACCATCACTGCCAAAAAGAATAACTTTAAATGCTCTACTGTCCAATACTTATCAAAATTTCAGACAAAAAGAATTAATATTTACGAAAGACTGCCTAAATCTGTGTAATGCATCCATTTCTTCAAGTCACTTAGTCTCAATTCTGTCTACGCATCAGAGTAACATACAGAGCTTAAAAAAAAAAAAAAAGACAAAAGCACACCCCAGGGCTCCACCACACTCCTGAGATTCTAATCCAACAGTCCAAATGTTTCCGTTACACAGATCCAGGCCGAAAGCCAAAGCTAGAGGAACATTTCCTTGGGTAAGGCCCAGTTGCCAGTGAGCTGTCCACCTGTACTGTGCTGGCTCTCTTTGCAACCATGCTTACTGAACTGAGCTTGGAGCCAGGCCGCCTGCCTACCTTGAAAAACCTTACACATTTACTACCTTCTGCAGAGTCATCTTTCAGGACCCAGGAAAGAAAGTTCTCTTGGGTCTTAGTTCCGGCCATGGTTCTGCTTTCATCTTGTAAACAAACACCAGTCACGTAACTGATGGTGTTTCACCTCTTTGCGTGGGCTGCTAGTAAGTTCAGAACTCTGGCAAGTGAGATGGACCTTAAAGCCTGTATTTAATAAAATAATTTTACCCTTCCCTTCTTTGTTTTTCCTTCCCTTCACCCTGGAATTTCCTTATTTTTCTTGTTTTGTAATATAGTTGTTTTTGTAAGTCATCTCAAGGCTTTTTTTTGGTAAGAAGATAGGAGACAAAATTGATCATAGAACACATAATCCTGCTGCATGACAGCTAATTTGATGTGACACTCTCCATCTGAGTATGAGCCCAGGTCACTTCACTGGGTCCCAGCACCTTAGCGTAACATGCTTTATAGGTGCTCAGTAAGTGTGTAAGTGTTCTCTCCCCTCTATTAAATAGTACTGCATACTTTAGCCACTCAAATTTATTTAATTAGTTAATCCATCAAATGAGATTTCTTGCATATAGAGCTGAAGATCAGCAAGGCTAATAATGCCAAGGTAAGTTTGTTCTCTATTGTTTTTAATTGAAAATATAAGATGATTCTGTCATAAGACCACGCTTTTGTGAGCTGGTCTAAGAACCTCATCAGCACCCACTTCAATGAGAACACCACCAACTTATAAATATGCTATTGATATACAAACCATTTGTAGGCAACGGATACTCAGGAGATAGATAAAACAGAAGCGTTTATCTTTCGTGTGTTAACCAATAAATCAGATTTTCAACCTACCAAGTTGAGTCTTCTTGAAACAGATTTGAAGGACCATGCCATCCCTCTAATTCATACCTGTCATGTCATTATTATCCCAATGGCGCCGCTGCTCCGCCAGTCTTTGCATTCGTGTTTTCACTGAGGAGCCTGCCCTCGCTTCCAGTCTTGAGTTAAGCCCTGTCCTCACGCCCAGCAGCGGTGCCGGGACAGCCTCGGCATCACTGACAGGAGCTGGCGTCTGTGGCTGCGCCCGAGGAGGCAGAGGACTTGGAGGACAGGCTTTTGCAGAAGCTGACTCTACTGGCTTTTCATTTTCCAAATTAGAAACTTCTACTTCAGCGTTGTCAGAACAGCGTTTTTTTGATGGTGATGGTTTTGTACAAGATTTCTCTAGATTAAAAAGGACACCCCCCCCAAAAAAAACATTCAGAAGTCCGCAATTTCTCATAGCCTAAAAAACTTGCAGTAGGTACGTAACAAATTATTTTAAAAACGTCATGTTTCTCTAGACTCTTTCAATGATTTTCCTTGCAACAAGAAATATGTAAAATTCTACTTTTAGTGACTTAGAAATCTGATGTGAAAGATTTCTTTTTCAGCAAACATATAATTCCTAGTTTAAAACACCTGAATGAAAAGATATTCAAATAATATTCTCCAGACATATGCCTGATACTTTATGTAGTCTTAGGACGCTAGGAAATAAAAAGTGAATACATATAAAATAAGCAAATGTTTTGAATGATTTCAAAGATCACACAGCTCAATTACCTCATTTTTAGATAAGGAAAACCAAACGCAGAGCAATTATGTTACCTGCCTAAAGCAACACAGCTAAGGGTAGAAACAGGCTTTCTGTTTTTAAAACAATCTTTCGTGAACCAAACCATATACATGCAATATATATATATCATACATGCAATATATATATATATATATATATATATATATATATATACAATAAATACCATGTATGTCTGACATATAGGTCACATATGTGTAATATATATACCATGCATGTGTAACAAATCACGTGTGTAATATGTATACCATATATATGTGATATATATGGTATTCCTTCCTTCAAAATGTATAAACATATGAAAATAAATTCCTATTCTATGGTTAGCTTACAAAGTAACTGTGAGCCTGCTCCATGCCCCCATCTCTTGTAATATTGATTTTGCCTTCTGTAATGCTCTTTTTCTATTTGTATTTTTAAATTTATACTAAGGAAAATTATTATCTCCAGACTATTCCACACTCTAGGAAAACACTAAAGCAGCCAGCTTACTGATGCAGGCTGGGGATGCCAGGATTTAGGAAAGAATAAGTTAAATTTCTAGGTGAGTTTAGGTTTGTTTATTTGTGTGTATTTATTTGGTTTTGTTTAATTCACTGGTTCTTAAATTAACAACCTATACATCGAGCCTAGCTCTAGAGAGCTGGTTCAACTGACAGAGGATGAGAATAGTCACTAAATATCAAGCATCTGTGAGCAGGTAAGCCTTTCGCTGCCCTACTCATGCCAGAGACACTATCTGAACTGGGTGGTCAGCTATTCTGGCATCGTTGGGGTGGATAAAGTCCATGCCACCACTGTGTAATTAAGTGTTCCCCTGCTCCTTTACTTTTCTTCCCTTGGGGGTTTTAAATAACCTTAGGTTGAGGAAAATAAAGTTCAACCAATTAATTTGAAGTATTTATTAGATACTCTGCTCTGGCCTGGTAGTTCTAGGCCTAATATAACAGACCTAAAATAGAACAGAAGGCTGATCTTTCCCCAGAGGCTATTATATATTTGTCTCCCAAAGACCTTGGTTTTTCTACATGCACAATAAAATGTTTGGGGCTGATCTCCTTTAAAAGATGCAAATTTTACTTTTCCCCACAAAGTCTTTTACCTTCACTACCAGGTAGAGGCTGTTGGTTACTTGCTTCAGAAAGTGGCTCTCTGGTTCTCTTAGCATGCATGGCAGACCTTGCTGCTGCTGTGGGCCTCTCAGCCATCTTTCTCTGAAGATTCTCTCGCCTGGCACGGGTTCGTTCAAGCAGTTTCTACATAAATAATATATCAGCATTAAAACACAAGTTTAGTCAAAAGTTCACAAAACTTGAGGCACCTTCTAAAATCACTAATTGCCATGTAAGATAACAGTTAAATACATTTCAAAAATGGGATCCTAAGTAAATAAGTTAAAATTCACCAAAGAAGCACCCCAATGTCAAAATCATTACATGGGTGCCTGGGTGGCTCGGTCAGATAAGTGTCCAACTCCTGATTTCAGCTCAGGTCACGATCTCATGGTTCATGAGTTTGAGCCCCACGTCAAGCTCCGCATTGACATTGCAGGGCCTCCTTGAGATTCTCTCTTTCTCTCCCTCTCTCTCTGCCCCTCCCCTGCCTGCTCTCTCTCTCTCCCTCAAAAATAAACACTAATTTTTTTTTTAACTATTACAGGTGTAATATGAATAAAATGTGTAAAGTTGGTTTATGAGATTTAAAATAACCAGAAATTTTTTCTGCTTTTCATCAAAAGGTAGAATCTATTTCCACACCTTCAAACTGGGCTGGCCTTATGATTTACTTTGACCAACAGAATGTGGCAGAAGTAATACGGCATGACTTCCAACCACAGGCCCCAGAGGTCTTGCGGTTTCTCTTTGCACTCTCTTGGAACGGTGCCATGAGGTGTAGAGACACCTGCCCAAGACTGCACAAGCCTGCTAGAGACACCTGGCCCAGCTGAGAGCTGGCATCAACCACCGGACCGATGAGTAAGGCCACGTTAGAGCATCCAGTCCCGGCTAATTTGCCAGATCACTGCAGACTCCTGTATGACCTCTGGGGACACCACCAGAAGCACAGCCTAGCTGAGCCCAACACAAATTGCTGAGCCACTGAATCAGGAACTAACGTGGTTGGTAGGGAGAATAACAGTCCCCAGAGATGTTCATTTCCTAATTCCCTGAACCTGTGAAGGTATTACTTTACTTGACAAAAGGGGCTTGGCGGATGTGATGAAGAATCTTGAGATGAAAAGATTATCCTGCATTATTTAGGTGGGCCTAATGTAATCACAATTGTCCTTCTGAGAGAAAAGTCAGGAAGGTCAGAGAAGATGTGACAACAGAAGCAGAGCTTGGAGTGATGTGATTGGTGGCTCTGGAGATAGAGGAAGGGGCTACAAGCCAAAAAATGCAGGTGGCCTCTAGAAGTTAGAAAAGGTAAGGAAACAGAGTCTCCTCTAGAGCCTCCAGAAGGAACACAATCCTGCCAACACCTTGATCTTAACCCTGTAAAATCCATCAGCCTTATGATCTTCAGAAGATAATAACTATATGTGATTTTAAGCCACTAAGAGTATGATAATTTGTTACAGCAACAAAGCTAATACAGCCACTAAGATTTGGTATAATGGTAAACAGCAAGAGATAATGGACATATTTAGTTCTTTGAAAACCTGACATTTCCTAAGATGACAGAAAAAAAAAAAAGCCAAGCTAAAAAAATCCCACATTTTATTTAATTGAATATCAATACATAATAAAATAATCTTGAGTTGATATCTTAACCATTCCATAAAATCAGGATTACTCTTTTCTTACCCTGAATCAATTAATGCTTCTATTTGAAACAGTGTAGTTGAACAAACACAAGATCCTATAAAACAATTCTTTCTCTTTCAAAAGTATACAACTAAAGGAGATATGAGAATTATTGGCTGGAGTTTATACACTGCCCTGCACACACAGATACAGTAGTTAGCACAGACTAAGGAATTACACTCCCATTTGACCTTTTTAATTGCTTAATTAAAAATAGAATAATTATTTTTTAAAATTCCTCTGAGTGGAGCGCCTGGGTGGCTCAGTTGCTTAAGTGCCGAGCTTTGGCTCAGGTCATGATCTCAGTTAGTGAGTTTGAACCCCGTGTTGGTCTCTGTGCTGACAGCTCAGAGCCTGGAGCCTGCTTCAGATTCTGTATTTCCCTCTCTCTCTACCCCTCCCCCACTCATGTTCTCTCTCTCTCTCTCTCTCTCTCTCTCTCAAAAAATAAACATTAAAAAAGATTAAGATTCCTCTGAATGTGCAAAAGAAATGGAGCTAAATTTAGAGAAAGGCACAACTCTCCACTTTTCTTAGGAATGATTTCTCATTCAAAGAGTGACACTAAACCTAAATGCTGTATCACTGAGAGTAATTTATGAACCAAATGCCTTCCAAAACACAAGACATTTACCCTTTAAATAAAAGTCTTCAACAAACTCAAAAGCAGTATTGTTACACCAATTCATATATATATATATATATATGTGTATATATATATTTTTTTTCCCCCATAATAAAATATATCACTCCCCAGATAAAAAAACTAGCCTAATTTTCTTTGTTCATGTACATGTTCACATTCCATTCCCGTCAGTTAGAATACTTGTGAGTCAGTATGTTTTCAGTTACTATGAGCAAGAGGTTGGTCACAAAAGAATGCAGCTCTGCCATTCAAACATATACAAGTACTCTATTGTCTACATTAGATTCAAAGATTTCAAAATCTATTAAAATAGGTAAGCAGAAGTTCCCTAATCTATAAAATAAAGGCCAAAGATTAATTTAAAAGAAATGTATCTAAGGGACAAAAACTCAACAGCTCAATAAATCTAAGTCCCTATAATAATGCATCAAGAATCCAAGGGTTCTTTATTTATAAAGTATATTCCTTCAAATATCACACCTCCTGCTTTAAATAATAAAGGCATTAAAAAAAACTGCAATAACTAACGAAACCAGGAAATGAGACATTCCATGTGGATGAATCTAAAATAACTGAAGCTTACAGTCCTTAAGCAATTTCTGCCACACATACACCTCAAATCATTAGACAAAAATCTTTTTAGGAGGTATTGCTTATTTCCCTGCCTTCTTAAACAAGAGGCTCAATATAAGCTAACTCATTATTTTCAATATGCTCTAGCAGCATCCTTTCCGAGGTCAATACAGAGATTTTCATTTAATTCTGAAAAATAAGAGAAATTCCATTCAGACTAGTAACAGCATGTTCATTTATTTATTGCACAAGAGAAGATGTTTTACAGAGTATTTTAACTGTAGCTTTTCTCTTTTAAGGGTCCTACACAGAAAGCTCTGACTCAGCACGGCCAGCCATGGGGTTCCCTATGACGGTCTTAGGGAATGGCCATCCCCCATGAGATCTTCAAACTAAGAGGCTAACGCTAATGTTATGAGCATTAAGTTTATGGTTTTACATTCACCATGCCATTCACCATGGCAAGCACAACAGCACCAATATTTATGTAAGTACTTTCAGTGTCTGCACACAAAATCTCATTTCATTTTCAAAATTTTGCTTGGCAGGTTCTGTTTTTACTACTGTTTTCACAGATGAAGGAACCCAGGCACAGGTTAAAAAACAAGCCATAAGTCTCATAGCTAAGTGGTAAGGCAGGATTCAAACCCAGACTCCAGAGTTTGAGCTCTTAACCACTTGGCTATAAACTGTCTTTTGATTAAACCCAATGACTCTTTTTTAAGAACTTATTGTCAGGAGCACTAACTTCATATCAACCTAACTTTTTAAATGTTATTAGCTGATCATAATAATAAACAATAAACATCTGCCTTAACTGCTTGTTCATCCATGAACCAAGATGGCTTCTTTATTTCTGGTTCTTCCAGGAAGAATATAGAAAGACATTGCCCCGTGGACCCTGCCTAGATCCTGATTCAAACAAACTGCAAAACCATGACACTTAAGGAAATCTGAATATTGACAGAATATTTGATGATATTAAGGAATTGTTGATTTTTTAGGTATGATAATGGCACTGATTTTTTTAAGTCCTTAGTGTTTAATGATATATATATATATGTGTATACACATATATGTGTATACACATATATATATGTGTGTATATACACACACACACACACACACACACACACACATATGTGTGTGTGTGTGTGTGTGTGTATGAAATTATATAATCTCTAGAATTTGCTTCCAAATAATTCAGTGGGAGGGATTAGAGGGGTGTACAGTGAAACAATACGGTCATTTGTTGCTGGGTGATGAATCCATGAGGAATCATTACACTTGAGTAATTTGAAATTTTCTACAAGAAAGGAAAGAATATGGCTAAAATGTTCTAATAGTTACTGTTGTACATAGTTATTTGTTTGTAAAATAATTTGCACTGAATGGATCTCTTTATTATTTCAGCAGAATGTTATTGGATGTGCTTGATGTTAGGGAAACATCCCTCTGAATAGGAAAGAACAGGCCTGCATTCATGAAGCTCACATTCTGGCAGGAAATATATTCAACAGGTAAGAACAGTGCAGGGAGAGCACTGCAAAAGGTGATCTGCCCCCTGAAGAAGGGAAATCCAAGTCCGAGCTGGAGGTTACATCAGTTTGCCAGGTGGAAGAGACAGGGAGAGGAAGAGTGTGCCAAACAGCACTGGTGACAGCAGGGAGAAGCAATGCACAACAGCCTTGTTTTAGAAAAGAAACTTTAGGATGGTTGTGGCTTTCTCAACCAGAGTTATCAATAGAATTAGCCCTAATGCCCTGACATGAATGTCATGAATTAACATTTCTCCTATGCTAATAGGATGGCATGGTGATGAATCACCTTTGGGAAAATTAACAAAATAGCCTCTCAAATCATTTTCTGTGTTCTGTGGTTCTGATAAAGAACTCTGGTTGAGAAAGTCATTTTAACTTAGTTTCAGTCCTTTTCAGACAAAGAACTGCACCAGTTCACTTCCCTGTGCAAGAATGTTATGAATGCTATAATTAAGCACCTAGTCCCTGAAACCATTTCAAATAGTTCCCTCATTACCAATTAAGGAAAACAGTCAAAGCTGTTTATCCCAACTGCAACTGATCTGACTTTTCATAATATAAACCATACATGTTTCTGAGCACACTCTAAAACAAAAGGTTTGTTTCAAATAAAAGTTTCTTTCAACTGAAATTTGCACTAGCTTAAGAATGGCATTGTTAAGTAAAATGAAGTACAATTTTCAGCCAACTTTCAAAATGCTTTGTTCCTGTCAGTTACTTAGGAGACTAACAGGAATATTCAAGACACATAGGGCTAATTTTTTAAGGAAGACTATTCTAGATTACTAACATAAAATAATCTATCCTTTTTAACTTCAAAGTACGAGAAAAATACATACTGCATGATCAGCCTTATTTTTTAAGGCTAATACAAAAATGTGTTCTGGGTTTTCTGTCAGATCTTTAAGTAAGTTTAACAAATTAATGTGTTTTCCCTGGATGATTGAGAATTTGAAACAAAAATAAATACTGTTATGTTTGAATACAAGTAAACTGTAATTGTGGAAACTTTATCTTAAGATTTATGGAATTGTAAATATAGGTTCCCCCCAAAAAAGTATTTCTACTCTCCATAGCATTTAAGTTTTGAATGTAGTGTAGAGACATCTTTAGGCCCACTCTGCAGCAACACAAAAAAATAGCAGTTTGAAACTTGCACAACCTAAAGGAACAGGAACTGTCCTGTAAGAAAAGGGAGTGGACAAGTGGTCTACACTAAACTGCTGAGTGTGTCCATGTACATTCTTAACAAGATTGACCAAAGCTAGAGAAATAATTGACACATGATGTAATTAATCCATATTCAATTTCCAAAGGACAAAAGTTAAAAACTGTCACTGTAATGTTATGCTCCAAAAACACACACAGAGTTTTATTTCTTTACTCTGGTTTTTTACATTGTCGGCTATTAATTTTGTTTGTATATATTCGGCCAGCACTTTTTCCTTTCCATCCAAGTGTCAATCTCGGGGATTAAATTTCTTCCCTACTTAGCCGAGCAATCAAATCTGAAGAATGTATTCACTTTATAGGAACGGATGCAATGGTTTCAGTATTGGCTTATTTAACATTTTGCCGTCATTTCATTAACAGGATCTTTTACATGCGTAACACCTCTGCGGGCGACCTGAACCCCGCAAATCACATTCCATTTGCAGGCGGCGACTGCACACAGCACTGAGTCATTCAGGCACCCAACTCCACCCTACACCTTATCCTCGCTTTCCCTTCCAGCAGGACCAGTTCCGCCCAGGCCTCAACCTCACTCTAGGAAGGGACGGGGCTCCACTTCACAGGGCGTTACAACAATCGGGGCTGGCAGAGGGCTCTTCGGTAACGCCTAAAAGGACAGACTCAAAACGTCCCTCCCTGGGCTTCACTGCCGGACAGCAATAAGTAAACCGCGGACGAACAGCAGCCACAGAGTAGGCGACGTGCGCCCTCCAGCCCCTTCTCTCCCACGGTTCTCCCAGCCGCGTCCCGCACACACACGCTGCGCACGCGCGCGCACGCGCCCTCGGCCCGGTGGGCCCAGAGGTCGGCAGAAGGTGGGAAGGGTGGGTAGGGGCCGAGAGCGGGGATGGCAGGCTGCGCCCGCAAATTTTCTCACCTCGGTAAACGGGTCCATCGCCCCGGAGTTCGCGTGTTGATTGCGAGACGACGGAAACGGCGGTTCAAATTCAGAAAAAGAAAAGTGAGTCCCGATTCAGTGTGTCACTTGAAGAGAACCAGAAGGCCGGGGCGGGGAGAACTCTCCCAAACTACTCTCCTCTATCCCTCAGCCTCCAGTGTCAGATTCGGCCTCCTGCGGCCGTTCAAATTTGAATTTCAGCGCCCGTACAGCGCGCCTGCGCGCGGGGCGGAGAGGGCACGCCTCGGCCCGCCCCGGCTCCCCGTCACGTGGCTTTGACGGGCGCGGAGGTTCCCATGGGTGGCTGGCTTTTTCTCAGTCACAGCCCAGCCCTGGAGGCCGGGATGCGGCAGGAGGTGCGGCTCCGCTCCAGCCGCCTCGGGACTGAAGCCCCACCCACAACGCTCGCACAAGCCATCCTGTTTAAGCTGATCTCTTGGAACCCGTGGTACTTGGACTTTCTTGCCTTCCTTCCTTCTTTAATATAGGATTAAGAGCCCTTGTGTTTGAAATCCCACCGTCCTTTTGGCCTTCTGTAGCTTGCTTTCCGCTCGCCTTCACGTCACCCTGATGGAGACTGCAAGCTTGCCCTCATGAGGGCCCTAGTGAGTCCTCGAACACTTGGGGCTAATGATCAGTGACCCACCCACCTGGGGCCCTGAAGACCTTTCTTACTGGGAAAATAACATTAACAGACTGTGTGTGAGAAGTTCATACACAGAACTCCTGTCTGCCTTGCTATTTGTTATATTAGAGCAGGCATGATCTCGAAGAGGGGCAGAGGGAGACAGAAATCTTGAGGCTCCATACTCAATGGAGAGCCAGACATAGGCGCTGGACCTTAAGACCCTGGGATCTGACCTGAGCAGAAATCAAGAGTCAGATGCTCAATCTCAATCGTCTGAGCCACCCAGTAGCTTCCTATTTTAAATTCCATCTAAATTTATACAGTGTTAGAGCTGGAAGGATTGAGAAGCCATCCACCTTAATCCTTTTACAGCCAAGAGCAAGGAGACCCTGAGACAAGTAACTCTTGTCCAGGAGAAATGAAAATCCCATTCTCAGCCCATGGTACCCTTTCCACCAGGAGATCAAACTGTGTCTCAACAATTAATCTTTACAGATTACTCAGAATTGTAAAATGCGTTATATAATTACTGTATCAGATTCCTTTCTTATTTAGCAAGTCTGCTCAAGGGCTTGTGAAGACAACAGTTCTCGACTTGTTCAGCTGAAAAGCAACACCATGTAGATTACGGAGTCATTTACAGAGTGACTGCCTAAAGGCTGAACAAACCAAAACTATTCCTTCCAAGTTAGATGTTTTGGTATATTTAATAACACTTCCATCTTAGCATTCAGTAGACATTACAAACAGTATTTCACTAATAATCTCTCTGAATTTTGATGCTATAGGTTGGAGTAAAAAGAATTCTGAGTGTAGAGTAGGAAGAAATTGCTTGGGGTCTTGGCTCCTATAGGACCATGTGATCTTAGGCAAATCATTTAACCCAATATTCTTTTAAACCTTTTTGGGAAGTAATGGGCCTTTTAAAAATACAAGTAAAGCTGACCCTCTACCTAGAAAAATGACCATTTAATCATAAAGTATTTGACATAGAATTTCGTGAACATCACAAAGCCCAACCAGGGGCTCAAACCCATGAACCATGAGATCATGACCTGAGCTAAAATCCTGCACTTAATCGACTTAGCCACCCAGGCGCCCTTCCAAGTTAGTAACTTCTGCTTTAGCCTCTCTGGATTTTGATTTACTCATCTGTAAAACAGGAATAATCAACTGCGCTGCCTTCCTCAGAGTTGTCAGGAAGATCAGATGAAAAATTGAGAGTTCCAAAAGTATTCTGTAATAAGGCACCACCCAAGTGTTTAGTGTATCAAATTATTAATATTTAACTCCAAACATGCTACTTATGCTCCAAAGTAAAAATGTTTGAATTTTTCTCACTGCTCGACAGGAAAGGGGTGTGTGTGTGTGTGTGTGTGTGTGTTGGAGAGGAGGGAGAAGAGTGTGTGGTTTAAACAACATTGGAAAAGAAGTCATTAGAAATTTACGTAGTCTTTGTGCCTTCCAGCCTTGGCTTCTGTGAGGCTTAGATTCTTTATAACCAGATTCTAGTCAAGACTAAAAAAGATGCATAAAGCACATAGTGCAATATAACTACTCCAAATATTAGTTTATCTTTCTTCATGTCTTTTAATCTTTACACTGATGACGATTGATGATGACAGCAACCACCACAATACTTACAACTTGTTAAACACCTACCAGCTACCAGAAGCTGTGCTAGATACTCAAGTCTACTCTTCCTAGAGTACAGCGACTGTTACCTACCATGTCACTTTTTTTCCATTCTTACCCCCTGGTAGTTCATTCTTCAGTTTATAAGCTAGAATTACTTTTCTTCTTTTAAAACTTGTGTTATAAAATATTTCCAGTTTACAAAAAAGTAATGAATAAAACAGATGACTATGTACCCACCACCTAGCTTAAAGAAATATATAATCCTATACTTGAAGTCTCCTGTGTGTCCCTTCTTAATCCATTCACGTTCCGCTCCCCAGGGACAAAACTATCCTGATTTTAATGTTTTTCATTCCCATGAAATGTATGTACTTTTATTATATCTACATATATATCCATAACAATATATTGTTTTACATAAATTTTTTAACTATATCTTTCTGCAATTGTTTATTTTTCTGCTCAGTATCCTTTTTATGAGATTCATGTCAGTAATAGCTGTACTTCATTGATTTTCACTGCTGTATTATATTGTATGAATATACTTGCAATTTGTGTATCCATTATCCTGTTAATGGATGTTTAGCTCATTTCAAATATTTCATCCCAAAGATTCTGTGATGCCATAAATATTTTTTAATGTTGTATTTTTATTTATTTTTGAGAGAGAGAGAGCTGGGGAAGGTCAGAGAGAGAGGGAGACAGAGAATCTCAGCACAGAGCCCAATGCAGGGCTTGATCTCATGAACCATGAGATCATGACCTGAGCTGAAATCAAGAGTCAGACACTTAACTGACTGAACCACCCATGCACCACAATGCCATAAATTTTTTATGTCTCCTTATATACACATGCAAAATTTTATCTAGAGTAATATACCTAGGAATTAGAGGATCATTTTGATAAATGTTTCAATATTATTGCCAGATATTAAAAATAAATTACTGTTCAAAATTATTGTCACAATTTTTAACTTCAGTCGGCAGTGCATGAGCATACCTACTACTGCAGGGCCTCCCTAACTGTCAGATACTTTTTAGATTTTGCCATTCTAGTCTGTATTCACTTTTCCTATCACTCCTGATCTTGACCATTATTTCATGTGTTTCTTGGCTTTTCAGTTTTCCTTTTCTGTGAATTTCAACTCTATGTCCTTTGCCATGCAGCTATTTGATTTTTTCTTGTTGATTCATAGGTCCCCCACCTTGGGTAAAGAGATTTTTTTTTTAATCTAATAATTTATTTATTTTTTATAATTTACATCCAAGTTAGTTAGCATATGGTACAACAATGATTTCAGAAGTAGATTCCTTGATGCCCCTTACCCATTTAGCCCATCACCCCTCCCACAACCCCTCCAGCAACCCTGTGTTTGTTCTCTATATTTAAGAGTCTCTTATGTTTTGTCTCCCTCCTTGTTTTTATATTATTTTTGCTTCCCTTCCCTTGTGCTCATCTGTTTTGTATCTTAAAGTCCTCATATGAGTGAAGTCATATGATATTTGTCTTTCTCTGACTAATTTCGCTTAGAATAATACCTTCTGGTTCCATCCACGTAGTTGCAAATGGAAAGATTTCATTCTTTTTGACTGCTGAGTAATACTCCATTTGTATATATACCACATCTTCTTTATCCATCCATCCATCAATGGACATTTGGGCTCTTTCCGTACTTTGGCTATTGTTGATAGTGCTGCTATAAACATTGGGGTGCATGTGCGCCTTCAAAACAGCACACCTGTATCCCTTGGATAAAAACGTAGTAGTGCAATTGCTGGGTCATAGGATAGTTCTATTTTTAATTTTTTGAGGAACCTCCATACTGTTTTCCAGAGTGGCTGCACCAGTTTGCATTCCCACCAGCAGTGCAAAAGAGATCCTCTTTCTCCACATCCTCGCGAACATCTGTTGTTGCCTTGATTCATAGGCTTTTTGTTGTTTGTTTAGTATTTTCTGGAAAAATAACTCTTTTTGGCTTGTTAATATCTTTTCCTCACACTGTTAAAAACTGAGAACAAACTGAGGGTTGATGGGGGGTGGGAGGGAGGAGAGGGTGGGTGATGGGTATTGAGGAGGGCACCTTTTGGGATGAGCACTGGGTGTTGTATGGAAACCAATTTGTCAATAAATTTCATATAAAAAAAAAGGAGGTTCTTTATACCATTCTACTCCTTTATGTAGGCTTACCAATTTTCATAATAAAAAGTTGATAAACAATCAAAGCAAGACATACAATAATATGTAAAGGGTGAATTGTATGAGGTGAGATTATATCTCAATAAAAGTGTTGTTAAAAAAAAATAAAATAAAAAAATAAAAAGAAAATAAAAGATGTTATAAAAAAATATCTTTTCCTCACTTATGGCTCATCTTTGCACTTTAGGATATCTTGGATGTACATAAATGTTTAATATTAATGTAATTAGATATATATTTTCATTTGGGCTTATGCTTTTTGGTCTCAAGAAATCCTTCCCTACTCTGTGGTTATAAAGATGTTCTCCCATATTTTCTTCTAAAAAGTATTGTTTTCATCATTTTGCCTTTAAATTATCTAGATTGATTTTTTTTTAATGTGGATAACCAAAAGTCTTAGCCCATTCTTAATTATTTGCCCGTTCTTTCCCCACTGACCTATAATGCCACTCTTGTAATATATCAGCTTTTTATGGAGATGTAGGTCTATTTTGGAGCACTTTATTCTCTTCTACTAGTTTGGCTATTTCTCTCCCAATATCAAACTGTCTTCATTGTAAGTGTTGATATCTGGTAGATAAGTTAAAAATTAACTTGGCTTGGCTAATTGATTTGGCTAATTTGGCCCCTTGTTATTACATATACATTTTATGATCAGATTGTCAAGCTCCACAAAGAGAAAAAAAAAGTCGTCTTGAGGGGCGCCTGGGTGGCTTAGTCGGTTAAGCATCCGACTTTGGCTCAGGTCATTATCTTGCAGTTTGTAAGTTCGAGCCTCACATCAGGTTCTATGCTGACAACTTGGAGCCTGGAGCCTGCTTCAGATTCTGTGCCTCCCTCTCTCTGTACCACACCCCACCTCTCAAAAATACATTAAAGAAAAACAATTTAAAAAAGATCCTCTTGAGATTTTTATTGGAATTGTACTGAATTTATCACATATTTTGGAGAGAATTGACATCTTTGTGTTATTGAGCCTTTCTATTTGTGAACATGGTAGATCTTCATTAATTTAGGCCTACTTTAATATTCTCCAAAAATGTTTATAATGTGCTTCCATACAAAAATTTAAACTGATTGATTTATTCCTTTGTATTGTTGTCGTTGCTACTTTCACATATAATATCTTTTTAACTATTTTTAAACTACTACTGGTATGTAGGAACATAAAAGATGATTGCAAATTTACTCAACTATCTTATTAGTTTTAGTAATTTATTTATAAAGGGATTTTTTAATGTAAATTATGCATTGTTAATTCCTTATGCAGAGCTAGTTTGTATCTTCCATTGCAATAATAGAATAATATCCAAATTCTTTATCATATCTACTAGGCCCTAAATAATCTGGACTCTGCTTGCCCTTCCTAATATCCACAAATATCACATTACTCTCCCTTTTTTTCACTAGGCTCTAACCTCATAGTTCTTTTCTGTGGGGAAAAAAAAAAAGACCAAATTCCTTTCTTTTTCAAGAACTTTCTACATCCTAGAAACTCCTCCTCTAGATCTACCCATATCTGGCTCCTGGCTCCTCATTAATTAAATGAGTGTGAGCTGGAATGTACTACCTCCTCAAAGATTTCCCTGATTTGATGGCCACACCCTTCCTCTCTGCCTCACCCCAGTCACTTTCCATCCTATTACTCTGATTTATTTTCTCCATTGCATTTACCACTTCTGTGGAATTATTTTTGTTATGTATTTATGTTTATTATCTGCCTCTCCTACTAGAGGGTAAGCTATGGAGTGTCAGGGACATGTCTTGTTTATAGCACCTTCTGGGAATATGAGTTCAGTAGATATTAAATGATTGAGTAGAAAATAACTATTATTCCTATTTTAGATATAGGGAAACTGAGATACAAAGTGGTCAGACCATCACCTAATAATTTGAACTAGATCTGCCTGACTTCAAATGCTAGTTGTTTATACTTTTGACATTTCAGTTTATGTATTTATTTTGGTCACTAAAGACACAATAATGATTTAAATGTGCCCTTGAACTATGTCTAAAGTCCTGAAAAATAGTAACCATGGTTTTCTCTTGGAATTTCTTTCTTTAAATAAAAAAATTTATTTTAACTATTAAGGAAGTAAAGAAAAGAAATGCATGCTGTAATCACATGATTATTAGTAGTTAGACTATACAGTTTGGCCTAAATTATGTAAATATTTTAAAAATCAGAAGTGTCTTCCCTGTGAAAACTGCAACCTCTCAAGTTAGTTAGGTAAAGATCACGGCTTATTACATTTATGTAAGAATAGAATCAAGGCATTGTAGATTAAAGGTAATACAAGTAAATGAGTATTTGCTCCTTCTAAGATCCTTTTCAACAAAAGAAATATTATGTGTGTCACAGATAAAATTGATAGAGGGCTAAAAACACAAAAATTTGAAAGCATTTACTCAATAAAGACACTCTAAATATTGTATATTTACAGTTACTATTTCAAAACACATTCACACACATTCTCATTTCATTCACAAATGATACAATGATGTAAATATTCTTATTTTTACAGGGAGAGAAAAGGCCAAGGTCTAACCACAAGGCAGTGGCAAGAAGGATTAAAGTCAAGTTCTCTACTTCAGGTTATCTGGCTTAAGGGCCACTTCTTTTACACATTTATTATAATGAAGAAATAAGAACAATCAAAGGATGTTATACATGTTACTGGAAAGGGCTGTTTTAGTTGTTACGAACCCTGCTATTAATGGCCCCTAGCATCACATTTTAATGGTTCTTAGTATCAGGTTTTTTTCTTTTCTAATTTAATTAATGAAAATGTTTCATATTCCAAAGTGAGGGAAAACAAATTGTGCTTTCTGAACATATTGTATTGTTTTTAAAACCCAGTGGAACTACAGACATATTTTCTTCACTCAATAGATTATTCTCAAAATTTACACAGCTTTAATCTCCTTTTTTACTTTTCCAAGTGGTAAATAAGGATATGAAGAGAATTAATATTTAAAGGACTGTAGCAAATCTTTCATAAAGAGGAAGAACTCTTTTATGTACTTATCACATTATAATTTATATATTGATAATTTTACATTTCCATACCTAGACTTTTTAAGTTATATTCAGAGAACCAATATTTAAATTTTTAAATGGTGCATATTAAAGAAAAGCAGTTATTAAATATTACAAAGTAGCAGAAGCCAATGCTTCTTAAACATCAAAATATCTCTATTGAACATCAAAAATTAAATTTGATACGAGGAGATTCATTGTATTCCATTGATGTCTGTCCTGAACTTCTTTACCTCCCAAACACTTCAAAATTTCTCTTCGCATACTACTTTTAGACTATGATTCTTCTACTCTTTCATTAATTCACAAATTGACACATTTGGGCTTTTGTGACATCCACCTTCACTTCCCACTTCCCTGCTTCTTGAAGTTGGACACCATACTGGTCTTCCTCGGCACCATTCATGCCGACATGTAATAGGCCCTCAAGAAATGTTTGCTGATGAACCTTCAGTGATTACAGTCCCCTACACCCTGACCTCACCGTTCCTCAGACCTTCCAACTATACTGATGTCCTCTTCTCCTCTGCTCATCTATCACATGTATGCCCACACATGGATGTTAATCAACACTTGGAAGTGCTCCATCTCTAAGATTTCAAACCCCAAAGCTGGCCTCCTGATTGTAATCTTGAATCTTTACCTCTTCTCTACTGCTGTTCACTCTTGCTAACCCTGCAAGCCCTCCTAACCCTAACCTTCAGTCCATTCTCCTTTCCCAACTTTTGGTCACATTTAAAATATTACAGCTCATGCTTTGTATTAGCCCTGACCTTCCACCTTGCCCTTTTCTATGAAGCCCCCTGCTCAGTAGTTTTGCTTAATCAATTCTTAAAAGGAGGCTTAGTGAAAAGGGAGTTTTAAAAAAAGATAAGAGCTGGCAGGGATCACCTAATTCAGCCCCTTAAAATAGTACATGAGGAAACAAGAAGATTGTGACTAGTCTAAGATTTCTAGAACCTATTATTGGCCCTTTCCAGGTCTCTTCCCCAAACATCGCCTAGCCCCCTTTGTGTTTTATCTGTTCCCTACCCAGCCAGTCCCCAAGGGGAACCATTTCAATACCATTTTCCTTGGGCCCTTTCCTTCTTGCTGCATCTAATTTGCCAATTTCTAACCTTCTATTTTTTTCTATTATTCTTGGCTTGCTGAGCATTGAGCCAGTTCCATTTCAAATCTATCCCAAGTAACTGGATGTTTCATGTTCTCACAATTCTTTCATTCTTATCCACTTGAATACCTATCAAATTTTCTATCGGTTTCCCACGCCACTCTTTTAACTCTGCAAAAGAGTTTACTACTCACTTTGCTTAATGTTTAGAGCCAAGGAAAGTGCTCAAAAAATAGAAAACTCTCACTCACTTGCTGTTTCCTGAACATAACCCTACTCTGCTACATCCCTTGTTTCTCACCTTGATCCTGCTACTGAAATGCTCCCACAATACCTTTGGATATCTATATGAGGCTAGCTGAATATCATGTCTTCTAAGATTCCCCACCCAGCCTACAGTGAGGTCATTTTCTACAGTGGTACTCAATTTGCACCACTTTATTTTGATACAATTTCAGACTTAAAGTTTCAAAAGTTTTATACATTTACACATAGAAAAAAGTAGAATTATTCCAGGATGCCTTTCAACTAGATTCTTAATATATTAAAATTTTACTGCATTTGCTTTATTCTCATTCCCTCTCTTTCTCTCTCCCTCTCTCTGTACATGCACACATACACATACACCCACACACATATTTACATATATACATACATAATCTGAAGTATTTAGGGGTAAAAGGGCATCATGTCTGCCAGCTAATCTTAAACAGGTCAGAAAAAACACTTGTATACACACATATATACAGATATTGTTGTATAGTTATGTATATATTACTGTGTGTATATGTGTATATACGTATATTTGGAAAAAAGAAACAAAAACAGAAAACCTTTGTTGGATCCCTTCCTCTGCTCCACAACTAGATGACTAAGAACTCTAAATTCTAGCTTGAGCTCTCCTATCTGCCTACACACACTCCTTTGGTAATTTCATCAGTCCCATTGATTTAAAATGCTGCCCCTATACTGATCGCTCCCAGATTTATTTCTTTAGCATAAGCTCTTCCCTGAGCTCTGAGCTCTAACATCCAACCACCTATTTGCAATCTTGACTTGGACTTCTAACTGGCATATTAAATTTAACCAAAATAGAATTCCCCACTAAACCTCTTTTTTTCCCTAATTTTTTTCATTTCCATACATGATACTACTATCCACTCAGTTGCTCAAGCCAAAAACCTAGGAGTCACATTCAATTCCTCCTTCCTCTCCTCCCCACAAAGTCAGCCTGCGGATCAACTCCTCTATGTGCTGGGTCTCCTACTTCTTTCCCTTTTTACAGCTTTCATTTCCACTCTAAGTCACCAGCACCCTCATTTGGCCCACTATAAGTCTCCTATCTTGTTTTCTCACTTCCATTCTCAACCTCTTATCCATTGTCCTCAGAACAATCAGTGCAATCTTTAAAAACAAATAAGCCATATTATGTCACTGCCCTGTTTAAAATGAACCAGTGGCTTCTGATTGCACTTAGAATACAGTCCAAATTCCTTATGCTGGCCCCTGCCTACTTCTGAGATCTTTTCTTCTAACACTTTCCCCCAGCTCGCTGGACTCCAGTCATGCTGACCTTCATGTAGTTCCAGGATCATGGCAAGATCATTGCCATCTCAGGGCTTTTGCATTTACAATTCCCTCCATTTAGAATGCTTGTCTCTCCCACCCACCTCACCCCACCCCTGCCAAATTTACTATGGCTGACTCTTCTCCTTCAGATCTCAGCTCAAAAGTCTTTTCCTCAAGAGGTTTTTCCTGACACCCCCCTTACAAGTCACCATCTAGCATACTTTCCTGATTTACTGTACTTCATAGCACCTATCTGTATCTGTAATCACACATTTGTTAATTTGATTCTTATTTGTTTCTCCCACTATAACATATGTTCCTAGAGAACCGAGACTCTTACCACAGCACCCTTGATGTATGTGCTCAAAGACTGGCTGATGTATGTACATCATGTTCACATATGTATGTATGCACTATGAGTAAGTTCTCTCAGGGTAGGTACTGTGTTCTTTTCATCATCTTTTTGCCTTGTATATAGGAGACACTTAAATATCTGTGAAAAGATTAAACTAATGCACATCTTGTTTTTTTCAAAATATAATTAAGATAGGCAATTTTTTTGTCTGTTTAAAAAATATCCCTCCTCCCCCAATCACTAACAACAAAACATCCTATCAAAATAATCAGTGTTTCTCAGGATTTTTCTGCTCTTCTATTTTCATTGAGGTGAAAAGGAAGAGGAGGTTTCACAGAGCATTCTTCGATTTGTCTCCCACTTAAGGCTTTTCATTCTCCTGAAAAAGACATACTGAAAACATTCCATTCTTTCAAAACAGACATCCTGAAAGTAATCAAGTGCCACTCAAAAAAATTTTGTTTGTTTGTTTTATTTGTTTTTGAGAGAGAGAGAGAGAGAGAGAGCGAGCAAGCATGGGAGGGACAGAGAGAGAGGGAGACACAGAATCCGAAGCAGGCTCCAGGCTCCAAGCTGACAGCGGAGAATCTGGCGCGGGGCTTGAACTCACAAACCATGAGATTATGACCTGAGCCGAAGTCGACTGCTTAACCGACTGAGCCACCCAGGCACGCCCCCCCAAAATTTTTTTTAGAGTCACAGAAACTATTTGTTGGATTTTTTTTTTCCTTTTATGAGTCAAGGAACATTATTGACAGCTTGCCCTGAGGCTTCTGTTAATGTTTGTTAAGGTTGGGGTGTTGCAATTAGAGTCGCTCTGTTCTCCTATAAAAGCAGACTGCTGCAGAATAACTTTCCTCAACTGCTATATTTTCAGTGACACAGAATGTTATAAATTGTTTCCAATAAACAGGAAGGAAAGGGGCACCTGGGTGGCTTAGTCAGTTAAGTGTCAGACTTGGGCTCAGGTCATGAACTCAAGCCCAGCATCCGGGTTTGTGCTAACAGCTCAGAGCCTGGAGCCTGCTTCAGATTCTGTGTCTCCCTCTCTTTGCCCCTCCCTGGCTCATGCTCTGTCTTTATCTCTGGCTCTCTCTCTCTCAAAAATAAATAAACATAAAGAAAAAAATTTTTAAACAGGAATAAAAGTCAAAAGTATTTTCTACAAGCTTCTCTTCCCCCCTTTTTGAAGTCTCCTCTATAATTTAAGTGAGGAGCACCTGGGTGACTCAATCAGTGAAACGTCCAACTTTGGCTCAGGTCATGATCTCACAGTTCCTGAGTTCAAGCCTTGCATTGGGCTCTGCCCTGACAGTGCAAAGCCTGCTTCAAACCTTCTATCCTCTCTTGTTTCCTCCCTCTCCCTTTGCCCCTCCCCCGCTTGTGCTCTCTCACTCTCTCTCTCTTTTTAAAAAATTAAAAATAAAATTTAAGTGAATACATGTGATTTGAATGTTCTAATTTATTTTAGCTACTGAGATAACTTTTTAAGAAATTAAACCTTTTCTCAGTTTCAAGCATAATATATACTTGATCAGCTCTCACCAAAACGAACCTTTCCTGTAGAAGATGAAATAGAGTTGTCTTTCCACTAGCATTTGCAATACTTATTAATTAGCAGCTTTCTCCAGTTGTCCCCATCTCTCTTTTCCTTTTTCTTGGTCTTTACTACACAGCTCCACCATTCAAGGTAAATGATCAAATGTATTCAAAGTCTCTAAAAAGGAAAGTATTGATCTTTTTTCTAAAACCAAAACAAAAATGATCCTCTCTTATTACAGAGATATTTTGGCTGACTTTTTTTATTCAGTAACTCCATCGATTATGAATAGTTTACTCTGTAGCATGTACATGGATATACAGATTAACATTTGAGTTAAATAAAAGTTACTATTAAATAAGAAAAATATAAGCTTTTTCCATAACAAAAATCTTAGCACACACAAAAGAATAATATTTCTATCAAAATTGCTATTTTTCCATCATTTTCATATTTAAGACCTGAATGGAAGTCATCATTAAAGATAGTGATCAAAATGATCCACAATATAATATTGGTAGTGTATGTAAAAATGACTATAAACGTAAAATGAAGAATAATGTTATGGTAGGATAACTACAATGACATCCTTGGCTAACATTGGAAAACCTTAGTTTAGTCAAACTTTATAAAGAGGGGAAGTGTATCCTTAAATATAAGTTATTAAAGGCAGTTTTAATAAATTATTAACTTTATTTTGCAGTCAGTGCTTTGAAAATGGAGTAGTAACTGATAATCACATCAATCCTTTTGTCTCAATATTAACGGTTTATATAGAAACGGATATAAAGAAAGTTTCTCAGAAAGATGGAATTGTTCATTGTTCTGTCGGATATGTAAAAACAATGCTGACTCAAAAGCAGCCAAGTGGACAGCTGCAGATGCTGTACCCAATGGAAATACTAAGCAGGCACTGCACAAATCAATAATTAACAAAGCAGATGCACAAAGCTTGATGAGGATGAATAATTGCATAGGCAGGAATGGTAAAAGGAGCTGATAACAGTACTAGTTTTGTAAGAAATTAGATAAACTCTTTGTATTCACAAATTTGTTAGCAAGAGGACTTCAATGCCTAATGGTACACAAAGAATATCTTTTCAGAATGGTTTGATTAAATTGACATGCACCTTTAATAACAGTTATCACTAAAAGCATTTAGAAATCAAAATTACCCACAAGAAAATATTGGTAGGGTGAACATAAAAATAATTTTAAAAGTAAAGAATGAAATAATGTAGGTGCGCGAACTACAGGAGCATCATCAAATTGCTTATTTGGGGAATGCTTAAGTTCAATGGAATGTTGAAGAGGGAGGTATACATTTAGTGTACATCCTTTTCTAACTTTAGTTTGTGTGTGTGTGTGTGTGTGTGTGTGTGTGTGTGTGTGTGTAAACCCTTTCCTAACTAGTCAGTAAGTTTCTTGAGGATAAGTATCATGTTTTATAATGTAGTCTAAAAGCACTAAGCTCAATGCTTTATGTATAAATAAATACCTGTAGAATGAATAAAATAACATATCTTTATTTCTTCAAAATGTAATGGATATGGACAATATGATTAAGCATGCTTTAGTAAAAGCATTCAGAGTAAATTCTTTACGTAGATGCTGAATATGTGACTTGGAAACATCTTTTAGGAGTCTTTATGTTTCTGAGAAATTAGTTCTTAAATTGCAGTGACTTTAATAGATACATTTTATAGCAAACTTGAAAAGCATGTGTCAGAGTTTTAGGTACATAAGGAATTCAGGTTTTTAAGGTTCATTTATAGGCTTTTTCCTTGGGACATATGTTGAAAGAATAACTGCCCTTGTGAATGCAAGGAGTCATTGCTCAAAACTGTTTCAAGTGCTTTAAACTGAAGATTAATTCTTTTTTTTTTTTAATGTTTAGTTATTTTTGAGGGCGGGGGGTGGGGGGTAGAGGCACAGAGAGAGGGAGAGAAAGAATCCCAAATAGGCTCTGCACTGTCAGCATAGAACCCAATGTGGGGCTTGCTCTAACAACCTGTGAAATCTTGACCTGAGCCAAAATCAAGAGTCAGTCACTTAACCAACTGACCCACCCAGGCACCCCTGAAAATGTATTCTTTATCCAGATGCCTGTTTTATATCATTCTATTTTCTTTATCATTGAAAATACATACTTTCTATTATCTACTTATTCATTGATTCACAGATATTTATTGAGTATCTATTGTGTACCAGGTACTATTCTAGATGCCAGGAATATAGCAGTGAGGTAGCAAAAATCACTGTATTTATGGAAATTTTATTCTAGGGGTGGAGACAGACAATGGAGATAAATCAGTAAACTATGCAATAAGTTAGTGTTTGGTACTAAAGGGAAAAAATATAGCAGAGAAGTACGGAAGAAAATCTGAGAAGGAAGTGGGATTTTAAATTGAGTGGCAGGAAAGGCCTCACCGAGAAGTGACATTTGGATTAAGTCCTGAAGGAGGTGAAGGAGCTAGTCCTTTGGCTGCTTGGGGAAAGAGCATTCCAGGCAGGGGAAATCCCAAGTTACATAAGTCTTGAGGTGAAAGAGTGTTTGGCATAGTTGAGAAATATCAAGGAGGTCAGCGTGTCTTGACAAGACCAAGGCGGAGTGTGGTGGGACATGAGATCAAAGAGATGACGGAAGGCTAGGTCATAAAGGACCTCATAGGAAAGAAAGGAAGCCATTGAAGTGTTTTGCACAGAGTGGTGACATCTGACTTTTTAACAGGACCACACTGGCCACTGAAGAGGGCAAGGGTGGAAATAACAGAGATCATTTATAGTTATGGCTATAATCCAACAAGAGATGGTGGTGGCTTGAACCAGAATGGTGGCAGGGGTTATAATGAGAAATGACTGGATTCCAGATATATTTTGAAGATAGTATTCACAGGATTTTCAGACAATATAATGTGAGGTTATCTACTACTTGTGATAGTTCAAATGTCCACTGTTCACTCCTAATTGCTAAAAAAGATACAAATTCTCACACGTTCTGTTATTTCTAGATTATGATGTTAACATAACTTTTCTTTTGTTCCTGGGTTTGAAAACACATGTCAGCTACTTGTGTCCTGTCTCAACCTTGAGAAAGGGTGAAGAGAAAATGTGGCTCAGAAATTTGAAAGTGCCAACACTATCCTGTGAGCTCCTCCTAGACTGTAAGCTCTGTGAGACCTATGTCATTTACCTTATGTCCTCCAGGCCTGCCTCAGAACGTTGCACACATCAGGCTCTCAAAAAATGTTGAATGGTATACTCTCTACATTTCCCAAGGAATAACAAAGCGGACAACATCCTGCCGTATCAATTGCACAATCATAAATTAAAATTTGTATTTTTAGTATTAAGGACATTATTCTGGGATATTCAACTTGAAAATGTATTTGAGCTTCCGCAGATACTGAACACCGTTCAATCTAAAGTTGTTTTAGCTTTTCCGAACCTTTTAACTAAAGGGCGGAGAAGACTGGCTTTGCAATACACAGATGGGCTGTCATATTACACCGCCTCTCAGTTGTGAAGCTACCGCAGCATTAAGCCCTCTTGAACAGGGCACAAACGTCTTCTCTACAAGAATAATCAGACACAATGCACGTACACCAGCAGCCGAAGAACCAAGTCTGTCCTGGGGCTTAGCCCACAAATCTCCGGGGCCACGGGCCTGCGCAGTGCTCGCCGGGCGTTGTAGTTTCCTTCCCTCCTCTTTCTTCCTGCGAACTCGGCCGCCGTTGCGCCAGCGCCCCAAGTGGCGGGCAAGCTCTGTGAAGCGCAGCGTACGCCGCGGCGCGGAGCGTTTCCTAGCAACGGGGAGCGGCAACGTCACGGCGGTGGGTTCTTAGCGCAGCTGCCCCTTGTAGAGCCGCTGTGTGTACCTTCCAGCACCTGCGGTCTGCAGGGAGCGCTTCTCACAGCCTGGTGCGCACGTCTTCGTCGGTCCTTGTCCGCTTCATCCTGCCCCAGGACGCGGAGAGCAGCCTGCCGCCGCGACCCCTCCTCTGAGGTCCCGGCCCGAGGCTAGAGGCAGTCCGGCCGGTTCTCGCCGGCCCTCGCCCCCGGCGCCCCTGGAGCCAGCCAGCCGCCCGCGGCCTCGGCGGGACGATGCTGGAGTCCATTCGCGTGACGGGTGAGTGCCCGGAAGGGCTGGCCCCTGGGCTGGCGGTGGCGGACAGTGTCCTCCCGGCTCCTGGCGACGGGTGTGAGGCGACTCGGGGCCCCAGTCGCCCCGGAGGCCGAGGAAACGGCTTGAGTGGGCTCCGCGCGCGGCCGGGGCGCTCAACCCGGCGCCCGGAACAAGTGCGTGGCGCGCAGGAGGTGCTCAGGAAAATTCGCGGAGGGAAGACAGAAAAACGGTCCCTTTTCCTTTTGTCGCTTATTATCAGTAAGCACGTGCCATGGAATCTAGGGAAGTGAATCATAATCGACAGATTACTCATCCTACAAATGTGCGCTGTAAATAAGCCATTTCAAAGCATATTAGCTATGTAGTTAGGCATTATAGTGTACTGGCGTCTAATTTTCTAGAATGTTCAGAAAAATCAGAGCTAAGCAAAAGAACACATTCCAGTATATGAGTATTTATACAGTGTTTATTTCTCTGTTTTTTTTTTTTTTTCCTGTGCTTTTATTTTTAAGTCAGAACGTTTTGGGTTAATACTATTAATAGGTCACTTTATGGTATGTATGATTCTAAGCAGAAGAAATGGGTGTTCAGACCCCAGGTCGGAAAATTTACTTGCCTTTTATATTATTTAAAAAATAGGTATTGATGTTAATCATTTAAATATTAGCTTACGTATTAGAAGAGTTCCCTAGGACATTATTCTGCCTTTAATTCTCTGTAACATTTGTGCCAGACAGGGTTTTTGGTAGTCCAGTATCATGACGAACAACAGTAAAGGGAAATGCTTAATCTGCAAACTAGTGTCAAGGCCAGAATTTTTTAGTTTCAGGCACTGCAGTACCAAACAGACTATTTTTAAATTCTAAAGTTTTAGAGTTTAGACTAGTTTTTAAATTCTAAAACTGAATTCTTTTCCAGTGAAAATACCTGTGGTCTTAATTTTATGCTGTTTTATTTCATGATTCATATTATAAAATATGGAGCTGATTTTGTACTTTATCTTATTGTTATTTGTGTTGACAGGAAGCAACTTAAATTGGCATTAGTTTTTTAAATGTAATTTGATGCAGATACTATTTTTTCACCTTAAAATACAGTGAAAAATTTGAAAGTTACTTAAAAATACCATACCTTCTTTTTGGGAGCAGGTACTAGATACCCTCCCTCGCCCACACACCCAGTTGTGACAACCAAAAATGCCACCAGACATTGTCAAGTGTTCCCTGGAGGGCAAAATTACCCCCCCCTTTCCCATTGAAAATCACTGCCTTGCAGAAAAATACAGTTTGATTTTGTCAAAGTGAGGGTTATTAGATACTGATTTAGAAATAATATCAATTATGATAATTTTCCCAAAGCAAAACAATCATTGTAGAGAGAGAATACCATTATATTAGTATTAGAAAGTGGGTATTCAGTCAGAATACCACTTAGATCCAACTAAGTGGATCTCCTGCTTTTCACTGTGCAGAGTTGGAAGTTTGAGGAGAGATACTTTAAGAAATAGTAGACTGATTCCTCTTGCCTCAACTCCCTTTCTGTGATTTAGTGGCAGAAATCAATCCAACTGTACGTGTTGCATACCCTGAGATAGATTATTCTGCAGTGAATTTCTATAGTTCAGTAAGAATTAAAACAGCCATTTGAGAAGTAGAGCATCAAATTTACAGCCCCTTTAGAAATAATTGACTGGGTTATTTTTCAAAATAGTTTTTTTTTTAATTTTTTTTAAAGCTTATTTATTTATTTTTTAATTTTTTTAACGTTTTTTTAATTTATTTTTGAGACAGAGAGAGACAGAGCATGAACAGGGGAGGGTCAGAGAGAGGGAGACACAGAATCTGAAACAGGCTCCAGGCTCTGAGCTGTCAGCACAGAGCCCGACGCGGGGCTCTAACTCACGGACCGCGAGATCATGACCTGAGCCGAAGTTGGACGCTTAACCGACCAAGCCACCCAGGCGCCCCTAAAGCTTATTTATTTTGAGAGAGAGTGCACAAGTGGGGAAGGGGCAGAGAGAGAGGGAGAGAGAGAGAATCCCAAGCAGGCTGCACACCACCAGTGCAGAGCTCAACGCAGGGCTCGAACTCACAAATTGCAAGATCATGACCTGAGCCAAAATCTGACGCTTAACTGAGTTACTCAGGTGCCTCTCAAAATAGTTTTTATATGGTACCTGACTAGTTAAAACAATAGTTCCAGAACCCTAATGCAAACATTTTCACTAACATACCAGAAAGCCCAACTGAGACAACTAGAAACTTTATGAAGAGAATGTAGCTGAAAACATGACCCCTTTTTCCCTTGCTGTCCTCTCAGTACTTATTGATACCTAAGAAGCCATCTTCTTCTGGTGGTTTTTAATCTCAGGATGGAAGCAATTACTTAAATATTTCTGAAATTGCTTCCTCTATGATATCTTACTCACTTTTGACTTACTAGTCATGACTTAATATAATTAAATATAACATTCTGATAGAGCTGCCGACTGGAGGAACAAAATAAGAAAGCTGTGTATGCTGTTTGAAATGGAATCAAATTAGAAAAGGGTTTTTTTGCCTACTTTCAGCTTTTTAAAGATAGTTTATTGTACTAAAGCCACTAAAATGTTGATTCTAGAATATAGAAGTAATTACTGTTCAATTTACCTTGGAAATCCAAATTTAATGATTCTAAATATTTTCCCATTTACATTATTCCATGGAGTATTTCTGTAGGAGCTGAATATAATATTGAATTTAATAACAATACCGATAGTTAACACAGGCTGCTTACTACAGGTTGGCACTGTTCTTAGTACTTCATAGATATTACCATTTTCAATCTTCACACGAGTACTGTGAAATATGTATTATTATCCCATTTACAGAAATGGAAACTACAGCACAAAGAAGTTCACTTGGTCAAGGTCACAACTAATAAGCAGCCAAGATTCAAACTGGAGAAGCTCCATTCCAAAGCCCATGTTTTCAACCAGTAGGAAAGACAGAACACTATTACAGTGACTATATGTTGATTTAAGCCACAGAGTTCAACATGAAGATCTCATTTAACATCAGTGGTGCATTATCTGATAGTTGAGTCAAGATGTTTTTAAGCTATTATCACAGGCAAATCTGTAAATAATTTTTGCCTGGAAAGATTGTATTTCACTTGACTATAAAATTGTTTTCAAAGTAGAAGACATCTAGCCCATTCAGTGAGTGACAGGAAACTGTAAGAAGCCTTATAAGAGTATGTTAATATATGATTTCCTACTGCCCATATTTTGTATGGTATAAAAGAAGTGATTGAGTCATCTGGAAATGAAGCTCCTTTCTAACAAAAATGAGTGTTTAAAAATACTGGAGACTGGGGCGCCTGGGTGGCGCAGTCGGTTGAGCGTCCGACTTCAGCCAGGTCACGATCTCGCGGTCCGTGAGTTCGAGCCCTGCGTCAGACTCTGGGCTGATGGCTCGGAGCCTGGAGCCTGCTTCCGATTCTGTGTCTCCCTCTCTCTCTGCCCCTCCCCCGTTCATGCTCTGTCTCTCTCTGTCTCAAAAATAAATAAAACGTTAAAAAAAAAATTAAAAAAAAAATAAAATAAAAATACTGGAGACAAAAGTTTTCTTAAGGCCAGTGTTTGGCCATCTGATATGGATACAGTTAGGCGCGTAGCTCCTGTTTGTCCTATACCATTAGGCACCTGCCATTAAAACTTGTCTTCCACAGGGGTGCCTGGGTGGCTCAGTCGGTTAAGCGTCCAACTTCGGCTCAGGTCATGATCTCGCAGTCTGTGGGTTCGAGCCCCATGTCAGGCTCTGTGCTGACAGCTCAGAGCCTGGAGCCTGTTTCAGATTCTGTGTCTCCCTCTTTCTCTGACCCTCCCCTGTTCATGCTCTCTCTCTGTGTCTCAAAAATAAATAAACGTTAAAAAAAAATTTTTTTTTAAAAACTTGTCTTCCACATCACTGGTTGTTTCCTTTTTTTCATGTGATCCTGGTATGATTTTTTTTCCCTCAACCTTCAGGCATTCAAATCCAGTATCCTTTCGTTTCCTCTCAAATACTGGCTACCTCTCAGGCCATTCTTTCATGAGCAAGTCAGTGAATGAGCAAAACCAAACACAGATGTTTGCCATAATGGGACTTATAATTTCAGTATTGGAGGAGTCCTTCATACAAACAAATGTAAAACTACAACTGTGACAGGTGCTTCAAAGAACCTTCCAGAGGAGGTTTCCGGAACAAGTGGTATTTGAACTAAAGGATGAGTGGGAATTAATCTGATGGGAAGAAGCACTCTCCAAACATAGGGGACAGTGTATGAAGAGGTATTGTGTCTGAAGAGAGGCTGGTGAGTGTGAGGGATTGACAGAATGAAAGGAAGCTAGAGTGGACTGAGTAAGGGCGACATTGTGCATGGAGGCAAGAAAGGCAGGGTGACCTGATGGTAAGTGACATCATATGCCACGGTCAGGAGTTTTGTCTTCATCCTAAGGGGAAAACCATGGGGAACTTCGTTTTCTAGCACATTCACTGTTGTTTCAGATGGTTTTTAAAACGGTTTCTTTTACCACAACCACCATTTTCTGGCATTATAGAATACCCTGCATATTTCTAACTAAAATAATAACACGCAATTCCTGACCAAAGAACAACAGCATCACATTATAAAGAATCATTGTTACTAGTTGAGAAACACTGAAGTACTCCTCACTGGGATTGTGACATTTTTGGGAATCCTGAAGTAAAGTCAATTTTCTCAGTTCCTGAATGACATGAGCAGTGCCTTTTCATCTCCTTTTTTAACTTACAGTTGAGAAACTATATGGGGTTCTGTTGAATTCAGAGATGTTAAAAATAGTAGATTATCTGTTATAAGGCAAATTGGGCAATAAGTATGTCTTCAAAGATACTGATGTTTTCACATATCTTAAAAGATTAAGGTGTGGGGCTCCTGGGTGGCTCAGTTGGTTGAGCGTCCAACTCTTGATCTCTGCTCAGGTCATGATCTCACAGTTCGTGAGTTTGAGCTCTGTGTTGGGCTCTGCGCTGGCAGCAGAGAGCCTGCTTGGCATTCTGTTTCTCCCTGTATCTCTTTCCCCCTCCCCGCAAAAAAGATTAAGGTGTAACTTACATTCAGTAAAGTGCACAAGTCTTAAGTGTGTAACCCAATAAATTTGTGCATATGTAACCACTGCCCAGAAGAAGATAGCCTCTTCCTAGGTTATAACCCATCCCTCAATGGTAACCACTATTCTGACTTCTAACACCATAAATTAGATTTGCCTGTTTCTGAACTATGTAAAAATGGAATTATACTGTATGTACTCTTTTGATCTGGCTTCATTTGCACAGTATTGCCTGTGAGATGCACTGTATTGTTGCTTGCATGCTTAGCTGCTTTTTCATTGCAATGTAGTGTTCTGATATACAGGTTACCATAATTTATTCATTTTTTTCCTATTCTTGATATTATATCGTTTAAGTGATGAACAACTACTTGATAAAGTGTTTATCTTGTTTGGGGACTATATTGTTTTGTTTTGCCTTTTGTTTGTAATCAATCTATTGTCTTATGTAAGATTATCCCATATTCTTAGGTTTCATAAATTCTAGTGAACTGTATGAAATTGCCATTTTCTGAGTCAAAATTGGTTGAATGGTATTTTCCACCAGCCATTGTTTCTGGTGATCTAATCTTCCTTTCAGCTGGGGAATCTCATAATTACTGTGAAACCTCACCTCTTCACAGTCATGAAAAACAAAGTTTCGTGAGTCCCTCTCTCTTTCCTTTAGATGAGGAACATGAGGCACTGATGGGCTTAATGATTAGGCTAATATTACAGAGAGGTGATTGAAAGAGCTGAGGATGGAAGCCAGGAATCCTGGTATCCTTTTCACCTGTTCTAGAAACAAATTAAGCTTTCATTGTGTTGGTAATTTCAGTATATTCACAAGTAGGTGATTATACTGAGTATCAATTTTAATGTATTATTATTTCCTTTTTTCCCCCCTCAATATGGGTAATCAGGTTGGTATGAATGATTTCTTTGAGCAACAGATTATTTTTGTTTACTCTAAAGTTCTGGTGAAGAAGATTGCTGATGGCTAAAATGTCACATTACATAGTGACTTTTAATATGAGAAAGTAGGACTGATTGCCTTATTTTCTGAGGGAAAATGAGTACACTTCCCCCAAAGAAGCCTGTGTATGCTTTTTAAAAGTTTGATTTTTCAGGGGCGCCTGGGTGGCTCAGTGGGTTAGGTGGCTGACTTCAGCTCAGGTCATGATCTCAACGGTCTGTGAGTTCAAGCCCTGCCTCGGACCCTGTGCTGACAGCTTAGAGCCTGGAGCCTGCTTCAGATTCTCTGTCTCCCTCTCTCTCGGCTCCTCCCCTGCTCACACTCTGTGTTTCTCTCTCTCTCTCTCTCTCTCTCTCTCTCTCTCTCTCTCAAAAATAAGTAAACATTAAAAACTATTTTTCAAGTTTAATTTTTCATTAAAAATAGACCTACCCTGTGACCCAGCAATAGCACTGCTAGGAATTTACCCAAGGGATACAGGAGTACTGATGCATAGGGGCACTTGTACCCCAATGTTTATAGCAGCACTCTCAACAATAGCCAAATTATGGAAAGAGCCTAAATGTCCATCACCTGATGAATGGATAAAGAAATTGTGGTTTATATACACAATGGAGTACTACGTGGCAATGAGAAAGAATGAAATATGGCCCTTTGTAGCAACGTGGATGGAACTGGAGAGTGTGATGCTAAGTGAAATAAGCCATACAGAGAAGGACAGATACCATATGGTTTCACTCTTATTTGGATCCTGAGAAACTTAACAGAAGTCCATGGGGGAGGGGAAGGAAAAAAAAAAGAGGTTAAAGTGGAAGAGAGCCAAAGCATAAGAGACTCTTAAAAACTGAGAACAAACTGAGGGTTGATGGGGGGTGGGAGGGAGGGAAGGGTGGGTGATGGGTATTGGGGAGGGCACCTTTTGGGATGAGCACTGGATGTTGTATGGAAACCAATTTGACAATAAACTTCATATATTGAAAAAAAATAAAGTTTAATTTTTCAGGAAAAGAAAGAGATGAAATCTTACTGGCCTTTTATGATGTTTTTATGCATGTGTAAAAGTCATTTTTTAAGTAAGCAATAATATTTAAAATTAAAAAACAGTACTTTAGGGTCTCTCATAGTAGTACACTTTAATACAACTGAAATAAGATCAGTGTGATTCTGAGGACTTAATTTATATTCATCATGAGTTATTTGATCACCTGCCCCACTTTTATGAACTTCATGGGATATCAGCATTTGGCACGATTGGCGTTTTATTAACTCCCAAACCTTACTCATCAACAGATGGAGCTTAACATGGACTGGGGCTAATCCTCTCAGGTAGAAAATTAGCAAGTGAGCCGAAATGCTACAACTCCTGGTGGAAAGGGTTCTGTCCTACACACTCTGTCACCTCCCATTGAGTGTTTTTGGCAGATGGTTTAGGACTTTTGTTAAGAATCCTGAAGTGTATAGATTGTTTGAGGTGGAACAAAATTCTGAATTTATTTTAAAAAAATGTTTTTAATGTTTATTCATTGTTGAAAAACAGCACAAGCAGGGGTGGGGGGGGAGGGGACACAGAATCCAAAGCAGGTTCCAGGCTCCGAGCTGTCAGCACAGAGCCGGATGCAGGGCTTGAACTCACGAACCTTGAGATCATGACCTGAGCTGAAGTTGGATGCTCAACCGACTGAGCCACCCAGGCGCCCCCACAAAATTCTGAATTTAGTGATCACTGATGCCTTATGACAAAACAAAAGAACTCTGAGTTCAGCTCTGTAGTCATATAGCTATTATGTTTTAGGAACCAAAGAAAGCATTTTTAAACTGAATTCATTTTTAAACAAATATACTCAACACAACACACCTGTAATAAGCCATCAAAATTGGGAATTATTTAGAATAGTTTTATTCACTGATTTTAATTTGATGTAACTTTCTCCCCTTTTATTATGAAGACCAAAAGGAAAAAGAACCTGATTACCTCCCTTTACCTTCCTGGCTGTGCCTACTTCTCACCTGATTTTCTGTTTGTGATACCCTTATTCTTATTGCAGGTTTTTTTTCTTTTTTTCTTTTCCTTTTAGTGTCCATTTCATTCTTCCTTTCCTAATCACCTCTTGTCTCATAAACTTGTGATGTCTTTTTAGGGAAACTGACATTGTTCATGGGCATCTGGGCTACAGCCTGTGCTCTGGTGTTCCTTAGCCTATGTTTGCCAAGCCTGCCCAGTTTGGACTATCGGTTGGCAACATTTAAGTCTGAAACCCCTGAGGGACTGAGACCTACCAGCCTGTAATGAAAGTTGTGTTTGTTCTGTTTATTTTTGGCTGTTTTTTTTCCGTTTATTGAATGGCTTCTTTGTGTAATCAACCTTCAACATGACCCTGTATCTAGCTCCTACTTCTCATCTTGTGCATAGAATAGACATTTAGCCTCTGCATATTTTTGCTTTTGTCTTTAAGACACCAGAATTCAAATTTCACATATTGGCCTAGAAAGTGTTAACTAGAGGGACTATTACCTTACGTATTTGGATACCCATTTTTGACCTGGTATTTTACCAAATCTTTACCCTAAACTCTATGACTTCTAAGCTTTAAAAACTTACATTTAGGGCAGGGTTTCTCTACCACAGCACTGTTTTAGGATGGATATTTTTGTTGTAGGAAGCTGTGCGATGCATTGAAGGATATTTAGCATCATTCTTGGCCTCTACCCACAAGATGCCAGTAGCACCACTCCCTTGTTGTGACAACCAAAATGTCTCCAGACATTGCCATATGCCCCCTGGGGAGCAAAATTGCCTCTGGTTGAGAACCACTGGTTTCCCTGTTATATGTCCACTTCTGCAGTGACTTCATAGAACTGTAGAATGGTCCCAGAACTACAAATATCTGTTTATCTAGAATGGTTGGAGATGACCTTTTTAGGGTTGTGCCATTCATTCGTTCATTCATTTATACAGCGTGCACTAACAATGTCTACCAGATCCATGCCGGATGTTGGAAAGGAAGAGATGAATAAAACACGGTTCTGGTACCTATCTTAGTACATCAGTGATTCAGATTATCATGTCTCTGTACATGTTCTGTACAGAGAAAGAAAAGGTACAGTGCTGTGCATATAGCTGACAATATTGAATAGCTGTTGATAATTGAATGAACGTTATATGTTATATACATAATAACAAGCCTGAACTCTAATTACATACACCCGCTCTCAAATCATTTTGCTGTTTATTACTTTATTGTAATATAACATTGAACAAATGATTTAACATTTCTGAGGATTAAGTGATACAACATGTATAGTTTTCTGTGAAATCCCAAACTCACATAAATGTGTCAACAAATGGTATCTGCCATTATTGTTATTATTATGTATTACTACTCATTGTAGAAAAGATCCCTGAATGTCAAACCTTGAATGAGTGAATGACAGATGTGCGTGGATAAAGTTTTTAAAAAATTGAAATAAATTGTTTCTTAGCAAGGCAGGCAGCTGTTCAAGTTGGCTAGCATTGAAATTGCTTCCGTAGTAGGAGCCAAAGGTTGGGGCTAGATGCATAAGGGTCCATGAGACTTGGAAAAGAGAATTGAGAGAATCATATGTCATTTGAAAGACTTAAGGAAGGTTTATAAGCAGACTTGGCCAGAGGTCATATTTGTAGATAGGACTTGGGCTGGAATCTAGTTCTGGTAAGTAGGATTTAAGACAAATTCAAACGCTTCGTCAATTTAGAATTGAATCTGAAAGTTCTTAAGGGTCTAGCCGAAATCTCATGTTTCTCTTCACATTACTTTCTTCCTTCTCTGAACTCTGTATTTTCTGCTTTTTGCTTTTAAACTTATACTGTCTTGTATTACTATTCAAATCTTCATAGGCTTGCCTTGCCTTCAGAGCCAGATTGGAAGCTGGTTGAAGGCAGAGACAGTAGATTTATAAATATGTTTCTCATAACGTATGTTTCTCGTAGTACCTAGTTAGTAGTATTCCATGTATTTGTGGAATGAAACAATGCAGGTCAACGTTGCAGTTTTAAAGCAGAGCACGAGCGTCAGTATATCGGGTGGTTCGTACCTCTTTAAAGCGCTGTGAAATCTAAAGGCAAAGCTGACCTCTCCTTAATTTACCATTTGATATTCTTATGTCTAGGTAATAACAGTTACAGTTTTTTTTCAGATTTGGCAAGAAAAAAAACCTTAATTTTCTTTTAATCTGTAGCCTAGATTTAAGAAAATCAAACAATTGAGTGACATTATGAAAACATGCTTTAACATACACATATCATTTATTTAATTTTAAAAATTGTTTCTGAGATAAATAAGGCAGTGTTGTCCTTCTTTTCCTGATAGCTATCTTTATTTACAGCATCTAATTTCAAGATTGTACTGGCTTTTAAATACCTTGGGTCTTGCTTTGATATTGGAAATACTATTGAAAATTATATCCTTACTGTGAAATTATAGTCATTGGTAGAGTTGAATATTCAGATTACTTATGTGTATTATCTCACATTGATATTAAACTTTGATCATCTTAATGGCTTCAAGCTGAGAATTTTTAAAATTTAGCATATATATGCTTATATAGAAGTGACAATGTCTAGCATGACCAAAGCTTGGTAATATATTTAATATTTAAAATGTCTTTTCTAAAGATCGTTGCAAAATTATAAGGTTTACAGAACCTTCAGAGTACTTTTGTATAATAAGCAATTTGCTTCATCTGGTATCTTTGTTATTTCTTTTGTTTTGATTTTGTTTATTAACACAGAAAAGCTTCACTGGCCTGAGCAAGAACTTGCTAAGAAGTCTGTCCTAAATGCAGAAGAGTCATTGATCACTGACAGCAAAAGAAGCATTTCACATTTATCTACTGGGATACTAAAGGACATTTTCACAACTGGAACCAGTAGTTACAATGTTCTGCTACAGAGCAAAGAGGAGAAAAAGCATCATTCACAAAAACAGCCTTCCTCCACCTACTCCAAAAGATGTAGAAAGCCCAGCAAATCTCCTAGTTCTTCTCGTAGTAAAGATCTTCGCAAGATGAAAGCCCCAGTGCCTGTGATGAGCAGTGGTACTTGGTACTGCCTAGAAAGGCAGCCTGGTGTCTTTGTCACTAGTTCAGTGTCGAGTCCTATAAAGTTTACACATGATATCTCTGTTACAGGGAGCAGCATTGTACTGCCGCCTAAACCCAAAAACAAGGTAAAGCGACGCCATTTCTCCACTCTGCCAAAGCCAAAGCCACAGCCTCAGCTGTCTAGAAGTTTTGAAAAGGGAGATGACTTTTCTGGGAAGAAATTTTGTATACTGACTGCTATAAAGCCCACCAACTTGGAGAAAGAAAAACTGAGATTTTTCAAGTCTGACTATACCTACAATCCTCAGTTTGAATATGCAAATCCATCTCTGCCAAGTGTGTTGGCCAAACACAGCAATGCATCTGACCGATTTCTTAAACAGGTAAAATGCTACTTCAGTAATGGTATTTCATTTTTATGTAACTAAAGCAATTATTTACAGTCTTATAAAAAGAAAAAAAAGAAAAAAAGACTTTAAAAAACATTCCAGTTATTTATATGTTATAGTTAACGCCCCATTCGGTACATGTAAATATGTGATAGGAAATTTCCAGGTGAGTGCCATAGCCTATATGTAAACTACTGTGCACTAGTCAGAATCTATGAAGAATCTGTTAGACTTTGTGGCAGGAAGCAGCTATATTTGGAAAAAGCTTAAGATTCTGGTTCTAGGCTTTCATTTGGGAGTTACAGACATGTAGGCCATTAGCCAACCCAGAGACCAGTGTTATGCAGCTCACACTGTGTTTGCATTTTCCATTTGATTTTGAGGGCCTTAGGTAGATCATACAGTCTTTGGTTCCCCTATGCTGTTACACTCCCATCTTTTTTAGGCTCCATAGGCATTTTGGAGAGCTAGACTTGATACTTGCCCATGAACTTCTTAATGCTTTGTTGTCATTGTTAATCATTGTCAAATAAATATTTCAGCACTCATTTAAAGAAGAAAATAGGGGCTCCTGGGTGGCGCAGTCGGTTAAGCGTCCGACTTCAGCCAGGTCACGATTTCGCAGTCCGGGAGTTCGAGCCCCGCGTCGGGCTCTGGGCTGATGGCTCAGAGCCTGGAGCCTGTTTCCGATTCTGTGTCTCCCTCTCTCTCTGCCCCTCCCCCGTTCATGCTCTGTCTCTCTCTGTCCCAAAAATAAAATAAAAAACGTTGAAAAAAAAATTAAAAAGAAAATAGTGGAGTTTTAACAATTATTTTCAAGGTTAGAAAATCATGATGTGAAGGATATGAGCAACACTTTCGATATTGCTCCATTTAGACACGTGGCACATAGTTTTGTGTATTACGAGGCTTAAAAAACTTTGAAATCCTTAAATTTTTGAGGAGAAATTGGCTGATGTTTATCTGAAAGGCATAGTGTTGAGATGATAAAGGCAGACTACCTTTGGTTAAATTAACTTTCTACACGCTTTTATAATACATGAGGTTCAACTTGGCTTTGTGAGTGATTGAAAATCTGTTTGTAGGCTAGGTGAAACTGCGTGGTTCCATTTGCCTGTGGTGTGTGCCCTATTTTAGCATTTTTGCTATAATACAGTTCCTTGGACTTGTGGCCAGCAGATTTTTGTTGCAATAAATGACGGAATCTGACAAGCCTTTTGAAGCCATTATGTAAAGCTTATTTTAGGATTATAATAATTTTAGTTTTGCTATTTATTTTCCTTTATTAGAAGAAACCTTTTCAACTGCTTCTCTAGATTTTTAATGGGCACTTTTTATTTAGAAGTGCTGAGATTGTACTAAATACTAATAAGGGCAACTATTGTCTTTATTCCTGTTTTGGCAGTCATTTTGTGATTTTTATTTCGGACATTGCAATCGACTGAATAGGGATTTCACTCATTTAAAATTTATGATAATTATGAAAATGCTATTTGCTTTTCTCCCCATTAGTGCTGAAAGAGATGGCTGAGATTTACCTACCAATATTCTTTAATTTGGTGTCCTACCCTAAACCCTACCTATTGGGAAAGAGATTTCCCACCATTGGATCAAAATGAGTGTTCTCTCATTTCCCTGGAAGACAGGAAGATCAGCTGCTCCACAGATTGAGAACTGACACTGCTTGGCCTGTGGCTTTACAGTCTTTATTTTAACCCAATTCCGGCTTGAGGAGATAAACCTATACTTGGGTTGCTCGAGTAAATAGCACCAGCAATCCTACTGGCTGTACTTCAAAGGCCACCCTTTGGGAGAATGCTGTCAACAAATGCCTAGTGTACTATTTAAACCACTTTAATTGAATAAAAGGGATTCATTAGAACAAGGCCTCCATAAAATTTGCTTTAATTCCTATTTAGCATCTGAGTGGATTATGACATGATGTCATACATCCTTCCCCGCCCCCAGCTGTGAAGCAAAAACACAGCTTCAGAGCTAGTCTCGGGATTCAGAAACATGCTACACAAGGCGACCAGGATAGCCAAGTCACCTGATGGTCTCTGGCCTCCACCCTCAAGGCCTTGTCGACCCCTAGCAGATAGTCAGGATCTGAATCCTTCAATGGAAGGCAGTCTGCACTGTTGTTGGAGTGACCATGGTCCTCTCCAGTGCACACATTGGCAGAACAGTGCTAAACTTTCCATGCACAAGATAAGCCTATCAGAATGGAACCAAAGCAGTGCTCAAGCTCTGGTCATTCTCAGTTGATTGTCCCATCAATGTCCAGGAGTTCCAGGATGCAGGTTTTTGTGATCTAAGCATTAGGTCCCCCAGGAGACAGGTCCGTGAGGTGGTTCACGGGGTCTAGCATGGGCTATTGGACTTGAATATAATTCCAGGTGGAGCCTGCTGAACCCTGCTCACCCTCTTGCTGACAGCCATGGTGGCCCTCAGCTTCCCAACCCTTGAGTATTTTTAAACTTGACAGAAACTGAGAATATCTGTTTTGTGTAGCTCTGGACCTTTGCAGGAAGGAGTGCAGTGCTTCCTGGGAGTTGAAGAAGGGATCTGGGGTGAGAGAATGCTGAAAGCTGTTAAGGGTCAGGTGCATCCTCACCAGCGGCTTAGAAGTGGCTCCTCAGTGGCGCCCTCATACAGCAAAACTGGCAGCCAGTGCACTTTTTGTCCTACTTCCTGGGGGCTGACTGCCCCTGGGAAACCTAGATACCAAATCCATTTGGCTTTGCACTGTTCACTTTGTTGAGTAAGATTGGAAGTGAGAGATGAGAAGAGTCTTCAGGGTAGTAATAAGAGTCCTTGAACTATTTTCAGTATTTCCAGCAAGTCAAATGGAAATTATATATTTACATGATAAAGCCAATGGACAACTTAAGTGACTTGTTTTCTACCTCTGGCTGGAATCCTATCTCAGTGTAGATCCAGGCTAGCTCATGCTAACTAGAGGTTCTGATTAGTAGAGTGATATTTAATAACATTGGGAAAATAAGTCAACTTTTGTTTGGCTAGATAAGATAACGGTTGAATTATTTTCGTATGCATTAATAAAACTGGAGCAGTGGGGATAATTAGTGGTTGGCAAATGGGTCGCTTTTGTATGAGAGAAAGAAGGCTTTGGGGTATCAGGTAAAGACCTTTGGACGAGGCTCCTCTGGCTGTCAGGGAAGAAAAATTAAAGGTAGGTGTGCAAAAGCAGTTGATAGCAGGCCTGATACCACTGACTTAGAAAGGTCTGCTTGCAAGGTTGCCTTAGTCTGAGAACTTGACTGGTAAACAGTTGACTGAAATAAAACTTGCCTTAAATGGTAAGAGTAGTTTGCTGTGCCTGAGTTGTGCAAAGTGTTTATATTGGACACCTCTTTTCGTTTTGAGAGTCTGGAATTTTAGAACATGGCAGGCATAGGGGTGCTTCTGTACTAGTTCCCAATAAAAACCTTGGGTGCTGATCTGTAACAAGTTTCCTTGGTAGACCACTCTTTACCTGTTCTTAGAACTCAGTTGCTGGAGAAGTTACTTGTATCCTTTGTGACTTCATTTGGAGAGCACTCTTAGAAGCTTGCTTCTGGTTTCCTTCAGACTTTCATAGATGTAAGAGATGGGGACTGGTGGGCTTAAGTTGATCTCTTAAAGCATTTATTTACATTCATATTTTAGAAAAGAAGAAAAAAACTCTGTATTCAAATAAAACATCTGTTTGGGCTGCTGTATTTGCTGTCAGTGTGAGATTCCTGGTCAGTTGTAAGGCCTGCTCTCTGATAGCTTTGTAAAGGTCCATCGTGTTACATTACTATTCACAAATTGAGCCTGGGCCCTATATTCATATAATATTTACCATAAGCATGGGGTTCTTTGGCATTGTAATACTTTCTAATACTTTTTAGTTGTATGATATTTGTACAGAAGGCCAAGTAAATTAAGTGTATGCTAAGTTAGAAATTTTGCCTTGAGGGTAGCAGGGGAAGAGCGAACAAAAACATTTGTTCTCCATATACTTGTATTATTATGAAATTGTTGACATTGCCCTTTTATTTAAGGACCCTTGCTCCATTAAAATTGCTTTGAAATTTAAGGATAAAGTCACATGAACCATCAATGTGTGACAGATTATAACTAGCATTGATAGACTACTTAATATTTGCTTGTTACTCTGATTGCTTAGTACTTTATAGCTGTTACCATTTTTAGTTCCTCACATGAGGTGCAATACTTGTAGTTTTACCAGTTGAAAAAATTGACGTAGAGAAGTGTAGTAACTTTCCTGAGGTCACATATAGTAAGGTGCAGAACCAGGAGTCTGTTTCAAGTGCTGCTGACTTCCACACAATGACATGTTGGAAAACCAGCTCTCAGTGTCCATGATGTAAATATGAATACTTCCACCATGATCAGTTTCAAGCAGTGTAACATGAACTGCTTGCAAATTAATAAAAATTCAGTCCTCACAAGCCAGAATTATGGGGCTCCAGCACACCACTGTTTCACAGCATGGTTTTAGCCTGGCTGTCCCTTTGCCACCCCCAGCACCCAAAGGGCACCAGATGGAAAGATCCTCTCACTTTGCTGGCAAGGATCCATGCCTCTGGCAGAAGCTAATTATGAGGACATTGAAGATATTTCTTCCTCTTTATGATATATACTTGTGTAATAGTGATTTTGCTGTTTTTTTTAGAACTGTGAGACAAAAGTATCTCCCAGTAAGGGCACCCATCGTCCTCTTTTAGTTATGACTTCAGTCTCAACTCAATACAGTGTTAATGAATGCCTTAGGAAGACTGGGAAGGTCTCCCCAGACAGGCTATCCACAACATTATAGGTGTTGATTTCTCTCTTCCTGCCCTTGTGGCTCTGCCAGGGAACAAAGCAGCAACATCCCTTCCAGTAAGGCTCTGTACTATTTCTCTTTTACTATTGTCCTAACTGTTGCATTTCATCTGTTCCCTTTCTGCTTCAGGTGGAGTATACATAATCCAGAATTGATAAGTGTTAAAATAAAATTACTTAAGTGTCTTCAAATGAAAAAAATAATGGAAAATAGTGTAAGGGGTGCCTGGTGGCTCAGTCAGTTAAGCATCTGATTCTTGATTTCGGCTCAGGTCGTGGTCTCACAGTTTGTGAGACCGAGCCTTGCATGGGGCTCTGCACTGACAGCACAGAGCCTGCTTGGGATTCTCTCTCTCCCTCTCTCTTTCTACCCCTCCCCTGCTCTCTCGCTCTCTCTCAAGATAAATACATAAAATACATTAATTTAATCCATAAATTAAAAAATTAAAAAATAGTTTTCAAAAATTCCTTCTACAATTGAAATACTGTATCCAGTGTTTTCCTATTCCTAAGACTTTATATATTTCAAAAGAACTATTTGTAAGGATAGTTATTGATTACCCATATTAATGGAAGGAAGCGTTTATATGAATTAGTTAAAATAGGAAGATATTCCCAGCTCTCTCTCTGTGGAATGGTTCTCATGAAGGCAGCCACCACCTTTGCTTTCCTGCTGAGGACGGTGCTACACCAGCCATGAGTAATTCACTAGGGTCTGTAGTAAGTAGTAAACGCAGTAATAGAAAAAAGCCACAAACAGTGGCATGAAGTAGAGATAGAAGCAATGCTTAAAATCAAACATCTAAGTAAAAATAAAGCAGTGAATTGATTTATAAAGAAAGAAAGAAAGCTTTTGAACCTCTGATTTGGTTATAGACATCTTGCATCATAACCTCTGGGGGAAAAGATGAACTTGGGAAAGATAGGGAAATAAGTATTAAGGAATGTTAGTCTGGATAAAGAACAGACGTTAAAGACTTGTAATTACTGGAAGAAATGTGCAGATAAGTTTGCAAAATATTGAGATGTCAAAAACATACAATGAAACATCTTTATGTTTCTATTGTAGTATGCCAAAGTACTCCGTAGATGTGTACTTGTTAATCTTTATGATACCTTAAGATACAACCCTTTCAACCAATAGCAGAATGGATTTTAGCTGTTTGTAAGAATTACTATGTTAAATAAAAGGTTTGTCAGACATTTAAATGTAACTAAGAAATTGGAGAATTGCCTTCTTTTAAAAATATTCCTTGATTTGGGGGACGTGTGGGTGGCTCAGTTGGTTAAGCATCTGACTCCGGCTCAGGTCATGATCTTGCCCCACATCAGGCTCTGTGCTGATAGCTCAGAGCCTGGAGCCTGCTTCAGATTCTGTCTCTCCATCTCTCTCTCTCTCTCTCTATCTCTCTCTCTTTCTCAGAAATAAACAAACATTAATATGTGTATATTTTTTTCTTTGATTTGGGATTAATTTGTAGGAATCTTGCTTTGTAGGAGAGAAATGAGCTCAGTCTCTGAAGTTTTCCTTGCACATTATGGTGTAGAATGAAAATGATTATTTAGAACTCTTTCTAGGACCTCACAGATCTCTCTCAATTTGAAACCTAAAAATACTGTGGCTAATTAAATCAAGATTCTGTTTTGTGTCATATTATATATCCAGTTGTGTCATTTATTTTGTAAAAACTTTTAGTTCTTCTTTCACACTGAGTATTAATCACAGAAAAGCTCAGTTTCCACAAGCTGTGTTAACTGAAAATTCTTTTACTTCAGATAACAGTGCTCTAATGATACAACATAATTGGCAAATAATTAGGTTTGTTAAAACTAATTTTCTAAATAAGTGAAATTTGTTTCTCCAAGTACAAAAACCTAAAAGTTAACCATTTCAATGCAGTTCTTTCTATAATGTATATTCAGTATGACAACTCAGGAGAATGCTTTTCAAACTTTCCTAAGAAGGTAACCTAATAGAGATGTAAAGAGAATAATCAAGGAAATCAGGAGCAAATCTGTTTTATCTTAAATTCATGTGAATTTTACATTATACTTTGTAATGTATCTGTATTCTGACATAGAAACATGCAAATTGCTTATCTCCAAGTAAATGTTAACTGCTAATTCATTTAAGCAAAGGCTGTCCAGACCAAGGAAAACTTGTTCCTGGGCCACATTTATCCCTTGGGTTGCCAGTTCACCACCTCCATTTTACCAGATTAAATAATAATAAGCTCTGTTGTACTGGGACCAATGGTTGGCATAACATAAAGACTTTTAATTTTAAGTGTGGTTCTCAGAAAACAAGGTCTTGTGTAAATGGAATAGGTAATTCATTATATTAAAACAGATGCTTTTGAATAATACATAAAATCATGTCGTGTTCTAAAAGCAAGATGTGTTTATTTTCCGTTTTTGTTGGAAGCAACTTAATTGGAAATCAGACAGCTTCACTGATAGCAGGATGTCTTGAGGCAACATTTCCTTGAGGCTAAGGTTTAATTGTACTAATGTTGTAGTACTTTATCTTGGTAGACCTCAAGTCATTCAAATAAAAAGGGGAAGAAAAAGCAAGCCACCTTTAAATCTTACCTCTCTTTAGGTGACACAGTTTTGTGTTTAGCAAATCACAAACCTTTCACAGATAACCTAAAATTGTGAGTTTTTTTTTTTTTAAAGATTGAGAGTTTAGTATGCTCTGTATTAGTTTGGAGAAGTGGAGTCATTTGTTAACCTAATAGCAAGGAAGATTTTTTATATTCAGAGATGGAAATACACCATCAGATTGTATGTCTTTGGAAGAAGCTGTGACCTTGATGACTCACTGAAACAGCATTTTGTTGATTTGCCTTTGAAATTTTGCCTAACATGCATTCTTAGGTTCTTAACAGGATCTTTGCTACAGAACAGATTGAATATCTGCTTTTTCCTGATAGGTGGTAAAAGAAGAGTCTTCATTACTAAGCTGTTTATAAATCTCTTATCCTGGTAGCAGTTGCCCTCTGATATTCCCAGTCACCACTGTATACATCCAGACTACCCCCAGCCCTGACGATGCAAACATGCAGTGGGGGCGGGGGGCGGGACGGGAAGAAGGCTGCAGGTGACATCTTTTTTAGTCCAACTGTGTTCTTTCATTTGTTCCCTTCATTGATGTTAGACTCAGTGTCTCAGATCGCTCAATCTATTACATTGTGCATATGTAGAATATATATGTTTTTAATACTTTTCTTATAATCTGGTCATAGTCTACAATTTCTATTTTATGGAAAACTGAATTATGTATTGGCAAAAGTATTTGCTTCAGTCTCCCCTGCTCTCCACACTGCATCAGTGTCTTTCTAAGATACAAGTCTGATGTCATTTGCCTTCCTGAAACACTTCAGGTCTCCTCATAATTTGAGATTAGGTCCGAAATCTGTAGCATGGCCTGTAGGTCTTTCATCTTTCATGATCTGGCTCGTGCTTACATTTCCAAGTCAACTCTGTAATCCCACAGTATCTTGTGGAAATTATCTAGCATAGTGTTTATCATGCTGCTATCCTCTTTTTTTTCTTTTTCTTTTTTTTTTTTTTGTCTTCACCACTAGACTGACTCCTTTGATAAAAAGAGTATTTTATTTATCAGCTATACCTGCAGGCTCAGCAGGACCTAGGGGAGACAGAGCAGCTATGTTCGCTGCCAGCCTGGACCTCCAGCTCCCACCTCCAGAAGGTTCTGTCCCCTCTCTCTTGAACAGTGGCCCAGCTCCATCAGTGAGGAGAAGGGGCAGCTGCCTCCATCCAGGGTCCTACTCAACCCCGCCCCCAGGCCCTGGACACCATGCTTGATCTGGAAGGGGAGCATGTGGGGCTTGGTAGGGAGCAGAGTCTCAGGGTTGATAGCTGGAGACCTCCTGAAGACCTCTAGGAGTCTCTGTGCCAGAGGGCTTCTTCCAATCCCAGTAAGACTCTGAAGGAATTTGCCACATGGGAGTCAGATCTTGGTGTGAGGAGGGGTCCAGGTCAGGTCTGTGGAGCAGGAGGGGTGGACAGGCCTTCCCACTGCCCCCAGCCTGCTGTCAAAGGCTCCAAACCCAAAGACAGTCCTGACAACCCACAATTCACAGGCTCCTGCCTAGGTCTGAAGGAGGTCCTGTGCTCCCCACCCAACTGGCAAACCTCTTCTTAATCTTCCCCTTCCTCCAAAAAGAGGAGACCCACAGACCCTGGGAGTGAGGAAGGCAGCATATGGGAGGGAAATGGTGAGATTAGGGACCCAGGCGGCTGCAGGAAGGCGGGACAGAGCACCTGCCAGGTCTGGGACCCCTTGTCCAGCCCTGCCATGTGGGACGTTAAGGGGCAGGACTTGCCAGCTGTTGGGTGTCTGAAATCTGGGTCTGAAGGCTGTGTGTGTATGCTGTGCACTGTGCCAGCTGCTGGGTGACTCTCAGGCTCCCCACCAAAGGTCTAGGGGCCCGGGGCCCTGCATCCCCTCCCCAACCTCTCCCAGCTCAGCTGGGGTGGAGCGCCACCTGCTGTGCTCACAAGGGGCTGGGGGAGGGGGGGTGGGTGGCTCACCTGAAGTTGCCTTGGCCAAGCTTTGGGGGTCTGTTGGGCGATGCCTGGGGTTCGGGCTCACACTCTCTGGGTGCACCAGCCAGGGACCCAGAATCTAGCTCAGTTCCTGGCATTAAATAAATGAGACTTCTGATGCCTCTCCAGCCCAGAAACTCTATTTCACTTAATTTTGTGTATGCTTCTGACACTATTCTTTCCTTTGTCCAGAATGCCCTCTATTTCCTCTAGTGGCCCACTTTTATTTACCTTTCTCCATCATCTCAATATTTATACCTCTATCAGAGTATTACTAAATTTTGTTGGTTTATGTGTCATCTTTTCCAGTCTAATGGTTAAATGGGGGCTTAGATTATAAAATATAAAAATAACAAAAGTATCAGTGATTAGGGGTGTCTGGCTGGTTCAGTCAGTAGAGTGTATAATTCTTGATCTCAGGGTTGTGAGTTCAAGCCTTACACTGGGTGTAGAGATTACTTAAAACCTTTAAAAAATGTATCAGTGATTAGCACAAATAAGATGAATGAATGAATGGCCCTTACTTTCTAGATGGTAATGTAGAAATTTAGTGATGTACTTTACAAACAATGGATCCATATTTGTGGCCCAAGGGTCAGGTTTAACCTGACTGTATGTTTTTTAAGGGGTCAACATAGTGGTTTTGTTTTTTTTTTTTAATTGGAATGTAAGGAGGAATCCATTGTTTCTCCCAGATATTACACTCAGTGGCTTTACAGAGTAGTGACTGCTCGCAGCTAAAGGTATCTGAGTATGACTACTGCTCTGGTGTCCCATCAGTTTGTGGCTGTAGTACCTTAAATGGAGACCTAATGATCTGATTGAGTAATCCATATCTTACTTAATTTGCTGCCAAGAAGTAGTAGTCACCATTGGAAAATTCATTTAGCATTTGGGATTTTGCTTTTCATTCTGAGAATCTCAAAGTACCAGAGAGAGCGTATGGGTGTGTACACAACTCATGCTTATCTGAAATAAGTATTTTCAAACTGATTTGAGGAATACTGCATGAGAAAAGAGGGTCACATAAGTTGGAAGACACGGAATGTTATATTCTTCCCTGAGATTGACCATGTACAGCATCAAAATGAAGGCTTGGAAGAGTCTTGTTTAATTTTGTTTAATACAATATTTTCCAATCACATTTGGCCATAAAACTCTTAAAAATGATACCTTGTTAACCACTTTTCTACAGGAAACAGTTTGGAAAACACTGGCTTAAAGACAAGGTCTATATGATTTCCTAGGGGTTATTCAGTATTTGGATAGGTGGTGGGGGAAGAGTTCTAGGTGTTAGAATTTACTAAAAAGGAAAGTAATGAAGGGAGGGTTGGGACTGGATGGATGTCAAATCAGTTACTTTAAATTGTAAAATTAAAACCCAGCTATCTTCTGTTAAACCTGTATACAGTCATGTGGGAAATAGATTGCAAAACACATTCTTTCCTTTTCTCCTTTCTTGGTGTTGTCTCTAATTTCATCCTCACAACAACTCTTTGAGGTAAATGGCAAAAATTTTCATCTCCATTTTGCCTGTGAGGAAACTAAACCTGTGAAAAGTAAAGTGACATACTCAAGATGACACAGTTAGTAAGGCATTAATGTAAAACTAGATCTACTCATTTCTAGTCTTTCACAATATCACCCCGACTCATATCATAATAGTGTACCTATTGTACACAGTTTTTCACTGAGTGAAAAGGGAGTGAGAAGGGAGATAGTTTTTCTACATAGGACTGTTGAAGTGGTTCATGATTGATGCTCAGATTTTCAAACTACTAAACAGTAAACAGAATTAGCAGGTATACCAAAAGCAGATCATTCACCAGAATGTTAAGATTTTTCAGAAAGTTTTTAAAATGATCTAAGATAATTCCAAGTGTTTTGTTTTCTTTGTAAAGTAGGCTCCATGATGGGTGTGGAGCCCAACACTGAGCTTAAATTTACAATCCTGAGATCAAGACCTAAGCTGAGATCCAGTCAGATGTTTAACCAACTGAGCCCCCCAGCACTGCATACAATGCTAAAAGTTTTATATAGACATTTTTTATTTTCTGGATTAGTGGTTTAAATGTTACATTGTGCTATTTGACTATTCTTTAAATATATATATATATATATATATATATATATACACACACATATATATACACACACACATATATATATATACACACATATATATATATATATATGAAACTTACTGGCAAATTGGTTTCCATACAACACCCAGTGCTCATCCCAAAAGGTGCCCTCCTTAATACCCATCACCCACCCTCCCCTCCCTCCCACCCCCTGTCAGCCCTCAGTTTGTTCTCAGTTTGTAAGAGTTTCTTATGCTTTGGCTCTCTCCCTCTCTAACCTCTTTTTTTTTTCTTCCCCTCCCCCATGGACTTCTGTTAAGTTTCTCAGGATCCACATAAGAGTGAAAACATACGGTATCTGTCTTTCTCTGTATGGCTTATTTCACTTAGCATCACACTCTCCAGTTCCATCCATGTTGCTACAAAGGGCCGTATTTCATTCTTTCTCATTGCCACGTAGTACTCCATTGTGTATATAAACCACAATTTCTTTATCCATTCATCAGTTGATGGACATTTAGGCTCTTTCCATAATTTGGCTATTGTTGAGAGTGCTGCTCTCTAGATCTATTTTTAATTTTTTGAGGAACCTCCATACTGTTTTCCAGAGCGGCTGCACCAGTTTGCATTCCCACAATAGTGCAAGAGGGTTCCCGTTTCTCCACATCCTCTCCACCATCTATGGTCTCCTGATTTGTTCATTTTAGCCACTCTGACTGGCATCAGGTGGTATCTGAGTGTGGTTTTTATTTGTATTTCCCTGATGAGGAGTGACGTTGGCCATCTGGATGTCTTCTTTAGAGAAGTGTCTATTCATGTCTTCTGCCCATTTATTCACTGGATTATTTGTTTTTCAGGTGTGGAGTTTGGTGAGCTTTTTATAGATTTTGGATACTAGCCCTTTATCCGATATGTCATTTGCAAATATCTTTTCCCATTCCGTTGGTTGCCTTTTAGTTTTGTTGTGCAGTTTTAGTTTGCTGTGCAGAAGCTTTTTATCTCCATTAGGTCCCAGTAATTCATTTTTGGTTTTAATTCCCTTGCCTTTGGGGATGTGTCAAGTAAGAAATTTCTGCGGCTGAAGTCAGAGAGGTTTTTTCCTACTTTCTCCTCTAGGGTTTTGATGGTTTCCTGTCTCACATTCAGATCCTTTATCCATTTTGAGTTTGTTTTTGTGACTGGTGTAAGAAAGTGGTCTAGTTTCATTCTTCTTCATGTTGCTGTCCAGCTCTCCCAGCACCATTTGTTAAAGAGACTTTTTCCCATTGGATATTCTTTCCTGCTTTGTCAAAGATTAGTTGGCCATACTTTTGTGGGTCTAGTTCCAGGGTTTCTATTCTATTCCATTGGTCTATGTGTCTGTTTTTGTGCCAATACCATGCTGTCTTGATCATTACAACTTTGTAGTAGAGGCTAAAGTCTGGGATTGTGATGCTTCCTGCTTTGGTCTTCTTCTTCAAAATTACTTTGGCTATTCGGGGCCTTTTGTGGTTCCATACAAATTTTAAGATTGCTTGTTCTAGCTTCGAGAAGAATACTAGTGCAATTTTGATTGGGATTGCATTGAATATGTCGATAGCTTTGGGTAGTATTGAGATTTTAACAATATTTATTCTTCCAATCCATGAGCATGGACTGTTTTTCCATTTCTTTATATCTTCTTCAATTTCCTTCATAAGCTTTCTATAGTTTTCAGCATACAGATCTTTTACATCTTTGGTTAGGTTTATTCCTAGATATTTTATGGTTCTTGGTGCAGTTGTGAATGGGATCAGTTTCTTTATTTGTCTTTCTGTTGCTTCATTATTAGTGTATAAGAATGCAACTGATTTCTGGACATTGATTTTGTATCCTGCGACTTTGCTGAATTCATGTATCAGTTCTAGCACACTTTTGGTGGAATCTGTTGGGTTTTCCATGTATAATATCATGTCATCTGCAAAGAGTGAAGGCTTAACTTCATCATTGCCAATTTTGATGCCTTTGATTTCCTTTTGTTGTCTGATTGCTGATGCTAGAACTTCCGACACTATGTTAAACAACAGCGGTGAGAGTGGACATCCCTGTTGTGTTCCTGATCTCAGGGAGAAAGCTCTCAGTTTTTCCCCATTGAGGATGATACTAGCTGTGGGCTTTTCATAAATGGCTTTTATGATGTTTAAGTATGTTCCTTCTATCCTGACTTTCTCGAGGGCTTTTATTAAGAATGGATGCTGAATTTTGTCAAATGCTTTTTCTACATCGATTGACAGGATCATATAGTTCTTTTCTTTTATTAATGTGATATATCACGTTGATTGATTTGTGAATGTTGAACCAGCCCTGCAGCCCAGGAATGAATCCCACTTGATCATGGTGTATAATTCTTTTTATATGCTGTTGAATTCAATTTGCTAGTATCTTATTGAGAATTTTTGCATCCATATTCATCAGGGATATTGGCCTGTAGTTCTCTTTTTTTACTGGGTCTCTGTCTGGTTTAGGAATCAAAGTAATGCTGGCTTCATAGAATGAGTCTGGAAGTTTTCCTTCCCTTTCTATTTTTTGGAATAGCTTGAGAAGGATAGGTATTTTCTCTGCTTTAAACGTCTGGTAGAATTCCCCAGGGAAGCCATCTGGTCCCCAATAAGCCATCTTATTTGTTGGGAGATTTTTGATAACTGATTCAATTTCTTCGCTGGTTATGGGTCTGTTCAAGCTTTCTATTTCTTCCTGTTTGAGTTTTGGGAGTGTGTGGGTGTTTAGGAATTTGTCCATTTCTTCCAGGTTGTCCACAGTTTATTGGCATATAATTTTTCATAGTATTCTCTGATAATTTCTTGTATTTCTGAGGGATTGGTTATAATAATTCCATTTGCATTCATGATTTTATCTATTTGGGTCATCTCCCTTTTCTTTTTGAGAAGCCTGGCTAGAGGTTTATCAATTTTGATTATTTTCTCAAAAAAACAACTCTTTGTTTCATTGATCTGCTCTACAGTTTTTTTGGATTCTATATTGTTTATTTCTGCTCTGATCTTTATTATTTCTCTTCTTCTGCTGGGTTTGGGGTGTCTTTGCTGTTTTGCTTCTGTTTCCTTTAGGTGTGCTGTTAGACTTTGTATTTGGGATTTTTCTTGTTTCTTGAGATAGGCCTGGATTGCTATGTATTTTCCTCTCAGGACTGCCTTCGCTGCATCCCAAAGCGTTTGGATTGTTGTATTTTCATCTCCATTTGTTTCCATATATTTTTAAATTTCTTCTCTAATTGCCTGGTTGACCCATTCATTCTTTAGTAGGGTGTTCTTTAACCTCCATGTTTTTGGAGGTTTTCCAGACTTTTTCCTATGGTTGATTTCAAGCTTCATAGCATTGTGGTCTGAAAGTATGCATGGTATGATCTCAATTCTTGTATACTTATGAAGGGCTGTTTTGTGACCCATTATGTGATCTATCTTGGAGGATGTTCCATGTGCACTCGAGAAAAAAGTATATTCTGTTGCTTTGGGATGCAGAGTTCTAAATATATCTGTCAAGTCCATCTGATCCAATGTCTCATTCAGGTCCCTTGTTTCTTTATTGATCCTGTGTCTAGATGATCTATCCATTGTTGTAAATGGAGTATTAAAGTCCTGCAATTACCACATTCTTATCAATAAGGTTGCTTATGTTTATGAGTAATTGTTTTATATATTTGGGGGCTCCTGTATTCAGTGCATAGACATTTATAATTGTTAGCTCTTCCTGATGGATAGACCCTGTAATTATTATATAATGGTCTTCTTCATCTCTTGTTACAGCTTTTAATTTAAAGTCTAGTTTGTCTGATATGACTACTCAAGCTTTCTTTTGACTTCCAGTAGTATGATAGATAGTTCTCCATCCCCTCGCTTTCAATCTGAAGGTGTCCTCAGGTCTAAAATGAGTCTCTTGTAGACAGCAAATAGATGGGTCTTGGTTTTTTTGTATCCATTATGATACCCTATGTCTTTTGGTTGGAGCATTTAGTCCATTTACATTCAGTGTTATTATAGAAAGATATGGGTTTAGAGTCATTGTGATGTCTGTAGGTTTCATGCTTGTAGTGATGTCTCTGGTACTTTGTCTCACAGGATCCCCCTTAGGATCTCTGGTAGGGCTGGTTTAGTGGTGATGAATTCCTTCAGTTTTTGTTTGGGAAGACGTTTATCTCTCCTTCTATTCTATTTTTTTTTTTCAACGTTTATTTATTTTTGGGACAGAGAGAGACAGAGCATGAATGGGGGAGGGGCAGAGAGAGAGGGAGACACAGCATCGGAAACAGGCTCCAGGCTCTGAGCCATCAGCCCAGAGCCCGACGCGGGGCTCGAACTCCCGGACTGCGAGATCGTGACCTGGCTGAAGTCGGACGCTTAACCGACTCTGCCACCCAGGCGCCCCTCTCCTTCTATTCTAAATGAGAGACTTGCTGGATAAAGGATTCTCAGCTGCATATTTTTTCTGTTCATCACACTGAAGATTTCCTGCCATTCCTTTCTGTCCTGCCAAGTTTCAGTAGATAGATCCATCACTAGTCTTATCGGTCTCCCTTTATATGTTAGAACATGTTTATCCTTAGCTGCTTTCAGAATTTTCTCTTTATCCTTGTATTTTGCCAGTTTCACTATGATATGTCATGCAGAAGATCGATTCAAGTTACGTCTGAAGGGAGTTCTCTGTGCCTCTTGGATTTCAATGTCTTTTTCCTTGCCCAGATCAGGGAAGTTCTCAGCTATGATTTCTTCAAGTACACCTTCAGCACCTTTCTCTCTCTCTTCCTCCTCTGGAATCCCAATTATGTGTATATTATTGCATTTCATAGCATCGCTTAGTTCTCTAATTCTCCCCTCATACTCCTGGATTTTTTTTATCTCTCTTTTTCTTAGCTTCCTCTTTTTCCATGATTTTATCTTCTAATTCATCTATTCTCTCCTCTGCCTCTTCAATCCGAGCTGTTGTCGCCTCCATTTTATTTTGCAGCTCATTTATAGCATTTTTTAGCTCCTCCTGACTGTTTCTTGGTCCCTTGATCTCTGTAGCAGTAGATTGTCTGCTGTCCTCTTTACTTTTTTCAAGCCCAGTGATTAATTTTATGACTATTATTTTAAATTCATTTTCTGTTATATTGCTTAAATCGTTTTTGATCAGTTTGTTAGCTGTCACTACTTCCTGGAGTTACTTTTGAGGAGAATTCTTCTGTTTCGTCATTTTGGATAGTCCCTGGAGTGGCACGGAACTGCAGGGCTCTTCCTCTGTGCTGTCTGGAGTAACTTGCGTTGGTGGGTGGGGCCGCTGTCAGACCCGTTGTCTGCCCCCAGCCCACTGCTGGGACCACAGTCAGACTGGTGTGTACCTTATCTTCCCCTCTCCCAGGGGTAGGACTCACTGTGGAGTGGTGTGGCCTCTGTCTGGGCTACTTGCACACTGCCAGCTTGTGGTGCTGCTTCGATGGAATCTGGCGTATTAGCTGGGGTGGGTCCGCAAGGTGCACAGAGGCGGGAGACGCAGACTCAGCTCGCTTTGCCTTTGGTGGTCCGCTTCCGGAGGGGCCCTGATGCACCAGGAGGGAGGTAGACCTGTCGGAGGGATGGATCTGCAGAAGCACAGCGTTGGGTGTCTGCGCGGTGCAAGCAAGTTCCCTGACTGGAACTGGTTCCCTTTGGGATTTTGGCTGGGGGATGGGCGAGGGAGATGGTGCTGGCCAGCGCCTTTGTTCCCCGCCAAGCTGAGCTCTGTCCTCCAGGGCTCAACAACTCTTTCTCCCGTTGTCCTCTAGACCTCCTGCTCTCTGAGAGCAGAGCTGTTGACTTTTAACATTCCAGATGTCAAGTCCCGCTGGCTGTCAGAACTCACGCAGTCTGGCCCCTCGCTTTTGCAAGTCAGACTTGGGGGCTCTACCTTGCCGGCGGGCTGCCCCTCCACAGCCCCGGCTTCCTCCTGCCAGTCCGTGTAGCGTGCACCGCCTCTCCGCCCTTCCTACCCTCTTTTGTGGGCCTCTTGTCTATGATTGGCTCTGGAGAGTCCTTTCTGCTAGTCTTCTGGCGGTTTTCTGGGTTATTTAGGCAGGTGTGGGTGGAATCTAAGTGATCAACAGGATGTGGTGAGCCCAGCGTCCTCCTATGCTGCCATCTTTCCATCAGAAAAAGTGTTTTTTATTTTAAAACACTGACAGGTGTGAGGTGAAATCTCATTGGGGTATTGATTTGCCTTTCCCTAATGATGAGTGATGTTGAGTGTCTTTTCATGTGTCCTTTGGCTATCTGTCTTCTTTGGAGAAATGTCTGTTCATGTTTTCTGCCCATTTTTAATTGGATTATTTTGAGGATTTTGTGGTGTTCAGTTGTATAAGTTCTTTATGTATTTTGGATACTAACCCTTTATTGCATATGTCATTTACAAATATCTTCTACCATTCACTAGGTTGTTTTTGGTTTGTTGGTTTCCTTTTCTGTGCAGAAGCAGCTTTTTATTTTGATGTAGTCCCAATAGTTTATTTTTGCTTTTGTTTCCCTTGCCTCAGAAGGAGACATATCTAGAAAAATGTTGCTGTGGCTAAGAGACATTACTTCCTGTGGTTTCTTCTACTATTTTTATAGTTTTAGGTCTCACAGTTAGGTTCTTAATGTGTTTTGAGTTTATTTTTGTTTATGGTGTAAGAAATTGGTCTAGTTTCATTCTTTTGCATGTAGCTGTCCAGTTTTCCCAGCACCATTTGTTGAAGAAACTGTCTTTTTCCTATTGCATATTTTTGCCCCATGTGTTAAAGATTAATTGACCATATAATTGTGGGTTTCTTTTTGGGTTTTCTCTTCTGTTCCATTCTATTTTTGTAGCAGTACCTTACTGTTTGGGTTACTACAGCTTTGTAATATAACTTGAAGACTGGAATTGTGATACCTCCAGTTTTGTTTTTCTTTTTCAAAATTGCATTTGCTATTTGGGTTCTTTGTGGTTCCATACAAATTTTAGGATTGTTGGTTCTAGTTCTGTGAAAAACGCTGTTGGTATTTTGATAGGGAGGGATTACTTTAAATCTGTAGGTTGCTGGGGTGCCTGGGTGGCTCAGTTGGTTAAGCGTCTGACTTCAGCTCGGGTCATGATCTCACAGTTCGTGAGTTCGAGCCCTGCGTCGGGCTCTGTGCTGACAGCTCAGAGCCTGGAGCCTGCTTCTGATTCTGTGTCTCCCTCTCTCTGCCCCTCCCCTGCTTGCACTCTCTCTCTCAAAACTAAATAAACATAAAAAAAAATTAAATCTGTAGGTTGCTTTGGGTAGTATGGACATTTTAACAATATTCGTTCTTCCCATCCATGAGCATGGACTCTCTTTCCATTTTTGTCATCTTCAATTTTTTTCAGTCAGTGTTTTATAGTTTTCAGAGTACAGGTCTTGCACCTCCTTGGTTATGTTTATTCCTAGGTATTTTATTATTCTTGGTATAATTATAAATAGGATTCTTTTCTTAATTTCTTTTTCTGCTATTTCATTATTAGTGTATAGAAATGCAACAGCTTTCTGTACATTGATTTTGTATCCTGCAACCTTACTGAATTCATTTATCAGTTCTAATAGTTGTTGGATAGAGTTTTTAGGGTTTTCTATATATAATATGGCATCTGTAAATAGTGAAAGTTTTACTTCTTCCTTACCAATTTGGGTGCCTTTTATTTCTTTTTCTTGTCTGATTGCTGTGGCTAAGACTTTAAGTACTATGTTGAATAAAAGTGGTAAGAGTGGACATCCTTGTCTTGTTCTTGACCTTAGGGGAAAAGCTCTCATTTTTTCCCTATTGAGAATAATGTTAGATGTGGACTTTTCTTTTTTTTATATAAATAAAAAAAAATTTTCTTTTTAGAAAGAGAACAAATAGGTGAGAGGGACCAAGGGGGAGAGAAAGAATCTCAAGCAGGGTTCATGCTTAGCACGGAGCCTGGCACAGGACTTGATCCCATGACCTTGGGAGCATGACCTGAGCTGAAATCAAGTTGGACACTAACCAACTGAGCCACCCAGGTGCCCTTGTGGGTTTTCCTTTATTATGTTGAGGTATATTCCCCCTAGACCTATTTTGTCCCCAGTTTTTACCATAAATCGTTGTTCTTGTCAGATGCTTTCTCTGTATCTATTGAGATGATCATATAGTTTTATCCTTTCTCTGGTTGATGTGATATATCACTTTGATTGATTTGCAAATATTGAATCACCCTTGCATCCCAGGAATAAATCCCAGTTTTAACAAGGTGCATGTGTCTCCCACAGGAGGCCCTGCAAAGCTCACAGTCGGCAGATGGTGTTGGCAAGGTTTGCGCTGGTCTTCTGGAGGGGACTTGCAGCACAGGGACTGAGGCTGGCCTGGCTGGAGGGGGCAGGGTAGGTTGTAAGCAAGTTAGGTAGGGAGTGTGGTGATTCCTGCAGGTAGCATGTGTTTATGCTGGGGGTAAGAGAGGGAAATGGCCCTGCCAGCTCCTTTGTTCTTGGAGGAGCCTCCCAGTTTAATCTGCCCCACTGGAATAGGCTCTGCAATTAGTAAATAACTCTCCCTCCCTTATGCCCCAGGCATTTTTCAAACTGCTGCTTCTGTATATCTCTCTGGGCTGTTTATTGTGCTGTCCCCTTAAGGGTGGGGACTCAGTTTTCATTTGCCTTCTGGGCTCTCTCAGAGCTGAGCCAGCTGATAATGGCAAATTCTAGGCTTTAAGTCCCACTGGTTGTAAAAACTAGTGAAATTCGTATTCCCTCATTTTCTGAGTTAAATGATGTGGGGATTTGTCTTCCCCATGTGGGCTCCCCAGTGAGAGGATCTGTTTCTCTCCCCGCTCTGCGTCCACAGGTTCCCTCCTGCAGATGGCCTGTTTAGCTCCCTACCACACTTCCACCCTTCCTACCTTCTTCATTGTGGCCTCTTCTCTACCTTTAGTTGTGGAGTTTGTTTTCCCAGTCTTCCCATTTTCTGGGTTATTTACACTGATGTGAGTGTTACCTAGTTGTATCCATGTGGCAAGGTGAGTTTAGGGTCCTCTTATTTTGCTGTCTTCCTGATTATACAGTTCTGGGGTTTTTGGTTTTTCTATTTATTTATTTTGAGAGAGAGAGTTTAGAAAGAGCAGGGGAGAGCAGAGAGCGAGAAAGGGAGAGAGAATCCCAGACAGGCTCCATGCTGTCAGCGCAGAGCCCAACGCGGGGCTCATCTCACAAACTGTGAGACCGTGACCTGAGCCAAAATGAAGAGTCAGACACTCAACCGACTGAGCCACCTAAGCACCCCGCTTCTTGTTTTCCTAGAGAAGAATAAGAGTGATTCAGGGTCATGAGGTGGTAGTGCTGTAGCATTATGAAGAATGTTTTATTTTATTTTTATTTTTATGTTTTATTTTATGTAACATTATAAATAACATCTAGATCATGGGAGAGATAGGATCATTTCCTTCATGCTGAACAATTGTTCGTTTGTATTTACTTCCTTTTTGCTCTAGGTTTGAGCTCTCTGAAAATCTATTTGTTTTTATGTCTGTAAGATATACAAAGCTTCAGAACATCCTCTTATAAAGAGGAAGGATTCAGAAATAGTTGATATGAGCAGAGATATCAATATTGATTCTCTATTCTCTATTACTCTGGTATTGATTCATAATTTAGCAAAAAAATAATGATTTTTGGTCCAATTTTAAAAGGCAAAACTGTATGGTGGCATATTTCAGCCCATTTTTAGGAAGAAATATCCTACCTGATACTGTTCTTATAGAACTCAAGAGGAGATTCTGTTATTTTCTAACACGGTGATGGAAGAGTTGGCATAGTTGTAAGGTGGACACAAAAGCAAGAAACAAGGTCACATTCCTCCAGACTAGGGAACTAAGACCTGGGCAATAGGGTTGTCTATATATTAAGATGATTTGGTTCCAAACTTTTAAAACTGATCAGTAAAACTATGTAATATCTGATTGCTTACTGTTTGTGTTTGCTATTCTTATGGTTGAAAGGCAGCAGAGAATACATTTGATATTTATAGGTAAGTCAGGGCTAGATCTTCACATGGCTGAGGCAAATGGCTGCTTCCTCCATGAGGAGGCCTCAAGTGTGCAAGCCATACCAACTCTACCAGCAGTCTGCTCTGCCTAAAAATCTATAGAAAAATATTTGAATTGTTACGATTGTTCCGCCCATGTGTTCTTTTTTTTAAACACAAATACTCCAGAGAAAGGATATCAACGACTAACTGGCAAGTGGGAGAAAGTAGGTGGTAAATAGAAAGACTTGGAGTTTACAAAGTAGAGGGCACTTAAACATTATATTTTTCCAGTCATAAAAGAAATATATGTTCAGTATAGAAAGTTGGAAAAGTATAGAGAAGAGAATAAAATCCCATTATTCTGTCGCTAACAGATAATCACTATTGACAGTGTGTTTTCCTTGTCCCATCCCTAATGTTCATAATTGAGGTTAGTATATTTTTGTTTACATACCTGTATTTTCTCATGTCATTAAAAACTGTCAACCTTTTTTGTCAGCATTATTGTCACTGACTGCATGTATTTCATAAAATGGGTATACAATCAGTTAAGTCTTTTGGTTTTTCCTACTGTGTTTTAAAATTTCAGAGTTTTGTTAGTTGTCCACTCTAGGCGGCTTCTTGCAGTGGCCGTGCTGTAGTGGAGGTGCCGGCTAGGATAGGCCTGTGTCAGACTTCTCCTCGAGGAAGGAGGGCCGCAGCTGAACCAGCTACCTCAGAATTGTTTTTTCCTTTCTCCCATCCCGCAGTATGCTGAAGGGAAAGAGAGGCCCAGAAAACCAGGGAGGAATGAGAAAGAATCAAATCACTATTATACCTTTCTTTCCCAGTGAACGTTCTTTAGGCCTCAGGCCTGGCCTGTCCTCGGGGAGGGGAAAGCACTTTAAATTCTATGTGACTGACCTTTTAAAGTTGATTAAATTGACTTGAAGTGGACTTTCCTTGATATTTGAAAATTATTGGAAAGCCAATGAAACTGGTTGAGATATTTGGACATAGGAAGATGATATCCTGGATGGCAAATTGAAAGTGATGATTGGAGAGGCGCCTGAGTGGTTCATTTGGTTAAGCATCTCACTCTTGACTTCTGCTCAAGTCATGATTCACAGTTCATGAGTTCGAGCCCCACATTGGGCTCTGGCTGACAGCACGCAAAGCCTTGTTGGGATTCTCTCTCTCTCTCTGCCCCCCCACCCCCTGCTCGTGTGCTGTTTTTCTCTCTCTCAAAATACATAAATAAACTTTAAAAAATTAAAAAAAAATAAAGTGATGATTGGAGAAAAATAATTAAGCGTCTTCTTGTTTTAATTCCCCACCAAATAATACTGGGAAATGTCTTCTGATTCACTTAAATGATGACACTAATGGAGAAGAGAGATTTGACATGAAATTTATTGCCTTTTAGAAGTAGTTTGCCATGTGGATGAGGTATGTGAAAGCTTGATTCTCCAAGTGGTATAGATATGGATTCTCTGAACTCAAGGGAGAGCAGATAAACTTCTCCTTTCTTTTCTCTTAAAAAAAAAAAAAATGGGTTGTGGGGGAGAATGGGGAGATGTAGGTCAAAGGGTATAAACTTTCAGTTATAAGCTGAATAAGTCCTGGGGATCTAATGTACAGCATTGATGATTATAGTTAATAATACTGTATTGTAGGTGGCTCGGTTGAGTGTCTGACTCGATTTCAGCTCAGGTCATGATCTCATGGTTCATGGGTTCAAGCCTCGTGTTCGGCTCTGTGCTGACAGTGCAGAACCTGCTTGAAATTCTCTCTCTCTCTCTCTTTCTCTCTCCCTCCCTCCCTCCCTCTCTCTCCCTCCCCCCCATCTTCCCCTCTCCTACTCTCTCTCTCTCCCTTTCTCAAAATAAACTTAAAAAAATTAAGATAAAATTACTGTATTGTATACTTGAAATATACTAAGATCTTAGATGTTTTCGCCACACAGAAAGTGGTAACTACGTGAGGTGATAGCTGTGTCAATCAACTTGATTTTAGTAATCATTTCACAGTGTGTACATATACTAAATCATTACATTGTACACCTTTAGAAAAACACATCACATGGTACAACCTAAATATGCCCCATTTTTATTATTTTATTTTTTAAGTTTATTATTTATTTTGAGAGAGCGAGCACACATGCACATACCCTGAGTGGGGGAGGAGCAGAGAGAGAGAGAGAGGAAGAGAGAGAATCCCAAGAAGGTTCCACAATGTCAGCACAGAGCATGACTCAGGGCTCGATCTCACGAACCGTGAGATCATGACCTGAGCTGAGATCAGGAGTCAGACGCTTAACTGACTGAGCCACCCAGGTGCCCCCACAATTTTTATTTGTATTTTTTAGTCATAACTCAGTAAAACTGAAGAAAAATGACTTTTTCCTCTTGATCATAACACTAACAAATGCATATTGTAAAGAATTTTAAAACTTCTGAAAAGTACAGATAATAAACTTCAGTGCAATCTATCACTCCATCCCAAACAGGAGCAGCAGCCTTTGGGTATATTCTTGCAGGCTTCCTTGTGCCTTTTTACATTGTTTATTGCCTTTTCCTTTTTCCAAAGCTGAGATCATACTCCTAAAATTTTTGTGGCCTGCAGTTAAGAGATTGCATAAAGCAGTAGAAATTGTAATATAAAAATATTCGCTGATGAAGTGACCACTCAACATTTCTGCTCTCTCTTTTAATGTTTGAACTTACCCATTTAACCACTGTTTCTGTCTCTGTGCCTGGGCATTATTATAATGCAGGTGGATTGGGAAGTTATTTCTTGAGGTTAGTGAAGGATACTGGAGATCTTTGTGATCACTGACAAATCTATCTAGGTTGGACCAGTTGAAAAACTGTTGAAGAAAGAAATCAGTAGAGATAACAATAGGATAGGCACTTTAAAGAATGATTGGACATGACATATTAACACAAGCTCCCATGTAGTTTGCTACCATTATGATGCCATGTAAATCAGGATGAAATGAAGGATGTTATGTGCTATTGTATATCATTCTGATGGAAAAATCACTCCACCTCCCCCCCAGCCCCCACTATTTTTATTCATTCATTGATGAATCAAAAAATTAGTACATAGGCATACATAAAGGTTGCCTAAATGTTATTAAGCTGCCAAGATATGTTTTCTTTCTTATATTTATAGGGTACGTTTTTAGTATAAACTTCCTATCAAATTGTCGTTTCCTATTAGGAATATGAATGAATATGAACACTTAATAGCCTTCTAGTACCATTTATTGGCAATAACAGGGAACACCTGTATTTAAGTTTTTCTTAATTCTCTAAATTCTTTTATATCTGCTGTAATAAACATAGTAGTACCCCTTATCTGTGGTTTCACCTTCTGCAGTTTCAGTTGCCTGAGATCAACCTCTCTCTGGAAGCAGATGATCCTCTTTCTGACATATCGTCAGAAGGTCAGTGGTAGCCTCATGCTGCTGCCTGTGTCATCCGCCCCCCCTCCATCTTATCACACAGTCATTTTATCATCTCACATCACAAGAAGAAGAGTGGGTTATGGTACCATAAGATATCTTGAGAGAGAGGCCACATTCACTTATCTTTTATTACAGTGTATTGTTATAATTGTTCTATTTAATAGTTATTGTTAAACTCTTAATGTGCCTAATTTATAAATTAAACCTTATCATAGGTGGGTATATATAGGAAAAAAATAGTGTACATAGGCTTTTGTACTCTGCATTTTCAGTCATCCACTGAGGTCTTAGAACGTATCCCCTGCAGATGAGCGGGGACTACCATAGTAACCAGATAACGACAGTTTTTCTAGTGAGCAAGCATATGCTAGAAAAGCTAATTTTATCCAAAATTAAGTACATACTTTAAAAACATACAACTACAAGTTATATTAAAAAAATGCTTTAACCTTTTTTAGGTCTAAATGTCAGTCCAATATAGAAGGCACCACATCTGTCTCTCCTGGAATTAAGGCCAAATTTCTTACCTTCTTCTCAC